>NC_139607.1:63561749-64761749 GCF_964270895.1 Podarcis filfolensis | reverse complement strand
AGAATCTAGTTCCATGTTCCAAAAACAATGACACATCTCCCACTGTGAACTGGTCTTTTTATGGCAATACATCTATGAAATTATTGTTTTCTTCTAAGTTACAAATTGGTATTAGTGGTGCACAGAAAGTATTAACAAGCAACATCAATATTGTCAGGAAAGAAAATTCTAGAAAGAGGAGTGTTGCTGCAGAATATCATCTTACCTCGTCAGCAAGTTTCCGATTAAAAATTTTGGATTCTTCTAGCGGGGACCAGATTTTTATATCATAATCAATACCTGATGAGGCTAGAACTAAAACAATTTAATAATATATTAAGTAGCCATTATTTTACATTTGCAAATACAAATAATATTTGGTAGTTAGCACACTTTGTTGCAACCCCCCGCCTCGTCCCAATTTCTTAGAAGGGTTTCACTTTTAAATTCACTCTTATGTTCCACTTACAACTTCTATTCCCTAGGGAGCATTCACATGTGCATAATTTGCAACATGTAAGCAATGATCTGAAACAGACTATGAGGATAACTTTAAGACAAGATCTCTCATTAGTACCCACTTCACAAATTAGCTAAGGTCCTTCAGACTGCAAACTATTGAAAATAACCTATCATTTTGGTAGAACATGGATGAAGCCAAGTGTTTTCAAGGGCTTCCCTACAAGCTATGCATATGCCTGTAAATTATAGAGAAAAAAACAATCTTACTTGGGTCAAATGGATGTGGCTGCAGACAGTTCACCACGTGGTTATCTGCTTCCAGCAGCATCAAGTGCTCAGCAGTATGCCGATCCCAGATGAAGATATGGCCACAATCTGAACCACTCATAACAAAGTTAGAACCCCAAAAATTGGCTTCTTTTATCTATATAGAAAAAAATTTGGGGGGAATCAAACATTTCATTATGGTTAGTATGCACAGCTGGGAGACATTCTAAATCACTTTCAAAGTTGTATACAGGCTGTATTCATACACAACACTAAACTACGGTTCAGTGTCATATGAACATGCCTCAGACTTCACAACTCCTTTCTATCCCCTGACATGGCTATGTGCAATTGCTTCCATCTTTAACAAACAGCAATTTAGCATTAAGTTTGAATGCAGGCAAGCTGAAATAAGCCAACTTCAAACTGTGGTTTGATTTATCCATAACATTAGCAAGGGCAGAACTGTGCCCACTACTTTTAAATAAAGATTAAAAAAAAAGTTTGTTTCAAATGATACTATCCATTTTAAAAGTGCCCCAAGGCCCTACATAGTACCTATAGCTAATATACATACTATATGCAATATATACAATGTTTAAAGCACCCACACAAACTTTTTAGAAGAGACCCTAAGCAACACTAAATAGAAAGGATTGTTGGTTTATCTGGAAACATATTTCTATGTGATGTTATAGTGGACTAAGTTAAGATTGCCTCCCCAAACACTCAAAGGCAGGAATACAGTTGCCTCAAAGAAAGTCTTTTGCCTCTGTTACCCTGAAGTGACCAATTACATTCTTGCCAAGCTAAAGAGTACAGAGACATAGAAACAAAGTACAGTGGTACCTCTGGATGCGAACGGGATCCGTTCCAGAGCCCCGTTCGCATCCTGAAGCAAACGTAACACGCAACTGCGCGGGTCGCGTTTCGCCGCTTCCGCGCATGCGTGTGACATCATTTTGAGCGTCTGCGCAGGTGCGAGCGGCAAAACCTGGAAGTAACGCATTCCGTTACTTTCAGGTCGCCATGGAGCGCAACCCGAAAATGCTTAACCTGAAGCGTATTCATCCCGAGGTATGACTGTACAGTGGTACCTCGGGTTACAAACACTTTGGGTTACAAACTCCACTAACCCAGAAGTAGTACCTCAAGTTGAGAACTTTGCCCCAGGATGAGAACGGAAATCCCGCGCCGGCAGTGCAACGGCAGCAGGAGGCCCCATTAGCAAAAGCACGCCTCAAGTTAAGAACGGTTTGGGGTTAAGAATGGTCCTCCGGAACAAATTAAGTTTGCAACCTGAGGTACCACTGTACAAAACACCAACATAACAACTTCTCCAACATCTCTAAACGTGGCAGGGCTCCAACCTGACATAAATGCATGAGATTGCTGCCACTGACCTCAGGACTGGAACCTGGATCTGTTCCAGGCAGCAGGGGAAGAGTGAAAAGCCCTACCTTTTTCATTAGACCTTGGGGAACAAAAATAGTGGCAGTGGTGGTAATTGGGTAAACATAGCCTTCAAAGGCATGGCCTTTTACTTCTCTTTCAACTCCACCTTTTAAAGCTTCATGACTAAATAGCTTTCCACCTAACAAAAGTTTCAGAAGAAAGGTTAATAAGGGCTGCTGAATCAGCTTCCCTTTTATTTTTTTGCTAGATCATTAAAGAATCACTGCTGATTTTTATCCACAGCTGCACAGGGGCTGACTGCTGAGGAGCAGTACTGAAGAATGATCACATTGATTGTAGTGGTGAGGGCTCGAGCCCTACAAACTCATTCCCAGAACTTGAATCACAGTTGATAATGTTGATTCTCCAGGTAGTGGAGGAAATGTCATGCTCCTTCTGGAGTAGTCACCTTTGGTCCCCACCCTGCACTCAGCTCTCACCTGTGGCTCCATGAAGCTGTCAGCATGCAACAGCAGTCACACCTTGGGAACGGCTTTGAGTGGTCGCCTGAGGGTACCCTAGAAGAGGGTAGCCAATATGTCTTGCACCCTCAGTGAGTTAGGGACCTCCCCTGCATGCAAAGACAGGCGCCAACTGATTGAGCAGATGAGACCAATAGTGGGTCTAATGGTAAAGAAGGCAGTTTCTGCATGTGCTGTAGAGGGAAGTGAGGGGAATATGGGGCCTGTCAATCTGGGAAGGTAGCCCATCAAAGAGAAGGAAAACTCTGATCCTAAACCTCTGCTGCATTGTGAGATATCTTTGGGAAAAGAAAAGGCTAAGGAGAAAACCCTCCACAAATCCAGAGTGGTGTCCCTAAGACGGTTGGATGGCACCTTGTATGCCTCCTTCCAGCAACTCCTGAAGCCAAGCTTATGCCAAATGTATTGCTTTGCTTTCCTTTGGACACCAGTGAAGCCAAGAGGGGGGTTCTGTTGTCTGGGCAGCCCAGGACACTGCCCAGCCTAACGCAACAGTTTGACATCACCATTGGAGGCACACTCCATTGTTTCTCAAGACAGACAGATGCCAACAACAAGGTGCCTTCCTCCTCTGACAGATCCTTCCTAGCTCTCCTAATCCATGAAAGAAGTTGGAGGGTCACTGGGCGCCCTCTGGTGGCTCGCACTGCCAATAATGTCACATTCATTACTTGGCCCTCCTCAAGAATGATAGTCATTACTGAGAAAATTACATGTCGGGGGAAATCACTGAACAAATAAATTGCAGTGAAAATCATCACAAAATCAATTGCAAGGAAACACCCGTGAGAAACACAGGGAAATGAAGCTTCACACACTCAAACAGTCCAGGGCACCAAGGAACAGACAAGAGTCCTAGACGCCATAAACACACAGCAATACATCACAGATTCAAAATACAAGCCTGAGATATGAAGAAGCAAAAAAGGAGAGAGAAAATATGTCTTAGGCAACTGCCCCCAGCAGGGGCAAAAATGTAACTTGCTACTTCAGGAAAACGGGTAAAATTGTCTGAGGTTTCTTCGAGGCGATTCTGTTCCTGCCTTATAATGGACCCATGCAAGTCCATTATAACACCAGGGGAGAGAGTTACTTTTATTTTAAATTCAAAGTTATTTCATAATGTTGACCAGGCATACAGTGCTCCGGACTAAGACTTTGCAAAGGTTCTTGAGTAACCATAACTGTATTATGATGTGCATATATCTTAATTTTTCTTATAAGCTCTCTTCTAATATAGGTTAGTATAACACATATTTAGAGCAAACCAAATTATAAATTTAGCAATAAACTATGTACCATTGTCCGGGAGTTTCGATGACCTTTGTAAACCATTTTTATTAAAGGGCGTCTAATATTCAGTGTTTCCAATTCCTCCATCTCTTTTCTCTCTTTCCTTCTTCTGAAGAGCTCCTGAATGCGAGCTACAGCAGATCGTCTATGGATTATGAACAGAAAGGCCATCATTGTCAGAAAGCTACATAATAACCTGGTTTGCAGTCCTGTTCAGAGTTTGGTTGTTTAGATCCCAATAACCTCAATGGGATTTAAACAGGCTAATTGTGCCTAGAGCGTTAGACCACTAGCCCATATAAAACAACCTTTGCCTTTTGATACATTATTAAACATTTGCTTTTACTCTCAAACAACAAAAAGAGGGAGGACAGCAGAGCTTGAGCATGCAAATACAGCCTGTGCAAGTTTTCTTTTGAGTATTATACTCAGTGCCAATAATGAAGTTGAGGATTTTATAAGCACCACCAGCAGGTCGCCCATTGACAGCATTTGAAGCAGAAGCTGTCAATTAGCCAACAGATGCATTCAAGCAATATAATCATTTTAACATAAGAACACAATAATAGCCTGCTGGATCAGGCCAATGGCCCATCTAGTTAAGCATTCTGTACTCACACTGGCCAACCAGATGCCTATGGGAAACCAGCAAGCAGAACATGAGCACAAGAACAGTGTTCCCCTCCCATGGTTTACAGTAACTAGATATTATGTTAATCAACAAATCACGTAAGCCGTGACACATGAAAAATACAATATGTGTTTAACAAAAGAGAACTACTTGGGCTTAGTTCCACTGTATATTTTTACACTGCATTCATCTTTAATGAACACACTAAAGAGGTTAATAAACTTGTTAAACCTTTTACACAGCAATTACCTTTATTGGGGGGGGGCACAACATACAACTAAAATTACTCTCCACTGTTACCCTCTCTATATGAAGTCCAATAGATTTAAAACTTGTATAGTAACCAGTACAAAAGGTGGTTAGATACCATACCAGTGAAGGAAGTAATCATAATTCTACATGGGATGGTAATTCTGAATTACCTCAATATTCTGCCACCTACTGCTGTTCCTCTTATATATCTAGTGAAAGGAATAACAGCTGAAGTCATTCAAATAAAAATCATGTATATAATATTGCTAAGAAACTGTACAGTGCTCCAGGTCCAATTTAACCATCCCCATTCACTCATGAAGCACGCTAAGTGACCTTGGGCAGCTACACAAACTCAGCCCAGCCTCACAAGGTTGTTGTGAAGATAAAATGGTTGTTGTGAAGATAAAATGAAGACACCATAAGCACTGTGTCAAGCTCCTCAGAGAAAAAGCAAACAATTTTATATCAATTTTCTACTAGTCACTAAAAACAAATACAACCAGAATGTTTTCCAGGTCTCTGGAAGACAATCAAGCTCTGTTAAGTACAAGGAAAGAGAATTCTATGTGCATGAAAAAGTGACTAAGTGAACCTCTTTATATATGCCTGTTATGCAGACATGGCATATAAATAAAACATATGGGACCATGAACTCCTGCAGCACAATCTTATATATGTGTACTAAGAAGTAAGTCCTGCTCAGTCCACTGAAATTTAACCCCAGGTAAATGTGTATAGGATAGTTGCCTTCAGTATGAGAGTCCAGGTCATTGAAGGATCACATGATGTGCTACAATATATAGACAATTATGCAAATCCAACTGAAAATATAAAAAGACAACACACGGAGGTAGAATTTTAATATCCAAGTAGAGCAAGTCGAATCCCATGGTGAAATGAGGGCTAATCCTTCATGCCTATCATGAATACATGTTGACAGCATAACTTTTAAGAGGTCTGAATGATTCTGCTGCATGATTCCCCATTTTTTACTTCAACAGAACTGTCTTTAGGAGGGGAGAGCGCACCACAATACTAACCTATGGCCTACTCCTCCACGAAACCGGGCTCCTGGTATCAGAACAGGGTCATCATCACTATCATCAGTTTCTTGGAAAGCAGAACTTCTCATAGATGATTCTTCATGAGAAGCAAGCCCTGAGGAATCTGGTTGGGATTGAGGTTCATGATTTGTATTATTTGAGTTGGCAGTGGACTCTGTACTTTGTTGACTCACGCTTCCTTGCTCTTCTGTGTCTTTTCTTGATAAACCTTCACCTGGTGTCTGGCAGGTTATGTCAAGATGAGGATCATTTTCTAGTTCCATACTACTTTCCAGTTGGTCAGACACATCATTATCTGATAGAACAAACAATGACATTTAATCAGTTACCACAGTAAAAACATTTTGAATTATCTTTGACAACATTATTAAAACCTAAAGTAGAAAAAATAAATAGCTATAACCTGCCCTGGAGATATAAGTATTTCAGGGGTGCGGGGAGAAGAGAGCTTGAGTGTGCTTACATTTACAGCTTTTGGGTAAAGTATGCATCTGTTACTATTTTACATACCTGAATGTGGTGTTCCAACATTTTCACTTGTAGGTGTCAATTCTTCAACATTTGTACTTTCCCCATGTGAGTCTTCAGGAATTCCTGGAATTCAGTATTTAAATTATATAAATAGTGCAAATGGGCTACTAGCAATTTCTGAAATTAGCTATTATATACCGTTGTCACTATCATAAGCCTTCTAAAATATTGTATAGCTTGCATGGAAAGTAATGAAAACTGACAAAAATGATGCACTGAAAAAATATTTAAAATATACAGTAAGTCAGGCACTGCTGCAATGTGTACTACTGAAAAAATAAACTGGCTTTCTGATTCCATCTATATCTCTAGCTGTAGATTCAACATCCTTATGTTAATAAAAATAGATTAGAATGTTTTGTGAATGAGTATTATTTATGTTCAACTGGAACAATAAAAGTGACTCAAGAATCACTTACTAATATCTAACATTCACAAGCTTATTACAGATGACTCCATAATCTTTTGCAGCAACCCATTTTACAAGGCTTGATTATTTTTGAGATTCTTTTATCTTACTAATATTGAATACTTATCATGGACATTAAGAATTTTACAATTCATATAGAATATATATTCATATAAATAGTTTAATATTAGGTTAATTTTATATTTTAAATGATAACTGTATTGTTTTATGCAGGGCTCTGGATTAACAACAGAATACTGAAGTCAATGTACAAAGAACTGTGAAACTTCTTTCATGAGCCTAATGGTATGTTTGTGTTGTTTTTCTCAAACAGCAACCCCGACATGCCACACCGCACACTACTTCTGAAACTGAGCATAGTTTAAGTATCATATTGTGATATGTGGGCTAGCAGAAGAACCCTACAGAGCTCTGTGAATCACAGCATGGATGTTACACTTACCTCCTGTGCTCCAAACTCCCCAAAAATCAGATTGAAAACCTTGTTTTGTTCATAGTCTATGTACAAATGTTTAATTTACTTAGATTTTTCATAGCTTTCCTCACCCATAGCCAAAGGAAATCCCAAAGTGATTTACAAAAGGATAAAAATACAAGCAATAACAATATATCCATAAAAATAGTACAAATAAACCAGGAGTGTAATGATTTGAAATAAAGTAAGCACAGGCATACAATGATATAAAGGTGGCTATTTAATCTTTCTCTTTTTCCAGATTTTTCTAAGGAGGTGATTAAGGCATGCTCTAAATCTGCTAAAGTGAAAGCCCTTGCTAGGGCAAAAAGCTTGAAAAACTATATTCAATTCCCGGCAAAGTTCTGCATTGAATATTCAGGTCAAACCCATAAATTTGACCAGTCAGATTTTGTAAAACAAATGAAGACTGAGACTAAAGAATTCTTTGACTTAAAGGCCAAGACTTTGACCGCTAGGATGTATGAATGGGAAGCATACAAAGCTTGTATTAGAGGCTGAATTACAGCATGTGCATCACATAAAAAAACCTTAGAAATAGTTAAGGGAAAAAACTGAAAGAGGAATTAAAATATTTGTGGCCATTCATAGTTAATAACTCAACTGATAATCTGCGTAGTAAAATAAGAAAGAAGAAATTTGAGCTATGTAATACATTATCAAAACAAGTAGATATAATGCTTATGTATATGGGACAAAAAGTATTGGGAAACAGGTGAAAGGGGGATAGAATTCTAGCAAATTGACTTAAGCAAAAGAAAGAAAGGTTAATAGTCTCACAAATTAGAGGTGAATTAGATGATGTGTATATAGCTCCAACAGAAAGATATTGGAAGAGGTGATGGAGAAGTTTTTTAAAAAAAATAAAATTACCTGGTTCAGAATCTATGCAAAAACAATTATTAATGTCCCTAATATCAGAAACTGAGATTATGTTTGAGAATAATCTCAAACGTGGAAAACAGTAAAGCACCAGGCCTAGACAGATTCCTGGTGGAATGGTACAAAAATACATTGATCTCTAGGCACCTAGGTTATTTCTTTTTTTTTAAATTATATTTTATTAGTTTTCCATACATTTATACCACATTAACAACTTGCATTAAACTTTTCGGTTTTTTGACTTCCTTCGGCTTCTCTGCCAATCATTCAAATTCTATTTTTTTAAAATACACATTTCCAAATTTTAGTATTTCCTTTATACCTACCCCCCTCTTATATTTTGCTTTTTTACAATATATCTTATTCTGTTACAGAGCTTCTTTAAATGCCACTAACGTTATTCCGTTATCACTTATACATTCCCAGTATTCTGCTAATTTTCTCCAGTCCTCGGTGAATTTTTGATCTCGTTGATATCTATACCAACTATTATTAAAAAATGGCCAAATAGGCTCTATAAAGAGAAGACAAGCCACAGATAATATCAGGCTGGTTGTGGATTTGATAAACTTAAACAGGAACAAGAATGATATAGCTATATCATCTCTTGACAAATTGATAGAAGATATGTACAAACTTGCAGCACATGAACAAATCACATATAAATGTAGACTTGCCATGGACAAATTTAACAATATTTGGAATTCATTTCTATAAACACTGCATTAGGTTAAATGTAGGTTAACTACAATAACAATCTTGTAATGTTTATAAGTTCTCTTTTGGTTTTTTGTATATAGGTGTTATTGCCCCCCCCCCTTTCCATTTTCTCCCCCCGGTTTTTCAAGTGTTATTTTATCCTGTGCCCTTACAATTATATACACATTACTTTTTATCTTTCAAAAAAGTGTATGTATATGTGTGTATATATGGTGGCTGTATCATTGCTATAAAGGCAACAAATTCACATCTTACTTGATTCTGAACTCTCTAATATTGGTGTCTCTGAACTCTGAGTTCTCAGGGATTCTTCCTGACCTTCAGGTTTGCTGTAATTTCCACTCCCTCTGGAACTTGAAGCTGTACTGCTCCTAGCAACAAGAACATTCAACAGACGCATGTATTTATTTTAGATATTTATAGCCTGCCCTTCAAATATATTCCCAGAATAAAAACCATTTACTAGTATTATTGAAGTATGAGCTAGTTAAATAATATTATAAAATAGGGAAAAATATATTGCTATGGAGATATGGGAAATACTCTGTAATAAGCACCATAAAATTTTACTAAAGACAGCAATCAGAAAGAACTGTTATATGGTAATGACAAGATGGTATATTAACCCTGTTATAATAATAGTAATAGTAAGAAGAACTACCCAAAAAAATACTGACAGCGTGAAAAGGAAGCAAACTTCTTTTGCTGGGAATGTTGCAGAGAAAAAATTACTGGAGAATTATTAAGAAGATTACAGAATTATTAAGAAGATTACAGAAAGCATACTACGATACGCAATCCCTCTAGATCCTCTTTATTACCTTTAAAATTATATGGCTGTGTTTCTTTCTAAAGGACATTAAAAACTAGCATCTTGAATGGCTATGGCTGTTATAGAGTATTATATGGAAAAAACTGGAGGTTGTATACAATATGCTTCATGAAGGAATGACAATAAAATGTGGACATGGAAAAACTAACACCTATCAGAATGAAACGAAAAGCAAAGATAAGAAAACATTAATTGAAATAGTTTGTGCTTTACATTGAGTATTGTAGAAGCAGTACAATATATCTAAATATACAATATTGATTTTCATCAATTTAGTTTGATGTTTTATATACCATTAATTATAATATAGGAAATCTAAATATGTATGTAATCTATGTTGCTTTAAGATGTCTTCCCCATACATATATACACACACAAACACACACTCTCTTTCAATTCTCATTTGGAAAAAGCTGCTTGTAATTTTCATTGTAGTTCAGAAATAACAAGAGTTCGTGTATACATACTAGTACTGAAGCAATTATAAATATTTATAACCAAAATAGTGTTTGTTTTTGCTCTGTAACAAAATATTGTATTGATTATTATTGCTGTGTGGGTCATGACCATTATACTATCTGGTGCATAATGCTTTCTTCTTCATACACTAGGCTATAAAAAATGGATTCCCAGTTGGGTAACTGTAATACTTGGGGCTGCCCTTGAAGATTATCAGGAAGCTGCAGCTGCTATAGATTGCTGCTTGCTAGGCTGTTGAGTGGAATAGTTCACTGGAGCCATGTAACTGTCCTGACTTGACAGTGCCACTCTCTCAATGTCTTCCTGCACAGGCATTAAGCCCTTCCAGGGATGCCCTGCTCAGCACCTCACGTTTGGAAATTATGCAAAGACACAGGGGAGCACCTTCTCTGCAGTGGTTCTCCGACTATGGAATTCCCTCCCTCTGAGGTCCATGTGGTGACAAATTAAGATCAATTTCACCACCAGGTTAACACTTTGCTATTTTTCAGGCATCTTTGAATTCTCAACTCTGCTCTGTTATAATAATAGAATAAGCTGCTCTCTGTGTTTTAATATTGTGTTTTATTGTTTCACCTACTTTTGTTTTATTACTGCAATTATCGTACCCCACTCTGCTAAATTTGATATTCAATTCATATAGTAAGACTGAAAAGTGTTTTATTTGTAATCCCAGGGGCGGAAATGATCTCCAGTACGATTTACTATCCCAGTAAATGTAATGAAACAATGCTTGAAAGACTTTTCAAAATGATTTTAAAATACTGAAAGCATCATGTAAAGCTTGGGTGTATGAAATAAGTGTATTTTTCATACAATTCCTAAACCTTGCATCTAGCCTAACACAATATTTCTCTGGTCTAACTCAGCACTTTTTCCTAATGAAGTTATTCGGGCATATGAAAGCTATTAAATGAAAAAGTTCAAGTGTGAGATCTAATGTTAACCATACTCAGAGTAAACCAAAATACAACTTAAATCCATTGGGCAATATCCAGTGTTGTGCAAGCAGACTTCACATCACCTTCCTTCCCTCCCCACATAGCCCCCTAAACTCCCCCATCTTCTCTAGAAGGTCCCCCACCATTCCAGAACAGATTTGTGCAGTGAAGACAAGGAAGGCAAAGTCCCACCACAAGTGGAAGTCTGTTCTGCTTGCACATGGACAATATTGAATACAGCCCATTGATTTCAATGGCCCATTGATCACCCCAAAATGCTACAACTGAAGTCATAGCTAAAATTGGGGAAAGTAGTGCAATCTTACCATTCATCAGTGAAGTCTAATTTTATTGTGCTTGTAGTTGTTCCTTCTGTACTATAATGTAAACTTAAAACAGGTTCACTTGTTCCAGGATGTGGACTTGCCTTTTCATCATCTGAAAACAAAGTGTTAGTAAGTGTGAACATACCACATATGTAAAGATATCATAATTCTGAGGGCAATTCTGTTTTTTTTAGTAATAGCTTCATTAAAAGTAGAGCTTCAGAGCTTGTTCAAAGTTAAACGCTTACGTATTAGGTATGATCACCTTGTAACTCTTGGGGAAACGTCCAAACACAACAGCAATAAGGGGAAGTGGAAAACAAAGATTTAGAGATACATGTAACATTTCTGCTGAATCAAAGATATGCCATCTACGCAGAGCCTTATCTATCGTAAATGACTAATGTCTAAATATTACAAATCAGTAATGTTTCCAGTAAATTTAACCAGAATCCTGAACAAGAACTGCAAATTAGCTGAATATCCAAAGAAGGAAAGACTTTGTTTTAGTTGCTCCATGGGATGGTACTAGGTACAATGGATAATTAAAAATTCTTCTTTGAAAGTTGGGTTTGGTACATTTCTGGAAATAGTTTCTATTAAAGTATAGAAAATATGACTGTTTTCTGGAAGACAGCTGCAGCAAACAAAACAATTTTTTTAAAGGAACAGCATGTCTTAGGACCAGGTATGTGAAGGACATGTGACTGCCTTTTCATTAAAACTGTCATTGGAGGCCCTGCTCTACATGCTAATCATGTGGCAATTATGGAAATTATCTTTTCATACGTAGTGCCCCTATTGTGAAATACTCTCCCCAGGAGGCTCATCTGGTTCTTTTACTTTCATGTCTTTCTGACATTTTTATTTTTTCAAATCTTTTAAAATAGCTTCCTATGATGTTGCTGTTTTCACTGTTACTGCTGCTTCATTGGATTTTAGAAATGTTAAATTAGTTTTAATATATTTGTACTTGCCACCTAGGATATATTAATTAGTTTGAACTGAAGATGCAGGATATAAATTATATAAAACAAAGAGATCTTGTGCTACCTATTATATGTGTTTTTATTATATTATATATAATGTTTTTGCCTGGTGCCTAAAGTTAAGTAACAAAAACATTCTCTTCTCCCAGACCCTAATTACAAATCTATGGGGTTATTGTTTTTGTTTGTTACTATGTTACATATTTTTGTGTTTTTATATTGTAAACCACCCTGTGATCCTCAAATAAAGAGAGGTATAGAAATCCAATAAATACTAATTATAATTATTACTATAAAACTTTTTAGGCAAACCAGAGAGGAATTGATGAAAATGAGGCAAGGAAGGAAGGGATTTCCAAATAGGAAGGGAAATCAAGATGGAAACGGAAATGGGATAGGACTCTGGAACACGACGTTTTCTCTCCTGTGAACTCTGGCTGGGGAAAAACCCTTCAATAATACACTTCTAGTGTGGCCCTGAGTGCTTTGGTAACCTTGCCTTCCATTGCTCTTTAATTAGAAATTGTTGCTGCTGTGCATGTCAGGCTCCACCCTGTATTTCTGCACCTTGCTGCCTGCCTGAACAACCTGGCTGTGCCTTTGTCTCTCTATGAAGTCTTAAAACATTAGATTTCAGCACAATGTTCCCACTCTTTTAATTGCTTGATTTTGCTGGTTCTTATAACTAGAAAACACAACAAAGGTTTTCCTATAACTGCGTCATTCAGTCTTGTGTAATTTTGAATAACCAAACAAGCATTTTTTTAAACAAGAGTTTTGTAGCACTACCGAAGGCATCACTATTCAGTAGTAAATTCAATAGAACTTAATCTCATGTAAATGTGTAAACTTAAAACATTCTTAACAACCTTTACATGAATAATAGCAGAAGCATGGACTCTGTTTTCATTTTCTTATTAGTAGATTGTTAGTAACTGTGTGTTGTTACCTTTCAGTTTTCCCTGTGGAAAAACAGATTTTTAAAGCTCAAGAGCAATCGGGGACAAATTTAAAACCTATTTTCAATAAGTAGTTTTCTTCTCTGGTGCAAGATAAGCAAAAATGATGAAAAGGCCAAAAAATGGGGGAGGGTGCACAGGAGCAAACTATGTAGGGTGGAAGATGGCTTACTACAGATGCCTGAACTTAGATAGTACATAATATTACAAACAAGACACCAGAAGCAATCACAACCAACTCCTGATACATATATAACATAGCTGAAAGTTTTAGTGATCACACACACACACACACACACACACACACACAC
This sequence comes from Podarcis filfolensis, assembly GCF_964270895.1. Lineage (NCBI taxonomy): Eukaryota > Metazoa > Chordata > Lepidosauria > Squamata > Lacertidae > Podarcis > Podarcis filfolensis. The sequence goes on along the minus strand of NC_139607.1, from coordinate 64,747,985 downwards.
ACACACACAGTAACTATCACTGGACAACACAACCCAATCTATAATTTTAGGACGTGCAGCTCTGCAAAGAAAGGAAGCCTCTTCTGTCTTAGTAAAGCTCCTGACATGATGCCAATAGAAGACTTGAGGTTGCCACACAGAACCCAGTCTTGTTGGTATCATTGCTCCAAGACAATTCTCTAAGCTGAGCTTCATCTTCTGCACCAATACAGTCGTACCTTGGTTTTCGAACAGCTTAGTTCTTGAACGTTTTGGCTCCCGAACATCGCAAACCTGGAAGTGACTGTTCCGGTTTGCGAACTATTTTTGAAAGCCAAACGTCCAACGGGGCTTCCGGGGCTTCCAATTGGCTGCAGGAACTTCCTGCAGCCAATCAGAAGCCGTGCTTTGGTTTCCGAACTTACGGAATGGATTTTGTTCGACTTCCAAGGAACAACTGTACATTGTTTGTAATGTAATTGCAAGTAGTTCTGCAATGGTAGCTCTAGTCCACTGGTTGTGATTTGCACCAGAAGCTTTGTCTCTCTTTTTGCAAAACCATGTCCTATAAGACCAAAAGTACTGAGCACAGGTGCCAACTCCCTGAGGCCCTGGGTGCCCGAGCACCCACAAAATTCCCCATGAAGGGGCCAGGCACCCACAAATTTCCATGCCAGGGCCAAGCACGCTGCATGGCATCCACAGCCCCTGGCACCAGTGGTCATGGGGCCAAGTTGGCACTCCTGGCAACGAGTACATGTAAGTGATGGTGAGTATATACCGTTCACAGAATTGCAATGCAGTATAACATAAGTTGCATTGCTACCTTATCAATCTGCAAGTCAGCAAAACCTGCATGGTTGCAACCTGCACTAATCAGCTCCAAAATCTATAGAGAAAACTGATGACTGTACTTCCATTTCCAAAATCAAAGGATCCAAGTATGAATTACTCTAATCAAACATATCCAAAATGTATCTATATTTCTTCTACAATAGGACATTGCACAAGTAATCCAGTCTCAGGTAGACCAATGATTTGAGAGAGAAAATGTGATTTACAATCAGTTTTAGTCAAATATATTAAATTCACCTCAACTACAAACCTGTAAAAGTGAGGGAGTGGTAAAGTTAAGATCACACATACAAAGAACTGAGAACAAATTATTCAAAACAATTCCAATGTAAGGCAATAAAGCAGCAATCCTGTATGAACTTTCATGGAAGCCAATCCCCCAGAATTCAATGTGTCTTACTTCTGAGTACATATACTTAAAAACATATCACCTAACTACAACTAGTGTGTAGGTATAAGGCTCAGTGAGGTGTGCAGCAAGCTTTAAAATCACAAATGTTTCACCATCAAGCCTAAATGTGTTAAAATCTTTGAGCTACATAAAAATCTACACATGTTGCATAAAAATCTACATAATCTGCCCATAGCCATTTTGTAGCACACAGTTGCATGAAGTGGGTCTACTTATATTACAGTTTCAAGCATTTAGCCTTTTAAACTTCAGCTTCTACATATGGTATAAGACAGGAAGATCCAAAACTTGCTTCTACGCATATAAAATCTACATGCAGAGGCAGAGTATGAACCAGATCTCTCTCTTTTTGATGTGAACGTTTATAAAGATCAAGTGGAGTTTTACTTCTCAAGTTCATTATAAACAATTATGCCTCATGATCCCTTAATATGTCTATTTAAAATGTTTACCACCAGCTACTAAAAAAAGTACAAATTATGAGGAACAGAACTGAGAAACTTCCCTTTGCATTTCCATCAGCATTTTAACACAATAGAAACAGTTTACCAATTAGCAAGTATTGTGGCAATGCAGTTTGACTGGGGGAAGGATAACTTTGATCAGGAATATGGTTGATACCCCTCAAAATGGAAGTCACCCTGTTCTACAATAATGTCATCTATCCTAAAGTGAGGTATGTGTCACAGCCAAGGGTAATAGGAAGCCAAGATGCATCATTCCCACAAATAAATATGGCAAAATTATTTTCAGCTAAGGTCATTTTAGCACCCAAAGCAAAATTCAAAAAGGCCCAAACAAGAGTCTATAGAAATCAAAATAACTTCATCTGAAAAGGGGCCTCTTTCTCCTAGTTGATGTGAAAGAGCTGCTTAAAATGCCATTTCATTTCAGGTTTGTGAGGAGGGCAAAGCATGGGATTTGAAACCAAAGTTAAACATTGGTGAGTGCTAGGGTTAGTTTTCTTTCAGTGCATCAGGCTGGAATAGGAAGCCCTTAACTCTACAACTTTGCATAGTGAAGCAGTCGATCTTATGGATCAGATATTATTCAAACAGGAACTATACTTAACAAAATTGTTACAGAAGTAAGGAGATATTCAGCCGAGTATTAGTTACTTTGGAGCACTGTGATGAATGAACACCACCAAATGCAAAGAACACGCAAGAAGCAACTGCATTCACTCTCTTGTTCTTGAGGGGAAGCATCTCAGCAAACAATAGCAGCACAAACTATGTAACTACACCAGCTGCTTAATAAACCTTGACAAATGACAACCTGTAGGCTGAGGGTCCTGTGGGGATCCCTTAGGGGAAGACTGATCAGAGCTGGAGGACTGTTGTGCTGAACCCTCAGCTAGCTCTCGCTGTCTCTGCTGTTCAGCCTTCTTAAGCCTCAGCCGCTGCAGGCCCCTACGGAGTATAGCTAACTCAGGCGCCATTAATTCTGACAGACAGGAAAAAAAGGGTGTAAAAAGAAACAGGCATAGAACATAGGATAAAAAGAACATAAAGACTAAAGAGCGAGGTAATAGATATTGAGTAGAGAAATAAAAGCAGCAAACGTTTTGTTTAAAAGCAAACTACTAATATTCAGAAGGAAAATAAAATGTGTTTTATTGGTTATTTCCTTTCTAAATTATAGGAATTATGAAGCTCATTATTCATGCTTCATTGTCTCCAACTATTACCCAATTATTTAGCCATTTAAGTAAAGAATAATGTACCAAAAAAGCATGATGATATGAAACACATACATATGGAGCTTTCCTAGAGTATCCTTTGTGCAATAAATGACACTTTCTCTTAAAAGTTTTCTTTTGCATTACACATCATGGTATTAGGAAGAAGAGAGAACTGAAGCATGACTAGCACAGTTCTTAAAAAGTGACTCTTCCTACCAGATTCTGTTTTTAAATCCTAATACAAAATTTTCATAAGTAATGCAGCCACATGTTCCCTATTTATGAGTATTTTTTTTTGTAGCAAATAGAGAAGGTATGTGATAAAACACAGTTGAGACTGGGAAGTAACCTTAAGACCAATACAGTACTGAAATAAGAAACTCATCTCATACTTTTTCTCCCCAATACAGAGAGAGAAGCTTGATGTAGAAAGATTTGTGTATATTGTAATAAGGGAAAGAGTGACATCATTTTTTTCATAATGCAGATACTCAGAATGGACAACTTCTGCATAGATCAGCAGTCCAATCTCCCCTTGTGTTATTCTACACATGTTACAATACATTTTTAAAAATTACATGAAGACTATCTCAGCATAGGGGGAAAATAATGTATAAAGTGTTTCAAAGACAGACAAATATTGGAGAAATTATTGGAAAGCACTTCTGCTCACATAAGCTGGGGCACTTGATTCTGGCAGATTCTCCTTCCTTCAACTAATGCATTCCTCTGAGACATACACCATTCTGTTCAGGAGGATCCCTCAGCACTTAGAAGGGTCCTCCTCACCAAGGGAGCAGTCAGCAAAAATCGGGGGCCCTAACTTATGTAAGCAGAAGTGTTTTCCAATAAGGCAAAGGCACTATTTGATGCAGCCCAATGTTTCGAAATGATTCTTTGAGAAGTGAGAAACTTGTGGTTACCAAAGTCTACTAAAAAGAAGCAGCAGCATTTTTGCTGAAAGGGATAACTCTGCTGAAATGGTCAACAGATTAAAAATGGATAAGAACAGGAACTACAAGCACAGGTGGAGAAAAAATAGTGAGTTCCCCTTTAAAATTACTGATTTTAGTAATATTTTCATAGGTAGGGAATATCAGCTGGTGTTTGACTTAATGTAGGCATATAGATATCTTTGCGTATTTACTATTAATTAGATCAGTCTGTTTCGTAGCCAAGCTTACAGAACTCTAATGGTCTCTGAGTAACAGATCATTTAAGCTGTAATGATAGGAAATTAATTTTAAACTGGTTTTAATACTTAACTTGTTTAGACTATTTGGCCTAAAGAAAAGTTTGGCTGTAACAGCCACAACACAGTAAAATACAATATTATTATTATTGTGATCTAATTGTTTGGATGATTTGATTTTTCATGAGAGAATAAAGCATCTCAAGAAACATGCATGCACACACCCATAATGCATAGCACGGGAAAAGGAAAGTCATGAAAGTTCCCCAATGACAGTAATGCATCTGCAAATGGAATAAGCTAAGTAGAAATTGTATTCTCTCTGTTGAGTTGCATTACCTGGTTCACATAGCAACTCTGCCAGAGACAGCAGCTTAGCTCACAAGCAACAATAAAACATAGTTCAGCACTACATGAATGAGCCTAAGGAAAACATTTTTGTGCTCCCCTCATACCCCTTCTTGTCTGACAGGAGGACACTGTCAGAGTTTAGTTTTACTTTTAAGGAATCTCTGCTCTGCAATGCATTTGAACCAGAGGTCCTGCTTTAAACCAAACTCTGGTCAGTTTCACAGTGTGGTAAGAATTTATTTCTACACCGCTTGTTCATTACCCAGGTAAGGGAACAGCTTTTAAACAAAACATGGAACCAAGTGAATTACAGGAAGCTCCAGCAGATCCAGTTAGGGACCTGGACTTTATTAGATACTATTGCAATAGGACAGAGCTCAACTTAACATGGTTGTTCTAGCCACTTAAGAAGAAGGTCTGCCACAAGGAGAATCGGAACAAGGGTTTTATAGGCACAGCACACAAAGAGTCATGAACATCAAAACATTCCAAAACAACCTTCTACATACAACAAGAAAGGTTACAGGTCATGAGAGGTAAAACACGCATTGGCTCCATATTGTTAACTTCACCCCCACAATTACCTTGGGGTGTCCCTAACTGCTCTGGCAATTTGGGTCTCAACTGTCCTACATTATCACTGTTTCCTTAGCAATCAGGCCTAGACAGGGTTGTTGAGATTCCTGTCCCTATCTCTTCCTCAGAACCTTTCAAGGAGATGCCAGATTTCACCTTGGTGCTAACTCAAAACAAATATAACAAAACATCCTTCGTGATCATTTGTGCCATTTTCAGGTCCAGATAGGAAAGGAATGCAACGTAGGAGTCATAAAATGCAGGCACACAAAATCAAGCCGAATACATTCTAGCCAAAGGTTCAATAAAATTAATATTGGAACATTTTAAAAATCGAAATCTACACCCTTGGTCTCTTAATTCGTACATCAATAGTAAGCCAACTTCAAACTATGGGTTATGAAACTGGCTTACTAAACAAGCGAGAGTTGATGTCTCTGGTTTGAACATAATGCTATGCAGAGATTTCCTAAAACTGAACTCTTGCAATGATTCTTTCTTGTCCATGCAGGATGAAGTAAGTGGAGAGTGTTCAATCCTTTGCTTGCGTTTGTTCAGACTCATCCACGCAGCATTATACTATGGTTCAATGTTACATGCAAACACAATGTATAGCACAAAGGTACTAACTCCTCTGGAACACAAAAGTTGTAACCAGATTCACTTAGGTGAAAAATAGCTACTTTCTCAACAGACAGTAATTTAACTTTGTAAAAGTCTCAACATTTACAAATCTGATAACTATCTGGAGTAACTCCATATTATAGCTGAACAAGCATTATTTTAAAGTCATAAAGGACTACTATGCATGAGCATGCAAAGTAGTAAAAAAAAAGTAAAAATAAGAGAAAACAATTCTATAATCCATTTGCTATAGCAATTATTTTTTACATATTTATTTATAAACATTTTTCCTCTGAAAGATCTGAAGACCTAGGGTCAGGATTCAAAGAACCACAAAACTAGCATTACTATTATTATTATTATTATTATTATTATTATTATTATTAAATCAAATTTGCATGCTACCCTTCATCTGAAAATCATGGGCCAGTTCATAACATAAAAATATAAAATGAGAACACAAAATACATAATAAAACAAAAACAAACCAATATTTCCCCATATCACAAACACATTTAAAAGGTCATAGAATATTAATCAGCCAAAGATGTGGTTATAGAAAACATTTTCACCTGGTGCCTGAAGATATTAATGAAGGCACCAGGCAAACCTCCCGGAGAAGAGAATTCCACTAACAGGGAGCAGAAAAGGTCCATTCTCATCTTGCCACCCTCCAGACCTCTCATGGAGGAGGCACTCAGTTGAGCAGTAGCCAGCAATTGGATCGACTTGAAAATGCCAGTGCGACTAAGGATGCAATATATTTGAGGAATGTGGGAACAATGGAGCATGACTCTTAACAGGCCTCCTAACGTTCATTAGCCTTTGCCCAGCTTATTAAATGAAAACTTTTACTTGATCTCTCAGTTTCATTCCTGAAAATTACAGGGCTTCAGGCAGTGGAAGGGTTTCAATATATGAATTTTATGGCATCTTCATACATGACATTTTTTTTTCGCACAAAAATACCCCATGTACAGTAGTTTTCAAACACAATTGTACAGCTTCCCTTATACTGCGCTGCACTGCATATAGGATAGAAAAGCCTACATCATCTTTCTGTCCTGAAAGCGGCTTCCAACAAATTGACACAATTTACAGTTAAACCAATCCAAAACATATAATTAAACAATGGAATGGCATTGTAAAACAGAATGTAAAGTGTGAAGCAGCCTAACAAAATGAGCATAATTCCACTACTATTCCTCTTGGTATGTCCTCTGAAGCAAAACTTGCAGTTCTGAAGTCCATTTCCCTACAGTACTTACTTTAGAAGCCTCATTTCTTTCCCATTCTCTATAACTGTACTTGGTAAAGTTGCAAGTTTTTGTCTGAAAAAAGTGTATTCTGACAACAGCACAGAGAGACTGAGAAAGGAAGCCAAGGCATATGTTGGAAGGAGTTCCCAACAATCCAAATAGCAAAGCTACCAAATTCTGTACACATGCCACTCCATTTCTGAAGGGAAATAGGTCTACTGTGAGCTCTTGCTTTTTGATAAATGAGAAACTGTATCTCCTACTGCTAAAGGATATGGCCATCGGAGCACAGATAAGTTGGCACACATCTATAGGTAGAAAAGCCCAATTCAAGTATGTATAAGAGATGCAGGGGGCCTGGACAGTGCTTTCTATTTATATCACGGCAGCAAACATATCAAACTGCATGAACACAGATGCAGAAGTGGTACAAAATGAAGTGCTATTATAACCAAAATCTCTAGGATTACGTGTTGTTTAATTTTTGCCTATGGTGTGTTTACCGCAATTAAAGAGATAACAATTGTTGGAAAGGTTACTTAACATAACTGTGCAAACTGCAGTGATCAAGAACCCAAAGAAAAGCACAATTAGCTGCATGTGTCAAAGGAGTCTTTATAAAGTGGTACCTCCGGTTACAAACTTAATTCATTCCGGAGGTCCATTCTTAACCCGAAACCATTCTTAACATGAGGCGCACTTTCACTAATGGGGCCTCCCACTGCTGCTGCGCCACCAGCACGTGACTTCTGCTCGCATCCCAGGGCAAAGTTCGCTACCAGGAGCACCTACTTCCAGGTTAGCAGAGCTCGTTACCTGAAGCGTTCGTAAGGAGGACGGTACGTAACCAGAGGTTCCACTGTACTCATGTTTCTTCAACAGTAAACCCAATGCCACAAAGCAAGCAACTTTTGAAGAAGAGGAATCTTTCAAAAGCAGTTTGTGATATGACAAACCCAAGCCCTTGAGCACATTTTTGGAGCCCACCCAAAGTTTCTAGTCTTGCTAGTTTAAGTTATAAAATGGAGTTACTTCAGCTTTAATACATTACCTCTGCAAAATAGTCTTATTTCTAGTCAAAGCAACTATAGTCAGAATAATTGAATAGTTAAGTCCCAGATGGCTGGGGAAACTGTCAACCAAATAGGATGCAATTCAGGAAAGGTTCCTGTAATATTCAAAAATGTTAAAATGCTGGGGGAGAGCCCTGATGATAGATGACAGAGAACTAGGTATTTTATTTCATGCCATTTGGGAGGCAGATCACAACAGATAACTGACTGTGTTGTAGCAAGTTACAGCCAAACTCCAACATCACAGAGCTTTGAGTGAAGGGCTATTTAAAATAATAGTAGTCTTTATACACTAAATGATTAGTCACTCCACCTGAGTGTCTTCTTTCTGGAAGCACATATTCCTCGACTACCACATACACAACTTAGTTGATTATTGGTATAATAAATCCACATTCCATAATTCCACACATTCAACAAACCTATATAGATGAGATACTTAAAGTGCCCAAAGATGGAAACTTTAATTCCAACATACCAGACTGATGGAGCGTAGGAGGTGCAGGGGTCTCCAAAGATGGCCTTTGTTCGTTATCAGGAGAGGATAGCAAGGAAGTAGATGGGGGGCTTTCAGTCGAGGAAGATGTTGAGGGAGCTTGAGCTGACACTGTAGATGATGATGATTGCAGCTGTTCAGGACCATCTACTTCCATTGTGGCCTCTGTTTCAGCACTTGCTAAGACACTGCCAGCAGCAGAGACATCTGATCTACTGGTGCCACCTTTAAAAAAAACCAGAAACTTTATTTTTAAAAAGAGGACTCTCATACCAAGTCACATTTGAAACAAAGAATATCTTCAGCACAGTACACTTTCAACTCTACATTAAACCAACTGGAAACACTGAGCATACTGCTACTGAACTTACATATATGTAAATGGACAATTGCCAAGAAAATCCAACACAAACCACATTTGACTTCAAAAGAGGAATTTCCCAAAAATTAGGGGATTGTAAAAGATAAAGTTGAAAGGGAACATCAGGAGGGTCAAATCACTCAAAGCAGAGAGCAGGAATAATAGGATAGTCTCCCAATGGATGATGTAGAAAGTAGAGTCCTCCCACTTCAGACCTGTACCTTTTAACTTATTTATAAATTACTTTGAATAAGGGGTGAGCAGTGAGATAACAAAGTTTGCTGATGGTACCCAATACTTCAGTGTTTAAAACCAAAAATATTATGATAAACTCCAAAGGATCTCTCCAAATTGAGTGAATGGGCAGTAAAATGGCAAATGGAATTCAATATAAACAAATGTAAAGTGATACACAATGCATCAATAAATAAATCTTAATTTCATATACACTCATGGAGTCTGAGCTGGAGTGACTGACCATGAACAAGACCTTGGGGTTGTAGTGGATAGCTTAATTATGATGCTGACCCAGTGTGAAGCTGCTGCTGTAAAAGACAAATTCCATGCTAGGGATCATTAGGAAAGGAACTGAAAATAAAACTGCTAATATCAGAATACCATTGTACTAATATATGGTATAGGGTTGCCCACCCGCCCACTCCTACACAATGGGCACCAAGCACACCGGCAGACAGTGGGTGCTATTGAAGTGTGCGTGCCACGGAGGATGAAATATATACATACATACAGTATATATGACACATGCACGCACACATACATTATATGAGACTGTCTACTCTGCAAAAGAGCAGCCAATTTGTAGTAAAAAAAAAAAAAGCCAGACATTTTGCCAACTTTCAAAAATCTTCCCTGACAGACATTTTAAACCTGAAAAAGAGGACATGTTTGGGAAAATCCAGATATATTACAATCCTATATATGACTGCGCTTGGAATACTGTGCTCACTTCTTGTCACTTCATTTCATGAAGGATGCTGTACAGCTGGAAAAAAATATCAAGGGGGTGGAGCAAGTCTCCTGTGAAGAAGGTTGAAATTTTGGAGCTTTTTGGTTTAGAGAAAAGTTTTTCCCCCTCCATCATAGCCCTAGAATTAAGATATATCTGATGACGCTGGAAGACTGAGGAGAAAGGAAATCCAAAGACAATAAGGCTATCAATGGCTACTAGGCTAGGCTACAATAACTAGGTTCTACCTCCAAAGTCAGAGGCAGTGTGTCTGAATACCAGTTGCTGGGAATCACAAGTGGTGAGAGTGCTGCTTTTGGTCTTTTCATAAGCATCTAGTTGGCTACCTTGAGAACAGGATACTGGACTAAATGGGCCACTGGCCTGATTCAGATGGCTTTTCTCATGTTCCTATGCCAAGTGTGCCATTTTTAAAAATGTTGATTACTACCTTTTATTTCAAAAATCCCCTTGTCATTTCATGCTGATGGCAGTTAAGAACATTCACCTCTAGACCGAGATCGTCCTCTTCCTCTGTTGCTCTGTGCAACTTCACTTGCTTCTTCAAACCATCTTGACAACATGTCAGACATTCTTTGCATTAATGAAACATTAGGGCTCTGTTCACCTATATATAAAGAGAGGTGTCAATCCTTTTACTGTGAAGTAGCACAGTACATTTTTCCTTCTACTACTTGAAATCTTGCATATTTACATCTCTGAAAGGTGAAAATATTTCTCAATATGTTTTTTCAACATATTGGTTTTCTCATTCTTCATTGTTCAGAAACGGTTAGGCTTTGTAAACAAAATTTTAAAAATGCTTTTAGTGCTTTTTAAAGACACCCAGTCTGTGTGGCTTTGCTGGTTTCATTTTTTCAGCTGTTTGATCATACCTAATTACTACACTATTACAAAGAAAAAGGGGTGAGAAAAAAACCCTTCTCTGCTATAATTGCTTCAGCCAAGAGTTGTAGTGTTTGACTCACTGTCTGCAGGGAAAAGTGATCCCAGCTGAGTAATTTCATGACCTGTACACAAACTTTTAACTGGCAATTCCTCTATCCTCCTGTTGGTGGCAAGAGAATACCAAATTCATTTCAGTAGTGAGGAACTAGGACAGGGAAAATCCTACATGTTAAGATCTGGCAGCTTGAGATTTCAATCCATCTACAATTTCCCTCTCCAGATTCAACCAAGCATGAGTAGTCTGTTTGATAAGAGCTGCTATATTCATGTTGTACATGTTATTAAAGGCCAGTGACCTTGCTGACTTGAACTAAGGCTGATAAAAGCAGTAAGAAAAGGCTCTGTTACTGGAAAAACCAGAAAGTTGGAATTTGCTTCAAGTAAAACAAGGTGCCACTATCTGACTAACCAGTGTTCACTTTTAGCTAGGAATACCATTTTTAAAACATAAATCCCAGAAATGAATTACAGAATAATCTGTTATTCACTGATTCAGATTTTGAACTGAAATCAAGCTACGAAAGACAAGATATTACCATCTCTTTCTCTCTCACTTTCAGGCCTTGCTCTTGGTCCAGTATCTGACCAGTCTCCTCTTAGTCGGAGTCGTTTGACCGGAGGCTGCCGTAACTGGAGAAATAATGACAAGAGGGGCATTTAAGATGTAAACATTTTATTTCTGTAATAAGCTGAAAAGGTAGAAATATTAAACCAAATCTAAAATTCTCATTTTTTGAGTGCAAGAATCCAAAAATTTTGGCTAAATGTTTTCTCAACTGGTGAATCTGCTTCAATTACTAATACAGCTTAGGAAACAAAGTATGCCAGTGCAGTCATAATGGATCTGAACTGATCTGTATCCAAGGGGTACTTTAGGGGTACTCAATTAGACTTTTACCCACTTGGGTGGGAGAGGGAGGGATCTTCTGCATGCTTATCAAACTGTAAGACAGCTGAGATTTTATATTATAGTTTTATTTATCTTGTGATAAAGTCTTTGGCTGAAAAGCTAGGATAACATATTTTAAATTAAATAAAATATACAGTAATACAGATTTAATATGCCTAATATTTAAGGTATACATCTGCCAGAGAAAAATGTTTGTACATATATTAATTTGCATCCATGGATCACTAATCAGATTTTGCCACTGCAAAAACCTTCAGCAATGTCAGATGAGGTGATCTATGTAAACACAATTACAATAGTTATTGTTATTTGTATACCATTCAGTTCTATTTTTCAGAGTCTGTTGCATTTTGTTTTTATCTTTTTAGAAGATTTTAGTGGATGTATTTTTATTGCTTCTATGTAAACCACTTCAATATTTTTTATTATGGACTTTCAAAAGTTCATAAATGAGAAAATAGATAGATAGGTATAGAAAATGCCTACAAAGAAGCTTGATTGAAACTTGAGAATGGAGTTTAATTCCACGTAAGTGGGCAAAGGATTGAATGCCTTAATTATTTCACTAAAACTTAGCCTGTATTTGTCAGAAATCTTTTAAAACTCTCAGCCCTGTCAAGAATGAATGAACATTGTTTTCTGCAACTCTAGTACAGTGGACGCTCGGGTTGCAAACGTGATCCATGTGGGATGCACATTCGCAACCCGCAGCATTCGCAACCTGCTTCTGCACACATGTGGGTTGCGATTCAGCACTTCTGCGCATGCGCAACTGCCAAAACCCGGAAGTAACCCATTCCAGTGCTTCCAGGTTTCGGCGGTCCGCAACCCGAAAAGACGCAACCTGAAGCGGCTGTAACCTGAGGTATGACTGTAAGTCTCTTTAGGTACAGATGATAATCAAAAGAAGGTGACTAAGGTAGTATGGCAAAAGTGAACACATATTTTAATGTTCCAAAATATTCAGATATTTTGAATACAACTGTATATATCTGGGGGAGCTATAAAACTGAATTGTAGAAGTGGAACGGTGTCCTAAACATGCAAATCTTATGCTCAAGGTACATATCACATTATAGCATATTTTGCATCTTTCCTTATCCTCAGAGGTAGAGCAGAAGTCTGAACATGAAACATGTGTACCAGATCTCAATAATAAATCAAAAGCAGCAGAAGGACCAACATAATTTAGTTCTTTCTTTTTTTAAGGGCTGGGAAACAAAAACAGTATTTGCCTGGCAACAAAAGAACACCACAGCCAACGATGCCCATGTCACAGCTGACAGCCAGGGACTCTAGCAGCAGGGACACTCAGAGGAGAGTATCAGCAGTTGACCGCAGCACATGAGCAGACCAGACATTTTAGACACCTGAATAGAACCCACTGGGTCCTAGTCTAAATTTAAATAGTAGTTGAAACAAGAGATCAGTTAACATAGCTTTCACCAGCTACACCTGCAACACTGCTGGAATTTTCAGTCCAGATTCAGCCAGGTGGAACATTTGGATATTCAGGTGGTCGGGTAAGCACATGATAGTTACAATGCAGTGAAGCTAATAAATGGGTTATTTTCACTTGGTCATACATAATAAAGATATTGGCAGTGTTCATGTATCATGCTAACAACCAACATGGTGCCCTCCTGATATTGCTAGCTACCATCATCCTTGACCACTAGCTGTGCTGGCTGAGACTGATGGGAATTGAAGAGCACATTGGATACCCATCTGCTAAGTCATAGTTTAGCATGATGTGAATGAGCTGCAGTGAGCCTCTAGCTCCCTTCCTCCCTACTCCTCTGGTACAGCTGTGAGGGGTTCAGAAGCTTTTGCTCCTGTTCTTCCTTAACCACAACCTGACATGTCACTGGAACTTGAAATCATTGGTTAAAAGTAGGCTTGTTTCAAAGAAACATTAACCATATTTCAGAAGTTCAGTCCACATGACAAGCTGTAGCGAAGCAAAAATGGAAGTGAAAGCTTCCAAACTCCTCCTCAGAGCTACACCACAGTAAGTGGGAAAAGGGGGCACACTCAAGCTCAAGGCTCACTAAGTCACATTCTTGTCATGCTACGTGTGCAGAGGGCAACCAAGATGATCAAGGGTCTGGAAGCCAAGCCTTATGAGGAATGGTTGAGGGAGCTGGGTATGCTTAACCTGAAATAAAAAAGAATGAGAAGATATATGATCGCCATCTTCAAATATCTAAATGGCTGTAGCATGGAAGATGGAGCTAAGCTTGTTTTCTCCTGCTCTGAAGGCTAGGACCTGAACTAATGGCTTCAAGTTACAAGAAAGCAGATTCTGACTAAACATCAGAAAAACTTTCTGACAGTAGGAGCTGTTCGACAGTGGAATGATCTCCCTCCTGAGGTTGTGGGCTCTCCTTCCTTGGAGGTTTTTAAGCAAAGCTTGGATGGCCATCTGTCGTGGATGCTTCAGTTGAGATTCCTGCATTGCAGGAGCTTGGACTAAATGATCCTCAGGATCCCACTTCTCTTACTTTCAAAAGTAAGTATTGGTATTTGGATGTGGTGTGGCAATTTTTGAATAAATGTAAGCCCTAGGGCATGTGAAACTAGTGTGGTTCTTTTGAATTCTAGCCATCACATTTTGTAGAATTTATTGAAATGACTGAATCAATATTATTGGCGGTGGGGAGGAGACATTTAATAAACTATTTTAATATATATCAACATTTCTATATAAAAAAAAACTTCAGAGTTTACATATAGCTTGCTAACAACACAGACTTCCTTTTTTCATATGTGGGACAGGACAGTTTTTGGGGCAGGGGTAATATTATTGATGGATTCTCACATATAGTGCCAGATGAACTCTTCATGTTGCTATTTTTGTCTTCAAGGAAACATTCTGTTATCAACACATGGCTGCTTCTATATCTAGAGTAGAATTACATATTGGTAAACTGGTCCAGAAAGTTTTTGCAGCCATAGCTTGGAACAGACTGGCAGGTTTACATCTGAAGATATTCAGAATACCAAAACACCATGGCAAATGAGAAACCTCCCAGGTTTATTTGTAATTTGTTCATGATTTAACACTATACAATTGAAAGATTTTCTTTGTCCAATATAAGCAGTCATCTAAAATTAGTGAATTTTATGGTGTTTTAATGGAAGGAAGGTCAGTCTTACAAGCAACTACTGTCATTTACATGAAAACCTATCCACTCTAACTAAAATGTGTATTTTAAATGTCACTACAGTATAAGTAACTAAAGGTGTATTTAATACAGTTATTTAAATATTTTTCCAGTCAGGATAATTGTATAGGCTCTCACTAAATCAATCTTATAGAAGATATTTCTAATTATTTGCTCAGCTTAGTAGGATCTGAATTTGAATCTACAAGCAAAATCTCTATCTAATAACCTAACATTGAAATTATACTGATGTCTTGTTTCAAAATGGCACTAAGACACAGCACCTTTTTAAATAAACATTTTCCAGTACAGCTAATAAAATGATTTGCACATAATTCTAAGCCAAATCATGGCTTAGTGGGAGTTTTGCTCCTCCAGTTCTGCTGCTGCAGTGCTGTGAGCTAAGCCATAGTTTGGCTTAGCATGTTGTTCAAACTGGTTGGTGGTTTATCTGGAGTGAGACAAACCACAAGCCCAAGTTTGGACAACATAGTAATCCAAACAACAGATTAGCTCAAAACATTGCAAAAGCAGGGAAACTGCTATTTTTTGTTCTGTGAACCACCCTGAGACCTCTGGGTATAGGGCGGTATATAAATTCAATAAATAATAATAAACTGGAGACGCAAAATGGCAACGATCTCCTTTCCTGGGGTCTGTCTTTATGCTAAACTATGGCATTACATATTAACTCTCTTTTGTCTTCAAAATCATTTTAACACCAGTAACCATGGATCACTTACTTCTTCTCTTCTTTCATCTGAAGACGGAACTTTAAGTTCTCTAGCTGTGTCATCCTTGGGATCAAACAAGTATATATAATCTGAAGAATAGCTCACAAGAATTTCTTGGCCATCTTCACTGTAGCATAGAGATGTTACCCTACAGGATTTGTTGTTCAGATGGGGAGGAACAAAACGTGCCACTAATCCTGTGGTACCCCGGCCTGCATAATTACCTACATTAAAAAATAATTGAATTAATTTTCCATTACACATGAGCCTTCATTTACAAATGAGCCTTCTACTACATGATCTTTCCTTCCTAAAAAAAGCTCAACTTTGACCTGAACCCCAAAAAGGGGGTAGATTACTGCCAGTTTGTAACTGTGAGTAGATCACGGTCTCTTGGAAGTTGGCCACCCCGGTCTAATCCATCATATTTTGTGGTAGTGAAAGCTAACTATGAATTGTCTAAAGAAGTACAGGCGTCAACCAACTTACACGGGGAGTTACCATCTAAGACCCCGTGTGCATAACTGAAATTGCATAGAGATGGCAAGAGCACCCTCTAAACACCCTCTCTACCACTCTCTCTTCGATCAATACCAAATATACCATATCCAAAAACATCCACAACTACAAGTGAAGCTCTGGGGCCAGCAGTAAGCTGGAGGATTCATGGGAAAGCAGCTACAGCTGCTGCACTACCCCCATCAGCTGTTAGGCGGGGAGGATGAGCAGTGTAAACAAAGCTCTGCTGCACCTCAGGTCTCTTCGGGGCTTCCTCCGTCCTCATTGATATCCTCCTCAGGCTCTGGGGAGGGTCACTTTGCAAGGACTGTTCAACTTTCTCCCGCCACTTCCAGGTTTGAATTGAATTTTTTATTTCCTAGCACCACTCATATACATGGTGGTGCACAAGTAAATTACACGCAACTGATGCCTGTACTGTGTATATTAGCCCTAAAATGTGTCTATTTTTTTACGCACTGCATTCTTTTATAAACCTCAGCCATGCCCCGGTTACTTGCCATTTTGCTACAATTTAAAGCCACATACGCTGCACCTCCTTTTTGCCGATTTTTGGAGGGCACAATGAAATGAAAGCATTCACCAATTCGGAGTAAAAGCTGTCTGCTGTCATTCCAAACTGACCATGTATCCAATGTGATTGGTTACGCGATATTGTTGTACATTACCAAGTTGGCTACATAATTTCCAACTGGGATCACGTACAGTATTTGGAAACAGAAACTGTACTAATATTAGTTAGAATATTTTATCTAAACAGAAATTTAGATTCAAAGTATTAATATCACAATGAGATGATAAAATAATTCCACAGTACTTACATTAACCTCACTCTCCCTATGGAAACTTTCTATCCTATCCATCTATCCATCTGCTTTTTCCTCACCTCATAATTTCTAACAAAGAGTAGAGCAATAATAAATCACATTCTGCAGCCTTTTCTAGGCATTTTTAGCTACATTAAGTGCACAACTCAAGTTCTTATCCTTTACTGAAATCAAGCCTAAATGCATGTAATTGAACTGTTTTCATATTCTCCCATTTATCCTTGTCTCAATATTCCTCCCTAGTCAAATTTTAGATTGTCAGTTCTTTGAAGGGCCAGGGCTTGTCCTTTTGTAGATATTCTCTGAAAAGCACCATGAACACTGAGACCACCATCAATTCTTAATACTCAAAACCACTAAATGGAAAGAACAGCAGAATTTCTTCATTTATTTACCATGGCTGCAAATCAAAGGAGTTCACTCAAATTTATTCAATGAGAGAATCCATTCCACCACCACCCCTTAGTTGGACTTTCCAGCAGCTCTTGTAGCAAACCTGAAAACTGTTCTTAGAAGGTCAATTTTAAAGAGCAGGTCAGAGAGAAGAATTGCTCTATGGGACTTAAAATAATGCCAATGTGCATACATGCCTCTGAATCATAGTCAAAACATCACTTTAGGACATCAATATTTTTCAGTCCACATTACAGAAGACCTTCTAAAGTGTGATACAAGTTTTCATGAGTATAAATTTTAAAATCATGAGAAGTTCTGCGTTTATGCAGAAAATATATTTTTCATTAAATCATCTCATTAAGAGGTTCACATCCTATAATCTTCAACTATGGTACTCAAAAGTCAACTGTTTTGCAGTATCATGCAAGTATTGTCCTACCTGTTGCTCTTGTGCCAAGCATTCGTCGATCGTAAATTCTTACTGAACTATCAGAGCAACCAACTGCAAGATAATATGGTATTGGAGGGCAAATAGCTACAGAGGTGGCTGCCCTCCTACAGTTTATTAAAATATCCTAGAACAAAAGGAAAATATTGCACTTGTTTAAAATGTACAAGAACAAGTGGTATTAAATTACACCAACTAATACAATCCTAGAAAAAAAATCAATATGGTTGTGTTTTAGAAAAAGCCAACTCTGGCCCATGTTAATATATATTTTAAGCATGTTATTGGACAACAGACGGGTATGGCCACAACAAAAAGACTAAGCAAACAAAAGCATTCTTTAGTAACATCAACTTGCAGCTGTAAACACAAAGCTTTCATCTGTCTAAGATTTTCTCATAAAAAGAGGCCAAAAAGTGAATCACAAGGGGCAGGGATTGCCTAAGCTACTTTAAAAGGATTGGGCTAGAATAGATTTATGTACAGATAATTGGATGTAAAGAGCAACGCAATGAGATTAAGTACTGCAAATAGTTTCAACATAAAAAGGAACAATACTGAGTATAGCCTATAAAAATGAGGTAAAATAGTTAAGTAAAATGCATACTTGGAAGCAACTCTGTATAAATTAGAAAAATAAATCCTATTACTATTATAGTCATAAAGAATTTGGTAAATTATTTTCACAGCTGGATTGATTCTTATGTTATCTAAATATCAATGAGTTTAAGGATGCTCCATAACAAAGTGCTGTAACATATCAAATAGTTCATAAAAAGCCTGAATTCAAACCAAATCAAGTTTTTCATATCTGTTCAATATTATAGTATTATGATATGACAGATAAGTAATACATATTTCAAAAATAACAAATTATATTTTTCCTTCATATAGTTCCTGGTCACCTCACTAGATTTAACAGCATCAGGACCAAAGTAGGCCAGGATTATGAGATCTCAGGTTCTGAAAACAATATAGCTCTTTATTCACACCCTCTTATAAAAGTGTCTCTTACATCTTTACAATCTTCTTTTGTGCAACTTGTCTTGATTCTAGTATCAAACCATCTCACAGTGCCATCTTCTCCACAAGATAGAAAAGTATAGGGATCATTGGGGACTGTCATGATCTGAAACGTAAGCAAATAGTATACTTTAAAATGGCAACAGCCTTAAAGAATTGAAAATAAAAGCCAGGATCCAAAATACCATAGAACAACTTGTGTATGCAAGGAGGCTTGAGATTATTTTCTTGAAAAATATCCTCCCACCTGCACACCTCATGGAAAGCTGATTTAGAAATAGAGGGGGGTTTCAAATCAGTTGTAACAAAAGCAATGTGATAATGTAAGACTGCCTTATAGTATACAAATAGTTTTTGGGAGGTGGGAAGGTGTTCTTTAGAAGACTGAAAGGCAAAGTACAAAAAGTCATGCCCAGGTAATCTTCTTAAATAATAGGAGGTGAATGTAAACAAGAAAATTTGGACCATATTATCTAATTGGGCCAAACTTTAGGTTATTAAACTGCAGTGTGAAAAAGAATAGATAAGCAATAGTCAGCACTCATGACTTTATAGTTATAAGATACAACAGAAATATTAATTTTCAGTACCTCATAAGTAGTTCCATAATGGCATGTGAATTGGCACTGTCTGTTGGTTTCAGCATCTTGCTCAACATTGGTAAAAAAAATGACTCCATCTCCTGAACAGGACACTATCTGTTTATCACTGGTGCATGGCAAAAATTTTGCACTAAAAATATTTGCCCTGTGTCCTGAGCGAATGGTTGTTAAAACCTAGAAAACAAGGATTACTGTATTAGCTTAACATTTTAATTACGGTAATATTGATCACATCTATCATTCTCACCTTATTCCAAAAAGCAGGCTACCATACTATTTTATCTTCATAATCCACTCTCTTGTTCTACACCAGGGATAAGTAATCTCTGGCCTGAAATTGTTTTCCCCAAATAACACCCATCTGCCCCACACCTGTCACCGATGTGGGGCAGGTATAGAGGCACAGCTATGCAACTGAGTTCCCCATGTGAAACTTGATTGTGTGGTCAATCCTTGCAGAAAGTAACTTTGCCAGCCCTATGCTTGGTACTTGGGAAGAAGTGAGCACAGAGCCCCTTGCACTGTGGTTCCCAAGCCCAGACAGCCCACTGGCTGTAAGATGCTCAGAAAGTGCTGCACAAAGGATTTGGACATATGGGTCATCCTGGCCATCTGTCAAAGCTGGCCTGCAGGGATGGAGACAGATGAGGATCTGGCCCTTTGGACCAAAAAGGTACACCACACTCTGGATGGTTCTACACCAACCAGGTAATTTCATAACTGAAGGCTTTGACCAGTGCACAGCTCTAGCAACTGCACTACAACACAATAGTACAGTGCAAGGTGGTGAGGGGCGGTGAGACAATATAAAGAGTAATAAGGCAGAAATCATGGTATCAAGATAACACTGAAAACTTTTTGTGCAGAGCTGGTGGACTTAATATGTTTTGCGGCAACTCTCCTACACAGGACAGATGTACTGTTTTGAAAGAATAACCAAGCAAATCCATTATATATGCAATGTCACAAAAAACAGAGCTTTCAATTACAAAATTTTTTTTAATAACATTTTGACTATTCAGAAAAATGGATAAGGGGACAGCAGATCATCTTACCTTTCTACTATATGGATTAGTAATTACAAGATTAGTATCATCAGATCCAGATAAAATATATTCTCCTGTATCATTCCAGCATATTGTATTCACCTGTAAGCAAGTATTTAACACAATAATTAATATCTAAAGAAGGGGCAAACAATGTTAAGATGCAAACTATCTAACTTTAACAGAAAACAACACAGCTCAGCTAATTATGCATATACTTTGTATAAGGACTTGCACACCTGTATATTCAGCTGCATGAGCAGTACTTCTCTCACACTTGCAGTCTCTTTGGTTCATACCACCACAGAACATCACATATGACAGAGGTGGGGGAACTTTTTCAACCCAAGAGCCACATTCCCTTCTGGGCAACCTTTCAGGGGGCACATAAAAGGGGCAGGCAAGGCCATGGACAAAAATGGGGCAAGAATTGTATCCAACAATGTCCATGGAACAGACTCCCACTCAAATAATGTTGGAATCCACCTTGTGCGCATAGGGTTGCAGCCTAAATTAACTCATTTTCACTGGGGCATTTATCAATTATCCCCGGAATAAAAAACTGAGTATCTAAACTCTCCTATAATGAAGTCTATGGAGAAAGATCATACGGGAGAATTTAATTTTAGAAATAAAGGAAAATATCAAAATTATTTTTTATATTTTGATTACTCTTTAAAACATATGTATGAAAATTAAAATAATTATCATGTTCCCAACAAACCTTTATTCCACAAGATCAAATTCCTTGTGATATAAGAATTAGAGTCCCAGGACGTAGATTTTTTTTATTTTAAAAATGTTCCAATATTAATTGTATTGAACCTTTGGCTAGAATGTATTATGCTTGATTTTGTGTGCCTGTATTTTATTACTGCCATGCTGCATTCCTTTCCTATCTGACCCTGAAACTGGCACAAATAGCCCTCCAGGATGTTATTCTATCTTAAGTTTGCTGCAGAGTGTAAAATCAGCTATCCTTGAAGCTTCCTGGGAGATAAGAGAACACAGCCAAAGGTCTGGTTGCCAGGGGAACAGTGACATAAACGCAACATTTGAGGTCAAAATGACCTGGGCACTTGGGGTACCCCAAGGTAACTGCAGAGGAGCCTTACATTTTAAACATTCCATTACCTGTAACCTTTCCTGATGTATGTAGAAGGATGTTTAAGAATGTTACGTTTTGATGTTTATGACTCTTTGTGTGCTGTGCCTATAAATCCCTTATTCTGATGCTCCTTGTGTCAGACCTTCTTCTTAAGTGGCTAGAACAATCACGTTAAGTTGAGCTCTGCCCTATTGCAATAGCTATAATAAATAATTCCCTTGGTTCCTTTACTTATTTAAAAGATGGTCCCTCACCTGAGTAAGAATAAGGCGGTGTAGAAGTAAATTCTTACCACACTTACAAGAACAATCTTGTACGTCCTAACATGTTTTTAAAAATGTGTTATAACAACAAATTTTCAGTAGGGAAAAAATAAAATAAAATAAAGTAGATATACTTGGAAGAATACTAAAAGCTCATGTTCATCTTGTCATGGAAATGCCAGTTACCATTACTTAACTTCTTGTTCAAGCATGCATTCTTTTTAAACAAAAACAAACACAAAAAACCACTTACACAGCCATCATGCACATTCAGCGTTGCTTCAAGTTTTAATCTTTGGATAAATTCTCTCCTTCCTGGAGGGGAAAATGCAAAATTAGCAAAAAGGTTTAGATACTTACAAAAGTAATTTTTAATATTTTTATAAAATATAATGCTTTATAAATATATATGTATTGATGCCTTCTTTCTTTCTATGGAAGGTATTGCATTGCCTCTAGAGCTAAGATTCTTAAACCACAATGTGAACCTTCCTAAAGGTAATGGGATTTTCTGGGTGATGGGTGAGCTCCTTCTCAGTTCCATCCAGCCATGCGTGCACTGACCCACCCTAAAAATGGGTCCAGGTGGAAGAACCATAACGCATCATCACCCAATCAGTACAATGTCAGAGGCAATACGTACCCGCCCCCAAACTTGAGCAGATTTCCCCACAGGCCTCAGCACTTAAAATGTCCTGGTTTTCCCTGGTGTCCCTTCCTTGAGGAATAGCACATCCCACATGCCCCTGATCCCTCCTGTTGTTTCATCTGCAAGGACAAGAGTGAACACTGCCAAATGAGTAAGTTGTCTTTGCTTTAACAAAAAACATTGTGTGACCAAGATTCAGTATGATATGGTAAGACACTCGCCCCATACTTTAAGGTAAAATATTAGCTACTTTGTATCCAGCTGTTGGCAAATAAGAGTTCTAGATAGTTATTTTCCTCTCACAAATCAGTTCCCTCCTATGCCTGCTCAGCTGTTATGTGATTTTTTGGGAGAAAACAATCATATGCCCTAATCAAGTGCACTTTAAATATATGAATTATTTACATTGTGCAAAGAAAACCATGAGGAAAAGAAGCATGCACAATTATGTAAATGAATACATATATCTTGTTGCCAAGATATAGCTTTTAGCTTTTTCAGTTTCAACACTGATTTTAACAAGACTTTTCAGGCAATTGTCATGATTTTGTTTTCAATATCTTCCTTTCCAGTCTGACTTTTTCATCTTTTTCACCAGCTGCTGCATTTGCCTTTCCACTTACACAGAATCATTAGCAAATATTATATGATCATCAGCAAAAAAAAAAAAAAAGCATATTAGCTGTTCTCTGAAGAAAATTGTACATTCCCAGTTTGTTTTACTTAACAGTGATTCCAGAGCTGTGACAGCTTCAGATACATTGTGGATCACTGAGTGATTCCTGCAGCACAGTTGGCTATTCTTTGCAGATCAATATACATGTTGTTAATTTCAGTGTTGCTCAGAGCACCGAGGACATCTGTCCCCAACAGGATAAAAAAAAAAGCTGGAGAAAATTCAGATTTTAGTATTCTATGTGATGTTGGGAAGTGATAATTCTGAAACTTTTAAGTATTCTGAGTACCACAAACATTATACTTTAATTAAAGTATCACCTTTTAAAAATACTCTTAAATTAAAGTATTAATTTCCCATTTTAATTTCAATTGTTGGGATGTATTTTCCTCTCACTCAGGAACAGGGAAAAAACTATTGTGCAAGTAGAAAGAATTCTGTTTGTAGCAATCCTGATAGCTGTATTACACTTTCAGACATACTACAGATCTTAAATGAGTGCATGGCTAAATATAACCTTTCCTGTTTAGTCACTGATAATGTTACAATCACTTGAGCTTTTAACTGAGGTAAACAGTGTTACAGCAACAGACTAAGTCAAACATTTAAAATACTAAGTTCACAAAAGCAACTTTATTTTGATGACAAAATATGCTATATGCTTTTACAGGTTTAAGTGACCATAAAAGATATCATATTTTGCATGTTTCATATTGTGTAGAGAACATTAGCAGAAGCAGAAGCTCACGCTCTCTGCAGCAAACCAAGGACTTAGGCCTAGTTCTCACTGTGTCCAGACTACACTGCAAATAGTTGGGAGCTCATAATCATAATAATAAAATTATACCCTGCCCATCTGGCTGGGTTTCCCCAGCCTCTCTGGGAGGCTCCCAACAGAATTAAAAGCACGACAGAACATCAAACATTTAAAACTTCCCTAAATAGGGCTGCCTTCAGATGACTTCTAAAAGTGAGACAGATGTTTATTTCCTTGACATCTGATGGGAGGGTGTTCCACAGGGCAGACGCCACTGATGAGAAGGCCCTCTGCCTGGTTCCCTGTAACCTCACTTCTTGCAGGGAGGGAATCGCTAGAAGGCCCTCAGCACTGAACCTCAGGCTGAATGATGGGGGTGGAGACACTCCTTCTGGTATATTTACCTCTCTGCACTACCAACACACTTACCTTGGTTGCACTATAGCCTTGTCAAGAATGTTGAGGAATGAATGCCAAACACATTATTTTTATTATGTATGTATGGCATGGCTAAAATAGCAGATTTAGTATAACACTGGCCTTTAGGCAGCAAAACAACACACCATTTTTTCTATATCAGGTACGTGTCTAGATAAGTCACCCATATGATATGGTATTTCCCTCCTCACCATCAATCAATCATGAATACAAGCAGGAATGCCATCTGCATTGAATTTAAAAGTTATTTTAAAATTACTGTGTGTTAAAATAACTAAATATTTGCTAAAATTACTACACTGAACTTTTTCCAAACAAAAAATATTACTTGGTCATTGTCAAGATTGCTAGGTAAACTACTATACTGTACTTAAATTGTAGCAAATGACCTAAATGATACTTCATTCACTTTACAAACCTCTAAAATTAACATATCTGCAGATGTGAGACCAGCAAGGCTATATTCTAAAAGTATCTCTAGTCTTGTTCCCAAGCATGCTGAAGTTGTGTCATCCTACATGAAATGCAATGCTAAGCAAACAACTCTCACAAGACCTATAAACTTTTTCAAACTGCATTAGAGCCCCTTTCAAACTAATGCCACTGTATTAATAATGAACTTGATAGCACAACTAAAAGCTGCAGTGCTATGAACTAAAGATTATGCTATAAGAAGGTAGGCAATCTATGATCGTTCTTAAACAATTATACTTCCAACTACTGTTGCTTATGGTAAATATTTTGCAATATGCCACATATTCTCTAAATTTTAGTTTACTCTTCTTCAGTCTATCTTACAGTCTCTTCATTCTCCCTGCTCCCACTAGTGTGTTAAATTTTTTAAAAAAAGATATATTTCCTAATAAAGCTGTATTTTGAAATAAAATACTTTAAATATTAAACAACTCTTGACTTTATTTTTTTAAAGCTTTTAGTTGTGATCCAATATTTAATTGCATTGGGTTGTAGACAATGTTATGCCAGCAGAAACCCACCAGCAGAATCCCCCAACCCTCTGGAGCTGATGGAAGGGCACAGGACGGAAGAGAAGAAATGGAAGTCCCAATGTACACATGCAAGTCTCTTGCACCAGCAGAGCTACAGCATTAGATATAGCTCAAGTAATTAACACACAAGCAATTGCAATGTATAGATATTGCTATAGATTTGCTGTTTAATGCAAAAGTATCTCTCTGAAGAAACTTGGGGAAACACCTTCATGACAGTGTGAGCATATCAGCCCATCAGGATTGCTAACAGGACGATGTGGCCAAATAATGAGAATGCTATTTTACATTTTTGGAACAGACTGTCAGAAGCAGACTTCATACAACAGGTGGTGGTGGTTTCTTTTTTTAAAAAAATATGCACTGCTTTTCACCACATCTCAGAGGCTTACAAATAAAAAAAATGTACAACGCACAAAACCTGAAACATAAATAAAAACATCAGTGTAGCGCATTAGAACCATGTTCATGATGCAAAGACCTGAAATGAAACTGTTTTAAGCTGTTGTCTGAAACTTAATAGGGCAGTGCCTGTCTGATTTCTAGTGGGAGGAAATTCCAGAGTTGAGTCCACTACACTGATGTTGCTTTAGGACTGTTGCTGCCTTTTTCCACACCTGCTTAATTTGTCTGTATGTCTGTAAATGGGTATGACAAAACTTTCTTCTGGTAATTTTATATGCTGCCCTTCAATATAAATATGCTCATACAACAAAGCCAGTACAAAATATTTAAATATTTAAAACAGCAAAAAGGTTGTAAACAACTCAATGGCAAAACACTAAAAGCAGCAACAATAAAAATCATAGTCAAAAAGTTGAAACCAAAAGAAAAGTAACTGAAAGCCCAGAAAACGTATTATTGTGGCAGCAAAAAAGGTATCAAAGAAGGCACCAGGCAAATCTTGCTGAGAAGAGAATTCCAAAGGCAGGACATCACAAGTGAAACAGCCTACTCTCCCCACTTGTCACCCCCTCACCTCAGAAGATGGGAACACAGAGAGGTGCAAATCGCACAATGATCTAGATGCACTGGCCTACTAGCTGTGTAGCCGGCATACCTCCAAATGCCCTTGTCCAAAGCTGTGTAATCAATAATTAGTAAAGATATCTAAGAAATTATGAGGTATGGTCCAACTGGCTGGTCCCTATCAAAAATCTGCAGCTGTATTTTGTACTAGCTCATTACTTAACAGTATTCAAAGGCAGTCCTAAACAAAACACATTGCTGCAGTGTAATCTGGATTATACCAAAATACTGATAACTTTCTACTGCACTTCTATCTACAATAGGCCTCAGCTGGTAGAAAGCACTTTGAACCACATGGGCATCAGTGACAAAGTTGGATCCTAGAGTATTCCCAAGGTGCTTTAATATATCACTGCTCTTTCCTCCCATACAGATTTGAGTTTAGAAAGCTGCTTCATACTTTCTCATTGCTCAGTGTGGCATTGAAAGTGTGGCAATTAAATAAAGCTATGAATACCTACACTACTACAAATGCAGGTTTGTTAGAAAATAAGTACAATAGGAATAAAATAGGTAATTTCAGGCTTGAATATTGGTTGCTGATTTAACTCAGGCTACAGGTGGCTATTTTAATTCAAAATCAGTTACTGTGAACACAATATAAATATGCTTTTAAATTCCAAATATATAGCATCACATAGCCAAACATTACCTACAATTATTATTTTATATCCCAAACACATAACCTACAATTAGAAACAATTTCTTTGACAAAGGCTGTGACAAACATATTTTTCAAAACTGTGTTTATTTCAGTTCCTTTATCCAATAGCAAATTTTGTTTCCTTCATCTACATGGTTGGGGACACCATAGGTGAATGAGTCCACTCGCCACTTTAAGAACAAAAGAGAGGACAAGAAGGCTTATAGATTTAGCTACTTGCTTTACAGATTCTCAAACACTTTAGGTGATTACTTCAGTAAAGAGTGGCCTATGAAACTTATATAATTCTACATGTCTCTAGGATTTGATGTTCTCTGGGGGAAAGGTCAATTCCTTCAAAATGTTAACAAGTCAATATAAAGTACATTTTAACAGATTTCTCAGCCACAATGACTGAGGAATTTCAAAATTGTTACTGAATTAACTTGTATGTGTCAAGATATAAAAGTATAGCATTTTAACATATTTTGACTCTAAATCTGCAACAAGATAACATAAAATGACTGTATAAGCAACCATTTGATGCAAATCAATAGAGAATGGGGCTCAGCTGTACTATTTATTACTGTAATGAAAAACATGAAGGTGTAAATAAAATATAACAAAGAATACATTGAAACTTTATGTCATACACATCTAAAAGTTATATTGGATCAAAATACACAAAGGAGTTCTCTCATCTTAAGCACTCATTTCTAAATTAAACTAAACTTTCAAACAGTAAAACAAGGTAACATGCCATGACCCTCTCCAAAAGATCACTTAAAAAAAAGACATGGTCATCACTCTGCTCCTGTGCCCTTGCTGTAATACAGAAAAGAAAGCAAGAGCAGTGATGTAAAAAATATTTTTCAAGTGAGCTGTTTTTGGTGGTCTACGCAGTAAAATCTATGAAGACCTCTTTCGTCCAATTAAATAATAATTGAAATACATAGTCAATATTTCTGCAGTA
The DNA here is from genome assembly GCF_964270895.1 of Podarcis filfolensis. Lineage (NCBI taxonomy): Eukaryota > Metazoa > Chordata > Lepidosauria > Squamata > Lacertidae > Podarcis > Podarcis filfolensis. The sequence goes on along the minus strand of NC_139607.1, from coordinate 64,719,972 downwards.
ATAAAGTACTTCTTTGAGCATTACCCTCCCCAATTCATTCCTACACTTAACACATGGTTATTAGTAACTTACACTTAGTTATAGCACTTAAGTTATCATCATAAGATAACTCTAGCCAATTAGATCTGTGATTCTATACCTAATGACAATGATGTCAATCAGACCATAGATAAAGAACAGAGTGGGGAAAGCTACTTGATAACGCCTTTAAATAGTCTTAAATTTCACTTTGAAGCCAATTCCCAGAGAAAGGGAGGTAATAAAACATGTGGGGGAAAGATTGTGGCACAAGTCCAAATCTAGTTGTGCTCTGGTGCGTATCACTGATGAATGCCTCACTTCCATCCATATCAAGCACAAGTTCAGTAGGAAGCGGATCAATGAAAGTCATGAGAACAAATATCCCTTGTAGACTGGTGCATTTGCTTTTAAACTATCAAATATATGTCATCATATTAATTTTCATCTACTTTTATTCAGCAATATGTTAAAGAACAGATTGAAGACCTCCAGTATTGGGTAAAAAAGTAAGCTGTCCTTGAGTCCAAAGAATATTAGGTTTGTATATAAAAAATCAAATTAAAATCGGGGGGAAATCCAATTTTTGTAGCAAAATTGTAATGCTTTCAGAAAATGCAGCGAAATTAGTATGTTTCTAATAGAAAAAGTGCAACATTTAACTAGCTATCACTGCCCAAGACAAACTTTACCCAGAATCCATAAATGATAGTTATTTATGTATGCAGATTTGTTAACACAAGCAAAAACAGCCAAACTTTTCTATGAATCAATATACCAGAAGCAATCACGTGCTACATTCTTCTTTGCAGGGAGTTGTGGGGGGGATCTATGGGAGGTACAGTTTTATGACACTTAAAAATGCCTTCAACAGTTAAATACATCCACAACCTGTTTAGCTCATGGCAATGGCAAGCAGAGACACTAAGCCATTCTGATTTCTCTTTGCGACTTTTTGCACGGGCTGGGGGTGCAAGTGTGTGAGAAAATTTATATATCATAGAATAAGTACTATCGAGTTCCAACTCAGCATCCAAAGATGAAGGGGAAGTTGCAGAAAGAGGGAGTGAAACGCCACTCCCCAAATTATTTCAGAAAAATCTCCGAGCGTAGTGCAAACGTGGGGGGGGGGGGAATTATCCGTGAAGAGAGACAAGCACACTAGAAATACTTCTGAACGTTTCGTGCCGTCGCAGTTCGGTTTTGCTTTTCCAAAAAGGACCCGACGCTCATTCCCACCCCCAGCCCCTCACGAAACCGTCGTGGAAACTTGCTGTATATACAAGGGAAGCGAGAAGAAGGACGGAATGGGGTCAGCTATTGAGCCGACCACCATAGCTGAAGGGCCGCCTCTTCTCCCCACCCCGCCCCGAGCGATGACCCGAGGAGAGGGCTGGGGGTCAGCGAAGCAGCCCCACCACAGCGCGCAACAACCCCGCCCGCCCTTCCCCTCAGCCGGAGAAAGAGGGGGGGCCAAGGGCGACCCACGACCACCTCAGTTTTCCCCCAGCGCCTCAGACCCCGCCCTCTCGCCCTTCTCCTTCCTCACCTAGGTATCGCCTCCGCAACAGGCCGGGCTCCTCCAGCCCCAAACTCCGCTGCCTCACATCCCACAGGAGGTGGGTACAGCAGCCCCGGGACATGGCACCGCGCGCTGACCAGGGGGATCCGACTCGCCGCCGCCAGCGACATCAGTCGCTGCCACTTGCTGAGGCCGCCCCCTCCCCCGCCTTCACCATGGAGACCCGCGTGCGCGCTTTACGCGCGCGTAACCACCACCACCACCACCCCACCGCTCAACAACAATATCACCCCTGTCGGGCTCCAGCAACGGCAGCCTAAGCCCCTCCCCCCGCTGCTCCTCTGCTCCTCCCACATCCAGGGATCCGCTCGCAAAGGATATCGCGAGAATTCACCCGGCCCCTCGTCCTACCGCCGCTCACGGTCACAAAAATGGCCATTGAGATGTCCGTGTCGCCGTTTAGCGGTCATCCCTCAGTACGGGTCTGGACACCGGGAGAAAGCCGCCTTATCGGCTTTTCTTACGCTTTCTGTACACGGGCTGCTCAAAGATGTCTAAGCAGGGGAGTTAAAAGGGCAACAACCACCACCCTTAACGAGCCTTTTCAAAACAAAACCCATCCTGGGTGAGGGCAAAGGAACATTGAAGGCGGACATGTTTGTTTTGGGAGCCAGGTCCCCGAAAGCTTTGCTTGAATCGTCATCAGTCATCGTCCGCCGCTCATACCGTCATAAAAAGAGGACGCCAATTGACCGCAAGAATGTCATCAACGTCGGGTGGCAAAGCCGGTAATGTCGTAGCTAGCCAATAACGCGAAAGCCAGCTGTTTAAGCCCCGCCTCTTGCTTCGTCCGTGAACAAATCAGAATCAGGAACAGCGGCTCGCCCCACCACCTGCTTCTGTTCGTGAGGAGGGGTTGTGGGTTTTTGTGTTTTCCCCCCTCCTCTGCTTAGACGGAGGAGAAGGAGGACGACGACAGGTCGAGCGGGGGTTTCGTTGCATCAGCCGCTGTCACCCGCACACAGAATGGCGGCCGCCGCCGCAGGGTTTCGTGCCTCTTACCACCGGTTCCTGGACCGAATCGAGCTCATGTTGCCGCCCCGGCTGCGTCCCTTGTACAACCACCCGGCAGGTATTTGAGGGGAGGAGGAGATGGGGGAGGTCGTTTCCTTGCTCGCCAGCTGGGGATAACTGGTGAAATGGTGTATGTGAAAGTGTGTGCGTGTGTTTGAGAGACAGAGAGAACCCTTATTTGTAAAAACGAATAATATATGCCTGGAAACCAAACAAAGCCCCCTCCCACCCTCCAGTGCCTCAGTTCCTATAAAAAATGTGAAAAATGTGTGCTTGTGTTGTATCTGGTCATTCTGCTCGCTCCAGACCAGGGACTGGAGTTCATCTCCCCATGGCCATTGGCCTTGGACCAGTTGTCATCTCTCATACTGGCCTACTTCACAGGATTATGAGGAGTAGGAAAAGGCCAGGGTGGGGACAGAATTCTTTGGCAAAAGAGTGGGGTAGAAATAAAATTTAAACGCCCCAGGTCAGAGTTGGTTAGTACTTGGAGACATGGCAAAGTAGATGGTTTAATCTCTGTCCTTGAGAACTCCTGCAAGGTGGTAGCATTTCTTCCATGGTGATGGGTGGGCAGGCTTTGTGGAGGTCTGAGTTGCAGTTTTTTGGCCGCCTTAGTGCAGCCTGAGACCAGCCCTTCTATGCTTCTGCTTCCTGCAGGTTAATTGTTATTGTCGTTAACAAAGGCTGCATAGAAGCCAAAGTTCTGTTTGTCCTCTTTGACACAGATGCTTCTGGGAAAACAAACTTTCCTTTCACTAGGAATGGTGAGAGATTTATTATGGTGACCAGATGCAAAGAGAAATTGCCATGTAGGGGTAAGAGAAGCTGCACCTGCTGAAAGTCCTCTTTCTGTGCTGCTATTTAAAATTCAAGATGCCTGTCCTTCATTGAAGCAGGTCAGCTTAGAGGATAAAGTTGGGGCTTTCCTACATGGCATGGGTCAATCTTGCAACTGTCTGCTCCTTTAAAAGATTATTTTCTTGTGAAGGGATGCTTCTTAGTCAGATTGCACCAGCTCCTCAAAAACTTGCATGTTCAGAAAGGATTCCCTGCAGTTCTGTTGCTTAGGGCCCACTAAAATCCAGAGGTGGCCTTAATGGTTGCCTAACCACAGAAATTATACAGTAGGTCCTAGAAAGGTAGCCGACTACTTTACTCCCACACACGTTGAAAGAAAAGCAGTGAGTTATAGGAAGTAATCCCTCCCCACACACACACACCATCCCTCATTTATCATATTGTCAGGAGATTCTCTTCTGTTCATTCAAGGGGCTTTTGAAATATAGGTTTTCAGTGGAAACTGCCATTAGGTCATTCTTTCTCAAAACTTCCTAAAACATTGTGATTCTTGGTGGCTGTCAGCAACCATACAACAACATAACTGGATAACAAAATAGTCTAAAAATTAGGAAACTGGTAGACTTGATTACAAATTCCTACTCTGTTGTTGACTTTTCCTCTAGACTGAATTTAACCATAATCACCCTTTGATTTACTTACTGGGGAAAGTACTGGTATTCTCTTATCATTACTTATAATCCATTTTTAAACATGCAGCTCTTTATCTTTCTTTTTTTATCTGCAACTGGCTTCTTTGGCTTCGCTATCTCTCCAGTGTGAATCCTTTAGAGGTCATTTGTAGATGGGCTTTATAAAAAGACAAAAATCAATTAACAAGATTATTTCTTCCTTTGCGACTCTTTAATGCAAGCCAGTTTGTGGTGTTTGGACAGAGGAATCACTTGTCATAAGATTTTCTGGTAGTTGCAAAAGCTAATCTTATCTATACTTCAGTAACTGCATTACTTAATTGTGGATGTAAATTCTCTGTGCAGAACATAACATGTTCCTGCATTATGCTACTTTATAGTCTCAGCTTTTATTGGGAGACTTGGATTCAGCAAAGTACTATGCCTCTTACACAAATGAAAAATACCATGAAAGGTGATTCAACTGATACCAAAGGCCTGATGGCAGAAACATTTATTTCTTGTGAAAGAAGCTTGCAGAAGGAATAAACCACTGTCTGTCAGGGAAGTGTGAATACAAATACTGAATTATATTAGTGCAAAACTTGTCATATTGTACTTTAAAATTGAAGTTGGGACTCTACTTCACATTCATGCAAATTTAAAATTAGTTTTGCATGTCATGACTTTAGTATAGTTCCTGACTTTAGATTGAGGACTATCTGATTCAGCGTTTGCTCTGGATTCTGTAGGTAGCAAATTACAGTGCTGCTCTAACTTACTCAATAGTGCTGAGGATTACTGACATAATGTTTGTGAAACATACCTTATGAGCAGTTCATATATTTGCTGTATTATTAAGGCTCTGAAGTAAAGTCAAGCAATGAAAGGAATACACTAAATTATTGTCAGGTGTTGCAGATTCCTTTCCTCACAATGTCATCTTCACTTTCTGGAAAAGGGGATTCATGGAATAATAGTTTACTGTCCACATGTAGCAAAAAGTTTATTCCAAAAAGCATTTCTTCAAGAGCTTCTGACAAATGTTGGCTCATTTTTAAAGGAAAGGATTTGACTAAAGATGTGGCTTAGTTTCATACCTGTTGAACTGAGTGTCCAAGTTTGAACTGCTGTTGGCATTCAGGCATATTTTCCAAATTTGCGTCATGTCCATGGTGCAGGTCAGTTTGATGGCCTAATTTGATAAGTGACATTTTACCTAGAATACAAGCTGCAGTAGCTGAGGAAAATCCTGTGACATCTGGTTTGTGAAACACCCTAATTATGTATACTTGTTTCAGTACTTTTTCTGTCTTTCACAATAGTTTGTCAGTCTTGCTAAAGGACATGAAAAGTTCTGAAAAGTAACCATCTCTGCTTTTCGTGACAGTTGCTATGCAATAGAAAGTTGGTGTTGGCAGCAGTACCACATGACTTGGAGCGTTCCATTTGTTCTTTGTGTAGCTCCTCTGAATAGAAAGCTCTTTAGAATTCCTCAAATGCATCAAGAATAACTGGGCTTCTGTCTTGCAAGAAATGTACAGATTGCAACAAATTTAAGTATATTTAGAAATAATGATTTTTTAAAAACAACAACCTGAATAATCCCATCACTGAAAGTAGCAACTTCATTTACCTACATAACATCTTGACTTAATGTTTCTCTCAGTTGCATAGCTTAACTTTAGAACAACTTCTATAGAAGTTCTTCTTCAAATCGGTACCAAAGTTTTGCAATGGTTTTGTAGTGAAATGACCACATCTTGCTGCACCTTCACAAGTGAGTAACTGTTGACTTGCAAGTTCTGCTTCCCAGAAGGCAATCCTAGTGAGCTCTTTGGGGCATCTTCTAAGTGTGTTTTAAACTTAATAGACACTAAAAAGAGAGTATTACCAACAATGTGAACTTGCCAGACAGTTGTCTTGTTGTTTAGTGGTTGTGCACCAGTCTCATACATTCATTGAAAAACAAAGGTGAAGAACAATAACTCTAGTATGGACCCACAATGAGTAAGACAGTAACCTAATTTTGGAGGTGCTGCAAAATGTGAGGGTTTTGCTACAAAGAGGGTTGGAGTGAGTCAAACAATGTTTCAAACAATGAAAAGTTCACATTGTACGGCAAAGTACTCTGTAAGACTTTGGTTTAATCTCTGAAGAAGAATGGCTCCAGAGAATTGTGAAATTGGCCATCACTTCCATAGGAGCGACATTGTTTTCTGCATTTCTTTTAATTACACCTCGAAGTGTTTGTAACCTTCAGGTGCTACAAAAAAGGTACAAAAGTAGTTTGAACAGGTCAGACAACAGAAGGTAGGAAGCAGAATATGCATTCAGCTTGGTGTCAGATTCCTCATGAAGTGCTTTGAATAGCGTTGTATAAGTATTATGATTGCACATAAGGAAAAATGGAGCAACAGACAATTGCAAAACCTGTGTTGCAAGAGAAAAGCAACTTTGTGGATCTGTTGTAGTTTTTGCGCTGTTAACAAGTACTGTACTAGAGACAGAAACATTTGTTCCTGACCCACACATAATGGGGCCCCCAGCTAATCATGGCAGAAAGTAGTGCCTGGTACCTCTGGACAAATGCCAGCAGTGTTGGGGCAGGGGATAATATTTCTTCATGTGTGTGGGTGTCATCTGCATTTTCTTCCACCACTTTGGTAAAACTGTCCTTTGTGTCATAACTCCCATTTCCTGTTTTCAGATATTTGATTGCACCTCAGCAGAAGAGCTTTTATCACTTCTCCCCTGTGCTGTAGTGTAAAACATAACAATCCTCTTGGTGCATGTGCATCAAGGCTACTTGCTGTTTTAATAATTCACACAAGTCAGTGGTTTTGTGCAAATCGTCACACAGCAGAATCATGTATCTAATGAAATATTTCTCTTTCAGGTCCTAAAACAGTGTTTTTCTGGGCCCCTATTATGAAATGGGTAAGTTGAGAAGAGGTTTGTACTATTGACATTTTTTTGTTGTGACTGGCCATTGCTAGTAATTATCACTATTGTACTGCATTTCATTTGCTTCTGACCTCACTGTTTTACACTTCTCCCCCACTCAATACATGTAGCTCAAGATAACACTTCATACATCTGAAAAGAGTGTACTGTAGTCTACAAAAGCCTATGTCATAATAAATTGGTCAGTATTTAAAGTGCCACAAGACTCCCCACCCCCAAAAAATGTATTCCACTCTGTTTCCTCCCTGGAGCCCTTTGTGGGAGACGGGCAGGCTATACATGAATAAAATAAATTGTGGTGCATGTATTTTAATGGAACCTGACTAAAAATAATTATGTTGTTTGTATATATAGACAGACAACTCTTTCTTCTTGCCTGAATTCTGCTGGTCCATGAGAAGCATTTGGATATGTTGGAAGAAAGATGTAGAAATAAATCCCACCTTAATTGTGTTGAAATGCCATCTGACAGTTTAGCAGAAATTTCTACTAAACTAGGTACTAACACTGCATGTCTTCTCTCTGAACTAGCATAGTGCTATTTTGTTGCACCTGTACCTACAACCATGGCATTGGCGACTTTATATAGTCACTAGTTGGAAGCCACTAATATCAGTAGGACATACATTTAATATAAATACAGCAAGACTGCTTATTGGAATTGGGAAACACAACTTTCCAGTTCTTAAATACTGCATTTGGTTTTGATGCACAAAGCCCTTGAAATACATAGGCCTTGATATTTCAAGGGCCATTTGCTTCCACGTGAACTTTCCTGTGTAGTATGATCTTCTGCTCAGTGTCCTAACATTTTGAGGCATGGTGAGTGGGCATGAAGTGCAGGGTCTTTTCAGCTGTAGCACCTTTATTCTGCAACACTCTCTCCTTATTAATTCCCAAGTATTCACTGATGCTTTAAGTGACAAGAAATCTGTACTGTCTTGTCTAGCAAGTCCCAAAGCTTTTAGAAAATATTTCCTGCCCAATATGTTAATTAACTCAAACAACTCTTAGCTGGGTGTCAAGTTCCTCTGGGACCAGCCTTGTATAATTGCCATCTTTTTCCTGTGGACACGAATCTCTTTGCACTTTTTCAGTTAAAACAGGCCAAGCTTCTTTGCTTCATCTGTACAAGTATGGAATGTCTGGGACAATGGGCAATGCTTCTTCATCAATCAATTATAGTGTGTTTGAAGCCTAATAATACCAGATACACTCAGCAGTGGCAATCACATATTTTGACCTGTGTAGCACAGGATAAAGGCAAAACCCTTATCCCTGAAGTAGCACATTGGAGGCTTTCTGAAAGCAGCAAGAACTCTTGCTCTTTCAGTTGCAGTAGTACAAGCCACTATTTGTACCTCACCTACTTAATCCACTCAACAGGATTAAGAATCACAAGATTCAGCTGGCTGTCCAAACCAGCTAAAAATTATTATTTGTCTCCACCAACTTTTCCTCCCATGTAACATGTCCCCTAAACATGGGAGTTACTCTGGCTCTTAAATTGTGAAGTGCATGAACTATAGTAACGGTTGTTGTTGGAATCCGTCTGTCTCAGGAGACACTGGAGTGCGCCTCCGGGGCTGAAGTCAAACCGCTGTGTTAGCAGCACCCAGCTGACCTCCCTAGAGCATAAGCCTGGGCAGTGTGTATGGGGGTCCTGGGCTGCCCAGACAACAAGACCTCCCTCTTGGCCTTGCTGATGTGGTCCAAAGGAAAGCAGAGCAATATGTCTGGCACCAGCTTGGCTGCAGGAATTGCCGGAAGGAGGTATACAAGATGCCATCCAACCGTCTTAGGGACACCACTCTGAATTTGTGTAGGGTTTACTGCTTAACCTTTTCTTCTCGCAAAGATCTCCCACAAAGCAGCAGAGGTATAGGATCTGAGTTTTCCTTCTCCTAGATGGGCTGCCTTCCCAGACTGACAAGCCCCATCTGCCCTCTCACTTCCTGCTCCAGTACATGCAAAATCTACCTTCTTGACCGTTGGACCCACTATTGGTCTCATTCGCTCAATCTACCAGAGCCTGGCTTTGCATGCAGGGGAAGTTCCTAACACACTGAGGGTTTGAGACTCATTGGTTACCTTCACCTGGTTTAGCCAGCCATTTGAAGCCATTCCTAGGGTGTGGCTACTGTTGCATGCTGATAGCTTCTAGGAGCCACAAGTGAGAGTCAAGTGCAGAGTGGGGACCAGAGATGAACAAACTACCCCAGAATGAGCACAATGTCTTCCTCACCAGAGGTGCTACTGCTCCCCAACACCCCATAACTCCCATTGACTAGGTTCTAATTAATGAAGACACACTGCTATAATACTGCACTAAAGCTGGCTGCTACTTCCTTTTATAGGGCTTGGTATGTGCTGGAATGGCTGATATGACCAGACCAGCAGATAAACTCAGCACATCACAATCTGCTGTGCTAACGGCCACAGGTATGTTTATTCTCACTTTGCTGTTAAATATTTTTTAATTAAATGTTAAAAAAATCATCAGCTGATAATAGAAGTTGTGGAGGAAAGAACCAGTTATTGCTTCCATGTAACACATTATGGATTGGGATGCCAGTTCCTAGTGCTGCCATCTTCCATTCCAAAAGTGTGGGGGGGGGGGAGAGATAATTGGCTCATAAATAACTGAGAACACTCAACTTGAATGGCATAAGCATGAAGTTTTCTATCATGTTTAGATAAAACTTTGCTCCAAATCTGAACATCTGATACTACAATCATTGTTGACCTTTGGTACTAATAAATCTACTTGATATTAAACTTTTGCTTTCTTTGTGATCCAACAGGTCTTATCTGGTCAAGATATTCTCTAGTTATTATTCCTAAAAACTGGGGTCTCTTTACAGTTAACTTCTTTGTTGGCTGTGCTGGAGGTTCTCAGCTATACCGTATATGGAGGTAGGTATGGCAAGTAGGTCAGAAGACTTTACGTTGTAGCCTATTCTAGGATCTGTTCTTCAGACTGGCTGAGCCGCTTTTTTCACTTTAGGGCTTCTCAACCTTTTTCCTGGCATGACTCATTTGCTTTAACAGTACATGAAACATCCAATGTTCTGTCATGGGGAGTGATGACGGAGAAACTTCATTTGCTGCCATGCTACTCAAGGCATGGCAACCAAGAGGCTTGTTCCCACACCTTTCCCTGTGAGACTTCTCAGTCCCCAGTCTAAACCATTGTATTTATCAATATCCAGGCTTTATTTGGCTTGTGCAGTGGAAATCCCCCCGCCTATCCTTGCCAGGCTCTTAAATCCTTCTGCACTATTCTTCTTCTTCCACCTGCTTCCTGCTCCATTTCAGCATCTGCAGTAACTATCCTATATGAAGTTGGGCGCTGGCAACCCTCTCCTCCCTTTAGGAATTGTGGCAAATCCCACACTGTCAGATCCTTAGCCCTGACTGCCTCAGTAAGATATAACATGATAGCCCTCTGACTCCCCTCCCAAGCCTCTACAGTTTGAGAAACTGTTTTGAAGCCATGCAACTGTTGCCCTGGCCCTCCTGCCAAAACATAGTTGTAGAGTGGATGTAGAAGCTTCTTAAGCATTATCCCTCACTGATCCAAATCACCAGTGGTTATACTTAATATCCTGGTAAAATAGATCACAATTGGGTATAGCAGTCCATTTGCATCAGGTGTTGTGCTAGTCTATATTCTGTCTTGAGTATTGGAACTGCAACAGTTGTAAAGGCAGAAGCCATCCTATAGCAAAGTGTTAGGTATAAAGAATAAGCATCAGTTGTAGCTAGTTTAAATATGTCCTAATCTAAAGCTTCCTAGTAGCATTTAGAATAAACCTACCTAAGTTTATTTTCTATTCTTAAGGGTTCAGCATTCTAGAAAGACTAGTTTGTGTACACAGCAAAAATGTTTGGTGAGGATGGGCAGCAATGCTTACTTGGCCTCCTGGCACCAGCATCACTGAAGATTACTGGGAGGGGAAGAGAAAAGGTGTAGCGGTGGGGAGGTTGGAACAGTGTGAATGCCAAATGCCTTCCTTATCCTTTCTCCCTTTCCCAAAAACCACAGTGTTGCCAGTGCAGGGTGGCCAGGTAAGTGCCCCTGACTGCTCCAGACACACAGTGATTGTTCCTCTAGCTTCTAGGTGACACCAAAACAGTTAAGCAGGAGCATTTTTTGTATCTTTACTTGATTGAGTGGAGTCCTTGGGTAGAGGAGACTCGGTCCATGCCAAATGAACAAACACCTTGAGTTGCACTGCAGGCACTTTTAAAAACCAGTGCAGATCAGCTGTAATATTTCCAAAGATTACCTATATGCCTTCTCCCAAGTTTTAACATAGAATAATTAAGTTACTTTTCAAATAGTGCTTAAAGGGGATTTACATCTTAAAAGGTGGCTGACAAATATTTGTGAAGTTGTAAAAGAGACAGGGTTTCAAAAGCAGATATCCTACCTTGCAACAGTAAGTGCTCCCTCACTTTGTGTCTGGTTGTAAACAGAGCAAACGCTTCCTTGAAATATACCCCCCCCCCCAAAAAAGTCAACAATGATCAGAAAACATGTAAGGGGAGGAGGGAAAAGCTGCTTCTGTCACTGCCCCCTCCTCTGCCACAGTCAATAGTAGTATATGATATCCTAACCTTGGCAAAGAGCAACCCCTCCTTGGAAGCACATGCACCCAGATCGTGTCTGGGAAAGCTAAAATATGTAACCTAAACCTTGAATTGTAACCATAATTGGCTATTCTTTTTCTGACAGGTATAACCAAGACCTAAAAGCCAAAGAACTGGAGAAGTAGAAATTCAAGCTCAGCTCCTCAGATCTCATCTGCAAAGCAACTTCCCAAGGGACCTAGATTTAATCTTGTTCATTTTGCCCTGTGTGAATTTTTACTAAAGTTGGTAGAGCATGTTTTTTTCTATAAGTTTAGAAAGCAGTCTCTTTACATGGAAATAAAACCTTCTACTAAACAATAAAACCTTAAGCTACGTAACGTTAGTAGGTTTTTCCTGATCTTAAGGGCTGTGAGCAGTGGTTGTGGTTGCAGAATACCCCTTCCTCCAAAACTGCCCTTTCGGTAGCATTTGATGCAGTGTATGGAGTTGCAGCTGTTGGGGGTAGGTTTGGTGATACTTGGGCACACACATCTTTTTGGCAAGAGGAACTACCTTGTGCATGAAGGTGCTACTGGACCAACTTGATTTACATTTTTCATGCCACAGTTAAGTCATGACTAAGATGTTGAAGATGGAAAAATACTTAAATTCATAATATGCTTTGTGTGATCCCTCCGCCTGAAATACAGAAGGTAAACATTTTAGATTAAAATCAGTATCTTCAGATGGCAGAACGGTTGGAGCAGTGGTCAGTTTTCTGAAGTATAATCAGTGCTGAGCTATACTAAGTTCTGTACTGCTCGGGGGGACGGGATCCTAACCATTATTAAATGCCCACTGCTGGGTCACAGTAATCTAAGGTATGTCACAGCAGCACCACACCTACCTAAGCGTAGGATAAAAAGTTGTGGATCCCAAAGCAGTTTGGCCTCACTGTGGGTTGCAGTCCTAAAAAGGTTGAAGAAGACAACTTGTACTCTAGTCCTTCAAAAGTTAGTTAACGACCAGCTAAATTAGGGTAAGCAATGCAGTGGCCTCCAGATGTTGGATCCCAGTTGCCAACAACCCCAGCCAACATAGTCAAGGATAAGAGTTGCAGTCCAGCAACATCTTTCTCAACCTTTGAGTCCAAATCCATCCCAGACTAGCAGGACCAGTGGTCAGGGATTATGAGTTTTGGGACCCATGGTTGAGAGAAGCTGATTTGTAAAAACTTCCTCAAATGTAAAAGCTTTCCTGTGAGGCTAGAAAATGTGGCTCCTACCACGTGCTTTAATATATGGGGCTGAAAAGCATCCTGGAAATGGTGGTACATGACTATGTAGCTTTGTTTCCAGGGGGTGTACACAAAACTAGCCTTTAACTCCAATTTTAAAAAGGTACTTTAAAAAATAATAATACACAGACCATGCTATATTACTGTAAGTTTAAATGTGAAAACACTTGGAAATCTTGTAACAGATGTTTTGACCAAATTTATAATGTTCGTTTTGTAAGTTAGCAAGCAAATTGTGAATTTGGATGGGGTCAGTTTGCCCATCACTAGTAATGGCTAGGTTAATGGAAGAGCATGAGTGTAGTCAGGGGCTACTCCTGAAGCATATTCTCCTATACTGAGCACTATGCACTGTGCTAGATTGAGCACTTGCAGTCAAAGCTGAATCTTGGCTTTGTAGCAGAAGTATGTGAAAGGCAAAGGCAATTCAATATCTCATGCTTGACAAATTATGAAACACGCAACAGACCACTAATGGAAAAAGTGTATTAAAATATTCACAAGAGTACAATAGAAAACATGTAAATATCCAATGTGATGTGTGTCCAACTTAGAAGCAAGTCAAAACAAGTATGTTACCACTAGTTCCTGCTTTAACTTTACAGAGACCTTGTAGAACAATCCCTTGCCCAAAATTATACACCTATTTTATAGGTGTTTACCCCTTTTGCCCCACCCCACCAATCTAGCAGCATCATAGTGTGGTGCCCTCATAGTGGTGCTTTCCAGAAGGTAGCCAACTGCCTGTGCAGCAGCTGCATTTGAGAACATAGGGAAAGAAGGAAAGGAGACTGTACAACAACTTAATACAAAATGCAATTCCAGTTTTTTAAAAGTGCAGAAACAAGGTAGAAAAGGGCTCAGTAGCTGCATTCTGTGGAGTTGTATAGAGCCAAAGGAGATCTTGATAAGAAGGTCCAAGGGTTGGGGAGCTAAGTTTCACAAGTGGGAGTCCTTTGTTAGATCTTGATTGCCTTTCACAGAAAAGGGCATCTAAATTGAGCACCATAGGAAAATTGCCCTTTCACTGAGGCGTCTCCTAGATTTTAACTAGGAAACAGTTTTAGTAAGGGGGGATGAAACTTCTACCCATCACACACAAATAGAAAAATGTGGTTTTAAAAGGCTTGGTCGATACAAGAATAAGGTAAAACTCTGAATGAGACTTGACAGACAGACTTCAAGGCTCATCTGTTGATGACTGAACACCTGCTCACTTCACCAGAACAACTGACTGTACACAAAAAGGAAAGCCTTTGGAGTTTTGTGAATACAGAGCAAGTTACAAGACAGATGATCACCTCAACTACTTCAAATAATTAAGACAAAACTTTTTATAGTTTCCCTATTCACACTGAAATGTTGATACTGCAGACCCACAAAGCACTCTAGCAAGAGACAAAGCTTCATGAACAAATAAGATAGAACTCCTACAGTCTGAACGATCTTCCCCAAACCCTACTGGGATAAAAGCACCCTACCTATTCAAACATGGTTATCTGCCATGAAGAACTTCTATTGAACAATATTCTACTGAGATGAAACATGAGGGGTACAGTTGTTAAGGAGTCAAAACCTAGTAGCAACACTAGCCTCTACTTGCCTTGTCTCTCTCTCTCTAAAAAAAGGGCACTGCACCTCCACTAATATTGATGGCAAACTGGTTTTTAACAGGGTTAGACCACACTTTTAAGTTAGAAAATACACTATTTACAAATAAGATTATAACATGGATCATACTTCAGGCATGTTAAAGGATGTAAATCCTCAAGATGCCACAATTTCTCATGAATAGAGGTTTTCAGCTTGAACAGCTACTAGGAAAAGTCACACTTGTTCCAATTTTACTGTTCAAGCCACGTAACTTCTGTCGGGGGAAATGTAGCCCCTTTAGGGTTCTTGTGCTTGCCAAGTTGTCTGCCACTAAACTCAGAAGAGGAGCAACAAATGAGAGGACAACAAACCCAAATTCTCTCCTGCACTATAAACCATATTCAGACTCCTTTCAAAATGCTGAAAAACAGGTTCATGTCACACACAAAAAGGTCATCATGCTGCCAGCTCCAATTGCTGATGAAGCAAAGTGTCAAGAGTATCAGGCAAAGATGAAAGAAGAAAGAAAAAATAGTGACTTGCTTTTCTAGTAATAAGGTGCTAGAATTAAAAGATTACGTTAAGTTCTATAATATTCTGAAAACATTGAATAATAAATTGTTTTCTCCTACACAGCTCATTTGGCTGCAAGCATTCACAAGTCGCTGTAGTTTGCATCAGATCAAAGTATGCAGAGTAGTGTTTAGTTTCTCGTTATAATTGAAGCAAGTCTTTCCATTAAGTTCTTTTTTTCTGGCATTCCTCATTTATTACTTATACCCTACCCATCTGGCTGGGCCTCCCCAGCCACTCTAGGCGTCTTCCAACAGAATATTAAATACACGATAAAACATCAAACATTAACAACTTCCCTAAACAGGGCTGCCTTCAGATGTCTTCTAAAAGTCAGGTAGTTGTTTATTTCTTTGACATCTGATGGGAGGGTGTTCCACAGGGCGGGTGCCACTGCCAAGAAGGCCCTCTGCATGGTTCCCTGTAACCTCACTTCTCACAGGGAGGGAACTGCTAGAACGTCCTCAGCGCTGGACCTCAGTGTCCGGGCTGAATGATGGGGGTGGAGATGCTCCTTCAAAAATACTGGGCCAAGGCCGTTTAGGGCTTTAAAGGTCAGCACCAACACTTTGAATTGTGCTCAGAAATGTACTGGGAGCCAGTGTAGGTCTTTCAGGACTGGTGTTATATGCTCTTGGCAACCACTCCCAGTCACCAGTTTAGCTGCTGCATAATGGATTAGCTGTAGTTTCCGGGTCACCTTCAAAGGTAAGCCCCACATAGAGCGCATTGCAGTAGTCCAAGTGAGAAATAACTACAGCATGCACCACTCTGGCGAGACTGTGGACAGGTAGGGTCTCAGCCTGCATACCAGATGGAGCTGGTAGACAGCTGCCCTGGATACGGATTTGACCTATGACTCCATGGACAGCTGTGAGTCCAAAATGACTCCCAGGCTGCACACCTTGTCCTTCAGGGGCACAGTTACCCCATTTAGCACCAGGGAGTCCTCCACACCTGCCTGCCCTGTCCCCCCAAAACAGTACTTCTGTCTTGTTAGGATTCAACCTCAATTTGTTAGCCGCCATCCATCCTCTAACCACCTCAAGACAGTCCCACAGGCCCTTCACCGCCTTCACTGGTTCTGATTTAAAAGAGAGGTAGAGCTGGGTATCATCCGCATACTGATCAACTTTCAGCCCAAACCCCCTGATGATTTCTCCCAGCCCTTCATATAGATGTTAAAAAGCATAGGGGAGAGGACGGAACCCTGAGGCACCCCACAAGTGAGAGCCCAGGGGTCTGAACACTCATCCCTCAACATCACTTTCTGGACATGGTCCAGAAGGAAGGAGCAGAACCACTGTATAACAGTGCCCCCAGCTCCTCTAGACGGTCCAGAAGCATGTTATGGTTGATGGTATCAAAGGCCGCTGAGAGATCCAGCAGAACTAGGAAACAGCTTTTACCCTTGTCCCTAGCACACCGGAGATCATCAACCAGCGTGACCAAGGCAGTTTCAGTCCCATGATGAGGCCTGAATCCCAACTGGAAGGGATCCAAATGGCCCGCATCCTTCCAGGCATGCCTGGAGTTGTTCAGCAGCCACCCACTCAGTCACCTTGCCCGAGAATGGAAGATTTGAAGCTGGGCGATAGTTGGCCATATTGGCCGGGTCTAAAGAGCTTTTTTTAAAGAAGCAGTTTCATGACTACCGTATTTTTCGCTCTATAGGACGCACTTTTTCCCCTCCAAAAATGAAGGGGAAATGTGTGTGCGTCCTATAGGGCGAATGCAGGCTTTCGCTGAAGCCTGCAGAGTGAGAGGGGAGACCCCGCCGCCAGCCCCGCAAGCTCCAGGGACAGCTGGGAGGCGCAGCGCGTCTTCCCGCTGTCCCCGGACCTGATCTGAAGGCGGGCGGCGGGGAGAAGAGCGCTTCTCCCCGCTGCCTGCCCTGCAAGCTCCGGGGACAGCTGGGAGGCGCAGCGCGTCTTCCCGCTGTCCCCAGACCTGTTCTGCAGGCGGGCGGCGGGGAGAAGAGCGCTTCTCCCCGCTGCCTGCCCCGCAAGCTCAGGGGACAGTATACACCACAAGAGGTAGCTGCAAAGCAGAGTGGCCCAAATTCTACCTTGTGTGGTCTACATTTGTTTTTAGCTGGAACCCTTATGATCCACTGATGTGTTTTACATTAATAAAGCAAGAATGCATATTCAGGGTGTCTTAACCGTTAAGGCATAGCTTATCTGCATTATGTGATCCTCCTGTTTAACAGCGTAAGATGTTCTCCATCAGACCACAATCCACCTAGTCCAACATTCTTTGTGCACACAAAACATCCCAGTAACCCACCAGGTGCTAGGTGGTCAACCAGGAGTTTGCAGACCACCATGGGACTGCAATCTGTCAATCTACCTTCTGCCAACCCCTGTTCTGAAGAGGGCAAGGAGACCAGTGCAGTACTGGAGAAAATTTAAAAAACACCTGAAGTTTTTTTCAGTCCCACCCTCACTCCCCAACTGAATAAAGATTGAAAAGTCAAAAGGAATTCAACAGGCTCCTTTCAACAGTGACACTAAATGAGCATTAAAAGAGCAGCCTCAGAAAACTAATCAACCTCTAAATGGCACGTGGGTGTATTCAGATTAGCATTAAGTGTCACTTTTCATTAACTTTTGTCTCTCACTGTTCAAGACAAATCTTCACAAGTTGCTCATTCATCTACACTCCTGCAACGTTTTTGTTTTGTAGGGGGCGGGGTGCAATTCTAGGATGAATATGTGCAGTTGTGCATAAGACGATGAGCCTACTGGGTCAGGCCAGCGGCCCATGTAGCCCAACATCCTGATCTCACAGTGGCCAATGAAATGCCTGCAGGAAACCTGCCAGCCCCAGTAAATGATGTACTGCATGCAAAAACCAGTAGGGGAAGGTGAGACTAATAATGGCATTGCCAATTTCATTTACGGTAAAAGAAAATAAGACAAGCAGTACCCAAGGCATCTATGATGAATGGGTGCATGTGTACAATGGCATAATTTCACTGTTTAGAAAGGAGAAAAACTCCAATAAAGCTTCAGTGAACACCAGCACTTCAGCCCTGTCCAGGTTTTCTTAGACTCAAGTGCCACCAAGTTCAAGGGAACTTACTTTCCTAGTAAGTATATTTAGGACTGCAGCCTAAGTCTACTGAGATCACAGGAGACAGCAGTAAAGATGGCCTTAGCACAGAAAAGTCGGTAATTGAAGCCTTCTAATTTTTCTATTTTGGAAAAAGAATCCATTAAGGAACAAGGGATTAATGCTCATACAGGCATACCTCATTTTAGCAGTGATCCTGCTGTGGAAATGCACTCACCACATTTGGGCAAAAGTACAATGTCCCCTCCTCTTGGCCCAAGCTTTAGGGAAAGCCTGCTTGTTTGGCTCTGCAGAGTGCTGACTGGCCAGCCTTTGGGTCAATCATAAAGTTTCATCTGCTACCATTCACACTTTCTTATACTTTTAAGAAAACTCCACTGCACAGATAAACATGCAAGGGCCTTGGGAAGAGGAGGAGGAGGAGGAAGAGAACCGGACAGCCTGTCTGAAACAATGAAGAGGAGGAGGAGGAGGAAGAGAACCAGACAGCCTGTCTGAAACAATGGTTTGAGGCAGGAAGGGAGGACAGAACAGCAGGTGATTTGGAGGTTGTGTGCCCTTACAAGAATAATAGAGCAGCAACAGAGAAGAGCTAACCCCACAGTAGAGAAATCCACAGTCCTTTCTGTTTGAAGGTAAATCTGCAGTCTGAGAATGAGTAACAATAGAATCTTGGCCCTCACCTCTTGAAACAGGAAGTGTACTACTGGCCTATTCTATCATATATGGCTTCCATGAAGCACTCCCCTCCATGGAATTAGATAAAACAGTAAGAGGTAACTTGTAAATTCTAACTTTCTTTCTGCAACAGCTACATCCCAATAAGCCTTACTAAAAGCAGCCCAATGTAAGGGTATTCTAGAAAGCCATATTAGGATCAGACTAAGTTCATTCAGCACCACTTCACTACCCTATTTTCTTCAAAGACAAAACTGAATACCACTTTTATTGCAGAAAAATCACCAGCGGGAAATAAAAATTAGAGGGACTTCTTGTTAATGCTTCATGATTGAAATGACCAAATGAAAATGTCTAAAAGCTATTGGGGTGGGGAGCGCGCTGCGCCAAAAAGAGACAAAGGTTAGTTAATGCCCTGAAGATAGAACTTTGGCTTCAGCCAATACGAGGACCAGGCTGGAAACTGAAGGCAGGGGAGGGCTTTCCGACCCTACTGTAGAAAGAGGTAAGTGGGAATTGGGAATGAAAGACAGGAGTGAATTTATATGAAACTGTGTGGAAAGCACCAGAATAGGAAAAGAGAATCCTCATGCAGAAACACTTATCCTCAAGTCTATTTCATCAAAAGAAATCAATCTTGTAAAAAACAAAGTATCAAATCCATTAGACTATCCAGGAATTTTCCAGTTTTTCCATAGAACAGAGAAATCACTTAAAGGTGTAATATGAATATTTGCTTTCTTCCTCTTATCCTAGATACAAAAAAAAAAAAATATTAGCAATTTATAAGCAGAATTCATATCATATTTCAACATGCAACATTGGTCTCAGTTCTGTACGATTTAAATAGACTATTTACACACAATACATATATAATCTCTTTCTCTCTGTATGCACATGCATTGGTCCTAGCCTAGGCATCAAAGGCCACATGTGAGTTCTCTGGGTCAATCTTCTTCAAGCGATTCCAGTTTGAATTTTTGTTTAGCTTTGGGTTGGTTGGGATTTCCTCAGTTCTTCCGAATGTCAGCATAGACGACAGATTCCGACTTGTTGATCTTGTCACTGTAACGCCCTCCAGAGTGATCTAACTGCGCATAAATTACTGGGCCCTAAAAAAAAGAAATACAGAGTAAGCAAACTGATGAAAGAGCATGATTCCTTCAGTACATTGCTGGCAGGAAGTGTAAAGACAAAATTAATCTTTAGATTAGGAAATTAATGAGCATTAAGCAAACAAAACACTATTAAATGTACACAAGACACACATTTTTCCCCTCTTTTATCTGTTTGGGTCTACCTATAAACTATGCAAGTCAAGTTGACTTTTTAAAGAAATTAATCTACTGCGATAAAGTCCTGCGAAAGAATCTGCAAATATTTTCTTATAGAAATCTGGCACTTCATTCTTCAGGTAGATGGAATTGCTTGTAGCCTTCAGAACAATTCACCGAACAACGGAGCAGAGAATGGATTGATATTTTGAAAGAGTGCATCAAGAATTCACAGTCCAGCTAAAATTAGCTCATTCAATAGGCTCCATTTGTGCTGAATCAGACAGGGACGTGTCACGCTAGCAGTATTTTTCTTGGGAGCTGCTGCAATATACTAAATTAAGACAACAGGTTGGAATTTTAAATTTCATCTACCACCTTGAGCAAATACAAGGCTGAAAATTGTGTTCCTCAAACTGCACTTCATCCAGATTGTCTTCACACTGACAATGGATCAGCTTTGGGGGCATACACACTCAAAGCACCTTTCCTCTTCTTTTAGCAGAAGCTGGTAAACAAACCAGGAAGACTTTCATTAACTACAATTAATAGTAATATCCTGTTTTAGATGAAAAAAGAAACAGCTTCAGAACAAGAAGGATACTAGCCAACTTCAAATTGTGGCTTGTTTTGAATCTGTTAACCAGAGATTTCTGGTTCAGACAAAATGGGAAACTTAATGGAAGACTTCCTGGCTGCCAACTTGTATAAGGATGAGTGAAGAATCTGTGTCTACACACCCATCTTGGGTTATCATCATGATCATCCAAAAATTGTCCTTCAGAAATACTATCGGCTTTTTGTGATTCAGTATTTTTCTGCATCTGTCTGCAGTGTCCACAAAGACACTACAATACAAGAAGTTCGTCAGCAAAAACCAAAAGCAAAGACTGTCCAGCAACTCTTACACCTCTAGATGGCAGCAATGATCGTGGAGTATTTAAAAACAAACAAATGAGAAACCAACAGGGAGTTGGAAGAATAATCTGTAATTTTTTATGCTCAATAAGGCTGTGTAGCCCACAAGGAATCGAGCTTTAAAGGAGGCATGATCTTGGCAATACTCAAATCTAAAATTACATTCACCAATGTTTAATTGGCTTACCATTCTTTCCCACAATCAGCCACAACAACTCTCTTTGGAAATGTGCATTTTAAAAATGTCAATACAGTTTAATTATAAGGAAGACTAGAGGATCAATAGTGCAGTAAGAAAGCACTTTAGGAACCAGTGCAGAGGAAGAAAGTAGTTGGGGATGGCTAGCTGGAAAGACGCATATTCTTCAGCTGCAGACAGTGAAGTTATGGCCAAAAGTATAAATGTTTTTTTTGAACATTCAAATCTGTAGTATGTATAGCAAGCTTCTTCCATAAGCCACACAGTTCACCAAAGGTTTTCAACACCATTACTGGATCTAAGGCAGCTTCTTGTGGAAGCCACATGAATGAGTCATGCTCTGCACGTTTTTATTCCTGTTTGCTTTACAAATGACTTTGTTGTTCTTTCATATAAGACCACAACTCTCTCACGTCAACAGATGCTACTCCAAAGGCTAATGCCCCGAGTTCTTGGAACTCAGCCAAGACAAAGGAAAATCGTCTTTTCTTCTATATCAAAGTACTGGCCTTTTAAAAAAAGCTTTTCCTTTGAATAATACCAAGTTCCTTGTTTAGAGACCGTCTGCTAGTTCCTACAAAACTACAGAGGATTCAGATAACGAGGGAAGAGAGGATTCAGATAATGACATATTTGCCTGGAAAATATCAAGAGATCACTGTCCATATGCAGGAATTCAGAACAAATATGTGAGCCTAACTATAATAATAATTCAATTAAGTATATATAGTAGCTAGTTGATGGAAAACATCATCTGGAAGTATTCCTCTGAAGAGTTGCTCGCTGGGAATGACACCTTTTCTTTTTTTTTTAAGTTGTTCCAATAGCTTTCCAATGTCTGTCTACTCCTATGCATCAGACACAGGGCAATATGCAGATTTTACTAGGCATATGTGTCCCATACAACAAAAGTACTGAATGGTGTGTAGGCTATCCAAGTATTGGAAGAAAGGAACCAGATGTGTGGCTTAGAAGTTAGAAGTAGAAAGTTTTACATCTGAAATTGCATCTGCCTATCAGAGGAGAAGCACAGGTTAATAAAGTCAGGTACAAAAGCACTCTTTGGAATAGGACACAAGAGGGATACAGTCTTCTTTCTAATTTATCAGTTATACATATGGGATAGCTTAGATAACCAGCCAGTTATGCATTAGATCTAGAAATAAGAAAACATTGACAATGATCACATTCAAAATGAGCAAACACTGTACAGCCAAACAACAGAGAGGAATGAGAACCACTAGGACATGTGGTACCAGACAGACATGCACAGTTGTGAGAAATAGATGACATCTCAAATGAATTCACTGGTACGGACAAGAGTGAAAGCAAACCCAATGAGCAATCAGCCAGCCTCAAGATGCAGTGAGCCAAACAAGACAACTCTGATGCATGCTGTTTGAAACACAACCTCAGGCAACAACCTTCCTGCTTTCACAACCATTACATTAACTTCAGGATTTAAAATATGTAGGAAGGAAATAGCAAACTGGTAGACTAGACAGATAGACTGGATAGTATCTTTTGCCCTGTTTCTAAAGTAAACCATTGTAATGAAATGTTAATTTCTCCCTCCTTTCCTCCACTACTTACTTAAATAAATAAACAAATAAGAAAGAACCTCTCATCTTCTCAACAATGTAAATATCCCATTCCTATAGAGAAGCTGCAAACCAAGAGTACTTCCTAGAAACTGGACACTCCTCTTACAGCAGCCTTCTAATTTTGCTCCAATATATTAAAAATATTCCACAATACCACTACTGTGCTTTCAGTAAGAAAAGAAGCAAATGTCTGCATATAAAAGTCAACTCACTCTGGTATTCTTAAAAACAAAAGCACTTCCATCTATCTCCATGTTCCCCAGACATTATCTACTAGTCCCACACACATTAATAAATAAGGCATGTGAACCTCTGGATATTCCTGTTTAGGCTAGAATAAAAATAAGTGTTTCCACTTGCCAGATTTTGTTTATTGTGGCTCCTGTCATATCCATATTACAGTAACATTAGAAATAGCTTCTAAGATGCATGGCTATGTGCAAGTTTCATGTGCACACAACCTCCCCAGATTAGACTATTGAAATGCATGTCTTCATGGCGCTATTGACTTTGTAAGAGTCTACACAATAATGTTTTGTTTTAAAGTTTGTAAGAAGCAGGCCTACAACGTTCAAAATCCTATGCTTCCCCTATTGTAGATAGCTGGCAAAAACAGTCTCTGAACCAGAACTAACTTCACCCAACAGCCAAGACTTGCTTGTCCTAGAAGCAACAAGGAAAAACCAGTGGCTTCTATCAATATTGTTGCCCCTTTCAAAGAGCACCTAATACCACCAGCTTCAACCAAGTGAAGAGGACTGCCAGAAATGAACTATGCCTTAAGAACGTCTCTTTATTTATTACAGGGGTGGAAAACCTGCAGCCTTCTAGATGTTAGACTCCAACTGCCATCACTCCCAGCATACACAGCTAATAGTCAAGAATGATGGGAGTTGGAGTCCAACAACATCTGGTGGGTTGCAGGTTTCTTACCCTGCTTTATTAAACTGAAATGTTAATTTGTATCGTAATGTTTCAAACTAGCAGAAGGAAAGGTCTATATTGTCATCTAGCCATTTCATTTTCAAATAGTTTTATAAATATTTTATAAAAACCTACCTTTTCAATATATATATTTTTAACAAAATCCTTTCCTGCTGAAGCATCTCAGCATCACCACAGCTCTATTCTGATACCCGTAGCTTTCAACATATTTTGACAGACTAAGATGTTCAAGTTGATACAATTTGGAGAGCTAGTCGCTTCCATTATCTAGTTTCCATTTTTCCACCCAACACTTCACATCAAATAACTGAATACAAAAGAAAGGAAATCTGGCTATTTCCTTCCTCATCTTTGTCAACATTAACTAATATATCCCTGCTCTCAAAATGTCTGTTTTTCACCTATGTTTCCATGGAATCTGCTATAGGTTTTTTTTAATGGTTTGGTTGATTTCATCTGTTTTACTGATACATTTATTATGTACAGAGCTTTCTCATAAAGCAGTCTATATGTTTAAAAAAAACAGAAAGGAAAAGAAACACTATTCATTTCCTGTTGAGCAAGACTCTATCTAGAATGAGTATTTCCAAGTGGGGAGCAATGGTCTGCTGTCTATGTTTACCTGACACTTTGTGGGGATAAGGAGATATACAGAACAATGAAGCAAAGGGGCTAAAATATTATTAGCTCTGATAAATGGTAATTGGAAAAGTCCAGGAACAATAAATACTCAGCACTGCCAAGATCACAGAATTACAAATAAAGGAGCTTCCTAGTGAAAACCTGTATCACAAGAAGGACAATTCACTCAACCTAACACAGATCAATTCATGTGAGTCAGATGGCTCCCTCCGAGCTAGGATATTGTGGCACAATAATTGCTTTCGCTGCAACAACTGTTTACTTACAAAGACTAGCCCTATTGAATCTTTTCACTATCTGAAGTTGTTTACTACTGAAGTTGTCAAGTACAGAAAACGACTGCAGTAAACAACATCCCTCATCTTCGAAAATGAATCATAGAACTGTAGAGTTGGAAGGGACCCTACCGAGGGTCCTCTAGTCCAACTACCTGCAGTGCAGGAATCTCAACCCGTGGTCCCCCATCCAATTTGAAACCATCCCGGAGCATCATGTCTATCTTTGTAACACTTTTAACTTTGCTCTAAGTCTCCCTCCCCTCAACAAGAATACCACCTTTCCCATCACTGAAGGTCTCCAAGTTAAGAGTTCCCAAAGCATCATGATGCCATTTACCTGGTGTGATCGGATGGGCACGCTGTTTACCAGACCCTCTGTGTCGGAGGGGGTCTTCCGTGGAGCCTGCTTAACTGGAGACACCAAGCTCTCAGAGGTACTGCAGCTGACGAGGTGGCAGAGCAGAGTTTGCAGGACAATGTTCAAGAGGCAAACAAAAAAACAAAACAAAAACAAAGGCAAGTGATGGCAAGATGACGTGGCAACTTATGCCAAAGTAAAAGGTGAACTTGGTGAACAACACAACATACATCCTCTCCCTAGTGCTGGCTCAGTACCATCACTCCTAAACCTCCTCTTCTCTCTGATGTACATCCAACCCAGCCTTGGGATGGAAGAAAGCAACCCCAATAGAGGCCAGCAGCTTTCACAAGAACCAGTTTCTTGCTAACAGGGTCACACAGGCGACCCTGCCTCAGGATCCAGGGAAGTAGTTTCTTGTTGTCTCTGCCCGAGACATCAGAATTCACTTACACATAAGTGTACAGTTGAAGATGGATTCCTTTCTAACTAGGCGGAAAATTGCTGTTTTTCTAGTGACTGCACCCTATCTTGCAAGTGCCACAACAGAACAGGCGCTCAGCAATGACATGTCCTCAAATGGTTATGGCACTCTCTCCCCAAGGAGGCTTGCCTGGTGACTACTGTATTATATTTTAGCTGTCCAGCTAAGACATTTGCATTTTCTCAGGCATATTAACAATTTGTATTTTCAGTGTTGAAGGGATGCAGTATTTTAGGTCACTAGACCTGAAATTTTACACTGCTGTTTTAGATTTAAATTTCTCCTGTTTGTTTTGTTTTGTTTTACTGTATATTTTATTTCTGTTGGCTCTTTTAATGTGCATTACAAACCACTCTGGAATAAATATTATTAAGGGCAGTATATAAATGCCTTAAACAATGTCTTCACAGTAGCTGAAGTCAAGGAATAGATCTCGACCACCAAATTTTTTAGTCCAATCATTTTAGTAAGTGGAATGCCTGCAGCAAAGAAAGCATCCATCGACTGGAACACTGTCTGTTAATATATTAATACTACTATGTACAAAGCTTCGGAAACTTGGGGAACATCTATTTAGAAAGGGCTTGGGGTACTGATATGTCAGCTATGTCCTTGAACTGATGCACTCTCACTTCTGCTTAAAAACAAACAAACTAGGAATCATTTCAAAATCAATTGAACTGAACATTGACTAAGCCTCTCAATAATTCCTAACACTCATGCTCACAGACACCTGAGGACCAAACAATACTGTTATGTAACTGTATGTAAGTTGGTACAAAGTCTATTCTAGATGAGCGGCTGATACCGAAGATGTGGGAGCACAACATGTGTTGTGTTCCACCAACAAGCAGGGAATAATTTGGAGAGGGAAGAAATCACTGGGCAGGAAACGAGTTAAGCTTTCTTCCTCATCCCTCTAAGAATGGCTTGTCCTGTTTAAAAAGAAGCCATTGGGGCAACGTGTATAGGACCTAACTTGGCCTAGGAGGAATACTCACCACCGTTTCTCTCAATCATTTTGTTTTCTTTACACAACACACACACACACAGCATATACAGGCAGACATGGATCATGACAATGTGACAATGACATTAAGCAGAATGCAGTTCCCTGCAAACCATTACTTTCTCTTATCCAACAGGAATATTTAAACATTAAAAAAGCAGACACGAGATATGCAGCAGTACATAGGGAAATATAGTACTGAGGGGGGGGAAAGGCATTTCAGTACCAGTAAATGGGCTTCCATTCTTACTGGGATTGAATCACAGCATACACGGTGGCCAAGGGACTAATAAAATGTCTGGAGTATATCCCAAGAATTCATGCAACCTGGATCTAAAAATAACACTGAATTAAAGGTCTTTGCATGGAAAATTCAGTTATTTACTGAATGATTTTCTCCTCTCACAGTGTACAGAGTCCAGATCCCCCACACTCATTCATGCACATGAGCTTGCTGGCAAGAGATGGAATACTGATTCTGAAGGTAATGAGCATTGCCGTCACAATTAAGGAAATGAGACAACAAAACTCAAGCAGTAGATGAGATGTGCTGCCCCTTCACCAACAGTCTACAAAACAGAATTTCAGCACGAGTGATGGAGATATGTTAGCCGGGTAGTCAGCAAAGGAGGCAGAAATGTGTACACGCACACACACGAAGTACCAAAGAGCAACCACCAATGTGATTAGTTACCATGGTATATAGTGGGACCGGAAGAGGAGACCCAGCCCTGTTACATTCCCAATCTTGCGTCTATATCAGGATCTCTGTAAGCAGAGGAAGGTAAGAGCAGGATCCGATCCCAGCACACCAAAGCAGGAAGGAAAAAACCAAAATGTCAGAATAAGAACAGAAGTTGTGACACTGCCATGCAAGGGTTTCCACCACCACCCAAATCAATCCATTATAATGCTGGTGTTAGTTTCATCTAGAAATTAGACCCCTGCAAAATTATGTGGCCCTGCTCAGCAATTACAGCACAAACACACCCTGCCACTTAGTAATCAGTAGGAACAAAGAGCTGGTGTAGTCAGTGAAAGCAGCGTTATCCATTTCTACATTGCTGGGGGTTGATTTTAGTTGTAGAAGACAATGCAAACATATTACTGTTCCAAATCCAGCACCTTTCAGCAAGAACACACTGGACAGGGAGTTAAATACCCATATTGGGCTTTGGGATCCTTTAGTGCAGATCAGTGTAAGCTGCCTTTAAGTGGTTACTGAAAGAGCACATGCAGAAAGGAAACTGTGCTTTCCACACTGAGCTTACAAAGCACATTTCACTGCACTTGCTCAATCTTACCACTGACTCCTACTGCAACCCTTCTCTAAAATCTCCAGCTGAAAATAAGGTATTGCCAATTAAACACACCCATCAGAAACTAGACTTTTGAAGGCTTTGTTCATAGCATTCACTGGATCTACAAAAAGCAGGAAAGAGTTGGGCAGTGGAATGACAATCCCCACAGAACACGTGTGCTCAGGTTTTTGTGTACAAGGGCTGCATTTCTGTTGGAGTTAAGTGGTAAAGCAAACAAGATAAAAGTCCCACCACCACCTCAAAGGAACCCACCAACAAAACATTTCGTGGCATTCTAAAAGCTCTGGATTAAAGCTCTAGATTCTACCCTGAAAATACTTCCCAACAGAAGTTATTCAATGCAAATTAAAAAGGTACCTTAAGTGCAAAAAAAGGAAAAAGGAAAAAAAAGGAAGTCATGCAGATGGTGAAGCCAGTGAAGATAGTAGAGGAACTGTTTTCCCAAAGCTAGGTTTGGAAACCTCTGGCAAGCAGACTGTTGTAAAAGGAGCCACATTCCAAACTCATAAATAGAGTTGTACAATCCAAGATGTAGAGAGTTGTCCAGCCTTTATCTTGCACTTCATCCTGAGCTGCAAGAGCCCCTTTATTTTTGGAAGACAAGAGTGTAGGGCTGCCTCTCTGGACAGCTTTATGATGCACGCTTCCCTTCCAACATGTATCTAGTAGGACTTATACACCCTGAAAGGTGTATGCACAATGAAGTCAACAATTAATAGTTTGGGACTAGAGGAATGTGTCCCAGTGGCCACAGTCAATTTAGTACTATGAACAAAACATGTATGATTGATTCCTGTTGCAGGTTCAGCTACCCCGGCCTTAATAAAAAAACAACAACACCTAAATAAATGAACAAGGGGAGCATCTTACCCAGAGTAATGATTTTTAGAGTTCTTCTTTCTGCATGCGACACACACAACAAGAACGATGAGCAAAACTAAGCCCAGAACTCCACCAATGGATGCCCCTGCTACTAGAGTAATGGGAAACACAGGCAAGTTACCTGAGGAGAGAAGAAAAGTTTCAGTCCAGTCTGCTTAGCTTTTACATTTATCAATATATCATTGGCGTTGGCTTTTATATGCATAGGTTAAGGGTGCATCTGTCTCAGTAATGGCATGTTCCTTGGTCTTTTTTATATCCCAAACCTCAAGTAAAACTCATGAGCATGATCTGTGGTGTTAGGTTCATTAGATTTCAATGGCATTTTTACATCATACGAAGTACAATTAATCTCTCATTTAGCCCATCAGTAGCCCCATGGGAAAGATGAGGTTGAACAATAAGTGGACTTCCCCTGAAGGCCAAATTTCACTACAAAAATTTGTAGTCTGCTATGCATACCAGCATACAAAACACACAAACCTCCTGCTGAGTGTAAAAGGCATCTACATAAGAGCCAATGCTTTAAAATGCTCAGAAGAGCCAATCAGGAAATAATTGAACCCTGCTTCCAAGCATTTTCATGAAGAACTTGCCATGTTTTAGATGCACACCCATCACATTTGAGAAGCTGCCTCAACACCACAATCAAGAGTCAGTTCACACATTAATCACAATAATCATAAACTAGTAACAGTTGCCTCTTGGCAAGATTACACTTGTATTGTATTGTATTGGAGCAAAGGGATACAACTATACTAAGACTCAGGATTCACAGAAGTACAAAAGCGAACTTGGCACATCTAAGAAACATACATATACATATATACTCATGTCTAACTATGGAAAAGAGCCACTGCTGAGAACACCTTATTCTCTAGCTGTGAACGCCATTTGTTTAAAAGAAGTTATTTTAGCAGTCTACTGAACTTCTTTTCATTCTGAAATCCACCCAGATCTAGTCTATTTCAAATCACTCCTTAGTTATATGCTTGGGCTACATTATCTCTTCTATCTCTATCTACAAACAACTTCAACCGTAAAATAAGCATACAGTAGCTGACTTAATCCTATCAATAGACTACAATATAAACCAATTTTTTCTTATAAATTTGTAGCACCTTCCAGACTGTTTACCAGACAGCTAAGGCTGGCTCTAAGAAGCAAATTAACACCATAATTCCAAAACCTAACTACATACAGGATTTTTAGTTCT
The DNA here is from genome assembly GCF_964270895.1 of Podarcis filfolensis. Lineage (NCBI taxonomy): Eukaryota > Metazoa > Chordata > Lepidosauria > Squamata > Lacertidae > Podarcis > Podarcis filfolensis. The sequence continues at coordinate 64,689,991 of NC_139607.1, read as the reverse complement.
TTTAATACAGTTCAATTTATTCACAGAAACATTCTGAATAAAATACAAGTTATGCAAGAACAGCCAAAATAATACTCCTGTAAGTGATGGGTTTTTGTAGAGTGATTTAATCAAATATTTCACAAAAGCATTTTATCAACCATCATTACTAGCACTCTTGTATCCAGAGACGGCAGTACCTTTTTCCACAACTCTGACTTTGATTTCACTAGGTGTGACAACTATATCTGGAGGGTTCTTGACATCGCAGATGAAAGTGCCATTGTCCCGGAATTGCATGTTGGATATACTGATAGATGCATCTTTCTTGTTAAGGTCACCTGCCCAGCTGCTTCTGTCCTTAAATTGTGTATCCTTCCCAGGATATGATTTGCCATGGGAATAATAGAAGAACTGTAATCGGGAACACAAAACAGGATACAGTGTTAAAATCCTAGTTTTCCCCACAAAGGGAGGTCTGGGAGTAGATACAATTGCTCAGGGTGAGACCTTATTCAGACTCACTTGCCCCAATTTCCAGCTGCTGTTACAGGATCACTACTGGACCTATTATTGCCATCACCTCATACACCTTTAAACTTGACATATCCTGCTAACAAAACAGGAACCTATGGTGAAGTGTGGGTAATAAAGAAACTCACTAAACAAAATCAGAATACATAGGTGGCTAACAAATGTGTCACTAGTTCAAAACAACCCCTCACCTTAATAATACTTTTGCTACTGAAGTATTGTGGAGCAAACACAGAAGGACGACTATCCATGATACCAAACATAATAGGATCAACTGGCATTCCGAGGCAGCCTAAATATGTACTCTTACCAGGGATAAAAGTGAGCAGGAGCAGACAGGTATGAAATAGCAGGGAAATGTTTAATCTGCTTTGTCGCAGGCTCTTGTTTAATTCTCATCTTACTTCAATCATCATCTCTTACCGACACAGAAGTAGTTGATCCCTCTGGTTGAAAGCTCCAGGTAACAGTAGCGGCACTGCTGATCACCTCTGAGGATGAAAAGCTGCACGGAAGCTTCGTTTCTGTCCCATTCTCCACAGAGAGTTCTGCTGGTGTGTATACTTCCACAGCTGAAACCTGGGCTGTCAAAACCACAAAAATCAGGATGCAGGACCCATTGTAAGCAATGCAGAATGAATTGATAGCATTACATAAGAGTGCTAGATGAAGAGCTACATTAGAAATCTTACAGCCCAGAATAAATGCCCAATCAAATATTCGTTGAGTCGCACTTAGTCCATTTGCTCTGGAAACATCCAGCGTTATTTCTGCTTTTGTGTGAGATCAGTCACTGTATAAACTTCATCCTGAATGCAATGCATACCCTATGAACTTGATCACTGAATATTTACCCAATTGTTGAGTGTTGGACAAGGGCAACTAACAACAGCTCATCTAAGTAACCATTCTAGTAAAAGACTGGTAAAAGTTAAAACGTCCTCCAATGACATAAAAATGCGTAGAAAGTTCTTGTGTATTGTTTACCTATCCATCCTTTGGCAGAGTGGGAACTGTTATTTGAACTTGGGTAAGGTTTTGTACCTTTGTAAAGTCCTATTTTGCTCAATAAAATTCAGCCTTTCTCCACTAGTGCTCTGTCTTTGCTTCAAGGATCCTTTAAAAGGAAGCCTTTTGCCTTTGGCAAAACACCATCCAAGCCCTAAAGCCAGTTCACACAAATCTGGTCAACTCAATACCACATCTACCGAAATCTTGGCAGGTTCACTACCAGAATACACATGATGCACCATGTAATTACAATAAGCAAACATGAACTAAACTCATATGTAAGCTGCAGACAGTCACAACAACAAGTTGTTCTCCAAAAGTAAGTAGTCCTTATGGCTAAGCTGTGACTCTCCAAAAGTTGCTAGACTATAGCTCCCACCCTACCTGACCACTGGTGATGCTGGCTGAGGCAGATGGAAACTATAATCCAGACACATCTGGAAGGCCACAGTGCAGCCTGCCTGCCTGCCCCCGCTTTACATACCTGTCCTGAAGCATATATTTAATTTGCTGCCAACATTGTTCTCAAATGCTTTCTTTCTGCCTTCACTGAAAAGTCTAACATGTCCTTAAGAGTTTCTACAGCTCACAAAAGTGGGATGGTTTTGTATTAATCCTGGCAGGAGCACATTGACAGCAGCTGTTTCATGGCCAGAGACAAGGTTATTTCATATGCTGCACTATCAATGCTGTCCTTCATAGGCTGTGCTAAAGATTCCAGATTCCTGACAGTCCAATTCTGTTTTAAACCAAAAACGCATAAAAAATTAAACAGGCCAATGTGTTTAGTGAATGGACAGAAGAGAAAGGGAATCCTTGGGAAGGCTTGTGTGTGCTACACAGTTTGTCAGAGCTCCCTGTGAATTTTAAAAAAGTACCTCAAGACTTACAACTTGTGGCCATCAGCTGTTTGTTAGGAACAAGAATGAAAACTGGGAACTTTCCCAAGCTCAACCCACACCAGGTGTAGCTAGCAAGCAAACAAATCAGCAGGGATTGATGGAACATAGAACTACCAAAACAGGAAATAGAACATTCTTGCAATGGGAAAATGCCTTGGCACTTCCACATTCACTGCACTGCCTTCATGTCCAGCATGCGGTAGAATAGAGCAGAATACCACTTAGGGAGGACACTCAGCATTACACCATTGTGCAAGCAATGTCTCCCACCTCACAGCTGCTGCGCTATGATACTCAGAGTTAAATGCTTAAATGTGCTTAAGAAAACCCACTCACATTTCCATGATGCAAGTAATCAAGATTTATAGAAGCCTGCATTTATAGAAATGTGCCATGATATTATAGGCTTTCACCTATAAAGCCTTGTGTGGCTCAGGACTCCAATACCTTAAAGGCCACCTCTTCCCACACAAGCCAACCCACACCTCACATTCAACATCTGAAGCCTTTCTCTATTTTCCCCCACCCAAAGAAGATGTGGAGGGTGGCAACATGAGAACAAGCCTTCTCAGTGGTGGCTCCATTTCTGGAATGCTCTTCCTAGGAATGCATTCCTAGCACCCTCACTGTGTGTTTTAAGGCAAAAGCTGAAAAAAGCTCTCCTGGGATTGTGCCTGAAGTGCAGAGACAGAAGATGACAGACAATATTCAAAGCCTCAAAAACAACTCAAATGTGAAATTGCTGGCCTATAAAAATTATGTATGCTATCCCTAAGATCCATCTCTATACCTAAGGAATGGAAAGTGGACAATTGAAGGCCTTTTTTTTTAATGGATCCAGAGGAGATCTGAGAAATTACAGGCAGTTACTGCACACTAATGATTGTTCCAATAAAATTGCTAGAAAGCATTATTAAATATAAAATTACAAAAAGTATATAAGAACGAGACTTCTTGAATAATAAGCATGGCTTCTGTAAGGGTATTTTCTGTGTATTACATAGCTCTTGAGTGGTCCTCATATGGACCACTCAAGCATATGGCAAGCATATGGACAGGAGCAATGTAGTACATGTTGTGTCAGATTTTGAAGGACTCCTGAGTGAATTTAGCAATCATAAGATAAACAGAAAAGTTCTCTTAGGGATCAGAAGGAGGTTAAAGAACAAGAATCAGAGAATCAGAATAAATGATCACAATTCAGGAATGAATGAAGTGGGATCTCTCCAAGGATCAGTATTGGGACAGCTATTTTATACTTATTTGTGAATGACCTGAATTTTGGGGTAAGCAGTGAAGTGGCAAAAGTTGCCAACGTTCAAAGTGGTTAAAACAAAAAGGGATTCTGAGGTCTAAAAGGGTCACTCAAAGCTTGGTGAATGGGCACTAAAATGCCAAATGTGATTCGCTGTAAGCAAATGTAAAGTGATGAACATAGGGGCAACTCATCCTCCCCCCTCCCCCCCCCAAAATGTCACATGTACACTAATGGGGTCTGAATTGGCTAGGAAGGACCTTAGGTTCATGGTGGATAGCTTGATGAAACCATCAACCCATTTTGCAACTCTGAAAAATTCCATGTTAACGACAGATAAGAAATGGTCTGGAAATAAAATTGCCCAAATAACAATGCCATTTAGAAACCTATGGGGCACCTGCGCTTAAATCTTTCACTTACAGTTCTGCTCACCGCAACTCAGTCCAGACAAGTTCACCAGCTTCTCAGATTTTATTTTTTTGTGTGTGTGTGTGTGTGTGTGCGCGCACACACACACACACACACACACACACACCCCAATATAGCTCCTTACCAAGAGCACAAAGGACCCTAGGTATGCCTTTGAATAGGCCCTGGGAATCCAACAGTCTTCTTCTGTGTATATCCTTCTCAAAATAGCCACAAGTAAGCTGAGAAACAGACTCATGCATCTACACGTCTCCACTGAGTTTACTGGTTGAGCACAACCAGTACTGCTTGTATTCTGTTACAGTGGAACCTCGGTTTTCCAGCATCTCAGAAGCCAAACAATTCGGAACCCGAATGCCAAAAACCCAGAAGCAATTGCTTCCGTTTTCGAACACGCCTCGGAAACCAAACAGCTTTTGAGGCGCATTTTTCAATTTTTTCAATGGATTTTGCCGACGGCCCATTGATCCTAGATTTTCAAACATTTCGGGACTCGAACAGCCTTCCGGAACAGGTTACGTTTGAAAAATGAAGTTGCACTGTATCACATTTGTCCTTCTCCAAGTTTTGTTACCCAAGAATATTATACAAGGAGAATTCATAACTGCTATTTAATTGCCTAGAGATCCAGACTAAAAGGCTATGGGTGAAAAGAGATACTGTACCATATTAGCCTATCCACATGGTTTGCCGTTACAGCAGCTTTCTAAAACAGAAAGCCTTGGGATTGCGGTCCACCAACTAGCACAAAGATGATGAAAATGCAGCTGTGCTTAATTTATCATCCATCACTACTATGCAGACTAGAGCTCTGCAGGCTCCGAGAAGTTGTAGGATCTCAGACTAAATTGCATTTGGAAATGCAATTTACTCTGAGTAGCTAAGGAACAAGTTAATCTGAAGAATTAAAAGGCTCTTTAAAAACATTCACTTAAAGAGAGCTGATTTGGCCACAAAGAATGACCTGGAGGGATGCTCAAGACAATCTTCCAGAAGAGGCCTGTCCAAGTTGGACATCGGCCAAGGAAGATTGCAACACAAGACAGCTTCTCCAAAAGCACATATTTGCAAGCAGACAGCTCTCAGCAGTGTAAGCTCGTAAAGAAAATGCATCAAATCCTGAGACAGACTTAATACTGTGGTGATTAGGAAAAGGTGACAACCAGTTGGCAACACAGCTCCCAACTGAATAATTGATATTTCATTATTACACATGCCAGTTATCCTCACCATAGCATACTAAAGTGGAAAGAAGTCAAACTAATGTCTTCTTTTCATAGCATTCTCGTTTCTTCATTAAAGACTTTAAAACCCTCCTTTCGTTCCTCATTTTGTCTAAAACAGAAACCGCTAAGCTGTCAGACTGCAGCCGATATTGTCAAGAAAAATAGTTGCAGTGTTTCCTTATGTGTTCCTGGAACTATCAAGAATTTGCAAAGTAAAGTGGCTTACAGTATGTTCTTCCATTGGTAAATTATGGGTGACAATCAGTCCTGTTAACCTGGTTTCTAAATGTGATTGTGACCATATTGAGAAGGTCTTAAGCCTGCTCCTAAATGAAGACAGAGGAAATATGTGTGTTTAATCCCTGTCCCTCAAAATAAGATAGTAGTTTGAAGTTTGTTTCTGTAGGAAAAAAATCACAATATAAATTTTATTTTATTAGATTAACCTGCATCATTCTCCAAAGGAGCCAAGAAATGTTATAAATTCTGTGTAACAACTAGGAAAAGCAGTTCACATTGAAATGAATTATCTTCTTTATTAATCTATAATTAGTTAATGGTTTCCAAATGAATAGATTTCCAGCATATGAACTTTTCTAGAAGAGCTGGTTTATGGATAGAAATGAGTCATGACCAGACTTCCTGAAAACATCTACAACTTTTTTAGTCAAAGAACAATTCTTCTGTATTCGATTACATGAAATTATTCTGTATTTGATTACGTAACCCAGAATTTACTTCTACTTAAAGGGATGCTAATGAAGTCAAACAGGAGAAATCTTGTGGGCTTTCCATAGTTACATCTGATGCATAGTGCTGAGTCTCTCCATAGATTATCCAACATTTGGATTAAATAAGCATCCAATTTTAAATTTTAATACTAGACTCTGGAAGCCATGGATATGGGGGATCAGGAGTTCAGGGCATAGCCCCCTTCTCACTATCACACCAAAATTAATCCACAGAGTAGAAAATCCATTCTTGATTAGTAAATGGTGTGCAGAAAAACTGCTCCCCTAATTTTTCCGCTGATCCCACTCAGGTACCACCAGATGTTCTGCAAGACAGGAGGTATGCTAGACTGCAAAGGCTGGGAACAAGCCAGTTTGTATAGGCTCAGAGGTGTTTATAGTAACAGTTGTCCTTTTATGTAAAGAACAGATTCTGTCTAAAGTCCCTAGTGTAACATGGTCATGGTTTAATTTTAATCAAATTTTTTTCCTTGTTAAAACAGAATAGCCTGAAAGTTGTCTGCTTTAGAACAACTTGTGGTCAATCTTTTCGCTGCATCAAAAAGTGTTGTATCTATATGTAAAATGTTAATTGAGATGACATTTGGCCATCTTACGGCTACAAAAATCCCATGTGAAGCAGATCTTCAAATAGAAATGCCTAATGAAAAATCAAACCAGCTTTGGAGGGCAGGGGAAACCTCTGAGACCAGTCTTAGCTCAACTGAGAGAAATATAATTGAAGCTCCTACCTAGGTGGTATCTTTCTCCTTTGCAAATAACCTATATGATACCAGGTGTACCACCTCCCTGTTGAAGGAGATATGGGGAGACTGGCTCCTTCATACATATGTGGTGGTTTTGCAAAGCTGTTCGATCCTTTGAGACCTCAATTTTTAAAGAACTTTGTTTAATAAATAAAATCGAGTTAGAATCTTCTCCTCAGCTTCCTTTGGTTGCAATAATGGATGTGTCTACTCCGCCAATTCCTCATCGAGTACTTTTAAAAATTTCTCCTTGCAGCGGCATGTATGGATATTGAGAAGAAGTATAGCAAGATCTAAAATCTACTAGGCTGATGGAAGTCAAGTTTACAACACGTAAGACTTCATATATATTAAATGTGAACTTTTGGTAATACAATGCATACTTTCATACAAGACACCAAAAACTGTAATAAAATGATCATATGCACATAAGCTACTAGCATATCAATTTAAAAGTTGTTGTTTCTTTTTACTATGGGGACACTGAAGAAAATTGTTTACTTTTTAGAATCTATGTTTAGAATTTCCATTAAGGCAGAACAGCAATTCAAATGATAATAACCGGACAAATTCTCAAGTTGCTATTAAAATAATAAATTGCAAAACTAAATAAATAAATAAATCTGTTTAGAAGAGCCAATGGCAGCTGGTGCCCACTTGGCCTGGTAGTGCTAAGAGGCCACAGGTCATGGCCAAGTTGTCCTAGTTTTCTCCCTATCATGCTCCCTTGCAAACATACTGTTGACACATTTAGTCCCAGCTGGAAACGTCTCACTTTGGTACCAAAAGAATCTCTGCTGCCAGAGGAGCCTGATGGAATAAACGTTTGTGTGGCTTCCACCTGTCCTGGTTCTCTCCCTATCCTCCTCCTTTGCAAAGAAACAGTGGACACTTAAACACTGTAGTATTATTAATACATAGCCCCTAAGTGTCTTACCTTGGTTCAGAAGGGGCCCTTGCTGTCACAATTTCTAGTGTGCATCCATGCCATGATTAGTGTACATAACATAGAAGTAATAAGAAGCGATAAGTATGTAAATGACAGCAGCCTGAATTTGTTAGTCTTAAAGGTGCCACACTGGACTCTTAAACATGAACCCCATATATTTCCAGACCTTATGGAGAGATATTATTCCTCTGCCCCCTGCAGCTCAGAGATGAAACATTTCCAGACTTCTAAAAACTGAAGGTTTATCCAAACTGAAACAAACTTCTACTCTTCCACATCTCAGTTTATTTCTTGATTTGGTGTACAGTGGTATTTCGGTTGTCGAACATAATCCATTCCAGAAGACCTTTAAACTTCTGAAATGTTCGACAACTAAGGCGCAATGGGTGGTTGACAAATTCCATTCAGAAAGTGGAAAAACATGCCTTGGAAGCCATTTCACTTCCGAGGCACGTTCGAAAGCGGAAGCATTCACTTCCGGGTTTTTGAAACATTTGGCTTCGGAAACGTTTGACAACTGAGGTACACTGTATTTCCAAACAGAGACCAGGTCCCCCCACCCCCCCGGGCACACACAAACATCCTACTTGAGATGAAAGTATCTGACGTGGCTAAGAAGCAGTTGGTGTCAGAGGTTGTGCTGTGCAAAGGCCTTGACACAATCTTGCAGTAGGGTACGCTTGGCAGAATCCCAGACTGCATTCCGTGGCCAAACAACTGAATATGTTCTGTATGTTGCAACATTTAAAAGCACCTTTCCAACAAGCAAGCAAGCCCTAAGCATACTGCTTGTTTTGTAATCCTGTCCAATGCAGAAGCTGTGCTTACATTTCCACCTTTGAATCTTGGATCCAACAGATTTGCAGCAGTGTGAATTGGAGGTAACAAAATTGCACTGCTCTGTACTTTCTCCCACTCCCAGTCCTTTGAGGACTGGTCAAGAGGTCAGAAACAGATCCAACAACCATGCCAACAAATTAAAGGCCACAAGCAAAGAAGGCATTCAATCCTCCTTCCTTCTCTTGAGGCAACAGCAGTGCCCTCCAAGAGGCAGAAATGCATCTTGCTCTTTCACTTGAGTATTGTACTCTCAATGTACAACTCAGGACTTGCCTCCATATACAGGAATTGTAACGATCTGAAACTGTACCTAGTCTTGCATAAAAGTCTTTCTGCTATGCAGCTTCAGAAATTATTTTGGGGGATTAATTATATGAACAGCTTGTCTCAAACATTTGTTCATCATTCTAAAAGAAAGTGTTTTATAAACAAACAAACAACACAATACAATACAATCCAACAGGGGGAAACAGGGGAAAAGCATTTCCCCCCTAAATTTTCCAGTTCATTCTTTCTTGGCCTCATCTCTACCTCTGCTTTTTCATTTCTACATCTTTTTTTCAAGAAAGTGGAATAAAATGCAGGGAAATTAAGTGGATTAGGACCTAGGGGAACAGGGTTAAAAATCACCATTCAGCCGTGAAGCTCACCATGTGACCTTGGGCCAGTTACCATCTCTCAGCCTAACCTACCTCACATCGGGGACTTATGAACGCCACCTTGAACGTCTTGGAATACACATACCTATATCCAGCCTGCTGTCCCTGATTTTGAATGGGAGGAGGGGAAGATTTGAAATCATGAAAAAACCTAAACTAAAACAATAAAGAATCTGGAAAACAAACAGAATATTCAGACCTAAAAACTTTGGACTTTATATGTAGTTCCTCACCAAATCCAGTGTGGCTGCCTGCTAGAACAGGCTTGCCTGGGATGGAGTATGCAGGCAGGTTGTAACCCATGCTCCCATATTACACGTAGGCTCTGCACACTGCATTCTCATCTGAACCATCCCCTGCAGCTTTCTGTAATAGCATTTTAAATTTGCCAAAGTGTTTTATATTCTTTTATCCTCACATCAACCCTGTAAAGTAGGTCACAGTACAATTTTAGCAGAACAGCAAACAAAACAGCACTGCCATTTTAAAGGCTAGAAATTGTATTATGGCATAAGCTTTCGTGGGCTAGAGCCCACTTAATTGGATGCATCATTCTTTGTAATACATTAAGTTTATGCAATAATCAAGGCTGGGTTAAAGTGGTTGTGAGCTTGATGCTCACAATTTCCAAAACAGGGGCCTCTTCTCCTAGAAAGGAACACCGGATATTACAAAATAAGACTCATGCTATCTTCTAACAAATTTATTTATGGCATACAGTTTTGTGAAATACAAAAAAATGCCCTGAGCATGTGAAGTATTACAACCCTCAGCAAAACGTAACAAAAACATTTTGTAAAACCCGATAAGCAGAAAGCAAAGATGACCACAACTTTCTGCCCGCAGTAGGCAAACAAACTTGCAAAAAGTATCTGGGTGGGACTGGAGGAGATGCACAGACCGCAACCTCCTCCGAACTTTCCAAAGGCCTTTGTGAGCAAACAAGCTTGCAGAAGAGGGGTTTTTAACACTGCAATCCTAACCTTCTCTACTTACAACCAAGACCTATTGAATTCAGTGGGGCACTTCCATGTAAGTGGAGTTTGGATTGCACCTTTAAGAAGGCAGTGAAAGCTGAGCTGAACAAATGAGACGTCTCCTTCAAACTTTCTGACAGAAATCTCATGGGCTTATTAAATGGAAATGCAGATGGGACATTAAGCAATAATAATAATAATAATAATAATAATAATAATAATAATAATAATTTATTTATACCCCGCCCATCTGGCTGGGCTTCCCCAGCCACTCTGGGCGGCTTCCAAAAAAAAATTTAAAATTAAAACACTGCAATACATCAAACATTAAAAGCTTCCCTAAACAGGGCTGCCTTCAGATGTCTTCTAAAAGTCTGGTAGTTGTTGTTCTCTTTGACATCTGGTGGGAGGGCGTTCCACAGGGAGGGCGCCACTACCGAGAAGGCCCTCTGCCTGGTTCCCTGTAACTTGGCTTCTCGCAGTGAGGGAACCGCCAGAGGGCCCTCGGTGCTGGACCTCAGTGTCCGGGTAAAACGATTGGGGTGGAGACGCTCCTTCAGATATACTGGATATACTGAAGACATTTTCTTCATGCTACCAACCTTCCAAAAGCCTTCGGGAGCAAATACACTTGCGGAACAGGAAAATAAGTATGGCATTGGGATTCATCCACAATGGCCAAGCACATGAAGGGAGGGCATGTGGGGGTACTGGGTATTAATTTTCCTTCACCAGCTACCCCACTCCCAGCAGTCCATCAAGTGCAGGGATACTGACCACAGTTCAGCATTTATTCTGTTCTTCTCTCTGTGTGTTAGCAGATAACTAAGTACACATCATGGAAGATCTCCCTGTCTTTATTTCGGCTTTGTTGATGTGTTGGTTAACTGTCATGCAGCAGGGTAGGAAAAGTCAAGATACTTACAGCATTAGAACAATTTGTGATTAGTCTAAAGCTGCTTTAGATTTTGATCAAGAGATAATTGGCAAGCCACTCAGGTTGCAGATTAGAGATTCTCTTAAGAACATTCCCTTGTGAAATTATTTCTCATAACACAACCAAGAACTACAGATAATGGGTACAAAAGGGATATAGAATTACTGTTGCCACCACTTATTCAGGGACACCCAAGCCAATACTTTCTGTTACGAAACTGCTAAAAGGAGTAAACAACAATAAATTGCAATTCAATGTCTGTTTCAGAGTTCATATGGCTTCCAGAAAAAAGAAGCCTGTGCAAAGTCCATAAGCACCAATTATAGGGACACCGAGCTAGATAAACAAAGTACACATATAGACAGCAAGAGTCCACACTAAGATGTTTTCTCAATTACACAGCAAATACTGTGCATGTGTGTGTAAAAATATTAAAGAAAAAGTCTTACTTCAGCTGAACTAATATCTATAAGACTACTAGCTAGTTGTGCTACTTCAAGCACCAACAGAAGGCTCTCAATAAAAACTTATCTCATTGGTTTAGGCAACAAACCATGCCTTCTGAGTTGTATGGATGCTAATATGAACCCAAAAGCACAACACAGACAGAAGTATACAAGGAACCCTCTATAGTAGGTCTCAAGATGTTGTTGGACTATAACTCACATCATTCCTGACCATTGGCTATGCTGACTGAAGCTGATGGGAGACCAACAACATCTGGAGGGTCACAAATTCCCCATTCCTGGCCTATTTCCTCCCAACAGTGTACTCAATAAGAAATGCACTAAAAAAAGCTAAAAGATGAAATGTTGGAAATGTGTCATCAGAGAGCTCTTTACACAACCTTTGCTAAACATTACTTATGGCTCTGTTGAGCTGGTATTGCAAAATTTTGGAAGATGTTTCAATACTGAAATAGCCCCATCTTGCATGGAAAATTACAAAACACGACAAGAAGGTCATGGGGATTATTTTCAACAGCTCCACATAACCAAAGATCACTGTAATTTGCAACAAGTATTTGCTGGCTTCCACGCATATAGGTAAAGAGTCACCAGTCAGTAGCAGTTTCCCCTAACAGTTAAGGTGGGGCAAGGAGGAAAGAATGTATACTTAAGTCCAGTTATAAAAACTGACTTGGTCTAGGGAAAGCTTCTAAGTTTTTGTTGAGGAGAACAATACTACGAAGTTTCACAACAATGCTACAACCAGAGCCACAAACTACAGTGGTACCTCGGGTTACATACGCTTCAGGTTACATATGCTTCAGGTTACAGACTCTGCTAACCCAGAAATAGTACCTCAGGTTCAGAACTTTGCTTCAGGATGAGAACAGAAATCTTGCTCCGGCGGCACAGCAGCAGCAGCAGGAGGCCCCATTAGCTAAAGTGGTGCTTCAGGTTAAGAACAGTTTTAGGTTAAGAACGGACCTCTGGAATGAATTAAGTACTTAACCCGAGGTACCACTGTATAACCATTAACAACTATCCAATCAGAAATGAAACTATATTTTGTATCAATCAACTGAAACGTTAAGATTTGAAAATGAAAACACGCAAGACTAAAAAAAAATACCATATTTTTCCATGTGTAAAACTATGTTTTTTCCCAATTTTTTAAAGTTTAAAATTGGGGGTCGTCTTATACACGGAATGTTTAAAATATTTATTTCTTAATTTTGGGCTCAAAAAATAGGGGTCGTCTTATACATGGGGGCGTCTTATAGACGGTAAAATACGGTAAGCTGCGTCCCCAGTCCAGCTATATACTTACACTAGCAAAGATACATATACAGAACAAGCATGTAAGCACAAACACCTTAATTGTTGCTTTGTGAATACTTTTCCTTTCCTGTCTCAGCATGTGTTTGAGCTATCTCTATTGCTTATATTTCTGAGAAGTCCGAATGTTTAGCTGAAAAGTTTGACGTGGTGCAAAAAACCAAATACAGATTCAGGAACCCTGTCAGTTATCCTAGAATTTATTGAACAAAGAGTGAAAGTAGCAGTCTATAATATTGTTCCTTCGAACTGAAGCTAGGTTAGAAATAGGATTAGACTCTGAAATGGCCATTTATCTGACTGGAGCTCTGCAACCATGCCATAATGGACTACTGTTAATAACAGTTGAGAGTCCTATTATTCTCACTCTGGTGTATCTTAAGGCGCTCCATTTAATGGAAGAAAAGAAATACAAGTGCCTTTGTTTTGATTTGCTCAATAATTGTAAAGTGTGGGAAGGAAGTATATGACTAAATCTGAGGAGGGGAAAAACCTTCCATCCTGAAGCATACAAATAATGGCTTCTAAACTGTGGCCTGAAGGAGCACTTTTAGTTCATTTCTGCACACTGGTTAAGTCTAGGAGGCATGTAGTGGGTCCTCAGAATAAAGACTCCAGACTCCACAAGTTCCAAATTCGACATGCACAATTTACTTTAGTAATATCACTAATTTTCTGTGGTGCCATTTTCAATCCATGGCATCGATGCAACACAAAAATAGAATTTTTTGAAGACTGCCAAGTAGAAAGGAAAAACAAAATCTGACCTATTTCTATTACTAAAGCTTGCTGATCCTGAAAGTGATCTCAATGGACTTTCTGGAAGAGGCAAGTCAAATATATTTGGGCACACAAAAAACTTGGGTTCAAAAAGGGAACAATTCACTGTCCCCTTTAGGCATAATATTTCAGTAAACCACAACCAAAATTGTTTTCTTTTACCACTTCCAATAATCCCATTAGTGCTACCACTGCCAGTTTTTTTCTCCTATGAACCAGTTGTGCAAAAAGTTTTGAATTCTAATCAAATAAATGCTACATCAAATTAAAAAGTTTTACAATACCTGTCTTGATTAGTAGGAACTATGAAGTTTGGAAAGAATATTTTGTTTCCATTTGAAGTAACTCTTTCATTATTATAAAACAGCACTACAGTGGTACCTCTGGATACGCACACCTCCAATTGCGTATCCTTCAGGATGCGAACGTGGCAAACCCAGAAGTATTTTTCTGGGTTTTGTCACGCGTGCATGTGCAGCAGCAGTCTACCGCGTTGTGCACATGTGCAGAAGCAGTCTACCGCCATGCATGCATGCACAGAAGCGGTCCCTCTGGTTGCTGAAACCTCGGAATCTGACCAGAGATCCAGAACAGATCCTGTCCGCAACCGGAGGTACCACTATATTTTTGCTAGTACAGTGGTACCTTGGTTCTCAATGAGCTTGGCTCCCGAACAAATAGGCTCCCGAACACTGCAAACCCAGAAGCAAGTATTCCAGTTTGTGAACGTTTTTTGGAAGCCGAATGTCTGACGCAGCTTCCACTTGACTGCAGGAAGCTCCTGCAACCAATTGGAAGTCGCACCTTGGTTTTCGAACCATTTTGGGAGTCAAACGGACTCCCGGAACAGATTAAGTTTGAGAACCAAGGTACCACTGTACAGGCATATTCATAAGACCTGCTTGTGGGACTGTTTTTGCGTGACCAGCTGGATTAATATCCAATACACTTAAACCAGTGTTTGAAATTAGCCAGGCACATTTTGCACCTTGCTTTCAACCACTTGCAACCAAGTGAATATGCCTGGCTGCTAGGATGGCACTTCTACCATCTGCAGGTGCATGCCTGGGGATCATTGGATCTGGACTGTTTTCACGAACTAATACCCAGTGGTATTTTTCTAGAAAAAGGGATGCTGGAACTCACCATGAATGCCTCCTTTTTTCTCTTATAATGGCAATGGCGCCCTCCTAATAGGTGCCGGAACAGAGTTCCACCAGTCTGACTGAAAAAAGGCCTTGCTAATACTCCAACCTGTAGAATTCTATCAGTTATGTTTTATCAGCACAATCAGAATGAATTTCTGGAACCAAAATGCTTCTTCTGTGCAGTCTGAGCAGGGGCAATCGCCATTAAGTGAGAGATTCAAAAAGACCAATATATGTGTGGACTGTCCCTGGATCAAATGACGTTTCTTTCTTGAGTTATCAAAGCTCAAGGTTGTTATCTGAACTAGCCAGATGCTTAACTGAGAATCACAATCCGTGCATCGTCTGATAAATAAGACTTCAGAGCTGTCTTGCCCCAAAATGGCAACTAAACATTCCATTTTGGTGACTAACTTTGGTTTAAGGAGCCATTTGGCACCTAGCTTATATATCAGAGTTCCTAACACTGATTTAAGCCAGGTTATTCATTACCTCATGTATTAAGCAGCACATGAAAAAGTGCTTATGTTGATTCTATTTAATATGTTACTTCTGGAAGCAACTGAAATGCCCAGAGAACAGCTACTTGGGGATTAAAACAAAAAACATCATTCTAACATAGCTCAGCAATAAGGAACAAAAGGGAGTTTCAAACAGATAATATTCCATAGGTCCAAACCACTATCCTTTCACAAAATAAAGCACTGCTAGTTCATAGGAGAAAAAACCCTGCCCAGCTTACAGATGGATTGATTTCATTGCTGCAGAATAACAGGACATTACTTAATATAGCTAGCCAGTAGCCATTTTGCATACTAGTACATTTTATATTCAAAGAGCGTAACAGAGAAATGGCCAAGGCAACATTGTACATTTGTGAGATGAGTCAATTTACCCAAGAAAAGGAAACGGAAGTATGGGAAACTGTGTTTAATAATTATGTTGGTGCCTCAGAAGGAATCTGTAAGCTGATCACCCTCAGGCAGATCTAAGTCAGTTTGACCAGGTTGTGGAAAGCCAATTTCTCTGAAAGGCACGTGTAAAAACTGTGTGCAACAACTCCTAGGATAGATTTTCATTACTGACTCTGCGTTAACACACATTTGACTTGAACTGACCCAGGCTAACTCTTGAGCATGTGCAGTGAAGCAGTATATCGCCATACCTGTTTGCGGGACTGTTCCCGTGACCAGACTACCTCATCGCATCCATTGCTTTACGACTAGTAAGAACTGTACACTGCTTTAAGAAAGCGGCGCTACAAATGAAGGCAGGAAACTCAAAGCCAAACAATGGCAACACCAATCCTAGACATACGAGGTCTTGGGCGCTTTATCCGGTACCAGCAGAAAGGAAAGAGATTGATTCATGGACGCAGCAATTTCCCCTCTTGCCTGGCTCAGCACTTACCCTTATTATTATCTGTGCAGAGCTCAACCTAAAGACCCAAAGGGCGGAGTGGCAGAGGGAGAGAGAGAGGTCACCTGCTCTTCCTTGGTCTCTGTTCCGCCCTGGGCTCTTCTGCAAAGCGATTCACACGTACACCCGCCACCATCATGACACGTACGTTAGCTCACCCCCACCCATTCTTCCTTTTACCGGAGAGAGACCAGGGAGGGGCTGCGAGGGGGGCTCAGGGAGACCTGGAATCCCCCGCCGACACCCAACAGCACCGAGGAAACAGCGCTCCGCTCCGCCGCAGCGTCGCGTTCACACGCCCCAGACGACTCGCCTCCCGCGCGCGCTCCGCTTCCCCCGCCGCCCGAGTTCTGGCGGAGACGGCGGGGCTCAGCGAAGAGGAAAGGCTTTTCTCCCGCCCTGCTTTCTCCCTCCTTGGCTCCCCTCCTTCCCTTTCAGGCGCGCCGACCCCGACACGGGAAACCCACTCACACAAGCCGAGAGCCGTCGCCAGCAGCAACGAGCTGAGCCAGGCGGCGAGCGGAGCAGCGCCTTGCCTCGGACTGCAGCCGCCGCCTCCTCCTGGCGCCGTTAACGCCGCCACCGCCACGGTCGCCGCTGCCATTTTCCTGCCTCCACCTCCTTTTCCTCTCATTGTTCCACCCCCGCCCATGGTTGGAAGAGGAGTGGGAGAGCCGAAGGGAACCTCCACGCCGGTATTGAGCCGGAGCGCTGTCAATCACGCACACCTCCTGAATCCAGCGTCTTCCTTCTGGCCAGGCTCTGCCCTTCACTTCTCACGTCGCAGGGCGATTGGGAGCTCGGGATTTCACTCAGCCACGGGAGGGCCATTGGGAAGAGAAGCTGCCCTCCCACTTTGGGCGCCTGTCACGTGACTGGAGGCTACCTTGGGGCTTTATTGTGAGGGCTGGGCAATTGCAGAGCGGTAGCTTTGCCATGGCCTGTTTTCGACAGAAAGGTTGTGGTGACGCCGGCTCAGTAGTAGTAGTAGTAGTAGTAAGGCGTCACCGTGGATCTTGTCCTTACTGGGGGTTTTTAAGGACTTGCTCCACGCCACTCCACTCACATCTGTGCACATTTCCGTAGCCTGACATGCGGAAGCCCTCTTGGTTCTGTTCATGGCCCATATCGCTGCATTCATCATTTAATACTAGTTGAAAAATTATCAGTTTCCCCCATTAAGTCCTATGAAACTGCGAGCAGAGTTTAACAGGCTGCTTTCACTAAGTTTGGGGTCTGGCATCCCGTACAGTCAACCAAATAATGTTGGGAGTATTTACCTATATAGAAAATAAGGAAGTGTATATAAGTATGGGGAAAGGCAGCATCGTGCCACAACTTACAGCTAGCAAACAATATAATTTGGTAACTCGTATATTCACCAACGTTTAAAGTTCCTTTAAAGCAGGACAGTTGCTGTCATAAAGAGGTTTCCTTTTAATGTTGTTCCATTTATGCCTTGGAGGAGAGTTAGGGGTTCAAATACTCGGCAATGCAACGTTTTGTTGCAGGTCCCACTTTTTCGCCTCCTGATAAAGACACACAAACACCAGGTAAAAATATTATAAGCAAATGTGTCAGGAGCATTCCAGCAGTAAATCACATTATACCAGTTAGAGTTACGTAATTCTTTATTAGCAAAAACATCTGCACAGACTAAACAGAGTGTCAGGCCTAGTGAACATAGCAACTTATCTCCAGTAGGTCCTGCTTCCATGAAGCAGTCAGTGAGGGGAGCTGTTACTGTTGAGTAGGCAGGCAGGAACTTCCAGTAATAGTTTGCAAACTCCAAGAACCTCTGCAAATCCTTCTTAGTCTTTGGTGCCTGCCAAGACGTCACACTGCTGACCTTGGCAAGATCAATCTCCATCCCTTTGGGGGTCAAGCGAAATCCCACGAAGTCCATCATCATGACACAATGCATACTCCTAACTCTGGAAGGAATTTTATGGCATATTTGACATACTCAGCGTCTCTGAAAAGAGGTAGTGTGAAGATAGACATCGGTAGCAGCTTGCTTCCTAGGGCTACTGTTACTCTTGGCACTGACTGTGGAAGAGCCACACTTTCTTCACTAACTTTGTACAGGGCATCCACACAAAGTCTTGAACTAAACGTCTTCTCTAATTTTACCCCTTCCTCTTGAGTCCAGTTTCTGCCTGGACATTGAGGTCCAGCACCAAGGGCCTTCTGGCGGTTCCCTTGCTGCGAGAAGCCAAGTTACAGGGAACCAGGCAGAGAGCCTTCTCGGTAGTGGCACCCGCCCTGTGGAACGCCCTCCCACCAGATGTCAAAGAGAAAAATAAGTACCAAACTTTTAGAAGACATCTGAAGGCAGCCCTGTTTAGGGAAGCTTTTATGTTTAATAGGTTATTGTATTTTAGTGTTTTGTTGGAAGCCACCCAGAGTGGCTGGGGAAGCCCAGCCAGATGGGCGGGGTATAAATAAATTATTATTATTATTATTATTATTATTATTATTATTATTATTATTCTCTTCCATTTTTGTCAGAGCTCAGAGAAATCTGACCTTTTCTTCCTCTGTAACTCAATGGAATAGCTTCAGAGTTTCCCCAGATGTAGATGGTCTCTTCTGTTATTGTTCCAGACAAGTGCAGCTAGTCACTTTCTTTATTTTTTTAAGGAAATAAATTTTATTTAAGATTCGACAATAATAATAAATCAACAATAACTAATACAGTACATCAATTCATTGCAGTTGACCATCTTTAACAATAGTTAACAAACTACAAAACATCACTTCTGGTTAGTCAACTTTTCTTATTTAACTTTATCTTTTTCTTAGCTGATCAGAAAAAAGGAGACTAAAAGAAGACAGTGAGAAGAGAGAAAATTTTAAAAGAGGAAAAAAGGAAGAAAAAGAAAAAAGGGGGGAGAATAAAGAAATTAATAAAGAAAAAAAGAAAAAGGATAATAAATACATTTAACTTCCAATTAGACTCATTGTATTATTATTTCTATTGTTCTTTCACACACAGTTCCAAATTACTGTATTACTTTCTTTATTTTTATCGGCTATCAAAAACATTATGTTTCTTATCTTACAAGGATCATTCTAGTTCTGCCAAGAGATGTTTATTATTACAATAGTTTTCCAGGTATTCTTTAAAGATTTTCCAGTTCCCTCTAAATCTTTCTCAATATTCCAAAACTCCTCTCTAGAAAACAACTCTATCACTTAAATACTTCCCTTTCATAAACATCCATTTGTTTTCTTTCTGCCCGCTAATTTGCAGTGGAGGAGGCTTTGTGGACACCAGAAGTCCTCAAGTGAGCCACTGAGCCCAAGGACACTGCACCAGTGGCTTCAGTGCACTTCAGCATGGGCAGTGAGCAGGCACTGCTGTATCCATCAAAACTGTATAGAAATATACCAATTAACTCCCACTTCCACAATGTCTGCATAGAAAGGAAAGGAAAGGCGCGCACACCCTACAACACAGGTTTCTGATTATCATTTATAAAAACCATGTTACTAATGAAACATTCACATTTTTAGTGTGTGTGTGTGTGTGTGTGTGTGTGTGTGTATATATATATATATATATATGCTCCTTGAAATGTGTGTGTGTGTGTTTCAATAATCCCAGCTATAAGAATTAATATCAAGGACAGTGGCATCTCAGTGCCACTGCAGGATGAATGGTTAATTTATCCTGACAGACACTATGGCTTTAACAACTGCATATCAAGTTCTGATCTGGGCTTTGCTCTGGCCTCACTGGATATCACAGGCAAGCCAATATTTTTCACACACACCCTTCCTATCTGTAAAAAAACTTCCAAAGTTGTTGGAACCATTTAACTGATAAAATGTTTCTGAAGCAACTGAGTACTGCAAATGAAGTGTTATGTAATTACCAAGCGTTCTCATATTAATTATTAATCAATTTAAAAAGCTCAAAAAGCTAGGACAATATTTTGTCTTATTATTAATAGATCTGGCAAACTGTCTTAATATGACCTAGCAGTAAGCTATATTAATAGATGGAGACACAAGTCTGCATTGTATAATACTGGAACATAAAGTTTGAAGTAAAGTAAACATGAAATAAATGAAGAAAATGAATTAAATGAAGAAAAAGGGACAATGATGAGTGCAAGCTGTCAAGACCGATCACCAGTAACTAATTAAAACAATCATAATTTGTAAATCTAATATTCTGATTTAAAGAATGTACAGTGTAATAACAAGTTACTTAAATGTTTATTAACATAAAAATCATATTAATCAAAATGAGTGCATACTTAATAGGAATAACTATTGAATACCTAGAAATATTTGTGTAAGTCATTACAGAATATTGGTAGACACACAATTTGGTAAGATCTTTTGTTTGAAATATTTTTTATTATGTCTCCATTGGTTGCTGAAATACTTTATACTGAACTATGGGTGTCTTGGTTTTTTTCTGATTTCCTTAAGGAAAACATATGTTTAGCAAACTAATTATACTGTACCAATGGAAATAAGGAAAAACTTTAATTATGCAGCCTATATCTTTATTTTGCAGTGTTACTGTTGTGCACCATTCATTCCAATTTTACAAGCTACTTGGAGGAGAAAACAATGTGTAGTTCAGTGCAGTCCTGTCCCTGACTACCTGGACAGCTTTTGAAATCTCAGGAGGCATTACCCACATGTTGTTAACCATATTATCTTCACAGTGTAAAGGCTAGAAACTTGATTGTGTGTCTGTATGTTTTAAGTGGAAGCTTAGATTATCAGGAAGCTGAGCTGGCTAACCCTTTACCACATTCTGTGCTTATTCTGTACTTCTACAGAAGCATGCACACAATCCAGACACTGCATTGCCTGTGTTTTGCTGAGCACTGCAGAAAGGCAAATGACTGGTCCAAAACATTTTCTTTACAGCATCTTTTTGAACTATAGGTCTTCCTGCACACATTCCTGTTTCATTGACCCCATCCTTTTGTTCACAATTACACTGTGACCCCTTTCATATTTCAGCAATATGGTAAAATTAAGACATATATCCTAGTTTATTTATTAGGATTTAGAATCTATTCTGATTCCCCTCTTGTTTTGCCCTTGATACCCATTAGGCAATAAGCAGGGACAGTCTGACTAACAAAAAGAGGAACCTAAAGACTATCAGATGACAGGCATTAAAAAGGGAATCATCTAGCCCACTAAGGGAAATATTTGTTAGTTATTTTATCCGCACATCCCAGACAGACTGGAACCAAAATACACTCTATTCAGCAGATAATTATGAGAAACTTTCACATCTCTACATTGAGACACAGCAGCAGGCAGTACATGCAACTTCCTGGGGAGCAGATTGGAGACTTTGCATGCTAGGCAGATCCAGTGGGGAAGATTCTTATGATTTCCCATATGTTACTGCTTGTGAGCATGTTTATTTCAATATGTACTCATTTAAATGTAAGCTGCCTTGGTGTCCTGGAAGGTATAGCATAAATTACTGTAATAAATAAACAGGGTTAAGGAATTATCAAGTATTGGTTAAGCATTTTGGTTTGTAAGAGTATTGTTCCTGTGTTAGAATGTGACCTACCAATGGTTCTCTTTCCCATAATTCTAAGAAAACAATAAATATACCTGATTCAGTGAAGTTATTGTTGTTGAGTTGTGCAGAGTATTATAATGTCTGTCAGTGCATAACAGCTTAGTCCATATGGCAAAACACACTTCCAGAGCTATATTGCTGAAGAATGGAAGTTGGGTCATGCCTAATCCGCATAACGATGGTTCAGAGGACCGGTCTACTGAAAATGCTCTAATGTTCCTCCAGCCTATAGGTCATCAGTGTTTACCTCAACCTACGAATTTCTATTTAGGTTTCTAATTCAAACACATGCAATGTGGGCTCAAGTTCCTGATTCATTTAATGCCTATTCATGAGCAGCAAGTTACTATGGAAACTCCCACATTTTATTTTCAATACTGGAAGGAAACATAATTTCAGTGAAAGGCAACACTTAGTGACTCCTGGCATACTTGGCATCCACCACTCCTTTTGACATTGATAACTTGGTTCTCTCCTTCTCATATAAGTACAGTACTTATGGCATTTTGGGATATTGATAGTCCTAACCAGACCACAATGCAAAACAGTTTGAGGAAAGAAGAGAAAGACAGGGACACACAAAGCTCAGTTTGGGCTCTGTAAATCTATCTTAGAATGCTGGTTGCCTTTCTTCCTAGATATCTGATGTGGCAGGGTGTTTCTGCCTGTGTTCCCCCTGTATATTTGTAAAATAAATGCAATCATTACAAATTTCCAATAAGCCTCCAGTGATGTCCTTCCATACGCACTGTGTCTCTTTAAAATACCTCCACACTGTATTACACACTGTGTTCCTATAACTTCTTTCTTGGAAAATGTGGTGTGTAATGAAATATATTTTGGGTCTGTAGCAGTCCAGACTTACATGGAGAGCCACTTTGAGGTACTATAGCCTAGTGTGACATACAAGCTTTGGGTCTGCCTCTTTGTGACCCACCAGTGGGAGCTGGCAAGTGGATCACTGAATTAGGAGAGACAGAGAGAGAATGGAATTTAAGTTAGAGGCTGACAGTCAACAGATAGGGACGTCTGAGAGAGCACAGGCAGGGGTTGTCTGTGGGGTAGGCAGGGATCTGGATTTTAGAATTAGGGACTTTCTGTCTATCTGGAGAGAAGGGTTCTCTGGCTATATGAATAGGCTCAAAGAGGGGCTACATGTTAGAGCAGGGGTCAGCAACCTTTTTCAGCAGGGGGACGGTCCACCGTCCCTCAGACCATGTGGTGGGCCAGATTATTATTTTTGCGGGGGGGGGGGGAATGAACGAATTCCTATGGCCCACAAATAACCCAGAGATGCATTTTAAATAAAAGAACACATTCTACTCATGTAAAGACACCGGGCAGGTCCCACAAATAACACAGAGATGCATTTAAAATAAAAGGACACATTCTACTCATGTAAAGACACCGGGCAGGTCCCACAAATAACACAGAGATGCATTTAAAATAAAAGGACACATTCTACTCATGTAAAAACACGCTTATTCCCGGACCGTCTGTGGGCTGGATTGAGAAGGTTATTGGGCCGCATCCGGCCCCCGGGCCTTAGGTTGCCTACCCCTGTGTTAGAGGGAACAGATTGCTAAATGGCTTTCAGTTAGTGTTAGGTCTAACCTGTGACTGAACAAGGGTTTATCTATCTATCTGAGGGAAAGTTAGAGGGTTTGGAAGTATTTTATGGCTAGGGTAAAAGAATAAACATCCTAAAAAGAATCTCTCTGTCCAGTGACAGTTTGAAAGCGGTAAGACAGTTAATAAAGTGTCTCTTTGTAACAAAGTATTTTGCCTTGCAAAAGTAATCACTAAGTAATGACTTCTTCAGGGTAAACAAATTAAATTCCTGCTTTGTTTGAAAAGTGCCTCGTCTCGTCCTTACCTAGTTCTTCTGAGTAAGGGTTGAGTAGTCAGAGATTACTCTTTACTGATTTGTAACATCTTGCTGCTGGTAAATAACCACACTACCACAAACAGTTAATACTAAAACCTTTGCTGGGGAAATAAAGGGAGGATATAACCAATAAAAGGTAAAGGTAAAGTGGCCCCTGACCGTTAGGTCCAGTCACGGACGACTCTGGGGTTGCGGCGCTCATCTCACTCTATAGGCCGAGGGAGCCGGCATACAGCTTCAGGGTCCTGTGGCCAGCATGACTAAGCCACTTCTGGACCAGAGCAGCGCACGGAAACGCTGTTTACCTTCCCGCTGGAGCAGTACCTATTCATCTACTTGCACTTTGACGTGCTTTCGAACTGCTTGGTTGGCTATATAACCAATACAGTAGTACCTCGGGTTAAGAACTTAATTCGTTCTGGACCTGAAACTGTTCTGAACCTGAAGCACCACTTTAGCTAATGGGGCTTCCTGCTGCTACCACAACGCCACCATGTGATTTCTGTTCTCATCCTGAAGCAAAGTTCTTAACCCGAGGTACTATTTCTGGGTTAGCGGAGTCTGTAACCTGAAGCGTCTGTAACCCGAGGTACCACTGTACAGTATAACTAATATTGATATAACCAATAGTACACCAATAGTGGCTATGTTATCCAGCACCCATCCTAAGTGAAGATGTCTGTCACAACTAGCTTCTTCCAGTTGTTTTGCCTGTTTCACAGTCTGCTCCAGAAAATGCCATTCAGATGTTGTACTGGGAAAAGAGATTTCTCCTAGTCCTTTGTCCTATTAATAGTTGTACAGAGTACTCCCCTCACAAGTCACAGTGTGTTATGTGAAAGTAACATGCCTGTTGTGATAAACACAACACTCCTAATTATAAAGAGAAGCTTGCACGAAAACAATGCAAGAATTGTGTCCTGAATGCTTATGCTGCCATTACCACATATTACCATAGTTTTAGAAGTTGAGTGTATGAGATGCTATGTTTATCTACAACCCAGGTGAAATTTTGGTCTGGCTCTGTAGAGAACTGTAGCCCCTCAGTAATAACACTGCCCCACCTCACCTCGCTTGTGTTGACAAGGGAAAAAACTTACATGGAAGAGGATGGTCAAAGGCCTGGTACAGGTCACCATTGGGTCAAGCAGAGAGAAGAATATTATTCTGTCCCTGCCTCATGCATTCTAGTCTTTTCTTTTTCAGCCATTTTCAGTAGGTAGGCAATTGCCATGAAAGGATACCTTGTCTATTCCCCCAGTATTTTTTTTACTGTCTCTCCCATGCTGTAGTCCTGCATAGTGAGACATGCCAGAGGAAGTATTGCAGAAGTGGATATACTGAAGTTTATGGCACCTAAACAATATGGCAACACAGACTACTAGCCAAACTGATTTCTCTAACAGGATAAAGGTGGGGGCCCTATTTTAGGAACTGCATCAGGGCCCCCAACCACATTAACCTGGCTTTGGAGGGTTAACTCTAAGTATGACAATTACTGGATATGATTCACTGTGCTTAAGTGAACAGACCCCAAGCTTTCTGACCCTAAGGGTAAAGGTAAAGGGACCCCTGACCATTAGGTCCAGTCGTGGACGACTCTGGCGTTGCGCCGCTTATCTCGCTTTATTGGCCGAGGGAGCTGGCATACAGCTTCCAGGTCATGTGACCAGCATGACTAAGCTGCTCTGGCGAACCAGAGCAGTGCACGGAAACGCAGTTTACCTCCCCACCAGAGCGGTACCTATTTATCTACTTGCACTTTGACGTGCTTTCGAACTGCTAGGTTGGCAGGAGCAGGGACCGAGCAACGGGAACTCACCCTGTTGTGGGGATTCGAACCGCCGACCTTCTGATTGGCAAGTCCGAGGCTCTGTGGTTTAACCCACAGCGCCACCTGCATTCCGAGTTTCTGACCCTAGAGCACATTTAAAAGTTTAAGGCAGGGGTCAGCAACCTTTTTCAGCCGTGGGCTGGTCCACCGTCCCTCAGACCATGTGGTGGGCTGGACTATTTTTTTGGGGGGGGGAGAACGAATTCCTATGCCCCACTAATAACCCAGAGATGCATTTTAAATAAAAGGACACATTCTACTCATGTAAAAACATGCTGATTCCTGGACCGTTCGTGGGCTGGATTGAGAAGGTGATTGGGCTGCATCTGGCCCCCGGGACTTAGGTTGCCTACCCCTGGTTTAAGGCACTGTGATGGGCACCACAAAACGACCATTTCACAGAAGAAAACCAGGTGATCCTCAGAACCACATCCAAAAGCAAAACACGGGGTAAGGATTACAGAAGGGGGAAAATCAGGACCCTGCCCTGTAGGAATGGTGTTAAAATGGTGAGGGGCACACCTCGCCTGACACAGACACGCCACAACTTGTCCAGTATGCCACATTCTATCTCTGACCCTTTTGCCTCCTTGGCAAGAGCGTTGCTCTGTCTCAGAGGCAGCAACCTAAGGCCCATGGGCCGGAAGCAGCCCATGAGGCTCGCTTAACCAGCCCATGAGCCGCCCCCAAACTGAGCCGCCCGCTTGGCAAGTCCCCGCATGCTGCGCTAAACTGGCATAGTGCAGCATGGGGACTCTCTTCTGCAGCTCTGGAAATTGCTTCTGTGCATGCCCAGACACCGAAAATCGCTTCTGTGCAGGCACGATTTTCGGCATCTGGGCATGCACAGAAGTGATTTCTGCCACTGCGGACATGCGCAGATGAGATTTCCGGTGCTGCGCCAGTCTGGCCCACGGAGGATCTCCACGGGAGTGATCCGGCCATGCCCGGTAAGCCTTGCCAGCCCCTGCTCTATCTCTAACCTTTGAATCCTTGGCAGAAGCATTGCTAAAAATCCCCTTTGATAGGAACATGACTGAAGGAATGACCGTCAGGTGTGGAGCACACTTCCACCCGCAGACAAGCCACAGCTGTCTGAACATCCTGCCCTCTATCTAACCTTTGGCTTTCTCAGTCTTCTGCCGTGCCCTGTCTGTGACCTTTGTCTCCTTCATCATACATTGTTCAAGGGGAAAATGACGCTGTGGAAACAGGTGCCAAAATAACTTTGTACCACCCCCCGATGTCATGATTGGAAGATGTGTAAAGGGCACACTCCCAAATGTATCTGACTGGTTTTGCATATTGTGCTAATAAAAAGAGCCTCCGCAGAGCTAGCTGACTAACTGTGCTTGTGCACAGCTCACCTGCATTACCAACTCCTGCCTCATGTCCTTCACTTCACAAGATGTGGTGGGACGGGGGCTTTGTCTGAATAAACAAGGTAACACCTGGGCACGTAGACAGTTCATGATGGGAAAGTACTGAAGCACGAAGTTCCTTATGTCTCTGAATGTTTTGCATATTGCTAATAATAAAAAGGGACACAGGTGGCGCTGTGGGTTAAACCACAGAACCTAGGGCTTGTCGATCAGAAGGTCGGTGGTTCGGATCCCCGCGAAGGGGTGAGCTCCTGTTGCTTGGTCCCAGCTCCTGCCAACCTAGGAGTTTGAAAGCACCTCAAAGTGCAAGTAGATAAATAGGCGCTGCTCTGGCAGGAAGGTAAATGGCGTTTCCGTGTGCTGCTCTGGTTCGCCAGAAGCGGCTTAGTCATGCTGGCCACATGACCTGGAAGCTGTCTGCAGACAAACGCCGGCTCCCTCGTCCAGTAAAGTGAGATAAGCGCCGCAAATCCAGAGTTGTCCACAACTGGACCTAACGGTCAGGGGTCCCTTCAACTTTAATAAAAGGGCTCTGCAGGGCTTGTAGAAGCAGCTTTTTTTCGCACAGCATCCTCAGCTCTGGTGTCGTCTTGTTCTTTCACTGCCTCCCCCATAAACCCCTTTTTGCCAGTGTAACTTCTGCTGAGTTCTTCAGCCATGTGACCAAACTAAACAGAGTTTGGAGCAAGGGTAAGTGTTCTCCTTCCCTGCCATGCCGGCAACACACTCATTTTCTGGGAGTTACCCTGGCTGAGCCCCCACTGAGTTGAAATGAGAGACTTCAATACATGCAGCCCTGACAGTGCCCAGGATTAGCCAGCTTAGCTGGAGATCTACCTATTCCAAACTCTGCTCATCCCGGGAGATTTTCGGCTTGGAGCCCTAATTTTTAAAGCAATTAACATTTGGAAGGAGCAGTGGAATTTCAAGGTTAACAATGCTGGTGTCTCGGGATACCATGGTTCCTCTTGAGTGCCACATTAGGAACTTCAGGCACCAATAATTAGGAAAAATTATCCAAGACCTTCCCAAGCACAGAACTGGAAGTACAAATGCATTTCATTTTTTAATAGGTTATAGTAAAACCAAAAAAAACACAAACTGCTGATTGTGTCATAATAAAACATCCTGAGTGCTTCATAAAGCTGAATTTATATCACCTTGACAGCAAAAGCAAGGTGGCATTGCAATTCATTAGACATTTCTGAAATGCCCTTTTTAATCCATTCATCCAACATCCATCTAGTCATCCAAGTCATGTATGGGAGAAGCAAGGTAAATGACCCCTGGACAGCATTGCAATTGGTTGGGCATTTTTGAAATGCTCTCTTTATTCTATCCATCCATCTAGTTGTCAAAGTCATGTATAAACACACACACACACACACACACAATCTCAGTGGTTGCTTCATAACTAAGAAACAACCATCCTGCAGAGAAGGAGGTGCTGCAAAATTTTCATTTGCTTACTAGGATTAAAGTTGCCATGGGGGAATGAGCTTTTAGTACATTTTAGTTCAAGCATAGGCAAACTCCGGCCCTCCAGATGTTTGGGACTACAATTCCCATAATCCCTAGCTAACAGGACCAGTGGTCAGGGATGATGGGAAATGTAGTCCCAAACATTTGGAGGGCCAGAGTTTCCCTATGCCTGTTTTAGTTAGTTGCTATTTCAGCAGGGCAATATTATTTGTCTTCCATATTGCAACTCATCCCAATTCCTTCTCAACCCCATTGCTAAGTGTCCAGATAAATAAGATAGTGGACAACATTCGTAATTGCCTCAAGGGGTGTGTTTTATTTTCAGAGCAAGTAGTTTGGCAAAGAGGCTAGAACGCAGCAGTACTGAAGTACAAGTAGCCAGCAGGATGAAATATTTCCGGAGCTTGCAGGAATATTCTCTTTCTCCACAACTTTAACTTCAATTGGCCTTTCTTCAGTGACTACATCTGGAGGGTTCTTAACATCACAGAAATAAGTGCCATTGTCTGTAGGTTGCATGTTTTCTATCTTGATGGATGCATCTTGCTTTAAAAAATCTCCAGCCCATGTGCTGCGGCCAGTGAATTGTGTATTCTTCCCATCATATGCTTTCTCATTTGAGTAATAGAAAAACTGTAAGCATAAAAACAAACACAATCACTTTGTTAATCGCTGCTTTGAGTTGAACATAGTTGTTGAAGAAGCGGGATACAAATTTTAAATCAAACCGTGATTAACTTTGCAGGAACACGTTAATAAAAAGACCACAAAGAGACACAAATAAGCAATTCTGATAAATGAAAGGGAGAGAGATCAATAGAAGAAATATGTGAGCAAAGTATCTCAAAGACTGCAATTTGAGGACAGGCAAAAATATGGGACACTAGAGCAAAATGTGGAGTTGCACTTGCCTGTTTCCGCATCAATGTAAGGGCATCCAAACGAGTCTCTCCCCATCTCAGTGTTGTCTTGTACTTTCCCCCCTTTTAATGTGGGGTTTGCAATTATTGGAAAGTCTATAACAGCCAGGATTGAAAAACCCCACACTGAAAGTGAGGAAGGTCTGAGACATCACTGGGATGGGGAAGATGTTAATAGCAGGACAGGCAGGTACAAATCCACATTTAGTTCCTGTGTGGAAAAAACTCATTTGGTTCTTATTGAGTGCTGTCAATACACAACAGACAATACTGTTGTGAGTTTGGTGGGAGGTTAGACTTCTAATTCCAGGATCCAACAAGGATTTGATTGCTGAAATAGCCAGACCAGCTTTTTGGTGAGGTAATTCCCCCCTAAGCAGTGCTAGAAATGGAGATATGAAAGCTAGGAGTTAAATGGCACCTTAAACATAGGTTATGGGCACAACAATGGAATCTCTGGACACGATTTTTAAATGAAAAGAATACAAAGCTGAAAATGAATGAACTGCAGCTAAAATTTTATGTTCATTTTTCACATGGTCCAGTCCTTCCCCTGCCCACCCGTCTAATATTATTCAGAGGGTGTCTTCTCCAGTCTTCAGAGAGTAGCTGGAAGTGGAGAGGCAGAAAAAGGTCCTCCTTTTCTTCCACTCTGCAGTTTTAAACTGAAATTTTAGGTGCAGTATTGGGCCCAGAGGTCAGAAATTGCTTGCACTAATGAAATTCCAGGGCGCACAATGTGCCTAGAACAATGGGAGTTTCAAACACTGCCCCTAATTATGGGTCCTTAAGGTAACAAAGGAAATGGCTCTGAGCAAATGGGTGTCTCCCCACCAGTGCCCCCCTACTGGCTGGTGGTTAGAAGGACAAAAGCCAGAGTTGGTATGTGTGAGAGCTAGATGCTAGAAGCAGGCTGCAGGCAGGAGCCTGTGAGGGGGAGACATGCTTGGTTTCTGCTGGAATCAAAGGTTGTGGGAGAAGCAAGACCTGCTGGCGTGTTAATGCTGTAAGCCCCTGCACCATAGGGTGAGGTTGCATATATGTGTAAATAAACCATATATCATAAAGACACCCCAGTCTCTGCTGCCCCTCATTCTGAGGAAACCAAACCTATGGTAAGCACCTGGAACCCCTGGAATCTTGTAACACTCAGAGATTAGGGTGGCGTGCAACAATACATTGCTTCAATAAGGCATTCATTCAGTTGACAAAAGAAAAGTAGTGGTTTCCAAACATGTAATCCACTTTCACCACAAAATCTAATGCAAATCTAGCTTTCCCTCAGTCATTAACTCTTACAGTTATGGGACGGTCATCTGTTCCCCGTTTTCGATAGCTCCAGGTAGCAGAGGCTGTAGTAGTAATCTTCTCTGATGATGTGAACTTGCATGGAAGCTTCGCTACTGTCCCAATCTCCACAATCAGTTCTGCTGGTGTGGACACTATAACAGCTGCAATATCGGCGGTTGCAGAACAAAATACCAACCAGGTCCCTTTAAAGCAATAGAATTACACAGTTTACTTTAGAGCAATGTAAAGCTAGACGAAGGCATGCGTAAGTTAGCCTACTTTGAATATTTATTTATTTTTGCTTAAAATATTGATATAGCGCCCATAATGGGGGGGGGACCTTGAGGCTGTTTATAATAAAATTGATTAAAAACAACATCTAAAAATCAATGCAGCTGCATTTACAGACAGAACAAAATAGTCATGAAAAACATATGGATGGTATCTAACACCGTCATTCCATTAGCACAATGCATTTTGGCTGCACAATGGAGATTCCTCTTCCCATGCAACCTGCTTGGGGGGTTCACCTAAAATTCTGGAGAAGATTTGAGGGAGGGGACCGAGGAGAAGTTCCATGTACTGCACAGCTGCAAGTTCTTGTGCCACAGACTATGACACTTATTTCCATGATCTCAAGAACCCTCCAGACATAGTCACTGCAGAAATGCCAACTGAGAGAGAAAATCCCTGGAAAGATCACAACCACAACTTCTAGAAAAATTGACTTAGAATAGAAAAAAATGGTTTAAGGTTTGAGTAAGGGTTAGCTAGGCCAAAGGGGTGCCATTGCCTTTGGCCCAAGCCACCCAGAAGTGGGTGGAGCTATCCCACAATATTGGAGAGATGCAGGACACACAGCCTGCAGATCAGCTGAGAAGCAGAATTATCACCCTTTCCCTACTCATCAAATGATTGATCTGATGAGTGGGGAACAGGCAATTTGCATCCCTATTAGGTCACTGGGCTGGGAAGAGAGATTTCAACCTCTCCACCCACCCCAGAACCACCTATATTTTAATCCCTCCCCCTATTTTTTGCTGCTGCTTCCTGTTATGTACTGAAGTTCTCACCCTGGGCCAGCAGGGGGATACTGTAGTAATGCAAATAAGGGATCGAAAGTGACGTTCAGTGATCGGATAGCTTTAGAAAATTGTTGCAGTTACGTTGTACTGGAGCTCTATATAAGCAGGCTGACTGAACCCTTCAGTTCAGTTCTGTTCTGTGAATAATCAAGAGCTGTTTGAAGAATTGCTGTGTCATCTGATATGTTCACCCACAACTTAACACTTCCTACATTGGTGGGGTCTTGGGGGGCCAAGCCCAGAGTCTAGAATCACTTACAGGCAGGAGCCATTATGATCTGCCCATGAGTATCTGGTAACAGAAGGTGTTTGGTCATAACTGAGCCAAAGCAAGAAATGGTTTGAACCATTCTTTAAACTGTCTGTTTTGTTTTGTTACTGAGCCGCAACCCACTTTAAAGCTTTGTACTTTCTTCATGGCAATTCTAACAGTTAAGGAAAGCAAATCCTGTTATGAAGTGGAATTAGCCTGTATAATCAGTTCCCAAATGAACCTGTTCCTGCCGCAGCTAATGTGCATAGAAGAACACACACAAGACATTTTGCAGCTACCCAGAAGGCTCTTCACCCACAGCCAGCCTTCTTTTGTTATTCTGAATCTCACATAACAAAATATTTACTTCTAATAAAAGGGATATTTGTCAATTGGACACATGAATTTATATGAGTTTCCAGAGATAATTGGATGCAATTTCATTCTGTACTGGTGCTCAGTACTGAGAGCTTCTTTGATGGATCAAACTTTGGAACTTTAAAAGCGTGCAGCAAGTTTATTTTAAAGTAATTGATATTAGCTCATTCCATCAGAAGCAGAGCACATCCAATTTCACATTGTACTATAAGGATTTTCGTTCACAAATGTTTCATTGCTCATATTCTTTTGTTTACTATTCTTAAGATACAAGTATAGCTGTGGAATTGGCTGCTCAATTTATACTTAAGTTCCCAAGATTTTTCTTTTTGGTGATTATATACTGCATATAAAAAATACGTAGACTAGAAAATGGTCAAAGAAACTTGGAATCCAAAGCACACTTTCTCAGAAGTAGTAAGGCCCGATTAATACAATGGACTCCGTAAACCTATTCAGGATTGCAAGCTTAATTTACAAGCCCTCGGCATGTGAGCCGGACACACCGCACCGAGAGGGAACGCCGAAGGTCTGCAGTTACTAAGACTGCCCGCGACCCAGAGATCGACCTTAACAGGACCAACCTCTGCTCCGCCCTCGAAGCGACCCCTCTTTTCCCGCCCAAAGCGACTTTTGCTCCCCGCCAGGGACCCCAGGAAAGGGGGTGGGGCCAGGCCACGTGTTCTCCCCGCCCGGGAGCCGCTTGCCCCGCCCTCTCGCCATTCCCGCGCGCCCCAGCGGAGACGGAGAAGAGCGGCAGCCCTCACCGTGGCCCAGAGCCAAAGCCAGCGCCAGGCAGAGCGCAGGCGCACGGGCGGGGAAAGAGCGCTTTCGCTTCCCGGGGCCGCCGGTTGCTGCGGCCGCGGAGGCGGCAGCCATCCTTCTGCCTCCGGACACCCTCTGCGCCCCATTGTTGCGCCGCCGCCCACCTCACAGCCATTGCTGGGGGGCGGGAGGGGGGGCAAAGCGACGCCGCCGAGTCCGGCTTGCGCGAAAGTCAAAGCACGAGGCCCTTTGCTGCCCTCGAATCGTGCGCGCAGTTGTGGGCGCTGAAACTGAAGGGAGACAGCAGGGAAAGGGCTCAGGAAGCTGACCTTGTGGCGGGAATAAAACTCCCCTACGAGGAATGCTTAGAACAGTGTTTCCCAAACTTGGGTCTCCAGCTCTTTTTTGGACTACATTTCCCATCATCCCTGACCACTGGTCCTGCTAGCTAGCGATGATGGGAGTTGTAGTCCAAAACCAGCTGGCGACTCAAGTTTCGGAAACACTGGGTTAGAACAACATTGGGGAAAACCCAACAAACTTTGTGTGCTCACCTTCACAAAAAACACATGAAGTGGTTAAGCTGAGCAATGGAGACTTGCCTCCTCTACATGTCCCCATTGAGCTTACTGGTTGAACACCAGCAAGTACTATCTATTCTGTTACCGCATTTGTCCTCTAAGTTTATTTACCCAGGAATGTTCTACAAGAGGAAATCATAGTACTGTAACTTGTTTATTTGACAAGAGATCCAAACTAAAAAGGCTAATGGGAAGTGGGGCTGTACTGTGTTAGTGTATCCACACATTTTGCCATGGCAGCTTTCTAAAATGGGAAGAAAATGTGGCTGTGCTTGATTTATCATCTGTCACTAATATACGTATTACAGCTGTACAAGCTCCAAGAATTAGGATCACAGAGCTTAAAAAGGCCAAGTTGGTTCCAATAGGAAAAAGGTTATTTGAAAACATTCACTTAAAGATGGCTTGTTTGGTTCCAAACATGTTCAAGACAGTTTTCCAGAACAGTCCTGCAGATTGCAACACAGACAGCGCTTCTCCAAAAACACAGATTTCCAAGAATACCATGATCAACAGGATAAACAAATTCCTTTCAGTAGCATCTTAGAGAACAAGTTTGTTATTGGTATGAGCTTTCGTGTGCATGCACACTTCTTCAGATCAACAGAGTCAGCCAGTAAAGCCAGAAAATGCATCAACTTCTGAAACAGGAAAGATTTATTATTGTTGTCACTGGAAAAAGTTGTCAATCAGCTGGTGACACAGATCCCAAGTGACTAATTGATATTTCATGTAATGTATGGAGTCGCTCTGCAAATGTGCCCATCCCTCACAGAACGCCCCCAAAGGGGGCGGGCAATTTCTCTTTAAATGGCCCTCCATTGGGAGGCTGGCAACCTGAGCTCCCAATCGCCCTGCGACGAAACCGGGCAAAAGAGCTCGACACTCGCACGTTGGTTCGACTTGGTTTCTACAGTCCCCTTCCCGGCAGGAAAATGGCAGCGGCGACCGTGGCGGTGGCGGCGTTAACGGCGCCAGGAGGCGGCGGCGGCGGCTGCAGTCCGAGACTCGCCGCCTGGCTCAGCTCGTTGCTGCTGGCAGCGGCTCTCGGCTCGTGTGAGTGGGTTTCCCGTGTCGGGGTCGGCGCGCCTGAAAGGGAAGGAGGGGAGCCAAGGAGGGAGAAAGCAGGGCGGGAGAAAAGCCTTTCCTCTTCGCTGAGCCCCGCCGTCTCCGCCAGAACTCGGGCGGCGGGGGAAGCGGAGCGCGCGCGGGAGGCGAGTCGTCTGGGGCGTGTGAACGCGACGCTGCGGCAGAGCGGAGCGCTGTTTCCTCGGTGCTGTTGGGTGTCGGCGGGGGATTCCAGGTCTCCCTGAGCCCCCCTCGCAGCCCCTCCCTGGTCTCTCTCCGGTAAAAGGAAGAGTGGGTGGGGGTGAGCTAACTTGCGTGTCATGATGGTGGCGGGTGTACGTGCGAATCGCTTTGCAGAAGAGCCCAGGGCGGAACAGAGACCAAGGAAGAGCAGGTGACCTCTCTCTCTCCCTCTGCCACTCCGCCCTTTGGGTCTTTAGGTTGAGCTCTGCACAGATAATAATAAGGGTAAGACAGCCAGGCAAGAGGGGAAATTGACTTTTCCTACCCTGCTGCATGACAGTTAACCAACACATCAACAAAGCAGAAATAAAGACAGAAAGATCTTCCATGATGTGTACTTAATTATCTGCTAACACAGAGAGAGAAGAGCAGAATAAATGCTGAACTGTGGTCTGTATCCCTGCACTTGATGGACTGTTGGGAGTGGGGTAGCTGGTGAAGGAAAATTAATACCCAATATCCCCACATCACGGGATCGCGGGTGGCGCTGTGGGTAAAACCTCAGCGCCTAGGACTTGCCGATCGCATGGTCCACAGCGTCATTTTCCCCTTGAACGATGTATGACGAAGGAAACAAAGGTCACAGACAGGGCCCAGCTGACCACTGAGAAAGCCAAAGGTTAGATAGAGGGCAGGATGTTCAGACAGCTGTGGCTTGTCTGCGGGTGGAAGTGTGCTCCACACCTGGTGGTCATTCCTTCAGTCATGTTCCTATCAATTGGGAATTTTAGCAATGCTTCTGCCAAGAATTCAAAGGTTAGAGATAGAGCAATGCTCTTGCCAAGGAGGCAAGAGAAGGAAGGAGGATTGAATGCCTTCTTTGCTTGTGGCTGTAAATTTGTTGGCATGGTTGGTGAATCTGTTTCTGACCTCTTGACTAGTCTTCAAAAGACTGGGAGTGGGAGTGGGAGAAAGTACAGAGCAGTGTAATTTTGTTACCTCCAATTCTGACTGCTGCAAGTCTGTTGGAACCAAGTTTCAAGGTAGAAATGTAAGCACACCTTCTGTATTTGACAGGATTACAAAACAAGCAGTATACTTAGGGCTTGCTGTTGGAAAGGTACTTTTAAATGTTGCAACATACAAAACATATTCAGGTGTTTGGCCACGGAATGTAGTCTGGGATTCTGCCAAGCGTACGCTACTGAAAGATTTTGTCAAGGCCTTCACACAGCAAAACCTCTGACACCAACTGCTTCTTAGCCACGTCAGATACAGTGGTACCTCTAGTTACGGACATGATCCATTCCGGGGTGCCATTTGCACCCGGAAAAGTCTGTAACTAGAGTGCTGCTTCTGCACACACACACGGCGCAATAGAACACTTCTGCGCACATGCGCGCGGCGAAACCCAGAAGTATACACTTTCGGGCTTGCTGCGTTCACAAGCCGAAAAGACAGAACATGAACCTAATGCAACACAGGGTAAACCTGTAGGATTTGGGGGGTGGGGACTTGTCTCTGTTTGGAAATACTGTGGTACCTTGGTTGTCGAACATTACAGAAGCCAAACGTTTTGGTTTCTGAACGTCGAAAACACAGAAGTGAATGTTTCCGTTTTCGAACGTGCCTCGGAAGTGAAATGGCTTCCGAGGCGTGTTTCTCCATTTTCTGAATGGAATTTGCCGACCACCCATTGCACCTTGGTTGTTGAACGTTTCAGAAGTTTAAAGGTCTTCTGGAATGGATTATGTTCGACAACCGAGATACCACTGTACACCAAATCAAGAAATAAACTGAGATGTGGAAGAGTTGAAGTTTGTTTCAGTTTGGATAAACCTTCAGTTTTTAGAAGTCTGGAAATGTTTCATCTCTGAGCTGCAGGGGGCAGAGGAATAATATCTCTCCATAAGGTCTGGAAATATATGGGGTTCATGTTTAAGAGTCCAGTGTGGCACCTTTAAGACTAACAAATTCAGACTGCAGTTATTTACATACTTACCGCTTCTTATTACTTCTATGTTATGTACACTAATCATGCAGTGGCGTAGCGTGGGGGGTGCAGGGGGGGCCGGCCGCACCGGGCGCAACATCTGGAGGGGGCGCACTCGCAGCCTCCGGAGTCGCCGAAGAGCCTCGGGCGCAGGCTGTAGCAGAGCCCCATGCCTCGTGGAACCGACGAGCTGGCAGCGGCTCTCAGCGCGGGCCGCGGAGGGCGCGCCAGGCAGCCCCTCCTCACCGACGGGCAGCGTTCGCCTGCGGGGCTCGGCCAGCGCGCTGGGCTGGCCGTGTGGAGTCGCCGAGGAGCCGCCGCCTGCCATGCTGCCCTGGCAGCTTCAGCCGCGTCAGACAGCCGGCTCGAGGCTCCTTCCGGCTGGGTCTCCCGACGGGGCGCTGCGGGCGGAGGCTCCGGCACCAAGCGCCACGCCGCCCAGGCTCGGGTCGCTCTCTGGACGCGCGCAGCCCGCCAAACGCGCCACCGGCGGCGAATGAAGCGCCCAGCCGGAGCCACCTGCGCTCTAGTGCCTGCGCGCCGAGACCGTCCACCTGCCCCGATGGGGCCCGCCCACCCGCACTGGAGGCCGGCCGACGCACTGGCCCCAGAGCCGCCCCCTCCCCGCGCCAGAAAGAAGCCGCATCGGGGCTAGCCGGGCCGGGGAGGGAGACCGAGAAGGCTGCGCCGCGACGCCCAAAGACACGCGTCTTGGCGCAAAGGGGCTGCGGCACCCAGACGCGGAAGGGACCCTCTCCCCCTGACCCGCCACTGAACTGCAATTCCCAGCTCCCTTGGCAAATCCCAGTCCCCAAGATGC
Organism: Podarcis filfolensis; assembly: GCF_964270895.1. Classification (NCBI taxonomy): domain Eukaryota; kingdom Metazoa; phylum Chordata; class Lepidosauria; order Squamata; family Lacertidae; genus Podarcis; species Podarcis filfolensis. Next base: position 64,652,164 of record NC_139607.1, on the reverse strand, counting down.
TTTATTTGAGGCAGGGGTCCTTTAATTGCAAAAACAACACCACGGAGGGCAGTAGTCACCACGAAGTTTGCCCCAGAGTAGAGCCGTCAGTATTAATGACCATGGTTAGGGGTTAGGGGGCGCAAATTACTTGCCTTGCCCCGGGTTAGGGGGCGCAAATTACTTGCCTTGCCCCGGGTGCTGACAACCCACGCTACGCCGCTGTAATCATGGCATGGATGCACACTAGAAATTGTGACAGCAAGGGCCCCTTCAGAACCAAGGTAAGACACTTAGGGGCTATGTATTAATAAGACTACAGTGTTTAAGTGTCCACTGTTTCTTTGCAAAGGAGGAGGATAGGGAGAGAACCAGGACAGGTGGAAGCCACACAAACGTTTATTCCATCAGGCTCCTCTGGCAGCAGAGATTCCTTTGGTACCAAAGTGAGACGTTTCCAGCTGGGACTAAATAAATAAATAAATAAATAATAAAAAGCAAAGCTTAAGTGTCAACAGTATGTTTGCAAGGGAGCATGATAGGGAGAAAACTAGGACAACTTGGCCATGACCTGTGGCCTCTTAGCACTACCAGGCCAAGTGGGCACCAGCTGCCATTGGCTCTTCTAAACAGATTTACTTACTTACTTACTTGTTCTCATGTTGCCACCCTCCACATCTTCCTTGGATGGGGGAAAATAGAGAAAAGCTTCAGATGCTGAATGTGAGGTGTGGGTTGGCTTGTGTGGGAAGAGGTGGTCTTTAAGGTATTGGAGTCCTGAGTCACACAAGGCTTTCTAGCTGAAAGCCTATAATATCATGGCAGGTTTCTATAAATGTAGGCTTCTATAAATCTAGATTATTGCATCATAGAAACGTGAGTGCGTTTTCTTAAGCACATTTAAACATTTAAGTCAAACTCAGCCAAGAGCATAAGGTCAAACAGATTCCTCACTGGCATTGCAGACAACTTCATTGTCCAGAAAGTGGGTGAAGCAACAAGAGGAACAGCCATTTTAGATCTGGTCCTAACCAATGTTGATGACCTGGTTAGTGGGGTAGAAGTGGAAGGATCATTAGGCGCGAGTGATCATGCTCTTCTGAAGTTTACTATACAGCGGAAAGGAGCAGCCAAGCATACTAGGACTCAATTTCTTGACTTTAAGAAAGCCGACTTCATAAAACTTAGGGAAGTGCTGGGTGAGATCCCATGGACAGTAATACTAAAAGGAAAAGGAGTTCATGATGGCTGGGAGTTTGTTAAGAGGGAAATAGTAAAAGCACAACTTCAGGCAATACCAATGAGACAGAAACATGGAAGGTGCCTAAAGAAGCCAGGGTGGCTATCTAAAGAACTTTTAACTGAGTTAAGATTAAAAAAGGATGTCTACAAAAAATGGAAAAGGGGGGAAACCACCAAAGAGGAATTCAAACAAATAGCCAGCACGTGTAGACACAAAGTCAGAAAAGCTAAAGCACAGAATGAACTCAGGCTTGCTAGAGAGGTTAAAAGCAACAAAAAAGGCTTTTATGGGTATGTTCGTAGCAAAAGGAAGAACAAAGAAACAGTGGGGTCACTCAGAGGAGAAGATGGTGAAATGCAAACAGGGGACACAGAAAGGGCTGAACTCCTCAATGCCTTCTTTGCCTCAGTCAGCAATGCCGGACCTGAAGAATTTGGAGCAAATGATTCAGCAGAGGAAACACAGCCCAGAATAACTAAGGAGATAGTACAATAATACTTGGCTAGTCTAGATGTATTCAAGTCTCCAGGGCCAGATGAACTGCATCCAAGAGTATTAAAAGAACTGGCAGATGTGATCTCAGAACCACTGGCAGTCATCTTTGAGAATTCCTGGAGAACAGGCGAAGTCCCGGCAGACTGGAGGAGGGCAAATGTTGTCCCTATTTTCAAAAAGGGGAAAAGAGAGGACCCAAATAATTACCGCCCAGTCAGTCTGACATCAATACCAGGGAAGATTCTGGAGCAGATCATTAAGCAAACAGTCTGTGAGCACCTAGAAAGGAATGCTGTGATCACCAATAGTCAGCATGGATTTCTGAAAAATAAGTCGTGTCAGACTAACCTGATCTCATTTTTTGACAGAATTACAAGCCTGGTAGATGAAGGGAACGCAGTGGATGTAGCCTACCTTGATTTCAGCAAGGCATTTGACAAGGTACCCCATGATATTCTTGTAAAGAAGCTGGTAAAATGCGGTCTTGACTATGCTACCACTCAGTGGATTTGTAACTGGCTGACTGACCGAACCCAAAGGGTGCTCATCAATGGTTCCTCTTCATCCTGGAGAAGAGTGACTAGTGGGGTGCCACAGGGTTCTGTCTTGGGCCCGGTCTTATTCAACATCTTTATCAACGACTTGGATGATGGACTCAGGGGCATCCTGATCAAATTTGCAGATGACACCAAACTGGGAGGGGTGGCTAACACCCCAGAGGACAGGATCACACTTCAAAACGACCTTGACAGATTAGAGAACTGGGCCAAAACAAACAAGTTGAATTTTAACAGGGAGAAATGTAAAGTATTGCACTTGGGCAAAAAAAATGAGAGGCACAAATACAAGATGGGTGACACCTGGCTTGAGAGCAGTACATGTGAAAAGGATCTAGGAGTCTTGGTTGACCACAAACTTGACGTGAGCCAACAGTGTGATGCGGCAGCTAAAAAAGCCAATGCAATTCTGGGCTGCATCAATAGGAGTATAGCATCTAGATCAAGGGAAGTAATAGTGCCACTGTATTCTGCTCTGGTCAGACCTCACCTGGAGTACTGTGTCCAGTTCTGGGCACCACAGTTCAAGAAGGACACTGACAAACTGGAACGTGTCCAGAGGAGGGCAACCAAAATGGTCAAAGGCCTGGAAACGATGCCTTATGAGGAACGGCTAAGGGAGCTGGGCATGTTTAGCCTGGAGAAGAGGAGGTTAAGGGGTGATATGATAGCCATGTTCAAATATATAAAAGGATGTCACATAGAGGAGGGAGAAAGGTTGTTTTCTGCTGCTCCAGAGAAGCGGACATGGAGCAATGGATCCAAACTACAAGAAAGAAGATTCCACCTAAACATTAGGAAGAACTTCCTGACAGTAAGAGCTGTTCGACAGTGGAATTTGCTGCCAAGGAGTGTGGTGGAGTCTCCTTCTTTGGAGGTCTTTAAGCAGAGACTTGACACCCATATTTCAGGAGTGCTCTGATGGTGTTTCCTGCTTGGCAGGGGGTTGGACTCGATGGCCCTTGTGGTCTCTTCCAACTCTATCATTCTATGAGTATTGTAGCACAGCAGCAGTGAGGTGGGAGACATTGCTTGCACAATGGTGTAATGGTGAGTGTCCTGCCTAAGTGGTATTCTGCTCTATTCTACCGCACGCTGGATGTGAAGGCAGTGTAGTAAATGTGGAAGTGCCAAGGCATTTCCCCATTGCGAGAATGTTTTATTTCCTGTTTTGGTAGTGCGATGTTTCATCAATCCCTGCTGGTTTGTTTGCTTGCTAAAGACACCTGGTGTGGGTTGAGCTTGGTAAAGCTCCCAATTTGTATTCTTGTTCCCAGCTGAATGGCTTTTCACAAGTTGTAAGTCTTGAGGTGTTTTTCTTTAATTCACGGGGAGCCCTGACAAACTGTGTAGCACACAGAAGCCTTCCCAAGGATTCTCTTTCTCTTTCCATTCAATAAACACATTTACCAATTTAAATTTTTTTATGCATTTTTGTGTTAAAATGGAGTTGGACTGTCAGGAATCTGGAATCCTTATCATTGCCTATGAAGGACAGCATTGATAGTGCAGCATATGAAATAACCTTCTTTGCTTATTGTTATTACATGGTGCATCGTGTGTATTCTGGTATTGAACCTGCCAAGGTTTCGGTAAAGGTGGTATGGAGTTGACCAGGTTTGTGTGAACTGGCTTTAGGGCTTGGATGGTGTTTTGCCAAAGGCAAAAGGCTTCTTTTTAAAGAATCCTTGAAGCAAAGACAGAGCACTAGTGGAAAAATGCTGAATTTTATTGAGCAAAATAGGACTTTACAAAGGTACAAAATCTTACCCAAGTTCAAATAATAATTCCTCCTTTGTCAATGAATGGATAGGCAAACAATACACAAGAACTTTCTACGCATTTTTCTGTCATTGGAGGATGTTTTAACTTACCAGTCTTTTACTAGAATGGTTACTTAGATGAACTGTTGATAGTTGCCCTTGACCAACACTCAACAATTGGGTAAATATTCAGTGATCAAGTTCATAGGTCCAGTTACAGATAGGTAGCTGTGCTGGTCTGCCATAGTCAAAACAAAAAAAAATTTTTCCTTCCAGTAGCACCTTAAAGACCAACTAAGTTAGTTCTTGGTATGAGCTTTCGTGTGCATGCACACTTGTTCAGATACACACTGCCAAGTTCATAGGGTATGCATTGCATTCAGGATGAAGTTTATACAGTGACTGATCTCACACAAAAGCAGAAATAACGCTGGATGTTTCCAGAACAAATGGACTAAGTGCGACTCAATGAATATTTGATGGGGCATTTATTCTGGGCTATAAGATTTCTATTGTAGCTCTTCATCTAACCCTCTTGTGTAATGCTATCATTTCATTCTGCATTGCTTACAATGGGTCCTGCATCCTGATTTTTGTGGTGTTTTTGACAGCCCAGGTTTCAGCTCTGGAAGTATACACACCAGCAGAACTCTCTGTGGAGAATGGGACAGAAACGAAGCTTCCGTGCAGCTTTTCATCCTCAGAGGTGATCAGCAGTGCCGCTACTGTTACCTGGAGCTTTCAACCAGAGGGATCAACTACTTCTATGGCGGTAAGAGATGATGATTGAAGTAAGATGAGAATTAAACAAGAGCCTGCAACAAAGCAGATTAAACATTTCCCTGCTATTTCATACCTTTCTGCTCCTGCTCACTTTTATCACTGGTAAGAGTACATATTTAGGCTGCCTCGGAATGCCGGTTGATCCTATTATGTTTGGTATCATGGATAGTCGTCCTTCTGTGTTTGCTCCACAATACTTCAGTGGCAGAAGTATTATTAAGGTGAGGGGTTGTTTTGAACAAGTGACACATTTGTTAGCCACCTACCCACACTTCACCATAGGTTCCTGTTTTGTTAGCAGGATATGTCAAGTTTAAAGGTGTATGAGGTGATGGCAATAATAGGTCCAGTAGTGATCCTGTAGCAGCAGCTGGAAATTGGGGCAAGTGAGTCAGAGTAAGGTCTCACTCTGAGCAATTGTATCTACTCCCAGACCTCCCTTTGTGGGGAAAACTAGGATTTTAACACTGTATCCTGTTTTGTGTTCCCAATTACAGTTCTTCTATTATTCCCATGGCAAATCATATTCTGGGAAGGATATACAATTTAAGGACAGAAGCAGCTGGGCAGGTGACCTTAACAAGAAAGATGCATCTATCAGTATATCCAACATGCAATTCCGGGACAATGGCACTTTCATCTGCGATGTCAAGAACCCTCCAGATATAGTTGTCACACCTAGTGAAATCTCAGTCAGAGTTGTGGAAAAAGGTACTGCCGTCTCTGGATACAAAAGTACTAGTAATAATGGTTGATAAAATGCTTTTGTGAAATATTTGATTAAATTACTCTACAAAAATCCATCACTTACAGGAGTATTATTTTGGCTGTTCTTGCATAACTTGTATTTTATTCAGAATGTTTCTGTGAATAAATTGAACTGTTTTAAAAGAACTAAAAATCCTGTATGTAGTTAGGTTTTGGAATTATGGCTTTAATTTGCTTCTTAGAGCCAGCGTCAGCTGTCTGGTAAACAGTTTGGAAGGTGCTACAAATTTAGAAGAAAAGTTTGGTTTATATTGTAGTCTATTGATAGGATTAAGTGAGCTATGCTTATTTTATGGCTGAAGTTGTTTGTGGATAGAGATAGAAGAGATAATGTAGCCCAAGGGTATAACTAAAGAGTGATTTGAAATTGACTCAATCTGGGTGGATTTCAAAATGACAAAAAGTTCAATAGGCCACTAAAAGAACTTCTTTTAAACAAATGGCATTCACAGTTAGAGAATAAAGTGTTCTTAGCAGTTCAAAGAGATAGCAGTGGCTTGTTTCCACAGTTAGGCATGAGTATGTGTGTATGTATGTATATGTATATTTCTTAGATGTGCCAAGTTTGCTTTTGTTCTTCTGTGAATGCTGAGTCTTAGTATAGTTGTATGCTCCAATATTCTGAAGTGCAGGTTTGCCAAGAGGCAACAGTTACTAGTTTATGATTATTGTGATTAAGAGCCCAGGGCGGAACAGAGACCAAGGAAGAGCAGGTGACCTCAGGAGAGCCAGTGTGGTGTAGTGGTTAAGAGCAATAGACTCGTAATCTGGGGAACTGGGTTTGCGTCTCCGCTCCTCCACATGCAGCTACTGGGTGACCTTGGGCCAGTCACACTTCTCTGAAGTCTCTCAGCCCCACTCACCTCACAGAGTGTTTGTTTTGGGGGAGGAAGGGAAAGGAGAATGTTAGCCGCTTTGAGACTCCTTAAAGGGAGTGAAAGGCGGGATATCAAATCCAAACGCCGCTGCTGCTGCTGCTGCTGCTTCTTCTTCTTCTTCTTCTTCTTCTTCTTCTTCTTCTTCTTCTTCTTCTTCTTCTTCTTCTTCTTCTTCTTCTTCTTCTCCTCCTCCTCCTCCTCCTCCTCCTCCTCCTCCTCCTCCTCCTCCTCCTCCTCCTCCTCTCCTTCTGCTACTCCGCTCTTTGGGTCTTTAGGTTGAGCTCTGCACAGATAATAATAAGGGGTAAGTGCTAAGCCAGGCAAGAGGGGAGATTGCTGCGTCCTTGAATCAATCTCTTTCCTCTCTGCTGGTACCGGATAAAACACCCAAGACCTTGTATGTCTGAAATTGGTGTTGCCATTGTTTGGCTTTGAGTTTCCTGCCTTCATTTGTAGTGCTGCTTGCTTAAGCAGACTGATGGATAGTTTACTTTCTGGCTGGGTAGTTGTTAGTAGTTATAGTTTGAGGCTGAGAAAGTAGCATTTTTTTAAGCGTAATGTTTGTTTCTAAGCTATGTTAATCTAGGAAAAGCTTTTCCCCAGACCTGTTGAGGTTTTTAGCTCCACTGAAATAACTGTTTGCTCCCTGTTTACCCCACCTTAATTGATAGGGGAAGCCACTGCTGATTGATGACAATTAACCCATAAGCATGGAAGTCAGCAACTGCTTGTTGCAAATTACAGTGATCTTTGTTGATGTGGAGCTGTTGGAAATCACTCTCATGACCTAAAGTGCTCTGTGTTTCCATTTGCCATATTAGGCTGGTCTATTTCAGTATCTTCCAAAATTTTGCAATGCTAGCTCAGCAAAGCATTAGGTAGTATTTACCACCATCCATCTTCTAACTTGTTATCATGCCATCTTATTGATGACATTGTTAAGAGCACATAGGCCAGGGAAAGGGAATTTGTGACTCTCTAGATATTGGTCTCCCATCAGCTTCAATAAACATAGCCAATGGTTAGGGATGATGTGAGTTGTAGTCCAACAGCTGAAGGTGTCCGACACATGATTCTTTGTATACTGCTGACTGTATTGTATTGTTGAGCTCATATTAGCAGTGGTACATCCAGAAGGGAAGGATCTTTGCCTAAACTAATGAGATTGGTTTTTATTGAGAGTCTTCCTTTGGTAATGAATTTTCACAATTGGTTATTTTTAATTATTAGTATATTTGAAATAAGATTTTTGATCAAAAAGTTTTATAATCTATTTGGAAGACTCAACACCATAGATCAGTTGTGACTATGGAATGCTTGTAAGGTTTTTCCTGTTGCATTTCATTAGCATCCCATTAAGTAGAAGTAATTTCTCTGTTACATGAAATTATTCTGTATTTGATTATGCATTTGAATAAGGAATAATTTTTCTTTGACTCAGAAGGGTGTAAACATGTTAGGTTAGGGTAATCTGCTCTTGACTCACTTCCATCCATACTAGGTCCGCCTCTGGTAGAAAAATGCAGATTTTGACAAGAATCACTAACTAATTATAAAATACAATTCATTGCAGTGAAACTGTTTTTTTCTTAGTTAAGCAGAATTTATATAAAATCTGGGCTCCTTTGGAGGACAGTTTTGGGGTATAAAGCTGATAAATAAAATAAATTTTCTACTGTTATTTTCCTCACAAAAAAACCTTCAGACTGCTACTATATTATGCCAAGGGACAGACAATAAAGGAAAGGCAATTTTTAAAAGGTGTGTACAAAAATATCCTTATTTTGTAAGTCATGCTAATTTCAGTAGTCTGCAAAATAGGTTAATTTACTAGGAAACTTTTTCATTTGCTGCTGCCTTTCTTCACTTAGAATTTTGGTAAAGTCAGATCAAAATTTTCAGACTTAACCTCCCTAAGAGAAAAAGAACTTTAATTGTTTGAATGTATACTTGTTCAGTGGGACGCAGGTGGCGCTGTGGGTTAAACTACAGAGCCTAGGACTTGCTTATCAGAAGGTCGGCGGTTCGAATCCCCGCGACGGGGTGAGCTCCCGTTGCTCGGTCCCTGCTCCTGCCAACCTAGCAGTTCGAAAGCACGTCAAAGTGCAAGTAGATAAATTGGTACCGGTCCGGTGGGAAGGTAAATGGTGTTTCTGTGTGCTGCTCTGGTTCGCCAGAAGCAGCTCAGTCATGCTGGCCACATGACCCGGAAGCTGTATGCCGGCTCCCTCGGCCAATAAAGAGAGATGAGCGCCGCAACCCCAGAGTCGGTCACGACTGGACCTAATGGTCAGGGGTCCCTTTACCTTTATACTTGTTCAAGTGTTCGTGTGGCTCCTTGTTGTGGTGGATAGGTTGGCATCCACCTGTCTCGGGAGTGAAGTCAAACTGTTGGCGATAAACCATCATTAAATTAGAAGATGAGTTGCAAGCTCACTGGGGTATTGACCTCATGATTTCCTGGAATGTAATTTTATTGTTAAGGACTCCAGCCCAGTTTTTATTTTTAAAACTTTGGTCACGATTTGGCAGGTCAGATACTCAAAATTGACCACATATTTTTAGAGAGCTATCACTGCAATGATTACAATGTCACATTAAGAGATCAGCATTTAAAGCCTGGTCAGTCATGAGGTTTAATGAAGGAACTTGATTAGACACCATCTTTCAGCCTTTCTTATCTTACAGGTTGGTGGTCAGGATAAAATTATGTGGGGAGATGAACCTTTTATGATGCTCTTTGGAGAGGAAGAGTGCAATAATTTATTTATTTTTAAAAAATAAATTAGTCTGCACTGTGTTCAGGAGGAACACAAAAGCAGAAATAATATTGGATGTCTCTCTAGGATCAGGTCCACAATTTAGGCATGCTTCTGGATCCAGCTCTGTCCTTAGAGGTTCAGCTAGTCTCAGTGGCTAGAACAGCTTTTTACCAGCTGTTCAACAGCTATGACCATTCCTTAACCAGGAAAGCCCTGCCACAGTAGCTCATGTGTTGGTTATTTCAAGACTCGGTTACTGCAATGCGCTGTATGTGGGGCTTTCTTTTTGCTTGATCCGGAGTTTGCAGGATGCTGCAGCACAATTGCTGACAGGAGTGAGGCCTCGTCAGCATGTAACACCTGTGCTCAAGAAATCTGCATGGGCTGCGTGATTTGCTACCAAGCCAGGTTCAAGGTGTTTATATACTATTGGTAGTATATAAATCCCATAACAACTTGGACCAGTTTACTTACGAGATCGCTTTTCCCTAGATGTGCCCACTCAATCGCTTCCATCAGTGGCTTGGGCACTACTACATGTGCTACAGAATCCCCATTCCACATTTGTAAGAACCTGATCCTTTAGTGTGGCTGCACTTATACTGTGGAACTCTCTGCCTGTTGAGATCAAGCAGGCGCCTTCACTGTACTTCTTTTGGCACCTGCTAAAAACATTTCTGTTCAGGCAAGCGTACCCAGAAGCTTAGAAAGTTGTTGTGAATGTTCATCTGCATTAGTATTTTAACTTGTGTGCGTTTTAAAGTATGGCTAAACAGGCATTTCTGTTTATCTTTTTGTAAACCGCTTTAAGGTTTTCTTTTGCAATCAAGCCGTATATAAATTTAATGAAATAAACAAATAAAATAAACATTTGAAGATAGAGTTTGCAGATAGAAGACATGCTGTAGCCCAAAGGTATAGCTAAAAGAGTGATTTGAAAGAGATATTAGATCATGGTGGGTCTCAGAATGACAAAAGTTCCTGTGTAAGCCGTTAGCAGGTTGATTTAGTTTAGGGATAGTGGGATGCCTTCAGCCTCTTTTATTTTGCAGTACTCTAGTTGCTCCTTTGGGGATTGCTTTGCATGCACGTTACCCATACATAAAACCTTTCTTCAAAGAGCAACCTTCGTTAGCCTTTTAGTAAATGTTTCATGTTGGTTCATAAAATGTTGTGGTCTCTCCTTGTCTGTCTTCTGCATTACTAGTTCCGAGGCTGCAGCATGCTGAGGGGCAGGTTGAGCAACTGGCACGGAGATTGCAGTCACTGGAGCTCTCAGCAGGTGCAGCACAGCGCATGATGGAGGAACGAGTGACCAACCTCACCCACAGAATCGAAGCACTGGAGCAGGCCATGCAACATCGCCCCTTGCAGCCATGACACTGATTCTTTTGTTTTGAGCCTTCTTTGGTTTTTGTAATGCTCCTCTACCTTGCTGCCTTGCAAGTTCACCTCCTGTTTGTTATACTTTTGTGGTTTATTATTTTTTTTATACTCCTGCTTGTGGTGGTCAGGTAGGATTGCTATGAGGAATTATGAAAAATGAAGCAAGCCATTGTGTCAGCGGTGAAAGCATCGTTTTGACAGGGTTTGGGTCATTTGACATGATTTCTGATCAATCCAAGCCTCTGCATCTCTGCCCCATTTCTCTTGCCTGAAAGTCACATAAACAGACGGTTGCTTCACCAGGCATCCTGAACCATAAAGATAAGGAGGTAGCTTTGTTGTAGCTTTTGTTTGTTTTTGTTAATCTTAGGGCCAGGAAGCATAGTTTCACATGGAGGTGATAAAAATGCCTATCTTTCCTGTTTACTGCCTGTTTATCACCTCCAGGTTTGCTAAATACATTCTTCCTTGATTCCTGTTTTATTTAGCCTAAACATGTATGCATGCTCAAATTAGTTCTTTGTAGTTAAGAGGCTTCCTCTGATCTAACTTTGTTCCCACGTGGGGATTTTTTGAAATGCTCAGAGGAAATCTGATTGGTTCTTACAAATGCTGTGTCAAAGTTCTTTTGTTAATAAAACGGCCTGGATGAGGGAGTGGCTATCGCACTTCCTCCCAGAGTCTTGCTGGTCAAGCCTCATGTCTGTTGAATTAATCAGAATTAATCCAATCATTCCTTTGCCTTCAGAATGCACCACTGCTTAGTGGTTTGCACAAATGGTGGCAGCAAACCTGACGCCCGCCCCCCCATCCTTAATACATTCCACCATGCTTGCTTTTGTTTTTCACCTGATGCCTTTTGAATTAATTTCCTACTGTTTTAAGATTGTACTTTAATGCTGTGTAAAGCCATACTGAGGTGCGAAGCTTGAATCCATGGGTTTCTCTGTCATGCTTTTATATTTGCCGTGTATCCACTGTAAGCATTTTGTTTAGAGGGAGTATTATTTGAATGCCAGTTAGTATAGTATCATGTCGCTATGTTAGTATTACTTTAAGAAAGTGCCTTTTTGTCAGTGTTCCAATGAAAAAAACCAACTGTTGGCTTTTTGAGCATCTACGAAAATAAACATAAGAATTTCTTTATAGCCAGTTTGTCTCATCCCTTCCTGGGTGTGAGAGGCCGTGGATGTGGCAGCAGAAAGCAGTGTCTTGCCAACTGCAAATTTAGGGGTGGGGAAGGGAATACCATTCAGACGTTATGCTGGGAAAAGAGGCCTCTCCTAGTTCTCCGTCCTATTAATAGTTGTACAGAAAGCTCCCTTCACAAGTCACAGTGCGTTATGAGAGATTAGCATGTACTGCAATGTGAAAGACACAACACTTCAAACAAAAGAGAAGATTGGACAGAAACAATGCAGAAATTATGTCTGGCATGCTTATGTTGCTGATACCACATAATTAGGGCATTTTTTTCACTGGAACTCACTGGAACTCGGTTCCGGCACCTCTCAGGTGGGTGCTATTGCCATTATAAGAGAAAAAGGGAGCCATTCATGGTGAGTTTCGGCATTCCTTTTTCTAGAAAAAGAGCACTGCACATAACTATAGATTTCAGAAAACAGTGTATGAGATGTTATGTTTATCTAGGAAAAGGTAAAAGGTAAATGACCCCTGGACAGCATTGCAATTGGTTGGGCATTTTTGAAATGCTCTCTTTATTCTATCCATCCATCTAGTTGTCAAAGTCATGTATAAACACACACACACACACACACACACACACACAATCTCAGTGGTTGCTTCATAACTAAGAAACAACCATCCTGCAGAGAAGGAGGTCTGCAAAATTTTCATTTGCTTACTAGGATTAAAGTTGCCATGGGGGAATGAGCTTTTAGTACATTTTAGTTCAAGCATAGGCAAACTCCGGCCCTCCAGATGTTTGGGACTACAATTCCCATAATCCCTAGCTAACAGGACCAGTCAGTGGTCAGGGATGATGGGAAATGTAGTCCCAAACATTTGGAGGGCCAGAGTTTCCCTATGCCAGTTTTAGTTAGTTGCTATTTCAGCGGGGCAATATTATTTGTCTTCCATATTGCAACTCATCCCAATTCCTTCTCAACCCCATTGCTAAGTGTCCAGATAAATGAGATACTGGAGAACATTCTTAATTGCCTCAAGAGGTGTGTTTTATTTTCAGAACAAGTAGTTTGTCAAAGAGGCTAGAACGCAGCAGAACTGAAGTACAAGTAGCCAGCAGGATGAAATATTTCCGGAGCTTGCAGGAATATTCTCTTTCTCCAGAACTTTAACCTCAATTGCCCTTTCTGCAGTGACTATATCTGGAGGGTTCTTAACATCACAGAAATAAGTGCCATTGTCTGCTGGTTGCATATTTGCTATCTTGATGGATGCATCATTCTTAAAAAGATTTCCAACCCAAATGCTTCGGCCACTGAATTGTGTATTCTTCCCATCATATGCCTTCCAATCTGAGTAATAGAAAAACTGTAATAACAGAAACAAACACATGTAACATTGCATATATACCTTTAATTTTCATCTTCATTTATAACATTGAGTGGATATATTTCCAACACCATGGAGAACTACACATGATTTCCAGTAGTTACAGAGAGCAGAACACTCAGATGCAGCCACCTGACACACGCCTTTATTTTTGTCTGGGTTTGAAAGAGTGGCATTTTATGAGAGAAAGAGCAGGTTGCACTAAACCCATGGGTGCTACTTCTGCTTTTTCTGGATATATTGAGAGGCATCTGGCTGAAAAGTTCAAGGTGTGTCATCTCAGCATAACACTGGATGAGATTGCTTTGACCTCCAAGACTTCATCCTGCCTGGGGGTTGTTGGGATTAATTGTGGGTATGGTGGCATTGTTACTGCATAGTTTAATTCACAACAGGTCTTTCTGGCAAGGCAGCTGTGCAAGAAAGGGTATAAGCAGGTTCCCCTAGCCTCCCCTTTCCATTACAAATCCCACGGGGTTCAATGGAGCTTACTCTCAGGTACTATGCACAGCCTAAGACAGTAGATTCAAGAGGAGATATGGTTTTGACTGAAACATCCCTCATCTCAAGACACGTATACAAAGACATAAAGGTTTGCATTTATCCAGTGATTCCACATGCCTGGGAGGAGAAGAGCCAGCTTGGGTGCTACTAGTGGGATAGAAATCTTCCAATAACACCTTTAAAAAGAGGAAAGGGGGGAAATGATGAGCAATTACCCCTAAGATTCTGCAGGAGGCTTAATTGAAAGGGAAAGGAGGCAAAGCAGAAACACAACTGGAAGGGTGGGTGGGGAAAATTGGAGATTGAGATTGCACTCCTATGAATGCTTACCTGGGAGTAAGCCCCTTTGAACTTACATGGGATTGGGTTTGTTTATGGTTTATGGGGCAAGAACAAATTCATTAAGAGGCTACAAAGAGACACAGTAAAGAATTGTGATAAAGGGGAGAGTCCAAGAGAAGAGAGATAGGAACAAAACATATGAAAGGCTGCACTTTATATCTAAGGACAAGCAAAATCATGGGTATAGCCAGGATTTGTGCTGGGGGGACAGGACACCCACCTGTCACCATCCTCTGTCTGGCTTTGTCTAGCAGATTTGGAATGAAACGTCTCAACAACAGTGGTTTTAAATTACTTTCTTTTGACCCCAAGGGCTCAGAAAAATCTGTCAAGATCTTTCTACCAATTTCTACTTTTAGTTAAGTTTTATTTATTGATTGATTTGGGGGAGAGCAGCAGTTCCCCTGCTTCCCCTCTGGCTATGCCAATGGGCAAAAACTAGGACTTGTCCACACTAGAGGAAAATGTGGATTTGCACCTGCCTATCACTGTGCTCATGTAGGGGCTCCCAGTGTTGTCTTGGAACCTCCCCTGTTTTAATGTGGCTTTTTTTTTATCCTTGGAAAGTCCTGAACAGCCAGGGTTAAAAAATTTCCACATTGAAAGGTCTGAGACAACATTGGGATACAGGTGGGTTGGTGGAGAGGCAGGCAGGTTCTGGGTTGTGGACAAGCCCTTGGCATCCATGTGTCCATCCACACTGTCCATCCAGTGTGACCAAGGTAGTACTCCCATCCGCAGCCTGTCTGTCCCACCACTTCCGCTACTGGTGGAGAAGGGGCACCAGCCTTGGTGCCTATTTCCAGAGAAATCTTACGAGATCTTGCAAGATTTTACCGGAACCTGCCATTGCTGCTGTCCCTTCCTGCTGGTGGCATTTCGCCTCAAGCAGTGAAAAGGGCTACGCCTCCCCTGTCCCTTTGTCCATACTGAGTGCTGTCATTCCACGACATACAATTAATTTCTACAAGACATTCATACAATTGACAAAGGGTGGTGGTAGTTTCAAAACATGTAACCCACTTGCACCACAAATGCTTGTGCAGAAATTTGCTCTTACAGTTATGGGACGACTGTTTGATCCCAGTGCTTGATAGCTCCAGCTAACAGATGTAGCAGCACTAATCATCATTGATGTTCTGAACCAGCATGAAAGCCTTGCAATTTTCCCAGACTCCACATAGATTTTTGTTGGTGAAGATACTGCAACAGCTGTCTTCTCGGGTGCTGCAGAGCAAGATGCCATCCTGGCCCCTTTAAAAGCAATAAAATAAGACTGTAGAGCCAGACAAAGCTGTGCAGAGTAATGAGGTCTCCAGCCTCTTGACATATGACGCTCTGGGAGATTAGTGAGAATAAGAAACATGGCAGCATATATGTTAAACAGATTTGTCCTCTCCACACCATCTTCCAACTTACTGTACATGTAGACTTTTCTGTCTAGTACACTTAAATTGCAATAGTATCTCCTCTGAAATGGCATCTCAGACATCAGGCAGGCAAATCCAGTGCTGGAGCTTTCCTCTCTAGAGCGACTGGCTCCTCTGATGTCCCAGCCCAATCAACAGTGGATCAAACTTTGGGACTTTATAAGAACTGCTAAGCTCTACTCCTCAAGAGCTTCACTGCTCCAACTGAAGAGACACTTAAGGAAAAGGGGTAAGTTAGGTATGAGGCCGAAGATGGTTCTCAGTACCATCTTTGGAATTCCTAGGTCCTTGACTTGATCTACAAGTACAAATACAGTATCACTGAGGCGCTGGGGTGCAAAGCCACCAAATGCATCTAAAAAAGTAATTCTGGGGTCATTCACCTTGCCGTGCTCCAGGAATAACTTAGAAGAAAGCACTACAAGTAAAAACAGAAAACCAGAAGGCTGAAGTAACCAGTTCCCAATATTTTACTTTTTACAAAAAGAGGTGTAGACTGAAATCCAAAGCAGTTTCTCTGAAGTAGGTAGGTCCTGTTGTAAACAATGGACCCCGCACCCCTGTTTAGGATCACAAGCTTCCGAGAGGGTACTAAGGCCGCAACGTCAACACCACACAACCAAGTGTGAGATCCCTCCGTAGCATTAGTTAATCTTCCTCTCTTTGCCACTGCTCATAAAGCCGCCTTCTTCCCAGCGTAATTCCTCATCCAGTGATTTCCCCTTCCAAGCAACCCCTCGTACTAAGGTTTTCCGCAATCCATCCTCTGCTCCCCCCGTCGAAGCGACCCCTCTTTTCCCACCCAAAGCGACTTTTGCTCCCCGCCAGGGACCCCAGGAAAGGGGGTGGGGCCAGGCCACGTGTTCGCCCCGCCCTCTCGCCATTCCCGCGCGCCCCCTTCGGAGACCGAGAAGAGCAGCAGCCCTCACCGTGGCCCAGAGCCAAAGCCAGCGCCAGGCAGAGCGCCGGCGCGCCGGCGGGGAAAGAGCTCTTTCGCTTCCCCGGGCCGCCGCTTGCTGCGGCCGTGGAGGCGGCAGCCATCCTTCTGCCTCCGGACACCCTCTCCGCCCCATTGTTGCGCCGCCGCCCACCTCACAGCCATTGCTGGGGGACGGGGGGCGGGAGGCAAAGCGACGCGGTCGAGTCAGGCTGGCGCGAAAGTCAAAGTGCCCAAAGCACGAGGCCCTTCGCCAACCAAGGGGGCAGCTGCCCTCGAATCGTGCGCGCGGTTGTGGTCGCTGAAACTCCGAAAGGTGGGTCATAAAAATGACCCAGACGCAGAGAAGAATGCCTCTTGATCAGTAGTACGCGCCACTAGCTAGGGAACAAAGAGGATGTCCGCTTGGTAGGGAAATCCTTCGGGGAAGATCTTGATGACTTGCTGTTATTTCATTGCTTTTGTGTGTGTTTTAAAACACACTGATGTTACTTCAAAGCTGCCTCCTGCCATGATGTAAATAATCATAATATAGGAATAGAGTCGAGGAATTAGATGACTGCTTAAGCAGTCTTTGGTTTGCTCATAGCTGTCAAGTGTCCCTTATTTGAAGGGACAGTCCCTTATTCCAGCGCCATGTCCGGCTGCTGTCCCTTATTGATAGATGTCCCTTAAATGTCCCTTAAATGATGTCCCTTAAATTTCAAAGGAAGCAGCTCCTCTCCCTCCCTCCCTGCCGGCCAGGGCGGAGGGAGGCTCCAACTGTGTTGCTTGGCTGTGTTGCTCACCCAATAAAAAGTCTAAGAATGACTGGGGGGTGGAGCTTGCATGCCTTGTGTGTGGCTAGTTAATGCAAGTTGAGGGGTTTTTTGAATGCTGGACGCCATTTTGTTGCACGTGTTGCTGCAAACTTTGCAGTGCAAAGCCAGGCTGGGGAGCCATCTTAAGTTGAGGCTGCATAGGCCTTGTGGTGCATGTGATTCAGATTCTATTCAGTTGAACCTCTGGTTCCAAAGTTGGCTGGACAGTGTTCTGGAAGCTACCAGCATGAGTTTGACCAGACTGCAGGAGGACAGGAAGACTGGAGTGCCTGGAACAGGTGAGGCTGCAGGTCCCTTATTTTCAAGGCTGCTGGTCCCTTATTTTCAAATCTGTAAGTTGACAGCTATGGGTTTGCTTGAGTATTCTTCATGCGTTATATGTTAACAACATACCAGAAGAAGTGTGTGGTACATGAGAGCCACTGCATACCTGTTAAGAAGACAGTCGTTTAAAATACTCTGAAAAGTTTGAACACTGCACCCCAGAGACTGAAAACAATAATGCAATGTTTATGTTTATATTCTTCAAGAATCTGATAGGCA
Source organism: Podarcis filfolensis (assembly GCF_964270895.1). Lineage (NCBI taxonomy): Eukaryota > Metazoa > Chordata > Lepidosauria > Squamata > Lacertidae > Podarcis > Podarcis filfolensis. The sequence goes on along the minus strand of NC_139607.1, from coordinate 64,634,438 downwards.
GTTGCGATCCTGACACTTGGTTGGTGTTTTGATTGGACCAAGGGTTCAATCCCTCACAATTCTATAGGAAACAATACCACCCCGATACATGTGGTCCATACTGTGAAGTCATCATTCCCAGGTTGTGCAGAGTACAGTGGTACCTCAGGTTACAGACGCTTCAGGTTACAGACTCCACTAACCCAGAAATTGTACCTCAGGTTAGGAACTTTGCTTCAGGATGAGAACAGAAATTGTGCGGCGGCAGCGGGAAGCCCCATTAGCTAAAGTGGTACCTCAGGTTAAGAATAGTTTCAGGTTAAGAACGGACCTCCAGAACGAATTAAGTTCTTAACCTGAGGTACCACTGTATTATAAAGCTTGTCAATGTGTAAGGCAGTGAGGCCACGCTGGAAAAAAACACTTACAGTATATGCTGCCGAAGAGCAGAAGCTGGTCATGCATAATCAAGTGACAGTGGTTGAAGACTGGCCTACAGACCAGCTTCTAGTCTCCTCCAGATTATCTCCTCCATCATTCTGCCTCAATCTACATTTTTATATTTGGGTTTCAAAGTCAATCACATGCAATGTGGGCTTAAGATCTTGACTCACAAGCATGAAGTTACTATGGAAACCCCCACATTTTATTTTCAGTACTGGCAGGAAATGTAAGTTTCAGTGAAATGACAACTTTTAGAGAAGCCTGGAATTCTAGCCACCACCACACCCCCTTTTGACACTGATATATTTGTTCTCTCCTTTCCACAGAAGTACTTAGGGAGATTTGGGATATTGATATTGATAGTCCTAGGCACAAGAGATGGCAGTTCAATGAAGAATGAGAAAGACAAGGACACACACAGCTGAATCCGCAGAAGTATCTTAAGATGCTGGCTGCTTTCCTCTCACGAGATCTGATGTGGGAGCAGTGGATTTCTCCTGTTGGTCAGAGTGTTTTAGTTGTGCCTCTACCTATGTTCACCCTGTATATACATAGAATAAATGCAACCATTACAAATTACCAGTAAGGCCAGTGACTTGCATAAGCAAATCACACCCAGGTAAGCACTGTGCCCCTATAACTTCTCACTAGGAGAAATGTGGTGAGTATAGTAAAATATATTTTGGGTCTGCTGCAGTCCAACCATGAAGAGACACTTTGAGGTGCAATGGACTAGCTTCTCCAGGTTGTTTTGCCTCTTTCACAGCCTGCTCCAGAGAATGCCTTTCAGATGTTGTGCTGGGAGAATAGACTGCTCTAGTCCTCTGTCCTATTAATAGCTGTACAGAGAGTACTCCCATCACAGGTCACAGTGTGTTATTTGAGATTAACATGCACTGCAATGTGATAGACACAACACTCCAACCCATAAAGAGAAGTTTAGACAAAACGACGAACTGTGTCCTGAATGCTTATATTGCTGATACCATATAACTGTTGCATGCCACCCCCAGTATCCAAGGGTGCGAGATTCCAGGAGTTCCAGGCGCTTACCCAGGGTTCATGTTTCCTTTTGGAAATGAGGCACAGTGGGGACTGTGGTATCTTTATGATATACGGTTTATTTACACATATATACGTACAGCCTGAGCCTACGATGAAGGAGCTTACAGTATTCACACCCTAAGAGGGTCTTGTTTCTCCCATACCCACAGCCTTGAATCCAAACAGAAATCAAACATTTCTCTTAAATGTAGCTCTGACTCTCTCCCACTTTCAATTCTCACCTTTGTATTTTTCTAACCACCATACAGTTGTTTTTTTGGGGGGGCACAAATTTACCATCTCACACTGATCCACTTGCTTTTGTTTCTCTTAATGGATTTGTTTCTCTAGCGTTACTTACACTTCAACACTTGCTGGATCCAGAGGTTAGAAAGGTCTCTGCATACCGCCTACTTCCCCACCCCCGCCCCAAAGTCATAACATAACTGTACAGCTGAGAAGACTCCCTTCTCAAAGAGGTTTGTCTGACAACTTCAGACAACGTTTTGGCAAGTGCTGAAGACGTACCTCTTTGCCCAGGCCTTTGACACCTCAAATAGATATTTTCAAGACTTACCCTATCTTTTGTGATGGTATTTTTTTGTAATTCTGAATCTTTAAAGTTTTTACTGTTGTATTTTAAATTGTAACCCACCCCAGGACCTTAGAATAAAGGGTAGGTAATTAATTAAAGTAGTAATAATAATAATAAATTGGAGAACACTCCTAATAATCTTAAGAAGTGTACTTTATTTTCAGAACAAATAGCTTTGAAAAGATGCTAGAATGCAGCAGAATTGAAGGACAAGTAGCCAAAATGATACTCCATTAAGTGAAATGTTTCCAGAGGCTGTGGTTGCCGTTGCCGTTGCCGTTGTGGTACTTGCAGGGGTTGGTGCTGCTCTTCCAGGGCCCAATATTTTCTCTATCTCCAAAACTCTAACTTCAACTTGCTCTGGCTCAGTGACTATGTCTGGTGGGTTCTTAACATCACAGAAGTAAGTGCCATTGTCTATAGGTTGCATGTTTCCTACCTTGATGGATGCATCCTTTCTATAAAAATCTCCATCCCAGGTACTTCGGCCATTGAATTGTGTATTCTTTCCATTATATTCCCTCCCATTTGAGTAATAGAAAAACTGTAAGCATAAAAACAAACACAATAACTTTGTTAATAGCTGCTTTGAGCTGAACATAGTTGTTGGAGAAGCGGGATACAAATTTAAAATCAAACCATGATTAACTTTGCATGAACATTTAACTTTTCTTCCTGCTTTAGTAACATTGAGTAGATGTTTCCAACACCTCGGGGATTGATTACACAAAACTTGAATTCTAAGCTTGATCTTCAGTGGATTCACAGAGGGTAACACCCAGATGCAGCCAGCCAAACCACCAAACTTTATTCTTGTTACATTGCGGATGCCTCTCTTACTTTTTGCCGAATCCTAGGCATGTTCAATCTGAAGTACCGTAAGTCTCACTAAGTTCAATGGAGCTCAGGCTGTGTACACTTTACTACTTACTCTGGCTCCAGCATGCTGCCACTGCAGTCATTTGAAGCCAAGTAACAACAACAACTTTTTTATTTATACCCCGCCCATCTGGCTGGGTTTCCCCAGCCACTCTGGGCGGCTCCCAACAGAACACTAAAAAGAGAATAAAACTTCAAACATTAAGAACCTCCCTAAACATGACATTGCCGCAGTCCATAGGCCTCCCATAACTTCTGGTGATATACTCCTGTCTGGTGTGCCTTCCTTCAACCCAGCTTTCATCCATTAAGAATATGGAAACCATGGTTAAGCTAAGGTATGTATATTTCAGGCAGCTGTTGCACGTGCAGATGATAGATTTAGTGAATTGGAGCTTGCATCTCTGCACCCTCTGTTGTGAACAGCAACATTTAAAAGTGATTTGAAATGCAGGGGGGTGGGGGGGTGATGATCTTACTTCATTTCAAGCTGTTAATGTGCACATAGCCCTACTCTCAAGTATGCTGTATAAACAAACGCCATTAGTTCTGCTGCTGGATAAGTGTTTAATGGTTATTGTATTTGTTTAAAAAACAATACAAAAATTATGTATATATATGCCCAGGATTGCAGCTGTCAGTCAGCAAATTCCAGAGGCTATATGCTTTCATCTGATAAATCCCTCCACTCAGACACACTGCCCCAAATACATACAAGAGTTACCATTTCTAAGATCTAAGATATCGAGAGGTGACCATGCAGTGAAGCGGAAAGGAAAAGGGCCACCTTGCAGAAAGTGAGATAGAAAACTTCTAATAAATCTGAAGGAGAGAGGGAGAGAGTCAGTGATCAACGCTGCATACCCCAAGCTGCAAACTCTTACAGGCGGATTTGTTAAAGGACAAAGGAGGCAAAGCAGAAACAAAACTGGGGAGTTGGGTGGGGAATTTTGGAGATTCGGATTGCAGTCCTACAGATACTTCGGGATAAGTCCTTCTGAACTTACTTCCAAAGTGAACATGCATGGAATTGGGATTGTTCATCAAATACTTGAGTTTTAGGAGCAAGAACACGTCCATTAAGAGGTTACAAAGAGACATACAGTGTGATCTTGAGGAAATAGAGGCAGGACCAAGTGAATAATGATGTGAATAAAACGGCACAAAGGTTACTTTTTTTATGACACTGCAGGAAAGGCAGAATATGGTCAAGTGCTGTCATTCCAGAGCAGACAATAAATTGTTTCCATAAGACAAAATTAAGGTAGCGCTGTCAAAACAGATACAGTGGTACCTCGGGTTAAGTACTTAATTCGTTCTGGAGGTCCGTACTTAACCTGAAACTGTTCTTAACCTAAAGCACCACTTTAGCTAATGGGGCCTCCTGCTGCCGCCGTGCCGCCAGAGCACGATTTCTGTTCTCATCCTGAAGCAAAGTTCTTAACCTAAGGTACTATTTCTGGGTTAGCGGAGTCTGTAACCTGAAGCGTATGTAACCTGAAGCATATGTAACCGGAGGTGCCACTGTAATCCACTTTCACCACAAATTCTTATGCAAAACGAGGCTCTCCTCAGACATTAACTCTTACTGGTATGGGACGAGCCTTTGATCCCTCTGGTTGAAAGCTCCACGTAACAGATGTTGCACTGGTGATTTCCTCTGATGACCTGAATGTGCATGGAAGCTTTGCATCTGCCCCAATCCCCACAATGAGTTCTGTTGGTGAGGAACCTTCTTCATCAGTTGTGCTATCGACTGTTGAAGAACAAGATGCCATCCGCGTCCCTTTGTAAGCAACAAAATTACAGTTTTTAAATATGCAGAGCAAGACAAAACTGCATAAAGATTTGCTTTTATATATGGATATGTTGTCTGTTATGAAAGCATCTCAAGCTGATTACTAAAGGTAACAGACATCACAACTCTCTTGGTTCCACAGACACAAAACATCTGCATTACTGTTTTCATTATATTTTTAGTTCCTAATTTTGATTTTATTTGGTACTCTGTTGTCATTTTATATTGAAGTTTGGCACATTTCCTGAAATGTGGGATAAAAGCTTGACCAATGAATAAAACTGAATGTTGAGAAGATATTTCTGAAGATATTTGAGTTACAAGTGCGTATACAATCTCAATGAGGAACTGGGGTGCAAAACCGCAAACTGCTTCCAAAATAAAAAAGAATAAAAATTCTGGGATTATTCATTTTACTGTGTTCCATGAGTTACTTAAAATAAAGCACCAAAAGTAAAAACAGAAAACCAGGAGGTTGAAGCGACACCTCCCAGTTTCCAAGATTTTACTTTTTAGGGGGGAAAGGCGTAGACTAGAGAATGGTCCAATAATGCTGCAATCCAAAGCATGGACTTAGCCAGGATTTTTTTGGGAGGGGCAGGCTTTTGTTGGGGGGGGGGCAGAACCTCAGATTTGTATTGATTTAGGGGGGGGAGGCAGCTGCCCTCCCCTTGGCTATGCCCATGATCCGAAGCACATTTAATCCCATTGAATACAATGGATTCTGTAAGGACTGCAGGTTTCCTTTGCATGTTTTCAGCACGTGTGCAAGGCACCCTTGCGAACCGAGGAGATTGTCGAGGGTGTATGGTACTGAGACACGCGCAACCAAAGAGGGGTCACAACGTGCCAGCCCTCCAAACTGATATTTCGTGTCTTCCTTCATCCTGAACTGCCGCTCATAAATAGTGATCTTTTTTCAGTGATCTTGCATCTATGGACCGGCCAACCACTTCCCCTTTTTCAAAGCCGGAGAGAGCAGGAACCCCAGCAAAGGGGGCGCGGCTAGGCGCTTTCCCTTCCCGCCCGCCCCCCACCCGCATAGGCGGAGAATACCAGGAGAGCTCACACTGGCCCAGAGCGAAAGCCACCGCCAACCATAGTCCGGGATCGCGGGCGGCAAACTTCTTGCGCCTCCCCGGAGCGCCGCCTGCTGCCGCCGTGGACAGGGCGCCCATCTTTCTGCCTCTGCCCACATTTTCTCGCCCATTGTGACGCCCACTCCCACCTCACAGCCATTGTTGCGGGCCGTGAGGGGCAGGAGGCTGGGAAAGAACGCGGCCCAGTCCAGGGGAGCCGCTGTCAGGGCGAAGCAGCCCCCGGGGAAGGGCTTCGAAATGCTCCCCAGGCTCCAGCAGGAGCGTAACAGAGAGCACTTAGGAAAAGCGCCTTGCCGCCGCTGCAACCCCATTATGCACACTTTCCTGCCTTAGAGGGTTTTTGCGAAGATAGAAGGAGAGAAGAAGTATTTAGACAGTCTTGAGCATCTCGGAGGAAAGGTGGATTGTAAATGCAATAAATAAAAAAAAATGGGTAAAAACAACAAATGTCCATAAGCCAAATTCAAGGTGTTATCACACACCATGGCTTCGGACCAGGGCCGGATTTAGGTTTGATGAGGCCCTAAGCTACTGAAGGTAATGGGGCCATTTATATGTCCAGCTTTCCTTTGTCAACAACAAATCGTCGCTGCTTTTTGTGTGGAATATATGCTATATGGTAATTTATGGAACTAATAGGTTTCTAAAGCCATTTGCACATGTTGCCATGCAACCAGCCCATGCAGAATGTAGGCACCCTATATACAGAAACGAGCAAACCAGTGATATTTTAGGGAGCAGGCTAGGCCTATTACTTCCATCATAGGAGCCTACACAACACAAAACACTGTTGCTGTACGTAGGTTTTATTTTATTTGTTTTTTATCTTATATTATGGAAATGTACATTTTTTTTCCTTTAAATTTTTTTGGGGGCCCTAGAGAGTGGGACCCTAAGCTATAGCTTTAGCTTATACATAAATCCGGCACTGCTTGGGACCCACCCAAGTACCTAAATATCAACCATCTCAAGCCTTTCCTGCTGTTGGAGGTGCCACCACTAGAGGTTGCTGTCTGCAGTAGCCCAAGGCAGGGCCTTCTTGGTGGCAGTCCCCTGTCTGCTGAATGCCTTCCCTAGTGAGCTATGCTAGTCTCACTCATTAACAACTTTTATGAGAAATTTAAAAATTAAATAATTCCTGTTTGCTGCGTTTTAGATGACTGAAATTTCTGTCTGTTAACCCTGACATCATTACTGTGACAGTAGGTCAGTGCTTTTTTCCTGGGGGTCCGCATATCACTAAACATTATGTGAATCTTTGTACTTTTGTCCATTTACTGTATTTACTTTCCCTGATTTGAACTATAAAATGTTGATTTTCTTGAGTCAAAATGAGAGTACCCCTAAACATTATTTTAGAAAAAAAAGCACTGCAGTAGATGATTGCTTTTAGGGTTTTAGAACTTTTTTAAATGGTTGTTTTAAAGTCTGTATGTGTTTTTTTAAAAGACGTTGGTTGTAGGATATGTTTGCAGATCTGGCCTCCTTTGGAGTAAAGTGTGAGGGTATAAATCTGATTATGATGATGATTATTAGCAGTAGTAATAAAAACTCCAAAATATACAGCTGGATTCTACCAAATGAAATTGTCACAAAATTATGGCAAGCTTTTGAGTTGCCCTTTTTGAGGTGGGTGGAATGGTGGGAGTGAAAACTTGTGCTAGTTTTTCCCCCCACCTTCACTCCCAAGTATTAGGCTGGATATTGCAACTCATTTTCAAATGGTCTGTCTCAGGCAGGAGGGGCATTTCTCATGAAAGGCTCTTCCAGGGAAGCCCTTCTCAGAGTCCAGCCAGCTGGCATTGTCCTCAGGCGAGAAGGGCCTTTCCCGTGGCTGCGCCCGGTACATGGAAGACTCTTCCCTCTGAGGTAGGTAGGACGCTGCTGACACTTCAGTTTTGGCGCCACTTCAAAATATGGCTGCTTACTCAAGGCTTTTGGGGATACCGCAGGTCTCAGCAGGTCTAGCAGTAAACAGATGCCGTTCTGCAGTTTCAAGATTACTATCTCGTATTGATTTTAGTCGCTCTCTTCTCGTTATAGCTATAATAATACGGTTGTTTTAAAGCGCACTTCATTGCACCCGCGTCCTCAGATCGTTGCAATGAAGGGCGCCTTCTAAATACTTTGCATACACTGGAATGAGACGTCTCAGGCCGCCTCTCTGCTGCTTTGATAATAATTCTATTAATTTTCAATTGCAGTCCAATAACAGCCTCATTATAACAACGTCAAATTGTAATACAGTTACTAATGCCAATCGTTCAAATCTCTCTGCTGCTTTGAAAATGCCCCCCTCTGCCAGCCTGTTCCTATGACGTGGATCAAAACAAGGAAATACCTTTCTTTACGTCATTACGTTGTGTGAGGCAAAGGATCTATAGCAGCTGCAATACGTATAAGCAGAGAAACAAATTTTGCTCGTGCTGCTGGTGTGGATTCACGCCCCCACCCCATGCAAATAACACTGTCCTAAAGTAAACCACCTTTGAAAGGCGCGTAGGTATTTAAATGTTTCAATGTTGCTTAGCGTTTTAAAGAAATTAAACTCTCTCCCAGATACGGCCATAGACTCCTTGTACAGCAGCGAGAGAAGCCATAGAAGGCTGGCTCGTTGGTCTAGGGGTATGATTCTCGCTTAGGGTGCGAGAGGTCCCGGGTTCAAATCCCGGACGAGCCCATTTTTTAATTTTTTTCTCGGTCGTCATCGTCCCCCTCCCACCAGTGCTAAAAGCACAATAAAAATGTATTCCACCCCCCATGGCTCCCGCCGCCCCAGAACTTAATATACATTGTCCCGGGACTTATTGGTATGGTCGTTGTGCCATTTACTGGTGCACTAAGATGTGAAAATACGTCCCTTTTTCCTTTTCGTTGCCTATTGTGTAACTTTAAGAAGCGGAGTAAGATTTTTTTTAAAAAAAACCCTTCTTCCTATTCACCCAGCTCCTTTCCTGCATGTGTACTAATACTACGTACTAGTATTTTTATGACAACGGTGCTAGTAGAGGCGGTTTTATTAGGAAGCCCAGAATACAATAAAATAAATGCAATCGTTCCACGTGACTCTTAATGGAAAAGAGCATCAGAATAAAAGGCTATTTGATGCCTTTCTCTTCCCTTGCGTGCTCCGTGGAGGCGTCTTAATTTCCTTCTCCCGATTCCTCGATTTGGGAATATGTTTTAAAAATAACCATGGCAACCTTCATGTCAAAGCAATATTTTCGCCCCGTTTTTCAACAGTGCCACCTCCTGTTAATCTTTATCTATTTATCATTTTCCTCTCGTGAAGGCTCGATCGCTTTCATGGTTATGTACCAAGCACCTTATGTTCCGCTCCTCCTCCTCCTCCCACCCACAAGGCCCTGATGATAGAGCTGCAAAATTAATAAAATGCGGTCGTCCCCCAAAATAGGACGGAATTATACCACCCCCTCCAACAACGGGCTCGTCCGGGATTTGAACCCGGGACCTCTCGCACCCGAAGCGAGAATCATACCCCTAGACCAACGAGCCGCTCTCGACACACTCCTCCTCAGCTCACTTCTTCACTTTTATCCCGCCCCTGTTGCACTGCGCAAGTATACCACTTAATAGCCGGCTCGGTTTCTCACATAAACACGTGCACCCCTTCCATTTTGAAGAATGGTTTGGCCCACCGTCCCGGGGGACACTATTATCCAGTCAAATAACTTCACGGCATTCTTCGCCCACCTCAAGGGAGAGTCCTTTCTCCGCAGAAGGGGGGTTCGGAGGAGGACGAAAATTCTGGCCGCCTCGCGAAAAATCTCTCTGTTCCTTTATATACCCCGTGTGAAGAAATGCAGTAAGCCGCGTTCCGGCTGGGCCGCCGGATTTCAGGGCAAATCCATTCATTTCTGTCGGCAAAACTAGGAAGTGAGCGTGGCCGTTTCTCCCTCTTGACAGAATTCCTTGGCCGTTTTCTATTGCTGAGGGGTCCCGTTCACTCACCCCTGCCCCGCGCGCATTCTCCCTTCCAACGGTCCTAGTTTAAATTCGACGACGAAGAGCGAGTTCCCGGATGAGGAAGCTCTTGTGGTGAATGATATAGCCAACTTTCACCCACCCCTTCCCTGTCTGGGCTCCTGTGCTCTTTAACAGCAGCATATGGCAGACAGAGATCAGTGTAAGTAAAACTTTCCTTGAAGAATTGATTTTGGGGAAACGCCATTTGTCAATTTATTCATGCCTGTTATGGGCTTCCTAAAAGGCACAACCCCTCTTGGAGTGCTGGATATAGGCAAGTGTGTGTGTGGAATGAGTAGTATTCAGATATTTTACATAAAAGCGAAATGGTCTTCAAACGCACAAAAGGGCACTGTTTCCCCTCTGCCTTAATAAAGGCAAAATACCAGGTGGATAGATTGATTTTTTAAAAATTGGTTGTTCAGTACAGTGTACACATGTAGAAAGGGGCTTTATATATTTTATTTTCATCTGCCTTAGCCTTTCTACATAACAGAAGGCTCGTTTCATCCATAGTTTCATCAAAGTGTTGGTGCTGACCTTTAAAGCCCTAAACGGCCTCGGCCCAGTATACCTGAAGGAGCGTCTCCTCCCCCATCGTTCTGCCCGGACACTGAGGTTCAGCACCGAGGGCCTTCTGGTGATTCCCTCACTGCAAGAAGTGAGGTTACAGGGAACCAGGCAGAGGGCCTTCTCGGTAGTGGCACCCACCCTGTGGAACGCCCTCCCACCAGATGTCAAAGAGAAAAACAACTACCAGACTTTTAGAAGACATCTGAAGGCAGCCCTGTTTAGGGAAGCTTTTAATGTTTAATAGACTATTGTATTTTAATATTCTGTTGGAAGCCGCCCAGAGTGGCTGGGGAAACCCAGCCAGATGGGCGGGGTATAACTAATAAATTATTATTATTATAGTCACATGTTGGGATTGGAAAATGCATATCTTCCTTGTGCTTAAATAGAGAAAATAGTTTCCTGACCCACCAGAGGTGTTAATTAACATAGTAAATACAGTATTGGAAGATTGTGTTACAAGCAATAGCAGTTGAGAATGGTCACTGTGTTTATTTTGCACATACTTCATTTAATACAGACTATATTTTAACCATCTCATGATCATTTGAGCCCAGTATTTATACCCACCTCCCACTAACGTGTTTTTAAAAAAAATATTCCTGCCAACTGAGAACAGTATTTCATGCATCTGATGAAGTCCACAAAACATTTTGCCTTAATAATTGTGTTTGGCTTATTTTCGCTGCAACAGACTAACATGGCTCCCTCACTGGAATATCTTTCTATCTTTAACTGCCTAAAGCAGTGATGCCCAAACTTGGCCCTCCAGCTGTTTTGGGACTACAATTCCCATCATCCCTGACCACTGGTCCTGTTAGCTAGGGATGATGGGAGTTGTAGTCCAAAAACAGATGGGGGGGCCAAGTTTGGCCATCACTGGCCTAAAGAGTCAACTGAAACAGAACCAAAGCAAAACAAGATGGCTTTTTCTGATGATTCTCCTACTTCTGTGGAGCTCAAGGTTTCAGTTGCTGCTATGGAGCACATTATTTATAACCCTGTCAGGTATATGTTTAACATTTCTCCTACAGGCTTGCAGAATCTGTTAATTAATTGTATTTTTGCAACATGAATGGTTAGAGAACAAATAAATTTTAGCATGATTAAACCACGGGCCCTTTAGCAAGATCGGTCAGTACAAGTTGACACTAAATAAAGAGGGGTAATCTAGTAGTTTTATCAGATGGGGAACTTGTGGTCCGCCAGTTGTTTTTGGACTTCAGCTCCCATCACCCCTGGCCATTATTATTAATTATACCTATCAGGTATCCCCCCCCCCCGTGAACTCAAGAGGACTTACAAAAATGAACAGTAAAAGCAAGCATAAAAACATCTTTAAATGCTCACCAATACTCACCAGTACCACATTTGTGTGTCTGTGAGGGAGAGTGAGTTAAGAGTTTGGGGGATAGGCTGTATGCCTGAGTCCCTTTCTAATTCCTAAAACAGCACAGATTCAGTTCCTTGAATAGCCAGGCTAGCTTCCTGGTGAGGTACTGGCCCTCTAAGTATGGGCCACTGAGGTAACAAAGGAAGTGGCTGAGGAGCCAGGCAGAAAATGGGTGGGTTTCCCTCCCTCAACTCACTGGTAGTTAAAGAGGCAAAAGGCCAGAGTTGAGAATTTAGGTGTGTGAGAGGTAGAAGGTAGAAGCAAAGCTTCAGGCTGGGCAGCTGGGAGGCAGAATCATGCCTGATTTCTGCTGGAATCCAAAGCTGTGACTATGGGAGAAACAAGGCCCTCTTGGGGTGTTAATGCTGTAAGTCCCTCCATTGTAGGATCAGGTTGTATATATGTGTAAATAAACCATATATCATAAAGACACCACAGTCTCCACTGTCCCTCATTCCAAGGAAACAACCCTTGCCTCGAACCCCTGGAATCTCACACCACTCATAGCTTGGAGTGATACGCAACAATATAATATAATGGCTCTTGGCCGTGCTAGCTGGGGCTGATGGGAGTTCAACATTTGGAGGGTCACAGGTTCCCCAACCCTTAGGTGATGATTCTGCAACTTGGTGTCATCAAAACATTAAATAGATAAGGACTAATTTAGTGCATTGGTCTGTATATGGCTTGGGACTGTGGTATATTGAGTATCTCTTAAGATGCCTGTAACGGAACAGTCAGTTTTCCCTTCTACCACTGGCTTGATGTTGTTTAGTTTCACCTCTGTCCATGTATATGAACGAGTGGAAGGCAGTGTTCCTAAGAAAAAGGAAGCTGTTTATAAACCTGTCTTTGCTGATTTGGGATTTTTGCTGCCTTTAAATATTGGAAACTACAGAAATATATTTAAGCATGAAGGTAGGGATGGAAAGCACTATGCCAAATCCAGGTTCATGGGGCATCAGGACAGCCTTATATTGCTGCCATGCAGACACTTTACACTTTAGGAACTAGTGCATGCTTTCTGCTCCCTTTCACTGTGTCACCAGTTACACAGAACCCCAACTTGAGTAAATATGGTTTGGTAGCTTCTGCATGAGAGAGTTTTCCTATTTTTAAACTCATCCCATTCCAATGTTTTGTCTTCATTTTACAAGGCTAACATTGTTTACTCAGTTGTTAATTCAGATGCTTACCCACCCTACTATATTTCACTGGACACTTCATTGCCAACAGTGCTTATGTTGTTTTGCTAATGAAATACAGAAGTTAAAAAAGTCTTACTGCATTACATGCAGGAAACTAATAAATTCCTTGTCTCTCCACAAGGCTCGACACCATTTTTCAGCAAGTGTCTATTTCCTAACCTAATTAGAAAAAAGAGCTCATTAAAGGCACAAAGAATTAAGCCAACTAATGCTTATCATGTTTTAATTTTGCTTTAGGCACATTTTCCCCCCTCTGAAAACTTTTTAATAAAAAAAATAGACTAAATTGCTGTGTAAGAAAAGACTTACATGTTTAAACACAATTCCTTGAAAAACACAGGAAATATTTGAATGTCTTACAGTTAATGGCAGAATGTTCTAGGTTGTGGCATGCCCTGGCAGGCTATCTTTTCAGATCTATGGCATCTGAAGCTGTACTGTATCTCCAAACAACTTGAATAGCACCTGCACCATTTGTGCACTTTAAAAAAATTGCCCAATATCTTGCCCACTATTTATCTTTAAATAGGAATATTGTATTCATTAACATCAAGTGAGAACATGCCACATTTCTCTGTTTTGATTTCCAGGGAGGAAGTAGTATTTATTGCATTAGATTTATCCTTATGAGCTTTTAAAGTTAATTCTAGACAAAGATAAATTTCTGTGGCTTGCAGTTTATATGCAGTTGGAAAAAAATAGGCAAAAACAGTTGTGAGGGAGTAGGCAAAAGTTTGTTGTACTGATGTTTGGCTTGTGGTCATTTGTGCTATATTTTCATTAAAGTTAAATAACTATATAATTACTTACATCTGTATCTTGCCAAACACATAAGCCAAGGACTTTCAGGAATCTTTCAGTTATATTTGTTGTTATGGCTGTCATTGTGGAACACTCATAAAATGGCTACATTTTTGCACTGAAGCAAGCAAAGTAATAAATTATGACATTTAAATTTAAGATGAAATAATTAATGAGCTGGAGCACACAGGTGAACAATAAAGAAAGAAAATTTATCATCACAACCTCCTGACCAATGCTATTTTTCTAGAAAAAAGAGGTGCTGGAATTCACCATGACTGATTTAGCTGCTAGCACACAGAACCTTAGTCAGGAATGTGACTACAGGAAGACAAAGGGTACAATTTGTATACGGGTGACATTTTGTCCGAGAAGGGGAAACAATTACTAGGTATCAGCTGTATTTGTGAACAATTATGCCACAAACCATTGTTTAATAGGCTAAATCCATATCTGGAGGAGAGCTACATTGCCATCAAGAGCAAACAGGCCTGGGGGTGGGGGCAGGGTAGATAACAGAACACTTTACAGCAGTGATGGCCGAACTTGGCCCTCCAGCTGCTTTGGCACTACAATTCACATCATCCCTGACCACTGGTCCTGTTAGCTAGGGATGATGGGAGTTGTAGTCCCAAAACAGCTGGAGGGGCAAGTTTGGCCACCACTGCTTTACAGTGAAGCATTACCATTAGGCAAAATGAGGCAGCCACGGGTGGCAGATTTTGTGAGGTTGTAGCAGTAAGGGGCTAGTGGCTAGAGCTATGTGCATTAAGTGGCTTGCCCTGCACCCCTTGCTGTCTTTAGGTATGGTAGAAGATACTGTCTCAGCACCAGTGTTTTAGTAAACAGCCATTCCAGGCTACTTCTGGATGGGGGGGCGTGTAATGCATTTTCTCCACCTCATATTAAAATTGGACCAAACCCTGTGCTGAAGAGAAACCTAGCAAATAACTGAACATGAACCAACAGTAGCAATATGAAGAGGTTACCTCAGTGGCCCTGCTGTCTTCATGAAGTGTCCACTGAAGTGGCACTGTTACATGATGAATGCAAGCTGCCATAAAGAAACAATGCTCTTACGGTCTTTTGAGCTATTCTTGAGTGATGATGCCTAGGTTCACCTGGGTGCAAAACTAGAGTTGGGCCTCATTAGGCAGTAAATGGGCATACCTTCCAGCACATCCCAGCAACTAAGGGTTTTGACAGCTGTCTTTTCTCTGGATTCAGCATGTGAGATTAAGAGTGGGATTGAAATGTTGGCAAGCCTGAATAGTCATATCACTGCCTTGGCTTTTGCAGCAGATGAGAGAGAGGGCATGTTGACCTTGCTTTCACCCAGAGAAACATGACAAATCCAAAGTCTTACTAAGACAGATGGTTGCCACAAAAATTCTGTGTGTGTCAGGTCTTTGACTTTGCCATGAGCATAGTCAGCAGTGTATCTATTTTGAGCACTGTAGCAAGAAAAAATTATTTTCAGTTCAGTCATTCTATCCCTTGCTACACACTATAAGAAGTGCAGTGAACAAAACAATGAGTTGCCCATATGGGTTGTGTTCTTTGATTTTTAAAAATAAAGGAAAGAATGTACATAAATATATCATCTGTCTGAAATACAACACCTTTTGCACAATTCATAGTGAATATACAGAATTCACAGCTGCTGAATGCTGTGTTGGCCATTAGAATAGACTGCTTTAAAAGGATCAGGCAAACTAATGTAATATAGGTTTATCAATTACCATTATCCATAACAACTAAAACAAAGAACTTCTATGTCCTGAATCAGTACAGTTTTGATTTCCAGATTCTTGGGACAAATAAGAGATGATTATCTTCAATTTGCCTTGCTTGAAAGTCACAGAGCATCTAGTTAGCCATTATGGAAAACAATGGTGGAGATGCACCTGTGTTCTGATCAACAAAGCTGTACTTATGTCACATACAAATCCCATGCAGTTTGATACCTTTTTGAAATGCATACTGTTTCTTGCACTTCTATCTTAGTGCTAAAGTTTAGAACCTGTAAGATGTGAAGCTTCTACCAGGAGAGGCCTTTTGAAAGGGACGAAAAGCAATCTCATGTTCACCGCCAGCCAACCCATTGGACAAAGTGGACAATTGCCAGGACTTTGGGAACCTGTAGTTCTCCTGATGTCGGATTCCAATTTGCATCAGCTCTGTCAAGCATGGCTAGTGGTCAGGGATAGGAATTGTAGTCAAGCAATATCTGGAAGGCCACAGGTTCCCCAGTCCTGACCTACAAGGTGTGTTATCCTTAGAGACTTTGGCATCACACACCATCAGAACATTGGGGCTTTAGCAGCGTAAACATTGTTTTCATGGGGAATCCACTCAGTAACTGGCTTAGTATTTATGGCAAGTGCCTTCCAGGACCTTTACAAAAAGCCAAAACCACAAGAAGATCCAGTTCATTTAGTAAGGATGCTTTCTGCCTGAAGACCATCTGGAATTCATTGTTTGGGAACCTTATTGCTCACATATTCCTACTTAGTTACAGCTGGTAGCAGTACAGTGATTTCCTGGCAAGTTAGGAAGTATAATAATAATAATAATAATAATAATAATAATAATAATATTTATACCCTGCCAATCTGGCTGGGTTTCCACAGCCAATGCTGCTTGGCTTTTCATAAGTCGGCTTCTTGAGGCAGAAACATTACTAATTTTTAAGTTCTTAGCAAATTTGAATAATCATAACATAAATTATTCTTATTTCAAAATACCATATTGTAGCTATACAACTTTAGGTCCAACAGCAGAAAAGACATGGTCATATCCATGCATGATTATTGATGCATATTGGCTCTATACAGATAATTCCCCCCACCATTCAAGAACAGTAGTAAAGGTTTATTTCTGCTATTACACTAGTTCCATTTCTGTAGCCATGGCATGGGAACTAGTCAAACATATTAGGGCAGGGATGGAGATCTTATACAGGGAGACTAGCCTTTCTAGGGTGCGGGAGATACTTTACTCCAAGGGCTATATGAATAAATGTTTGTCTTCTAAAGTGCAGGATGGCAGATAATTATATAGTCATTAGTAATGTAAAGGGCACTGCTCTATCATATACTTGTGACAGTCACTGAAACACCAATGGAGATGAAAGAATAAGGTCTCTTCCAGCACAGATGCACATATACACATTTGAGCAGCACATTGTGTGCACACAGGTCTGTTATGGTCTACTCTTGCCTTCCATCTTCCCAGTGATGTTTGTAATGTGGGGCCAAGATATGCAGAACTGGATGTGATAGGGAGAGCTTGCAACTTAGTGGTGGTGCATATGGTTAGCATCTAGAATATCCTAGGTTCAGTTCTTGATCTCTCCAAATAGGGCTGGGGGGAAGCACTGTTACCAGTCAGTATTGTCAATACTGAGCTAGATGGACAATGATCTGACTTTGTATACTTCAGAAAAGGGGATGAAAAGAGTTTGCTAGATGTTATTCTTGCAAATGGAATTTTTTCCTTTACCACATATAACAAATTATTCCATAGTCACAAACTAAACCAGAAGGGATTGTTTTGTGTGGTTGTGTGGGTGACCATGTAATTGTTATGCATGCAGCATAGTTTACAGCTGACAAGCCACAAGAGGTTTGGAAATGTCCACTTTAATCAGAAAACGTAACTAATATGCATGATAGTTCTTTCTATATGAAAAATGCTTAAAAAGCCCCAGTAATTGTTGCATTCCTTAAGTCAACATACAATAATTCTCTGCGCAATCGTTCTTCTTGGTGTGCCACCAGCTTGAAAAGCCTAGAATGTTAATTGTCTGTATCAGGCTATCCTCCATCACAGATGACCAGATTGCTGCAGTAAATAGCCTAAAAACTGCCAAAGGAAAAGGATAACACTGATATCTTTGGGGTTTTCCTTTAAGGAAGAGCTTTTGCTCATTCATAAGAAAGTACTGTAGTGGGAATCCCTCCATAACCTTGGTTTCCCATTTACTGTGTGCCCAATGATTTTACTACTATCACACTCTGGAGCTTGTACAGGTTTCTGTGTCTCCTGCAAGCTCTGGAGTTGCAGTGTCTTGTTTGTCTGATATCAGCTGTGTGTCCTCACTCTCTCTTAATTGAGCCACCCTCTCTCCTTTATCTTTTATTTCCTGGTCAGAAGCAATACCATCTTCCCTATCCCTCAAAGTGCTCTTCTGTGATTTTATTTTTGTATCCTCTGCATTGTCATGATCTGGATTCTTCTCTTTGTCGTCTTTGATGTTCTCACATGAATTTCCCTCTGAAACATTCTGATGTGGCTTCTCTTCTTTGCTGTCTTTGCATAATACCGTTTCTTCTGCTCCTGCTTCTGTCTCTTTGCTTTCTGTTCTTCTGGACACTAGTCCTGGTGGGGGGTTTTCATCAGATCCTATCTCTTTTTGTTTCTCATGGTGATCTAGACCATCCACAGGGGGAGAGAGTGACTTTGTTGCCTTTTTCTTGTCCATAAATACACCATTCTCCTCCTCGGCACCATTCTCCTGAGATGAAACTGTCAACCCTATATCTAGGTCATCTCCATATTCTGATTGAGACTTTCGAAATCTTCTAGAGGGTGGTCTGCGTTTTATTGATCCCCGTGTGCGTACCTGAAAATGGATAGAGCTGTGATTGAAAACCATAAAGGAGATCAATGCTGCAAAGTCAACAAAACACCCAACATGGATGTTTACATGTTTAGACTCTTAGTCATATACTGTACTATTTCTCCTTTACATCAATAGCATTTGGCATCAGCTTCATTTTCATGAGAGAGAACAGATGGTTGCCCCTTATCACAAAAGGGGAGAAGAGGTTAATAGATTATTTTCTGTGCCCACCTTTGTGTGTATATGACTGTTGTGTTGTTACACAGATGGGCAGCATAGCATGCATGGATGACAAATATGATTCTCTGGTCCATGCCAACTTTAGGGATTCTACCATAACATGAGATTGTGTTCAAATCTGAAAACCAAGAATTTAGGCTGAAGAGTGCTGACTCATTCTCTTCCTGCTTATGAGTAAGAAATCAATTTCTATGGAAAGCTATTTATTTATTCATTTTTTGATCCCAGACTAAGTGAAAGAAATAACGACTTAACATGTTCAGTGGCACCAGTGAATGGTCCAGGAGTACTTGATGCTGCACTGCAATATCTGGGATACTGGTAGTTTGGTCAAGACTGAACTTCATGGCCAATAGCTTATGACTTTGGGATCAGGTCCTCAAAAGCAAGCATGCACAAGATGAACAGGCAAGGTCAACTTTCAAGTAGATCAAATCCAAAGTGGCTGTTTGGAGATCAGGGAAGAGAGAAAGCACAAGAAAGGAATATCAGGGAAACCAGACAGAAGTAAGGAGGTCTAGATTAAGATGGTGCTCACAGTAATGCATATGTGGGTTGATTTTTCTATGTGCACTTTTATGTGCTTTATTTTACACAAGATTACTTTCAGTTGTTTGCCTCCAAAAACTATCTCAATGCTTCCAATCTACACTAACCTATTTTGTGTTTTCCTTTTGCATTTTTATTTTGTAAACCACCTTGTGATCTTAGGGTGAAGGGCAGCATATTAAATAAATAAATAGTGGTGCTTGTGCTGTGTATTTTATCACTTCCACTCAATTACTACTTCCCCACCCTCCAAATGTTCCATAAACATGTCCTTTACTGCATGTGTGCATATGTTTATTTACCAGTGTGCACAGGCCTTTAAAAAATATTTTGTCCATGGCATTGTGCAAGAATTAAACTTCTACCAAAGCAAACATTTCAAGCATCTTTCACAGTAGGCAAAATGGACATTAAAAAACAAACAAACAAACAAACAAACAAACAAACAAACCCCAAACATGTTTTACAATTTACTGGTTTTTGTGTGTGCGCAAAATAGCAGATTCAGAAATAAAAACATATCTGTATATCATGTCCAGTTGTGCAGCAACAGAGAGGCAAGGCAGGGCAGGGCAGGAGGAAACATGGGTGCCTCTGATCTCCAGATCCTTTCCCCAACACAAAAAGCCATATTCTCTCTCTCTCTCTCTCTCTCTCTCTCTCCTCTTTCCTAACAAGTCGTCTCCTGCATTGTGGAAGACCAGCACACATATACCATACCTTGTTATAAAATTGAAGATGAGTGCCCTCTGGTGGCTTATCAAAACTAACTGGTGTCTCATCAGCTTCACTTGATTGAGACTTTGGGCTGACAGGAGTGGATGGAGGGCTGTTAAATGGAGAAACCATTACTTTTAGGCCAGGGCTTTTCGGAGAAGCTCCTGGCAGCAGGGCAGCTGGAGCAAATGCCAGATTGGCCTGCAAAGAAAAGAAAACAGTTGTGCCTCAATATTATCACCCCACCTATTACCAAAAGTTTGTTCTGGATGTGAAGTACCCTTAACAGATTAATATATTAACACACATGTTCTCAACTGTTTGTCTTAACTCAGAACCCAGGTCTCAATGCCACACCAATCGCTGTCACTGGACACATGCATTTGGTGGTGGCAAGTTCCCATTGGCACTGGTGGGTTGGAAGGCAGAGAGATCAATGGTAGATGGAGCCAGAGCAACCAACAGGCAAGGCCAGCCCCCCTTCCTCTCTCTGCTGAGTTCTACAGAGGCTACACTGAAACTCAGGAGGAAGAAGCTGACAGACAGTGCTCCATTCGTCCTTATGGACCAACTTGCGCTGTATACAGAAGTACCTCTCAGAATCCTGTTCGCTTTTTCATGTGAGGCATGGAGCCTATGGCCTTCATCAATCCCCACCAGCATAGCCAATAGTCAGGGATGATGGGAGTTGTAGTCCAACAACATCTGCAGGATCAGAGGTTCTCTACCCGCCCCACCCCCAAGCTTCCAGAATGACCTACTGCCCGCCATTTGGAAATTACTATTGTTTAACATGACTGTAGGGGGAGCCCTTGCTCTTAAAACATTTGTTTAAACAGCAAATGTATCTAGCAGTGACATTGTTAACAAATTATCTGTAGAAGAGAAGATATGACAGGATAGTTTCCCTTCCCAAATAGCTGGATCCAAAGACTATTCTTGTGTCAGTGAAAGCCTGAAGCATTTTCCAGCCCCTCAGCCAAGAGAATGTATCTTCAGTGGCTTGGCACAGGGAGCTTGTGAACAAAGCCATAATAATATTAGATTTAAATCTCTCTATCCATCTTCATCAAGAGAATGCTCCTAAGCTTCCAGTGTTGTGAAATCTTTCTCACTTCCCGTCCAGATGACTACCAAAAATACCACAGGAGAAAAGCATGTGGTTGTGATGTTGTTCATGTCTGAATCCCCAGATAATGCAGCTGTTAAGGTGACTAGTGTAGCTGAAAAACCTGGGTGTCATTAGCAGGGCAGTGATATGAGGAAGCTCATATTGCTTGGGATCCTGGAATGCTTTTGTAGTGGATTACTAGGGCCAAGTTCACAATACCAATAGCATGAGCTGGGACAAAAACAGACGCTCTCATCTTTAACAATTAGCCACACTAGCATCAAGCAAGCATTACTGACAGAAGCAAATACCACTGCAATTTTAAAAGCACATGGAAAGTGATAAAAAGGGGAATACATGTATAGCAAAGATGACTAACCCTTTTTGTCCCCAAAGCCACATTCACCCTTAGCCAATCCTCTGAGGGTCACATGCTAATGGTGGAGATGGCTACCCCACACTCTCACATGTGTACATAACACACACAGCCCCCCTCTGCAGCTGATGTATGCTGATCAACCAAGGTGAGGGCCCCACCTCATTCATCAAAATATTGATCCCATGACAAGTTAGGGGATGATTTACATCCTATTAAGGTACTGGGCTGGGTGGTAATTTTTTAAACATTTTTTCTTTCTGCTGTGACTAACAAAATCAGTGAGGTGTTTTGGGGGCCCAGAAATATTTACTTGGAGGAGCTAAGGAGCTAGCTTCCCTTGGAGTATAGGACTGCATCCTAACTTGTAATGCGTATGTAATCAGATCTTACCTGTAGCTTTTCAATTAGGGGAGAGCTTTTTACCTTAACCTTTAGAGGTTGTGAAGCATTTGGAGATGGCTTCTGTAGAAGAAAAAAAAAGGAGATTGCTGCAAATAGGCAGTTTGCTATACATTAAGGCTGCACATAAGGGATGGAGAAAGGTGGAAAAGGAACAAAATGAGCTGTCGTTACAATCCTTCTGATAATGAATTTACCTTATAAGTCAACAGTGGCAACAACTGGGCTCCTGAGAAATAAGAGGGAAACGTCAGCATGCATGTGGGAACCTCAAGGTGGGCAAAAGGTGGGTTCCCCAACAGTTTTAGGAGAAAAGACGGCCTGGCCTTAGCATGCTGGGCAAACACAGATGCCTTGGGCCCCTTAGGGTCTATTGCTGCCGTTTCCATCTTAGGGCAGCCCAAGGTATTTTTGCTGCCTGAGGTGAAGGCAGGGTGCTTCTGCCCCTCCATTTCATATCCAGAAGACAAGCAGTCTGGATTTTTTTTTTTTTTTACTTCCATACTGGTGACAGGACAGCATTCATGACTGCACTTGAGGGCAGCAGCCTAACAGAGGATGCAGGCCAGGCCTCATGGCATGCACTTGATGACTGGATATTCTACCAGTTTTGCATTTAAAAAACAACAAAAAACATTCTGATGTATTTTAAATTGTGTATTGTATGCTTTTTAAAAAAAAATGTAAGACAATTTTTGTAGTGACAAATATAATAAATAATATAACATTGAACCATGTGTACATGTACACCCATCTTCTTCTGGAACAGCTGGGTTGTTCATAGAGATATGTGGCTTCTGTGTTCCTTTATCCTTTTAGATTAGCCTTCCCCATCTTTGTGCCCTCCAGATATTTTGGATGACAACCTACACCAGCCCCAGCAAGCATGGCTGTGCTGGTTGGTGCAGATGGGAAAACATATGGAGGGCACTGGTTTGGAGAAGCCTGTTCTAGATTCTCAGCTAGAAAACAGTTCAGATTCTCCAAACAGACTGATGCTTATTCTAGTTGTATATGATCCAAGCAAAGCTGACATCTCATACTGTCCAGATAGACAGAGCTGCCCTTTCATGTCCCGTATGCTACACAGCAACACTAGCCTTAACCTTAATGAGGTAGGGCACCCATAGGCTAGCCTGAAAGCTATCTTTCTTCTAGTAGTAGTGAATTTATGCAGCTGTGCCATGGCTCAGCAGTATTAGTGGTTTGTGTGGATGGAATCATGTCCCAGTGGTAGAAGGAGAGCACCAATTGTGTCTGTGCACCATTGTTTGACTTGTAATAAGACTGACTTTCCCTACTCTGTCAGCACTGAAGGATGCCATTGGGATCTAAAGTGACATAGGAAATGTGTAGCATAACAACATCGACCTGATACTCATTTAGTCAGCCAGCCCACCCATCATACTAACCTCTGGACCATTACATCTTTAGAGAGACTGACACTGCTTACAAAAGGAAAGGAAACAATAACTTCTTCAAAACACTGATACTTACTAGCTCACCATTCTGGCCAAGCTCTGCCTTGTTTGTGTGGAGAGGAAGGGAGCATGGTGGTTTTCTACGGGCTGGTTTAGTGACTGGTATCTAAAAATAGAGGAGTAGCTTATCAGTTGACAGAAGAGGAAGGAAGGAAAATCAAATGGAAAAATGCAATCTTTATATCGGGAAAGGACCTAAGAGCAGATGGTTGGGGAAAGCTCTTGAGATGTTACTGCCTATTTAGCAGAACTCCACTAATGTCTCTCAAGACAGATGGAGGCCAACAACAACAATCATTATTTTGCTAGACTCACCTGTCTTTTCTGTTCTGGACAAAAAGAGTATAATCATGATTTCTGTTTCCTTTTGTTTCTTGTTAGAAATATGCAATGCTTTCTCCACTCAACAAAATTACTACACTACTCTATGCTGGGCAGAAAGTGTCACAGTCACCTATTGCATAGCGTCTATAACATTACTGATAACAAGTGACACAACTCTCCACATGCCTGCGCTGTGTCTCAAGGCAAAGTAAGGAGAATAAATTGTTTTCTGAGTTCACTAGCTCCTGTGAAGCAACAAAGCTTGTTACATTTGAAAGCTTTTTCATAACTGACTGTCACCAAGCAAGACTTAAGGTGCAAAGTTATATTCACAAGTACTATCAGACTAGTTGCAAGAACTTGTAACAGTAAGGAACAAGGGGGTGAGACTCGGGGGCAATTTTGCAAGTGCCTGTGAAAATGGTATTTGCAGTTCTTGCAGCTGTAAACTGAATGAAAATATATTAAGGAAATATACCAGTACTACAGTGGTTCCTGATTATCAGCACCTTGGAGCCCTTTATGATGCATGCTCTAATTGCATTTTAACCTCTGCACAATACTGCTACTGCTACAAGCCCTGATCTGGTAAAAATTGTGCAGTATCCTATTAATACATCATTGATACGAAGTGGGTAAAGGTGTTACTGCTTGTATATGCATCCTTAAAAATAAACTATAGCTTGTGTGCTCTCCCATATAGGAGAGGGGGTGCTTAGCTTACAAAATAATGATGAAAATGGAAGATTTACAAACAATTAGAGATGTGTGTCTGTGTTGATAAGGCTTTTTTTTACTGGTGTCACTGGTGTTATGGAATGCACTTCTTGCTGAAGTTTTAGAGGTCCTATCTGTACTGGCACTCCACTGGCTTTTGAAGACACACCTATTTAACACAAACGTTTCTTTGATCTCTTTGCAATGGTCTCCTATTTTAACTGCTGTGTTTTTTTAATGGGATTGTTTTGTTGCATATTTTAATTATGAATTTATTAATTTTTAAAATGATTTAATAGAATTGCTTCCTGGTGCATTTTAATTATGGTTGTTTATATTTTAATACTTGTATTATTGGTTTTTATACTTGTAAACAGCTTAGAAGCCTATTTTGGCACTCAGTGCTTTATATATTAGATAATGCTGCTATAGATAATACAAAACAGGCACCATAGCAATGGATTTGCTACTCTGAAGAAAGAATTAAGACAAATTAGTAAAAATAAATAAAAATGCAAATTTATTGTGTAAAAGTGTTAGGAAAATTCTAAAAATCCCAACTCAAGGCATTTTTTGCATGCGAACACACACCCTCTCTTCTTGCACTGTTGTTTTCTGAAACTGAAGATTTCATTAATTTTGTACAGTTTAGTGCCAGCAGCAATTGGCACAAAAGAAAATCTAGTTGCAGACCATTTCATCCAACAGCGAAACTAGAATAGTAATGCAAAATAAATAAATGCATTTCTGTGATTAATAAAGCATAAGCACACATGAGTTACATTATTATTAAATTTGTATACTGCCCTTCATCCAAAGATAACAGGGTGGTTCACAATATAAAAGTACAAAATGGGAACACAAAATACTTAACACAACAAAAACAAATCAATAGCCCCCCTCCCACAAACACATTGTGAAGTCGATAGAATATTTTATCAGCCAAAGGCTTGGTTATAGAAAAACATTTCCCCAGGTGCCTAAAGATATGAAGGTGCCAGGTGAGCCTCTCTGGGGAGAGCATTCCACAAATGGGGTGCCACCCTCTGGGCATCTCATGGAGGGGGCAGATGAAGAAGGGCTTCAGATGATGATTGCAGGATCTGGGTCAGTTCATATGGGTAGAGGTGGTCCTTGAGGCATTGCAATCCTGAGCCATTAAAAGCTTTATAGCAGTAGCCACAGACCCAAGGGGTGGCTGATAGGGCTACCATAATTCTCCTGGTTGGAGGGAGGCCTGGCACATGGCACAGTCACTAACACCATACCTCCCCTTTCCCAGAACCACTGTGATTGGGGTGCCCCCTGCTCTCCCCAGCTCCTGTCTTCCCAGGCACATCTTACATCCCTTATTTTTTTTAAAAAAAACAGCCAAACCCCCTCAAATTTAAAAACACACAAGTTTAAAAGTAGTTTAAAACAATTTAAAACATTTTAAACAACTAGGGCAAGGCCTTTCCCAGAGAAAATGATGTTGTGTGGACAGCTCTTGCCTCCCCCCAAAGTCGCTCCCCTCAAAGGGGAGACTTCGCCACCCCAGGTAATTATATAGCCCCCACTCCCCAGGTAGATTGAGCCTAGGCAGACTTTCAGTCAGTCATTCAGCAGGGGTTGGGGTTGGTCAGGCTTCCCTAGGCCAGCCAAAGGTATGAAAATGCCAGCTTCCTCAAGAGGAAGAGGAATTCCAGCAGCTGTGGAGGAGGACCAGATGAACAGCTCGCCCCCTTCGCTAATGGTCTCTGGTTCCTGCTGCCTTCGAGAGTGAAACATCAGTTCTCCAGATAGCCTGTCACTCAATTTCCCTTTCCTTTGTGGTTGAGTTTCAAACTATTTTAATGCTGCCTCTATAACAGGAAGTATTATTGTTTCTTGTTAGGTTTCATTATTACTGTGTTTTAATATATTTTTTGTAGTAAGCCACCCAGAGAACGTTTGTTGATGGGCAGCTATAGAAATCCACATAACAATGATAATTGTACTTCACCTCCTTTCCAGACAGAGATGACTGATCTTGGAATTTTCCTGCCAGCTTTGCAACCGAGGGAGTTGTGGACTTCTCTTCCACCATGTTGGTTCCTGATGGCTTGTCCTGAAAAAAGACCAGAAACAAAAAGCTTGTCACTGTATGAAAAATATGGCAACCAGTGGAGATTCTGAAGTTAAAAACAATTATTATAAAGCAACGGGTAGTCACTTCCAGCTCTGTCAGGAAGTCTTTGAGTGATAGCCAACTAAGCTATACTCAGACTAGACCTATTGAAACATGGGTGTAGCCAGGGGAGTGCAGGGGCAGCTGTCCCCCCCTAAATCAAGTCAATAAATAAAAATACTTAACTAACTGACCAATTGTGTTGCAGATAACTCGGTTCTGCCCCCCCCCAAAGTCTGCCCCTGAAAAATAAATCCTGGGTACGCCCATGTATGAAAATCAATAGACTTACATTAGGGGTCAGCAAGGTTTACCTTGCCTGGGCCGGTTCATTCCAGCGGAGATCCCTCCATGGGCCAGATCACGGGTGCGCATGAGAGTGCGCACCCGCGATTTCCAGCATCTGCGCAGACGCGATTTCCGGCACTGCAGGAGCGAGTCCCTGCGCTGCGCTGCGCTGGTTTAGCACAGCGCGCAGGGACTCGCCGAGCAGGCGGCCTGGTTCAGGGGGGGCTCATGGGCCGGTTAAACGACCCCCATGGGCCGCTTGTGGCCCATGGGCCTTAGGTTGCCGATCCCTGACTTACATCCATTGCTTTCAGTCGATCTACTCTGAGTATAACTTAACAGGGCATGTCAACCTTTGTCTATTATTCAGCATGATAATTTGACTTATTCTCTGTTGAAATGTTGGAAATCTTCTTTTGTGTGTGTGGGGGTGTGTGTGTTCCATATTCATTTTCAGAGTGGCTTTCTCCCTTTTCTGTGTTTATACAGGGTGAGGGAGTTTGAAGTATCCCAATAAATAAAGGTAATGTTCGGGGCAGGCGACTGGGGGGGGGGGCAAGGCATAGTTGCAAGAAATTGGTTTGTGGGAGAGGATGGGAAACTTAAGCCCCTGCCCTGTTTGGTGTTTCCCTCCTTTAAATGCTACGTAGCCCAGGCCATTTTTACTGGCAGAACCCCTTTATGGTTCTGGAGTCCGTCTAGGGAGAAAATGTTCAAACTGGGGGAAGGGAAAGACACCCCCCCACACACAATGTGACCCATATTAAGAGCCCCTTGAGGTATTCTAAGAACAATAGCTAAGTGGCGCAGTACAAAAAGGAAAGGGACCACCAGTCCCACTCAGGATCTCCTGCAATTCAAGCACTGTTTAAAACTGCTTGAGGGGGAGAGTTATTGGCAGGAGAGAATTGGCAGGCAGTAGAAAGGTTAAACAACTCCCACCCCCTTACCCTCCAATTCTTTCCTGCAAGAGCTGGGAACTCTCTGTTTCCCTCATAACTTCTATTTCCGCCCATATTGTTCCCTATGTGTGAGAAAGAGGTTTGTCCTTCAATTCACAGGAGGCAGCTAGCATACCATTCTAAGATTAGACAAGAGCAAACTAGCTGTGGACCGTGGCCTGCAGGATTGGCAGCTGCAGATGCTCAGATTATGCTCCCAAATATCACAATTAAAGGAAAACCTTTAAAACAGAAATGCATATACTAGGGTAACGTGTGCATATGCACACGTTACTGAAAATAGCATTAAAATGTATCATATTAGGGAAAATAATTTTGCGAAAATGTGTACAATAGGCAAAATTATTTATAAACATATGTGGGTTTGGCTAAATTAGGACTAAAATGCCAATGAATTTTTATGAAGAAAGACTTAAAAAAATAAGTCACCAACTGATCTGGAACTTAAAACTGGAAAATTGAGAAACTGAAACTGACAGATTTGCCCATTCCCAGCTGCTACTTCATTTTAACAATCTTGAGATTGTTCCAGGTAGGGTCTCTATATCTCTGTAGTATTAATATTTGACCTCACATTTGTCCTCTTTCTGAGAATCACAACCATATCTATGAGTTCTCTGTCTGATGATGATTGGATAACTATTTAAAGTCCCCAACAACAGCAGAGCATTACACCAAAGGGTTGAGGTGGGTGGAATTAGACTAGTGCAAAGTTGACAGCACAATCGGATGGAGCAAAGATGTAACAGGGAAGGAGTGGGACTTCATTGGAATCTTGTGCCAACCCACAAATCTGTCCTGCAACATTGCCAGCAGAACACTACACGTGCAAAAGAGGTGGCATAAACATTCCCAGTCAAGTCAGTGGATGTCCCCAAGAAACTATCCCCCCACTTTCCCTCAGAACTGCAGTAGAAGATAGGATTCCACCTAACTCTGCAGCCCATCACATCACGTCACAAAGGAAGAATCAATATGATTTTTGCCCATGGAAGTATTGCATCACTAACCACCTAGAATTGTTGGAGGATATCCACAAGTGTGCAGATCTACATACCTATCTATATCAACTAGTAATTTGCAAGAAAGCAAAAAGAAGAGAGGAGGAATAAACTGACAGTTTTCACTACCGGGATAAGTAAATAGCAAGCTTGATCAGGAGTTGGGATGAATAGCAAAGTAGTCAAGTTTCCAAATGACACCAAATTATTCACAGGAAGATTACATCCCAAGCAGACTGAGAAGAACTCAACAGATCTCTACATATTGGATGACTGCCAACAAAATGGCAAATGAGATTAAACATAAGTGAGTGCAGACTGATATATCCCGGTACAAAAAAAGAGAGAAGAAAGAATAATCTAAATTGACTATAACCACTCAGGAAAAATGATTCTGAATCACTGAAAGTGTTAGCTCCATGTGTTGCACCAATGCTAAAATGAATATTCAGAAATGAAAATAATACCATTACAGTGGTACCTTGGGTTACATACGCTTCAGGTTACATACGCTTCAGGTTACTGACTCCGCTAACCCAGAAATAGTACCTCGGGTTAAGAACTTTGCTTCAGGATGAGAACAGAAATCGCGCTGTGGCGGGGTAGCAGCAGCAGGTGGCCCAATTAGCTAAAGTGGTGCTTCAGGTTAAGAACTGACCTCCAGAACGAATTAAGTACGTAACCAGAGGTACCACTGTATATAAATCTACACTTGTGCCATGCTGTATGCAGCTCTGATTGCCCCATCTCTAAAAATATACCAATGAATTGGTGAGGTACAGGAAGGGGTATCTAGAATGATCAAGAAGCGGAACATTTTCTCCACAACGAACTGCTTAAAAACTGGAGTTTTAATTATTAATATTGTGGACAGTTACAGCAGCCTCATACCAAGGTAGACTATCAGGTCATATCTGCATGCAGTTTAAGCACATATAATACACCTACTACACAACTTTGTTTTCATAGATGAGACTCTTGTGGACATTGTAAGAAACAGAAAATAGCCTAATTTGTATATGGTTCCTACCTAAAATTTGTGTTTCTTTAATTTTAGTCTAATGTGTCTTTAATAATAATAAACATGTGCTTTTGTACATCTGATATGTACCATGTAGGTATCATACACAACAGGCTGAAACTACTATATTTACAAAAATATGCCGGATAGTGAGAGCTGGAAAAACAGAGTCACACAGCTCTCAACAGCCAGTATCTTAAACACAGTAACGGTGACAATATTTGCAAAGGATAGCTTATTAACATAATCCCTCTTAGTAAAAAAAAAAAAGGAAAGTTGCAATGGAAAAAAATTCATCCAGCTGCATCTGTGAGTGTCAGGGAAAGACACTCAGAGGAAGTGGGCCTTGTTCCCACAAGATAGTGGAATGACCCTGAGGCTAGCTTTATCAAAACTTAAGTTTTTCTCTTCTCTTTAACTTTTCCTTCCTTCTAGAATAAGCAGTCTCATTTACAAACAGTGAAGGAACAAAAAGATTGATACTGCTTTACAATTCTTAAAATAGTTGAGAGGTATTTAAACATTGGAAGAACAAGGGCCAAGACTACAGATAGCTTGAAGAAGGACCACAGTTTATGGTCATATATGGTATATTGCACATTCTGAAAAGTTAACAGACATCCGGTTAGCTACAGGCCAGGCCAAACCTGATATTTTTGAAGCAACTTGGTTCCTTTCATGTCCTTTAATTGTCTGTGGACAGCATTAGCCAGCTAGGGTCCCAGGAATCTATTGAGCATTGCTGGATTATTTTAAAGAGAAGATATACATAATCATCCATGGTAACAAAGAACAAAAAAGACAACCAACAGAGTAAGATCCTGCCACTGCCCGTTCAAGTACATACAAAAACCAGGGAGGGGACTGAAAAGTAAGCACCAGTAACAGTCATGGATGCAAAAAGGAAGCAGCAACGCTCAAGATTCCTGGGACCCTATGATATTGAGACACACACACACACACACACACACACACACACACACACACACAGTATATGGTACTTGTTTCAACTGAGGCAATTTACACACCATGCATTTTAAGCAGATGACTTTCCATAAGGAATCCTGGGACCTGCAGTTAGTTATGCGCTGGATTGCAATTTAAACAGAAAAACTTACACTGGTCAGAAAGCTCCTTCGTATTTCAAATGCCTCTTTCTGTTTACATATTAACTATGGTCTGTCATTTGTAATATATATGTAGTGAGAGACTCATAAGCAATGTTTAAATTGCATGTCACATGTGAAAACAGTCTCAAATGGCAAGCATTTAATTTGTGTTATTTTACCATAAATATATTGCTTCAATTGTTAAGTGGAGGCAAGTGTTCTAGTAACTTAAAGAAGAAGCCAGTAAAGAAAGTTGGTGAAAAAAACAGAAAACAAATAGGCAGAAACAGTGATCCCCCCCCCAAAAAAAATACTGTTTAGGGGTACTCTCATTTTGACTCAAGAAAATCACCATTTTATAGTTCAAATCAGGAAAAATAACTACAGTAAATGGACAAAAGTACAAAGATTCACAAAATGTTTAGGGGTATGCATCCCCCCAGAAAAAAAACACTGGACAGAAAGAATACTTGCTCAAAAAGAGAGTGAATCAAGAGAGCCTCTATTGAGATTGTTAACTCTCTTCATGGGCTCAGCCAAGGCAGAAGTTACTCAGGAAGTGGGTAGACTCATGTTGGTCTGTAGATATTCCCCTAGAAGGAAATTCCACAATGACTATTCTGATTGGGAGCACACAGGAGCAAGCAGGGGCCCCTGCACAAGAAATAGCACATATTAAGAGTTGAGTAAACAAATGGCTCCATTCTTACCAACTACACTGATCTCTGAGTGAACATCCTTTTTCTACAGCCGGCTTTAGTTTTATTTCCCCCTCTCCGTATGTCATGACATTTGGCAATCTGATGCACTCCTTTGTAAAGAGGAAATTGTGCAATTTTTCTTGCATCCTCTGCAGTTAAGCCTCTGTTGGTGTTTAATAAAAAAAAAGTAGCTGCAAATAATCAAAGCTAATATACTCAGGCTCCCAGTGCAACCCTTTCTATAAACTAAAGGTTGCTTTTCAGATGGCTGAAGTTCTTTTGTTAAAACTTCCATGTGTTTTAGAAGTTGAACCCTTGCTGTTAAAAGTAAGCACCACTGAGTTCATTGGTGCTTGCTCCCAGGAAACTGCACAGGATTGCAGTCACACTGATCTTGATAAACTTACAGTAGTATATTATATACTGCTGTTCCTTGGTGTAGGTGTGTATAATAACAGATAAACACAGTTGCCTATATTTTTGGATTTTTGTTGGACTGTGACTATAGGGTCTGTCATGATGTGCTCTTGTATTTCAGAATTTACCACTGGGGAGGAGGGAAGGGTGGAATCTTTTAAAGCAGTCCATCCCCTAGCAAATATTAGTATTAATTGTGATGACAGTTTCCTAATCGACAATTCTCTAACTCATGTCATAGTTAATAATTGTAAAAGTGAGTAGCTAATTATTTGACAGTGGTGGACAGAATTCAAGATGGTGGCATTTCTGGGAAAGACGTAAATATTATTACCCTAATTAAGACGCGGGTTCTCAATATTTTCCTACAACTCTTTGAAGTTCTTTCAAGGAAGAAAACTTACTTTGCCAGGACCACCAAGAATAATGCCAATAGTTAAGAACGATAATCAATAATCATAGAACTAAACAAGTGCATAAAAATATTCAAATGTAGATATATCAATGTTAATGGAGATGTTTTGCCTGAAATTAATACCTGAAGTTGTCAAAGGCAAACTTTAATAAAGTTGCAGGAAAAGCAGAGACTATAGCTGACCTGATCTGCCTTTCCCAGGTGAGTTAAAGGAAACATTCAGGAACAGCAGGAGAGTATGAAGGTAAAAATATTGGCTATCTTTCCTATTTAAAAGCAACTGTCTCTACAGTTTGAATAATGAACAATATTTCTATTTAGAATAATGTTTTCATAGAATTCCGTCCTTTTCTCATTGGTTCTATAACTTCTTTGCCTGAGCAGTGTAGAATAGCATTACACTGTGTCAAGAGTTTCTGTGACAGCTACAAGTTCCGAAATAGAACCTGGACAGAGAGATGCCCATTCTCTGTTCACAGTTTTTCTCATGAGGGTAAATTTGAGTTAAGGCTAAACTTGGGTTAGCTTAGAAGGGGTAATTTGCTTTGGGGCCTCTAGAAACACTCAGCTGTGTAGAAAATGTAATACTGTACTGTATTCAGAATTGCTAAAACTGTTGTCTGAGGGAAAGCGTTATGCCGTGCAGACTAATACCACTGAAACACACAAGAGCCAGGAAGAGCCTTATATAGCACAGTTATGCACAGTTACCCAGTAGGATTTTTTAGCTGATGTTTAGTTTTTTGAGTCTGGATTTACAGTAAGTTGTTATGCTTTTCTTCTTTCTGTGGTATGCAAAGAGCAAGTGGCCCCTTCTCTTTAAATACTGTCTGTGCAGATTAGTGAAGTTGGCAGAATTCATTTGTGTAACCCAACATGGAAACATAAATCCCTTTAATCAGAAATATGACTCAGAACATGTGCACTACTTTTATTTTGTATTTTTGTGAATAACTTGGGTGCCTCATTTTGAGACAGAAAGATGGACTAGAAATGTTTTTAATAATAATACTTTATGTGTACATAGCAACTTTGCGAGGTAAATGGGCATGGCTTGCTCCATTTTACAAAGAGGAGGAGATATTGCATGCCTGAGGGGAAGTAGAAAGAAATGGCCTTGTTTACAATTAATTAAGTCCAAATTTGCATTAAGAGTGAAATTTTAAACAAACATACTTGGAAGTAAATCCAGTTGAAATCACTAAGGCTCAATTCCTGATTAGCTTGGTTTAGGATCTTCCTGGATACTAAAATTAAGGTAGCAATTCCGTGCACCCTTACTGGGGAGTAGTAAGTCCCATTGCATTTAATGGAGCTTAGCTCTGAGTAGACATGTATAGGATTTCACTGCACCTGTTCCCACCAGATTCTCAAACGTTTGTCTTCTGCCAGAACAAAATGCTTCCCTACTTGTATCACTGTTCTTCCCTTAGGAATCCCTTTAATCTTGTATCATATAACAAGGCGAACTGAAGGTAGGCTGTGGTTCACCAGAAGATCTCTGGCCAATTCCTGGTGGACCACCTAGTGCCTGCTGGTTGCTAGGATTCAAAGTAAAGAATGCTGGATTAAATTATCCTTGGGTTGATTTAGCCGCTTTAAAGCAAAAGTGCATGCTCAGTACCAGCTATGCATTAACTATTGAGATATCCTGAGTATGCCCTCTTGTTTTGTCAATATAAAAGGCTTCAGTTCACCACAGTGAAGTAAGCAGTAGTGGGCAGTGAGGCACAACATTCACCTGACCTACGGTTTCAGAGGACCTCTGGTTGCCCTAGTGGGAGTGAGGTTGGTGTAGTGCAAACGCACCATTGAGAGTATCAGATTTGGGGGGGGGGGTCACCTGTGAAATGTGCAACCACTAATCTTCATTTTTAATGCTTCTGTATCATTCACTTGAGCCCTCACATTTTCTTTCACTCCTTTTAAAACCATTTTGTTAATAAATATTAAATAGTAAAATAATTTTTTAATGTATGTGTCACTCCAAGGAGGGAAACCTGAGGTCTGTTGTGGGCATGCATGCAGGTATTTGTTTACGTGTGTGTGTGTTTTGTTGTTTTTTTAAAATACATGGTTTTTTTATATACCAGATTTACACAAAAGATCAGTTAAAAAAAAAACACAAAACCAACCCAGGCAAGGATTTGGTGTTGCTCGCATGAAATGCTGCTGCTTCCTTTTCTCCTCTTTGCCTTTATTTATTATCATTTATTATTATCATCATTTATTAAAATTAAATACTGCCCTTCATCACAAGATCTCAGGACAGTTTACAGAATAAAATAAAAGATAAAAACACAAGTAAATAATTAAAAGAAAACCAACAAAACAATAACCCCCCTCTCCCACCTCCTGCAGGCAATTTTAAGCTTAAGTGCAAGTTATGCACAAAAACAGTTCTGTGTAAAATAGCTGCTTTAAAAATAAAAAATACTGGGAATGTGCCTTCAGCAAGAACCTGGTAAAAAGAGGCAGGTTGCAGCCTTTCCTTTGGGCTGATGGAAACAAAATGGAAGTAGGTGGTGTGACAAAAGGTGATACCCAGTGAAACAAGAAAAACCATATACACAATGCGCGTCAGTGCACCCACTGTTAGGTAACATAACTTTTATATTGAATTTTCCCATCTTACTGGATTATCTGCAGATTGGGAAAATCTGAAAGCAGCAGTGGGGGCAGGCAGGCTGTGGCCTATATCGTGTGGACACTGCGCAAAAAAAGCAAGAGACAAGTGGCTTCAGATCCACATTTGACTCCAGTGTGAATGTACCCAAAGTAACATTTTGAGAAACATGGCCCCAAGAACCTCTTTGAGCCTTTGAGATGAGTCCCCCCCGCCCAGCATATGAACTAAATAGTTATTTTGAATGGATAGCTTTTTATTATTTAAAAGCTGTAGTAGCTGGCACGTAGTTATTTTTGAGTGGCAGCAAGGCAGCAGATATGTAAATAACATTGCACATTACACGTTTTGTTTCTCTGTCACATGTACAGCTTGATTTTCTAGACTGAGGCAGAGTGCATTTTGCAAATTGTAGGTTTCTTATGTAACTAACGGCATATAACCACAATGTCCTTTCATAACAATAACATCCTGATCTAAACAAGAAGTTCTCCATACCCCAAACTATACATGATCAGCAAATTGTGTACAGAGAAAAGGTGTAAAATGTTGTGAATAAATCAGGCCAGAAAAATGTGAATCCAAATAATGGAAGAAGGAATCAAAGGGGGCAATAGAAGCAGGGCATTTAATTCACAGTGCCACAATAACCTGGAAGGAAAGGTATCATCCTTTATTTATTATTTATTTAAAAGGGTTCTATACCACCCTTCAGAATAACCTCCAGGCCAAGGCCATTAAGCTTACTAATGAAAGTACTAACACAGCTGTGAGGGAAAGCATACTGGGTGATCTCCAGCTAAGAAACACTCAAAGTATGCCCACTGGTTTCAGTTATCCTTCTCCAAGTATGACTAACACTGGACATTTTCCATGATTAATAATATGAGTGGGGAACCTCAGGTGAAGGGGCAAAAAATGGCCTTTCAGGCCTATCTGGCCCTCAGGATTCTTGCCCCTCACTGGCCCTGCTCTACCTCCTTGAGTGCTTTTGCCGGGTTGGAATGTGTCCTTGAATAATCCATCCCCTGGATGGATGGGTGGGTGGGTGGGTGTGTAGAAACCTCTGAGTTTTGCATGGCTTGAATATAAAGGCATTTGCTACTCTACCCATTTTTGCCTCTGGCCAAAGATATATACCCCCAAAAAAGTTGCCCATGAGGGAATGTAGCCCTCAGGCTGCAAAAAACTCTTCACTTGGTTTATAGTAGCTTATGAAAAACTGAACGTAAGGATTTGTTATTAAAATTGTGTCATAAGGTGAAATATGCAAAGATCTAAGATCACACAGGAAACCAGTCTCAGACTCCAATTCTATGCATACCCATTGAACTCAGTAGCACTTACTTCTGAGCAATGTGGATTATTTTAAGGTATAGCAGCTGTATTGCAAAGTGACCATTTTGTTTTGGAATAAGTGGCGACCCTCCCTGAAGAGAACACAATAGCAAGCAGTGGTCCTCCTAAGAGGGTGTGTGCAAATATACAAAGTTAGAAATAGCCAAGTCTTGGAACTGTCTCAGTTTTTACTCCACAGGACAAATAGCATCACTGGCTTCCTTCCTTCCTTCCACAGCTGGCAACAGCTGTTGTAAACATTGGGCCTCAGCTTGTCTGGACCAGGGTATCCTTTATTCTCTGAAGTATTCACAAGCCTGTCCTTATTACAGAATGTTTAAAGCTCAGAGACGGTTGTGCCAAAGTGAAGAGAGTACTAATAAACAACCCAAAAAACAAGAGTGGGCTAATCCAGTTAGAAGCACAACAACCCCATCTCTGAAAGTTTAATCATTTTTTTTCTGTGTCTCCAAAAAATGCGAAGTTCATTTTGGTAAACATTGCACATTTGTTTGGTGAACGAAGGTTTTAAAACTTTTATCTTCTAAATCAGAAAAGTATAAACTCTCAGCTATCATATGGATAAGTAAGACCTCGCCTACACACTGGCTGGCAGTGCTCCACATGATGAGGAACTCGGAAATGGAAAACAAGGCTACACATTATGGTCATAAGTGTGTAAAACTCATATAACATGAACATATGATTTTCCGGTGGACTCCTTTGATGTGTAGACCAACCCCCCTCCCCCATGCCACTCTTTGTTGATCTCTGGTACTTCAGCTGTGAAGTCATGTGTCTCTCATTCTGGGAAGAACCCGAACAGCAAGGTAGATTTGTTTACAGTCATATGTTAAAAGCCATTACTTCCCTTCTTCTGAAGCAGCTTCTCTCCCATGATCTCAATATGCAAGCCTTTGGCTGCTCACCACTACCTCCACCCCTTCCTCAGCCCATGAGACTAGTTAATGAGGGAAGAGAAAGCAGAATCGCCCAAACAATAGAAATGATTTTCAAGTAACAGCTTTAGTGCAAACAGTACTGTATTCTCAGACTCTTACTTAGTGCCATTTCCAAACATGCAGTTTGTATGTTTATAATAATGGATCAACACTTGTGCCTTAATTTTTCAATTCTCCTTGAGGACATGGATATAAGAACTATTATGATGATCTCCTGCACTTCAGAACTTACCCATTTTAACTGGAGATGCCTGGGAATGAATCTGGGACTCCTGCACTGCTGGGGCCTGGACTGGATGACCCTTGGGGTCCCTTTCAACTCTACAATTCTATGATTCTGTGATGTTGTGCATGTGAAGCATGTGCTCTCCCACTCAGCTATGGCCCCTCCCCATTCCATCAGGCTGCTAAGAGGAAGCGGGACTATTCCATCACCTCAGCTGAGAGACCAGCAACAGCTGTCTCTTCCTCTCCTTGAAACGTTTCCATCCTAGCTGGAACTTGGAAACAAAAAACTAGTACCTGAATCTGTTTTTCCCCTCCTCCTTCCCCCAATCTATTTTCCTTCCGTGTTGTAAGGACAACCAGTGTCTTAGTACGGATCATTGTAAGCTGCTGTGGGAGCCCTTTTCAACCAAAGAGCAGGATGAAAACCCTTCAAATGATCAATATTATCGAACCCCTGCTGATCACAAATTGAAAAGGCCTTAGCAGCTGGGAAATGCATTTTTGCATTGAGATTAGCCGTGGTACAACAAAAGTAGGTGAGACAGGTAGTGGTGTAGTGTGAATGACTTTTCTTTACAAAAAGTATTAACACTTGAGCTATTCTTTTAAAGTAATAAATCTGAGGAAGATACAACATGATATGCCTGTAGGAAAAGGTCTAGAGAAAATAGTTAAATGACATATTGGCCAGCATTGAATGGCTTGCATGCGAAAGACCTTAGTACTATTAAGGCTGTTTTCACACACAATACATCAACAAACCCAGGGCAGCCAGTGCATGTGTGGCACACTCAGCAGACAGTCACAGCCAGTCTTAGATCTCTGAACAGTAGATTATGATGCATGTATTTTCAAAAAAACAATTTGCCACTTTTACACTTTATAGTTTTTTGGCAAGCATAATATTTGCATTCAGATGTAAAAACAAGCTATAGTTTGTCATAATGTGATCAAAGTACAGTGAACCTTGGACTCACATGCCTTTTTCTTCTATTTCCCATTCGTTTGTGTGTAACGGGAATAGATTAGATAAACTCCTATGGTTCTAATTTGCCACAAAAAAGCAGCTCACCCACCACCCTCCAAACCATGGTTTTGAGGGTTGTCTGAATCGAGTCACTATGGAAAGTGATTCTTAATTATGGAATATCACTGAAATGTGCCTATACCAGTATACTGGGATGATAGTAGTCCTTTTAAAATTTCAGATATTCTCCCCAAAAAAATAACAATCCATGAACTTTTCCTCTCTATATGAGCAAAAGGACTGTAGTGAAGAATAGAATAAATGGCCACACCGCATTTAGGAAGAACGTGTAACGCTTTTGTAAAAAACAAAATATGCCAGGATAATCCACCAGAATTGTTTGAAGGCACTAATCTAATATGTAGATAATACTGATCAGATACATATTGTATTTCTAGTCCTTCAGAAATCTT
Source organism: Podarcis filfolensis (assembly GCF_964270895.1). Classification (NCBI taxonomy): domain Eukaryota; kingdom Metazoa; phylum Chordata; class Lepidosauria; order Squamata; family Lacertidae; genus Podarcis; species Podarcis filfolensis. The sequence goes on along the minus strand of NC_139607.1, from coordinate 64,595,436 downwards.
GTATGGTGCATTACAATTACAAATTGTAATTGTATAATATAATTGTATAATAAACCACAGAGCCTAGGACTTGCCGATTAGAAAGTCGGCGGTTCGAATCCCCGTGACGGGGTGAGCTCCCGTTGCTCAGTCCCTGCTCCTGCCAACCTAGCAGTTCAAAATCACGTCAAAGTGCAAGTAGATAAATAGGTACTGCTCCAACGGGAAGGTAAACGGCGTTTCTGTGTGCTGCTCTGGTTCACCAGAAGCGGCTTAGTCATGCTGGCCACATGACCCGGAAGCTGTACGCTGGCTCCCTCGGCCAGTAAAGCGAGATGAGCGCCACAACCCCAGAGTCGGCCACGACTGGACCTAATGGTCAGGGGTCCCTTTACCTTTACCTTACATATTGTATTTCTAGTCCTTCAGAAATCTTGTATGGTGCATTACAATTACAAATCCCATGGCAAAGTGTTCTTAAAAATAGCCTGGCACAGGAAGAAGGGAATGGTCTTTCACTGACTAGCAGTTTGTTAAGAGTTAGCAAATTAAGATGTAAGGATTAATGGCCGCTTTTCATGCTCCCATAGATCTGTGTTGGGCCTGTTCTGTTTTCTTCTTCCACTAAAGATAAGGGAAGTAAGGCACACAGTGAAATGGAAAAACTGATACCGAGAAAATGAAGTGCAGAAATACAGAAGGGTTATAGGATAAGATGAAAGGTTCAAAGCGGCAGATACCGGGAGGAATAGGGATGATGACCACGTATATGTGGCTCCATCCTGCTTTTGTGATAACTCCTCATGCAAGTGATGGGCCTTATGGACTGATAGTTGAAAATACAGGCCCCACATCTGATCCTGATCTCATCACATATAAAGTTAAGTGGGGTAATATGTAATTCAAGCAGACCCAGATACAATGAATGGGTGATGGACCAGATAGACCATCAGCCTGACCTAATATGCAAATTCTATTTTTTATTTATTTTTTAAAAACATATATTTAAGGCAAAAGGACATCAATTATCTTGCTTCCATAAGCTGATAAGTGGGAAACATTTCAACTCCATCTGCACACTTATATTTTCTGGCTTGCTCAAAATGTTGATTCTGGGAAACCCAGGTAATGTAGAGTGTGTAAACATCTCTAATCAAGCCAGCTTCAAAATAGTTGGGAGTTGAATGAAAGCTAAATTAAAGTGGCTGGCACAAGGAGAAGCGAAAGTGTCTGTTTCCTGTTGCTTCTATGCATTATGCCTGCTCTGCAAAGACGAACTATTTTTACCATTGCACCTGGCAAGGTTATATAGGCCAACAGCTTTTCTGACCACTTTTGTCAGATGTTGCTTACACAACTTAGTTTATTTCAAGGTCACACCACAAAACTCTGGGCACATTGGAAGCCCCTCTCCCACAAGAATAATGGGCACTCTACTTTGTTAGGTGTTGCTGGGAATTGTAATGCAACCCTTTGGGCTGGGATGCGGGGATAATTGCTTCAAATGTGCTTTAAAGGTATAGTGTGTATCCAGAAGGTTGTGTACACATTCCCAGTCTGCATCCAATGCACTGCCACCACTGCTTTGGGAACTGGTGTATACACATTGTCACATGCCATCTCCATCTTGTATCTCATTGTGCACAGTGGCGTAGCGTGGGTTGTCAGCACCCGGGGCAAGGCAAGTAATTTGCGCCCCCTAACCCGTGGATTTGCTCCCCCTAACCCGTGGATTTGCGCCCCCTAACCCATGGATTTGCCCTAACCCCAGATGTTGCGCCCGGTGCGGCCCGCCCCCCCTGCACCCCCCACGCTACGCCACTGATTGTGCATTTCCCCCAAACCAGCTCTGAACTGAGAGAAAGGCTGAGCTAGCTGTGTGTTAAGATGGCAATGAGCACACAGCCCAATACTACAGATCTGTGTCCCTTACTTTAGACTATTGGCCTTTTAACAATGAGATTAAGGAATGGAATCTAGAGAAAGGAGCTTGTAAATCTTAACACTCCTCTGAAAATTGGCCTCTTTGAGACTTCTCATTTTTTTGTCAGACACATGTCTACTCAAAAGTAAGCCCCAAAGGGCAAGTGTGAGAAGCCAAATTCTCTGTTTTTTCAGCCACACAAGTATAGAAATACTTGATTTATTGGGCTGATATTTTTATGTAACATTTCTTCTATAGTTTCAATTCTGCAAACGGCTATAATTTAATTTATTATTAAGACACAGCTCTGGAAGCCAAGTGTTCATATTACTGGAGCTGGCAAACTAAGATGATCAAAGGTAGAGGGTGCCAGGAGCACTTTATATAATTACAGGAAACATTTGAAAGGAATGGAACTAATTTCTCCCAGGGGAAAACCCAAAAACAATAGAAGCAAAATAAGAAAAATATAATTACTTTAAACCATGAGGTGGCAGTTTTAGATTAAAGTTCTAAAACTAGGTCATATGTCAATTTCCTCAAACTAATTGATTACTTACCTTCAGTTCTTTACACTTCTCCCCTCCCCCCAGAGGAACACCCCCCTCCTGCCTACCTCCAGTTCAGCGGAAGGCACTGTTGAATGCTTCTCCTATTCTGATGGCCTAGATGTGACCACTGTTTGTTCCGGATATAAGCTGGTAGCTACTTTTTGCATGTGATTCTCTCTATACAGCAATTAATATCTTGTGATCCGATTTGCCACTGCTAGCCTCTAAATTACAAAAAAATAAAAAAATGGGCTTCAGAAACTTGACATTATAAAATATTTCATTGCTTATGACACTGATTAACTGTTTGCTTCCAGGGAAGCCAATCTACAAGAACTACTTTTTGAGAGGCTTTGCAGACTTTCATATGATGAAGGAAAGCATTGGCAAAGACGTGTTGAAAAGGGCCAAACCTGAAGCTTTTAACCAATTTGATGTGCAACCGTCCTCTCTCAAACAACAGCTCATCCTGATAGGTTACACTCAGTCTTAATTTTGCTGTTGTTGGCATCCGTCTGTCTCGAGAGACAATGGAAGAGTGAGTGAGTAATCATGATTTGTTTGGCAGGCTGGCTGAGTTGGGAACTCCCAACTTTTCCCTTTAGGGCAGGCTGGGAAGCAGGTGGCCCTCCTGATGATGTTGGACTCCCAACTCCCATCAGCCTCAACCAGCATGACAAATAGTAAGGAATCATTGGAATTGGAGCCCAACAACATCTGGATAACCATAAGACTGCCTTAGAACATTATATCATATTGATGGAGAATCCTAGTTTAAGAATTAGATGTCTTTTTACATGATGTCAGGAGCTGGAGTAGGTCAGGGGAGAAAAACACCAGTGCCACGTGATAACATCAAAATGTGCCACCACCTTTACCTTAGCCTTTTGCAAGTCCTTTTTCAAAGATAGTACACAACATCCAGTCTGTACACACTAGATGGCAGAGGACAGGATAGCCATGTTGCTTTCACCCTTTCCTCTTTTAAAAACACTTTGCCCTCTAGCCCAGCAGAGGGTCGAATGCCTCCAGAAAATTAAGGGTTCCACTAGAATGGGGTTTTTTGCAGGTGTATTCTGCAACATGTAATTGATGCAATAATAAGACATTGGTGGTGGATTTATACAGGACTGACCACATCCTTTTACTTTTCTTAGTTGTTCTGCAATACTTCCCCAATGTTACGTTACTACTGTCTCTGAAGTAGCTCTCCTGCAGTTTAGTGCAACAAAAGCAGGACAAACCCTTTAAACACCAGAATATTTGTAGCATAAAAAGTTACAGGATTTCAGTAGGGCGTTATGGGATATGCACAGATTGGAAACGAAGCAATATGTCCACCCCAAAACTTTTGCAGGTCCAAACAGCACTGAAAACAGAATTGCATATATCCACCCTAATGCTATAATGAGCACAAATAATCATGAATACACAATAAAAAGGATACAGTATCTGTAGAGGCCCAATAAACAAACTAAATAAAAGGTTCACAAAATGGCAGCATGCTGGAGAAGGCTTGCTGTCAGCCACTTTACCAAACAAAAAATAAAACAAGCCTAGTAGGGTGCATGCTTTCATCCTGGGGTTGTAGTGGAGATGGAAGGAAGCACACAGCTTGTAGAGATTTAAATTAGTTTTCAATACTAATAAAATAAAATCACAAAATGGTGTAGCTGTGGAGATGGATGGGTTGTTCATCGCTGATTGCATCACAAACACAGAACCTTATTCTGCAGCAGTCATAAAAGCAATCAATGCTCTGGTGACAGTCAGATACAAAATGCTGCAATTTGACTGCAGGGAAAATGAGTTAGCCTTGCAAGGAAAGTGCAACATTGAGGCTAGATATGCAGACATTGTGCAACATAGGTGTATTTATTATGCAATAGATCAACAGGGCAGCCTGAGATTTGGCTGAAGTTATCAGAATGACGAAGCTAAGCTAGTATGGCGGAAAGCAAGAAGCAATGGAGAAAAGAGGATCTATCATATGCATTGAATACTATTAAGCCTTGAAGAGCAAACATGTTCTTCTTTATATCTTGAATATTTATAAAAATATGAGCAAAACCACTGCATTTTCTGGCAGCAATCTAAGCCCCAGCCATATTTGTTTAAGATTTTGTGGTCTTACCTATTTTCCTGCACATTATTTGACCTGATTCCATATTATTTGGCCAACTTGCCCCCCTCAGATATCAACCTACTACTTCTAGATACATAAACAAAATAAAGAAATGCCATCCAGCTCACCTAAAATCTTATTGAAAGAAATTCACTTGCCAGCTTTTTTCTGGCAAGGCACCTGAGCCTTTAATATTTGTATGTTAGACAGAATTTCAACAGGTGAAGCACTCAATCACCACAGATTTTCCATGGGAAGAAAAACTTCAGCAGTTGGATTTCTGCAACTTGTGTGTGGTGAGTGATACAGGGCATAAGAAATTCTGCTACAAATATAAAATGGAACCCAACGTGCGGTCCATGAGTGAGTGATAAGAAACTGAGCTCTAAGCAACAATGTAAGTTCTGAGAACATACAGCTATGACATTCCAAGCAGAGAAATAAGCTTATGCCTTAACAGCAGATTATGTATATATTGTAAAGTTTAAAACTGGATTTCTGCATTCTGTCCTAAAGAATGTCGTGCCAGTTTCAATTTAAAGAAAAGTAGGTAAAGTTTTAATTCCTTAGTGACAGACTCAGAAGTGAATGAACTTCCACACACTCTTGGACACAAACAGATTCCTGAAGCCAAATCAAATCAACCCACATTCTGTCAGGAAAGGGACATGAAAATTGCATTTCATCCAAAAGCTACAAAAACAACAAGAGCAGCAGCTCAGTCATTTGAGCTGTTTAACTTGAACCACATTTACTTGAGTCAAGTTCCAAAACAACACAGAGATAACCAAAGACCGAGACAGGGAGAAAGGTTGAATATTTTTACCTCTCTGTTGTGCAGGTGTGGGATGTTCTTGGGAAGTACTGGTTCCCCCATCCCCTTCCTCTTTGGAGCTTCCCTCTGTCTGTCTGGTCTGCCTGTACAAAGCCTTGCCACAGGCCGAAAAAAGAACACACACTTCTTGGGAGTGCTTAATATCCAAGCCCCAGCTCAGCTTAAAAACTGTCAGAGTCCTAAGTGGCCTGCACTAGAGAACCAGGAAGGCGGGGAGGTTGGGTGGGGGAGAGGAAGGGAGGGGGAAGGGAGGGAGGCAAAGCGATCAGGGTTTAAATTTAGACATGAATCTAAACAGATACTGGCTTTCTCAGAGAACGCAAGAGAGAAAAAGACAGCAAAGCAGCCTATGCACCCTGCTTATTTCCTTCATCCTCGCTCTTATTTCTCAATTTTCTTCTTCCTCTTCTTGCAGCTTCTTTTTCCGGTGAAGGGTGAAGGGTTTTTGTCCTGGCATCTCATCATTTTATTCTGCCCCTGCGTGGGCCAGCAAAAGTGGAGGCTTTTGTTTTTGTGGGAGTGGGTGTAACAAGGTAAAATGCATATACCGTGTCATAAATAGATAGGTGAGAAACAAGACTTATCCCATGCACCTTTTTCCTTGTTATCCGTTGCATTGTACAAAGGGTTTAGGCACCAGGGATAAGAAGGCCTCACAGTTCGGGAATGAAAATATTCCACGTATGCTACACTTCTCCCTCACCCTGCAAGAGATTAGGTAAAGTGCAGATCTTTTATTTAGGTCATGGTAGAGTTAAAACATATACACAGAGAAAAACACACATGCACATGTGCCAAACTTTTGTTCATTCTGACAGCACCTCTGCCAAGTGTCACTCACTGAGGTGACAGTGAGGAGAACTCAAGAACGAGTTAGAAAGCAACTTTTGTAGCAATAATGCCACCTCTTGAATTCTCCCATATTCTAGTTCTGGGCTAGAAGAGAGAAAAAATAGTTTTAGAAGTATTTTCTGAAAGGCATTACTTCCCTTTCCACTGCATTGTTGAGACCCTATTTAGCTGTGTCAAGGAAAGCTTCCTAAAGACAAGTAGATTAGGGTTAACTAGAAGGCATTACAGCTTTAATTGTACTCTGATTATTTTGTTAAATTGCAGCATGGTTTTTCTTGTTGCAAATGCTAGGGGCCTAAAATAATATAATTTTATTCCTCACACATTTGACATGACTGCAACGATAACTGGAACAGAGTTTCTTTCTACCACCATGAATTCTGGATGGCCATCAAAGCCACTAGATTTTTGGAGCCAGTCTTGCTATTTCTTCCCTCCTCAATTTTCAGGGTGATGTAACACCACCCTATTATAGGATCTGTTTTGCAGCAGTTTCTCACACGGAATGCAAAGGATTGATTCACACTATCAAATTCTTTGTGCAAATTTGCACCATACATTTAAAGCACCCTTATATGTCATGGCTTCCCCAATGGAATCCTGAGAACTATGATGTGAGTGTTGTTGCTGACAGACCTCTCACAGTCACAATTCTCAACAGCCTTAAGAAACTACAGCTCTCAGCATTTGTTGTGGGAAGTCATGACTCTTAAGATGGTATAAGAGTGCTTTAAATGTATTGTAAAGAATGTGATCAAATATACAGCTACCTGGAGCAGATTAACAATGTGTGCACATGAAGCCAGCAGCCACCTCTGTGATCACACCCTTTGGAAACAGTACATAGCTGTCAACGTTTCCCATTTTTTAAGGGAAATTCCCTTATTCCGAATAGGATTTCCCTTAAAAAAAGGGAAAAGCTGACAGCTATGAAACAGTATAGCAGTAATCACAAAAATGGCCTAATTCAGATTAGCCTTTCACCACACGTGTGTGCCAAATTGCATGAAATAATTTGGAGTGAAGTAGCCCTTTGTGTCTTAGTGAGGAGTTGCCTTGCACCCAGTCCAACGACTGATTCATTCAATCCCACACTGTCTACACTGGTGGGCATGGTGGAAGAGGAGATAGTCCCACAAGGTGGGGAATATGAGAAAGTAGGTCAAGCCCCAAGCAGGGAAAGTATATTCATAATAAGGAATTTTGATGATAATTTTCACCTGAAGCAACAGATACAATCCTTTGTTTCCCAGGGTCAAATTTGGCATGCTGTTAATTGCAGGAATGCAATCAATGTGCATGCCTGAAAAAGTGCAAATAGCAGAAGTAGGGGAGGTCAGCAGCAGCGGGACTGCAGGGGGAAGGAGAGGGAGAGTTTAACCCTTTCCCTTACTGTGATCCCATAACTCATGCACACACTCCATTGCTATTTACCTCAGGAGGAAGCCTTCATTAGCACTGTTGCATCTAAGTTTTCTCCAATATTTTTGGTTTTTTAACTCAAAACACTCTGAGACTACAGTTCCAGTTCCAGGAACTCCTAGCAAAATAATGACATTTTAGAGCAGGTGATAGTGGGAGGAGGAGCATGCAGATAAAGGGAAGAGATAGGTTCACACAATCATCAAGCACATCACAAGCCAACAAAGACTTCTTTACCCTGGCATTTGAACCTGACCTTAGATAGATTGATTCACCATGTTGTTGTGTCTGCAGTTTGTTTAGAACTTATTTTAATATTGCGTTTTAAATGGTTGTAACATGTCCTGAGACATTATTATTTATTAAATTTCCATACCATCCTTCACCTGGGTTTACACTATAAAAACACAAAAATACACACCATACCAACAAACAAAACAATACTCCCCCCAGTTTAAAAGGCCATAAATTGTTTAACTAGCCAAAGGCCTAGGTGAAGAGGAATGTTTTTGCCTGGTGCTTATATGAAGAGTGGGTAATAAATTGCATAAATAAATAATGGCCAAAGGGGCAAGGGTTAATCATCCCCTTCCTCAGCTACTTTTTCACTTCCAAGCGTAGCCTCTGAATGCTAGTTTTTTTTAATTGCAAAAGCATTGGGAGGAAAGACACAAGCTACTGTATGTATTGCTTAGGCCTTAGGTGCTTTCCTCAGATGGTATGTCCTCATTCCACAGACTCTAATCCTTGAAAGGGGATAAGAACAACTTTTTCACCCTTTCAAAACAAGGCAAGTTGCATGGCAACTGCAACAGGGCTGAATACAGGACTGTGGGTGAAGGGTATGTTATCTTTTTCTAGCAGTTCCTTTTGCTGGATCTCAGCAGGCAACTTCCTCTTCTTGACGTAAGAAGCACACGACAAAGAAGCTGAAGCAGAGCATCAGTGGAATGAAACATTTAGTAGCTTAGCTCTGCCATACCGAGATACATAACCTCATTGTCTGATCTTGTGACCAACCATTACCAGGTCGAAACACTAGGACTGCAGTCTTTAATTGATTTGATCAACTAATTTGATTTTGATTATCTAATTTTTATACTGTTTAATACAGTAAAAAAGATCTGTAAGCAGTGCACACAACCAGACGCCTTCATCTGCCTCTGCTGCAACAAAACATGTCTCTCCCGTATTGGTCACTACAGCCACAGCAGGTGCTGTAAGCTTCTGAAAGTTTGACTTCAGCCTCAAAGCTGCACTCCTCCATTGTATCCCGAGACAGATGGATGCCAACCAAGATCTGTAAGCAGTATACAAACAGCTGAAGCGACAACAAAATATCACAAAAATACGCAGTTACATATAAAAATGTTAGATTAATACAAAATAACTAATATATATAAATAACTATCAATTCATTTTCCTTCTGGTGTCCCTCTGTGTCTTCAGGTTATATATCGCCCAGGGTCTGAACAAAATCCCACAAAATTCTCGGAATGAAAGGAGATCCTGGAAACAGCGGACATCACCTTAGTCTCTTACTCTAGACTTGCTTTTTATGGGTAGGCCCAAGGTGGATGGTACTTCCTCAGGCCGCTTGCAGCTGTGTCCCATTCAACTGTACTATCTACACCTAGTTCCAGATGCAGCAGGTTTGTTTAGTTTTCCAGGGGTTCCAGAGGGTGGGAAAAGGGCTCCCCCTCCACTCACAGCTCTCCTTTTTTCACCCTCTGTCCTCTACTCCTCTTCCTCCAACTGCAGCTTTAATTGCAGGTTAAAATTGAGTTTTCTGGCTGAGCCATGAAAAAGAAACATACAGATGGCAACCCAGCACACACTTTGCATTCAGAACAAAATGCCTTGCAGTGTTTCTAAGAAACTACAGAGAATCCAAGCTGAGTATTTTTAGAGAGATTTCATGTGAGCCATCCAAATCTGGACACCAGAGATAGTGCAGGATCAGATCTACTTAAGAACAAGTCTGGTCATCAAACAAAATGTTGCAGTGCAAAATCTTCCAGCTAACAGGGGTTGCAAACATACCCTACAAACAGGGCACTGCACTTTTCCCCACTTCCATTTTCAAATATTCTGCATTTTGTGGCTACTGTGCATGCTCATTCCTTATTGCAATTTTGGTGGGGTTTTTTGTTTTGTTTTGCTCATTTAAGGTTTTTAAAAGATTTTTTTGGGGGGGGTACTCCTATTAATCCTGACGTATCGCATAACATAATTATACTGAGTGCTTTTTTTCCACCAGAGCGCATTTTCGGCACCTCTGATATGGGTGCCGTTGAAGGCTGACACTCTCCTCATCCCCTTCTTGCCTTTACGTACTTCTGAAAAGCCTCAAGCAATCATTTCAAGTCAAAACAGAAGCTGGCCAGTGTTTGCAAGCCTACACTTTTTTTAGATCTATGACTCCACCTAGCTTCTAGCCACTCCTAGCTGCGATTGGTCAGGCTACGGGGTGGGGCCAATTCATATTTCCTTTTCTTTAATCCATCTCCCATGTAGTGGTGACAGGCTTTAAGCTTTCTAGCCAGGCCTCTACCATTGCACATATGTGCATTTGCGTAGGGCCCTTTCCAGCTGCCCTAGCCATCTTCCTGAATCAAAAGGAATGAGGGAGGTGTGGGCGCATTTATTTGACCTGCACTAGAACCAGGGGTGACCCCCAAACCAGCTAGGGAGACAGCTTGCTGTAGTTTTAGTACCTCTGCAGGCAGTGAAAAATGGCTGTTGTCAAACTGGCATCTGTTCACGGCTGCCCTGAGTCGCCCAACAACTTACTGTAACAACTTCACGGTCAGTTCTGGCACCTATTTTTCTTGGGGAAAGCACCGATTATGCGCCCTCCTGTTTCTCAGTGATCCCAATTTTGGCTTAGTTCTGCTGCACTCATCACCCGAGGTCACTATTATAGGGACTAATGTCACTAGAATACTGAAAACACATTTTAATCTCTCCTTTACAGTCTAAACTTTGCAGTTTTCCATTGAGAGAACGGAGAAGTTGTCTGTTCTGAGGTCAACCCCAAAACTCAAAAAAACTCAAAAGTCAAATTATGACTTCCTCTGCTCCCATACAACAGTGAGAAAAAGAGGATAAGGAAACCTTTTCTCCTCACAACAACCCCTCCAGAAGAAAATATGAAAGTCACAACAATGTGAGCCTGTTTTAACACGTCAGTCTGCAGCTTTTACCCTAAGCTGGGCACTGAAGCTTAGAGTAACACCCAATAGGAAAGGCAGCATAAACTATTCCTTAAATGGGTAGACGGAATCTGCCCTTCCATTATGCTGTTATACGACAGACAAAAATAATTCTTCCTAACACTATTATAGTATTTACTGCAACAAAAGCAAGCAAAACCATTCCCAACTCTTATTTAATTTAGATAAAAGAGTGAGCATGCAAGGACTTGATAAAATGTCTGGTGCATTTCTAAAGTTATTTGTTTGGGGCTTGAATTGTCATTGGAACTGGAATTTGCTCTGAATTAGTGAAGGCTGTGTGTGCGTGCATTGGTGTATTATTTGGCTGCTAGTTTGCACATCACTTGCCAGCAGCAACATTACTAAGCAGCAGTCATCAGGTTTCCATCTAGATGTTGAACAGGGCAAGAAGCTGGCATTTGACTACTCACAGTTCCTACCTAAATCTTCTGTTACTAAAGAAGGGAGAGTGCCGCAACAGAAGGGGATTTGTATTTTGTAGCTTAATGAACTCACAAGCTAACATCCTGTTTTTGTTCCAGAGAGTACGAGTCTTTAACCCTTCTCTGATAACACCCACAGGAAATCAATAAGAGCAAGTTTTTAATATGGGAATTTTGTTTTTTAACTCAAAGGCTGGCCAACCGCCTATCTTTAAATATCTTTCCCATTTACTAGCCAAATTAGCACTGCAAATCTCTGGGGACGTAGTTGCAAGAAATTATACTAGTTGGAAATGTTTGTACTATTGCTATTTTTAAATGACATTCTGCAGCTGCACTTAAGCATACAGAGAACGTAGCATTGCAGATACCCGCCACTTTTCAAAGGACAGCGGGTTACTTTGAAGCGAAATGTAATACTCAGACCAAATTAAAATATTTAGAGTATATTCCGGTCACTTCTAGATAATCTGTTTGTTGATAATTTATTCTCATTTGTTTGCATAAAGCTTGGGGGAAGGTCATATGACAGCTGTGTCAAGCAACTGTTATCCTACACTTTTCAGTGCATTTCCCTCCTGTCACTTTCCTAACTGCAAAAAGTCCACCCCCCCACTTAAAAAAGCAGGCATGTTTGTACAAGAACACCAAATCTACTTTATTGTATAACTTGGATTTGCTGGTATCTAGGTGAATCCCACCCACAATAGTGACAATTGGGGTGCAATATTAGGCTAAATGTTTGTTATGTACTGAGTTGAATAGGATCCAAACTGCAGCAGTCTGATTGGTCCTAGAACAATAGGATTCAGAATGCAGCAGTCTGATTGGTCCTAGAACAATGCAGCAGTATGATTGGTTGGCAGGAACCACCCAATCATGCTCCAGATAGAAGTGAATCCACAACCTGATTGGCTTACAGTAGAATTCCAGAATTAGCCAATCATGTGCAGCCTATTGTGTAAATAATGTATATAAAGCAGATACTTTGAGGGGACTTTCATTCATTCCTCCTCACCACTATGAGCTGAATAAAGAGCATGAAATCACTTTGCGACTCTGAGTATATTTCAGTGTTTTTACCCAATTTAGTTTCTAATTGACTCCGCAATAACCAGGGACATGCTATGTTGAAAACACCATCTTGCAGAGAAACCCTGGACTCAGGATGCCTTCTAAACGATTCTTACTCCCAGGATCACTAAGCCAGGAGTGCCAACTTGGCCTCCTTGGGTGCCCGGGGCTGGGGTGCCATGCAGTGTGCATGGCCCTGGTACCCAAATTTGTGGGTGTCCAGCCCCTTCATGGGGAAGGCCCCAGGGAGCTGGCACCTATGCACTCAGGTGTGACAAAGAAGGGTCCCCCGTTTGCATTTCTAATGTAATCTGTACGCCAACTGTGGCAGTTTTTAGACTAAAGATGACTTTACATTTCAGGATTACCACTATGGCTCATTTTGCCAGACTAATATTTATGCTTAAAAATCCTTTGAAAAACAGTGAAAATGAGTTTATATTCTGTGTGCTTTGACTGGAGTTTCAGACAAAAAGCCAGCTGCAATGTTTGCAAAGAATTTCAGTACCACAGTATTTAGAGTAATGTTTATGCAACTATCTAATTGTGACAGAACAGGAAATGCCTGTCGTTACGGATATTGAGTGTATCAGCATATGAGCTCTCACGTGGTATAGGAAAATAGGCACTTAAAGAACCTAACTTTCTGACACTGCTATATTACCAGTCAGATTCATCTATCACATACTGCAACAAAAGAAAAGAAAAAGGGTTTAATCTTACTGGCTGTCATCTGTATAGACAGAGTTGGCCCCGCTCACAGACTGACCACTATCAAAGACTGCATAGGGATTATATAGGCAAAGAGAGGCTCATATTCATGAACTGATTAATGCTATCCAGACAGGAAGTTGGCCCAGCATATGAGGCAGTGCTCTCTCTTTCTCTCTTAAGAGAAAAAAAAAAAGCTCAAACTTATTCCACAGAAAAACTAGACACATTATACTAGAACTGAGGGAGAGACGGGTTGTGTTATCAGCAGAGGAGGCTGACCAAGCCCCAGAAAAAGATGGGGGTGGTGGGCAAATAACTTGCTTTGATGGCTATCAGACAGATACAGTGGCATTGTGTAATGCAGAATTAAGGCCAGGGCAATAACAATGTTATCCTGAAAGAAGGCAGAGCCTGCCTATGATGGAATCCAGTTATCTGGACACAGGGCTGGACTGGCTCAACTCACAAAGGAAACAGGCTGTCCAGAGAGTGGGCTGGTCCTTCCCATTAAGGGACTGTTATCTGGAGAGGAGGAGGAGGTTATCCGGATACAGATGGCTTTGTCCAGAGCAAGAACGATTTCAGGATGCTGGGCTGGCCCAGCTCAGAGGATATTTGTTCTAATAGCTGAAAAGAGCAAGCAGAAACAGTGTTAGGCATTGCTGCAGCACATTGTGCAAAGACTTTGAAACAGCATTTCTCTTGTGAAACCGTAGAAACATACTTCCATATGATAAGAAAGGGGGATTGATTATTACTTTATTTTAAAAAAATATTACTTTGCCCTTCTGCTTTAAAAAGGTGCTTAGAATGGCTACAATGACTGATAAAAACATAAAAATGGAAAAGCAGAATGAAAGCAATTCAATGCAACACAAAACCAGAAAAATTATAATACACAAACATAGCAGCAGAATGATAAATAAACTGTAATACTACAAATATATCCAGCCCCTATTTCCTAGCTCAGTTGGTAGAGCATGAGACTCTTAATCTCAGGGCCATGAGTTTGAGCCCCACATTGGGGAAAAGATTCCTGCATTGCAGGGGGTTGGACTAGATGACCCTCATGGTCCCTTCCAACTCTATGATTCTGTGATATGTCTCTGAAACATGAACACTTCCTTCAGTTTCTTTTTGGGTCCCACATTATCTGCATGGAGAAAAGTGCAGGGAACATAGGAACGGGATTCTGGGTGCCTATTCATTACTCATTTCTCTCATGCAAAGCAGTGTAACTGGGACCTTTCCAGTCCTGGGTCTATTAGCATTTCAGTCTGCTCTTGTCTCTGCCCTCCCTTGAATCCACAGAGCACTGCGCAAGCTCTGCCTGCTATACTACTCCAGCACATCCAGAATGTGTTTCTCAGGTGTGAAAACTCTGTGAAACTTGCCAGGTGCAGCTATTTCCATCACTCCAGCAACTTTTGAATCCACTTTGCCTTCTGTTTTGACAGAAGAATCCTTTCTTGCAAACCAAATTGTGAGAACAGCACCCTCTTGTGGCTTTAATCTTTTCACACACACACACACACACACACACACAGAGAGAGAGAGAGAGAGAGAGAGAGAGAGAGAGAGAGAGAATTTTGTTTAACAGAAGCCCGGGACTGATGGACGGACCCAAAATTCTCAACTATGTAAGGATTATAGCTCCAGGAAGACAATCATAATCACAAAATATTTAGCAAATGTAATAGTTATATTTTCACTAGGTAGTAAAGCTAGGAGTCTGATCTAATTTAATTGGGTAGATTACTTGATTAAAACACTTCAAATGGTGCTCCTGATTAATCAGTAAGCAGTTTTAACGTTTTAAAGAAATATTTTGAATACGTATAAGAATTACATTTTTTAAAATGGTGCTTGTCATTTGCAGAAGTTGTAAATAAAAACAAACAAGTTCTGATCTATTGATTTGTAAATCTATTGGCAGGGACTCTTGCTCTCTCTCTTACTGATATGAGCCACTTTAGGAAACATTAGTTATCTGATAACCAGGTTGCCAATATAGTAAGTATTTTATTTTTACAAATTTGCTGACTAATAAAATGGTAGCACCTCTTAAGTCAATTAAATTATTGTCATTGAAAAATCTGATTTATTAAAGGCTGCCCAACACACAAAATCCATCAGATGAGAGGCTCTAGGATCTACTGGCAGGACTTGAGAGAAGCCGTTGGCAGGAGACACAGAGCTCATCCACACTACCATTTATCCTGTGATTTCTTCTGTTTGTACCTTGATTTCCAGGCATGGGTCCAGGAATACTACTCAAACCTGAGCCTAGAAACCACGGGACAAATGGCAGTGTGGATGAGCCCAAAGAGTGGAACCTTGGACTGTGAGATGATAGGCCTCTCGGGGTGCACAAGTGATTTGGGAGTTGCTGCTGGGTATATGATGCAGTCAGCAGAGGAGAGGGAATGAGGGGTGTGTGGAGGAGGGATGTCTGATTATTAGTCCATGCAGTATTCCTCCTGATAGGCTCAGGTGCATGCTGAATGTGTGTGGAGGCTCTCCTCTTTGTAATGTGGAGTTGTACCTTAGATTTGAACCTGGGACCTGCAGCATGTAAAACATAACCTGTTCCACCAGATGCTCTATTAAACTGAGGCTATTCCTGTTAAGAAGGAAGTGCTGTGGCGGGTGGCTCCCGTGTCTGGGAATGTGTATTACCTGATTTGGGAGGAGTTGTGCTCTCTAGGAACGAAGAGGTTTGTAGTCTGGGAGTACTGTTGGATTTCAACTTATTACTTGGGTCTCAAGTGGCTTCTGTGGCTAGGGAGGCTTGTGCCCAGAACCAACTTAAGCTGATTCATCAGCTACAGCTGTTCCTGGACTGGCATAGCTTGGCTTTAGTTGTTCATGCTCTGGTGACCTCCCACCTGGACTACTGTAATGCACGGTATGTGGGACTGTAGCTAGTGCAAAACGTGACTGCTAGGGTGGCACGTTGGACAGATGGATAGGAATACAAGTCACTGGTTCAGAAAGTGTTGCACTGACTGCCAGTGAGCTACCGGAATCACTTCAAGGTGTTGGTACTAGCATATAAAGCCCTAGCTGGCTTGGGACCAAAGTACCTAAAATTTGTCGGAATCTCCGTTACGACCAAGCTAATAAAGCTCATCCTCCTCTGGTCGAGTCCTTCGGAATCCCCTCCGACGATAATTAACGACCTGAGCCTTTGATGAGGCCTCCAGGCAAGTTCCCATTACGCAGAGAATCAAAGCAGCAGAAGTGATGAGATTTATGGCTACATCGCTATGAGTTTTATTACTAAGCTACGCAGACAGAAAAGAAATACATCCTCTCTCTGTGAAAGCAGAGAGCAACTGAAAAACAAAGGAAGAGGAAACCAGTAACGTCACATCCATCTCCTGTCTTCCGTGAGACTTCCAACAGTCTGGAATGTGTGGAATGCAAAACAGAGTCTTGTGACTCCAAAGCACTGCACAGTGGCAAACAGAAACTAACAAAATTATGTCTTCTGCAACACCCCCGACTCATGATCAGCAGGTGAGGCTTTGCTGGTGGTGCAGCCACTGGGGGCTGCCTAGTTGGTGTTGACCTGTGACAAGTTCTTTTCTGTAGAATGCCCTTCCTAATGTCTTCTTCGTTCATTTTAAAGAGAAATCTAAAAACATTCCTCTTAACCCAGGCATTTGATGACACACTGTTCCTGGAAACCCTGAGACCACTGTTTTTATGTTTTTAACTGTTTTTATTTTTGTTTTAAATATTTTATTTCCTTTGTAGGGAAGGGTGGGATATTAAACAACAACAACAACAACAACAATATTCTCCCTGGCCATTACCGGTATGTTGAGTGGTTGTGAAATTGCTCTTTTGCCTGTGGCATTTCCCTCTTGGAATTGCTCTTTTGCCTGTGGCATTTCCCTCTTGGAATCCAAACAGCAGCTAGGGGGTGAAATTCACCCTTTCCCCCATGGGTTTCAAATGCCCACCTCCTGCTTCCCAACCTCACATCTTATACAGTGAGCCAAGGGAGAGTTTTGCTGACAGTGCATGTATGCAGCTGCTGTTGCTGTATGTTCTGGTCCATCCATTTGGCTGCTTGTCAAATAAGTATTTCTATCTCTGCGTGAGTTCTGAACTCTTGTCCAAGAAGGGCTGTGTGCACTCCCTACAGGTATCCTAACCAGGGAGCTCTGTTGATGCTGTATTGTATGTTTCTTCCTCCGTCCTCTTTTTGTATATGTACAGTGGTACTTCGGGTTACATACGCTTCAGGTTACATACGCTTCAGGTTACAGACTCTGCTAACCTAGAAATATTACCTCGGGTTAAGAACTTTGCTTCAGGATGTGCAGCGGCAGCAGGGGGCCCCATTAGCTAAAGTGGTGCTTCAGGTTAAGAACAGTTTCAGATTAAGAACAGACCTCCAGAACGAATTAAGTTCTTAACCGCTTCAAAAATGTATCTGAGGAATATAAAGGAATTGAAACCTAGGGGGACCTGGGAGCTGCCAATTATGGGGTCAATATGCTAGCTGTGCCACTGGGGTTGATGGGAGTTGGGGATTAGGGCATCATTTTATGTGTTTTGCATATGTGTGTGTTGGGGGTGTGCCCTAGTCATGGTGAGTTCATTGGCTATGTGTGTCCTTGATTGCAGGAATCTCTATATGGTGGCATTTCCAGGAATACCATGTTGTGGGTGCCAGGTTCCCCTAAATTCCTGGGTCTAATAGGTGTTAAAACTGGCTGCCAGATGAATTTAGTGTTGAAATACAGTGGTACCTCAGGTTAAGAACTTAATTCGTTCTGGAGGTCCATTCTTAACCTGAAGCACCATTTTAGCTAATGGGGCCTTCCGCTGCCGCCGTGCCGCTGCCGCGCCATTTCTGTTCTCATCCTGAAGCAAAGTTCTTAACCCGAGGTACTATTTCTGGGTTAGCGGAGTCTGTAACCTTAAGGTTTGTAACCTGAAGCATCTGTAACCCAAGGCACCACTGTACAGGCCAAACCCCACTGTTTTCAATGGGACTTCATAGAATTGGAAGGGATGCTGAGGGTCATCTAGTACAACCCCCTGCAATAGAGGAATATCAACTAAAGCATCCAAGTAAATGAGGTGAGCGTGCACAGGACTGCTTTTTCATTGCTTCAAGTCGACATTTGACTAAGGCTAGAAGACTCCCCACCACGCTTCACAGTCGCCAACTACATGTAATGATATTTACTTATTTCACTGTTCTAAGCCTTCGGCCTTGTAAACCCAACTAAAGACTCGCGTCTCTCTCCTCCCCTCCCTTCACCCGTATAAGGTGAGTGTTTTTGTCCCGTGACACCGTCCTCCGGCAAATCTCATTGGCAAATTTCAAGGCGCTGTGCATCATTGGCAGAGAGCTGCATGATCCCCACCCCAAATATGCAAGCCGTCTGCTCATCTCTTCCGCCCTTAGCGCAGCTCTCATTGGCAAAAACGAGAGAATGGAGTGCAGCTATTGGCTAAAAATGACAAGGCCTGCCCACCTGACGGCTTCTCTCACTGTTTACTTCCGCTCTACAGAAACGGGCAAAGCGAAGGGCCTCTATTGGCTGCGGCGCGCGCAGGGGGCGGGCTCGCACGGCTTGGTAGATGCCTGAGCCCCGCCACCCTGGTCCGCAGACTAGGCAAAGGTTCGCTCAGGTGTCCGAGGCAGGAGGTGTGAGATACGCGCGCGCGAGAGAGCGAGCAATGTGGCCTTTCCTGCTACTGCTGCTTCCGTTGGTGGGGGTCTCCGGGGTGGTTCAAATCCCTCCGCACGAGGACGTGGCTCGGGTCGCGCGCTTCGTGGCGCACTCGTGCGATTGGGGCGCGCTGGCCACGCTCTCCGCGCAAGACCCGCCGATGCGGGGCCAGCCTTTCTCCAACGTCTTCTCCGTCAGCGACGGGCCGCTGGGGTCGAAGCAAGGCAGCGGGGTGCCTTACATGTACCTGACGCCGCTGGAGGTCTCCGTGCATGATTTGCAGGTGAGGGGACGGGCATTTCAGTTATTCTGAGATGAGGGAAGACCTCGCGACACAGCAGCTGCAACTGTCCGAGGCCGGCTGTAGTTGTTCAGTGCCCTGAAATGTGCTCTGCACGTGTCCAGAGGCACTGTCGCAGGGCTGAGCTTCGTTACTGAAACAAGGTTCTGAAGCTGAGGCCTGGTGAGTTTAGTGAGTTCTGGTGAATCAAGTTTAGTCTTGTGTGTACTTCATCATTATTAATTACAATATGCATGTACAATTGATGTACCCTGATGTTGGGAAAGATGGAGGGCACAAGGAGAAGGGGACGACAGAGGACGAGATGGTAGGACAGTGTTCTCGAAGCTACCAGCATGAGTCTGACCAAACTGCAGGAGGCAGTGGAAGACAGGAGTGCCTAGCGTGCTCTAGTCCATGGGGTCACTAAGAGTCAGACACGACTAAACGACTAAACAACAACAATATATAAAGTGCCTTAAGTGGGCATTTGGTTTTTTCTTTAAAAAAAATATCCATAAAATTTAAATTATTTCAATATATAATGACATAAATTATTTCTACGTTTTATCTCATTCATTCTGAGGAGCATTCTTTGTTCCTCATTTCAGTTGTTTTTGCAACAGCTTTGTGAGGTAAGTTAGGCCAGGGTTTATGATTGTCTTGGTGTCTCCCAGCAAGCTGTATGACTCTGCGCAGGGATCTGAATGTGAGTCTTCAGGGCCAAATAAAGTGTCTCCTACATTAATAAATTTGAGAGGGTGGGATAAATGAAAATCCTGGAGTTAAGGGAGGTTTTTAGTCTTTTCCCCTGAGCTATCTTCCTAATAAAACCACATGCACACCCTCTTCCACAGCTGCTGTTTGTCTTTCAGGGCAAAACATACAGTTATTGCTTATCATATGTTTGCCCTGTGTAATAACAACAGCTCTTAGAGACAATTTTGGGGAAGGAAAAAAAATGGTGCTTACCCATTCCAAAACTCCTGCCCTGTCCGGGTAATTCTATGAAAATGTCAACATACAAATATTTTTTTCATTTATAGTTAGCATGTTCTATATTTTTCTAAAGAACCTTGTCAGGATTTGCTTTGTGGGCCAAATTTGACAGGTGGGTAGGGCAACCATGGTTTAGCAAGCTCACCTTGGTTTCAACATCCCAGCTTGTGACCAGTCCTGAGCTATAGCTTAAGGTCTAAATTGTAGGTCAGGAGCAGGGAACCTTCTACATCCTGAGGGCCACATTCAGTTCTGGGTATCATTCTGGGGCATACATGTCAGGGGTAGGGCAAGAGGCAACTGGGTGGAAGCAATGAATGTAAATGTTATGTTTGTACAGTAGTTTAGTTTCTACACATACACTCACACATCCCTCTCTTATCCTCCATCCAGACAAGAAAGAAGTATTATCAGAGTTCAAGGACATATTCTAGCCAGGGAAAAACAATCAATGAAGGTGTGAAGCAGTGAGGCGTGTGGCATGGGAAGAATCCTGTGGGCCAGATAGAAAGGGCTGGAAGGCAGCATTGGACCCCCAGTCGCAATATTGCTCACCCCAGCTTTAGTTAATAAAATGTTACCCTTAATCATGCTTTGCTTTACTTGGATGTGGTGAATAACTTATGTCTGCATATGCTTAATCTTCACAGTTGTTTCAATTTTGCGGTAAGGTTATGAGTATAGTTTCCTAATACATGTATGCAATTGATGACATAGAAAAATACTGATCTAATTGAAGCTTGGTAAGCGTTGTTATGAGCGGAAGGATTATTAATCTCTTTGCCTGCCCTTCTAAAGAATGCAGGAAGTTTAGCACAGCCTTAATCTGTATGTTGCGAAACTTGCATTCAATTGATGGAAACCAACTAATGGATATGTAACCAAATAAGATGAATACGAACTGCCATGGAAAGCTGGGTAGGGAAGTCTGTTGTATAGGGATGAGAAGACGATCTGTAAATATAAATTGAGGAAAATGCATAAGCAATAAATAAATAAGAATCAATTGATAGAAACCTTCATAATCATTGGGGAGGGGATTGAGTATACCCGCAGTGTGAAAAGACTGAGGAGCAAACACTGCACAGCTATTGCAATAGTTTTGTAATCTGAGAATCTTTACATTTTTCAAACATTTTAGTTGGTTTGTGGTAGAAATAAGACTAGCAATATATTTTTTTGGAATCTATTAAATTTACTTTCTCCACTTCAGGTACACATGTATATTAACAGATTCTATCCATGGGCTGTTAGGCTGCTGAATGAAAAGATAACAACAGGGCAACTGACTTTCAGGTTTGGTGTGTGTGTGTGTCAGTAAACGAGGGGAATTAAGACTAAGAGAGCTGAGTGGGGGGTGCTCGTGTAATCTCACTGTATACAAGTGACAATAAAGTATTTCAATTTCAATTTGAAAAACGTCTTTTGCACACAGAGAATTGTGACATGATTTGCAGGGATTGATTTGTAAATAAACTTACTGATGAACAAACCCATCTTCAGGGGGGTCTTATTTAATTTGAGCAGCTCAAATGAGGCGTCATGGAGGTCTAAAAACAGCATGCCATCCATGTTCTCTCTAATTTGGGAATGAAGAACTTGTGCCCTTCAGGTGTTGTTGGACTCGCACTCTCATTAGCTCCAGCCAACATGCCAATGGCCAAGAATTACAGGAGCTGTAGTCTGGTAATATCTGGAGGGCATTGCATTGGCTACCCCTACTCTAACCTGTGAAGCCACTTTATTACAGGCAATAACTAGTTTGATATGGCATACTTTGGTGTTAACAAAGCTGTGACTGCTAATAAATGCTCAGTTTTTCTGTAGGGCAGCAATAGAGATCTGTGGCCTCCAGATACCTTTGGCCTACAACTTCCATCATCCGTGACAACTGGTCGTGCTCTCTGGGATGATGAGAGTTTTAGTCCAGCAACCTGTGGAGGGCTTACAGGCTCTTCATTTCTTCTGAAGGAAGCTCCAAATTATTTGCCTTAACATATGTTTTCACAGGTACCTGAATACTCAATTCTTGGGCTTGTCTTCTTCTTTTTTTGGAAATAAGCGCAGTGTTTGCTGTTCCTACACATTTTATTGTGGCCTTGCTGATCCCTTGAAACACATAATGATCTAGCTTATATGATTCAATGAGTTTTTGCTACTTCCTTTAGAAACCCCAAGTGAATGTCATCAGGTCTTCTAAGCTTTGATTATTATTTATCTTGTTAGACTTCTCTGTTGAACTATCTGTTGTGGTGGTGGTTGGCTATAACATGCCAATTTTGTCTCTTCGCTCCCATACACCCCAATTTCCCATTTTGCCTAACATCAAGTGTGATGAAGGGATTGGAGAACTTGATTTTGCTTGGTCCCAATAAAAGTATTGGCCTACCTATAATTCATGAATATTGCATGCTGATTCTGATATTTCAGAGTGGATTTCACTTGTATGCTGTGGAAATAGTCAACTGCAATGTCACAAAACACTCCGACTTAGCATTGCTTCCCAAAATCTTGATATGGTTTAATGAACAATTCTGTTAAGCTTACTCAATAGCTTATTTCTTTTCAGAAAGTGGAAGGAATATCTCAACAAGTGCTGCCATCTCTTATCTCTTGTAACATACAGTACAGCTGTTTAGACTGTCTTCAGTCATATGGAGACATCTGCTTACAGATAACACTCCCAGTGTAACCATGATTCAGCTGTTTCTTGACTGTTTTTCTCCTGTCACTACCATTGGTTTATATTGTGCAAATAAGTGCCAAATGTGTGGTTTTTATGCTTAAAATCATGTGCTGCTGAAACTTCACTTTTTCTGGCTGAAAAATGAAACTGATGGGATTTCCCAAGAGGTCACTGACAGCTTTACAGCTTTGTGCCAGTAAAAAGGAGAAGCAGATTTCAACATTGTGTGACTTTTACAATTTCTCTGTATGACCATGACCCTTGAATTGCAAAGGATATGAAACTTATCCAGACACACAGTATCTCTTATTCTAGCATGGAAATGCTGATCAAGTATGCAGATCAGCTTGTTTTAAATGTGCTAACCTATTCAGCAAATCTAGAACATTTATGATATATATATATATTGCCACTTGTATTGCAGGTAAATGCCAATGCCTCCCTAACAATGTCCTTGGCACAGACACCTTACTGCAAGAAGGAAGGTTATGATCCTCAGAATCCACTGTGTGCCCATGTGATCTTCTCTGGAATAGTTGAAAAGGTACACTGTGATATTTGGGCATACCAGAAGAATATAATGCTCACTGGCTGAGACCTAGAAAGCAAGTTCCATAACACTGATGATATATGCCTCTGAAATATACTTATTTTGAAGTTACCTTCCATGCATTCAAATAATTTATGAAAGGGGGAGCAGAGCCGTGTGTCCTAGACGTATGTCAAAAATCCCTGTTCTAGCATGTTCTATTCCAAAATTATTGCATATTCCCAGGTGTGAAGCAGGAACCAAATGCTTATATGTTTCTCCATGCAGTCAGGAACACCAATTGTGTAGGGCTCCAAATCACATGAAGTGGTCAGCACACATTCATCTAAAATTGTTCTGGGTGGTTTCCACAACCTTTCAGAAAAGATTTGGGATGGACAAGAGAGTGCACATGGAGATGAGACAGAATGGAAGTTCCATTTCACAGCCTGAAGTCTTTGAGCTAACAGAAATACTTTGTTGGATACTGCCCTTTGTGTGCTTGCATGTCATTAATCCTGTTGAACTCAGTGGGACTTAGGTTGAGTAGGCATGCACAGGATTGCATTGTTAGGCAAAATCAAAGAGCTGTAACTTTCTTGAAGAAAACCCATGTGTTTTCTTGTTCCATGTATTTTGGGTGTGTTGAAAAATTGGGAAGTATTGTGTGAGCTTTATAATACCTGACTAACTTCACACACATAGCATATCAGAGTATATGGGTCAAGTAGTCATGAAAACATCTTGGTTTGGATCCAGAGGAAGTTAGTCAGGAACTGAAATGTGACTAACTTCCTCTGACTCCAACCCTGAGTATTCCTTGAATAATGTTTACATGTGCACTCTTCTCTCTTTTTCTTGCATCTTGAGGTAGTTTGAAAGAAAGTACAAGATACTGTGGTTAACTAATATGTCTGTGAAATTACATATTTGGTAACTTGTTTGTTAGGTTCCGAATGGTACAGAAGCAGACTTTGCAAAGAAGGCTCTCTTCAGTAGACATCCTGAAATGGCTACGTGGCCATCTGGTCATAACTGGTTTTTTGCTAAACTCAACATCACCAACATCTGGGTCCTGGACTACTTTGGTGGAATCAAAACTGTGACTCCTCAAGAATATTTTAAAGCTACACCATAGTAAGTATTCAAGTTACATTGCTTGGGAAATCTTGTTGTTCAGCATCTGAAATCTGTTTTTCAGCATTCTTTATTCCACAATACTCCTTAAGTGATCCTGAAAGCCATAGGATTTGAAGTGGTCACTTATTTTTATATATATTTGAGAGAGACCAAGGAAGCAGAGGGCTAAGAGCAGATCTTTAAGGACCCCAACAATTTGAGGGAAGGCAGCAGAAGAGCTCCTATGGAAATGCTGAAGAGACATCAAAGGACAGAACCAGAGAGAACTAGGGTATCAAGGGCGTCAAAGAAGAGTGCAGCTATATATCTCTCACTGAAATAAATGGGACTTCAAAAGCTGAACCTTGGTTGTTTTAAAATGCTATCCAAAAGTTATGTTGGTTTTTCATCTAGTCCGGTAGTGTCTATTCTGATGGGCAGCAGCTCTGTAGGGTCTCAGCCAAATATCTCTTCTAGTCTTTCAGAGAGTGGTCCCTTTTGATTTGAGATGCAAGAAGTGAAACTTAAGACTGTCCATATGATGCATGTGCTCTACCACTGAGCTATGGAATATCCTCTGTACAGCAGGGTCTTGCAAGAGAAAGTACCAAGACATTAAGACTGACTACATACCATTCTAATTTATTTTTATTTTTTCTTCTCTGTAGGCAAGGAAGATGCTTGAATGAAACATTGTCTACTTTTTCACTGGTCACTTTTGTAACAAGAAACCATCCAAAAACTGAGATAATCTTGTAGAATCTCAAAACTGCACATTCCTTTGGAATTCTAAGGGATTGCTTACCCCATAGGAGTACAAAAAGTATGGATTCCTTGCAAAGGAAATCTTAAATTCTGTGCACAAAAATATTTAGGGTATGCAAATCTGCATACTATGCATAATTGATTCTGCTTTTGGGACTTTGATTTTTAAAGAAGCTATTTTTCAACAAGCTTATTTAGAGAAAAATACAATTGGAGGTACATCTCTGAAATGGAGAAAAGAGCAGTGGAGAAAATTTGTTGTTGAAAAAACTATATTCTGGACTTGATCCACAGATTCATGTGTGGCATCATTCGCTGGGTGATTTATGCTGTCAGCTGACCATATTGATAAGGGATATGCCTGCAGCCCTAATTCAGCTAGGGTCGGTTTATGCATATGTGTGCCTACAATACCAAGGCAATATATATTGGTGAGTGAAGTGCCAAACTTGATGTGTCTGTAGTAGTTCAGTAAAACTGCCCCAGTTATGTAGAAAGCGGGTGTCCGTGATTTAGTAGTAGAGCAGAGCACATGAGTGTGGGCACTAAACCATCTTTCCATCCACAGCTTACCTCCCTGCAGCATCTCTCTCTGAGTGCTTGTAGCTTAGCAGAGTTTGCTTGTAGTATTGGGGCTTAACTGAGAGGTAAAGCTACTAGGGTACAGACTGCAGGGTGGTAGGCCTTGGGTGGGAAAAGTGTCCTATGATCCTCAGCCATGTGGCTCTTTGCTGTTAAAATTGGACCCTACCCAGACCTTTCTTCTTACGCAATTTGGGGAAGTTCTGTGTTTGAACCCATAGCAATGTTACCACTATGTTTTATTTGACCTGATACCATATGACAGAACTACATGCTTAGCTATATTCACCTCTGTGCCTTATTTACTGCTTGTGCCAAAAAACTCTGAAGGCTTCATTTGAACTTAACATAATGTCAGTTCCATTATGGACCATCGTTTTTAAAATCAACTAAGTTGTAGTCCTTGATTATAGAGTTTGAAACCAGGTGCTGAAGTATTCTGTAAACCCATTGTTAAAGAAAGAATATGATTCTTCCCAGGGCCACAAGATTGACTGTTAACAGTCTTTAATTATGAGATTTTCTTATGAGAGTACCACACAGAATGCATTGATCATATGAAACCCTGTTGTCTTACCACAGAGCAGAAAAAGAATTCTAATATATAATGTGGAGCCATGTTCCCATACCTGGTGCCCTCCAGATGTTGCTGGACTACAACTCTATCCCTGACCAGCTGGCTGGGGCTGATGGGAGTTGGATTCCAACAATATCTGGAGGGCTGCAGGTTAGTCACCCCTGGGGAAGGCTGATGTTGAAGGCATGCTGCTGTCTCTCTTGATGAATATTGCTTGTTTTGTGTTGAAAAGTGTTCTGTCATAGCGGATACATGATTGAAATCTGAGGAGACCAAGCTGACATGACAGAAGAGAAGTGCAAAACCCACAAAGGGTAGTGTGAATCCTGCCAAGGACTTGTCACTTTCAAGGCATCAAATGTCTTTGATCACATTCTTTTCTTCATCCACAATTGTTAAGGTATAAGATAATTAGAATTTTTTGGTGGCTGTTCTTGCTGTCAGGTTAACTAAACAAATTAGGCCTTAGTCATCAACATGTTGGAAGTAATCTTCACTTATTTGTAGAAATAACTTTTCCTACCTCTGATGTGGCTACAAATGGCTTGCATATTTTTATCCTGAGAAATTACATAATTGTGTTGCACATGGAAGTTCTAGCTTCCATAATAAATCCATAGTTAAACAGTAATGAAATAAAAATATATTCTTGGAAATGAAGTTGCCCTGTTTCTTATTATGTGTTGTATTTCATATTTGAGGGGGAGAGAGGAATAGAGGAAAATTTCTTACAGTGTAAATTGTCTGAAAGTGTGTAAAACGTGTGAGTTAAAACTTACAGCATATATTCCAGATCAGATTTTCTGATGCCTGCCATGATTTTTAAAGAAAGACATAGATTTTATTGTGAAACTTTAATCTGATAACTAATATGTAATCTGGTGTTTTCCCTCAGTGTGTGCTTCTAGTTTGCAACATTTCTTTTTTGCTTTTGTACTAATTGGGTAAGTCATTTCTGGAGAGTCTGATTTGGCTTAAGCAGTATGATTTAATGCTTCCCTCTTTGTTACTGACTACTACCTAGGTTTCATATTCATAAAGGTAAAGTGGCAAGTGTTGGGAAAAGATCCCCTGATAGATAAACCATTTAAACTAGAGGATAATACTTCTGGGAGCTGCCAGTGGGAGCAGTCAGCTGCAGTCAGAAGTAACGATGCCAGCCTAAGAACATGAAAAGAGTCTACTGGATCAGGCCAGTAGCCCATCTTGTCCAGCATCCTTTTCTCACAGTGGCCAACTAGATGCCTATGAGAAGCAGATTATTTGCAATAAGCAAATGCTGCACTTTGAGGCAGCTCACTTGCCTGATCTCTCCCAGTCTAAACACTGTATGGAGTGTGTGTGTGTATGTGTTTGGGGAAGAAGAAAGGTCTCAATATTGCAGGGGTTTTGTGGAAGCACAAACTGACTTTTTGCTTTGCACAGACACATAATGTGTCTGTGAAGGATGAGCCAGCCAGAGTTTCCTACTCCTGTATTGGTGTTCCCAACTGCAGCATGTTACCTTTCCCCTAAAGTGAGAATGGCCTGCTCAGGAATCTTACTATGATTCGTGCTAAAAGCTGAACTCTGCTCCCAGTGACCTTGCTAGGGCAAGCGGAAGCATGATTGTTTTGCTCCCCCTGCTTCCCTTGCCTTTAAGTGCCTAATTATATTGACATTCTAGTTTGGATTTTCTGCTGTGACAAAGGTTACACAACTGTGTCACAAACTCAATCAGTTCTCATTGACAACATTATTTTGTGTCTTCTTATGTTCTGGATTTGAGGCAAGGAAGAATCAAAAGGAAATGAAGAAAAGGGATTCTTCGCTAAAGGCAGTGGAGTTTCCCAGCAGAAAGCTGGATATTATTCATAATTGTCATATCAGTGTTGAACAGAAGAGGGTGCCATACACTGTTAGATTATTTTGTTTGATCAATGAAGTATTACAGCCTTTACTTTAAAATAGGTTCACTTTTAAATGGAATCTAGGCACAGATTTTCAGTGAGAACAGAAGGAATCTGGGGTGGTGGTGGCCTCTTGCATTAAACCTCACTCACTTTTGATTTTTCATTTCTTCGACAGTATAATCTTTTATTGGAATCCGATGGACCCCTCTAAAGTCCTTGTTGGGAATAACGTTGATGATTTGATTCTCGTTATGACCTCAGTTTAACTTAAAAATATATCTTTATTGGTACTGCGTTCCAAAAGCAGTCCAGCGCTGTAAGGGAAGGGCTGTATCTCAGTGGTAGAGCATCTGCTTTGAGTGCAGAAGGTTTCAGGTTCAGTCTCCAGCAACTCCAGGCAGAGCTGGAAGAGACTCCTATCTGGAACCCTGGAGAGCTGCTGTCAGCCCATGTGAACAATACTGATCTAGATGAGCCAGTGGTCTGGCTCTTGATAAAAGT
The DNA here is from genome assembly GCF_964270895.1 of Podarcis filfolensis. Taxonomy (NCBI): domain Eukaryota; kingdom Metazoa; phylum Chordata; class Lepidosauria; order Squamata; family Lacertidae; genus Podarcis; species Podarcis filfolensis. Next base: position 64,566,670 of record NC_139607.1, on the reverse strand, counting down.
AGCTTACTACATTCCTTGGATCCCACAGTAGTGCTGTTCAGATGTTCAAAGAACACAAGAAGGCATAATATGTGTAAAGGGTGTGCCCTACTCACTGCATTGAGTGGGAAGATCTGAGGGTGGGATCCCAAGTGTGCTCAGTTGAAGTTTCTGCTTAAAAGTCCCTAAAATATCAGAAGACCACTTCAAGTAACTCAGAGCAGAGCTTTCAGTGCGCTTGCCTCTGCTCCATGAAACAGCATCCCTGCTGAGATATGACAGGTGCCCTCTTTCTGTACAATTGAAGCATTTGCGACCAGCTTTTCCATCTGGATGAAAAGGTCTACCTTAAGTGTTCATTTTGCATTGCTTTTAGAGCTCTCATCAGTTGGTTTTGTGTATTGTTATAAAAATTATTTTAGGTGCTTTTATGGTGTGTATGTAAATTGCTTTGAGGCATACGTAAAAGGGAATTAAAAAATAATTTTTATGTGATTAGTAACCATGATAATAAAGGGTTCCTGATTGCAAAGTGTAAACATGAATGAGCTTAGAATTGCCTTTCAGGCCTTCCTAGTCAACATGGGGGGCGGGGTTAGGGGTAGAGGGAATGGTAATAGTGGCCCTGTCCTCCCTACACATTTTATACCCTTGGTGCTAGATTTAGGGCTATGTGGGCGGGTCCCCCGCACAGGGCACCAAGCACAAAACTATGACATAGTGCCCTTGAGAGCATGCACAGAGCAGGTGGTTAGGGGTGGCGGAGGACACTAAATTTTGTCCTTGCTCAGGGCACCATATTACCAAAGTCCACCCCTGATATTCTCATGTGTTCTTTGAACACTTGATCAGGGCAAAAGTTAACTTAAATTCAGCACTAGACTCCTAATAGGAAACCCTGGATAAGAAAGTGGATGAGAGCCATAGGTGAACTAATGGGCCCATAGTAAATGATGGAAGGGGGTTAATGTACCCCCAGTAGCCTATTCCCTGCCCCTTAAAAATGTGAATTAAAAAAAAATCTGTCCTGTATCATGAGAATGCTAGCTCCTGTGTCAACTTAGAACAGAATTAATCCCAAGGTAAAATTAACTTCTGGGGTCTGAGAGCACCCCCTTCCTCCTTGGGCAGTGATTTGTAATCTTTTAAAAAATGTACAGAGAGGAATTCCATTTTCTTGTTCTAGAAAAACTGAAAAAGCCTACTCCTGTGCTATAGAAGTTCTATAACCATAACAATTAAAATCTGCAAAATCCTGAGTTGTATCTCTCTTCCATTTTTAGAAGCTGCTGGGAATAAAATGGACTCGAGTTAGTTTAGGTGCTTGATAGTTTTAATTTCCAGTGTGTTTCAATAGGGGAGAATCAGTCCCATTATCAGGTTCTCAACCTGTGGGTCCCCAGATGTTGTTGGACTACAACTCCCACCATCCCTGAGCTCTGGCCTTGTTGGCTAGGGGTGATGGGAGTTGTAGTTCAACAATATCTGGGGACCCACAGGTTGAGAAAGGCTGGACTATGTTTAGCTTCCTGAGGAGGAGGAGGACATGGAACATCACAGTACAAGCCTGCACATCCCCAACAGCAGCGGCAAAAAGGGGAGTCCTTGTGCCCACCAGGCCTAACCAACATGGTCCATGCACTTCTTTCAGGCAGTGTGCTTGCTGAAGGGAGATGGGCTCTTCTGAGCAGGCTGTCATGGGCCAGAAGTCAGCTTCACCTGCTGAGCAGCAGCCTGAAGGAACAGAAGGCGAAGTGACTCCACCTGCTGCTGATCAGCCTTCTTGCTCCTGATGAGAACCAGCTGGCTCCAGCTTTCTTAAGCAGGGTTTCCAGTCTCAGTCAGTAGCTGGAAACAATATTTGTTGTTCCTGGTCAGACCTTGCTGCTGCATGCTTTTCATGAGCTTGGACTCTTGGCTTTCTTGACCCCCGGACCGTCTGACAGGCAAGTACCTCCCTGTAACTTGACTGGTTAACTGGCCTTGCTCGCCCTCAGCTCTGTTGTGGCTGAGCAGCATGGGACTAACAGGCAGAGTCATTGAGTCCATATATATATATATATATGACACTGTCTGCCAGCAGTGCTGTTAGCTGAGACCGTGTGGTGGTGGAGGATCACCAAAGAGGCTGCATAGGGGCCTGGCAGAAATGATAGGCCGCAACATGGAGGTTGAAGCTGCCAGGTGGAAGGACTTCAATATGCTGCTTTCCATTTCTAGGCTTATTCCTGGGGTTAAGGCAGCCCAGGCAGATGTGGACATAGGCAACTGAGTGCCAAGTATCAATGGGGAGAACATGAGCATCTTGGCCCACATTGCATGCATGTTTTTTCTTCTGTGCTTCAGAGTCCAGAATCTCCCAGACAACCCTCAGAAGGTCTGGATCTGTCTTCTGTACCCACCTTGAAAGTGGGGTGTGGATATGGCCCTGTTGCTCTGAAGCCTGCTCCCATCTTGGGCCCTGCCAGTTGTCCATCCTGGGCTGTGGGTTCTTCCTTTACTGAGCAATATGCCTCAGATGAAACTTTTACTAAGTTTGCATGAGATCAAAGTCAGGTGCAAAAGAGGCAGGGAAGGTAGATCTTATATTTAAAATAAGGAACAGGGTACTCTTGCTTTCAGTAGCAAAGTTCAGTGCTACCATACCAACCTCCAGTCCCAATTTTCTTTATTTTAGCAATTTTCTTTATTTTATGGGAGGGATCCTGACTTTTTATTGCTGTTGTTAAATGCTTGGGAGTACAAAACCCTGGCTGATCTCTACTGCAAATTGCCCAGAGATATACTAGTAGGTTCTGACCTACCTTCTTCCCACTCTTGGTCTAAGACAGGGGTCAGCAACCTTTTCCAGCCGTGGGCCAATCCACCATCCCTCAGACCATGTGGTGGCTGGACTGTATTTTTTTTTTTTGGGGGGGGGATGAACGAATTCCTATGCCCCACAAATAACCCAGAGATACATTTTAAATAAAAGCACACATTCTACTCATGTCAAAACACGCTGATTCCCAGACCGTCTGTGGGCCGGATTGAGAAGGCAATTGGGCCGCATCTGGCCCGTGGGCCTTAGGTTACCTACCCCTAGTCTAAGGGATGAGAGACACTTGAGATAAAGTGTATCTGTTGTCATCTGTGAATCCAGCACCTTGTTAAAATATGGAACATATCTGATACCTTGTATATACAACCTGTTACACAGAGGATTTTCACATCCATCAAATTTTGACGTGGACTATTGGGATCCAGCTGAAATGGTTGCTTTTTCAGTGTAATACAGATTCAGCCATTGCTGGTTAAAACACCATTTGACAGGCCACTTTATAATGAAGGCCTGGCAACAATGGATTGTAATCTTAAAATGCTAGTGTATATATAATCTCCTCTTAAAATGTTTAGTGCCGCTTGAAGAGAAATGTAATGAACAAGTGATTAAATCGGCACTGTATGGGAGCTCTCACTTCTAGTACCATGCCTGCGTATTCTTTCTTTTTGGGCATGTCTGCTTGTATGCATGTCCCTCTCTTCCATTGCCTGTCAAGTAGCAAGAGGCAGGCAGCTATTAGGGGTGGGGATGTGCTTCAAATGATACCTATTGTTCAGAGAAACAAGGAAATGTGTAGAGTATTTCTTCCAGGAGTGGCTGCAGTAAAATAGAGTCACGGATTCCTGTTTACTTTTGTATGCTCTCCGGGGATTGGTCAGTGTGCAGGGTGGAGGTGAGATAATCCCTTTGGAAGCAGCAATTAATATCTATTTGCTAGCAATTGCTGCATTTTGAGGAGATTAGCACAGTGGAACCCAATTATAGCAGTGAAACTTCCCTGTAAGGGGGAGACGTACATTGTCAAACAGTAAAGCAATTTGAAGACTACGATTCCATTAAACTTTCTCAATATAAATGACTGGTTTGTGCTCTGTGGGTGAGATTGTTCTCGTTTTCTGCACAACAAATCACCTGTGTACCCCACTGAGGGTTACCAACTTACTCGCCATACTGTGCTACTTGCTACTTAGCGCCCATTATCTTTGTGTGAGCATCTCTAAAATCGGCTTTAAGTATTAGCTTTGATTTTCCTCCCTGGGACTAAAATATGATCATTTTTGACTAAGCATGAGCTGGGCTCTGCGGGAGACTTTTTGAGAGTGCATTTCCCCAAGCTTTACACATCTCCACCTCCTGCTCACAGGTGACAAAGTTATTCATTTTGCCTGCCAGCCCTATTTGTATTAAGTGGCCTCAGGAGAGCCTGTGCAGAGGCAGCTGGCTTGTTCTTAGCTGCAGTTTGTGAGTGATGATTATGGATAAGCTGTCTGTGGTAACAATACATGAGTTATTTATAACTCCCAACTTGGTTCTGACGTAGGTTTGTTTTTTGACTTTTCATTTATTTCCTGTTAAAGCTTCAAACCCTGTGGTTGCCGTTACTCCAGGCAAGAGCACTACACAAGAACTGAAACAGTGAGCGGTTATCTCTGAGGATGAATTAGCTTCCTAAATCATATGGGGCAATGCAAGATCTGTGTGTTTTTCTCCCCATGGCTACATATTATGGTTGTGTATTGAAGTGTGTATTAATATTGGATTTTACAGGTCCACTGTACCTATGTTGATTTGACACAAAGCTGTCTGAATATGCAAATTCTGGAATGTCAAAGTCTGAAAAGTTGAGGGCACCTGCATATGAAGATTTATTTACTGAATGATAGGAAAGCGTCCACTTTGAATTGAACGGTTTGCAGTTAGATATGTCGTCATAGTCATGAGTGAGACAGCTCACTCATTTACATGTTTTGCAGGGTTATATGGTTCTGAGGCGGAGCATTTATATGGACATATGGTTACAGCTCAGGAGCTGCTCTTGTGTAGACATAGGTTTACAGAATCAAATATTCGCACAGATTTGTTTACATATTCTTGTTTTTTGTATGTTTCAATTCAGAACCAGATAATGTAATAGAATATGCTAATTATCACACTGCAGTAAGATTATTATTTTTTAAATAATAACAAAATCCCTTTATAGGTGCTTTTATGAGGTAGATCTGTTCAACAGTGTCTTCTTTCCGCCCACTCCAACTCCTATAGCACATGCTTGATTGCTTGTGGAAATTTCTTCTTACTACCTAAAATGACAATGTTATCTGTTTCTAAGGGGCTTGTTTATCATTTTGGAATTGCTGTTCCTTGTTCAAAGTGTTCAAACAAACCATGCTATAGCGACATCTAGTGATGGAAAACAAGTATTACCACATTAGACAATAAGGGGTACAAAAAAAAAGAATTTGTGGATCACATTGTTAGAAATAGTGAGGGATATACTTGTGTTGTGGTTCTGGGTACCTTTGTCTTGGTGGTGATGGGTGATTCTTACCCAGCTGAGTCAATCCATATCTGAAAAGTATCTCATTTCCTATACTAGCTGGGGGTTTAAGAACGACAGAAGAGGCTCTCCTGGTGGTTCTGCCATTTTCAGAGTTTAGCAGCGGTTGCTTGTGAGAGCTCTCTCAGTGATGGCCCCAAGAATGTGGAACTCCGTCCCCATAGAGGTGTGTGTTGCATCATATATTCACAGCTTTTGTCAGTTGCTAAAAGTATATCTATTTACCTTGACCTTTGTATGTTGAATTGCTTTTTTTTTTTTTTGTATCTTCCCTATAATGTGCTGTTTACAGTGGTACCTCGGGTTACAAACACTTCGGGTTACAGACTCCACTAACCTGGAAGTAGTAACTCGGGTTAAGAACTTTACCTCAGGATGAGAACAGAAATTGTGCGACGGCGCTGCGGTGATAGTGGGAGGCCCCAATAGCTAAAGTGGTACCTCAGGTTAAGAACGGACCTCCGGAACGGATTAAGTTCATAACCAGAGGTACCACTGTATTGACTTTGGAGTTATTGGTGCGATTGTTTTTTTGCATTTATATGTTGTAACCTAACCTGGGACCTTCCAGTTAAGGGCAGGTAAGAAATTATTCTTACCGTAACTACATTAACTTATACGATGACAGCTACTATTAATTCCATTATGTCATCACAGAAATATCTGTTTCCTTTCCCTCTGATGGAGGAAAAGATTCCAGGATCCTGATTATCAGGAAGCAAAGCTGTTCTTCACCCTAGCTGAGAAGCATTATTAGTGCAAGGAAGAGATCAATTCAAGGCAGGAACATACACACACCCTTTCCCACCCCATTGCTGTTGGAAGATTTTGCAGCAGATGCTTCCCAATGATAAGTACTTTGATTATAGCAAAGTAGCTGTTGCCTGTGAACATTCAGTGACAGTACATAATGGTATATCTGTCTGTGGAAGCATAGCCTATCCTGGGAAAATTACCCCTCTTAGACGGTTGCTGTCAGCAACAGGTGCACCTTAATTCCTCTGAGTATAGTTAAACTCCCACTGTAGGCTAGACAAACCCAATATAGGATTGTGGCATTAAATCATTTTCTTTGGATTAAACATAAGACAGATCTATGTACTGTTAATAGTAGCATGGGAGGGACAATTTATTAGGTACATCTCCCTACAATGCAGTACTATGACAGCTAGGGCTGCCAGATGTCCTTTATTTAAGGCATTCCTCTAATTTTGAATCACATTTACTTTTTCAGTCTTAGATGCACACCACACCACACTACAGCAGTAAGGTTTTTGACATCTTGGTCTGGCAGCTGATCTGATTTTTGGAGAAGCTGTACCTAATGAAATTCTCTTTTCTCTTGGTTATCAAAGACATGGGAATGCTGCCTTGTACTGAATTGTGTGACCCTATTATTTTGACAAAGAACTCTTAAAATACTCCTAAGCATGGAAAGGTTAAATATGAGACCCAACTACTCTGCCTACAAAAAAAGGAGAATGCATAATCTCAATCAAGTATTTATTAGTAGTAGGAGGAGAAAAAAAAGTGCACCTGTCTGGGCAGCTCACAGCCCTCTAATAATTAGTCTCAAATGGTTAAATGAACACTAGTCTTAATAAACTGCAATTGTAAAGAAACAATAAAAATGCAAGAAGCTTGATGGTGCTCCAGTTTTATATGCCACCTTTTAAATAGTTCTCTACCATTCTTGCACTTTGCTTCATTTCCCCCAAGGCCAAGGGGGCTGGCCTATTCACAGGCTAGCCATATTCTTGCTTTGTCCAATGTGCTCAATGTGGCTTACTCCAAAATAACTGCACATAAGGCTGTGTACATACAAAACACATCCCACCCAAAGAACCCTAGAGACTGCAGTTTGCATCTCACAGAGCAGCAATTCCCAGCACACTTAGAAAACTACAGATACCAAAATTCTTGGGGTCTAGGGATATGCTGTGAAGGTATGGTGATTACGGAGCCTTAGCAGCATGACCTTAAGCCAGGAAATAAATGATCAACCCTGTTTTCTGATCCTTAAAACTCTTCCTACCTCACTTCATTGAAGTGAGGCAGCCTTCAAAAGAGTTATCTTTAATAAACAAGGGCAAATTACGTAACACCATAAACTTGGAATCAAGCTGGCCATAATGTAAAAGGGAAGGAACATTTGTTTGAAGAGGAATTAGGAGGAGAAAGGAAATAGGCAGGCAAGCGCTTACAAAGATACTGTGATGGTAGAAATTGCAATTGTGGGACAAATGGACTTTTCACGGAGCAGATGCAGTCTCCTTAGGAAGGAAATTTTGCCTTTGTTCATTTACTAGAGGGGTTCAAACTGGGCGGGTAATGCCAGCCTGTTTTCTCTGTGATGAGGAATTGTCATCGTCCCCCCCCCAACTTGGTGCTGATGCTTTGCTAGGGACAATTTAAAATGTACATATATTTAAATGAATTTCCATGCAAATGAGCAATGACTGCTTCCCCCACCGCCCCCACAAGAGGTGGTAACATTATTTGCACATGTTAATTAATTTAAATGCATGCACATTTTAAAAAAGCATTGCATAGAGTAGATGCTGAACTACAAAACCAAAGTAAAGTGATGGGGGTTGGGTGGGCAGTTCTGGCCAATGCAAGTCAGTGTTGGCCCAGGGCAGTTTGCTGTTTGCACTGTCTTCAAGGGCCAACTTAAAAATCTGCCACCCTTCAGACACCTAGTTATGCCTTTATTTCCCCCACTCCTGCCCCACTCCTTTTGCATGGTAGGGCTAGCCCTGGTTTAAGTCTAGCTTGTTGTAAAATCCTGACTTTTATTTTATTTTACCAATATGCATTTTTCCTGCATCTTGTAGAAGTAGTGCCTGTTTTCAAAGTTATGAAGGGCACAGAATCTACCATGAGGGCTTTGTTCACAGTCCAAACCAGAGCTCTGTGTGCTAAATAATTTGAAATTGGTGGGCCTAAGGGCACTAAACTGCAGGTTTGAACGTGCCCACTGTCTACACCTCACTTAAAAATATATTGAAAGTGCATTGGGTTTTGTATTGGGTAAGCCTATAGACAGAAATATATTCTCAGAAAATCAAGCATAGTTGCTTCCTGACCGCTCTGAGGCTCGTCATTTGAGGCTACTGTTGTTCTCCAGTACTGCTGATCAAGGGGAACTTCTAATTTATGTATATTCAAGTGAATTAGCATAACTGATTGGTGTTGTGTGTCTTTTCCTCCCTATTAACAGCTGCACAAAGCACACAGCTAGTCTAATTTAGCACAGCACCTAAATTGGCATTGTACATTGTTTAAGAATATAAGCTATATGCTGGAGATCCCTGGTTGAAACCTCATGAACTGAACCAAACCATTACATTCTAGCCCCAGCCTCCTATTTGAATTCCCAGGATAATAGTCCCTTGCAGAGCTTTTGTTAGAATTCCATGGAGAGGGTGTATTTGAGTACTGAAGACAAGAGCTGCATTGTAGTTTCTACTATTAATAACAAGTTTGTGGTAAGGCAGTGATGTGACTTCAGGTAGGAACTAAATAGATTCAAGCAACTGAACCAGTTCACACAACCTCTTTGTTCCATTTGGACTGAAACCCTAAATATGCATAGGACTGACTTCTGAGTAAATAGGAATAGGCTTGCACTGAACAACTATTGCAAAGAATCAGTGGTGAGGTCGGGGGATCCTGGAGGCAAGGTCAGAGGTTGGCATGGTTGGGCCCCTGCTGAGGCCTGGGATCCCACTGCTGTGTACCTGTTGGCCCTGCTGCCACACCTGTTCACCATTGTTGCCTGCTCATCTACCATCTAGTAAGTGTGTGGTGACACAGCAATCATAAGAGAGCAGTTGCTCCTGTGTATTTGTTCACCAGCTTCACTCTGGAGAACCCACTGCGAGTCTGTGTAGACAACACTGAGCTAGATGGACCAACAATCTGACTCTGTATACAGCAACTTCCTATGTTTATATGATGGGAGATGAGGAACAGCATGTCTTCCAGGAACCCTGAGGCTCAGCACCTTTCCTCCGTTTGCTGGTAGCTGCAAACGACTGCAATCCCATCTGGATTTGATTATTAGTTTGGGCATTAAAGTCTGGTAACTATTTTTTAAAAAACCCACCTGTGCTAGCCTTTTCTCAATGGGGAATTGCAGTGGGGGAAGGATGATAGCTCAGTGACAGAGCATCTTAATTAAAGCGCGTCCTAGGTTTAATCCCCAGCATCTCAAGGTAGGGTTGAGAGAGTCCCCTGTCTGAAATCCAGGAAGGCTACTACCAGTTGGTGTAGACAGACCTGAGGTTGATGGACCAGTGAGTCTGCCTTGGTACAAGGCAGCTTTCTTTGTTCCTATACCAGAAACATAGTCAACACCACCCTTTTAAAAAAGCAGACACAACATCTATAAAAATCCTCTTGTAAAGTGAGTAAATTAATGTCTTTAATGAGATGTCTTTACCTGTTGAGCTGCTGTCAGCTGCTTTTTTTAAAAAAAACTCATACTAAAAAAAAAACCCCTAACAAAGTTCTAAAAACTCTCAAGCTTTCTGTTTGTGGAGCAAAAGGAGGTGTGTGTTTCAACTAGCTTGCCAGCATGTGGACTCCGAAAGATCTTATGAGCTTTGCACTTCCTGTGGAGGCAGGGAGAAGAACAAAGCCAGTGAAGGTGCCTTTTCTTTTCCTTTTCTCCACTATCTGCTAAATTGTAGCCTCCAGCCTCCCCCCTGCCCTGCGACCTTGGGGGGAGCAAGATGAAGTGTAAAGGAATCCTTCTTGCTGCCATCCTGCAGGCATGGACCCCAATTACAGGTAAGGCTAGCTTTTCATATTTTGGTACGAAACCCCTTTGAAACTCCTTTCTAAATGGAGGCAAGATGACGCCGCGGTTGAATATGATGCTCCCCTTGTAGCAGGAGGGGAGTCTCTGTTTGAGCTTCTGCCGTTTGTGCACCCTCTTAGTTACAGCTAGCTATGATCTAGTGGGAAAACTGCAGCCCCATAATTAGTTTTAAAAGTACAGCATATATTGGCGCTTTGTGGGCTGGTGAGGAGCACGGGTGGCATAAAAGATAACAAACCATATATGGAGGTGTAAACTACACTATGGCCTGTTGGCGTCTGCATGCAGAGGTGGGCAGGAAAGAGTATCTCTGGAATTACTGACCACCTGCTAGTTCCTCCTTTGCCCCTGCAATCATCCGTAGTAGAGTTCTGTTCCTCGTGATGGCCAGACCACAAAGCATCCCAATTATCCTCTGGATGATAACCATTGCTGCCGTTCTTGAAACTTGGTTAAGAGAGGAGCTATCAAATTCCAAGTTGTTAGGACTTCTAAAGAAGCACATATTGCTCCCATGGTGGGGGAGTCCTTCTCCAAAAGAAGCTGGCAATGGTCAAACTCTGAATTGATTCAGACATTGGAGGGAAATAAGGAAGCAGCAATGGCGTGTTTGAATATAGCAGCTGCTTCTATGATTGGACTAAGATGCTATGCACATTTACTTTGTCCTTAACATAGTGGGGCTTGCTTCTGAGTAAGTAAGATTGAAACCATGCTGTATGCTTTCATCTTACCCAACTGTTTCTATGTCTGGGATGGAAATCCAGCAAACATTTCACATATTTAGCACCTCTGTGACTGCAATCTTGTGTGCTCTTAACCTGAGCGTAAGCGTCATTGATCACAGTGGGACTTGCATGTCTGAATAAACAAGCATACACAAGCCATACAAATGAGCACAGATGTATGTCCTAATTTTGTGTTAAAACAAATCTGTAAACTTTGGTTTGTGTTTCAATATCGGTTTCCAAAATGTTAGTTTGCTTCAGTTGTACTTCTATGGTTTTCTGAGTGATAGTTAGAAACTTTCTTTCAAAGAAAGCACCCAAAGCTGTTTATTCTTCTGCGTTTCTGCTCAAGATAAATTCCCAGCAAAAGTAAAATGTAAAATAAGTTGGAAATATTAAAGGTAATTCTAAGTTTTGCACTGGAAGGTTCTACTAGATTTTGTGATAAAACTTGCATTAATTGGCCGCCTTTCAATACCTCTATACAATTAATAGCATAATAAGGACTTTAGTTACACTAAGCCTAGTCTGATGCTTAATTTGCGTGTGGAATATTTTAATAGCTATTAGCTATGAAATAACACATATTAGGAGACCTATATTAGGCTACGGCACAATACCTACTTTGTAAATTCTTTTCTTTCTCCTTATGTATACTTCAAATATTGATAAAATAATCAAAAGTGAACTGGTTGAACCCACTCAGCTTTATGTGGGAGCTGATTACATTCCTAATGGCATTCCTATATGGTATAATGCGGTTGAGATATTTGGTATAGAGAGCCATGAAGAACCCAGAGCATTTAGAAAGCTTTTGAGGGAAATGGAGCATATTCACCGGGCTCTAGATAGAAGTTATTCCTAAGCTAGATCTTTATCTATTTTAATTTGTATTTATACACACACTCACACACAGAGCTAATACAATATTACAGCTGTGCAATTTTGTTTAAAGTATCTTCCCTGATTGGATACAGCAGCTTCCACAAATTGCTTAAGAGAGCTATGTTTCTATTTTTTACAAAGGTGCTCCCCCCAGGGAAAGAGGTGTTGGTGGGGGGGGGGGAGGTCTGTGCACAGACACACTCCATATTTCCATCCAGCTCTCTCTCAATCCATTCAGTCAAGTTATGTGAACTTCTGTGCTAAGGCAACTCAGCTGAATGGATTAGGAAGACTGGATATCATACAGGCCTCTTATTCCTTAAAAGTAGCTTGTCATTCTGCCTACACACACTTATGGGCATGCTGAAAGGAGGAAAGCTTTGAACGCTTTGGGGATCTCCATGTGGGCACTGTACCTGCCCAGGGATAGAGGATACCCATCATGTGTATGGACATCGGAGGGAAATAAACTACAAATATCCCTGATACAAGAAGTTATTTTCTTCAGTCTTTTCTAGTTTCGCTATTATTATTTATTTAAATGCACTATTATTTAAATATTATTTATTTAAATTATTATTTATATAAACGTATTAATATAAACATAATTTTCAAGAGAAAACGGTTTCCAGAACGTTAGTATTAATATCATAACATCCATTTAGTCAAGGGTTCATGTCTGATAGTCCTTGACTGAAAAAGAAATATAGCTACAAGGGCAAAATGAAGGGCACGTCTCCCAATAAATAATACAAAATGAATGATTTTTGTCAGCATATTACTGTCATCTACATTAAATAACAAAATGGAATTCAACTTCCATAAACATGTATTATTTTTGTAGACCCCATGCTGCTAAAATATATATATTCAATTCTTAATAACTACTGGATCTCATGGTACATCATTTACCAGCCAATACATTTACTAGCAGATGGCTTATCAATATATTTGGCACACTTGTCATCAAAGCAATTTTGGTAATATTGCTATTTGGACCTCAAGAAGAGAGCTTTTTGTTTTAAAGGTATGTTCCATCAGAAATGTTTCAGTGGTCAGAGACCATCTAGTAAATTTTTTGCAGTTTACTCCTGGGCACACTTTAAATTGGTCTAAGTATTAACACCATTCTTACTGCTAACCAGTCCAATTTATTGTCAGTTATTACCAATGAATATATTAGTATAGGGAAATACTAGCCATTTTTTCTTTTTCGAACGTGGCCATAAAGATGAAAGACCATTAAAAATAAAGCCTTGGAAACAGTCCACTGGTTAAAAGCTAAACAGGTAGGAGCCAAGGGAAAAGTGATACACCAACAAGACTATATCCATTTATCTCTCTGCATGAAGTTTGGTGATTTTTTTTTTTTTTTAGTTCATTTTGAGATAAAAACTGCTTTGGAGCAAGGTACAGCACAGGTGACTTTGGAAACATATAAACAGTTTCTGATCAAAAGAGAAAGCAAATTAAGGACTGAAAACTCTGCAATGTTGAAATGCATGGCTATGATGAATGATTTGAGCGTCCATTTTACCAATCCAGTTTCAGGCGCATGAACTTGATAATCCTATATGGTTATCCATCACAGGAAAGAAGTTCCATTCCTGCAATGATTTTTAATTTTCTCTATCAAGGTGTTAAGCAAAATCCGTCTGTTTGTTGATTGAAAATACATCTACATATAGCATTGTTTGCATAAACGACGCATAGGCCTATAATAGACCTTCATTCATTGGTAAGTCCGACTAGCTCCACTCGTGGAGGCGGTATGCCTCTGAATACCAGTCACTGGGCATCGCAAGTGGGGAGAGTGCTGTTGCACTCAGGTCCTGTTTGCCGGCTTCCCATAGGGATCTGGTTGATCACTGTGAAAACAATATGCTGGACTAGATGGGCCTTTTAAATTTCTTGGTGTTGATAGAACACATGGCAGTTTTCATTATCATAGCAAGTTGCTAGGGTCCACATACTTTTTGAGTCGCCTGGTAGCTGGGCTCTTCTAGATGGTGTGATGAGTTAGTAGTTTCCAACTCAATTCCTTTGTAACACAAGATACACAGGAAAGCCATACTTGCCACCTGTAGCTTATGTAGGCAAGTCCAATACCAGTAAACAACAACATGCACACAACAACTGCTGCCACCATCGCTATTAGGACTTGTTTTCCACCCTGTGTTCTTTGAAGACACGCAAGTTTGCCAGCATAGCTGTCGCAGCCACCTGCATTTAATGCCATTGTTTTTGAAAAACTGACTGCAGAAAGCAGCTTTGCGTTCTTGTGTTTTAGATTACACTGAAACAAATGCATCAACGTCCTTCAAGCAATCTGAATTAATACAAGATGCCCCCAGATTGCAACGTTTTAAAAATATACTTTTTAACCAAGAACAATAATCTGAAAATGTCAGTATCTGGTAATGAGAGTAGAAAAACAACCTTCATTTATATGAAGTTTAGTCTCATTTCGCTTTCCTGAAAGGTGATTAGAAAAATTGTATGAAAAGAAATACGTTCTTGCTCTTGGCTAGTACGTATATGGTTGAATCAAAATTAGGGGCCTGTCTTTGTGAATATTGCCTTGTTCCCAGAAACCACCCTCTGGCTTGGGCTGGGAGGGTCTTAAAAGGATTCAATCCTACTTGCGAATGGTTTCTGTTGCTAAGACAACTGAGTCAACAGTTTTGGTCCTGCCAGCCCAGTTGCCTTATCAACAAGAATGCTTGCTCCCTTCCACATACCAATATGGACAAAACTGTGCAGCCCAGATACTTCAGCTATAGAGTTATTGTCCCCTCTCTAATTTAGAATGAAGGCGAAGCTATGCACTCAGTGACATAAATATGTCACAGTGCCACGTAACTCATAACATTTCTTATGCAATTCCCAATTGGCTGGCGCTACTCAGGGAAGACAGAATTCCAAGGAGGAAAAAACCTTGTTTTTCAAGGAACATTGTGAATCCCTGCCCCAACAAAAAAAGTTCCTTTTTTGTTTTGAAAATGCATGTGGGCAAAAATACCTCACAGTCCAAGCCAAGGTAGTCCCTCTTTATTATGTTTAATAATAATAATTCATTAATATCCTTTAAATATGAAATTCAAATGAGGATTATTATATAGGGATTATCCGAGATTAAACAGAATCAACTGTTGTTCATTGTGTGTGGAGGGCACTGATAGTGTATTGCTCTTGAACACTCTGTAACCCACCAACCCTGCCAATAATGAGAGTTGTTGTATATATACATAAGTGGGGGACCCGTAGATGTTCTCGGGGGCTTGTGATTAGTGTGCCAATTGTTAAAATTCCCCCAATTCCCCCTCCTCTTACAATTCTCCTGGTTTGCAAAGGGGCAAACTGGAAAGAAGAATGGCTGACGTTGAAATTGGATGTGTATCATCTGAGCCCACTCCCTCCCCCCTGCTTCTCTGTTCTAATAGACGACGGTGAGCACCTACTCACAGTTCTTTGCTGCAGGGAGATTCCAGGGGGTTTGAATGCAGCGGTGGGAGGGGATCCTGACCCTCCCACTTGTTGTCTTCTCTGCTTGACCCCACTGTTCGTTGCCTTCCAAGTCCATGTGCTGATACCCTACATTTCAAATAGATATATAGATTAAACGATACACACCACCCCTCTCTCCATATCCATTTAATATCGTTTTTCACTTTCCTTGCAGGTATGTGTGTGAGGATTTTAATTATATTACTAGTCCCTAGAGAATCAAGATAGCTCTTGGCTGACATTTACCATAAATTAAGCAGTCATTTCTTCTTCTGTACAGCTTAACCTCTGTAATGCTGTGAGACTTGTCACAAGCCATGGGACTAAATATGCTAACACAGATAATCAATACTATGCTGATTGTTTTGGAAATGTTTATCAGTTCTGCTTTCCAATTATCAGATGTTCTCCATTGATCATTGTCCGTTCCCTGTTTGTATATATGAATGCTGACAGGAAAATCTGAAAGAGACTTCAATATTTATAGCCATTTTGCACCTTTTTATGCACAGTGATTTCATTAATTCATAGCAGACTGTGAACTGGGACGTTGATGCATCAGACAAAAAGAAGCAAATTGGGTACCTTCCATTAATGGTTTAGCAGCTAAACTTCTATGTATTTTCTGTTTATCAGCATAATCTAGTAAACGTGTTCTATTCAGACATTGATCAATTCCTAAGGAATGAAGCAACATGTTGTTTTCCTTGGCGTTATCCGGGCTAGAAAATGGGTCAAATAGATAAAAATTAACAACGTATGCCACATTAAAAGCAAAACAAAACTCAATTTCTATTTGTGTGCCTTAATATTTAATATTTCTAGCAGATGTTCTTTACTTAAGTTTAGAGTGACACAGCAGAAGTGGACAGTGGTGTGTATTTTATAAAGAAAAGAAAATGGATTTTGATTAGGAAGAGCTGTATGTGTGTGGACATGCATTTTTTGACATTATTTAAATGAATTGTGTAATTAAAAGTTATGTTAGGACTTCATAATTTCCCCCCTGCAGTAGTAACTTTGGATCTTTCTCAAGCAGAAGGCCAGTAGTTGTTTTTTAAATCTGTTTAAACATCATATTTTGGTTTGCATCCTTTTGGTGCTGTTGTTTTTGGAATTTTTTTTCATTAATAGGCTGTAAGTATTTAAGAGGACGTTCAATCACAGTTTAAGGGTTGTGCTGTTTACACATTACCCAGTGTGTTGACTTTGTGTTGTGTGTCCCTCTGGGAACATATGACATGGAAGAAGCCCACATGATGGCTGCTTCCACACCATGTATGCACTGTATGGAGGCACTTCATGTAAGTACACAGTGTGCTGTGTAAACACACAGCATGGCTGTTCCATGTGGGCAGATGCTTTATACATTTGCAGAGTGGGAGAAATGGTGGCTTTCCAAGAACCTAGAAGGAGTCTGAAATGTGGTCTGAAACCAGTAAGCAGTCTGAAAATAGCTCTCTTGCTATTTTGAAGTGCAAAAACAATGGGATCTTGCTGTTTACCAGTACAATGTGTCAGAAAGGCAGAAATATAAAGAGAGAGAGAAATATTGTGAGAGAGCTCTATAAATCAGCAATACTATCTATCATCTATCTGTCTGTCTATTCCTCCTTTCCTCCTGAAGAAGCCCAGGTAGAATTAAAGTTTAATGGAATTCCAACGGTGTTTTTCAAGGTACTGAATCTGGAACTCTGCATACTGTTTCTCAGGTGCTCCAAACTCTGTTATGTATTCAGGTTGTCTTGTGGTACCATTAGTGGTGCTTGGTGGGCAGAAGGGTGAAAGGCCAAAGTAGTTGCAGCCAGAGCCAAAGGAGGGGAGGAATCTGACAGGCAATGCTGCCACTCATTGGGTAATCAGGCAGGCAGGTGGAGGTGTCTAAGGGAAAACTCAGGTTGGTGGGGCATGGTCCACCTAATGGACTAGTCTCCCCTGGGTGCCATAAAGATTAACAGTGCATCTGATGAAGTGGACTGTGGTCAGTGAAAGCATCATAAATGTATTGGTGTTTAAGGTGCCAGAATTCTTTTTGCTGTTTATGATCTTGAGCAGCCATGTATAGGATTTATGCTGCTACGATTTGCAGTTAGGTCCCCCTGAAATCAATGGGACAAAATTTATCTATTTTCCCCAGTGTGGGAGTATGGAAAGTAAAAATGTCAGAAAGATCTTATCTGTGCACATTGCAGGGGTGTAGTGATTTATGTTGCTGAAATGGTATCACCACCACCACCACCACCATGTGATATGAATGCTAAGTTCCTAAACTAGGAGTATGGAGTTGGACCAGGCTTCCTCAACCTTGGCCCTCCAGATGTTTTGAGACTACAATTCCCATCATCCCTGACCACTGGTCCTGCTAGCTAGGGATCATGGGAGTTGTAGTTCCAAAACATCTGGAGGGCAGAGGTTGAGGAAGCCTGAGTTGGACCATCTGAAACATTGGGACATACTTTTGAGTAAAGATGCACAATACTGCACTGTATATCTTTAAAAAAATACTTTTCAGAACTCAATATTGTAAATACTTTTGCTCCAGAATTGAATCTCTGCAGTTAGCTAGCCAGCCCAGGGTCTACTATGTTGGAAATTGCTGCTACTCCTAGGAGCTTATACTGTATCTTTTAAAGGCAATTCAAGGAACTGAAGAGTTGAGTTTACAATATAATGCTAAGTGGATCATCAGGCTGACTTATTCTTTGAAACACCTGGAAAAGAAGGTGAGTACCACTGAAATGCCACCGTAAGAAGGTGCAGCCAATATAAAAACTATGCTGGAAGATACTAGACAATGAAACGGGTGAGGAACCTCCAGAATGGGGCCAAATGTGAGGACTCTGTCCAGCTCCAAGGACTCTCTCTAGGTCACACCCCTCATTTGCTCTGCTGTCCACCCTCCTTGTGTGCGTTTACCTGGCTGGAATGTGTTTTTGCTCTGCCTGGATGGGGAGATGGAGAGAGAGGTTGTGGAAACCTTTGGTTTTTGCATGGTTGGAATGTAGAATTCTATGACGAATGACCCACTTTGAAAAGTGTCGTCAAGATTGGAAGGTTCAGAAACTCAAGCAAGGCCAATTCCCATAAAAGCATACAATAAAGTTTATTAAAAGCCAAACTCTGTAAAAATGAAAAGCTTCAAACAATTATGCAAGTTAAGACTGCTCAGAGTCAAAAACAAACATAACTATCTTATCTAGTTAGCTGACAGAAACACATGCACGTAAATCTTAGCAGGCTGAGCGGCAAAGCAAAATACAGTGGTACCTCTAAGTACAAACTTAATTCGTTCTGGAGGTCTGTTCTTAACCTGAAACTGTTCTTAACTAAGGCGTGCTTTCACTAATGGGGCCTCCTGCTGCCACTGTGCCACTGGCACACAATTTCCGTTCTCATCCTGGGGCAAAGTTCTCAACTCAAGGTAACTCTTCCAGGTTAGCGGAATTTGTAACCTGAAGCGTTTGTAACTGGAGGTACCACTGTACCTTCTAGGTCTGAACAGGCGCTGACCTTCCATGAAGGGAGAACTGCTTATGCTTGCCCCAGGTTTTAAGGGAACACTGACTATGGGCCTTCACCCTTTCCTCCCAAAGGAATTAGCACCTGCTCCCATCACATGTCTGATTACCGTTCGACACTGGCCTTGAGGCCTTAATGAGAGACATCTGTGTTTAAAATCATTATTCCAGGAGTTCTAACAAATTCCCACACAATCTGCATGCTAGTCTTAAAGGGAGAATATCACCACAGCCTCAGCCAATTTTGCTTCTGGCCCCTGCAACCTTTCAGAGTTTGCTCTCTGCACCCCTGCAATAAAATTGCTTAGAATGTACAGGACTGTAATTTCCCCTTGTTTTGATTATTTAAGATCTGTTGAGTTTTGAGGAATAGTTGGAGTTGTTCTAATTCTCTTTGATTTGATCACATCCATACTGTCATTGCAGAAAACAGGTCAGTGATTATATAGATAGTGCCTCTAAATAGTATGAAAAGTCTGCCCAGTTAATTAATGGGATGTACGCAGACAGGCATGCTTTCTTCTTCAATTGGATTTAAATGGGTCAGCCAACAGTATAAGCCAGCCACCTCCTAAATGAAGTTAAAATGTTTGTAGCAGAAAGATGCATATAATCACAGCATAAGCTTTCATAGACTAGCTCCCTCTTCATCAAAAGTATATGCAGCAACAGACTAAGATGTTAACCCCTCTGGAAGATAGCTATAACAATGCATAATTCTAGATAATTATGTTTTGTACTTGCAAAAACATTGTCAAGGTATTAATTTCATTATTACAGTTTTGGTCTTTTAGTCATCTGTACTTGATTTTTCAAATTTATATTTCTAAGTAATTTGTATTTTGTTTTGTGGGTTTGTTTGTTTTTTGCTCTTTCTTTACTATGGCATATGTTTACTTTAAAATCTATTAAAATGAAAAGATCACAAGTACACGTGAATCAGCAGATTATAAGGAGAAGAGGGAATCCTCAAGGGCATGAAAGGCTGTAGGGAAAATCCAGAAAGTTGATCATGACCTGTTTTTGTTTCAGGCATTTAATGGAACTAATAGGGTTCTCTGTTGAGGCAGAAGGGGAAAGAAGCCAACACTTACAAATGTTCCTTCTAACAGTTAGATGGAAGCTTGAAAAGATGGGCTGGTGGTGAACTGGTTTGTAGTGAAATACTAGTGCCTCTTGAGCCTGGTTGAGAATATAACAGATAGGCAAAACACAGAGATGTAGCAGGGTTGAATGAATTTTCTCCATCCCTCCTGCAACCTCTCAGAATGGAGGTTAAAGCTATGCATGTGTGTGAAGCAGTCAGCAGCAGACAAAATAATTACCTGGCTGCCTGGTGTTCCTTGGAAAGCTGGCATCTGGGCCAGATCCATTAAGTCAAAGGCTGGTTTAGACTAGGGAACTGGAGAGATTGTTCTGCACTTCTAGGCATAGCCACAGAGTTCAGAGATATCTTACCACTGATTGATTCATATTTTAAAATTATCCTGTTCTTCTTGTGCCCATGTACCAGCCAGGGCAGCCACCAACCCCAGCACGGGGACACAGCTTTCTCAACCAAGTTTCTTTCTCGCATTATATGGAGAACAAGCACGGGGAAACTGCCCCCCCCCCCATGTTGTTGGATTGAAGTATCCACCCGCCTCACCCAGCATGGCAAATGATCCAGGGTGATAAGGTAGAGTCTAAAGGACAACGACAGTCATGCATATCTGTAAAACACAACGCACAGTGCGGGCTCCCTAGACACACCGACTCAAAGTAAATGAGTGCCATGCCACTGCATGCGCAAACTAAGGGCATGACTGTGAGATACCATGTAGTGCCTTATAAGAATCAAATACTTTGTTTTATAGAAATGGGTGCAGACACCTGTGCCTTGCCCTTTTTTTTACTTTCGTTTAAGCTTCACTACAGTTCTTAGAACCAGCCATTTCTCTGAACGTGGGGCAGTTAATGAAGCAGGATGTTCTTGCTCTTTGGGCAGAGTAAGTGTGAATTCAAACTTGTGTTGCCTTTTTCTTTTTAAAAAAAATCAAGTTATATGGCACAAATGCCTTGGCAGTAATTGAAGCACTGCAAGGAAGGGAGAAACTGACTGGAGCTTGTATTGTCAAGCGTAGTGATCACTGGTAAATCTTATTCAGCGTATCAGAAAGAAGAGATCCTGTTTTCAGAGTGTGTTCAATGCATCATTCCAGTAATAATAATAATAATAATAATAATAATAAGAAGAAGAAGAAGAAGAAGAAAAATATTTATTAGAGTGCAATTTATTGTATATTAATTTCCACCTGTCATCTGATTGTTGGTACAACCTGTAAAAGCCTTTTTTTTTGTAAAAGCCTATTTTTTGTGTCTTCATTTAGTTCCCCATGTCATAATTATTATGAAGTGTGGAAAAAATGACCCGAGATCACCTGTGGCATGTGTTGTGCTGCAGGGGAAAAGAATTGTAACCAAGAATGTGAATTGTTTTTCACTCAGTACTTTGTTTACTGAGATGGCTTAGACCCAGGTCTCTGGCTACTTTCCCCAAAAGTCAGTGGAAAGTGTTGGTGCTAGTAATCTATTTCACAGAAAATGGATGACAAAATGCATTGTCATTTCAAGTGAACCTGCCCACACTTATCTGGTTAATCCAAGGTTAACCCATCTATTACGCCCATTTGGTCTGCCCAGGGAAGCTTGTTGTCTTAATCTCATGTAATAACTGCTGTGAAGTGAAGTTGGATCTGACAGCACCTGCTGGTGGAAGTGACAGCTTCATTCTGCCAACCTGGAAATCTGGGGTGGGGGTGGGGGTGAGCAAAACAAGTAGAGATGGGAATGCTAGGAGTTCTGCTCCTCATGCCTGAGTGTTTTGTGGAATTAAAGGTTTATTTAGAACAGTCAATATCACAATGATTTCAGCCCACCGTACATTTGCTGGGCTCTGCCTCTTTTACCTTTTCCTTAATATACCCCTCGGTTTTCCTTGTGCAGTTAGATGCTGACAATGGGTCTTTAATTAAATTTGCTGGAATTAAAGTATACATTAAAATGCCAGTAAATATTATAAATAATAGAGGAAAAAGAGAGCTTGTTAAACTGGATTCTGATATTTTGAATTAACGGTATGTAATTCTGCTCCTATGTAACAGTATTAGACTCCTGTTATCTATTCTAGTCTAATAGTGTGTTGTTGTTTTTTATAAGACATGAGTTAACCCAGGGTATTTCCATCCTGGTACTTGTTTAGCCATTCTGTTCTACTTGGTACAATATTTTTGCTGAGGTCAGTTCTTCTTCGTCCTCCAGATTCTTCCTCATGTTCTTTGTTGTGTTTCTGTGCTTTGATTTCTCTGTAGCAAGCAGTTAAGATCTCAGACTCTTTTAAGGCACTAGTCTTCTGCACACTTACTTACATGCAAGCCCCATGGGACTCCTTTTTGGGTAAATATGCATTGGAGTACACTAAGTGGCCTTTAGTCAAGCTACTTACTATTTTAAGAACATAAGAGTCCTGCTGGATCAAATCAGTGTCTAGCATCCTGCTTCTCAGTGACCAACCAGATGTCTCCAGGAAGTCCATGAGCAAGGCTTGATGGCTATAGCTGCCTTCTCATTTCCCCTAGGAATTGATACTCATCCCCCTCCCCGAGCTTTCATGACTGTCACTGCTCAAAGGAATTTGTTTCTGTATGTGCTTTCTTAAGTAATGAACTCATATTCCTGCTAATTTTTCCTCTGGGGTATATTAAAGAGGCCTATGTTTCTCATGACATTTGTGACTTGAGGATGCCATCATCATATCTGAGTTTCCATATTGACATGTTGAGTTAGACCTGCCTTGGCCTCAGTTGCATGACCAACTGAGATATGGCCATGTTCTATCTCCACAGATGGAGGCAGTGTGCCTCTGAATGCCTGTTGCTGGGAATCACAAATGGGCAGTGTTGTTGCACTTGGATCCTCCTTTTGGGTTTCCCACAAGCATCTGGTTGGCCACGGTGAGAACGGGATGTTGAACAACATGGCCCATTGGCCTGATCAAGAAGGCTCTTCTTAGGTTCTTTTGGCTGCCCACTAACCAATTGTTATGGTTTCCATGTATTCTTTTGAATTACAGGATAGGTGTGTCTGAAGAATTTATTATGAGATGTACATAGTTTGATTAACCCAAGCAACATCTAAAATATTTGGGCAGTTGAAAGAAGCACTATTTGCACAAAGCTATATTTATACTCACACAGCTCTCAGGATGGCAGTCAATATGAATAAAAGTGGTATTTTGGTTATCAGAGGGTTTGCTTATCCTTTAGATCAAAATAGATGGCATGGTGCCAGGTACGAACATCGTGTGAGAATCTCCAAATGTGCTTCACATGTTTGACACACGTGGGTGGCTGTTTGATGTGGCAGGCCGGTGGCAAGCTCTTCTCTCCTCCACACACCTACATGCCTTCATTTACAGGATTTGAAAAGAACCCAGCACCTGCAACAGTGAATAGAGGGCTCTGTTCACAAATTTGGGAGTCCCCAACATGTAAACAGAGTCCTCCGTACAATAACAGTTGTTTCAATGAACACATGCATTTGTGGGTTGAACCCTGGCCCCTGCCGCTGCAATTTTGCACCCTCCCCACACACTTTCATTGAACATGTGAAGAGATACAGTAGATAAGAAAAAAAAAATGATCAATGGAACCATTTCAAAGGGAGTGGCAGGGATACAAATTTAGGCTGTCTGTTCTTTTTAAAGGTTAAATAAACCCTTTGTGTAGTATATTTTTGTGAAAAATGATTGTGGGACTCTACATGCTCTTTCTTGCATGTAGAACAGCTTATATAGCAGGGATGGGGAACCTGTGGCCTGCCAGATGTTGGACCACAACTCCCCTCATTCCTGGCCATTGGCCATGCTGTTTTGGGGGGGGTGATGGCATTTCAAGAACACCTGGAGATGTTCCCCATCTCTGTTACAAAAATAGTAGTTGGTTCTGCTCCTTCTCTCTTCCTGTAGGGGCAGACTCAGATTCCATTCCAGTGCAACTGATCCTTTGCCAAAATTGACAGTACAGTATTCATCTTACTGTCCACTGTGGTGAAAATACATAACTTGCATAGTTGATTACATAAATTATGCTGTCAGTATAATATTCCCCCCATTCATTTTAGTGCAAAATAAACACAGTGCACATGGGGACGGGGTGGCATAATCAACTATGCATATTTGTGCCCAAAAGGCAACAAATACTGATCATATTTTCTGTTCCAGGCATACGAAAGAAAAGCAAAGACCAGCAATTTCTGCTCCCTTGACTTTTTTCCTGGGAATTCTCTGAGATCCCTAGTTATACTATCCCTAATTTCTAACCTTGGTTGAGGGGTAGGGGGAGGCTGATCAATTGGCTGCTTCTTCCCCCATTGCACGCAGGGCCCTGCTGGGGCTTAACCAGAACTAAGAGTTCTTTTGGCAGGCACCAAGATTTTCCATTGCTACAGCTGGCCAGTGTATGCTTTTAATCATGATTTGAAACCAGGGGTTGAAGCTTGTTAAAACTTGTCAGTTTTAGGAACTTGGCCCTTAAATAATGAATGGACCCATTGTTCTTAGTACTAGAAATTGGGGAAAATCCCTTGGCCAAAAATCCCAGTGACAAATTCTGCTTTCAGAAAGAATCACAGGAACAATGGTGTGTCCAAAGAATGCATGGAGGGGCATTCTGACCCTCCATGTATTCAGTAGAGTATCAGAACAGAGCACAATGCTCTCTATGCAGTTGTCAACCCCGTACAAGGCTGTATTTCCAATTTTGCTTACATAGCTTGTACATGTAAGCTTGAATTGGAACTTCTAATGAGTGCATGAAGGTCAGGGAAGGACCAGCAGACACAGTTCTGCTCCCCTCCCACATGTCATGTAAAGGGCTAATCCTAAATACATAACTGAGGATTGATTGTGTAGTTCTGTCCTGCATACATTGGATTTTATGCATGCATGTGCTATGCATATACACTTTGCCCACATGCAGCTGTGTGACAGGTCAGGACTGCCTAGTGAGTGGGGTGGGAAGGTGCAGTGTTATTCCCCACTGTGTGTAGGGATAAGATTGTCGGCAAGGTATTCCAGAGTTGTTCTTTTACCAGCTATTCCTTTTGAACCAATACCATTGTTGCTTTTTTATAGCAGGGGCGGCTAACCTCTGTACTAAAGACTGGTCCAGGTCCCCCAACAAAATGTTCTGTCCCCTGCAAGGCCCCACCGATACTTGGCAGTGGTGGCAAATGTATATTTTAAAAAGTAGACACTGTTTGGGTAAACAGAGAAGCTGAATCCTCTCTGCCCATCCCAGAATCCTGGTGGGGGTGGAGATTGCTCCCTTTCATCATTAAACAGATCATTAGATGAGCAGGGAGGGGGCATTTGCTCCCCCTCTGGAGTGTGTGTTTGAGAGAGTGGGGTGGACACAACCATTTCTTGCATGCACCCCCTGCCCCCAATGGCTGGCCAAAGGAGAGCTTGGCCCTCAGAACAAGAACTGTTAGCCATCTTTGTTTTATAGGTTGCTGTATCTGCATTAAAAATGAACCAACTCTTTTCCTTTACCTTTAGTAAGAGGTTAAACTGTGGTTAAGTAGTTACTCAGAAGGGGGTCTTCCTTCCGGGTCGTCTTCACTTCTGGTGTGACTGGGAGAAGGCAAGTGGGGGGGGGCAAGAGTAAATCTCCCTTGCGTGTGCGCATGTTACAGGCCTTATTAACTTCTGTTCACTTTCTTGAACTTCATGAAAGTCATGACTGAACATCAGTGCTGTGGTGCTTGAAAAGAATTAAAAGAGAGAGAAAATCGCCCCTGCTGAGTGCTCCAGGTGCTGCCTGGCAAACAGAAGAAAGCTGTAACATATGTGATTCTCCAGATCAGGTCTCACCAAGTACAGGCCTGTGCCCTATTCTTGTGCGTAACAACACCAGGGTTCTTAGCAGCTCTTGGAACCAGGCCTTCTAATGATTTCCTCACTGATGCCCCATTTTCAACCGGGTGCAATTTATGCTTATCAAAGAGAGAAAACGGGAAAGCTTTTTCCTGTATTCTAAAAAAGATGAAAAGGAGACAGGGAGGAGGAGAAAATGGTGGTGACGAGGGAAGCAAGCGAATAAAGGCTGGTTAGAGAAATCAATTAAGCTGTAAAAGGTTAGGCTACTTGCCGAGGCAGGCAAGATGGGGAAAAAGCGAGAAAAGGATAAAAAAAGCCCAGTTAGTAGATCACAAGAGTGGCAAAGAATTAGATTAAGGGGGAGAAAACATAGAAAAGGTTGCTTGGTAAGAGACCTTCATGTTGTGTTCCCTTCACATTCAATTCTTTAGAAGCAAAAGCACAAATTGGGGGTAAAAGTACAAGTTAGATATGGCTTTAATCATGTCATTTGAGGCAATGGGAGAATTTGCCTTCCTGGATCTCTTCCATGAACAAAAAAGTAATAATTCCAATACACTTTGCTAGAAATCTTGGAAGCGGTGTGCATAAACTTTTCACCTGAGGTAAGCCATACACACCAAGTTAAGATAAAGCTTTGAACAATCCTTATTAGAAGTGAATGTAAAGTGTGAAGTATCTCTCCAAATTATAGCTTGGACGGAAACAAATAATATCTCCTAATAATGGACAGAAAGGCATAGTGCTCCAGAAGCCTGGCAGGATAAGAAGAAAGAGCTATAATTCTTCATGTGAGATGTAGCAACTATTTAAATATAAAGAGATATAAGCCTGGTGGTTTTTTCATGCCCTTCAAATTATTTGCTGTGCCATTTGATCTGTATTTATTCAGTAGTAAGTTGTCCCACAGGACGAGGGTGGCACTGTGGTCTAAATCACAGAGCCTAGGGCTTGCTGATCAGAAGGTTGGCGGTTCGAATCCCTGTGGTGGGGTGAGCTCCTGTTACTCGGTCCCTGCTCCTGTCCACCTAGCAGTTTGAAAGCACGTCAAAGTGCAAGTAGATAAATAGGTACCACTCTGGCGGGAAGGTAAACGGCGTTTCCGTGTGCTGCTCTCGTTCGCCAGAAGCAGCTTAGTCATGCTGGCCACATGACCCGGAAGCTGTACGCCGGCTCCCTTGGGCTATAGCGTGAGATGAGCGCCGCAACCCCAGAGTCGTCCATGACTGGACCTAACGGTCAGGGATACCTTTACCTTTTTAAGTTGTCCCACCTACAATGGGCCTTACTCCCAGGTGTGTGTGCATAGTCTTACATGCTGTGTACACACAACACCTTTAAAACATATTCAAAGCACATTATTTCCGTCAAAGAATTCTGGGTGCTGTGGTTAAGAGTTGCTGGGAATGAGAAATCTGATTAAGGGAGATAATGTGTTTTGAATGGGCTTTCGATGTGTTGTGTAAACACATCGTTATAGCACAATCCTAAACGTGTCTACTGAATTCAGTGGGGCTTACTCCCATGTTCGTAGGCATAGGATTGCAGCCTTATTTGCTTTAAATAGGGTTGGGCAACATGTAGCCCTCTGGATGTTGTTGGACTAGAATTCCCATCTTCCCTGACCATTGGCTGGCTGGGGGCTGATGAAAGTTGGGGTCCAACAATATATGGAGGGTTACACGTTGCCCACCCCTGCCTCAAAACAAAGCATCATCTGTTCCGCTGATTCTTAACTCCCATTGCACTGAGGACTCCTGCTTGGGTTTGCTCATTCTTTATGTCTGCCAGCATGTCAGTAAGGCTTTCATATTAGCACTTGTCCTCTAGGACAGATAGCAATACGGGTATATGAATATACGTCGGAGACCCTGTTGTTTTTAAAGTTTCCATTGCTACTATGTGCACTTTGTTTTTCTTGCTGAGCATTATTTTATGATGGCATTTTTAAGCCTTGTTTTTAAATATTTGTTTTGAGTAGTAGTCAATGGTCATGTGTTGTAGCTTTATTAGATGTGCTGGAGGGTAGATTTTTCTTTTAGATGAAAGGTGGGGTCAACATAAAAATGCAAAAAATGAAACATAAGAAAGTGCTGTAGACAAAGAAAGTCAAACAGATCAATGGTTCTCACACTGTTGTAGAAGGACCACCTGCACTTCAGGTACAGCAATGAAAATTACTGAGGAACATGCTATATGGTCAAGAGTTTCTGTGGTTTCTAATACATACAGGAAAGACAAGACACCTGTCCATTTACAATGTAAGATAAAAAGCAGCTTGTCTTAGTATGTATTTAACTGGGATATCAGATTAGTAAAGTAGGTTTTATAAAGAGGGTTAACCTCCTTACACAACTGTGGTTCATCACACTTCCCCCCTGTGTTTTAGACTTTGCCTTTGTTGCTCTGTATTTGACCCCAGTATCGGTCGGATCAAAAAGTACTCATTATAAGGTAGATGAGTTAAAGAGAACGAAGAAAACAACATATTTGTAAGATAATACTCAACAAATAAATATTTATAGTCATTATAGGCCATCTGCATTGCTGGGCTGCCCTTTGACCTTCAGAGGTATTTGTTACCTTGGTAAAAGCACAGCAGAAACTGTCCTAAGAGCATCAGAAGAGTCTGCTGGATCAGGCCAATGGTCCATCTAGTCCTGTGTCAGATTCTCACAGTGGCCGCCCAGATGTTCGTTGGAAACGTGCAAGCAGGACCTAAGCACACTCCCCTCCTGCAGTTTCCAGAAACTGGAAACTGTCTTTGGAAACTGGTCTTTTCCTATTCAATATTGTCATATTAACATTCATTGTCATCTTTTTCTCCCACCCCATTTATTTATTTTTAAGATGCATGTCTAAAATGTTTAATATTTCAACAGTCTCCATGCAGTATTCACTGTTGTTTAGGACTTTACGTGTTAACAACAAGACCTTGAACATGGCCCAAGAGCTGGTCAGCAGCCAGTACTGTTTCTTCAACACAAAAATAATATGTGCGCATCCACTCAACAACTTGACTCCAGTATTCTGCATCAAGTGCAGCTTTTGGACCAATCCCAAGGGAAGCTACATGCTGAATGCATTAAGGTAAAGGTAAAGGTACCCCTGCCCGTACGGGCCAGTCTTGACAGATTCTAGGGTTGTGCGCTCATCTCACTCTAGAGGCCGGGAGCCAGCGCTGTCCGCAGACACTTCCGGGTCACGTGGCCAGCGTGACAAAGCTGCTCTAGCGAACCGGCATCAGAGCAGCACACGGAAACGCCGTTTACCTTCCCGCTATAAAGCGGTACCTATTTATCTACTTGCACTTAAGGGTGCTTTTGAACTGCTAGGTGGGCAGGAGCTGGGACCGAACGACGGGAGCTCACCCCGCCGCGGGGATTCGAACCGCCGACCATGCGATCGGCAGGTCCTAGGCACTGAGGTTTTACCCACAGCGCCACCCGCGTCCCACTGAATGCATTGCAGCAGTCTAATTGTGAAGTTACCAACGCATGAATCACAGTGGCTTAGCTATCCCTGATCACCAGTCTAAGCTGATAATGGGTGCTTCTTGCCACAAATGTCACCTGAGCCTACAGTGACAAAGATGGATTTAAAAGTACCCCCAAACCATGCACCTGCTCCTTCCCTGTCCAGAACTGAACTCCCCAACTTCGACCTGGGATCCACCACTGTCTCTGTGTCTTACCAGGATGCAGTCACACTTTGTTGATCCCCCCCATTTGTTGGAACCTGGTGCCTTCCAGATGTTGTTGAACTACAGTTCCTATCAGCCCCAGTCAACATGGCCACTGGTCAGGAATGATGGGTGTTGTTATCCGACACCTGGAGGTCCACAGGCTCCTTATCCCTGCTAGGCAAAGGGACCCCTGACCACTAGGTCCAGCTGTGGCCGACTCTGGGGTTGCGGCGCTCATCTCGCTTTATTGGCCAAGGGAGCCGGCGTACAGCTTCCGGGTTATGTGGCCAGCATGACTAAGCCGCTTCTGGTGAACCAGAGCAGTGCACGGAAACGCCATTTACCTTCCCGCTGGAGTGGTACCTATTTATCTACTTGCACTTCGTGCTTTCGAACTGCTAGGTTGGCGGGAGCCGGGACTGAGCAACGGGAGCTCACCCCATCGCGGGGATTCGAACAGCCGATCTTCTGATCAGCAAGTCCTAGGCTCTGTCGGTTAACCCACAGCGCCACCTGCGGCTCTGTTAGCCTTGTGAATTTATTTCAGTTTTATTGTTGGAAGTATGGCAGATATGAGTTAACCCCCTAACATTCCTTCTCATATTTTTGCCTGCTAACCAGATTCCTTCTATTTTCTTTTCGTAATTTCTTTTCTTTCTTTTTTTGCACTTTTTCTGTTCTGCCTTAATTGTTTCTTTCCCACCAAGCTGCACTTAACTGCGTCTAGCTGTGAAAGTCACATTGGTTACCAGTCAAGGCAGTGCTGCGCTGAGGAGGCGGCTTTTATGCTAGTGACTTTGAATCGAACAAATGGGGAGGGGGGAGGGAACTTGGTTTGGATCCTGCAGGAGGAAACCATTTAGGAGGTCTTAGCATGACTCTTTCAAGGGCAATTTCAAAGGTGATTTAATGTAGCATCCCCTGCGCTGCCGCTTCAATGTGTCTTCCTGCTGTGGTTGAGGGGCAGGGTGGGGGTGGTTTCTGCATTAGGAAAGGAGGACAAAGTATTGGCTTTTGCTTGTTCTTTCACTCTTTGTTGTTGTTTAGTCGTTTAGTTGTGTCCGACTCTTCGTGACCCCATGGACCAGAACACGCCAGGCACTCCTATATTCCACTGCCTCCCGCAGTTTGGTCAGACTCATGTTTGTGGCTTCAAGAACACTGTCCAACCACTTTGTCCATGGAGTTTTCTTGGCGGGTATACTGGAGTGGCTTGCCGGTTCCTGTTCCAGCTGGATCACGTTTGGTCAAAACTCTCCACTATGACCAGTCCATCTTGGGTGGCCCTGCACGGCATAGCTCATAGCTTCTCTGAGTTATTCAAGCCCCTTTGCCACGGCAAGGCAGTGATCCATGAAGGGGCTTTCACTCTTTAGTGGGTCTTTATATAAAGATATGAGAGAGGGGATTGTGTTCAGGTGCTTTTACACATGTTTAGTGCTGGATCCAGGTGTTTTTTGGGGGGAGGGGGCAAAATGCCACCATTGGGCTCTCTTCTCTTTGCCACTGTAACTGCTGCCCATTCAGTTGTCCTCTCTCTCTCTCTCTGGGCCCAATCTGCACCAAGAGCCCAGATGGAGGGTCAAGATTGGCATGTAGGGATGGGGTTCCACCCCTAAGCTTTGTGCAAGCAAATCAGGATGAAAGCCCAATAAATAGGTCATGTGGAAGCACCCAGTGAGATAATTGCTTCCCCCACAAGAAAGCAGTTTATTTTATTTTATTTTCCACTCTCCATCTGAGGATCACAGGGTGGTTTACAGTGTAAAAATAAATAACATAATAAGCAAAAAAAATTAACCCCTCTCCCAAACACAATGTCTTTCCTCCCCCCAGAGATTGCTATATGTTTTCACAGGGAAATAATATTTGGGGAATTTGAGGGGATCAAAATTTTGGCCCAGCCTCATATAAATAGGCGGAATGATGGGCTGCTATAATTTGACCTACCACTGCTTATATCTGCCCTATTGCTCTTTGAAACTTGTTTTTCTACAGTCCTTTTCAGCTTAATTTCAGCTTTATTATTGCTTCTTAATAAAATATGAGTTGCTAGCTACATTTGAACACTACATTTGAACATTTGAAAAACTTCTGCAAGAGAGCTAAATTTGCTTCATGCTATAAAGTATAAACTTTTATGGTAATACGGATTAGGAAGTTATTGACAGCATCGCAAGGTTACTGACACAAAGGCCTGGCTGCAGAGATTCAAAGTCCATGTGCATTCTTGAGGCCATTGCATATTAGACCTGTATATATGTTTAATCTGAGTGCACCTCAAACTGAGTTTGTATTTCACAATGCCTTCCCATGGCTTCAACAATAATATATATGATAGAATGATTCATGAAGTATGGCCAAATAACTGAACAGAACCCTATAATCTTGTTGTATATTCTTAATGATACAGGACATTCATCTACGTACTATGCAATTTTTTGTATTGATTTCTGGCTTTAATAGTCAATTTATGACATTCTCCAAAAGGAATGTGAAATTCTGAGAAGGCCAGTCTTAAGCAATTGTGTGTTTTTCTCATCAGTCTCTTTCTAACAAGTATACCAGCATACCTTTGCCGAGGAAGGTGGAGTCTAGATAAATATCTCTCCTTGAGGAAACCATTGTGAGATACGTTGGGCTTCAAAGGTGTGTTTGTGTGTAGATGGGAAGCTGAGACAACAAGACTGTTTCTGTGCCCTACTAAATCTGAATTCATGCACCGTGTTCATCATCACACAGTAATTTGTTTGCAGCATCAAGTGGTGATTTGTGTGTATGAAATGACCATTACTGATTAAATAAGACAGACCTTTCATATCACCTGACATCCCTGAAGCACAATGAAGACCATTTACCTTTTTGCTGCCACTCAACCAAGTGAAAAGCTTTTGAGTAAGGGAATGTACAGGGACGCGGGTGGCGCTGTGGTCTAAACCACAAAGCCTGGGGCTTGCCGATCAGAAGGTCGGCAGTTCGAATCCCTGCGATGGGGTGAGCTCCTGTTGCTCGGTCCCAGCTCCTGCTAACCTGCGCTGCTCTGGTTCGCCAGAAGCGGCTTAGTCATGCTGGCCACATGACCCAGAAGCTGTACGCCGGCTCCCTCGGCCAATAAAGCGAGATGAGCGCCGCAACCTCAGGGATCTCTTTACCTTTACCTTTAAGGGAATGTACATGTGTATACAAATGAGTCCTTTAGAGTAGGTCAAAATATGTCTTACTGATTTTGATGCTCCGTGTGTGAAAAATGCTTCTGTTGTGTTAGTCCCCTCCTCATATCTAACAAATGTCTTGTGGCCACTTCATGAATTAGGGATTTAAGGAAAGATCATGAGGAAATGAGGACATTTAAGATTGCAGAGATGTTCAGTTTTATTTGGATTCATCCCTACTTAAGCCTCATTAATTTGTGTGTGTATTCTCTCTCTCTCTCTCTCTCTCTCTCTCTCTCTCACACACACACACACACACACACACACACACAGTTATTGGACAGGTGTATTGACAAGGCAGCTACGGCAATAGCTTCCCTCTCCAAAAGGGTATGGGAGAATGTGATGCTAAAGTCCAATACCATGATGAAAGTCTACCAAGTTTGTGTGTTGAGTACATTACTTTATGGAAGTGATTCGTGGGCAACTTACAAGCGTCAGGAATGACACCTCAATGCCTTCCACATGCACTGTGCCGGGAAGATTTTGAGTATCATATGGCAGGGCAGAGTTTCAAACAAAGATGTGCTCTGCCAAGCCCACATCTCCAGCATGTTCACACTCCTGTCTTAGCAATGTCTACGCTGGCTTGGTCATGTCAACAGAATGAAAGATGGCAGGTTCCCCAAGGACATACTTTATGGGGAGCTGGCTTCGGGCACCAGACCTGTTGACACACCTGCTCTGTGTTACAAAGGTGTCTGCAAATGAGACATGAAGGCTGCCATGTGGGAATCCCTTGCAGACAACCACAGTGACTGCAGAAAGACAGTCAGGTTGTGTATCCACAGCAGTGACCGCAGGGGGAGAAGAAACACTGTGGTGCTTCAGCAGAAGCGTAACTGGATGCTTCCATCTGCCCCAGCGGCAACAAAAAAGTCTCTCCCGTATTGGTCTCTACATCCACAGCAGGTGCTGCAACCTTCCAGCAGTTTATGGTAGTGCCAAAAAAATATTGGGGGAGGCACAAAAGGGACAGAGGGGGCAGTTTTTTTCTACATTTTGTTGGCGCAGGGGGAAGCTGCATTCCACTCTTTATAAAAGAGAAATATTTTGCATGAATGCTCCCATCTGAAATATATTTTCTCTGAACTCAGCCCTATTCATTTTGAGGATGGAGTTTAAAAGTTTTTGTTCCAACTCCAGTTCTGTCACTGACAGAAGTGAGTCTATAGGGAATTCTCTCTCCTGACCACCTCCTTTCTGTGCTGCATATATCCATAGATTTCAGACATGGTCATCTTCGCAGCACATGACAGGCTTATCCCAGTGCATAGCCTCATAATGAAACATATCCATCTGCTCTTGTTGCATGTGGGGATCTTAAGGTTTTAAATTTACACCATTCCTTTTAAAAAAATTATTTTTAAAATTATAGATTTACTAAAGAAAGAAAACACACAACAAAAAAGAAGGGGGAAAACAGGAGGAAAACCCCCAGAACAAAAACGTCAGTTCATATTCACAATACAATAAAAATTGAAATGTTATTGAAATTTGCACTATTCATAAATGCCCATTTAGAAAAGCATATGCCAAGATACTGAGAAGCACTTTTACGTTAGGTTTGCGGTGTCTGCTTTTAAAACAGCAGCCTCAACCACCCAAATGTGCATTCTTTTCACCATTGTGGGTGAAGGTTTTGGCTGTATAACTGCATGGTATTTTGAAAAGATTGTTGAATAGTCATTTCATACTCACAAATCATCACTTGACGTGTGGATGTACTTGGCTGGTGAAGTTGTTGGGTTTGTTTTTTGCAGTTCTTATCTTTCGTACAAGGCCTCTGAAGGCCTAAAAATAGTTAAACTTACCTTAATATGAAAGGAATCAAGTTGCTGGGTAGATGCTGAGGTCGGAATGGCTGAAGCTATTTTTGCTCTACAGTTTTTTCTAATATTGTGGCTGTACGTATTCCGGCCGCACGTCTCGCTCCCTGCGTGAGAAGCGAGAAGACACTGCACAGTGATATAACCCAGTCTTCATTTAATGGGTCAGCAGCAGGTGAGTGAATTAGGGAGGGAATATCTGCTTATACCAGAGGTGGGTCAGCCCACGGGTCACATTCCTCCATAGGCAGCCTATGTTTGCTGTGTCCAGTGCTGAACAGGGTCAGAGGCAAAAGCAGATCTGGGCCCAGGTGTGTGAGCTGAGAAGAGTTCTGAAGGCCAGCCAGTGAGGCCTGGAGGGTTGCATAAGGCCTTTGGGGTTCCCTAACCTTGACTTGTAACTATGTACCCATCTGCTGCCTTAGTACACGGTGGGTGTCACCCCTGATCACCTCCTGACTGCCACCAAACTGCTGCTGTCTTGCCTCTTTCAGGCCTTTTAAAGTGCTCCAGGTTAGTGGCTATCACTACCTTTTTGTGGGTGTGAATTCCATAATTCAACCACGTGCTATGTGAATAAGTATTTACTTTTGCCTGTTCTGAACCTCCCAACATCCAGCTTCATTGGATATCCCATCTAG
This sequence comes from Podarcis filfolensis, assembly GCF_964270895.1. Classification (NCBI taxonomy): domain Eukaryota; kingdom Metazoa; phylum Chordata; class Lepidosauria; order Squamata; family Lacertidae; genus Podarcis; species Podarcis filfolensis. The sequence continues at coordinate 64,531,558 of NC_139607.1, read as the reverse complement.
CATTATGTGTGTGTGTGTGGGGGGGGACCTCTCACTACCTACGTTCTCCATACTATGCATAATTTTATACACCTCTTTCATGTCACTTCCAATTCACATTTTCTGTAAAGTAAAAAGCCACAAATGTTGTAAATGTTCCTCACAGGAGAGTTGCTCCAACCCCTTGATTGTTTTTCTTGCCCTTTTCTGAGTTTCCCCCCAGCTCTGCAATGTCCTTTACGAGGTGAGGCAACGCCATAGATTTGTATACAGTGGTACCTCGGGTTACAGATGCTTCAGGTTACAGACTCTGCTAACCCAGAAATAGTACCTGGGGTTAAGAACTTTGCTTCAGGATGAGAACAGAAATCGCACGGTGGCGGCAGCGGGGCAGCACAGGGAGGCCCCATTAGCTAAAGTGGTACTTCAGGTTATGAACAGTTTCAGGTTAAGAACGGACCTCCGGAACAAATTAATTTCTTAACCCAAGGTACCGCTGTAATGGCATATGATACGGACAAGCACAGGATTTTCACAGCTGCTGCACACTAGGTCAGCATCTTCACTGAGCTCTCTGTTATGACCTGAAAGTCTCATTCCTGGCCAGTCACTGCCAGTTCAGACCCTGTGAACATATGTGTGAAATTGATTCCCCGCCCCCCATGCATAATTTTACACTTGCTTAAATTGAATTGTATTTGCCATTTTACCCCCTTCATCCAGTTTGAAAAGATTCTTTTCCTTGCAGTCCCTTTCTGTTTTAACCACCCTGAACAATTTGGTATCATCAGCAAACTGCTACCTCACTGCTCATCCTTAATGCAGAAAGCCTTAATGACTCTCCAGGTCATTAATGAACAAGGCCTTAATACTGATCCTTGATGGCTTCCACTTTCTACAATCCTCCTTCGGGAGAGCTGTCCATTCATTCCGACTTTCTGCTTCATGTTTCTTAACCATTTCCTTTATGTGTTTTGACTCTTGAATCTGATATAGTATGACTACTTTTGTTATGTTGTAAGCTGCCTTGAGCATTGTTTGAACTACGAAAAGGTGGCATACAAATAAAATTTATGTATGTATGTATAGTAGTAAGTTGGAGGATAAGAAAATGGAATTTATGGAAAATGCTATACTTGACTTTTTCAGAAGGTATGGATGCTGAGCATAAGTAATTGTGCCCCTTGAGAGGATCACTGTCTGGGCAGGGAAGATGGACAATAACTGTTAATATGGAGATGGAAAACTCTGAGCTAATTCAATTAGGTGATTGAATTTGGTAATTGATTTTCCTGAGATTTCACGACCTGCATGTAGATGATAGGAAACTCGTCCTTTGCAATGGCAAAAAACATGATTTCCATGTCCTAGTAATGTGAGGAGAATGCCATTTCTGTCAGCTTGCAGTGCCCATAATTCTCTTCCACTTTCTAGATGGGATAAAAAAAAAATGTCCTCTTAAATCATTTGAACTGTTATTGTGTGATTGCATAATGCGTTTATAGCATGGTGCGTGCAGTATCTTGTGTGTGTACTTACATGACAATGTAGTCTGTATCAGCTTACCCTCGTACAGCTCTTACTGCAAAAGTCACATTTTCTATCTTTCATATAGAGGTCCCACTTGCTGTTCAGAGACTAACGTGATGATCTCTAGCACAGAGAAGAACAGATATGAGTGTTTGCGTATGTTTGAATAAGCAATAGTTCAATAAGAGGAAAACCAACTACCGTATTCCTTAACTTTACAAGATTGTTCATGAAAGCAATGGTTTCATTTAACATACAGCATAGGTTGCCTTTGTGCCCTGAAACCTCTTGCATTGATTTGAGCTCTTTCATTTAATATGAAAAGCTGAGACACTTCTGATGAGAGGCTCTTTTAAAACCAAGGGCTGGATCTACTCCCACGTTCTCCCTTCTTCACCAACTGTTTACTGGAGGGATTATGCTACGTTATGTTATTTAATCATATTTTAAAACTGGTTTTTTTTTGGGGGGGGGCAAGATCACCCAAAGTGGTTTACAACCTTTAAACCCCACCCCCACACACCATGGATGAACAATAAATTAAAGTATTAACAAACAAGCCTTTAAAAATCAAGGCTGCGTTATCCAGACCAGCGGTGGGAACCGTTTTGGCCCAGGGCCTGATTTTTATTTCCCCCCTATGAATTTGTCTAGCTTCTAGACAAGAATCTCGTAAGTTTGCTACCATGATTTGGAACATTATTATAGACCAGAGGTGGGACATTTTGTACCCACCAAATGTTATTGGACCCCAACTCCCATTAGCCCCCCATCAGTGATGATGGGAGCTATATTGTCTGGCAAACATCTGAAAGGCCAATTTCCCCCCAGCCATCCTGTCAAAACAGTACCTCAAGGAATAACTAATCTATTACGGCATACATTTTTGTGGATTTAATCAAATATATGGACACTGAGAGGATTTTGTCCTGTTCTAAGGAAGCCGAGGAGCTTTTCAGCCTGGTTTTAAACTGGAATATTCTTATGTCTCAAGCAGTATATACATTTGAGTTTCTCAACACCTCTGCTCAGATTGACCCAGTGTTGATTCACAGGCCCTGCACATATATGTTTATACTTTAAAAACATCCAGTTACATGTACTGTGGGGTTCTGTCTACCCCCCTCACTTATGAACTAAAATGTCACTAGGGTGGCAAAGGCATTTGTTTATTAAGCTATGGAATAAATTTACACCCAGGGAAGGAAATCTGTGTGTTGAATGCTTACATGGAGACTGCATGGGGAAATGGGCCGTGGGGAGAATTGTCCACCTCTGCACAATGGTTGTGGGGGCTTTGACAGCAGCTCAACTGGCTCACACCTACTTCTGCACAAACTCTGCTCTCATTTGCTAACATTGTGAATCTCTTTTGGTTCCAGTCTCCTAGAATTGAAACAGCTGTGCATGTGCGTGTGTTTCTTGTCCTCTGAATGTGACTAAGTGTGTTTGATGCTGCTGCCAGCCCCCTCAAGAGATGAATAAGTTAAGAATGGCTGCTGTGGCATGAAGGCAGGTTTCAAAGTTCATATCTTTCCCCTAGACTTTCAGGAAGACACGTGTTCACATGCTGTTGGTTTTTTGTGTGTTTGTGTTTTAAGAACTTGGCTGAGAAGAAACTTTCCCAGCTTGCTTTTGGCTAGACAGTTGTTCTAAATTCCAGTCCCCTTTTTCTTGCTCTATGAAAGCTTCCTATTGCTTTAGTTTTTAGTGTGTTGTAGATGTAGAAGTATGTCTACAAGAGTGGGAGGAAACTGTGCCCTGCATCTCTTCAGAATCTCGCTTTTTCTTACATGTCTTGGAGTTTGCATTCAGCCTTTGTTGTCGTTCTTTAGTCGTTTAGTCGTGTCTGACTCTTCGTGACCCCATGGACCAGAGCACTCCAGGCACTTCTACTGGCTCTTAATCCTTGGTGATCACAATATCAGCAACAAAAAGGAGCACCTCTCATTGAAGAGGTGGGGACTACTGTGCCCCTCCCCTGCGTTGTTGGATTTCGGCAAGGGTAGAGTAGTGATAGAACATCCACTTTGTGTGCAGAAGGTCTCAGTTCAACGCCCAGCATTTTTAGGTGGGTCTCCGACAATGCTGAGCTTGATGGGTCCTAATGGTCTGCCAAGGTATGGCAACTTCCTCTGTTCCAGACTCATCAGCTGTAGCCAGTGTGGTTGAATCTGGACAGCCACATCTTTCCCATCCCTGCTTTATGGCATAATCTTTTGCTGCACTTGGTCTTGAAACTTAGTAGAGGAAACGTTGCACTCAGGAAACCTTGCAGGCAGGAGGCACAGCTGTCAGATCAGAGTGGAGGGGGCTGTCAACACTTAGCGTAACCACACCGAATGCCACAAACAGCCAAGGGAACTCTTTGCACTGATGTCAGAAGCTGAGCTCCATTTTACCTCGAGCGCACAGGTTTCCTTTCCTTTATACTGACTTCCAATCTCGTGCTTCAACAAAACTATCTTGTTACAATGAAACTTCAGCAGGCTAATCTGTTGGGAAATAGACTGCTGTTGTTGTTTTCAACCTGCCTCTTATGGGGGCTACCCTTCCTACTAGGGCTGAAAGAGTTCAGTATTTTGTTAAGATATGCAAATTTTCATTCAGTAGTTTTCTCTGAAAAGGACGCTCACACCTCATGGCACTGTTTTAAACCACAATTGGACAATTGCAAAGAAATTGACAGTTTTTTTCCATCTAGCTTGGTACTGTCTACACCTACTGACACTGGCTCGCTGGCACTTCAGACAGAAGCTTTTCTCAGCTGTAGCTAGAGACTGAACCCACTACCATGTGCTCCATGACTGAACTACAGCCTCTCCACACATGGATTGGAGCCAGCATGAGTAGGGCAGTTTCCCCAAGAATGGAAATTTATGGCTGCATTTGATTGAAACATAAAATCAAACTGTCTCACGACAAACCACTAAAACAATGTGCCAAGAGGCTTACTTTTACCAAGATGCACCTTTTGGGATTTTTTTGGTCACTTCCAGGTTTGGTGCGATGCATGTGTGCGTGGTTGCACACATATGGGACTCGCCTAAAACAGTCATTAATATGGATAGGTAACGTTTACAAACGAGAACAAGAGCATCAAGTGATACTGAGGATAATCCTAAATGTATTTCTTATCAATAAAAAATTAAGTGCGGCACAAGCACATTTTTATTCTGAAAGCGTGGCCCAGAGAAAAAAGCTTGAGAACCACTGCTATACCCATTAACCTGGGAGCTCCATTTGATCTTTGAGTAGACATGCATTGGATTGCAATTTTCATTGCTTGTATTAATGTATGAACCAGAGAGCTGCCCAATACTCCTGAAGAACAATCACATGTGCCATAAACATGAAGGTGTACATGTATGAGAGAGACTGTCCTCTTTAAATGTTGCTGTAACTTGACTTTGTTCCATGTGATGCATACTTGTGTTTATTCTGATCAGCCTTTAACTGGTCTTTATTGAGATTGTGCTTTAATCCCATTGAAATCTATACTCAATTTCATGCAATTGTTTTAAGTTCAATTAATTTCATTTTCCTGTGGAGTAGCCAGATGAGGCCGTTGCAGCAAACTGCCAACAAAGAGTTTTGCAGCACCTTAAAAGACTAATACATTCATTATGGCAGCAGCTTTTGTACAGTTGTCTTCATCAGATGTATTAAGCATTATCCTGAGGTGCAGGTGTCTATACACATGGTAGTGGAGAGGGAATTGTAAACAGCCAGATCAAAAGGCAATGGAAGTGCATAAAAGTATACAAATGGCTATTTGGCCATTCACAAAAAAGATGTTGGTGATGAGAAAACCCTGGCATTGGTAAGCCAATTAATGACACATAGTGATTAAAAAACCCTGCCCTGATTCAGTCCACAAGTAATAGCACTGAGGCTCTTGATGAATTGTAATTCAGTGGTTGCACATTTCAGTCTCCCTTGGAAGCTCCTTTGTTCTAGAATGACCAGTTAAGGGTTAGAGCCAGAGTGCGGCCGTTGGTGTTTGATCATTGTCATGAGACTGGAATTCACAAAAGCTTGTGCCATAATAAATTTTTAAGGTGCCACAATACTCTTTTGAATATTTTCACTGGGACTTTAGTGTGACTTTATTTGGATCTGAGTCCCTGAGTACTGAATTTTCCTCTAATCCCCACTTCTGATTTTCTCTGCTGCTTCAAAGACAGCACCATAATCTTTCCTCTAGAGTAGGCAAATATGAATATGGATATACAGTATACTTGCTTCCTTTTTTGCAGTGTTTCTCTAGAAACCATTGAACAGGTTGGATGAGTCTTTAGATAGGGATGGGGATATGCATCTCAGTCTAGGCAACTGTTACTCTAAACAGCACATCTGGGGGTAACCAGCAGACAGATAAGGGGATGTTTTTTAGCAACAAAACCAGCATGGTCTCGCAATCTAGGGAGCTTGCTGAGCCAGAATTGGGGCTTGATGGGTGTTTTTTCACTCCAAAATAAAGTGGAGAAAAATTTGTTAAAATATATGACTGACACAATGTGGAGTTTGGTCCTTTAGCTGCAGGAAAGTGGGACGGGGCAGCCCTTAGTGTTTGTGTCACCCATTAATTGTTTATTTTGACAGCACATTGGTACCGATTCATGCAAATGTTACTGTCTTGTGAACTGTTCAATCACATCTCTAATGAAACCCGGAGGTGGTCATTCTAAGAAACCTATCAACCTCTTTGTCTGTTAATTTGCCCAATTAGCATTTGTATTATTGATCTCTAGTCACTAAAGGTAAAGGTACCCTTGACCATTAGGTCCAGTCGCAGACAACTCTGGGGTTGTGGTGCTCATCTCACTCTGTAGGCCGAGAGAGCCAGTGTTTGTCCGCAGACAGCTTCAGGGTCACGACTAAGCCGCTTCTGGCAAACCAGAGCAGCACACGGAAACACTGTTTACCTTCCTGCTGGAGCGGTATCTGTTTGAAGCCACGAAGAGCCACTGCCAGTCAATGTCGACAATACTGAGTGAGAGGAACCAGTAGTTTGACTCTGGACTCAGTACAGGGCAACTTTCTCAATAATCAACACATGGGTTTGTTTGTTTTTTAATGCAGATGCCAATGCACTAGGCCTGACAGATCCAAGACTCTGCTACATTCTGGATGGGATCCTCTTGATTTATGCTATAATCATCACAGCCTGTTTCGTAAAACTAAAGGTGAGTCCTCAGCCTCTTTAAAATGGGAAGACACTTGATCTTTAACATACAAAGAATGACCTGTGAAACTTTATTTTTATTTGTAAACTCTGTGTCTTCAATTTCCTGCACCAATTCCACCCACTTTTTCCAACATGAGAATAAGGATGAGCACTGATGAGCTGTTGGGCACTTGGATTCATTCGAGAAACCAGTTATCCATGGTGTTTGGAAACTTCAGCATTTCAACAGAGCATTTCATTGGGCACCTGGTATGCTGGACAATGCTTTGAATGGTTATACAGTCATGTATAACCTCAGGAATTCAAAGATGCCTTGTGCTAAGGAACTTCTCACCACTCAGAAGTAGGTTTCTTTAAACTTGCTGGATCCTCCCAAGCCCTTTCTGGGATCGCTAGATGGAACAAGGAAGTCGTGCAAGGATGGTAAACCGGTACCCTCTAAGAGTTGCTGGACTACAATTCCCATCACCCCTGACCACTGGCCATGCTGACTGGGCGCCTGGGGTGATGACAGTTGAAATCCAGCCACATCTGGAGGACCACAGGTTCCCCATTCCTGAAGGCGTGTTTCCTGAGAAGTCACTGGAGATGCCTGGCACTTTGCGGTCTCTTCATTGATTCCTTAGGACCAGGTGGGAAATCTCTGGCCTGCAAGCTAAACTTCACCTGCCAGTCTTCTCCATTTGGCTCAAGAGACTTTTTTCTCTCTCTGAAACCATATACACCTGCCCTACCCCTGATGTCAGGTTTGGGGGTAGGTAGCAATGAAGTTGCAGAAAGCAGGACTGAATATCCTGTATATCTGCTGATGTGCAGAGTTCAGTCCTGTGTGGGTGTGGCTTGGCCGAAATGGCCTTGCGGGATGAATGGAGAAGTGTGGCTGACCTAATGAGGCAGATGGGCTGGAAGTTCCCCCTGCTGACCTATAAGCAGGAAGCAACAATATGACAGAAAACTTGGTCCCTTTTCTCACTGGCATTAAATACAGAAGAAGAAAGCTTTAAATGAAGAAGTGAAAATAGGCAGTGGCCAAAATTGGCAAGAAGGGGCCGTGATGCTTGCCTCCAGCAGAAAACAGCTGATCTTAACATTGGAAACCTTTCATGAGCTAGCCTGAGGGTAAAGAAATTGGTTTACATTCCCACTGCCTGATACACATTGTTTATAACTACTGGAGTCAAAAATTCTGCCCATTGCCGAGTCAAGATGGTGATCATTGGAGAGGGCATGATAAAGTACCCTAGTGAAAGGGTTTCTCTGTTTTACCACTGAGATTCTGATCGAGGAGTAAGTCAATTGACAACCAGCTGCTTGCTTCCAGCCCCAGATATTGGCCAAGTGAAAAGCAAAAACCATCCCTTCAAACCCAATGAAAGACATTTTAAATGGTGGCAGCAGCTGTTTGTGGTCCTCAGGTGACTCCTTTGCAAGCTAAGTTATCAATGTAAAGACTGAATCTTTTGCCTTTTCCCACTCTGTATTCATATTCACACACAGGTAAGCAGTGTATACAGAGACAAGAAGTACAAAGAGAGAGAAGGGAAGATGCAGTCCTGTTGCCAACCTTCAATGCCACTTTCCCTCTTGTGTACACTGTAGTGGGGGTGTTTCTGGTTTTATCTATTTCCATGTGTACCCATTCCTTTCATTCCGTCTTCTATGGGATTATGTGGTGCACTTCATAGGTCATATAGTATAGTTCTGTGTTGGGAATTCCCCATCATTCTGAGGATGGGAGGTGCAGGAATGTGGAGTTTATTCATGTTTTTTGTGAGAGAAGTTAAATGAGTGTAGTTTTTTCTGCCACTTATGCCCCCCACATAATGTCTATGACAACGGTGCCTCATACCAAATGTAAACGAACTGTGAAAAAGACTCTATGAACTGAAAGTGGAGATGCTATATGTATTTTTTTTGTTACACAAGAAAACTAATTAAACTAATAACTAATAACTAATTAAAAACAAAACAAAACACTTTGCCTCTTGGAAATCTGAGATTTCATACCTGCCATTAAAAGGTGCCCGATGAATAGTACTTACTTTGGAACTGTTTTTCCATTTACCAACAAATGGGTAAATCTCTACCATTGCCACTAGGAGGTTGCTTAGCTCCAAATAAAGTTAGGATAAGATTGCAAGAACATTGCAAAGAAACTTTTGAATACTCTATTAATATCCTAAAACATGTTTGATCTTCTTAAAGGCTTGGTGCTCTAGATATCACAATGTATGCATAGTTCCTGACAGTTTAGGAAAAGATGACCAAAGATCTAGAAATCTGATGATGAATCTACAATTTTACGTGCATTTTTAATATGCAGTTTTCATACACTTACGTAATTGCCATTATTTGAATTTGGGAACAAGAGAATATTAGAATCTCCATGAAATATGTGATATGTGGGTTGTGGGTTTATAAAGCACCATTTATAAATCACTAGCAGAAATTATCCTGTTAAAGTCACATTCAGAGATAGAAATGGGCTTTGTTTTCCAGATAAGCAAAGGCTCTCCTGAACCTCAAACTTCTCAGAATTCAGAGGACCTATATAATGTAAGTACTAAACTTACGTCTTATCTTGAAATTGAATGATTTTTATTTCACAAATAAAATAAAATAATTATAATAGGACAATTAAATGAGACCAGGTTTCATGGATCTGCCCTCAAGATTCAACTAGGACTCCTCCAGAGTCTGGGCAAATGCTAAGCAGATTTTAAAAATTCATTGCCCCTTTTGTTCAGAGTCCTCTCAAGTTCCCCCAGCTTAGCAAAGGGGGAGTTAATGGCAGTGAGATCTTCTGGCAATAGATGTATCAGTAGTGGGTCTCAGGAGTTAGGTTTAAATCAGAAGTGGAGAATCTTTTCTGTCTGGTGGACCAGATCTTAATCTGTTCTCCTGGTGGACCAAATTAAACAGGTGGTCTTAGGGATGTCAGATGCTGCTGCACTTTGAAGCCCCAATAGTTGGGACTTCAAAGCATAGTGTGGGTGGCAGCCCCTCCACAATGAGCCGCATGCAGACCCAGTTTTATATCAATTAAAATTACAGCATCCAGTAGATCGCCTCCCAAATAACTAGATCTAAACTATATTCCATTTGGAATATACTCTTGTATTTCAGTGTGTAGTCTCCATACTAATTAAAATAGTGGTTTTGCTTTGTTGCTTCCCTACTTTAAGAATTTGAAAGTAACATACATTCTAAGGAGTTTCTGGATAGGGCAGCACTCTCAAGAGTATTCTTCTATTTTTAATCACTAGATTAAAGTCTAGAGTAAGGTAACTTTTGGCTTACCTATTTGCTATGAAAGAGATGGCAGTGCTCTGTTCTGATAATATGTACAGAAATACTCGAGTGTTTCCATTGCCCCACCCATTCTTTACCTTTTGCATGTTACTTCTGCACATTCCTCCATTATGTCAATAGCCCAAAACTGGAATGTAGCAAGTATCTGATAGGTGCTCACCACAGGCAATCATCTCCCAACCAACCAGGTGTATGCCCATTGCTGAGAGGGGATTGTGCCAGGCAATCAGCTGGCAATCATGTTGGAGGCCCTGTGGGTGAGTGGCTCCTAGGTCCAGGAAACTGGTCCATCAGCTGTTCTGGGCAGCTGTGTAACTGGAGCATTGCCACTGGAAACTCAGATGTATTCCATGTCCAAGAGTGCTTTTTGCCAGCTTGGGCTGGTATGGCAGTTGCAACCATTCTTGGACAGGGGTGGCTTGGAGAAAGTGGCCCACGCATTGGTAACCTCTAGGCTTGATTACTGGAACACACTTTACATGGGGCTGCCCTTGAATTTCGTCCAGAAACTGCAGCTATTGTTGGTCTGTGGGGCAACCTGTCAACATATGACACCTCTGTTGAAAGCGTTGCATGAGTTTCCAGTTTGCTCCTGGGCCATATTACAGTTCTGGACCAGGATATCTGATAAGCCTGTCACTTAGATCTGTGGATGAAGATTTCTTGACAGTGCCACATGCTTGTGCAGTAAAGCCTGACATGACTTGAACATGTTGGGGTTTTTTTTAGCATTGTAGCAGCAGTTCTCTGGAATTCTTTCCCTCCAGAATGCTATCGCCACTATTGTTTGGTTTAAACACTGCCTATTTGTGGAACTTACACTTTTACATGTGGTTTTTGTTTTAAATACACTACGATTTATTTATTTTTTGATGTTGTGTAAACCACTTTGGATACTGTGTAAATCTATAAACACTGGAAATATATAAAATGGTTGCTTTCGGTGTTGATTTACACCCATGGAAGGAAATCTGTGTGTTGGATGTTTGCAGGAGACTGAAGGGGTCTGTCGGTAGAACATGAGACTCTTAAGCACAGGGTTGTGGGTTCGAGCCCCACGCTCGGCAAAACATTCCCACATTGCAGGGGGCTGGACTAGATGACGCTTGTGGTCCCTTCCACTCTACAGTTCTATGATTCAATGAAAAAAACTCTTCTCGAATCGCCCCTTTTATTTCTGCAGCGTTTAATTCTAGCTGGCTTCACATTTTGAATATTGTTTAAAAATTCATATTATATTTCATAATAACACAGGTTGTTCCAGTGGAAGCCAGTGCAACAAATTCCTTTAGTGCAATGGAACTTCTCCCCCTACACCCTACATAAATCTGCTTGGGAGAGTCAAGAGGAGGAGAGGGAGATCATTCTATCGGGAAAGCAGAAATGCTTGTACTGACAAAATGATGCCCTTAGCCTGACATAGTATCCCACCCACAGTCTATTTTTGTACACCACTCAGGTATTCTTTTACTGTAGAGCAATTTCTAAATTCTTAAATCAGTCAATGAGCAAGGGAAGCCTTGTGTAGTTATGGGGAAATGGCTACACATATAGTGGTCCTATTCTGGCCTAAAGTCTAGAGCCAGGTGGTTTGTGGGCTTTGAAGGAGGAGAGAGCGCGACCTACATGAGTTCTTCACAGCAGTGTCCTATGTGAAAGCAGGGTTAACCTTGTTTTCCTGTTTAGAATCAAGAGATTCTGGTTGGCTCCTGCTAGAAGAGAGACTGAACTTGCACGTGCAGCTTACACCATGTTGCTGCCATGAAGACTCTATGTGTGGCCAGCTCGGTTTCCTGTTTGGTATAAGAGCCAGCGGCTCTAATGCTAGAAGGAAGGTGAAGAGAGAGGCCTGTTGTACAAGGGCTGTGCATGGGACTGTGACTATGGCTATTCTCTCCTGCAATGAGAGGCAGCCCTGCAGTAGTAGAGAGAAGGATAATTGGCAGAAAAGTTTGGGACGGCCCTTGTGAATGGAAGGGTTTATATGAGAGGTCACTTGGAAGCCTTCATTGGCATCCCATGAAAGGTGGATGGTGGGAGATTCAGGAAGCAAGTACTTCTCGGCACAACACAGAGTTGAATTATGGGATTTGCAGCCCCAAGATGTACAGATGGTCACCAACTTATGAGTTTTCAAAGGTGTCTAGACAAATTCCTGGAGATCATCAACAGCTACTAGTTACAATGGCTGTATTACCTCTGGCATTGGGGGCAGTATGTCTCTGAATACCTGGTATGACCCAGGTATGGTCCAGAAGAGTGTTGCGCTCAGCATAGCCCACGGAGAGAAAATAATGCTGGACTAGATGGACTCTCCGTTTCTTAATTAATCCCTTGACTGCGGAAGGATTGGAGAAAGTGTTAGCAACTTGAGTCTAGGACCAGGATTTTATGGGATGGTTTTAACATAACAGAATGTGATTCACTGAGCTCATGTTTGTTTTTGAGTCTATTTTGAAGACACAGTACTGGTCAGCCCATTAGGAGCTTGGGACTGCAACTTACCAATGAGCTGTCATTCTTGTAAATGTCCCTATCTATATATTTCATTTCAGAGATTGTCTCATGGAACCAGAGATGAATATGCATCGCTGGGGGCGAAACAGACAGATGCTGACATTGAAGGAGGGGGGAAAGCCCAGGTACCTTCACTCATCTCATCCTGGTCCTTTTATTAAATTCAGGCCACTCTTTTCTGTGCAGAGAAAATGTCAGCCCAGCTCAGGCAGCCACTGGGACATGGCATCCCTGACCTCTCCTAAAACAGCAAAGAATCTGATGGCACTTTAAAGACTAATAGATTTATTATTAAGGATGGAATAAGGTTTGTGGATTACAGTCCACTTCCTTAGGTGCATGAAGTGCTACTCTGAGTTACTGGGGTGGGTGGGTGGGTGCACACGCATGTGGTTTGGTTAAGCCACTAAATTGCAATGTTTCAGCCCCATAGCCTGTGGACTGAATAGAGACAAAGGATCGTTCACACATTATATATGTCAGGATGTCAGTGCTATCAACAGATGTTGATAGCCCCCTTCCCACTGCCATGTGTACATATACCAGCAACTCAGGATAACGCTTCATGCATCGTCAAATGCAGCTAGAAATTTTGTGACTAATCCAAGACTAGCATCTCTGTAAGAATCTCTGCAATGCCTTGCACATCCCCAAATAATTTTTTGATATTGTCCGCAAGAACAGTTGCAAGAACTGCTTGTTTTTTCCTCCCCTTTTCAGCACAGAAGAAAGCAAGCTCAGGACAGAGTTTACAGTGTAAGTAAAACCAAGAACTGACCATTTCAGAAAAGCGTTTTGGTTTCTTGCCATATTGTCTAGAATTTTTCTAAATTGCTTTTCAGTTTTCTAAAATGACCAGCCACCATCACATAAAACCCACCTAAAGACATCTGAAACAACACTGGGAAGTAAATTGTGCTACCATGTAGGCATCACCCTCATTAATTATCACTTTTTGCACACATATGACGATTTGCCAGTGTATTTGTTTGACTGTTTGTGAGCCCATGGGTGCCAAATACCTCTCCCAGAAGGTGTTTCAAGACCCAGCTTGTTTTCATGCTGTTAATGAACCCCTAAAGCAGTCTGCTTTGGTTTACAAAAACTGATATTCCTGTTGCATTTTAGCCTCACTCTGCTGGAGTCCACTTTTTCTTTCTTTTTAATGTTTTCTGCACTTGCATGCAAACTTTTTTTACATGTGTGCATGTCTATTCCTATGCCATTTCAGCAGCATGCTACGTTTGTGATCTGTTTTCCTCTGCTGCAGCAAACAGCTGCTATGAATTACCGTATTTTTCGCACCATAGGACGCACTTTTTCCCTCCTAAAAAGCAAGGGAAAATTTGTGTGCGTCCTATGGAGCGAATGCAGGCTTTCGCTGAAGCCTGGAGACCGAGAGGGGTCGGTGCGCACCGACCCCTCTCGCTCTCCAGGCTTCAGGAAGCTATTCGCTAGCCGTGGGAGACCCAGCTCTCCCACGGCTAGCGGAGCGCTGCATTAATCCCGAAGCTTGGGGCGCGCGGAGCTCAGCTCGCCCCAAGCTTCTGGGTGCCGGCAAGGTCTCCGCTAGCTGTCTAGCGGAGACCTTGCCGGCACCCAGAAGCTTGGGGTGCGCTGAGCTCCGCACGCCCCAAGCTTCAGGATTAGCGCAGCGCTCTGCTAGCCATGGGAGAGCCGCGCGGCTCTCCCACAGCTAGCGGAGACCTTGCCAGCACCCAGAAGCTTGGGGCGCGCTGAGCTCCGCACGCCCCAAGCTTCGTGATTAGCGCAGGGCTCCGCTAGCCGTGTCTAGGCTGCGGATAGTAGCCTGCTTCCCGGAGCATCGGGCGCCCTGAAAGCAGAGTGCCCGGCGCTTCGGGAACACATCCGCAGCGTGGGGAGCCTTGCAGGAGTTCCCCGCAGGGCTCCCCACGCTGCGGATAGCAGCCTGCCACCCTGCGGGCGGGGCGCCCTGAATCAGAGCGCCCCTCGCGCCGGGCATACATCCGCAGCGTGGGGAGCCCTGCAGGAGTTCCCCGCAAGGCTCCCCAAGCTGCGGATAGCAGCCTGCCGCCCGGCGGGCGGGGCACCCTGAATCAGAGCGCCCCTCCCGCCAGGCAGACATCCGCAGCGTGCGGAGCCCTGCAGGAGTTCCCCGCAGGGCTCCCCACGCTGCGGATAGCAGCCTGCTGCCTGGCGGGTGGGGCCCGCTGAAGCAGAGCGCCCCGTGCGCCAGGCAGACATCAGCCAGCCCCACAAGCTCGGGGGACAGCAGGGAGGCGCAGCGCCACCATCCCGCTGTTCCTCGACCTGGTTCGGTTTCCCTGACCTGCTTTTGGGGGGGAAATAAAGGGAAATTTTTTTCCCTTTATTTCCCCCCCAAAAAACTAGGTGCGTCCTATGGGACGGAGCGTCCTATGGTGCGAAAAATACGGTAGCTTATTTCCTTTCCTTGTGAGGTGTGTAAACGAACCTCTCTCTGCCTCCTCCCAGCTAGGTTTATCTTCTGTATTCCTACTCCTTGTTTCTATCTAGCTGCTGCATCCCTCCCTTAGTGTAACTTGAGGGAGAGAAGAAAAACTATTGCTGGAATTGCTGCTTCTCAGGCATTGAGGTGCTACTGCGGTATCAGCAATTGGTTCCAAAGTCACAAGCACTGAACTTTAGGAAAGCAAAGCATAAGGCTCCATGTAATCACTTTTCAAATGAATTGTATGCCATTAATGACAGGTAGAATGTGCAATTGAACAGACTGTATGGCAGGCATGGGAAAACCATTGGCCCTTCATATCATGTTGGACTCCAACTCCCATTAGCCCCAGCAAACATGGCCAATGGCCAGGGATGTTGGGAGCAGAAGTTCAGCAACATCTGGAGTTCCCCCAACCTGCTCTGTGGGGTAGTATTCCCCAGCACCCGCCCCAGTTGTGGTAGTGCAAGTTTGTTGTACAGGAGGAAGTACTGTTGACTACAGCAATCTGCTGTGTGACCTGCCACAAGGCTTCCTGCCCTTTCCTTGTGCAACTAGTAGCCCACCAAGGGATGCTCAATTAGTGCAACATTGAAATCCTCCCATGTCTGTAGTATGGGAGTAGCAGGGACCTATTTGACATGGGGGGAAATTACCAAATAAAGAGAGTATAAAGCAAGAGTAAGTGCTGACCTGCAGGGTCTCCCCATCTGGCCTGCAGCATCCCCCCTTCTGCAAGTAGACTTGAAAGGAGTTTTTTACTGTACTCAACAAGTGGTTTCTTTCAAGTCTAACTGCAATGTGAAGGAAGAAACATTGCCTTAGTCTGGACCACCAATCACATCTCCTCTCCCATGAATGAACACAGGGAAAGTATTGTTTTGTTGTATCTATATAGCAAGGATAGGGAACATGTAGGTGGCTCTCTAGATGATGCTAGACTACAATGTTTATCGTCCCTGACCACTGGACATTGCTTGCTGGGGTTGATGTGAGCTGGAAGAACATCTGGAGGGAGAGTCCATGGTTTCTTATCTCTGACAAAGAGGAGTGGTATGACAGAAAACAGTACTTTAATTTTATTCGTGCTGACACTATTTTCTGATCTTCCATGGCCAGGCTCTACAGCGGGATAAGATGGCTGAAGCATACAGCGAAATTGGAAAGAAAGGAGAGGTAAGTGACACTTCTTGCCAATTTGGCTCTACACGTAAGGTGCCAAGGTGGCTTCAGGCACTACTCTGCCTGCTTTTTTCCTACCCTTTATTTAAAGCAGTACTGTCAAGCAAAACAGAAGTTATAGTATCCTCCTCACCCTTTTGATATTGTTTGAATGACACTTCTGTGCTTTATAATTTTTATTCATTACTGATTAAGGAGCAGTTGAGTCAGACTGTGCAGCACCTTCTTAAAAGACCAATCAGAAGGAAGCCTCCCACTTCCCCCAGTTAAATTGAGCCAAGTGTGAGTGTAATTATTTGCATGGGCAAAAAGATTTTGGCAGGGAGATTTTGTATTGATGCTGGGCTTCTTTTTTTCAGAGACGACGTGGCAAAGGCAGTGAAACAGTTTATCAGGTAAGGCACAGCAATAGCAAGCCTATCTCCCTACAAACTTCAGGGTCACAATCCTATGGAAGCAAGCTGCACAAAAACAGCTCACACAGGAATCTTGTTTGCCTTTGCTTTAATTAGTTTCCGGCATACATGCACCCTGTCAATTTGGATCACCTTTCTACAATGGGAGAACAGAGCAAGTGCCCTGTTCCTCACTTTGAGCCACCTAAGAGAATATTTTTGCTTGCCCAGAGGTGTTAATGCAGTCTGTGAAGGAACAAGTACAGAGGCGCTTCTAAGGGCAGTATACAACTTTGCTTCCTCCAACAAACAATGGACCAGTCACATTCTTCTCCTAAGCAGGACTTTTGCCTTGCTATGAGTATCAGCCTGTCACCTTTATTTACTCTGGATAGAAAGCCAGAGTTGTTGGGCTTATTTTTAGCAGGGGCATATGGACTTAGTACTTCTGATTAATAACTACAGTTATATTGATTTAGTTATAACTTTGAGTCATCTCATCTTTCTTTATCAGGGTCTCAGCAAAGCAACGAAGGATACATACGATGTCCTTCAAATGCAGCCCCTACCACCTCCTTACTAGCTACAGTTGAGTCTAGCAAGAGGAGAACTATTTCCATGGCGAGCGGGAATCTTGATTACCATTCTCAAGGTGATCTGTTCAAAAATCTGTTGCCTTCTACAACAAATGCCACTTTTACATGAGCATAAAAACCAAAGCTCCTTTTTAAAACTAATTTCAAGTTGTAGCTTTCAAAGTGTACATAGCTATAGAGCTTGGGCACCATGTTGTTGCTCAGTTAAAATTTAAGACCAGCTGTTGCGATGGCTATTTCGAAGTCATTTTCTTTTGTGGAGAAAGATGTTTTTTGAAGCTAAATGTGAGTTAAAAAATGTTGCTCATGTGGAAGGATTTCGTTCCAAAACATCAGATAATTCTGAGCACCAACAGGTTAACTGCCCCCCCCCCTTGTTATAGGTTTGGGTTTTTATTTATAAATAGCAATTGGGGTTTGGGGGAGGAGATATACAGTGTATCACCATTGCCCTGAAGGACCTTTGCCAAGATACAAAAACATGCACCACCATTGACCTTGGACTGAGTGCAGTAGGGCATTCTTTTGAGTAAACATGCACTGCTAAAGGGATTTAATATGAAAATTGACTTATGCTGCATGAGAAGTATCGGCAGGCACAGACAGTATGTTCCCATAGTTAAGAGAATAGAAGTAGGTTCTTCTTCCACAGGACATATAGTTGGTTGAAATGAGTAATACATTACCTCCTGTTTTAAATGTAGATGCTTCAAATTCCTGTTAAGACAGAATCCTGATCAAACTTTTTAGGTGCTGCTGTCCTGGTTAAGTGAGCTTAATACCAGTGGAGCAAAGGGGGAATTAGCTGGGGAGCATGTTTACACAAAGGAATAGCCAGTGGATTTATTCCATAGTGTGTTTAGAGTTGTAGCCTTAGGATGTGGGAAGTCACAGCTGCCTATTATGCTTTTTCCCCAGGCAAATGCCTATTGTGAGAATTTTATACCTTGAATCTATTTCCCTTACCTAGTTTCACAGAGGAGTTTTATTCCTTCTGCCCATCTTATCAGACTGGTTGATCCAAAAAGGGTTCACATACATCTCTATCAGCACAATGAAAGTGAGAGTCTGCTTGTCAGAACTCATACCGGACTAAGGCTGCATACACCCACTTCCCGAACTCAGGGGCTGTAGTTTATTCCTTACAGAGCAATTCCCAGCACCCTTAAACTACAGATCCTAGGATTCTTGGGCTGGATTTAGGTTTGATGAGACCCTTTGTATGTCCAGCTGTCCTTTGTCAACAACAAATTGTCGCTCTTTTTTGTGTTGAATATATGCTATATGGTAATTTATGGACCTAATAGGTATCTAAAGCCATTTGCACATAACAAAATATGTATTTTATCAAAGTAATTGTTAAACATCTGCTCAATTGTATTTCAGTTCATCTTCTATATTGGAAATATACATCCAGTTTTTTCCTTTAAATTTTTTGGAGGCCTCCAAGAGAGTAGGGCCCCAAGCTATATAGCTCTTTTTAGCTTATATGTAAATCCGGCACTGGGCAGAGGTGGTTAAATGTATGGGGTGTGCACAGCCTAAATCTGATCTTTCAAAAATACACTTCTGGAGCTTTAAATCTATAAATTAAGTTGAAAAGAACAAAGAAAATGCTTTTCTATCTAAAGAACTGAAACCATGTGTTCTGTGTATTTTTAAATAAAAGCTTCTTAAATATACCTGCTTTTCCCTCTTCTGGTCTTATTCTGGATTCGTTTGAACTTCATAGCGCCATGTTGCAGTGGAAAGTAAAAGGGGAAAAAGAGCTTAATGAAAAGGAGCAATAAGTCCTACAAAACCTTAAGATTTAACGCTAAACAAGGGTGCACAGATCTCACATCACTGACTTTTAGGACAGTTTAGAAGGGCAGCAATATCTATTGTAGGACCAAACTAGTAGTATGCATGACACATGCGCCTGTAGCAATAAACAAATTATCTTGTCAAGGACACAAATGTAGAGAATACTAAATAAATGTGCATTACGATGTTGAGCTAGTTAGACAACCTGCACATGGTGGTTACTTAACTGAAAGAATTTAACACATCCTGTTCAACATGGAAGCCGTAAGTTACTAGTAGTGTAAGCTTTTAAAATAAATCTGGCATATTTATTTTCTGCAGAATAACAGAACTGAGAGGCTTACCTGTTTCTGCTGTCCAATTATGTGAGTCTTCTAACCTGAGATGTCTTGTAATTTGTAGTTGGGAGAAAATAAGGAAAACATCCTTCAGCTCCGGATTGTCAGATTTAAAACAACAGAAATACAAGGTTCTGCCATTTCTTTTCAGCCATTTCCTTTCACTTGTTCAAAAACCACAAACCAGTGCATGCATGTTAAAACACTTGGAAAAATGGTTTAATGATGTTTACAACAGAAATGAACTGTACAGTTACAGTAAGTTTTATATATATAAAAATTACAGCAGACAAATGCATCTACACAAAATCTACCATTTTCATCCTGATTCACTATAATCTACACAGTCTCTCTCAATGCCCACAGCCACCTGTAGGCAGCCACTAGGGAAAAAATAGAAGGTATATTTAAAGAGACAGCATCCTTTTCATCTCCATTTTGGAGACACACACAGTTTCAAATTAGGGCCTTACAGTTCTCAAATTTAAAGTTAGGCAAAAATGCATTGTATCTTAATATATTTATCACAGTTAGATACAAAGTGTTCATGTAAATTAAGCTGTACAATTGACCACATTAGCAGGCCTGAGGAAGAAATAAGCCAACTTGTTGGTTGACGACAGGGAAGCTCTGTAATCAACACAAATCTCTTTTTTGCCATAGGAAGAGCTCAGGATTTTATAAATCAATTTCCACAAACCATAGCTTTCTCGGCAAGATGCCTCCCCCCCCACTATAAAAACAAAAAGCATAAATTCCTAGCATAGTAATATCCGTGCTTTTAGTTATTCAGTTGCTACACTGTGAGTCTTGCCTCACCTTTCAAAATTAAAGGACGATGTTTTCAGGGAACTGGACCTTTATGGGAGGGCAAAAGTACAATCTCACTGTTATAAGCATGCTGTCTCTTTAAAAAAAAAAGGAATAAAGATCTCCCTGTTGGGAATGGCAATCAGAGAAAATGCAATCTAAATCGACAATCTGGTGGAAATCACAGATTATGTACACTTTTTCTCAATTATGAACACCTAGGCAGTGAAAACTGTTGTGTTAATACATACATTGACACACCCAAAACATACAAAAATACTATTATTTCAAACTACTAAGAATAAGACAATTCAGTTATCTCCATGCTATGACTTTAAGAGCATTACACTGAAACAAACAAGAATTTAAACGACATTTTTAATATCCCAGAAATATACCAAAATATACATCTAAGCTTTGGAATTACTGAGGTTAGACTAATGCAAGTGCTGGGTAATTGTACTTAATACACAAGTCTAAGGTTCTGCAGGAAAGAAATTATCTTTGGTATCTGCATCAGGCTAATATTATTAACATTTGGATTTTGCTTTGGGATAGAGCTTGTATGACCCTAGAACCAAACACCCCCTAATCAACTGAGATTTAAAAGATCCATGTAAAAAGTTCCTTCATTGGCAACCCCCCCTCCCCCAAAGTTTAAAAAGTCATAGGCATCTACCTACCTAGCACAAAAGGTTGAGAAATACAATGCATAGTTGCACAGTGGTGCTGCAAAAATAATTAAAGAACAAAAAAGAAGTGGGGGGGAGAGAAAGAAAAACAAAACATTTTTTTCAGAGATTTTGCACAACAGGACAGCCTCTTCCAAGCAGTGGCGGGGGGGGGGGGAGAGCTCAGAAGTGCACCTCAGCGTGTATTAATATCACCCAGCTCCCAAAGGGTTAAAAGCACCCACCAGAGCCGCCAGTCATGCACCAATGTCTTCAGCTTCACAACCAATCTGTGGAGTCCATCACTTTTCCCCACTGAACTCTCCCTCCCAATGGCTGTGCGCCTTTGGATTTGTGGAGGTCAAACAGAACTTGGTCTCCCAAGCAGGTTAGCACAGGATGGGACCGCGCCATCTTAAGAGATATGATTGGTGCTGAAGACGCCCCTTTTGTCTTTGGTTTGTTTGTTTGTCTGTTTTGAGTTTATACAATCATTAGGAAATCTTTGGTTTTGGCTGGAAATTTCTAAAAGAACAAAACAAAACAAAGAAACCGCCCCCCTCGGCATATAGCAGTGCACCGTGACCTGGAAAAGCTTCTCTTTCCAAAGGGTGGGAAAACTACATTCAAAGTAAAATGGCAGAAGGGACAGGGATGCAGCTTCTGGTTAGCCTAGAGGCGGGGACGGGGAGGAACAAGATTGTCAAATAATAAAAGAAGGAAATTAAATATGGGAGGAGCATGAGAGAAAATTAAAAAGTAGCGAGCAATATGCATGCAGCACTTGGCTGAGAGGAGCCGTCAGGGTCCTGCCTTGACCCTGCAGTACATTATAGCCCTGACATCTCACCAGGGGGAGGGAGAAGGCAGCATGGAGGTTTCATGCACGGATTGGGAGTGGAGATGGATATTCACAGACTACGAGAGGACCCCTGGTAACCAAAAGAAATAGAAGATTGCAATTTGCCCTCAGTTTGCAGTAGCTTTTAAGCAGCGACATTCAGAGGCTTTAGGGGGTCGCCCCCCAGGTTGCAGGTCACAGGATGCTATAAGCCAGAGTTCCACGTTAATCAAGGGAGGGAGGGCAGTCTTGGCAACTCTGTAGGGTTTGGAGGAAGTTAAAGCAAGTTACTCAGTTATGAGTTAGAAATGAGGTATACGACAGCTCCCGTACCTGTGGCGGATAAACACCCGACACTTACTCACACCTAGCCTTAGACACTACCACAGAAGAAGGAAATGGAACAGCGACACGGTGGGACCAGGGGAGTGCAAAACGGCCGGAGTCCCGTGATGATCTCAAATGCACTTGCACCTGACCTCTTATCTCCTGGATTTTAGAGAAAAGCCTATATCTTCCTCCAGGGAGGTTCAAATAAATGGAAGTAACTTACCAATCAGTTTATGGGTATCTGCTGTGGCTTCTTCCTCAAATTCAAATACAGAAACTGGATCGAAAATGCCAATGTGCTAACATGGATTAGATGGGACAAGTGACAGTTTCTCCCCAGCCCTGACCAAAGGTGTTTGTTCCAAAGGCTGTTGGCCAGGGTGGGTGGCTTGAATTGTGCAAATATTAATTTGACACAGATCTGTACTCCTTAATATTTACCACTATTCCTGTAGTACTCTTGCCAGAAACATTCACCATTTACACTTATAGCCCCCTGGTGGGTTAAAGACATTTCTGCTAGAAATACTTCAGGAAGGCTTTTATTTTGATGGGTTCTACATTGTAAAAAGTAAAGAGAGAATTTTTGGTGAGAACAAAGATCAGAGTTTTAGAAATGTTTGGGGAAAGAGCCGACAACAAACTATTAAACCCATATTTTTGCCTGAGTGAGGTAAAGAGAAATAAGGCAGAAGAGGGGAGACATTCCAACCTTCCTCATACTACTAAGGATCTTCCTCTCACGAGCCCATCTCCCAACTGGTTGTTTCATTTCCTTCCTCAGATTTGTTTTCTTTTTAAAGCACACCTTGTTTTCCACATCTTTTGTTCCAAGTGCTCTTATCTTTGAGAAGTCATTTTCCATTTCCCTATTACCTACTTATAAATCTACCTAGCTCTTAGAAAAGTCACACAATATTAATACCACTTTACATAATGTCAGAACAATAAGTCTATTAGTAAAGCTTTCCAGGGAAGTTCTGCAACCCAGCTGATTTCCAGAGGAAGAATAGCTGGACAACTAATATATATTTACCTTCTCCCTTGCTTCACACATGAACACGTCAGGCTTGACTGATGCAATTCATCAAGCCAACAGCATGTAATGTGACAATGCCCAAAGCTATTCCGGGGAGGAAAGAAAGACATCTCCAAGGTTTTCCACTATGAAAACCCACAGGATTTCTGAAATGATGTGAAACAGAGGACAATGCAGTTTTGATATTTAAGAGGACAATGAAGTTTTGATATTTTAAGAATAAAACTAAGTTTTCCCTACATCCAACAGTTGCTTGTGATCTTGGGTGCTGTACTGAATAGAACTTGCCTCCAGTATGTCCTCAGAAAAACTATCCAAACCAACCCTGTGCATTAAGAAGGTAGGAAAACCAACACATGAGGAGATCCTCCAAGTCAAGAGTCATCAAATCAAACCTCTAAGACCACACAAGTTTTTGCCGAAGACATCCTGAAAACAGCAGAGCTGCCAAAAACTAAGCAGTATACCTTTGGTTCCTATCAAAACATTGGAAATTCTCCCCCTCCAGCTGAAGCTCAGGTTTTCCTCTCCCACCCCTGGAAATATACTTCCTCACACAAACACACACTCTGTATTTTTCTGCAATCAGAGAAAGGAGATGCTTCAGAGTCAGGATGGAAGCAGATGAAGTCTCCCAAGAATGCCATCCAAAATCTGAACCATGTGCTGTGAGAGAAAAATGACTCAACCTTCCATAAAAAGAAACCCACATCCAATATATCCTTTTTTCTCCTCAAGTCTGATCATAGAATCTTATCTCTTTCAGGTACTCTATTACTTAGGTACTAGGAGCAGGTTAGCATTTAGTTTGGTTTCTCTTCTGCTATTTTTGGTCTAGACAGAATTAGCATTGCTATTAGAAAATTAAATTAATTACCACATACTACATTCAATAACAAGACAAGCAGGGATAAAAAGAACTGTTTCACTTTGTTCTCCCAAATATCCTCCTCCTTTTCCAAATGTAAAAGTCTTGGCCCAGCTGCAGCCCTAGTGCAACTACGTGGACTAAAATGGGTTGCTAATTCATCTCCTTGTATGCCCTCCTCCAAGCACACAAACTTGCTCAATATTTACATCCCCACCAAGGCCCTTGGTTTGCCAATAGAAAAAAAGCAGGGAGGCAGAGGTCATGCACACCTAGAAGGACCCTGGAAGCAATACAGCAGCTCAGTTATGTCTGCTGTTATGTAGCGTGTTGACAACGATAGCCAATGACAAAGTAGGAAAAGACGTTGCAAGCAACATTTGCCTTCTAGCACAGCTAACTCTCTCTCCTTCCCGCCCCCACCCCATACCCTATAAAGTTGTAGCCTAAATACAGAACTGCAAATACATACAGCATAAGTCAGGGTCTTCAAAACTAAACTCTACAGCTAGAATTACTTCCATTATTTATAAAGTTTCTCTCTCCCGATTTTCCATTCTGCAAATGATACTAAAGCTATGCTGAGGTATTTTTTTTTTTATAAAAAAAAGGTGCCAGAAAGCCAGCTGCTACCAAAAAGCATTGTTCCTACAACCCTGTAACAATGCCTGCTTACAGAAAGAGAGACAAGAAGGGGTGGAACGAGACTCCCAAGTTATGTCAGAGGAGAAGCCTTCATTTTGCTCCTTAGGGTCAAAAACATTTGGCATGCTTCATGCCAACATTCAGCCCAACTACATGTATACCGCATGTTTGGACAAAGGTCAGTAAAGGTCATAGCAGTAAAGCAATGTCAGGCAGCGTGACTACGACCTTTCTTTCTCTCGAGAATAAAGCTAATTTAATTCCAGTGTGACTCAAGAGTCACTTCACACACTGTAATTTGCCTTCACAGAGAATGTCTATGCACATTATGATGCAATTTCCTAAAAGGATGCTATATCTGTATGTAGGAAAGTGAAATGTGTGGAACAGACCTCTTATCATCCTGCATATTATCCCAGGAGGATTAAAGACTAATGTGATCTGTTGATAGTGAGGCTGAACTCAACATTGCAAAACTGATTCAGAAATGTATTAGGGCTAGGCTGCGGCAACTAATCAATGCTAGGTCCAATATATCTCAAGTTTTCTTTCACAATCTATATAGATGTCTGTATTAAGAATTTTAAACTTTTGGAAGTCTCCCTAGAAAAGTGGGAGTGAAATATAGGTTTCATTTTTCCATTGATTATTAATCAAATGCCTTTTGATTAAATTTGTGTAATCTGAAAACGTTTTGGGCACACAGCAAAAAGACAGAGAGGACTGGCATGGCTGGGCATCTGTCCAAGGGAAGGAGAGAGAGTCTCCTTGTTCTGCTCCAGTGATAAGGGAGATTTGCTGAGGGACCAAGGAGGGTGGAGGAACCCATGGAAGATCTCTTGCTCAAGGGCCCTTCCCAACATGAAGCCAACACTGGGGAGGGTGAATGTTTACAAATTGGACAGTACGCCATCCCACAACACTCACAAAAGTAAGAAGACTGTGGGTAAATTGGCACTAGTTCCAGGTGCATTTTCCCCCCTGAAGCTGTTCATACAGGGCATGGACTTTGGCATCAAAGTCCATTCAAGAAGCTGGGGATCTCAGCCAACTTTTATCACTTAAGCCAATAGAAAGCTCCCTAATGGCAAGTTCGACTTGGCCTAATAACTGCATGGAGCAAGAACTTTGCAGGTGAATGTCTTAAAAGAGTGTATTGCTTAAAAAACATTAGATTGTAACTTTGTAAAAAAATTGGCTAACGAGTCCTGAGAAGTTTTGGTTAGAGATGAATAACCATAATCAGCCAGCCAGATTCTGCTTTGGTAGTGTTTTATCTATAATGGTTTATACCTATATACATTTATGAACCTCTAGAACCCTTTCAGAATTCTTCTAAAAAGTGCATGTAGGCACATACAGATCGAGCATAAACATACTCCTAATGTCAGAGAGAAAGGATTACACGTTCGAAGCAGAAGAGAGACTTCTCCGTGGGATGTTGTTTTTTTAAAAAGGTCATTAACAGCACAAATATGATGAAATGATGCATCTGCCTAAATGTGCACTTCCATTACAAGAAATTGTGTTACTGAAAAATATAGCCATTGATAAGATATTGTTAAATAATTCTACGTAACAAAAGTGTCGTCTGAAAGGTTAATAAAGGAACTTGTATGGTAAATATAGCTGCTACACTTGTGTGGCTCCAAAAACAACAAGGCCATAGCAAAAGCTTTAATTATACCAAAAACTAATCAAGTCAGTTAGTGGATTTTGCATTCTTGTGATGCTAACTGCCCCTGCAGCTCAAACCCCAAGCATAACTGTATGGCCCCACAGTGGAACCAGTACAAGATTACATTTAAATTGGGAAAAATGTTCATAAAGCAAGACTTGAGTGATATTTTCCCACATCTTATCACTTACAAGAATCAATCAATCAATCAATCAATCAATCAATCAATCAATCTATGTGTTATCTGTTCAGTGCTCACACTTCCTATGTAATATTTGATGCAAATATGTTCATTTTGAATGTGGTCTCTCAAAGTTCCTACTAGATCCTGAACATAAATAAATGCCCCATGCAAAAATCACGTGAACCCTCCACCTCAGGTGCCAAACACTGCATCAGAGCCAGTCTTTGCTTAGGCTGCAGTATAGCCCAACATCCACTAACTGAAATAAGCCATCAGTGTGGTAGCAAATAAAATACAGGCTTTATCTTGTAATGGGCAGCCTACATTCTTCAAGGTTTTTAGAACAGCAATTAGAAAGACAGTTAAAGCATGATATTACCAACCTAACCCCACATAATATACAACTGAAATAGGGAAGGGAAGGAGATAAGGCAACAATGGACTCTTAAGCCTGGTTTCTGGCACCGGAAATTCAGCAATAAGTACTTCTGTTCTTCCTTTATAACTTCAATCAATAACATCTTTGGTTGAACTTATCCAGCAAAAATGTCTTAGATGACAATCAACATAAAACTAAACTTAACCTATCAGGTATTTTCCTTGGCAATTGAAGCTTAGGAGTTATTTTTAAAATATAGCATGGATTCACTATTCACAACTGCTTTTCTATCACAGGACACCCAGGCGACCCATTTTTATAACATCACGTTTGTAGCTTTTCCTAGCCATGTTTATACACAGGCTCAGGCATCAGGGTTCTGGTAACTCACATAAATATCATGTCATTGTAAAGCAACTTTGTAATGTTTCTGAGCAGGTACAGACTTAGTGCAGAGCAGGTTGTAGGACTGCAATTTCCCTACCCTCTTTCTGTCAGCCTTAAACATGGTTAATGTCTGTGCTGGCACTCACCTGAGCCATGGTTAACATGAACGCAGGGATCCTGCAGCCCACCTTCCTTAGTCATGGTTAAGATATTGGGAGTATTACATCTGATCCAACTCTATACATCAGGGGAAGTGACATTAAATGACCACTGTCCATTCACATTCACGTGGCATGCATATTTAGGTGGTAGGTGGGGAAAACAGCAAAAACTTTTCAAATCCTCCCTTTTATGAGAAATTGTCTCCATCTCATTTCTGTCATATGTTGTAATCCACTGCACTGGTACTCCTGAGTGCCCTGGGTTAATGACAATTCCTACATTAGGCATGCTTGCTTATCTCCAAGGTAAACTAATTCATGGCCCAGACATCTTACTGCCGGTGCTACTGGGGCAGCATGCAGGAAGAGTGAACAGTGGGGCTGATCTCTGCTGCTCTGGCACTACAAATGGTCATAATAAGGTGACCCACAGAGCCTATAAGACTCCACCCTACCTTATATAACCGTTGTCTCAGCCTTTGCTCTTCAGTCTCAGCAATCTATCACTCAAGTGAAGGTTGAGATGCTAGACTGCCTGGAAGACTTGCTTGGACCTGCAGAATTATTGGTTAACCTCCCATCCACCAACTCTGATGTAGATATATGGAGCAGTTATACATTCTCAAGATGGCAAAATAATGTAGAGATATAGGGTGGTACTCAACTAATTTTTATGCAGAGTAGATGCACTGAAATTAAGGACAACGACTACATTAGGTCCATTAATTTCAATGGGTCTACTCTGGGTAAAGCACAGTTGAGTATCACACATAGTTTACATTTATAACACTTCATAAGCACAAACCTTACAAAGGAAGCAGTCAAATATATCTACACACACTGTCTGAAAAACATGAACGTTCTGCCCCCCAAAACAGTGAACTGCAAAGCAAGGGCACACTCAGACATTACTTGTATGTGTGAGCCTCATACATGGAAATATGTAATGTGCAAATTGGTATATATGGGCAGATTCAAAAAGGTGTGGAAGAACAACTTTACTTTGAAATTATGAACCTTGTGAGTTTGTCCATCAGTATAAGCTATGTATTCAGCTGGAAGAACAACTCTCCTACAACAGAAAGTGTCCACACTGGCCCTAAGTGCACACAACTTAGATGTTTTAACTCATCTGCCAATGGTTTGTCTGCTCAAGATATCCCCATTTTTCACACCTTTCAAGGAAGTAGTATTTGCACCCAGTAAGGTTCTGGCACTCTGGCTTCTCTAAAATCAATAGAAACATTCCAACTCATCTGAAAGGGACACGGACTGAACTCTGCCATTTTCTTAAGTAACCTGCAACTGTGGAAACTGCAGGTATGAGGATTAACCTACTCCTTTCCTTTTTGGTAATGAAAGGTGTACTGAAATCTCTCAAGTTTGCAAGCAAACGTTTCAGACTTTGGCCTACGAAACAGATCTGAAACTGTGTGAAATGAAATGACAGCCTAATAACCCATGACTGAAAAAATGAAAATAAAATCAACAATCTCTAGAACACTGGAATGCTGGACTAATTTGTTCAACTAATGCAGTAATGGAAGAATGGTTAGTACTGGGTATTAGGGACACAGGTATCACACATTGTTTTGGATTACAGGAATTGCACTTGGTAGTGACCAGAAAATTTTCACTATACCAGAACGTTCATGACTTTTGTGATTATCCTTGTAACTTTGTGGTAAGAGAAATGTATTATAACTGTGAGGTTCCAGGGCAGATTCTCCAATTATCTGGATCTGATTTTCTGTTAAAGTGTGTATTGCAGAAGCTGATTATCCATCTCTCTAGAACAGCCTTTCTTCCAGAACAGCTAGGACTGACGGGAATGGTACTCTGGAGGGCACCAGGTTGGGGCTGGCTGCTCTAGAATGGGAAGAGGTGTGTGTGTGTGTGTGTGTGTGTGTGTGTGTGTGGCCATGTGAAATATATAGCCAAGATCAACACGAAATAGTGACAGCTATTCAGATCCTGGTATCTCTGTGCTGCTGGGAACAAGCATCAATGCATTAGGTATGAGCTATATGAGGAATGGAATATGTAAAATAGGATGAATACAATTCAACCAAAGCATTTTAGCTGCATGTTTTTTGAGCTTCCAGTTTCTTTCACCAGAACCTGCTGTGAAATCTGCTAGTAGTGTGGCCGTGGCATGAATCTAAGAGAAATAAAGATTAAAGGTGCTCACACCAACAATATGTGAATACTGTGAATACTACAGCAAGATTTTTATGGCCATCATCTGAGCTACATTAGTGTTCCAGATTCATCATGTCCTCTAACTGCAAACAGTGAACCCAAGAAGAGGCAGCCAGTCAATTGAATAAACAGCTTCTCTTAATCCTTGAGAGTTTTGGGGCAATTTACAGGGCTGTGTTCTCTTTATTTTTTGTACATAAATATGAAGGGCTTATTTCCTCCTTGATGTTTGAAATTCATAGCTAAATAAATGCCACAGTTCAGAAGTCATCACCATCTCCTCTACTAAAATATATACGTATGGATGTGTGTGCGCCAAAAAACACAAGTTACATAGATCTAATTTCAATGGACAAAAAAAATAAAATAAAAAAATCCATGGGATTGATATTTCCTTTGGTAGAAACTAGTCAACACTATGGCCTTGAGACCAACATAGTGGGTACCTGTCTCTCCTCTGCCATCCTTTCATACATTTGACTGCTCCAAGCTGTTGCTATGGGCCACTTAAAACCTTAACACACAGTATTATTCATA
Source organism: Podarcis filfolensis (assembly GCF_964270895.1). Classification (NCBI taxonomy): domain Eukaryota; kingdom Metazoa; phylum Chordata; class Lepidosauria; order Squamata; family Lacertidae; genus Podarcis; species Podarcis filfolensis. The sequence continues at coordinate 64,501,528 of NC_139607.1, read as the reverse complement.
GCCCTATATTTTTAAACTGAGACTGAAATCATGGAGACAGTCACACCACAGTATATAGATTGAGCCAAACTGTTAAGGAGGATGTGGGAACAGTTGAATTAGTAACCATCTGCCATTGCCATTCTATTTACACACCAAACCACGGAAATTAGATAATAATCAAGTTGAGATTTTGTCTGCCCCAAGGATATATAAAAGTCCACCCCCACCCCCCAAAAAAGATTAAAACAAGCAGCAATTTTTATATAAAATAAAAAATGAAAAGAAATTGTCAGTAGCATCTATCACCTCTCTGCATCTGAACTGCACTTATACAAACTAGTCCATTAGTACAGCAGCTTGCTAGAAATTGACTTTGGTTCAAGCTTAGTTTTAAAAAAATAAAACATTAAAAAAAATCAAACACACATAAGACGGTGGACGGACATTTGCTCACTTCCCTGCTTACAGTTCACAAGTTTTTAAAGTTTTAGGAAGAATTCATTATTTTTAAATAGCTTGTGAAACAGGAAGTTGGAAATTCAGAGACGAACAGAGAGCAAACAGCATGACGGTATGCGAGAAGAGACAAAGATTTCTGCTAGTTGAGCATCAGTGCCAGCTCTCTGAATTGGGATCAGCAGCCAGAGAAGGAATTGAGAATAAAGTTACTGCCATCATGATATCAGGTGATAAAAGGATATCAGGTGATGAGAGGTTAAATAATTACCTTTGGCATGAAATGCAATATAATTACATGAGTGTCAGAACTCCCCTTCTCCCCAGGCTTAGTGAAAAGAAAAACGGGGCAGCTCCTCCTTCTTGAAGATATTTTTCACTTCACCTTAAAAAGAGATTGGAGAGTTCCAAGTACATTGCAGTCATCCAATCTCTTCTCAGCAGCAAAAATTTAGATTCAGACCAGCATAACATTTAAGTTCATCTTTGTCTCCTCAGTCTCTCTCTCATCCATTGTCAGCAGCTGTTTGCGCATACCACTTGTTACGTTGCTTGGAAACATTTCCCCCTCTCTAGTAGAGGTGTTTATTACTGCCATAAATGATCTAGCTAGCAGCAGCATCACCCAGAAATAGCATGAAATATTGCAAGACGCATGCAACATGCCAGTGTTCACCAGAAAGACAACACTCTCCACGGCACGCTGGTCAGCTTTCCGAGAATTCCTTACCAACTTTTTCCAGAGCAGTGAACAGTGTCAAAGAACATTACAAACTATTTAGAATGGAGCACGCTCTGCTGTGTTGGCATAAAACAGTACTTGTTCACATGACCTAGTTTACTTCTGGAATAGAAATGTTTTAAGTTGAAAACATTTTCAGTACAATCATATTGGAGACACTGGAAAAAGTAAGTTCTTAGAGATGAACCAATGCAGCGTTCAGAAATCCTATGCCAAACAGCTGGTAGGAAGGTTCAACGAATGCATATGAATTATCACCAATACAGGCAGCCTCCTGAGAAAGTAAATAACAGAAATATTCCCAGTTGTAAAGTGGCCATTTCCATGCAATTATGAGACAAGACAGTGGCCAGCACAGATGCTGAAGACAGAACCTATGGGCCAAATCCTTCCTCCCTTGGCATCAACAGGAGCCAAAGACGTGCAAATGAGAGCTAGATTTGGCCCAAGTGTGCTGAGCAAACAGCTGTCCAATCAGAGCGCCCATCTCACAAGCATGGACTATCTTTGCACATTACCCTCTGTATGTTCACTTAGCCGCCAACACTTGAGAATCCCGAAAAACATACCGCCAGGGAAAAGGAAACTAAAGAACATTCGCAATTCACATGCTTCCCTCTCTTTGCTCCTCCCTCTGTGTGGCATGGGAGCTCACTGAAACTGTTCCAGGAGCAGACAAATGTGTCCGAACTATATATATATATATATTTATAAAAATAATAATAATAATCATAAAGAGATACATCAGTAATACAGGCCTGCCTAAATTGTACCAGTTAAGAAAGGAACCCCCAACACGATTGATAAGATTATAAACACCTTGTATGACATTATGGCCTGTACAACAGACCAATAAATGATAATTAAAAAAAGATATTTAGATCAAAAAGAAAGAAGAAATCCCATTCCTACGTTTGAGTTGATAACCCACCTTAACTTGTCATTGATACTGCTGGAAATGATAAGTAGTCCTTTTTTGTTTTATACATTTTTGGTTAGAAAGTTCTCCAGTCAATGAAGCAATCCTGAAAAGACAGTGTTTATTATAAAATTAGGCAAATGTTTGTCCCAGTTTTAAATCCTTCTTCTTGGTTTTTTTTCTCCTTTTGTATTTTTCCTTCTCTCCCTTGTCCCCAGCAACACGGTGAGAGGAAACCAATCACATTTTGCAGTTTGTAAACCCAGCTGGCAGCCCATCTCACTGCAGAGTAAAATAGGCTATGGGTAAGCACAGCTCAGTCCAACTCACTGCGCCTTGGAGGCAGTAGTAGTGGTGGAGGCAGCCCCGCTGGCTGAGGCCACGGTGAAGAGAGAGTTCTGGATAGACTCTGCTGAGGTGGAGGTGGCATGAAGGCTGGCAACTGGTCCAGAGGCCCCTGCGGAGGCTGCAGCTGCAGAGACCAAGCTAACTGGGTTGCTGGTGAGCAGTGAAAGGTTCTGAGGGTTCAGGAACAGAGGGGCAGTGACGATGTTCGGCGTACCTCCAGCATTGGCAAATACCAAGTTCCCAGTTGCATCCAGTGATGTTATTGGAAGAGAGCCACCAGATGCAAGAGCTAGAGGGGGCAGAAGAAAATGTCAGCATTCGCAGCCCCACACATCAGCAGCACTGAAGTTTTTCTTCTGACTACTAACAGATGCTCACACACACCCTCCAAAAATAGTAAACGAAGCCATCTCAACATCAGGAGGAAAAGCTGGATTGGATTCAGAGTGACTGAGGATTGAGAACTGACCATTTTATTATCCAGAAAAATACACCATTTTCACCACAGAGGAAAAAGCAGGTGCCGTGAAGACCCATTAAAGCAGGGATGGAGAACCTCAGGCCCAGGGCCCAAATGCAGTTCTTGGGGCCTTTCTACGTGTCCCTTGGGGCTCTCTCCCCTGGCCACATCCTGTCCCTGTGCCACGCCCCTCCCCACAGGCTACATCCCTCACCAGCCCTGCTCCACACCCTTCTGGAGTGCTTTTGCCTAGCTGAAATTCATCCTTCAACTGCAAACATGCCTCTTTCATTTGCCTGGTTGCAGAGATGCGATGGCTAAGTGTGTGCACCTACTGAAACCTTTGAACTTCCCACACTCTGCACAAAGGCAAAAGTCACATCCATTGTTATGCCCACTTTTGCCTCTGGCCTCACCCGCCACTGGCATGTGGGCCTCACAAGGCTCCTTGAGGGAATGAGGCCCTGGGGCTGAAAAATGTCCCTAACCCCTGCATTAAAGTATTATAAAGGCTCATGCATAAAGATATATGAAGTCAGATTTCAACCACCTGAAGAATGCTTAAGCCATTGTGTAGTATTCACCTTCTGTGCTCTGATAATTAAGTCATGGAGTACCTGTTCACTTTGAAGAATCATTTCATATTAAGAGTAGATCAGTTTACCGCCTGGCTTTTTTGTTGACTTGCAAAGCCTGACCAGTTGCTAGCTTGGTTTGGTGGAGGAAAATATATGGAAACAAATGAAGTGCTTGATTATGAGTATTAATAAAAGGAATTTTTGTACACCTAAAACATTTGAACATATATGTACTTTTCTTTTGTAAAAGAGCTACATATCACTATGAATAAAATGTACTTGTTTGTTTATGACTGTGCAGGCAACAATGTCTTAGATGGGACTACATTGTTGCAGAATTTACACAGCACTGGATTTTCAAAAAATGCACTGGGGTGAAATTTTATCCCCAAGGACTAGGTTAGGATTTAATAGTCTGTTTTTCTGGTCTCAGCATGGCACTGGAATTGTGTTGGCAGCCTCTCTGAACTATGAACTCCTATAAAGTGATAAGAGGCAATAGCAATCATGCAGTTGATGCTTCAGGTTTCTTACCAATGTATCTGGAACTCACAAGTGTTTGACTGACAGCCTTCAACTGTGTCACATTCATTCCTGAAAGAAGGTCTGAGAGGATCCTGATGTATGAAGGTTGATCATTTCCCTGGAGGCTTCTAAGTGAAAATCCTCACAAGGGTGTTTTCATATACTGATTTTACTCAGACTAATTATTATCTCTGAATGTCAAAAGGAGTTTGGAATAAAATATGTCACCCCTTCATTGTCATGAGTGTGAAGTGTGCATGTGTGGTTGATGGAGATTTAAATATATAAAGGTAAATGTTTATGTAGAAGCAAGTCTCTTCAATGTGACATTTCCAAGCAAGGAGGTTTAGGATTCGCAGCCTCTCTCTCTCTCTTTCTCTCTCTCTTTGTGGGGGAAAGAACCCTATGAAAAACACAAACATAACAGACATGGGAAGACTGGTGAAAGTCCACTGACCTTGAATAGTTGCCAGAGTGCTGTTACTCATCAGAGCTGGGCTGAGAGCACCGCCTAGTGTCCCTGGATTGAGACTGAGTAAGGCACCTCTGCAATCCCAAAACAGGAAACAAAAACAAACTGAAGACATAGCGACTTTCCAGGTGAGCAGTCTTAGACACAGAATTAGATTTTAAAAGTCAAATTCGAATTTCCCCTGTTGTTTATCACAAAAACGGACGCAGATCCTTTCAGCAGCATTTCTACCTAGGATTTATTATTGACTGGTTGCATTCTTTAAAATTGATCTTAAAAGTGGCAAGAAATGTAAAAACTTGCAATCAAACATTTTTATACCTGAAAAGTCCAATAATCTCTGATGGGCTGAACTACTGAATTAAAAGAAAGAATTAAGGCAATCTTTATTTTCAAACAGCACTTATTTTTAAGTAAAGGTACTAAATGTGCAGTGTATTGACATCTCATGCCTGAAGGCTAGATAGTTAAAATGGCAACCAAATTTTATGAATGGCAGATACCTACCCAGCTGCAAACTGTGAGGATGCCATCAAGCCTGGATTTAGTCCTGCTGCTGCTGCCATGGCAGCAAGACTTGCATTTGCAGGCAACTGTGCAGCTCCTTGGAGTGCCGCCGCCGCTGTTTGCAACCCAGAAGCAGTTACCATCACCTGGCTGGTCCCAATTGCTGAGGACATGGGGGTGGAGGTTGTCTGTGTTGTGCTGGTCTCACTGGCACTCGATGCCTCAGAAGTGGAAGCGGAGGCAGAAGGAGAGGGACTCAGGGAGGGTGATGTCACTGCTGAGGAAGCCGGGGGCGCGGTAGAAATCACAGTCGCTGTGTTGTTGGGGATGGTTTCTGTGGTGCCTGAAAGGATGGTTTCAATCAGACTAAAATAGTTAATACTCCTGGAAGAGATTTAAAACTACAAGACAGACAGAGAACAAAAGACACCATTCCAATGGAATGAAAGGGCAATGCGCCAAAGTGTAAGAAAAAGAGGACTGATTAACTCAATGGACACTGTGTGTTAGTACAGTATTGTGAACAGAACCCAAAAGGCACTGTTTATATTGGATCTGAGTGTATTAAAACTTGTTGCTTAACAAACAACCCTGGATATAAATGATTCTAGGGATTCTCTGACATAATAGGTTACTAAATTTCAGTCTTTGTAATAGCAAGTACTTCTGCACTGATGAAGTCTGAATATTCTCTTACCTGTGACTGCCAAACTAGTTACTGCCGCGCTGGTTAGAGGGAGCACAGGGTTGACAGTCAGGGTTGTAGCTGCACTGCTTGTCACAAGGCTTGGTGTGGTTGCCACCTAGAGGTCAGAACAAAACAGCTAAGCTTTCTTAGAAAGGAAAAGAAACCAGATTTAAATGTTTACTACTTACCTACAAATATAGAAGCTAGCAAACACATACTATTATATAGCTTTGGATTTTCATTCATTGAAGCTTAGAACTATGCTACAGTGCTACTTGTAGTGAGAAAATCATTAAGCTATGTATAACGCAAACACCCATGTGAATCACCCAGCTCAATCCAGCAACAATTCATGTCTCGCTTAGTACTCAAAGCCCTCTGGAGGATGTCTTCTTCAATATGGACCAAAGTAGAAGCAATAGGTGGTGTACTGAACACAGCAGTGACCACTGAAGATAAAAACTTAAGATTTTGAAATCTGCATTATGTCAACCTCATTACCAAGAGGATAGGAGTGATTTTAATTTCTTCCAGTCTGGTATAACTCAAGTTAATTCTTACCAATGAAGTTGGGCAAGGGAAAATTGCTTTGATGGGCGAGCTGCTGGTTCCACCACTACTCGGTGGGTTAATCCTTTTCTCCTTCTGGCGCCGGTTACAGAACCAAACGCGGATCACCTCTTTCTCCATGTTCAGCTGGTCAGCTATCATGGTGATCTCTTCCGAGGTAGGCTTTTGGTTCTGAAAGAGTAGTAATTTGAAGAGAAGAGCTCAGTTATAGTTTGGACACAGGGTGAATTCCTATTTTACAGGGAAGCTGCAACAATGAAAGCCAGCAGCTACCTATAATTGTTGCAGATGCATCTGAAATATCTCTCTCACAGCAGGCAAGATGCACCAGTTCCTCTTCTACTTCTTACATGGGAAGGACAGAAGGTCACGTGATTCATATAGTCATAGTGTGTCAGGTAATATAATATTTTATAATGTTATTTAATTGTTCTTATACCATTTTATCATTTCATGCTATGCTGAAACTACTCAGCAGTGCAACAGATCGACTAACCTCCAGGAAACTCTTCTCTAAGGCCACACGTATGTTGGTCTCTATGCTGGTGCGTTTCTTCCTCCTGCGGTTCAAGCCCTCAATCCCCAGCCCTGGGGAATTCAGGGCACTTGGGCTGGAGAGAGCTGAATCTGATGAGAGGTTTTCTGAAAACAGTCAACACAAGTCAAGGTCACTAAAGCGTGCTAAGAATATATTTTTAAAAGGTACCACTCACAGTACTTGGTTAAACAACTACACATTAACTTATGTAATGGCCCCCCTCCTCCTCAACCTAGGAATGACCAGCACTGGGCCTCCTGATGCCAGACTCCACTCCCATAACTGAGGGTGTTCTCAATTAGGGTACCATGATTGTGGCATGCCCTTCCCTTACAGACCTGACTGACACCCACCTTAATTAGTTTCTAGCACCAGTTAAAAATGTATCCCAGGCCTTTAGTTAAGGGGTTTGCAGCCTGCCTCTGCTGACCTTATTCATTTGCTGTATGCGATGTGGGGTTACTGGTTTTGTACATTGTGTATTTCATGCAGTTATTGTACATAGTGTATTCCATATTGTAATTTAATTTCCTTTATAATGTGAACCACTGTATAGTCCTGAAAGGTAGTATACAAGCAAACAAATATCCAAAAATTCTATGGCTTGGATCTCAAGTTGCCTTGAGCAGAAATCCACTCATGGGACCTTCCCATCAAGTTTCACCAATTATCCCTCCTCCCAGCAGCCCCCTGTTCCTCCCCTCCTCCAAATCTGCTCAAGAGAATTGAGGCACCCTCCAGAACAGAGCGGGAGGTGGTGTGTGGCGGGCTACAGGATGAATTGCATCACTACCATTGGATCGAAAGCCATTCTGCAAACAGGCTGAGCCATTCAATTTGTGGAAGGGACATCTAGTATCTAGGCCTATGGGTCCTATGTAGCAGAAATACTGAAACTAACAGTACTTCCTATTTAAAAAGCCATACTATACAGCTCAGATGGAAAGTCAGTTCTCAAGATCTGAAGGAGACAAGGTTTGATCAAACCTAATTGCACATGGCCACATTTAGGGTTAGCCACTAACTTTTTATATGCACCAGCCAATATTTTTGCTCATATATTTTTGAGCATTTTTTTGGTCTTAAGAATAAAAAGTGCCAGAGTAACTTTATGATTATGTGGTTGAAAAACACTGTATATGTGCAATTATTTTCACATCAGAGCCAGTGCCGTACAAATGCTTCAGAAAGACCGCTCAAGTAAGTAGCTATTTATGCTTCTTCAATCTATTCCACTTGCATAACAGACTGAACAGAATGAAAATATATGTTGTAAGTATAACAAAATTGAACCCCACCACAAAGAGCATTTGAATAAAAATCTTTACGAAATTCAGAGTTGTTCTGCAGTATTTCAGGAATTCTTAAAGGAAATTCTCACCTGCATCATTGAGCCACTTTTCCAGAAGTGGTTTTAACTTGCACATGTTCTTAAAGCTGAGGTTCAAGGCTTCAAAGCGAGAGATAGTAGTTTGACTGAAGTCATTTCCATAGAGTTTACCCATAGCGAGCCCAACATCACCCTGCACAGTTGAAAGAATAAAAGAAGTTGCTCAACAACATATACTTCTATAGGACAGATGTAATAAAATAAATCTCATTACAAAGCTATTGACAGATACAACGGAGACACACTCAGATTTCTTCCGTCTTGTTGATAGACGTATGCTAGCTTCCCACTGAATTAAACTGTCCTTTTGACAAATTTATGTCCAACACATGCTTTAAAATTGGTGTAAGATAGACCATCTTGCAAAAGTGTTGCTCAAGAAGGAATAAAGATGTTATCTACAGGTCACCAAATGCACCAAATTCTGCATCTTCAAAGGCCAATTACTTGATTAGCAATGAACTGTTTCTAAATTTTAAAGTTAGCACTTGGTCAAAGGATCTGACCAGCACCCTGTTTGGTGAGGAGGCCTGGTGAAGTGTTATGTACAGTCAAACCTGAGTTGTCGAACGTAATCCATTCCGGAAGCCCATTTGGCTTCAAAAATGTTTGACAACCTAGGCACGGCTTCCAATCAGTTGCAGGAACTTCCTGCACTCAGCGGAAGCCATGTCGGACGTTTGGCTTCTGAAAAACGTCTGAGAGCTTAAACATTCTGAAACAGAGGTGTTCGGGATCCAAGGTTTAACTGTTTAAGGGATTCTGCCTCAACACAGAGGGCTGAATCAGTTTCCACAGCCTTCAAGTCCAACAGTTAAGTGAAGTTAAGCACTTTCTTCCAACGTTAAGGGATGTCAGCTCAATGAATGAGTGCCTCTGCATATAGTCACATAAAAAGTATCAGGGTCAAGTACATAAACTCATTTAATTCATGTACAACTCATGACAGATCAAATTGACAACAGCTGGGAAACAACTGGGATAAAAAACTGAATTCTTTTTGTTTATGTAGGACATCCACCACCTTTGGATACAATGAGGAGTCTAATGACCATACCACTTAATCTCCTACTTTAGATATTTATTTTAAATTGTAAAATCTTCTTTTGATTTTTTTTAACTTAAGAATTGAATTGCAATAGGCAATTAGTCTATTAGTCTTCTATATAAACCTGAACCCTGTAATTATTTCTGAAAGACAGAACAATAAATCTATAAGCATCTGAAAATAACTTACTGTACCACCGGCAAATAATTCTCTCACACACACTTTGAGAAATTAAACATTTATTACTTCAGTTTTCTAATTACTATCCTCTCACATAATTAAGCAATCACTATCATTAAAAACTAATTATGTATATAGCTTGTGCAATATAATTGTTAAGTAAATACTATACTGTTTGGCATCCTAGTGGTACAATGTTTTGCTGCAAAACAGAGAAGTACAAGGTGCCCCTTTGACTTGGGGGAGGGGGAGATGAATTTCCATCCACAATTGAATTTTTGCCCATCTCAGTTAAGGAAAGATTGATTAGGTTGTCACATAGGATATAAATTCAATGGAGTTTGAAGTGCATACATCTGAAAAAGCTACAGAAGCATGGCTCATCCATATATGCTTGACATAAATAAGTTGATTCTCATTAAAGTCTGCTCAAACAAATTTTATTGGGAAAATTATGATGATCCTTTCCTAGCATTGCTTTTCTGTATGTATGGACCCACAAGACCACTTTAAAAATATCATCATAAGCCCAAAATATTATGTCAATACAGGGAAAGTCCAATCTTTAATTACTACCATGCTTTTCTCAAAAGGTGGGGGAACCTTAAGAAAGGCATCCCCAGGTGAGCTCAGAAATGGACAGGTTTGTACAGGAGTAGGCAGTCCTTAAGAAAGCCTGTAAAGCCCTTTATAGCTACAACGTTCAGCACTAAGCCTAGAAATGTATAAGGAAGCAACAGAGCTCTTTTAGAACTGATGAGATATCATCTCCCATAAAGTGTGCTGCAATGGGTCATTTTGGTTATAACTTTTCTTATAGAGAAAAGTGGTCAGGCTATCTTTGCCCAGGAGGATCACAGCATGTGCACCAGCTTAAGCTTGTAAAAAGAATTTTATACCACTGATTTACTTCTGCTTACAAAGTGAAGGCCATGGACTCACCCCATCTGAAACTCTGATCTTCAGCCCTATTTAGAAGCAAACCTCACTAGATTTGATGGAGGTGTTCTCAAATAAGTATAGAGGTATTCTTTTCAGTACAATGCACACAAGGCAGCAGCCCACCAATTTCTTCTCAGATTTCTGCTCCAAGGGTGGGCGTGGGGAGGTGAGCAAGGAAAAAAAGGAGGAAGTGGAGAAAAGAACTTTGATGGGATGGAGGAATGGGGCAGCTTTAGGAGGCACGAGGAACAGTTTGCCTACCTGTGATGCAGTGGTAGCCAGGGGGACAAATTAGAAGCCTATGGAACCCCACAGCATACATGCTATGGTGTGGGGCCATAGTCTTGCAGTACCACTTTCTGAACCTGACCCACCAGGTAGTAATAAAACAACTGTGCCATTCACTCGCATCCCAGCCAGGCAGTCCAAAAGGATGCTGTGGATGATGGCACCAAAAGCTTCCAAAAGGTCCAGGAGAATTCGTAGGGGCAAACTCACCTTGATCTCCTTGCAAAGCTAATCCATTTGGATAACTAAAGTGGTTTCTGTACAGAACCCATCTGAAGTGGCAGCTCTGTAGTTCAATAGTGCAACACATGATTTGCATGCAAAATCCCTTCTACCTCCAGGTAGAACAGGGGAGTTCTCCCGTCCGTAACCTTGGAGAACTGCTAGCAGCCAATGCAGACAATACTGAACTTAAGGACCAATGGTCTGGCTCGGTATAAGGTGGCTTATGTTTGTTTGATATTAATTAAAATGCATTTCACTTGGAAATTCACAAATCCTCCACAGACACTAATAAAAGCCCACATAAGTCGTCATGACAAATTAGGAAAAGTGATATAGACCCTGTCCTTCCAGATCTGAACACTGGTATTTTACCCATTGTGAAGGGATCTTAAATCTTCCATTTTACCTGAGTGAATCCAAGTTTGATCCGTCTTTGTTTGAAAGTCTTGGCAAATTGCTCAAGCTCCTCAAGATCACTGGGCTCTTCCAAGCTGGGGGTATCAATTCGCTTTGGTGTTGACTGGCTCTGTGGAAGTGGCTGAATAGGGGTCGCTGCTATTGTGCGTGTTGGGGTTGCTGGCTGCTAAGAAATATAAGAAAGCAAAGAGTGAAGTCAGAAAACATATAGAAATAAAGCATGGTTAAGAAAAAAAGTATGGCTTTTCTTGGTAAATGCTAGTATCTACTATTTTCTAGCATACAAATTGTATTTTAATTACATTCATCTCTAAACTAGGTATTGCAATCTAGAGTATTCTCAAAGGGAATTTTATTTAACAGAGCAATTCCTTTAAAAGGACAATAAAAACAAAGGTGTCTCCTGATCCTTTAATTTTTCTGCTTAAGAATGAAGTACACTTTCTCCCAATTATTCTCACTATGCAAAAAAGAGAATGACTGAACAAAGCAAAGGGGGGAGTGGGAAGAGTAAAGTCCCCAAAGTCCAAAACAGCTCCAGAAAAAGATTATGGCTTTTCTGCTATAAAGCTTTTTAGCGAGTGACAATGTGATATCAGATGGACTTAGGACTGGTTCAGAAGTTGCATCTAAGCACAGTTCCTATTCCGACAGTAGCTAGACTTCTAATCATTGCTTTCCAGATGTGTTAATACATTTTCCAGTAATTTCTTGATATGTAAAATATAGCATGACACATGCACACCATGCTCAACCTTTTCCAGCACAAGTTCAAAGGTTTTTAGAATATGTCAACAATCTCTTAAGTGAGAGGTAGCCACCAGTTCATTGTCTCTCTAGAATAATAAAATGGGCAACTTTTGCTATGCACCATGGCCTGAATTCTCTCATCCTAACCCCACCAAGTAAATTTATCGAAAACTGACCTGAGAGGTGAAAGTGATGCTTGGCTGAGACTGCAGGAGGTTGGCTTGGCTTTGCTGAGGTAGTTGCGTTAAGAGATTCTGCGCTTGCAGGAGACCTGAAAGAGAGGAGACATGAATTTTAAAAATTACATAAATGCTATTGATCAAACTGATTTACTGCAGTATGGTGACTTATGGGCACAGACCATATAGCTCCTTAGCATTTTGTGCAGAAGTCTGCTGAAGGAAATCTATTTCAAGTATATCATTCCCCCCCCCCAAAAAAATGGAACTGAACTGCTTACTGGGCTCTGGGAAGCTCTTGCAAGATCTACCAGAACTCAGTAAGCAAGTCTAACAGCTCAAAAGCTCTTTCTGCACCAGGAAAATGCTGTGTAAAAAGAGCTTTTAAGCTCCTGCCTTCTGTGCTTTTAATTTGTGTGATTTCAACTGACCAGCCTTCAACCGTGCAAAGTTGAAATCGTACAAGTTAAACGTCCATAAGTTACCCGTATTCAGAGGAGAGAGGGATAGAAATAGGCATTGAGAGTGCAGGGGCACATGATAGCAATTCAAAGGTTTGAAGCACTGTAGGGTAACACATGTGCTGAAGACACTATGTAAAAGTATTTATATGATAATGCTAGAAGACAAGCCAAGTTAGATGACAGAATAGATACAGTGGGTATAGTGGAAACTTTGTGGAATGGAGAGTGCCAGTGGGACATGATGATCTCTGGATACAGACTCTATACATGGTCTAGAGCTGAGGCTGCTCTGTTTAGCAGAGAGAACACAAGTCCAACAAGCTAGAAACCCCAAAAGGGGCAGGTTCCTTCACAGAAAGGGGGGCATTATACAGCTCCCAAAAGTAATTTAGCACTGAGGATCCACCTGACCAAAATGCCCAGGGTAATCTTGAAATAAAGGATTAAATCAAGGAGGCATCCAAATGAGAAAATGCTACTGTAATGGGCAATTTCAGTAACTCACGCAAATAATGGGCTACATGCATTTTCTAGTAATAAAAAAGAAATAAAATTTCTAGATATCCTAAATGACTGTTTCCTAACAGGTGGTCATTATACCAACTAGAGGGGTGGCAACCCTAGACTTAGAACTTAAGTGAAACTCAGGACCAGGTGGAAGATGTGTTAAGCAGATTGGAAACAATTACCGCAGTGCTATCAAATTCAACATATATGTAAATTGCCAAGAAAATCCAACACAGTCACATTTTATTTCAAAGGAGGAAACTTCGCCAAAATGAGGTGATTGGTAAAATGGAAGCTGAAAGTCAAGAGGGACAGGTCTCTCCAGAATCCCCAGGGTTGTTCAAAACCACAATAATAGAAGCCTAGCTAGAATATATTCCACAGATCTGGAAAGGTACCACCAGGATCATTAAGATGCTGGTGTGGTAAAGAGCAGAGTCAAGAAAGCTATCAGAGGCAGGAAGGATTCCCTCAGAAAATGGAAGTCTAGTCCAAAAGAAAGACAGACAGACCAATAAATAATAAACCAATGAAACCAATAAATGATAAAAACAAGGACTGACAAAAATTATTTAATTACATTCAAAGCAGGTGACTGCATAGGGAGGTAGTCAGGCCTTTGGAATGACAAAAGAGCCAAATATGTGCTAAAGGAGTAAAAGGAGACTGCAGAGAAGCTGAATCAATTATTTGTCTTCACTGTGCAAGATGTAGGGAAGACACCTGTGCCTGAATAAACTTTCATGGAGAGTTTTGTTTTTTTGAAGAAGTGAGGCAAATGGTGGTGACAAGTTCTAGGTCTTTTTTCATAAATTAGAAACTGAGAAATCATCTGGTCCAGATGGCACCCAAGAGTTTTGAAATGTGAAATTGCTGAACTTATAACAAAAATATGAAGACTGTCAATCAACCTCCATACCTGAGGACTCGGCAGTGGATTTTTTTAAAAGGGATCTGGGGTGGGGTTGTGGTTCCTGGGAAATTGCAGGTCAATTATCTTAACGTCTGTTCCACAAAAACTGGTGGAAAGAATTGTTATGCCTTGCTGAAGCAGAACCAGAATAGCCCTGTGTTACTAACCTTTTACAGTTCTCTTTGAGTATCAACAAGCATATTGGAAGAAGTGATCCAGTTGACATGCTGTCTTACTACTTTCAAAAGTTGACTTAATAATTTCAAAAAGCTGCAGGTATCTCACCCAAGACTGCTGAATAAACTTAGCAATCATGGAGTAAGAGAAGTCTCTTATGGATCAGGAATTAGTTAAGAAACAGAAAGCAGAGTAGGAATAAATGGACAGTTCTCCCAATGCAAGGATGAAGAAAGTGAAGGCCAACAAGGACTGAGGCCTTTGCTTTTTACTTTTTAATGACCTGGAGTTAGGGGTGAACAGTGAGGTAGCCAAGTTTGCTGACGATACCAAATTGTTGAGCTCCAAAAGGATCTCTACAAACTGGGTGAAAGAGCAGTAAAACGGCAAATGCAATTTATTGTAAGCAAGTGTAAAATGATGCACATTGGGGCAAATTTTTACCCCTCATTTAACATATACGCTAATGGGGTCTGAAATGGCAGTGACTGACCAGGAATGAGACCTTGAGGTTGTAGAGGGTAACTCGATGAAGATGTTGACCCGACCCAGTGTGCGGCAGCTGTGAAAGAGGCGAATTTCATGTTAGGGATCATCACGAAAGGGACTGAAAATTTAACTGCCAATATCACAATGCTGTTATAACAAATCTATGGGGAGACTATACTTGGAATACTGTGTACAGTTTCTGGTCACCTCCCCTCAAAAAGGATACTGCACAGCTGGGGGAAAAATTCAGAAAAGAGGGAGCTAAAGTGATCATGGGGTTGGAGTAACTCCCCTGAGGAAACATAAAGGGATTTTAAGTTTAGGGGGGAAAGATGAGTGGTGGGAGTGGGGGCGTGAGAGCGGTGCATAAGATTAGGTGTGGCATGGAAAAAGTGGCAGGCAGAAAACTCTCCCTATTATATAGTACTAGAACTCAGGGGAAGCCAATGAAGCTGAATGTTGGAAGATTCAGGACAAAAGAAAGTATTTCTTCACATAGCGCATAGTTTAAACTATGGTATTCACTCCCACAAATGTAGTGATGGCCACCAACTTGGATGGCTTTAAAAGAGGATTAGACAAATTCATGGAGGATCAGGCTATCAATGGCGTCTAGCCATGATGGCTATGTTCTAGCTCTATGGTTGGAGGCAGTATGCCTCTGAGTATCAGTTGCTGGGAATCGCAGGTAGGGAGAGTGCTGTTGCACTGAGGTCCTGCGTAGGGGCTTCCCATAGGGATCTTGTTGGCCACTGTAAGAACAGGATGCTAGATTAGATGAGTCTTTGGCCTGATCCAGAAGAACTCTTCTTATGTTCATTACAATCATGACACTCGAAGCACTCTAGCAACTGCAGAAAAGGTGGGACAGAATTTGTAAAAATGAATTTTTGTAGCCTAAAGTTTTAGCCCAAATAAAGGCATATAGGGGGAAAGAGGTGTCCTGTATGCTCACTATTCCCAAAAACTGTCAAAAAAAGAAAAAAAGAGTACTATATTAAAGAAGGGAAAGGATAAGGATTCCAGAGAAGCCATGCCTGCATACTTATTGGACTTCTGCTCATGTGATGGATATATTCACCCAGATGGTCCCTACTCTATAGTAACAAACATCTTTCCTAAAATTTACATGCCTGAGTATTAAATACCTCTGGTTGCTGGTTTGCCTGCAACAAAATATCTTTATAAAAAACTTAAGTCCTTTAGGAAACGTCTTGCTCACCCTGCTGCCCCTGCGGCGTCTGTGAGATGATGAACTGTGCTGGTTGCAAGTTGGTTGTTGGATGCACCAACACAAACTGTTGCAGGTTGAGATTCTGTTGTTGGAGCTGCTGCAGGTGCTGCAAATCCTTGAAGAAGCAAAACGGAATTAAGAGTTTTTTAAACTTAAACAGTCATTCCCTTCCCTTCAAAAGCAAAACAAACCCATTAGGAAAAGAACCGTGATCCAAAATTCTTACTCTGCAAACACAGGGCATCTGAATTTAATAGCACATAAAAAAATGAACATATACTAATTCATAGAATCATAGAATGACCTGGAAAAAGTTGCTAACGCGAAGGAACAACAGCAAAGTATTGATTTAAGGATGTAGTCCTCCTCTTGAGGTTTTCAGCATATCATCAATTTCACTAATAGAAACAAAATTTTAGCATCAGCAAATGTTGAAGTTTTAGGCTGCCACGGAGCTCTGCTTGTCCCCAGGCTCCTTCAGTTTTTGTACCTGCCCTCCGCAGGTGATGGGGGCTTTGGTAGGAAATGACTAGTGCAGCCATCAACAGCCCGCCAGGCTCAACAACCCTGCTCATAAGGAGACCTGCTGGAATTTTATGCCAGCTGCATCATACAAGCAGAGGGATGCTACTGGAAATCTGCCTTTGTTTTCTCATACATCTGCTTCCAGGCAAGCAGCAGCTATAAAACAGTGGTGAGAGAAAGTACATACCATCTCCTTCCTCTTGGCCCTAGTCTGCCCCACCCACAGAAGTGGATCCCACAATGTTTATGTGGGGACATATTCATCATGTTGGGGGGGGGAGGGGAAGTAAACATGGAACAATATGGTGTCTGGGCAGTAATCAACCTCAATCTATGGCCATGTTTCACACATCAGAGAATTAACTCTCGGAATCCTACTGACTTGATGGGTTTTGTAGGTCTAGTAAGAAGCCAACAGACTCAAAACACTAGCCCATTGTACCACCATGATAAAAAAGAGATAGCAAGAACTTGAGTGGTAAGAACATATTATGAAAAATGAAAAACAATTTACTCGCAGCATGCTAAATTGTGTTTTATTATGTACATTATATCTATCAGGATGTGGTATAATTTGTATTAGCTCTGTAAACTGCCTTACCAGTAGGTGAACAGAGAGCTATAAACACTACTATATAAATGTTAGGAAAAAACCCTGCTAGCATTTATTCCATTTATTCATATTCTCACAGAAGATTTATTGTGATGATCGCAGCTAGAGTTGTGTGTGTAAAATCAGTTAAATATAATGATGTGTCTGAAACGGAGATCAGGTCAGTGAATCAATTATTCAAGAACAGGGCTATAAAAACAAACAATTATTTGGATAATGTATTTATAATCCAAACAGGCTAAGCCCATATATATATATATATATATATATATATATATATATATATATATCAGCAACCCTATAAGGTAGGTTAAGGTGACAGGTAAGGAAGTGGTCCTAAGTGACCCAATGAGTAGGTAACTGAACTCAGGTCTCCCAGGTTTAATTCTAATACTACACTGGCTCTCAACTTTCATTTTTGCTCCTTGTGACCATGATCTACCAGAATTATTAACTATACTTATAGGCCACTCAAAAGCAGAGTTCACATGGAGACTTGCAACTAGAAATAAAATAATTAAAAATTTATTAGCAATGCGCAGCATACAAGTCCAAGAAATCTAACTTTACATTGATTTCATATACATCTCAAAGTGATTCATACCATACACTAAAAATCACTAAGAATAGGCTTAAAAACAATATACAAATCAACTAAAGATAGGCAAGAAACCTAGTTCCCATCCCTACTCACACCCAGCTGGAAAAGCTTGTTGAAACAAGAATGTCTTCAATTGTTTCTGGAAATTACAAACAGGGGGCACCTGCTGTATCTCAACAATGATCCTGTTACACAAACAGTCGCACTGAAAACCCTGAGGTATATTGTCATGGCTAGAACTTCTGATATTTTAGGGTTTCAAGAACAGCTCCTATTGCAAAGAAGTAACTTGATGGCATATGGAGGGTAAGGCAGTCTCTCAAATAACTTGGTCCAGAGATGCTTAGGGCCTTATACATTAGTACCAAAATCTGTATTGGCTGCCTGGACTGGAAGCAGCTTGGCAGCCAATGCAGATTCCAAAGACAAGGAGATAGATGCTGGCAGTAGGAACAGGAGCATACTTCCAAACAACCTGTTTATGTCGGCAGGCTGCAAAAACTGAAACTGATCTCACGAAAAGGCTTAGTGGATGACTGGAAATCTCACTTGGAGCTGCATAAATCAAGGAATCAAGCACATTATGGAGGTGAGTGACTTCATTCTCTAAAGTGTCTAGAAACCAAAAGTCCCTGGGGGCTCCTGAGCTCCATTCACTAATACAGGGGTCCATAGCCAACAGACCACTCTGAAGAACTCTGCTATGTAGTTATTCAATGGTGCAATGGAGACAGTGAAGTAGGCCCTCCTTGCTTGCTTTCACGACTGCAAAGTAGGCATGATTATGTGCTCTAACACAGCATTTGAGAGGATGTGCAGAAGGAACCATATCTATGGCCCTCCACATCTCACCATTCCCCAGTGAAACGAGGGCCTTGGCAGGTTTGCCTGTTTCACCCATCAGAAAATACCTATAGCATTCAGGAATCCCTAAGTGGTCTACCCTAACTGGTCCTCCACCCCTGCAGGGGGGGACTGGTGTCAGCTCAAGCTTCACCAGGAAGTGGTCTGATGATGACAAAAGGGGCACAGAAACACCTCCTCATTTCCAGGCATCCTACCTCACCACCAGGAGCAATAACCAAATCAGGAGTGTGTTCTGCATTGTGTGTCAGGTCAATGATCACTTGAAACAACCCCATGGTTGCCATGAAGTCCTGAGTTGGATCAAGAACCAAACTGCATATGTGAGTCTTCTTCAGATTTAACAGCCGAATCATGGTTTGGTTCTTGTGAACAGCTTTGTGCCCACAACGTCCCTTCAATGTCCTCTCTCATTTCTGGGTTTGAAATACTACATTTTATTACCAAACCAGAATTAGAAACTCATTTCAAACCATGGTTGTCTCCAAACCAGAATGGGAAAATAATGGTTTGCATAAACTTTAATTTACCCACTTTGGATGTCACACCAAATTGTGGCTTGCAAAAATCAGGAAATGAGGAAAGCAAGTGGAGTGGAAAGAGCAAGCGCTCAAATGTAAAAACTGTTTATAAGAGCCAGATTATTTGACCTGAATGTTGCCATGCCTGCATTTTAAAAAAGGAAACTTGTAGCTTTCTGTAACAGGGATGTGTGGTCTTTGGAAATCAGAGGACCAAGCAGACTATGTTGCCAAGGTATTCAAAACACTGCCTTGTGAGCCCTTATTCAGTTGCACTGCGAACAAAAGAGTAACAAAAGAGACATATTAGGGCAGGCCAACATGATCAATGGTTCGAAAGACAAAGCTCACCTGTGCAATTTGTATCGGTTGAGATAGAGGGATTTGTGTCATGGGCGTTGCAGCAGAAGCTGAGATGGTGGCGCCTGCAGCATTGTGCTGCTGACTGGCTGAATGCTGCACTGCAGCTGCCAGCAACTGTGCCTGTGCCTGTTGTATCAATAATTGCTGCTGGGCTGGTGTTAACGTGAGCTAGGAACAAGTTTTAGGACAGTAGTTAATAGCACGAAACATCATCCCTTTTACAAACCATCGCTATTTATTTCTGACCAGTTGCCTTCAAACAAGCCACCATATACAGGGAGCAGATGTTTATTCCAGGTAAGATAAAAATCAACCAATCTATCAACCTATATTTCACCTCATCTAAATGGTACTGGCATAAGCATTGTATCATTGTGACCACTGCATTATTGTGGCACTGCTTCAATATTAATGTGAAAAAGGTAATTAGCTAGCAAGCAATGGAAAGAAACAGCACTGACAGGAAATAGCAAGCAAAAGAACAAGCCATCACTGACAGGCTTTGAAAGGAAATTTACACCCACCAGAAGCAGAAGCGATTAGCCAGATGAATGAGAAATAGCAATACTGGCTGTGGTTACCAAACAAACTGATAATACTCCAGCTGCTTCACATTAGCATGAATCCCTGGCATGTTTCATCATTTCCATTATGCCTTAAGATATAGCTGAGGAACATGTGCACCATTTGTTCCCCTCCAAGTCAACCCCCCTCTTCAGTCTGCCTTTTTGTTTTGATAGGATTGAGCTGGTAGGTTGACATCTCTGCAGGTTTCCAAACACACATTATCTCTATGAAACAGGTGGCGTTAGACTCCCTTCGATACATGAATATTCTTCCCTGTTTCTATATAGAAAGAGCCCTTACCTTCAAAGACCTGGATCTAGTTTCAATGTAGCAAAGAGCAGTTAGGCAAAATGACATTTAATGTATTTGGACTAATTTTTACTGTATGCTTATACAAAAGTGCTACAAGTAAAAGCCACGAAAAAAACTGTATTCAGATTACGGTAAAGGCCCACTACATATGGAAAACAGTCATTTGTAGAGCTTTATGGCGGAGGATCTGGCATAAATAGAAAACACTGCCAGTCAATATAGACAATACTAAGGTAGACAGACCACTGCTCAGTTGGTATAAAGCAGTTTTCTATATGCCTATAAATAGAACTAAATTCAAAGCAGTGTCATTTGATTTACATGTTACATATACATTTCAGAGATAAATAATATAGGGAGAAAAGTCTCTGATTAATTGCATGTCTCAAATTTTGAAAATAGCAGAAGTGATTTATCAGTTTTTAGTCTCCCAAGTTGTTGTAGCATACTTTTCTTTGCAATTGAAAGAAACACTAATAGCTTACATAAAGAGTTCTCCATCCAATGAGAACTGTTAATAAGTGGATTTAAACCTCATTTTGTGTATGGAAACGGAAATTTCAGCAAACTTAAGAGTGTGGTTATATCAACAATAGCACTTTGGTAATATGGTTGATCAAATAGTCATAAATATGGCCAAGACATTGTCTGTAACAGCGATACTAACTTTTCCCCCCTCTTCACTGTGACTAGGAGGTCACAGAAGAAAGCAAATATAGAGCAAGACAGGGGTCAGCAACCTTTTTCAGCCATGGGTCGGTCCATCATCCCTCAGACCATGTGGTGGGCCGGACTATTTTTTTTTGGGGGGGGGGGGGAATGAACGAATTCCTGTGCCCCACAAATAACCCAGAGATGCATTTTAAATAAAAGCACACATTATATTCATGTAAAAACACCAGTCAGCCCCCACAAATAATCCAGAGATGCATTTTAAATAAAATACACATTCTATGCATGTAAAAACACACTGATTCCCGGACCGTCCGCAGGCCGGATTGAGAAGGCAATTGGGTCATATCCAGCCCATGGGCCTTAGGTTGCCTACCCCTGGAGCAAGACAAACAGTCCCCCCCAACTAATCTAAGACAAGAAATTTGCTATAATTTGTTGCCTTCTTGAATCAATATACTGTGTTAAAAATCACCCTTATGCTCATCAGCAAAGTAGAGAAATAGCATCTGATATGGTAGGTTTCATATTGTGTATATCAACTTTCCAGATTGATTACACAGCAATAACCACTATATCAAATATAAAATTACAGAATTTAAAAACGACTCCCCATCTACAATTGTATCAACTAATTTCTAATATATCAACCTGATTTCTAAAAGATAGTGGTGGCAGGATTAATGGAGCCTCCCTAGATAGAAAGTTCCAAGAAGGTAAGCTACAATGGAGAGGGTTCTACTTTTGCTCCAGAAGACAACTTTTCTCATGGCATGGGGACATAGCACAAGGTTTCCTCCTGCAAATCTCAAAGAGATGTGGCAATTTCTCCAGATAGGCTGAACTCAGACAATATAGGCCTAGAAGCAAATAGGTCCATGGAATGGGATACCATAATCCACAGCATCAAATGCCACTGAGAGACCCATAAAACCAAAAGGGAGATTTTCTCTGGCCATATTCACCTGGAATGATAAAGCAACAATCTACTCTGTCTAATACAACAACATGAGTTGGTGGCTCATTACAATTCACTTGGACTCATCTTACCCCAGTGATCTGTCCTCCGGCCAGCATGAGCTGGGTCTGGGGTATGGCCGCCTGTACTGAAGGCTGCTGGGAAGGCTGGCTTGGCTGCTGACTGTCCCCAGATTCTTCATTAGGTTTAGACTAGGAAAGAAAATATACAAGCTTTTGTAGAACAG
Source organism: Podarcis filfolensis (assembly GCF_964270895.1). NCBI lineage: Eukaryota > Metazoa > Chordata > Lepidosauria > Squamata > Lacertidae > Podarcis > Podarcis filfolensis. The sequence continues at coordinate 64,479,297 of NC_139607.1, read as the reverse complement.
AATGGGTATCAATGTAGACACAGCCATTTTCATAGTTTATTGTAATATGAAGAGGGATGATATTAACAAGATTTTTGGTTATCAATAAGATAAAAAGCTGCTTATTTCAACAACTTGTTTTTATAGGTAACTGTAGATAACAGGCGGGGGGAAGAAATGCTAATTTGGTATTGTAGCCGTAAGCCAATATTTCCACGTATCAGAATGGAAGAAAAAAACGCTGCTGTTACTTCAAATTATTAACAAAAACAGGGGCTCGATTGTAGTTGGAGAGAGAGACAGGGCCTCCAGATCTGCCCCCTCAAAACACATACACATATGTTCAAGAAAATTTCCTATTTAGTGCTTGATTTGAAGGCACAGCCTTTAAAGTTTCTAAGCTTTCCCAGTCATTGCCATACTACAGACAGATCTGCACACACCTGTACCAAACCGCCCAATTCCTAGTCAATGTGAAACTCAGTAATCAGTAGCATGCAAGTTTTGGATTAGTGCAGTAGATTTTTCTTTTATACATTTTATAATAATTCATAAAAATAGTATTTCAAACTAAACAAGGTACTAGCTTGAAAAACCTTAGATGCTGAATTGCATCCAGGAACAAAAACAAACACTCACCATACATCTTGTCTCTAAGAAACAGAATTTGGTATTTATATAGGCAAACACAGTTCATTTATTTAAAACCATCTTATGAAAGATGAAATTACTGTAGCCATGAGGGAAAAATGCAAGTGAGAAAGCACATGAAAAGGAAAAACAAGGAGAGGGGGTTTATGGTAATTAAAACTGCTTATGCAGAACATTAAAATTCTGCATAGATTTGCATATTTTCTACCACCTGTTTTGGGGACTGCAGAGCAGGCTAATTAACATAGAGGCTCTGATTAATTCTGCCAGTCATTGAGAGATAATTACAGCACAGGACTGTAAACATTCTGCACTGGAGATATAGCCTGTTTGCCAACATCTCTCTCAGGGACTCAAAGTTTGCCATGGCAACCAAGGCAATTTTCAGCCTCTCTCTTTTAGAGAGGAAGGTCACTATCTCGCCTCCTTTCAAAATTATCATATGTAACTAGGTGCATGTTCTAGGGGGTTTCAAGAATGCCCTACCCTAGTTCCTTAGCACTCATAGAGAATGACACCACTTCACAATAATACTATTTTCCTTCCCCTTTGATGCATTGCCTGAATATTTTAATGAAAGGCAGTAAGCAGTAGATTATAACGCTTTAAGGCATCCAGTCGGGATTCAGGCCTCATCATGGGACTGAAACTGCCTTGGTCGCACTGGTCGATGATCTCCGGCAAGCTAGGGACAAAGGTGAGAGCTGTTCCCTACTTCTGCTGGATCTCTCAGCAGCTTTTGATACCATCGACCATAACATCCTTCTGGACCGTCTAGAGGGGCTAGGAGCTGGGGGATGGATGGTAGCTAACAGATTGAGGTTGAATCCTGACAAGACAGAAGTACTGTTTTGGGGGGACAGGAGGCGGGCGGGTGTGGAGGACTCCCTGGTCCTGAATGGGGTAACTGTGCCCCTGAAGGACCAGGTGCGCAGCCTGGGAGTCATTTTGGACTTGCAGCTGTCCATGGAGGCGCAGGTCAATTCTGTGTCCAGGGCAGCTGTTTAACAGCTCCAGCTGGTACGCAGGCTGAGACCCTACCTGCCTATGGACTGCTCACCAGAGTGGTGCATGCTCTGGTTATCTCCCGCTTGGACTACTGCAATGCGCTCTATGTGGGGCTACCTTTCAAGGTGACCTGGAAACTACAACTAATCCAGAATGCGGCAGCTAGACTGGTGACTGGGAGAGGCCGCCGAGACCACAAAACACTGGTCTTGAAAGACCTACAATGGCTCCCAGTACATTTCTGACAGTTCCCTCACTGCGAGAAGCCAAGTTACAGGGAAGCAGGCAGAAGGCCTTCTAAGTAGTGGCACCCTCCCTGTGGAATGCCCTCCCACCAGATGTCAGAGAACAAGAACTACCAGACTATTAAAAGACATCTGAAGGCAGCCCTGTTTAGGGAAGCTTTTACTGTTTGATGGATGACTGTATTTTAATATTTTGTTGGAAGCAGCCCAGAGTGGCTGGGGAAACCCAGCCAGATTCACAGGGTATAAATTTTTTAATTTATTATTATTATTATTATTATTATTATTATTATTATTATTATTATGCTTAAGCAGTCAGCTGCATCTTGCAGAGAACAGAAGAGCAACCAGTTTCAGATTTTAACTATAAATCTTTATTATTATAAAGAAAAACCTGAAGTGATTAAAGTAAGGCCATGCTGACCATCTTATTTCAGCTCCAACTCTTGGGAGTTTTTCAAACATCTTTTAATGTCAAACAGGACTTCTGTACTGAACAACATTTGTTAATGGCTGCCAAACTCTCCCATTGGTATTGCAAAAAGAAAAGTAGAAAGAAAAAAAGGTTGATGCAGACGCAAAAGCACTTACCTGTACATTTAAGGACTGGGCAGCAGCCTGTAAACTTGATCCAGGGAGCTGAACCTATAAAAATGATGTACTTTTAAAAACACAAAACTGGAGAGAAGTAAAATAGACGAAAAAGAAAGTTTCTCTAGTTTTTGAAACACCTAAGACCACTGAAATAATTAGAATTAAAAAAAATAAAGCATTGATTCTGATCTAATGCCAGACCATGGTTTGCCGTAACTCTAGCTTATACTCCAAATGATAATTTGCATTCCAGAGGTTCAGACAAACAATGATTTGGGGTTACTTTCTCCTGCTGCCTTTCCCAAGAATCCCCAGATATTATCCAAACAGTGGTCTCTTCAAAGATCCTTTAGTAAAAGGCAAAGGACTTATACGATCTGAAGAGAAACCAGACTACATGAACTTTTCAAAAATCCTGGTATGGTGGACATTCACAAACCATGGATTGATGGCTGGTGGTGCTACAGGCATCATGACAAGCCATGGTTTGGCAAGGTATCTGAACTATCCTGCTCCATTTAAAATCTTTAGGTGGAATCTTAACTTTGAATGTCAGTTTTTTTACAAACAGAAAACTTTTGGGAGTAGCCCCAGTTTATCCAGATTTTGAAGGTGCAAAGTCAAGTGAGAAAAAAAGGAATGCAACTTTTATGAAAAGGTATTCCAAAACAGATATGTTGTTAGTCTGCACTCCATGAGCTGTGACACAGTACTAATTCAACACTATCTTTTGCATAACCTAGGCAAAATAACAATACAAGGAAGTGTTATGCCGTGTCTTCAGATGGTTCCTACATTTCTGGGTTGGATTCTACAAGATTACAACATGCCATCTGTCACCAAGCAGGCAATTTGTCTCCAAAAAAGCTCCTATCTCCAGTGCCAACATCCAGTTTAATCTTCTGCCCTGTAGTATTCTGAGATAGCAACCATATTAATTAGAGAAAGGCTTCCAAAGCATCATCATGCACAGCTGTCTTAGAGAATTGGCTAGGTTAATAAACTACCAGTTTTTGGCCTTTTCAGCTCTTTTTGCAGCATAAGCTTATGAACAAAGGCCTCTTAGGTACTGATTGCAAAGGCCTAAAAGCCCATTTTAACCAAAGTCTGAGCTGAAGTTGCTCCAAAGCAAAAACTTTCTGCTGTAAATAGTGCCTTGCAAAAAAAAAAAAAAATACTGCACAGGGATGGAATAAGGTGACTCTGGCTCCTTTTACCATGGGAAACTGCCAATTCAAGATAAACATATAAACACAGTAGCCACTTCAAAGTTCAAGATTCATTATACCCTGGCACTTGAGATTTAAGAAATATAGCATGCTAAAGTCAAAGACAGCTGTATGTTATCTTTTAGAATTTTTTTATAAAGAGATGAACGAAGTATTAAATAAAAGTAGTGGCTGAATCAGAGAAGCTTGAGAAAATAGAACAACTTTCAGTAAATATGTGTTGCTGCCTTTGAAAACTCTATAGCTATTGGCCATAAGGAGACTAGCTTCAGCTGCTGGACATGAACGCTGCTCAGGGGTACAGAAGGTTTACAAACAGCCTTTTAAGTTTCAAAATTAGTCAGCATGCAAGAATTAGGGGCAGAGGGTGGTGTACACTCTTGACAGGCAGATGTTTGGTCGAGAGGGTCAAACCGGTGGGTCAACTGTTGGATTGTGCATGAGTGATAATGATATGTGAAAGGCATGCATGAATAGTGTTACAGAATCAAAGAACTGCAGAATTGGCAAGGACCCTGAGGTTCATCTCTTCCAACCCCCTGTGATGCAGGAATAATACATGACAGATGACCACCCAACTTCTGCTTAAAAATATCCAAGGATGGAGAGTCCACCACCTCCTGAGAAAGTCTGTTCCACTGTCCAACAATTCCTACTGTCAGAAAGTTTATCCTGATGTTTAGTTGGAATCTCATTTCTTGTAACTTGAAGCCATTAGCTTGGGTCCTGACCACTTTAGCAGGGGAAAACAAGCTTACTCCATCTTCCTTTATATATTTGAAGATAGCTATCATATCTGTTCTCAGTCTCCTCTTTACCAGGCTAAATAGACCCAGTTCCCTCAATTGTTCCTCATAAAGCTAGGCTTCCAGACCATTATCCTCTTGGTCTCCCTCTTCTGAACATGTTTGTGCATATTATGGCCATCATGTCAGCATCACCATTCACCAGCCTATCTACTTTCCTCTTTCTACACACACACACACACACACACACACACACACACACACACAAAATGCAAGCACACTCCACATTAAGGAACATTATAGGAACCAAGGCAAGTATAGAAAGATGAAAGAGTGAGACTATGCAAATATTTTCCTTTATTTATTTTTATTCCCCAAGGCTGCTAAGCAGCAGCAACAATGGAAACAACATAATAAAGCACACAATTTATACAGCAGCATCAAGCAGCACAGCAAATAAATTTTAAATGATGCGGAGAAAAAATATTTCACTACTCAAACCTAAGTGCAATGAAATTGCACTGACTTTATTAGTAGCTCTTAATACAATAACCAACACTTTTAAAATGGGCTTTGAAATGAACTGGAAGCCAATAAAGCAGAAGCTACCTGGGGCGGGGGGAAACCTTCGGTATTTTGCACCAACTGATTTCTGAATACTTTTCAAAGGCAGCCCCATGCCAAATGCAAGTAACGCAATATGAAAGTGATTAAGGCACACCTGTCATGTGTAGAACATAGCTAAATCTGCCTTCAAATGGTTCCTACTGACTTCAAATCGGACAGATAAGCTGAAGTCTCGGTGTCGGTTAATAAGGGATCATATCTGACCTCTTAAGACACTGGAACCAGCAGGAGACATGTTTTTATCTCTGTGGTGTTTCGCCTTCATGGTATCCATAAGTTCATACCCTTCTTTTCTACTGTATTTATTTATTGCATTTATATACTGCCTTTTGACCAAGCTGCCCAGGGTGGTTTGCTATTTACGATATTAAACATAAGCAAGCAGTACAAAATATTCACAGGCTGACTTTGGGAGCAGATGCAACTATCTTCTTGGCCTGAGTTTCCTGTCTGATGCTTTCTCTCAGGGCATAGTAGGTCCAATGTTCCCTAGTGGTTATGTGCTACCTAGCCTGGGTATATAAGTAAACGGCTGCCATTCATTCCTATGAAGAAGAGTATAAACCAATTTGGGGACAACAAACCTGCCTACACCCACAACAGGAACTTATGGGAAGAATGGTATGCCCCTCCTTCAGGCAACTCCAAGGTTATGGTGGACCAATGTTTCTCATCATCACTAAAACAAAAACAAAAACCCAAAGCACCAGATTCAAAAGGGAAAGAGGCAACACAGAGCACTACTTAAGCTGCTCTTCCCTACTTCAAATGCAACACCTGAGATGGATGGGGAATGGAAACATTTTTCATCTGCTTCTCAGAGCCTGGAAACAATGTTTTGTTTAGGGAGAAGCAGCAGGACTTGGAAACCTAACTTGTCTCTACCATGTCAGTAGATGCTATGATAGACAAAAGAGTAGGCAGAGGAGGTGGACAAAGGGCTGGGATTCTCAGTTGCTTCCCTCCCCAAGCTTGAAAGACTCTTATGGAGTCAAAATCTAAGACAGAAAACACATTAGTCACAGTCCTTTCAGATTAGATTGCTTTCAAGTTTTGTCAGGAAATCAGCAGGCATGCATACTTCCAAGTACAGTGGTACCTCGGGTTACAAACACCTCGAGTTACAAGCACTTCGGGTTACAGACTCCACTAATCTGGAAGTAGGACCTCGGGTTAAGAACTTTACCTCAGGATGAGAACAGAAATCGCCCGGCAGTGGCGTGGTGGGCCCCATTAGCTAAAGTGGTACCTCGGGTTAAGAATGGTTTCAGGTTAAGAATGGACCTCTGGAACAAATTAAGTTCTTAACCAGAGGTACCACTGTACTCTGAGGAAAGGACTCCCCGCCTGCAGAACTCTGCCCAGGCCACAAATACCCAAACCTACCTGTACAGCTTCCTGAACTGCTTTTGCCTGGCTATAATGTATAATGAAGTCTGTCCATGCCTCTTGCTTGCCAGAATGAATGATATTGGTGAATGGGTGGGGTGGGATGTGAAACCACGGGCTTTTGTATGGCTGGAAAGTTGTCTGCTGTGTGAAGGTAAGAGTCCCATCAATTGCTCCACCCACTTTGTCTCTGTCACCACCCACATCTGCATGTAGGCCTACTTGCCTATGACATGCAACCCCCATTAAGGGAACATGGCCCTCGGGCTGAAAAACGTTTCTCACTCCAGCTCTAAAGAAATGGAATGCTCTTGCTCCTCCTAGGTAAGAATATTCACATTTCTCAGAAGAAAATGGAAATACAGACATAGAATGGTGAAAACAAGCTCTATTTCCAGATATGCCTACCATACAGGCTGACACATAGAATGATAGCTTTGATTCTTTGGAAACCCATTTGAAAGTAGCCTACTAGTCCCATACGGTCAACTAGTCCCATCTATTATCCAGTTGTACAAAAAAATGTCCATGTACTGTGAAATTATGTTTTAGGTCACAAAGACCTCTAAATGGCCATATGAGACACTGTGCAATGTGGGCCTACTCAGAGGGCCTGTAAATCATCCTTTCTTATGTTGAGATAGAAGACACAGCTGCTCTTTCCAAAGCTTTGGTAGCCTTTATGCATACCTCCAAAAGAAGACACCAACCTTGCCCTACTTTGCTGTTTCTGATTTTGCTGACATAGTGCGGAGAGAGAGAAACCCTTTATATTACCTTCCAAATTTCAGAATAAAAAGAAACAAATATTTACCTGATGAAGGTGTCCAAGGAAGGCCTGGGCTGTAGATATTGCCCCCGCGGCAGGCACAGTCTGTTTCTGAAAGTCCAGGCCATTTGTCTGTGTGCCTGGGGGTGCAAAGAAAGACATATTCTATTAAAATTCTCCTCAAAAGTCAAGTCTGAAAAATCTGTAGATTCATTCACACCTTTGTTGCCGATTTATCTACGTGTCAGCAAGAGCAGTAGTTCAGGGCCAATAAACCTAAGTCACCACCTTTTCACCTTATCGCCCCCCTGGGCTCAACAATCAACTGGCAGTACCCACAAGACATGTAGAATCAAGTAGAATCAAGACACGTGTTATGGTGGGAGCAGGGGAGAAAGGGGGCTAAGGCTATATTAGAAAGATTTAGAAATGTTATAAAGATGAAAATGACAAGTTTAGCATGAGAGTAAATATTGGAAGAAAAGGATAAAACAAAATCTAACATGGCCACCCAAATTACGGGCTTGAAAAGAACATGAATAAAAAATACCACTGGGGTTAAGGGAGAAAAGGATAAGAGGAATGGAAAGAGATTAAGAATTTAGTAATGCTGAGCTTAAGTTCAATATGATGCTGGGTCATCCAAAATGTGACAGGGAAAAGCTAAAAGGTTGGCTTATGTCTAACAATGTAAGACGGAGACAGCATGGAAGCAAAAATAGTATTGAATGTTGTCACTACATAAATGATATGGACTATGACAATATGTAAACTCTGGTGTAATCCGACCTCATGCCTTCAGAAAGAAGAGGAGGGTGGGTTTTGTTCCAATACTGTTATTCCAATTCTAGAGGTTACTAGAGACAGAAGTTAGGCTATCCCTGTCCAGAAAGGGGCACAGCTGAGCCACCAGCCAAAGTGGATAGAAGGCACTCTGTGCCACCAAGGTCACCTGAGCCTCAAGTGACACAATGGATCCAGATGTATACAAGAGCAGGTCACCTCCCACCCATCAAGTCTATGCAATTGCCCACTAACAGTGCCTTAGTCTAATCCGGGTAGAGTTTCAGTTTATTGGCTCTCATCCACTCCATTACTGAGGCAATACAATGGTCCAGTACATCCACTGCCACACCTGTAAAGAAGTACAGCTGTGTGTCATCAGCATATTGCTGACAATGAACTCCAAAACTCTGATGACCCCAGTTGTGTAGATGTTAAACAGCATGGGGAATAAAATCGAAACCTGGAGAATCCTGCACTGAAGGCTCTACAGGGCCAAAGGGCACTCCCCAAGGACTACCTGGAAACACCATTCTAGTAGGACCACGAAGTGGTGGTGCCATTCACCCCAAACTCAGAGAGCTGCTCCAGAAGGATGCCATGGTTGATGTTATTAAAGCCACTGAGAGGTTCAGAAGAATTAACAAGGACATATTTCCCTGTCTCTCTCCTGACATAGGTCATTATACAGGGCAACCAAAGCTGTTTCTGTGTTGAAACTGGGCAGAAACCCCAATTAAAATGGAGCTAGAAAATCAGTTTCCTCCAAGAGTGCCTAGACATGATCTATGACTACCTGATCAAGAACCTTGCCCAAGAAGGGGTAGTGGCAACTGGCCAGTAATTACCAGTAATTTCTGAATCCAGGGAGGGTTTCTGGAGAAGTGGTTTTACCACTGTCTCCCTCAGGTCAACAGGGACCACACCCTCTTGAAGGGAGGCAAGAATCACCTCCCTGGCCCAGCGAGCTGTCCCCTCCCTGCTAGTTTTTATCAGCCAAGAGGGGCAAAGGTCCAGAGCGCAAGCGGTTGTGCTGACCAATCCATGCACTTTGTCCACATCCAGGTATGTTTATTTTAAAAAAACCCTGGTCACTGAATTACCGTATTTTTCGCCCCATAGGACGTACCGGCCCATAGGACGCACCAAGTTTTTTGGGGGGGAAATAAAGAAAACAAATTTTATTTCCCCCCCAGGCGCTTGTGGGGCCGGCAGTGGGGAGAAGCACTCTTCTCCCCGCCGCCCGCCTTCAGATCAGGTCCGGGGACAGCAGGAAGACGCGCTGCGCCTCCCCACTGTCCCCGGAGCTTGCGGGGCAGGCAGCGGGGAGAAGTGCTCTTCTCCCCGCCGCCCGCCTTCAGATCAGGTCCGGGGACAGCAGGAAGACGCGCTGCGCCTCCCCGCTGTCCCCGGAGCTTGCGGGGCAGGCAGCGGGGAGAAGCGCTCTTCTCCCTGCCGCCTGCCTTCAGACCAGGTCCGGGGACAGCGGGAAGACGCGCTGCGCCTCCCAGCTGTCCCCGGAGCTTGCGGGGCAGGCAGCGGGGAGAAGCGCTCTTCTCCCTGCCGCCTGCCTTCAGACCAGGTCCGGGGACAGTGGGAAGACGCGCTGCACCTCCCAGCTGTCCCCGGAGCTTGCAGGGCAGGCAGCGGGATCTCCCCACCGTCAGCCTCCAAACCACTTCGGGAGACAGCGGGATGGCGGCGTTCCGCCTCCCTCTGTCCCCCGACCTTGTGGGGCTGGCGCTGGGGCTCTCCTGAAGCCTGGAGAGCGAGAGGGGTTGGTGCGCACCGACCCCTCTCGCTCTCCAGGCTTCAGCGAAAGCCTGCATTCGCCCCATAGGACGCACACACATTTCCCCTTCATTTTTGGAGGGAGAAAAGTGCGTCCTATAGGGCGAAAAATACGGTATTCGGCTTCATACTGTGCTTGTTTTGATAAAGGAAGTGTCAATATTATGTAAGTTGCTATGCCTTAAACTCAGGATACTAATAACATTTTTAAAAATTAAAAATCTGATTGTAATAATGTATTATAATAGTGATCTCAATTGTCGGAGTGTTGTACCTCATGCATCTATGCATAAGGCGACTTACAGACTTGGGAGAGCTCAAATTCCCCTGCCCCCTAAGACAGTGCAATGAGTTCTGAAAATGCTCAGGATACTGCACAGGATACTGGCCGAATGTTCGGAGAACAGAAAATTGGGTGGTTGGTGGGATACAACAGAGTATCCTGGAAAGAGGCATAACTAGAATGCTGAATAGCTGCAGACAGCAATGCAACAAATTTTGTTGCAGGTCCACTTCAACATTCCAAATATATGGCAATATATCGGAGCAACGAGCAGGGAATTTCCCTTAGGAACATTTGGCCAGAGCCTATAAAAAACTGCAACGATTTCAAGAATTAGGACATACTAGTGATCATTGGTATTAATGTGCTAAATAATCAGTTTTTAAATTACGCCGATTTAGAAAGTACAACTCTGTGGAATTATTCTATGGAAACAAAGACTGGGGTAATAGCCAACCAAGTCATACACAGAGTAAACTTACTGAAAACAATGGGCTAAGGGTATCACCCTAGAAGTTTAATGTATCAGTCACTGGTATAGAATTTTAATTCTATCATTTGACCTACTAAAGAAGAGGCAGGGAACTGGATCTAGCTGGAGGACCAGTAATAAGTATTAAGCCACAGCTTTTCACCTAACTTTGTGTTGCACAACGTTCTAAAAAGTTTCTTCCCCTCTGCAATCCCACATGCTCTGAGACTGCTACTTAGAAACCATGTGTGTGGTGGTTGACCAATGATGTGGGGGTTCCTGCTCCATTGATGACTGCTGCTTTTAGGAGATAAAAAGAATAACCTACTTGGGGTTGTATTTAAATTAGGACATTGCTGCTTACCTGACAGAATTAACTACCATTTCCTCCCACACACCCCATTTTGGGGGTTCGCCTCACTCTTCAGAGAAGATCTGGGGAAGGGGCAGGTGGAGGAGGGGGTTTCTGGTTATGCTAGAAGCATTGCTAGTGCAATGATTTAGTTGAATACAGCCCCAGGCTTTCCTAGCAGCAATCATAATCATGTGGATGCAACCTAAAAGGCAGTTAAATTGACATAATGCCAATCTTCCATCACAGCCACCAGAAGATAACTACAATTTATTGAATCATCTTGGCTCTTACAACCTTGATAAATAATATCAAACAGCTCTAGAAAACTGGCTGAAATCTCTCCTACAAAGCACACAGCTGTAAAAGCAACATTACAGTATACCCAGTGTTATTTCTCTAGAAAAAGAGCGACTCACCATGAACGCCTCCCTTGTTCTCTTATAATGACAATGGTGCCCACCTGAGAGGTGCCGGAACTGATTTCCGGTCAGTTTGGGCTGAAAAAAAGCCCTGTGTATACCTTCTCGCTTCCCCACTGAACTAGGGATTAGTAACTGAAGGCCCATGGGCAGAATTCAATCTGCATAATACTACCAGATAAATATTTTAAATAAATAAAATAGGCTATTACCAGTTCTTTATTGCCAAAGCCACCCCAGTATTGATTACATTAAAATCAGTGCAAAATACATATAGATAGAATGAACAACGATCTGGTGAAGAATTGAGTCTTCAGCTGGTGCAAAATCCTCAACAAAGTTTGCACGAACCTTATATGAGAAAGGAGGGAGTTTTATAATCAGGGCATTGCTACTGGTCCTAGAGATTGTGTCTATGTTCACACTTCAATTGGCACTTTAAATCAAAGAAGGATGCATAACAATTGTGTAACTTTCCAGCCGTGTTCGTACCAGTTAGGACAATAACAGGTAAACAGGTAAGGGAAAGAGGGGAAATAACATTTCCTAGTCCCATAATACTTCTACAGCTAATTTCAAGGAAAGACTTAGCAATGTTTCCACCTTTTCTTCCCCCTCTCCTTTTGCAGCTTAACTCTTACTAGCCCAGTCTATTTGAGCCCAGGTAGAAAGTTATGAATCAGTCACAATTCAACTCAACAAGTAACATTAATGGTGGCGATACTTTCAAGGACTGAAGGGAGGAGAAAATATATTTCTCAGAGCTGAATAATCTGCTGACCAATCAGGTTGCCTTACATTACACTAAACTAGGGGTGGGGGATTCCAGCAGCCAAACCCAGCTCTTCCAGCTTCTATATCTGACAGGGAACTTCAGACCCAGGGCCCAAATATTGTCCCTCAGGCTCTACCTGGCCCTTGGGACATTTCTTATGCCATGACCCCGCCCAATCCTTACTTTGCACTATCCTCAAGTACTTTCAAGTTGTCTGGAATGTGACCTTGATCTACGATAGTGAGCTTTGCATGCCTGGATGGAAAATGTCTGTGTTTATGTGCAAACCTCCAACTTTGTAAGGCTTAGACATAGCCTAAAGGACATAGCAAAAAAGGTAACAGTGGTATCTGGGCACTTCTCACTTTTGCCTCTAGCTCTGTCCACCAGTGGCGTGTAGCCCCTAGAAAGCTGCCTACAACAGAAAGCAATCCTCTAACTGAAGGGCCCCCCTCCTCATCCCTGAACTGAATGCTTCAGAAGTAATATATAAACTATAACAGAGCAGAGGCAGCTACACTAAGGGAGAAATTGGCTGCTGCCAAAACAGCAGTGCCAGGTTGAATCCTCCCTCCTACCTTGCATAACAAGTACAACAACCTCCCTTTTCTGAGGTTATTGCTCTGCATTTTTCTGTTCCTACTCCACATTGTTAGTTAACATCCGTACAAAGATCACACACAACGTAATGACAAGAGGGCAAGGCATATGTTGTACTATATCTTATGGGGGGTGGAGGCACAGCAGCCTCATGACACTTATGACACGTAGTTCTTCCCTAAAAGAACCCCCTATAGCGAGTACACTAAAATAACTCTAGAATTAGATTGTAAATATTCATGTAGTTCACATTTAGGGCTGGTCATGTCTAGGTATGCATCTTCTATGTCATTCTCAATGAATGTAAAAAGTTGTCACAAATGCAAAGTGAACGCCATTTGTGATTGTTGACAATTGATTCAGGAGCAGCTGAATTTGTAATACTTTAAAAGGCTTTTCTCCACAATATTTATAAAATTGCTAACTTGGCCAGTGGGAAGGTTCAAACTGTAATCTCAAACCAATCTCAAAATATTTCCAAGATAACAAAAGCAGAAAAATCAATGTACATTTGTTTGCCTTAAGCATATACTTAAAGAAACTCAAACCAAACCAGGAGAGCATTAGTAGATTGAATTCAAAACTACAATTTGCTTGAATTAAAATCATTCCAGGAAAATGTTCAACAAATTTTCTCCTAACCAGTGGTGGTGGTGGTGGTGGTGGTGCATTTCAGGAAATCAGTCCCAAACAACCAACATTTATTTCCCAATTCAATCACTCTTGCAGTTAAAAGTATTTCTGCAACACCAATGACCTCATCATAAATATGTTTAAATTGTAATCCTAACACACAGGAAGAAAGTCCAACAGAATATTGTGAGACATATTTGTGAGTAAACAGGTTAGCATGAGGTGGGAGCCTGCTTTCCTGGAATCATGGCTTCTTGTTCATTTTATTCACGATGTGAATATTGAAAAATAATGTTTATGATAACGGATGAAGGAGTACCACAGTTGTTAACTACAGACAAAATTACTGCAAACTTATTTATAAAAGGATAATGTTTTCTCAATGAACCAACTACCTGTAAAGCCTGCTTCCAAATGTATCATAAAGAGATTAACTAATACTTATATCTTCTTGTAAACTGCTTTCAGGTTTTTTTTACATTCAAGTGGTGCATAAATTTAATGAAATAAAAATAAAATATCTTTCTTATTTAGCCTGTATTGGTACAAAAAGATTAAAAATGCAAAAACCACATTGGAATGGAATTACTATGAAATGAGAAAGTGGCTGTCATCCAGAGAAAAATGGTATGCCGTATGCTCAACGGAAATAGGGGACACAGTTACAATGTGAGAAAGAACTGGAAGCATGGAGAGGACATACAAGAACAGATGGCTCTGCAAACTCAACGATGGTAACAGATGTGCACACAAAATTAGGGCCCCATCCAAATGTATGGAAATTGCAGAAAGTAGATATTACCCTTTATGAACCCATATCACAACACCTCAATACTGGGTCAGTTTCTGTAAAAGCTAATCATTTTCTATTTCAAAGGACACCAATGTCTTCAACAAACATTTTTGGGATGCACTGCTATCACTGGCAAAAACACTTCTGTGACAGGTTAAGGTCATAAGCAGCCACAGAATTTTCATATCACCATCTTGAATTCATTTAGGGTCAAGAGGCAGGGTATATTTATTCATATTTAGAAGGTTACATGATCCCCAGGGAAGAAGACGAAGGTATCCTGCTTAATGAATGAGCTGTGACAACTACAATATTGAAGAAAGGGCCAATTAAGAAGCCATAAGGAAAATAAAACATCAGGAGCTCTAACACAGATACACCAGTATGAGTACCTGGTAGCTGTACTAGAAAAAAAGATACTGGGAATATCTAGCCCTTAAGTCACAGCAGATCAGTAGCTCCTTGTACCCAGCTTCTACTCCACAGATAGTGGTGTTTTCATCCCTATCAGCAACACAAAAGTGCCAGGAAGTGGCTAACCAGTGTCACAGAATGCTGACTGATTCCTAGATAGAACAGTCTCTCTAGAGCAAGAAGAAAATTCAGAGATGGGGATTTGATAAGAAAGAATATGAAAAGGGGATCTGCCAAGGCCAGCTCTTTGCTTGGAGGCTCCAGGACACAATATCTATGATAATTACTAGTCCACATTTACACAGTACCAATGTATAGGTCCCATACAAAACAAACACTGACTAAAGAACTAAGAAGTAAGTGCTGTTTCATATACTTAGAAAACACTGCTAAGGCTGAAACCCTAACCCAACTTACCCGGGAGTAAGACCCAGTGAATTCAATAGGACTTATTTCTGAATATACACGGTTAGGATTTTACTGTAACATACCATTCTTCAATGTATTATAAAATCAGACCAGAATAAAATTGTCCCTTCCAAATCCATGAATTCATTAGGAAATCACACCATTATTTTATTCTTACCTGTGTCCCCATCACCACTCTCCATTTTTACAGGTTTACTGGTTTCTGACGGAGTGTTCATTCTTGAGTCTGCATTAGAAGCAACAGAAAATATGGTTTTAAAAATCCTACTCACACCGTCCTCTTTACAGCACAAAACAGGACATTTTATATTGGTGAACAGGGGGCACTATAAACTGACCAAACTCAACTGATGGGTATGGACCCTGAAATATCAAAAGGAAATTAGGACACAGTAATCACTGTAAAATACTATATATTGGATATAGTCAAAAAGCTAATTGAAAAAGGCGTACTTGAGGTGCTTCATAAAAACAGACCAATTATGTTTGCTACATTTAGAAAAAATAGTGTCCAAGCCTGAAGGATTGTATTAAAATTTCATTTGGATTATTATAGTAATTTTTGTCTGAATTCTTATACAATTTCCCAAAGTTCTGCTTAGACCTCTGATCTACCTCTCCTCACCCACCCTTTAGGTGTTTTCAGTGGTGCTGCTAGATCCTTTTCTGAACAGTACACAGGCATGTTGCCATGAGACTTCCATGCTACCACTATGTGATTACATCACTATGCTAAACTGAATATGATGGTGCATGATGGTGTTCAGGGTATATATAATTCATTGTATCAGACCAGGAACAGCATGGTGATGTCATTGTGCAATGGCAATACAAAGGCAATGTAATAGCAATAAACTCTTTACAAGACGTAGTTCTGGCAAAAGGAGAGACGCAACTTATCTGTTAAGACTTCTGAAACAGGATTTAAAAATGGGGGCTGGGGGATGAAAGGCTGCTGATAATAAACGGCAAAAATAATCTAAACCACTGAGAACAATTTTGACAGGTCCTAGTCCTATCATTCACAGTGCTTTTGGTTATAGTCGTATCAAACTCCTTTTGCAACTAAACTGATGCTTGTTAGTATGGTACTGAAAAAAAGCCATTGCTGATGCCAACAGATTTATTCTCATTACAGAATACCACCCACTCTTGGTCTTCTCCAACTGGGATAAGCCTCTAAGTTTTTAATTACTACAACCCATGTGGACTCTTGTTGAATATTTTGTAAAAATAGGACACAAAATGTTCAACTAATTTTCTCCCTTGGAACACTGTAATTAATTATTGTAAAATTCAATTTTTGTTGTAAAAGTTACCTTTTCAAGGGGGGGGGGTTCATGAAAAGCACTACCTTCCTTTCTTTTGCAGCTATTTTCTGTACCTGTTCACAACCATTGTTCACCTGACCTCTTGCTGAGTGATTTGGGGGTGGGGGTGGGGTTAAGCATGAAAAAGAGGGCATCACAGTTGTGAAAGATGCCATCATACTGATATACACATCCTGTTGAAAGTAATGCAGAGGAATAACCACTGTATTTGGATGCTCACTTGGATTGTGACTCAGTTTATGTGGATTTTTTCACATCATGAATTTTCACAAAGGTAATGGCTCCCAGTTTTGGTGCGCTAGTTAACTATTCACATCAAAATGGATGACAAATCTCACAACACACAACCTTAAACTGGTTTGAACATTCTCTCAGACTTTTCTAAAAGGCTAGTGAAGAAACTAGAGTTAAATAGTAGCTAGTTATAGAAAAAATCTATTTAAGTTGCCATACTAAAAGAACAGCCATCAATAGAAACAAGGAGACGGGGTATTACATTAGAACTACAGCAAATATTCACTAGCAAGGCTGGCAGATCCAAAAATACAAAGGTGGTGAGACAGATGAATACATATATTGTGGCAGATGGCAACAGATCATGGGAATGAGCAAACCAATATGCCAAAAAATAGAATAAAATTGTGAGCAACGACCAGATCCAGAGAAGACTGGACTATAAGAGAAAAGCGAAAGAAGAGGAAAGAAAGTTAAGCACCAGAAACCTGACTAAATTAATATAGTCAAAATAATTTGTTGTCTTTCCTAAACACACCATAGCCATAATCCAGGCAAGAAAGTATTTCAAATTTTTAGATATTCCCCCATGTAACAAGCAATCTAGGATTTCCCCAGCTCTGCTCATAATTAGCAATAGCAGAAAGAACCCCCTTCAACATTTACGATTGTCAGATTTCACCTGTTGAAACTAAATCACTGATGTTTAAGCATTTAACAATGGAATTTGACAGTGAAGAATACATTATTGCATTCTGTACAATTTAGCTGATGCTAGAGTTAAAACATATGCCAGAGGTTAGGGTAACAGTATAGATGTGAAAGTATTATTAAGAAGTGCCGCAAAAGAAATCCATTTGTCATATCCTATTTCTTAAAAACATTTGTACCAGTCAAGCCTCAGAAATAGTAGGCAGGTAGGAAAGATTACTTCAGCAGCTACTGCTCCACCAACAATGCAGAATCTTTTCCTGTTGCATCATGCATGCAGTTATTTGCATAACAGGGAGTCAAATCCCTGGATATTCCCCAGTATACAGCATTCTCCAACAGGAGAGCAAGGTTAATTTGAAGCTAATTAATTCCATTTCCTATACAATATCAGCTTCTTGATGATTACAACCTTGAAGAGTAATGAAGTAATCAATAGTTGTTTTTTAAAAAATTGAGTACATATGTGCCATCAACTCTTATTGAAAATACTTGCATTATAAATATGAAGGCTAAAAACCTCCGCAGTGCCACAGAGCACAGTACAATTTCTTTTTAGAGTCCATTTGGCATCTTTCAAAAATGTTTTCTTCCATATCTGTCTGCTAAGAATTTGTACATAATAAGCATTGGTACATAACAACAGTATACTATGTTTAAAAGCAGCAGCAATAATGAGCTGGTTTCACAAGGCTATACTGGAGCCTTTGTAAGTTAAAAGATGTTGGATATATGTAAGGGATAGTCAGAAGTTCATAGAATTGTAGAGCTGGAAGGGACCATGAGGGTCATCTAGTCCAACCTCCTCCAATGCAGGAATCTTTTGCCAATGTGGGACTCGAACCCAGAACCATGAGATTAAAAGTCTGATTTATTTACTTGAGCTATCCCTGTTGTGACCATAGAAGGGTTATACTCCACGGGTTCATATTTGGAAGCAAAATAAATTTAATGCATCTTTTGTTGTATCATTAAAGAGGGTATTGTTAAATATGCTAATCATGCTTCAAAACAAGATAAACATTTCATCCCATTGCCTAGGACAGCCTTCCCAACCTGGTTGCCATCCAGATGTTTTGGATTACAGATCCCATCGGTCCCAGCCAGCGTGCAATATGTCAGCCTGTCAAGAGTTTTTCACTACCACAAGATATAATGGCAACCTTTAGTTTAAGATGATATGAAGAGGAACTCTGCAAATTCATGGAAGACAGACTCATGAATTGCTATTAGTCACAACAGTGAAACTGAACCTCCATGACAGGGGCAGTATACCTGTGAATGTCATGTGCTAGGGACAAGCAGCAGAAGAGGCTATTACTCTGATGATCTGCTTGTCAACATCCAAACACATGTGGTTGACAATTGCTAAGAACAAAATACTAGATTAGCTGGAACTTGATCTGATCCAGTAAATTAATTTCAATGATCTGCACCACACACACACACAAACACAAGGAATGGATTAGTGATGAAATAGGCAAAATCTACTATCTACAAGTTAATTTGGCTAGTGGATGTTCAAATAAATTTTCTCTATAATTCTTACAGAGACTGCCATTTCCTCCTCCTTTCTTTCACAAGCAGCATAAGGCTTAATTTGTAACAATGACACTAAAACACTGCCATAATCTAAAGTACACACAGCAAACTGAAGCATAGATTGAAAGCACCAGGTGCAGTGCTGAGGTCACATCCTGATGAGTTTCTAGAATCTAGATTCATTCTTACTAGCATTTTAACAGATATCAGGGCCAGTCAGCACTAAAATTATCAGCATTTCAAAATATATAGGGGGAGGGTGGATTTCTTAGAACTGATAAACCCTTTAAATTCAGCTACTGTTGTTCACACTAAGATGAAGGTGTCATTTGCTAGGATTCCTCCATACAGCATTGTTACAAACGGCATATATGGAGGGAAAAGCAGTGTATCTTGAAGCAAAAATCACATTAAATTTTACATTTCTAAGGTAAGCATAGTCTAAATCCTTAGATTATGATTTTTATAATTCTAAGGCCTGAAGATAAAGGATAAAATTTGCAAAACCTTAAAAACATATTTGCAAAATATGTTTTTGAATGAAGCCTATACTTTAATTTAAAAGCATATTTTTCAACTGCCAGAACACTAGTAGCCATATGCATCACTTCTTGAAACGGTATCAGCAGTGGTATCAGCAGTGCTTGCTTCCTATTAAACATTGAACAGTGTGGCTTTATATCACCTACACCCACACAAATATACCCAACTTAGAATGATCTGGTCAGGCCAGGAAGTTATGGCAGAAGACTCTCACCCCATGCAGTTTTACATAAACAGACACATGAAATGAAGTTCCTATTTCTTTCCAAAATCAAATGCTTTTAAGATTGAAATATCAGAAGCTTCTGCATTAAACGACACTGAAACTGAAGAGCAACTCCACTCTATCCAAAAATAAAGAACAAGATCTTCCTGAACACAGAAAAAAAAAAAAGAAGAACGGAGGAGGCACTTGCCACCACATCGCTGGTAGTCCTCAGCCTTTCAAATAAATGCCTCCCTTAGTCTTGCATATGCGATTAAGCCACTGCATAGTCAATCCAACAACCACTATTTCCATATTACACGCTTGCAACAGTCAGTTGAACTGGTACCCACCTAGAATGTAGTCGCTGCAGTCCAGCATTGCTGTGCAGTCCTCTGCAGATTCAGATAGTCCAAGGAAAGGGGGGGGATTTCTAAAATAAAAAACCTACACTACTACTTTTAACAGAAGAAAGGGAGGGGTGGGGATAGGAAATACAACTTCAGTTACACCATAGCAATCTTCAACTGAACAGAGAAACTTCAGTTGCTCTGTAGAGTTTTAGTCTCTCCTACTAGCTGTGTCTGACATTGTCAAGGCGACTGAAGCATGAAAAGTTCCCCTTTTTTTAATAAAATAGAAACAAAGATTGCAGCTGGCAGTTTCCATAATGAAGCTTAATCAGTATGCGCCTGATTAGGGCCTTATGCAAATCTCCCCTCGTTAAGCACAGCAGCCAGCACTTTGAAGTCCATGAACAATTCATTTGCAGAGTACACTGAAAGCGCTCCCTGCATAATTTAAATCATGATATAAATATTTATCAGCTCATTTGCATATTAATTGGCAGTGCATGAAGGGAAAAATTATCTCCCAAGTGCCAGCATAATAATTAGGGAACAAAATGAAATTTCTTCCAATAGCTTTGCTTCTCAGACCTAACTTGAGCACAGTACCATGGGGAAGTAGGGAGGGGAAAGAGGCAAGACAAAATTCTGTTAAAATGCCACTGAAATGACATATACAAATTAGAAACAACTCTACAGACTTAAGCACCTTTAATCTTATTCCTGCTGGCAACAATGACTTCAGTAATAAAGGAGATTTGGAAAAGCTTTCTACAGAATCCAAATAATCCCAAGAAAACAATTAGCAAGGTAGGAGCTGAACACAAACCTGTCTTAACTACTACTTGCACATTTATGTGATCTTTTCCAAATGTGTTATGCTATAATTTAACAGTCTCTCACACATAATTGTGTACAAGGAGAAGCCACATAACTTTAGGCAGCATATAGGAAGCAATTCATGTTTGCTGTTTTGCAAAGGTAGTCCAAGACTGGTAGATGTAACAAGTAATATTTGACCATTCTCACTCATGAGTAATATTTGACTCATTCTCATTCTCACCTCTAATAAAGTTGCTGTTATCTAGAACTGCTGGCTCCTAATTTATATGTATCTGCATATGTACATAACATTAATTCCTAAATAAATAGTCTGACTTATTTATTATTGTATTTCTAAATAAACAGTCTTCCTAAATAAATAGTCTTTATAGTAAACTTTATTTTACAACTGTACTTCTTGAATCATCAGGGCTACTCAGAAACTCTTGTACAAAGATTGTATAAGAGTAATTTAAGACTCTGTGATTAGAAAGTAAATGTCAGAAGGGAAATGAATGGTCATGTGAAGACTTCTCCCCCACAAAAGGGCCCAACAAAATGATAAAATAAACTCCTCTAAAGCTATCTGCTGCAATTTTTAAAAAGCATGGATCATTCAAAAGCAGAACAAGGGACTGGAATGTTACACATTGCATAATCTAGTTGCTCTTCAGAAATCAAAAGAGCTGTTGATTGTTGGTACTTAGTGGCTACACTGGTGTGAAGGAAAGTCCCTTTTTTCAAAAAAAAAAAAAATTAAATGTTTTCTCATCCATGGTGAAAAATCATTGCATCTAGAAAGGAAGTTGTAACAGTTGAATTTCATAGATTCTAAAATTCATTTTAACTAGAAGGCAACAGAAAAAGAATTGTCTGCTAGCTCGAATCCAGCACAAACCCAATATTTTCTTGATCCTTATCGCCCATTACAATTTTCAAGTCACAATGCCGGAGAGATAGCAAAAGTCATAGCCAGCAGAATACTCAGAGGTGATATAGCAGACCTGTCAAAGTCTAGACTCAAAAAATCCTGTGGCTTTCTAGTTCACAATTTGCAGGACCTACAAAATACGCTCAGCTTTCTACACGGTTTGCAGGATTCTGTTCATTACATGGGCCACTTTAACTGAAAAGAGGATATTTAATTGATTAAATACCACATAGTTTAAGCACAAGTAACAGAGAAAAGCTATGGATGCCTGTCACCACTTTAGGAGAGACATCAACTCTCTTCTCGATACAAGAAGGAAGGCATCTTTCAAAATGGTGCTTGCTGCTACATGTTGCCTTCTTTAAAATGCTTAATTCATATGCATATTTAATCAATTAAAACTTAAACCACCCAATACTTAACCACCCAATACTTAATAGTTTTAATCAGTGCGCTTATATGTGTGTGTGTGTGTATTTGTTGTTCAGTCGTGTCCGCCTCTTCGTGACCCCATGGACAAGAGCAAGCCAGGCACTCCCTTCTTCCACTGCCTCCTGCAGTTTGGTCAAACTCATGTTGGTAGCTTCGAGAACTAATATATAAGGTGCTGGTATGAAGTTGTGACAGTAAGTGCCACACTTTTAACATTTGAGGGAGGAAAGGTGCCAGTACTGTGTACCCTTGAGTACACCCTCCACCCAAAAGCACTGGTTTCAATCTCTAAAACACCATCCCAAAGTGCTTCCCCGATGCACATTGTCACCATATCTGACATCCTCGCCAGCAGTCCGCTGACCTGCTTTACAACATCCTTACAAGACGATCCAGGTACTACTACAGTGGTACTGCTGGTTATGTACTTAATTTGTTCTGGAGGTCCGTTCTTAACCTGAAACTGTTATTAACCTGAAGCATCACTTTAGCTAATGGGGCCTCCCACTGCTGCCGCGCCTCTGCTGCACGATTTCTGTTCTCATCCTGAAGCAAAGTTCTTAACCCGAGGTACTATTTCTGGGTTAGCGGAGTCTGTAACCTGAAGCGTATGTAACCCGAGGTACCGCCATACTACTGTTGGAACAATTTAAGAATATCTTACATTACTGTAGATTGGTTTATAGTGTTCTTTGTGTTTCGTTGCAGATTGTTTATTCTTTTCAGTGATTTCTCCTTTGTAGATTTGAGGCCAACAAGACCTGTCATAAAATTTTCTTCTAACAAGTTATATAGCTTTTTGAGGAGGGGGAGGGGTCTTCCAGGTTTTAATCTCCTTGAACTTTCCTGGTAACAAAATTAAAGTTCAACTTTTTGAGATAATGGTTTGAGGGTTAAAAACAAACAAACAAGGGTGATAGAGAGCAACCTTCCTTTGTAATTGTGGAGATTTTGTATAGTTCTGAGCTGAAGTGATTCATAGGCACCACCACAGAGAAGGCTGTATAAAGTGCAATGACTTGAGAGAAAAGGGCACCCATTCAAAACTTCTAAACACTCACACAAGAAAAGCCATTCAACACAATCAAATGCTTTCTATGTATCCAAAGCAAAAATACACAAGGGGGTTCTGGACATCTACTATGTATTATTCAATCTATACTTTCCTTGATTGGATATGATATTTATCTCTCTTTTATAAATCTTGCCTGGTCTGAAATAATATTATTGAGATGAGTTGCCATTAATTGCAGTAAATATTTTGCAGTCAAGTTTCTAAATAAAAAGCTGAAGTTATGAAGGAACATCATTCAAATCCTTCTGTAGTTCTGGAATTACAATAATGCACAAATAGAACCAGGAATAAGGGATTTTGTATAATATGTTGTTCTTGAATCTTTTAAAAAAACACCAATCACTTCAGAGACCATCAGATCCTGGAGATTTGTGGGCTTTAAAACTGGCTATTGCTTGTTTAACCTCGTTCATCTGTATTTTACTGTCCATGTATTTCCTACAGTCTTTCATGACAAAATATTACTGAAAGGCTTGTGGCTGTTATTCATGAACTTTGGTCAAAAGGGAAGTATTGAACTTATAGAGATTTGAATAAATCAGACGCAGATGTTCTTGGAACTGCAATAGCACAGGAGTGTGGTCTGATATTTTCCAGGGTCCTATAACATCTAGCACTACTGTGCTAGCCTGGGGTTTGGTAGGCAAGACATAATAAACCATAAAGTATGAGGAATGATGGGCCAAAAAAAATGAAAGAGGCAAAATCAGAGGACCTGCAGTACAGCATTCTTAAACCATCCTCAACACATGTTTCTTAATCAAAATGGCAAATGTGCACTGTACTAAAGCTTTGGCCTCCTTGTATGTTCTTCCCAGCAGATATTAAGCTGTGAAACAACTCCCCCCCACACACAAATAATCCAATACAGTACTGCATTTGAGCTGGTCTCCTAGCCCTTTGAGGACACGGGTCACGACTGGACCTAATGGTCAGGGGTCCCTTTACCTTTATCTAGCCCTTTAAAGTTCTAATACATAACCGTTAGGTTGTGCCATTCCTGTATCATTTGTAATGACATAGCTATGTAACTACTACCAGTATGTCCTGTTCACCAACCGTACAGATCAGCCTAGCTTCAACAAGTTCAGCATAAACAAAAACTTAAAACACAATCTATGAAACTTCCATGTTTCATAATACCTGGGTGCCATTCTAATGAACTTGCAGGTGTTAAGACAACACAAACATATATTGGTAGAGGGGAGGCAACATCATCTTGCATTCCTGTCATGAGCTAAGATCACCTCTTGAACAATTAAGCCATTGAGAGCCTGCAGCTCTTCAGATGAACAAGGATGTGTGAGACCAATTTTTAAATTTGAAATGTGTGATTTGGATTTTCAGTTTGCCAATATTTTGACTTCCTGTTTCTAGAAAAATATTCAGGAGCTTGTATTGGACCACTCCTGGTTTGCTCCTTTCCCGATCTCAAGTATTTTTGTGAAAATTTTACTTTAGTCAAAATGACAACTTTCACTTTCTTCAGAAATGCAAACAGCTTTGTTCCAATTGGAACAATGATATATTTTCTGTTGCCCCACACCTATTCTGCTAACTGAAGCCAGAAGCTTCACTGACACAAGCCCACAATAGATACAGTACTTGTGATGCAACTGCTTCTTAGCAATTCAGTACCACTTCAAACATTGTACTTTTCTAATAGTACACAGACACATGCACACCTAGCATACAGTTTCAGCCATCTTCATGCTTCCCTATATAGTTCATAAAAATGAGCAAGTAAATGCCATTTCTGAAGCTCCCCTTATTGTTGCTCTCATATTTCTTCATCAGACCAAATCTGGCAGAAATCTACTTCCCAGCTAAACCACCTACTCAAAGATGTCGACCTTCTCAATCTCGGGCAATTCTATTCTTTCTTTGAACTCATAAGTAAACAGTCTTTGCGTAAAAAAAAGCGGGGGAGAATCCATGTGAAGAAATCACTTTTTATTCTTAGGTAATGTTTTGTGTCAAAGGAATGTATAAGGGAATTCACACTGTTGAATGTAGAGGGTTAATCGGCTATAACTATCTTGATTTACTGCTGTGAGCTGTGACACAAAGTCTCGGAGGGAGCCTGCAGGTGGCTGCAATGTTCAGTTAACTGCCACTTTACTTTGTGGCAGATAAGAGCTCTGAGACTGAGGTTTCTGTTTTTATAGACAGACACTGTGGACTGAAAATTTGCAAGTTCTAACTGGTTTAGTAAGAGGACATTCTGTCTCAACCCGCTGAACCAGAGTTGTGGCATGATGAAGGAGGTGAATTTCACCCAAATTTGAAATGACTGGTGGGAGGGAGACCCTGTTTGGACATAAATGGGAAGTCTCCAGCCAATAGTGTGCCTTGAGAGTGGAAGAGAAGCAGCAGAAGATGACAACAGAAGATTCAAGATTTCAGCTGAAAAGAAGATGCAGCCAGGTAGAGGACATTGAGGCTTAGAAGTTCTGGGATACCTGGGACAAACCCAAGAGCTGAAATCATTGGCAGAAGCCGAGATCTGCTTGCATTCTAAGAGGCAACCTTCAAAAGAACTCTGAAGGCAAGAGTCAGTGGGGTTGCTGAGTGACTGAAGTAAGAGAAGTTGCTATACCTAGGCAAAGACTTCAGCAGAACTCAAGCTCGAGAGACTCCAGAGGCAAAAGGGCATAGGCAGTGAATAGGGTCTGGTTGATGAGTGCAAACTGGGTGGGAGTGCTTTAGGAAAATTTAGGTTTAAATACGGGGGGAAATGGAATAACTCAAAGTATTGTATCTTCTTTAAAAAAGAGTAATTTATTGTGTAATCATTCTGAGTTAAAGGAACAGTAAGTAAGTAAAATTCAATATACAGTAACCATACAAGGGCAGGGTGGAGTTGGGGTAGAGGTGGCATTTGGAGGAATGTGGGGTAGGAGTAGCAGTGGTAATTTTATTAGTAATGCCCTGTTCATATGGCTGGGTTCCCCTTCCAGCAGAATATAAAAACATAATAAAACGTCAAACGTTCCCAATACAGGGCTGCCTTCAGATGTCTTCTAAAAGTTGTGTAATTCTTTATTTCCTTGACATCTGACGGGAGGGTGCTACCGACAAGAAGGCCGTCTGCCTGGTTCCCTGTAGGAAGAGATGGTGAAGTTCTGTTGCATGAGCAGAAGTACACGATGCTCATACAAGATACCTCTAGCTTTTACCCTAAACATTTATAAATTGTCAACTAGCCATCACCTGCCATTATCCATGTTATAACTCCAAACTAGGGTGGCTTCCCATGTCCTTTTTTTATTTTAAACATGTAAAAAATAAATGTACAAAATATCAGTGGTATAATTACAAATAGTATCAAATCAAAGATGAACCCTTGTAACTATTCATGGCTAATTTATTTTATAAATTCAGTAAGGAGGAAACAGTTTACTTCAAAAGTCTCTGATTTATTTGCCAACTCAAAAAATACATGTCTCCTGACACAAAACCCCACATATATTAAGTAAAATAGAAACATCACCACCCAACTCCAACCCCACTATCTTCCCCCCACTCCACCCCTTTCCCCCTATTTTTCCTAATGTCTCAACAAATGAAACAGATTTGTAATTTATTTATTTTTTAAATGTGTTACATGGAAAAAAATATGAGAGAGAGAGACATTGCACATACCTTTGTAAATCAAGAAAATCTTTAATAAAAATACATTTAAAAAATGCATGTCTCAATTAATTTGGACATGGCAGCTATCTTTCAAATATTTGCCAACCACACCTTTTGAGAAGAGACAAGTAGATTGAATATTGTTGTCAAGTAAGTACATTCCTCCATTCTGAGTGTCTCCCAAGATTATTGGTTCAAACGTCTCTATATAGCTAGAAAAGTGATCTAGCACAGGACTAGTCATGTTAACACAGACTACCTAAGCATTCCACTCTATATTCAGTAGGTGTGGGGGTCTATGGAATGTATATACACCCTGCTCTCTGCCTAGTTCCAATTTAATTAAGCTTTGCAGCACACCTAGTGATTGACTTCCTAGGGTACTGAAGGGGGAAAGAACTATACAGGAAGCACTGAGCATCCTCCTGGGATAAATTAAATGCATTAGCACCCATTAGCACTAGGAACCCCCAAGCTAAAAGGTTGCAGACAAGACTCCTTTTGCATTTCCCCTGCACTTTATCACTGACCACCCATAGTGGGAAAATGAAAATTCCACTATGTTCAACAGTGACCTTCCCCTCTATTGACTTAGGGAAAACTCTCCATGGCTTAACAAAAACTTTAACAGGAATCCAAAACTAAAAGTAGGGTTCTGTTTGGGTCAATTTTTGCTTGAAGCCTTCACTTATTGCTAGATATCTGCTCCCCACTGTTTTTGTAATTTTTGAACTCAATTTTGCAAGGGCTCCAAGGGATCTTATTGTCTGTCAATGCCTGGGTTTTCCTGTCATAGCCTTAACTCAGGAAACTAATACAACTCTTGTGCAATAGTTTGCAACAGACCCTTAGGAGTCTTTTTTAATTCCCATAATCTTGGAAAAATTAATAGCCATGCTTTGATCTCTGCCTTTTTTCTTTCTCATATTTGTCATTCCAAGAAAGTTATCCACACTGAATGCTGTTGTTTACATTTACATTTGGCTCTTCCGCAGGGTCGTAGCTACGGGGAGGGGGGGGCATGCTAAGCCAGGTGTTTTGCCCCGGATGAAGCCTCCAGAGGGGCACCATTGAGGCTCCCAGCCTGTGTGTGTGTATGCAAATACGTTTGGGGGGGTTGTACTACACTGGGTCACCTACAAACCCCACAATTTGAGTGGTGTAATGCAGAATATCCTGAAAGACTGAATTTTTTTTGTTCCTAGAGGGGGATACAGCTGCTCTTGAACTGTTCCTGACTGCCTTGTGGGCAAAGGGGAGAAATGGAAATTGTGCTTTATCTGGAAAATTCTGTCCTGGTGGATGTAGAAGAGTTTAGGCAACTACTCAGTAACATGTCCTCTCTTTTCACTGATTGATGGAGGGGATTTTGAATGGTACAAAAAGGGCTGTCTCTGTCACCTTCTCTGTCTTTTCTTGGTTCCTAAGTTTGCACATTCAAGTTGGTGTATTAATATTTCAGAAAGTTGGGACCCTACCCTGTTCAGACTGGGTACCTAGGGATTCTCTTCTTCTAGAGGAAGAAATTCGTTAGAGAAGGATTCTCACTGTGGCCAGAAGTAGGCACAATCCCAGTGAGTAGACGGCTCTTTTTGGAAGCAAAAATGTAAAATGTACAGCGATGTTTATTCCCATTTTTCTGACCAAAACATACATAAAAGCTATAGCCACAGATATATGCTATTAAATTTGGCAACCACTCTCTGAAAGCCACCAGGATATATTGAAGTCAGTGTAGCATAGTGGTTAGAGTGCTTGTCTAGGACTGCGGAGATCCAGGTTTTTGTGAGGATAAAAAAGAGGAGGGTCAATGTATGCTGCTCTGAGCTCAAAAGGTAGGTTATAAAGGAAATAATTAACATATAGGTTATGCAAACTCGCCTTTCAAAACAGGTGATTAGTTAATATTTTTAGAGATTACCTCAGATTAGACTGCTAAACTACAGTAAAAAAATTTTTAGAACTTGCTCTTCTACCCCACAAGGCTCTGGAGGCAGCTCACAATAAAAACAAAATACAGGCAACACCTGTTTTAGGTGCAACTGGTTTGTACGTGATCACGCAAAGCGCCAAACCCTGAAGTGACCTGGAGACGTAATAAAAAAATGTCACTAAATGGGCAGAGCAGGGTGTTTCAACTGCAAGCGATTTCACATATGCGCACAATGACCCAGAGCACAAGCCCCATGCAAATCAGTGCTTACTTGTCCAAAATAACATTTAACACAATCAAAAGAAAACAGCAATTTCAGAACAAACAAAAACCATTCACAATCAGAATATAGAATTATACATAATTTCAGTTGCAATTATGTAATTTGTAAGCCAAATTTCAGTAGACTCTCTTGAAGTGGGACAGGAAATCTTACTATTTCACGCACTACATTTTTAGGGCATGTAGCTAACATGTTTTGATATAAAACGTGAATGTAGGAACTACATGTCTATCATACAGGTACACTCATCAGGGAGTCATGACTGGCAGCCATGACTGGCAGCCACTCCCTCTAAACTAGAGGGGGGATCTCTAGATGCTGTTGGATTCCAGCTCTCATCAGCCCCAGCCCACATAGCCACTGATCAGGAATAGTAAGTTGTAGTCAAATGACATCTGGAGGGCCATTCGTTTCCCACTGCTGTTTTAGGCAATGTTCAACAGTAAACCTGGGTTTACCTCTGCATAATCTGTGAAATGTCCTTGAGTAAACAATTTTAGTCACCTGTCTTTTATCACCTAAGTGGCCATAGGGCTCACTGGGATCCCCACCTCCACCCCTAAAAATTAAGAGCACAAACTCACTGACTTCCCAGTTTCATTGAGACGCAAGCTTCACAGAGAACTGAACTGGGATTAACAAGACTTCAGACATCTGTCTGTGCTATGGACTAAATTCACATAGTTTAAATCTGCATATATACCTAGCCTAATTTTAAAGCACAAAAATGAATCAGCTCTGTGTTATTCTTGTAAATCTGCACTGTATTCTAGCATATGATTGTATCTATTCCATTATTGGAATTTTAGAAGCTGTGAAGTCTCTTGAATTCTAAATGAAACTTTTTTGAAATAGCTATATAGTCCCTACTCCTTTCATCACATGGTTTGAAGAAAAAAAAAAACATGAGAGAAAATGACATGAATACTGTTACTTAGCAGTATGCTTTCCGCACTGTCAAGCAGTCACACTGGGAAGACACTAGTTGTATCCAGTTGAATTCCACTCAGAATAGATCTATTGAAATTAATGGACCTAAGTTAATCATGTACACTAATATGAATGAGTCTACTTTGAGTATATCTAACACTGCATATAATCCTATGTTTGTAACTGACCACAGCCAACTGAGTCCTGTTATTTCTCCAGCTCTGCAGCACGAACAAGAACAACTCTTTAATCAGAATTCTTTCCCTGCTCTTGCTCTCCCCTCCTTGCTGCTGTGAGAATATGGCTGTCACATCCCAACTCCCCTAAAGCCAGAATGAGAATTTGCATATTATGCAAAACAGCTGTGCTAATCATGCAAATAAGGTGTGCTAAATTAGCATGCCTCGTTTGCATAATTCCCATCTGGTACTTCATCTCTGTTTTTACCAAATTCTAGAGGCAGAAAGGGGAGCTGTAATATAAGGTCTTCTTACCTGACCATTTGCAGCCGTCAGAAATGAGGTGCATTTTCTCCCCACAGCCCTACCACTCCACTACAAGAGCACAGCCATGCTAGAAAATACCGTATTTTTCGCCCTATAGGACGCACTTTTTCCCCTCCAAAAATGAAGGGGAAATGTGTGTGCGTCCTATGGGGCGAATGCAGGCTTTCGCTGAAGCCTGGAGAGCGAGAGGCGTCGGTGTGCACCGACACCTCTCGCTTTCCAGGCTCCAGGAAGCTATCCGCAAGCCTGCAGCGCGGAGCCATGGGCGCCCTCCGGAGGACGCCCCGTGCTTTGCGCAGGTGTCAGCAAGCCTTGCGCACCCGGGGGATCTCCCCCCGGAAGCGCAAGGCTTGCGGGCGGCAGCCTGCAGTGCGGAGCAATGGGCGCCCTCCGGAGGACGCCCCATGCTTCGCGCAGGTGTCGGCAAGCCTTGCGCACCCGGGGGATTTCCCCCCGGGAGCGCAAGGCTTGCGGGCGGCAGCCTGCAACGCGGAGCACGGGGCCCCCTCTGGAGGACGCCCCGTGCTTTGCGCAGGTGTCCGCAAGCCTTGCACGCGGCATCCTGCAGCGCAGAGCACGGGGCGCCCTTCAGAGGACGCCCCGTGCTTCGCGCAGGTGTCGGCAAGCCTTGCGCACCGGGGGGAACTCCCCCCGGGCGCGCACGGCTTGCGGGCGGCAGCCTGCAGCGCGGAGTGCCCTCCGGAGGACGCCCTGTGCTTCGCGCAGGTGTCCGCAGCCTGCCGCCCGGCGCGTGGGGTGCCCTGAAGCAGAGCGCCCCTCGTGCCGGGCAGACATCGGCCAGTCCCACAAGCTCAGGGGACAGCGGGGAGGCACAGCGCCGCCATCCCACTGTTCCCCGACCTGGTTTGGGGGGGGGAAAATAAAGGGGAAAAAAATTCCCTTTATTTCCCCCCCAAAAAAGAAGGTGCATCCTATGGGACGGAGCGTCCTATGGGACGAAAAATACGGTAAGTATGGGGTTTTCCCCTAGTGACCACACTTTAATAAAGTAGGGACAAAATTTATTGATGTTTAAGGTCCTATTCTCTCTCCAATTAACATTACATTCAATTTCAGAGATCAGCTAGAAGGGGTTCTGTTTCCCCCCCTAAGGAAATAGATTTCATCAGCAACTGCTTTTAAAAGGAAGAGAACTTTGACAAGGGGGTAGAGGGTGATGGCCTAGGCTGGCCAGGGTGCCACTAAGAACCCACTGAAATGAACAGTTAACAATCCCATAGATGCAGCCACTACCCTGTGCACCAGAAGACTACCAACCTGGCACTCATGAAGGCCTTCTCTGGTGTCAGACAGGGGCCCCAGACTCTGAGCTTTCATTTAATAATAACGAAAGAAAGTCTAACGCTCTTAGAAATAAAGTTATTAAGCAAAATGTGTAGGTATCAGTCTATGTAATTGTAATTTCTGTAAAATGAGTCATGATGGCTGCTCCTGCCTATCAGTGTTTTTAGCCAGTAAGAATTCACAGTACAACGGTATACATTTCCATTCAGAAGAAACTCTGTGTTTTACAGGACTTACTCTCAGGTAAGTGGGTACAGTATGCAGCATAGGCTTAGGTTTAGGATTGGAATGGGAAAAACAAGGTTGCCATGCCTTTACGGCTGCATCTCTGCTATCAGGACCAGCAGGACATGCCAAGCATTGGGGGTAGGGTGGGGATAAGCAGCAATGACTGTATCTCAATTTTATACTACACATGCCTCCCACACCATCCATGATGTGTTATGCCAACCCCTCCCATGAACACAATTTTGTGATTGGTATCCACAGAATTCTCTCTAAATCTGAAATGTGCCTACAATTCCCAAAAGTTCCATGTCCCTCTTGTTCTTGGGTTGAAGACTGGGATTTGGCTCAGAAGAATGTTGTTGAAGTGCACACATTCTAAAGTTAGTGAGAGTCACATACTAGAGTTTGGTCTGTTAATGCAGATATTCTCTCAACAACTATCACAGAATAGACCATTCTGCATCATTTAAGGTTGGGTGGGTGGGTGAAAACAGAACTCTTAACTTTTCCTTGATTTGACTGGACTCTTATGCACTGCAAGTCATGAGACCCCATTATGCTCAAACAACTGCAGTGCTGAGCTATACCAGATTATTTTTAAAAGGCACAGTTAATATTCAATAATAGCCTTGAACTGGAACCCTGTGCTTCTCAAGTATCTCTCAATGTATTTAATTTGATTCACAGAAGCAATTACTCATACTAATAAAGAAGTGAAGGCTTTCTGGTACCTTTTCAAGAAGACCACCAGCTGCTTGCTAGAAAACTGCAGCACAGGAGCCCAGAAATAAAGCATATGCTTTGTATGCAGAAGGTCCAGGGTCAATCTCTAGCATTTCCAGATAAGGCAGGAAAGAGATTTGCCTGAAACCCCCAAGACAGCTGCAACCAATGAGGGCAGACCACAAACAGCTGGGTGTACCACTGATCTGCCTCAGTATAAGGGAAATCATATGTTGCTATGAGCAATACAGCAGGTAGCTGCTTGTGAAGTGTCTCTTTTTATCACTCGTGATAGTTTTAAGAGTCAAAAATCCATGTATTTCCCTCCCCCAGTGACCTAAGCAACTGTCTGGGAAAGGAACTGGTAAGACAGGAGGAGAATGTCAAGAGAAAAAATGGATATGATTCCTAGTAGAAGTAGGCAGTGCAACACCTGTTGATGCAAGCACAATGATTTTTGTCAAAGTTCACTCACACTAATGAGATTGTAAGCAACAGCAGATACACCTGGGGAATGATGATAGTGGACTAGGTAGCCAAGTGCAAAGAGGGAACTGGATGAACTTAGAACTGTAATTCCAAGGTCCACAATAATTTGTTTTAAATGCCATCATTTCCTAGTTGTGAATGACCAACAAGTAGCTTTGGAGTCTTATTTAAAAGGGATAGGTGGCATTTGCTGCTTAAGAATCTTTTTTTGTTTTGTTCATATATATCTTTTTGGGTGCATATATATTTTTTGTACGCTGCTTTAAGGTTTTTTCCTACAATCAAGAGGTATATAAATTTTATGAAATAAATACAAAATTGACATCAGAAAATAAGCTGCAGTTCCTTAAACTACAAAAAGTATTGTTGTATAAACCTGTGGATACCACACAGCTTTTATTATTATTATTTATTATTTTTATTTAACCTTCATTAACAGTGTACGGACAAAATTAACTTACAATATTTGTCTGAAGGTGCTGTATCCTACTCTAGTGTTACATGTGAAAAATTAAGGCTCTGCACTCTTTAAATTGGGGGGGGGATTATCGGGGGGGGGGTAGGGCAGACTGCCACACCCTTAGTATACAATCCTGGGCTCTTATGGGGGGTGGATAGTCTGCTAGTTCTCAAGGACGGCAATATTAAAAACTGAATGTAATTTTCAAATATACATTAAACATCCAAACAAATAATCAAAATTGAAATCTGCTCCATTACCTGAGTAGCAAGGAGATCAAAACAGACCCAGCTGTACTGCCAGATTGCCTAAGAGGAAAAATATGAACAACCTAACAAATTGGCTATTTCTCTTGTAAAGACAAAACAGAACTGATAGTTGGACTGAACTGAAGAGCCCTTTAATTGAAAGAGGAAAATGGTCAGATAAGAGAACATCACACTGTCCTTTTCCAGGCTGCCATCAGTATGCTGGAAGAGCATGTGTAAAATAATAGCATTGCAGAGTTGAAAGGGACCCATAGGGTCATCTAGTCAAACCCCATGCAATGCAACTATCTCAACATGTGGTCCACAACACCTGCTGGAAATTATACAGGCCAAATGCTAATGTGGTGAACTGCATTTGCATCGTCAGGAAATATGCTATGCACAATATACATTTAAGCTACCCAGATTTGGGAATCCTGTATATGGAAAACCTAGCATGGAGTTATGCACTAAGGGTTTTGAAATATTTGTGCTTTATTTCAGTATTTAATACTTTGTGGAAGAAAGTTCATAATTCTGTACATGTGTGAATCTCACATTGCAGAGAAATAAAATAATAAACACAGTGGTACCTCAGGTTACATATGCTTCAGGTTACATACGCTTCAGGTTACAGACTCTGCTAACCCAGAAACAGTGCTTCAGCTTAAGAACTTTGCTTCAGGATGAGAACAGAAATCGGGCTCCGGTGGCGCAGCGGCAGCAGGAGGCCCCATTAGCTAAAGTGGTGCTTCAGGTTAAGTACGGACCTCCAGAACAAATTAAGTACTTAACCCGAGGTACCACTGTATTAGACATGGCTAACATTCTGGCTCTCAATATATGAGCAAGAATCTGTGAAAACAGCTCCACTGCTCTCCTTCACCAATATCTGTGTTCAGACAAACATTACACTGGCTTACTAAGCAGCCATATACAAGCTTGTGGCACACACAAGCAGCCCTTTCACAATGAGCCACAATTAAACTGTAGCTTCTCATTTTGTCTGAACCAAGAATCTACCATTACTAGCTTCAGAGCAAGCAAAGATCTGAAGCCAGCTTCAAAAAAAAAAAGGGGGGGGGGAGATTTAAGAACTGGACTTGTTCAGAAACTGGTAACCAGGAGAAAAAGGGCTCTGTGCATGAGCAAAAATATCATGCACAGCTCCTCTTAATAAACCAAGGTAAAATAACCTGAAGTGGTCCATTCTTTCATAACCCTCCT
Organism: Podarcis filfolensis; assembly: GCF_964270895.1. Taxonomy (NCBI): domain Eukaryota; kingdom Metazoa; phylum Chordata; class Lepidosauria; order Squamata; family Lacertidae; genus Podarcis; species Podarcis filfolensis. Next base: position 64,444,172 of record NC_139607.1, on the reverse strand, counting down.
ACTGTTTGAAATTTAAGAGGTAAAAATGGAAGTTCTCCCTATGATTTCAACCTTTGCTTAATGCAAGATGAAATTTCTCAAGAACAAAAATCTGTTCAGCATTCTCCCTGCATAACATATATCACTTTAATCAGACAATATATTATAGATGCAGTGCAGTGCAATGAAATTTGCTGGATTGAGGTAATAAGAGACAACGATGCAAGAGAATTTGAAGTAGCATCAAGATTGAACCAACAACCCATTTCCAAAATATCTACAAAATTCCAAACGATGTGTGGGTCTGCCAAGAAGTCTGATGAATAAGAAAACAGCTTTTGTCGTCCAAACTGGCAGCCTCAAAATGACAAGCCTTTTCTGGCTGCCCACTGGCTAATCTAAGCTCCCCTTTTCTTCTTTTGAAATTCCCCCAACTTAAATTGAATGCAAATAAGCCAGGTGTGGTCCTTAGAACAGTAATCAGCAGCTAGTCCCTACTGAGTTCCCATAGCAACATGCACAGCTGGCAATGAAGCAGAGGTTGTATTTGCCTCAGATTGGTTAGAAAGTTTAAACACTTAGTGAATGAAATGCCAATTATGGCATCACACAAGGGTTTTTTAATTTTTTTAAAAGAAAGCTGTACTTCCTTGTCTAATATAGAAAATAAAGCAAGAGGCATACCGCTGGACCTACTGCAGTTCACAGCCTGACAATGAAAAGCAATTATCTGTTGTTTGCAGAAGAGGAAACAGTCTGGTAGCAAGATAGTATGCACTACTTTTTGTAAAAATGAAGGGACAAAAGAAACGAGTTACATTTCATATGACCACAAACAACTCTATGCAAAGGCCTAAAAAAGAAATTAGTGAACCAAGGACAACCAAACTTTTGGACCTCCTCTATGTATTTCCTCACTGTGACAGGCATTTCTGATTTTTATTTTACTTATGTTATATACCAATTTCCATAGCAGATATGGATGTTCATACAATGAATCTGAGATTAAGAAACAGATCAATTAGGCTATTTTCAAAAGTGATGCTTAAGTTAGTTTTTGACAGATAATACAATGAAAGAACTACATTAGCTGGAATGTACATTCAATTTCAAATGGGTCTCTGCTAGTTTCTATACCACATTAACACCCACAAGTGACACATTCTAGTCTAAAGGAATTCTTAACACTTGTGAAACTGTTTTCAGTCACACTGTGCTATTTATTACAAAGTAACTGTACAAAGACCACCAGCAGTGATTGAAACCAGTTTCGGAAATGCATACTTTAAAAAGGTCCCTCAATGTCACAGGCAGAGCAAGACTTTTCTAGCCTTGTTTTTGAGGGACATCTCTCGTCTTCTGTACAGGCAGAGCAAGCCTATAAAGCAAAATGAGCCAACTGTCAGCATTTACGGACCACCATGAAATCCTTGCAACTTATCTATGACATACATAAAGGTAAATCCTTATAATTTCAATTACACTTATTTCCAAAACTTGATTAGTTTAAAATAAGGAAATTTAAATCACTAAAAAGGAAATGCTCTAAAACATATTTCCAATTTTGTGGGTTTTTTTCTGAATGAGCATACACTCCAATGAATTGCAAACCAAAACATTTTGCTGTATCAAATAAATAGAGCTTATTTCACCCCCAAGAACATTATTCAAAACCTCTAGTCATACACGCATCTTGCCTTTTGCACTGCAGAATTATTCCTCTTACAGACTTGGGGTGCAATCAACAGAAATTGAAATGTAAATCACCTCAGCAAGAACATTGTTGTGATACTGTGCCATGCCTACATTTTACCAGGGCTTGGGCAGAACTTCCCAGGTTGTTTTATCAAAGAGGTAAATGGGAAGGAACACCTGGAGAAAGACCTCCAAAGATGATCTCAGAGTTCAGGTCAGTACATTTGGAAGGACTGTCTCCTCTAATATGTAGCTAATTCCTATCTTGAGATATTCAGAGGCCTTTTTCTGGCAGGTGGCATGAAGGGGGACACTTGCTTGACATCCCAGTGGTTAAGTCACTGCTACTCCCTGAAGTGGAGGGATGAGGAGGGTGGCGCAGTGCAAACACAGTAGCAGAAGCACCAGACTAACTCTGTTGTGCATCTGCACAGCATCGACATTGCCACTGTCTTGCCCCTCACCCTCCTGGTAAGCAGCAGCAACTCACCTGCTGGGACACCTCTACCACACCAGGTTATCCACTACTGCATGCAACAGCATTAGAAAATCACTTACTTGAAGACCAAATCCAGAGCTTTCTAAAAGCAATGGCTGATTGTTACAGTGCAAAGAAGTGTTTCTTCATGACCACAACAAGAATTGTTTATTCAGTGTGGTTGACAAAATATGAATACTTTGCCACAAGAATATATGTAAGCATATACTTTAGCAACTATGCTTTTAATTTCAGATTTTCTGTTAGGATATATTTCATACAACTGAAATAAAAAAACTGAAATTGGATTTAAATCCTAGGTGGCACTTCCCCACTGCTGCCCTTTTCCAACTACCTAGCATTCCATGACTACTACACATGCTCAGCCCTCACTGAGCTGTTTAGGGATTATTTTGCCCCATAGGTTTTAACTTCTACAAATCTTGGGTCTGCCCTGAGCTTGCCAATATCTCCCTCAGTTTCTCAGGGTTTAGTTTTCACTCTAGTCCTGGTGGCACACACCACTTGAGTTCACAATTAGAGTAATCACGTGTTACAGAGTTATTTAAGTAGCTAGTAAAAGTTTTTGGAAGGTGCTGCAGCAAGAAGAAGTTACCATTGCTAGTGGGGCCTGGGGTCTGAGGGTGCTGTTCTTCCTTCTCACCACCTACCCATCAGCAGCTTCCAGTGGGGTAAGGTATTAAGCGTGAAGCCACAGGGAGAGGCTGTAGGCAAGGGAGTGATCAAGGAGCTTTCAAGTTAATGCATCCTAGAAAAGAAAAATGGCAGCTGCTGGGTTAAGGGAAGTGGCAACACCACTACTAATGGTGACTAAAATGGCAAATCTCTCTTTTGGGTCCACAGCCGTTTTGCCTGTGGGTAACAAAAACCTGTGAGCCAGATCTACTTTTATACAATATACTGTTATTTTATTTTTTACCAATCATTTCAATTTTAATGTCACTGGATTAACAGAATCCTCAAACTGATAATGTAAGTGTGCTGTAGCCCTTAATATTTCTTCCAAAGCAGGTGTTGCAGTTTGAAGTTACAACACCAAGTCATGTTTAGCATGCCCAAGTGCCTTCTTTCCTCATTACCCACCACCCAAAATGTGACTGTGACTTTCAATCAAATCCTGCTTGTAACATACCAGGTGGAAGAAGAGGAAGCCAAATGGAACAAAGATCAGGTAGACCTGAAAGGACAATAAAGTACTGGGCCAGGGCCTTCAGGCGTATTACAGAGTGGAAGTCGGCCAACAGATAATTAAACAGGGAACTCGCTAACAGAGAACTGAACAGCAGATGGCCAGGGTCTTTGGGCTCAAAGCCAGGAGTGGTTGGTACACTCAAGACCAGACCTGCTATGGATGATAAGCAGAATATGGCCAACTGGGGAAGGGTAGCCTAGCCAAAATCCAAGCTAATGGATGATATCAAAAATCTAACCGCCAACAACTGCGATTGGATACAATCCTTTTTCATTTATCTTTTTTTTTTCTCTTCCTTCTTCACAGATGGGATATATTTGCTAAGAGCCAAATACTGTCACAGGGAAAATACTGCAGTATTTCATATTTATACTATTCATATCTTCAAAAATTCCCAGGATGATGAATCCTCGGAGTAGATGCTAGGTAAAAAAAATTCAAACACTCAATATTTTTAGTCAAGTCACTGGCCCTTCATATTTTTGAACTTAGTTCTCTGATCTTGCTCAGCTACAGACATTCATAAACTGGAAGCATTTAATACAAGCTCTGATAACTTTGGATTTCTAATACAAGTTTCTCATTGGGTCCTATAACATTATTGCAAACAGGATTTATGTGTTCACTCTCTCCAGTGTTAGAAACTCAGATATATAAGCTAATTGCCAAATGACATCTTAAACCTGGGCTACAGTTGCCACAACGGAATGTCTAGACTCCATTTCTCCCCAAGTGGTGGGATTTTTTTTATTATTATTTTTATTATCATTTCTATACCACATTATATTTTTTTAACAAAATCTCAAAGCAGTTTGCAACACATTAAAACATCTGATAAAACAATCCAGAGTAAAACAAATGCAAGCTTCAAGGAAAGTATTGCACATCCTTCTCTAAGTGACATTTTGTTTTCCCCATATTTACCTAATTAATTTATATAGCTGCCCAATAGCAGTTTATTTTTGGGAAGACCTACTTTCTTCCAAACACACCTGTAATCTCTGTGATGATGCCTTTGCCCCATGTGGCCCAGATCATTTAATAAAACATCAATCAAATTGTTATATTGATTAGTATGATAAGGCTGTGGGTATAGTTACTCTGTTTCCTGGTGGGGGTTTTTTGTGCAACTGTCAGTATCTACTGCCAACACCTGAAAAACCAAAATGAGATAGCACTATCTTACCAAAATTTCAAAGACATCGGGTTGCATTTTTTGGTCTGCCTTCATCACTAGATCAGAAATGGAGCCACCAGGGACTATTTATGCAGCTACTGAGGCACCAAGACATAAGTGTGGGCAGATGGTAGGCAGAGTAAAGAGGCACGAAAGCAAGAAGGAAGCCAGAATGGCTCACTGGAACAGAAGCAAAACTCAGAATAAGCAGGAGAGTCATTAATGGGAGGAGCATTAAGAACAGGGACTTAAGCAAGTGTGGCACCCTAGTAATTGGTTTCTATTTTTGAAGACCCTTTCTCCTTGTTCATAGAGTGCCATTTACTCCACCAATGGAGGAGGAAAAGTCTTATATCCCAAAAGAAACTTGTAGGAGGGGCATACCTGGAGCCATTGGTGAGAACTAGATTTAAAGCACTGAAAGCTTATTAGTCATACTATACAAACATCTGGTGTCTACCCCTTATACCATTTGTCCATCCACCCATGTTGCAAATCTATTCTTAACAGTGGCTCTCCAGGGTCTCAGGCACATATCTTTTCTATTACCTACCATTGTGCTCTACCAATGAGCTATGTTTCCTCCTCAAAGTATTTGACAAGAATGCAGTCTCATTTGACTAACATATTACTTCTCTTTACTCTTATGACTAGTGAAGAGCCAAAATAATTCTTACAATAACTCAGATTATACGTCATGCATCTGGTGAAGTGAAATGACTTGAGTGTGGGGGTTTATGCCATAATAAGTCTTTAAGATGCCACAAGACTCTTTTTTGGTTTTGCTGTAAAATTTCAATCCTCTGGAAATTAGGAATATGGCTGAACAGAAACATGCTATTAATCCTCCACTGAAAAACTTCCAGATACATATCAGCATTCTACCAAGCAGAACATTACTTGACCTAGCTTGAAAGTTACACCCCCAACAGATCAAGACAATATATATTTGCTATTTTCCAAAACAACTTGCTAAGCTTTCAGGAAGATGCAATCTTTTCTTCTATTATAGTTACTGACTTATTTACTAGTTTGAGAATTTCAGAACTTTATACAGAAAAGAGGTAGGCAAAATAGATGTTATAAATGCATCAACCTAAGTCATGAGTCTTAAGGTTTCACATAGGAAAGTGATTTTATCCTGCTGGTGGTGGTGTTTGTTTTTACTATAACTGCTGCACCTGTTTTATTGCCTTCCCGGCTTTATTCTTTGTATTGGTTTGTTTTTTATTATAACAACCAGTAAGATTTGACACACACAACACCTGTGCACACCCTAGCAAAAGCTGGCTTGTGTATTTCATCAACATTTCCTCTGCATTATGGCATTAGGATTGACTGAAAGATGACAAAACCAAAGCTCCCTTGAGCTTGCAGAACTTGTGGTTGTCTGGACCCCAATCACAGCATTTCATATTTTAGTGAGTCCTGCTATCCACCCAGAGCTCCCTAGTTAGCGCAAGTTCAAATTATAGATTAAGAAATCAGATCTTGCAAGCAAATATTAAGTATGATTTTCTTTTCTGAACTCTCACCAAGTGACATACAGGAAGAACTGCCCTCCTCTCATATTTCTTTCCAGTCTATAATATGGTGGGCATTTATTTCACAGCAGCTGACCTTCAACTTGAAGGGCAGGCCAATGTTTCTGAAATCTAGCTTATTAGCTTCCACAAATGCAGTGTCAATCAAGGTCAGCACAATGCAAAAGCAGTTCTAAGGCTCGAAAGGAAGAATAAAGCTTGGAGAGACTTAACACACTGGCTAAAATAATATGCACTAGGAGGGTAAACTTCAAAGAAACCTACTTATACAGCAGAAAATGAAAAGCAGAAGGAAGAGTATGTTCAAAGTCTATTGGACACCATGATAGACTCTGTGGCCTTTCTGACCTGAAGAACCATTTTATTACTTTGAGAAAGAATGCCTGGTTTTCACGCCCAACTTCCATGGCACAGAATTTTTCAGAGTAAAAGAAGAGGAAATTCTAAAGGCATTTGTCCCAAGGGAGCATTTTTTAAAAAAACCTAAAACCTGGAAAATTTACTTGCCGTTTTGGAGAAAGCATTTCTTTGACATGTTGAACATCTCCTTTTCATATATATATTTCTACAGCTACAGAGGCCGTGCTACCAGACGCAGTAGAGGGACCAAGTATTAATTAGTGATAACTTCCTGCAACCTTCTAGTTATGTTGGAACTTCTAGAATGCTTCAACATCTGCCACCAAAACCGCCTCTAGTCATCTACCTTGACTAAAATGGGCAGTTGCAGAAAAGTTTTGAGAACCACCACTCTACTAGAATAAAAATTTTTTTTAAAGGATAAAGAAAAATATATATAAATGAACAGAAGAATCACTTTAGCTTCCTGCACACTGATCTATTGAAATTGATTGGCAATAGATAGAAAGCAGACAAAACAACACATTTTTTCATATAATGCACACTTATGGAATTCACATTTACAGAGTTTTAAATGGGGATTAAATAATTTCATGGAATAGATTTATCAATGATTATTAGCTGTGATAGCTAAATTAAAGTTCTATATTCAAAAGATTCTAGAACAAAGCATGTGCCATAATGCAAATAAAACCATCAGTTTCTAATTCCAAACAACCAAGCAACAGGAAGAATAGCGTTGCAGAGAAGTAGAAAGCTACCAATATTAGAACATCTCTTGTAGTTAATTCACTACAGCAGTCAGAGGAAAAAAACCAGCCACAGTTCAGCAATCAATGCTTTGCTGTAAGGACATTTTTCCTGAAGACAGATGCCACCCAGAGGAACAAAAACAGAAGAACAATTCTGCTCCTGACTAGAGGCGGTGCAAAGATAAATTAGGAACGGCAACCGAACCTTGTTTCATTCAACCACTACCCATCTGCTAAGCCATCATTCCTTAGACCATATCAACATGTTATATACATCAGGAATAGGCAAACATGGCCCTCCAGATGTTTTGAGACTACTATTCCCATCATCCCTGACTACTGGTCCTGTTAGCTAGAGATGATGGGAGTTGTAGTCCCAAAACATCTAGAGGGCCGAATTTGCCTATGCCTGTTACACGCAATGTAAAAAAAAAAAAAAGCAAATAGTTTTTTTGTTGCCATTCTTCAGGGATAACACAGAAAGAAAAAAACTGGGGCATACAAGGATAGTAAACAGATCCAAAGCCCAAATCTGCTTTCCCCAAAGACTTTCCAACTGTGCCCTGGCATAACTTGTGATTCAAGGAATCCCCACAATACATCCCCGAGTTATTTTCTCGCAAGCCAATTCAGAGGCTTACAGGAAAATGTCAACAACAAGTTGACAACAGCAATTGGGGGAGGATGGGAAGGTTCATTGGGAATGTGGCAGGAATTAAGGTTTACACCCCTTATCTGCCCCATGGCACTGTTCCTGATGCCCACCCCATGCTGCAGTTTAAAAAAATCTTATCAATTGCATTTGGATCTCGTTTAGCCTAGGACACAATGGAGTAATGGTGAACAGCTGAAGTGTATGCAGAAAAGGCACTGCCAAAACCTTTGTTGCCATTCACATCCTGGGGAAAAATGGTTAAAGAACTTTTTTACAGTTAACAGAAGCTTCCTATCTTTATGGCTGGAGATAACTTTTGGAAAACAAAGAAATTGGCTTTCATAAAGTTTGTTGCCTCCCACTGTGTTGCCCTTCATCTGCAGCCCATCCCCCCACTTCTCACACCATTCTAAAATGTCCCACAACTTCTGGAAGTGTGCAGAAGGCTGCGAAAAATAAGTCACACTTGCATCCAAGTCAATGTGTGTTCACATGGACACTAGAGCTGTACAGAAGTCACATCCTAAATGCGAAATTAAAAAGTTCAAATTAGAAAGGCCTAGATACTTCATTAGGTTGTCTTTATTTTATTAGGTTGTCATTATTTTTAATTTATTTATTTGAGGATCTCTATGGCACCTTAAACCTAGGTTACAGTCGCTACAATGGAATGACTAAGCGCCATTTCCCCCCAGTGGATTATATTGTTATTACTACTACTATTATTATCATTTTCATTTCTATACCAATTTATATTTTAAAGGGGGGGGGAATCTCAAGTGGTTTACAATACATTAAGTCATTCTTACCAATCTATCCCTACCCCTCCATAGCTCTACCTGGGAAATTTCTTAGTCAATTCTGGTTTGAACAGACAGTCAGGTGAACAATGGATGGTCTGAGGCTTGCTACACTTTGCATTAGAAATTAATTCCCAACTTTTCAAGTGATTCTCTGACCTCCAACAACTTTGATACCTACACCAGCTTTTTCCTTACCAGAACAGCACCTTTTCGACTACTTCCATGCCAATTTATCAAGTGTCGATCATGCTTAAATTGTGATCTGCCCAGGGCTTCAAGCAATCAAAAATCTAGGGTCGGGTTGCCTATGGCCTTGGCAGACTGAAGAACAGGTAAGAAACATTACCTTGTACTTTCCTTAATTTCCAATGATAAGGCAGCTGTTGAAAATTAAACAGATTAAGTATGCTAATGTAGAAATTCTCCTGCATAATTAGATCATCCTATTTGCATAGTATGCAAATCAGGCCACCCACATTTAGGCACCATAGATATGGCACACTTCTCAGCAGTTACAGAAAAAAGAGAAACATGCTTCAGGGCTTTGGATTTCCCCCATACTGCTGCTTATAAGGGCTTTTGAGGTTATATTTTCTGACATGACACAAAAATACACGAACCAGATGAAATAATTGCTATATCCAGGGATTTTTTTCCAGCCAGAACTGAGTTCTGGCACCTCTCAGGTGGGTGCCATTGCCATTCTAAGAGAATGAGGGAGGTGTTCATAAGCGAGTTCCGGCACCTCTTTTTCTAGAAAAATAGCACTGGCTATATCTGGAATAAGAAATATATTCACTAAAACCCTAAAACTTTCTACAATGTATATAGGCATTTTTAGAGCTGGAATGGGAAACATGGATAAACCCAACCATGTTTAAACTGCAAAGAATTCAGTATTCGCCTGCTACCCCCCACCCCAGCCAATATATTATGATGGTATCACCTTATGGTAAACTGGTCTTGAGGCATCATGTTCAATTCCAGCTGTATTTTTTATTAGCCATTCCTCACAACTATGAAGGTAACATTTTTTATTTTAAAAAGTAACCAGCCTATCAAAGGAATATTCAGTACTATACAGTAACTGCAATTTTCATCAAGATGAGGAATATTGGTTTTAACAGTTTTGAAGAAGGAACTACAATAGAGAGATACAAAGAAAACACTGCAATCTGTTGTACAAACCAAAGACAGCAACAGAAACCATGCATGAAGATATTTGGGCAGATTCAGAAGAAAAACTAGTACAGCAGCCTAACTGGGGGTCAGAGAGAATTTGTTCATAAAAAGGTCTCTTTTTCCCATAGTTTGAACTACTGGACCTTGGTAGACTGGAAAAAAAGAACTGGAAGACAAAAGATAAAAGAACAGAGAATTTTGCTTTGAAAACTCAGTTCTGCTCCACGCACTGCTAGCCCGTCATGATGCCAAAATAGGATCAAAACGCACTTGATCCTACACTGAGGTTGCATGAATTGTTCTGATTCACATTAGATAAGACAGCAGACAGAAATGAAACCCAGTATTATAAACAATCTTAGGAAGTTTATTCTTCTTGGGTTCTTTTCACATACATTTTCAAACTGTAACTGCTTTTAGGTGTTTTTTATTGTAATTGTTTTTAGAATGTTTTTGCTTTGCTTTTATTTTTAAATTGTCTGTTTACCACCTACAGCTCCTTTAGGGTTCATTTTTATTCTTAGATCAACCTGAAAATGTCTACACATTTTAACATTGCTAGGAAAGTAGCTGGTTTCAAATACTGCCTTGCAATACATGAATTTTAGGAATACTATATTTAAATAATCTCACTTCAGAAAATTCTCACTTCAGTCACTAGGAAATAAAGAAAAAATGTAGTGCCACCTGGAGGACAAAAAAATAATACCACTCTAAATATACCGTAAGTTAAAATATTTGACTATGGAAGCCTCTCTCAACCTTGGGTTCCTAGAATGATGATGTTGGACTACAACTCCCATCATTCCTAGTCAGCATGACCAGTAGTCAGGAATGCTGGCAGTTGTAGTCCCAACAACATCTAGGAACCCAAGGTTAAGAAAGGCTGGACTATGGTGAAGTTTTTCTTTATTTTTAATTACACATATTGAATATAGAAACAAAAAAAAGTATCACTTAAGCAACCAAAGATGTCATTCATGAGACCAGTCTTTCTGAGTATCCCAATATATAATTTATGCAGTTACAGAATTATGCTAAAGTGCATTGGGGAAGAATAAATCACGAAATACACCATAGTACCATGCTTAGAAGTACAACCACATTAAGTAAACACATCCAACATCAAATAGTTACGTTGAGTGTTTTTCCTTTTATTTTGCCCCATGCCCAAAAGTATATTACATCAAAAATTTAAGCAACATTTTGAAACCTTTACAAGGGAACTAGAACAGAGCATGCAATTAAACAAACAGAATGGATACAGTGGACACTCGGGTTGCGAACGTGATCCGTGCGCAGATCTGTGCACGTGTGAGTCAGCGCCTCTGTGCACGCGCAAAGCGTGATTTAGTGCTTCTGTGCATGCACAAGTGCCAAAACCCGGAAGTAACCCGTTCTGGTGCGCAACCCGAAAATACGCAACCTAAAGCGTCTGTAACCAGAGGTATGACTGTATTACTAATAAAGGTTCAACAAGAAATTGTTGCTGACTGGAGATGTATCACTTTCTATCAATAACAAAGGTATTTATTACCCCTGGTCCTATTCACCTAGAAAAGCAGCTACTACAGGTCTTTCCAGTATTCAACTATCTCAGCCGCAATACTGAACTGTTTTTGCAGGTGAACAAGTTGAAGCTTAATCCAAGTTACAAAGTACCATTAGAACGTTGGTGATGTGGGAATGGTGGCATACCTTGCCTTAGATTAAATTGTATTTCCCCTGAAGACTCAAACTTTCAACTCAAAGGTTCTTCCTGATCATACTCTGCTTTTGGGTGCTGACTAATATGCAAGCTGTGTCCTTTCCTATAGAAGACAAATCTGGCCATATGCATTAACCCATTAGTAACCATAAAACTAGATTACTTTAATGCACTCTTTTGGTAGTATGCAACTAAATAATTGGGCAAGCAAAACTCTTTTAGCTATTAGGAATGCATGGGGGAGGAGTAAAATGGGAGAACATTCAATTGCACAAGGATAAACCATTGTGCTGACAGAATTTCCCCCTCAGTATTACAGTCATACCTCGGGTTGAAGTAGTTTCGGGTTGCGTGTTTTCGGGCTGCGCTCCGTGACGACCCGGAAGTAACAGAAGGTGTTACTTCCGGGTTTCGCCGCTTGCGCAGACGCTCAAAATGACGTCACGTGCATGCAGCGAATCGCGACCCACGCACGTGGGTTGCATTCGCTTCAGGATATGTAACAGGGGCTTAGGAACGGATCCCGTTCGCATTCAGAGGTGCCACTGTACTATGAATACAAGACTATATGGACTGCCTGCCCTAAAAATGTCCAAAACCTTCATTTGATGCAAAATACTACCACCAAGCCAGCTGGATGGAACTGGACTGTGAGAATCAGTGTTCGAAATTAGCTAGGCACCAGGCGCATTTTGCGCCTGACCACTGGCCACTCGTGACAAAGGGAAGATGCTGGGGGTGCTAGGATGGCGCATGACATCACCATCTGAAGACGCATGCCTGGGGATCATTGGATCTCGACTCTTTTCACACACTAATAGCACATCCTGTAGAATTCTATCAGTTATATTTTATCTGCACAATCAGAATGAAATTTCAGGAACCAAAATGCTTTTCCTGTGCAGGAGCAGTGATCTTAACTGTTGTAGCTTGCCTCCACTTACCAAACCCCACTGTCCTGCTCACAGTTGTCAATATTCTTACTTATTAATGGTCCGTGTCACCATTAAGAAAAATAGGTAGGATAAAGTGACTTTTCTTCTTTAAATTCTTAAATTTCTTAACCTCACAAGGTTGTCATCTGAACTAGCCTGATTTTCAACTAACATTCAATCTCAGTCAGTCCATCATTTGAAAAATAAGCCGTCATACCCCAAAAGTATAGCTAGACATTCCGTTTTGGTGACTACAACTTTGGTTTAAGGAGCCATTTGGCACCTAGCTTATATATTTGAGTTTGTAACACTGGTCAGGATGCATCACTCTACTGATTCTCAATCTCCACTTACAGATAGGTAGCCGTGTTGGTCTGCCATAGTCAAAACAAAAAAATTTTTTTTCTTCCAGTAGCACCTTAAAGACCAACTAAGTTAGTTCTTGGTATGAGCTTTCGTGTGCATGCACACGAAAGCTCATACCAAGAACTAACTTAGTTGGTCTTTAAGGTGCTACTGGAAGAAAAAAATTTTTTTTGTTTCAATCTCCACTGTTGACCTATTCATTTTCAGGACCAACTGAATGTTCAAGTTCTGTTCCTTTAAAATCCTAGGGTGCTTGGGCTCTAAGTAACTTAAGGGCTAACTGCTTCCTATGTTGTTCATTAGCTGCTTCATCCAACACCTGAGGTGCCAGATTCCCTCATTGATTTAAGTATGACAGGCATTTACAGCAAGCAGGGACGTTCTGGTTGTGGCATCAACCTTGTGGAATGCCTTCTCTAAAGAGGCAAGTAAATACCTGGTTCTTTAAAATAATCTTTAGCATCCAATTCCAAACCCATTTTACTGAAATGTATTGGGGGGGGGGGGTTTAGGCAGAGGAAGTTGGAACACTACAGATCTAATGACCCTCCTTATATGGAAAGTGAAGTACACCAATTAGGAGAAAACATTTTAATATTTTCATAACTATTTGGGATTAGTTATGACCCCCAAATGCACAGGGAAAGTTAAGTGTTTACAACTAGGAAAATTGTATTTCTCCTTCTGGCTTTCCATCTTATGTTTTAGAATGAAAGTAGGTGACCTCATCTTTTCAATGCTGTCATTGGATAAAAGATGAGAGGTAAACAAAACATCAAATTATCCTTTAATTTAGAATGAGATCACCTACTTGAGACTTTGAGGCTTTCACCTTGCGTTTGCTTAGATGGTTCTGGTAGGTATTCTAAGGACACCTAAATAGTGTGTGTGCATGATGGAGAACTGTGCCACACCTATTTAGCATGTGCTAAGTCTATCCAACATGGGTTGGCACTGATAGCTCAGAATAAACTGGAAATTCTATGCATCTGTCAGCCATTATTCTGCAACAGTCGTGAAGGTAGAGTGAACTTTCCTGAACTTCTTATTGTAGGTAATTTCAACACATAGTGAGAACAGGGTGGGGGTGGGGGCACACTTCCTATTTTAATCAAGAAATGGCTCTAAGCTAGTAAGCTAAGTATTGTCAAATTAGCCCAAGGCTCCATTAGAGGTCCTTTGGACACAGTTTTTCTTCCTCCCTACATTGATCCAAGCACTCGGCTAACACTTCCTGCCCACCCGCTTCATTCAACTACTGATCCATAGGACACATTTTCATGTATATTTGCTACTTTAAGGTCTTGTAAAAGCCTTTTCAGAATATTCAGTGTATCTACTGTACTGCTTCAACGCACATAACATAATGCACATTCATTATATACAATTCAGCATACAAAAAAGGCAAGCATTTATAGTGTTTCAATAAAGCTCCTGGTATTGAAGAGTGCAATTCTTTAGCAGTGAAGGAAGCAAAACCGCCTTTCCAATGAAGTGTATTTTTAAAGCTCTGTAGATGTCCAAAACCATGACTATTACTAATCTTACTACAGATATATGTAGCCCACCACTCTCTTTAAGGCTTCTATAGACAATCAGCAGCTTTAATAATATATCTGTATCTGTACTGCAGGTAGAAGAATCCAACATTTGAATATTTCCCAACACTAACCTGGTGTGTTTAATAGGAACTATGGTTCAATGTAACATGAAAACTGGGCCAAAAACTACCACAGCTCAACAACATGGGATCAGGAATATGGCTAATCTAGAAGCCTTCTCTATGACATACTAGATTCACACAAGCAGATAGCTTCCTTTCTTGTAAAGAGGGGAAACTATTAAACATTTGATTCCCCAACCTGCAGACTAAAATTGTACAGTGCAGGAACAGATACATCACATAATTCTGTTGATTGTGCATTTTCTCCTCAAACATTTGTGTAATGAGATCTTTTAGAAAAAATTCTACATTGCTGCCTTCTTTTGTTATAGGAAATTCAGCTGTGGAAAAAAACCACAAAGTCCTGTACAACTCTGAAAAATAAAACTTTGTTCTGAGAGGGCAGGATATCACACACTATGATCACCGAACCTGGCCTCCATTGACTCTTTACCATGAACTTTCTAAATTTATATTTGGTTTTGCTACTATGTGATAGAGGGGATCTAAAGAACTAGCCTGTTAATTGTATGTTCTCATTTTTAAATTAGCATCTTAAGGGCCTTTGTTTTTTCTTTGAACATCCAACCCATACTATATCCCAATCTACTTTGGAAAATGCCCTGTTTCAAAAAGTGGTTTCCAATGAGAGACAGGAGAGAGTAATTTGAGATTTAGTTGCTGAAAAAACCCTTTGAGATCTGGGCACTAGCCATGTTTCTTCTTTTCAACCGCAAACTATTTTTATCTGTTGTAAATTGTGAGTCCTGTGAAGCTCACAACAGAGTTCCATGTAATCTGAAAGTTGTTTCCACCATTTTAACAAGAAATTCCCCTAAAAAGTTTTCTGTCAAAAGTGTTCCATTTAATACAAAATTAACTAAATAAATCACTTTTTGGAAAAATTGACACATTGCAATTAAAGGAAGCATAATAAATAGGAATGTTGGTTGTATGGTCTCTAAGACTCAAACGGTCAAGTACTTTCTTTTTTAAAAAGAATAAAATTGTATTAGCTAAACTAATGTTCACAGTTTCATGAAAGTAGTTGGCATCTCTTCTCTGAATAGAAAAACAATTTAAATTGCCTAGATTTAGAGCCTAAGGTAGGACAACTTCTACTAGATATATCTGGTGAAAAGAAGTATGTATTAAGTTTACTTTTGTAAAGTAGGTCTTCTAAGTCTGCTCTCCCTTGCCTCAACATACTCTAAAATCCTTATGCCATAGTTCACTATGGTGAATATTGTTGTTAGCATCCGTCTGTCTTGAGAGACAATGGAGTGCGCCTCCAGAAGTGAAATCAAACTGCTGTGTTAGTAGCACCGAAGTGATTTCCTGGGCAGTGTGTATGACAATTCTGGACTCCCTTTCGGCTTCGCTGATATGGTCCAAAGGAAAGCAGAGCAATATGTTTGGCACCAGCTTGGCTGCAGGAGTTGCCGAAAGAGGCATACGAGGCACTATCCAACTATCTTAGGGACCTCACTCCAGATTTGTGTAGGGTTTACTCATTAGTCTTTTCTTCTGCCGAAGATATCTCTACAAGGCAGCAGAGGTTTAATATCAGGGTGTATGGAGTGTTAGGTGAGGTGTAGTACCTCTGGTGGGAGACACATAGTGCTCCTTCTGAGATAGTTTGTCCACCTTTCATCCCCACTCAGCTCTCACCTGTGGCTCCTGGAAGCTGCAAGCATGTGACAGCAGCCATAGCCTGGAAAATAGCTTCAACTGGCCAGCTAAACCAGGTAAATGTAACCAATGGGTCTCAAAGCCTTGGTGAGTTAGGGACTTCCCCTGCATGTGAAGACAGGCTCCAGTGGATTGAATGGACAAGATCATAGTGAATACAACAGTCAAGAAGGCAGTTTCCACATGTGCTATAGAGGGAAGTGAGGTGCAGATGGGGTTTGTCCACCTGGGAAGGTAGCCCATCTAAAAGAAGGAAAACTCTGATCCTAAACCTTTGCTATGGTGAGTAGAATACAGCAATATATACATGGCTACATTCCCACTAATCTGCATCAATAAAATTCCAGCATTCCAGCAAAATTCACACTTTTTCTATTGCCACACAGATCAAGAAACCAATTATTTTACCAATTTTTACTTTAAAATAATGTTGATTTGTATTACTATTTTCTATTAATTATTACTGTAAGATTGTTATTAACCATTAGTTCCATACAATTGTAGCTCCAACAGCCAAAATGGTTTCCATGTAGTTCTCGCACATAATATGTGACAGTGATAGAAAGAAGAAAAGCGGAATGCTACCATACAATGTACTAAACGGCCAAGGTGAAAATGTATTTATTATACCTGAAGGTTAAAGAAATTAAAGTCAATGATTTGATTTACCAAACCAGAGGATCTATTTTCATATTAAAATACCAAGAGCTGTAGGTAGATGTAAACCATGTAATTTTCCTTATACAAATTACACAGAAGCTAATTTGGTCTAGTGAAAACCTTCCACAGAAGGGTGCCAAAATCCAAAGAACTATTTTAGACATACATACTCAAAAACTTGAAGATGCCCAGTGGAATTTTTTTACTTCTTTATCATTCAACACCAGACTCTCCCCCTCTCCCAATGCTGTATCACAAACTGTTTTTGAGGATTCTGAGTTTGCTGTGTTTAAGAAACAAAAGCCCCCTTGGCTGCATAGGACTAACTGTACATTTCCTTGAACCCCACCCTATGTTTGTGATCTTGACCCATTTTCAGTCTGAATATTTAATGCAACTACTTGAACTATGATGTTGGTAGGGATGAATAGCCACAGGTCCTATAAAAAAAAAATACAGATAGACAGCATTCGCATTTAAATGCTGTTTAAATAAAATGTACATTAGATGTACATCCACTTGATACCTATATTTGTTCATCCAGCAAGATATATGCATCCAGAAAACACACATAATAATAATAATAATAATAATAATAATAATAATAATAATTATTATTATTATTATTATTATTATTATTATTATTATTTATACCCCGCCCTCCTCAGCCAAGACTGGGCTCAGGGCGCCTAACAACCAATAATAAAAACAAGTTGATTAAAAAACAATTTAAAAGATTAAGATACAACATTAAAACATTAGGATGCAGTCTGTTCATAGGAGAAAGGAAAAAGAAAGAGGGGGAGGGAATCAAACTGATTCTAAGCCAAAGGCCAGGTGGAACAACTCTGTCTTACAGGCCCTGTGGAAGGAAATCAGATCCCGCAGGGCCCTGGTCTCATGAAACAGAGCATTCCACCAGGCCAGAGCCAGTGATGAGAAGGTCCTGGGCTCTGGTTGAGGCTAATCTAACTTCCTTAGGGCCCGGGATCTCTAGGGTGTTGCTATATATGGACCTTAAGGTCCTCCGTGGGGCATACCAGGAGAGGCGGTCCCATAGGTACATATCTTCTTAGGTGGACTGGCAAATAAGAAATCAGTTTCTTTAAAAAATTATTGGGGATTTGGGGTGGGGAAGAATATTCACTTTTTGCTGTAATGCAAAGTTAACTTGAAAATTAACTACAAAAAATCTACAAAACAATCTATAAAATTATCTACAAAGCAGTCACTGAACAATTATTTCAATTATCTACAATCAAATAGCTAAGCAAGGACTAGTTTTAGAAATCACATTCATATTCCTAGCACCATATTATTCATTTACTCAATTCACTGAACTAGCATAGGGCAGTGAATCAGAAATCTCATTTGAACATGGGAAATCAAAATTCCTGGGCAAGCTGCCATCTCTCTGGCTATTATCTCCTAGGGTGCTTGAGAATTTGACTAGGTAACTAATCTTGAGTCTTCATGATAGTACATGAAAAAATCAGTTTAAAGAGTTTCTGAAACAGGGATTTATGTTCCCAGTTATGGAAATATAAGCAGTTCCAGAGGGTCATTCCATGCCACATCACCTGGTGCCATGTGCTCTCACGACTCATATTTTCTTTTTAAAAAATTATGTGTAGATACCTATGAGATAACCTCAAATTTATTTTTTAAGATTTTTTGGTCCAAAATTGGGCACAGGAAAAAAAAAATTTTAAATCCAATTTTCATGTGGCTATTCGTGCAATTTGGGCTAATGCAATTTCTGCATCAGTTTAGGGGAAAAAACCTCCTGTTTCGCTTATTTTTCAACCAATTGGGCTTATTTTGGTATCAAAATTAAGTTAATTGTGGTCTCTTTCAAAATAAGGTATAAAAATGGTATTGACACAGAAAAGGGTCACTGACCATTCAAAGTGAATTTTTGTCATTTTATTCCCAGTAGATTCAATAAGCCATAGCGCGCAAACCACAACTAACACATGTATCACACTTGTTTTGTAGAATGGGCTAACCATGTACTTGTTATGTTTTAAAAATAAGGGTTTTTTTGCGGTTATAAAATAAATTGATTTTGAAGTATTTTTTTTACAAAAAATAAAACTGTACAGGTTTAAGGTCTATTTGAGCCTGAAATAACTCACACATTCGTGAGAATAGTTAAAATTGTACCCTCTTATGTTAGGGACGGGGGTGGCGCTGTGCTCTAAACCACTGAGCCTCTTGGGATTGCCGGTCAGAAGGTCGGCAGTTTGAATTCCTGCGACGGGGTGAGCTCCTGTTGCTCAGTCCCAGCTCCTGCCAACCTAGCAGTACGAAAGCACACCCAAACAGTGCAAGTGGATAAATAGGTACCACTCTGGCAGGAAGGAAATTGGCATTTCTGTGCGCTGCTCTGGTTTCGGTGTTCCGTTGCGCCAGAAGCAGCTTAGTCATGCTGGCCACATGACCTGGAAAAACTGTCTGCAGACAAACACCAGCTCCCTCGGCCTGTAAAGCGAGATGCGCACCGCAACCCCAGAGTCGTCTGCGACTGGACTTAACTGTTGGGGTTCTTTACCTTTAGCTTTTATGTTACAATGTCATCTGATATATTTCTAAAATTAAGTTTTATTATTTAATAAAAACAAAATACATCTCAGACCCTTGTTCGTTTTAGTGTTGTTGGAAAAGATCAGGAGGCCTGAGGCTCACTAGGGGGGTTTGTCTCAGCAACAGTACCCCAGCTATGGAGCACTCTCGTCTCCAGGCTTTGACTGGCACCAACCTTGAGTCTTTTTCAGCCCCAGCTAAGACTCTCCTCTTCCACCAGACTGTTTGGCAGAGCCTTTATGTGCCCAAGTTTCTGCAAGTGCACTAGTTAACCAACTAGTCAGATTGATATATTTAATAGATGGAGGACTGATGCATTTTAAAGTGTATTCTATTTGGCTTTCTTTGTGTACTGTGTCTTGTGACTTGCTCCAAGATCACATGTGATGAGGGGTGGGATGTAAATCTTATAAACAAACTAAAAATAAAATAAAATACTGGGAAAGATGTTGTAGGAGACATCTTCCTCGGTGGAGCAACCCCCTGCCCCGCCCCCCATCCCTGCTACAGGGAAAGGTAGTTGAACAGCAGAAGATTGAAAAAACAGTTAAAGGAGAAAGACATGAGAATTGAATATTAGAACTGTCATAGAAAAGAAGTCTGCAGAGGGAAGTACCTGTCCCCACAGTGAAGTTCAAGTGAGATGGGTGGAAGAGCAATAAGCTGGTTGTCACTGTACTCTTCATGAAATACCCATGGGATAATCCCATACTATTTCATACTGGACACTGTCAGTCTTCTGTGGGAGACTGTCATTCCACTCTCTACTTTGTTATTTTATCTTCTGCACTTAGATCATGCTGTCATTGTATTCTGGACATCATTCTGATGTCATTTCAACAATGTACATTATACTGATTTTTCATTTTCATTTTAGGCATTTTCATTTACCCTAGGGACTGCAATCTTATTTTTCTTCATATTATCATTCCACTGCTACTCCTCTTTGGATACTACCATCATTCTAAGGAGAATTATTTTGCTCTGAACACTACACACACACCCCAATTTCCTTGCCTTCTACCTTCCCACTCTAAAAATTGCAAGTGCTGGTTTGACCTATGAAGCCTTAAATGGTTCAGGATGTTAATAACTCAAGGACCTCCTCATATGAACTGATAAGGGCCCAGCAAGCATAATCTAAGGCCCTTCTTTGTGTGCCACAAGAGGTCTGTGGAGAGTGGCAACATGACAATGGGCCTTTTCTGCAGTGGCTACCCATTTGTGGAATGCTCTTCCCGGGGAGGCTCGCCTGCCGCCTTCATTACGTATCTTCAGGTGCCAGACGAAAATGTTTTTCTATAACCAGCCCTTTGGCTGATTAACATTCTATGGCTTTTTAAATGTGTTGCTTTGTGAGGGGCTATTGGTTTGTTATTGCTGTAAGCCGCCTTGTGATCTTCAGATGAAGCTATATATACAAATTTAACAAATAAATAATAAAATTGTTTAACTTTGCATTGTTCCTTTGAGGGAATAGTTTGGGAGTGATACAGGGAGAGGTCTAAGATAAGGGAATATATTTTTCTGTAATTCCCATTAAATATTATGACAATGAAAGAAACTGGAGCTCCTGTCTTCCTTTTCTTTATGGTTTGTAAAAAGCAAGAGTTTAGTTTGTTGTAAGCAAAGCTTGTCAGTTAATAAAAGAAATCTATGTTAAAGAAGTCAACCTTCCAAGGACCATCATTCCTATAGAGAAGCCCTTGGCTGTCACAATCAAGCATGAACTTCATCTCTAGCCAAGGTACTCATTCATCACATAAACCCATCTCTCACTTTCTGTACAAGGAGTGGAGTTATTGTGGCTTTATATATGTTGGTGGCCTACATCCCCCATCATCCCTGACAATTTGCCATGCCATCTAGGGTTGATGGGAAATGGAACTCAACAACATATAGATAGCATCAGTATAAAACAGGGATGGAAAGCCTGTGGCTATCTCACATTAAATACAGTGTGTGCTACCTACTGAAAACAGAGTGTGGGGAACCAGAACGCAACACCATTAACAGTTGTTCCAATATTCTAAAAAAATAAAGAGCAAACTGTTGAAAGAAAATATGCGTGCTCACCTCTGTGGGTGATCTGGAGATACTGACTCCAAAGAAACATGTCTCTTCCTCTCTTATGTGTATGTGTTACTGCAGGAGTTGGTGAAATATCAAGCAGAAAGAACTACATCAGGAAAGATGCTACGAGTAGCAGAGGCAAAGCAACTTGCATATTTGACTTTATACAACTATTATCATTTTAATAAATGCCGCAACTTCCAAACTGCTGCTGGTTGCCCAGTTTTACTGTTCTGAAATTACCTCTAATGTGAAAAGCTTTAGCAAGTAGAATTGAACATAATGATGCTTTTTACTTGGTTCCTTGTTTCTGAAACTTTTATATTTAAAGTAGTATTTAAGGTTTTTTTTCTAATCTTAAGACTTAAATGAAATATCTAATGAGACAACAAAACAGCCTTGTATTTAAGCATTCGGTTGGTTGCCATGGGCACTTGGGAATTTCACATCCATTGGCTGTTTTATGATGACCAGAATACTCTATCCTTCCTTCACCATTTCGCTCAGCTTCCATGTTACCCATGAAGGAAAGCCCCTTCCTCCACAGCAGCAGGTTGTCAACAGCGTTCAAAATTTGCCATGTGCCAGATGAATTTTGCAACTGGCTATTGGCCACTTGCGACCAAGTGAAGATGCCCGGGTGCAATGATGGCGCCTAACGTCTACACCATCTGGAGGTGCATGCCTAGGGATCCTTGGATCTTCCCAGTTTTCACACACTAACAACACATCCTTTAGAAGTCTACCAATGATATTTTGCCTGCACAATCAGAACGACTTTCAGGAACCAAAAGGTCGTACTGAAAAATACGACTTTCAAGCCATCTAGCCCCAAAATGGCAACTAGACATTCCATTTTGGCGGCTGTAACCCTGCCACCTAACTTATATATCTAGTTTCTAACGCTGGTTGTCAAAGGAAAGATAAATTACTCTGTCCCTCCTTTGCCAGCCTACCCAGTGTTCATCCTGGCTGTGGAGGAAATACTTTCT
Organism: Podarcis filfolensis; assembly: GCF_964270895.1. Classification (NCBI taxonomy): domain Eukaryota; kingdom Metazoa; phylum Chordata; class Lepidosauria; order Squamata; family Lacertidae; genus Podarcis; species Podarcis filfolensis. Next base: position 64,421,659 of record NC_139607.1, on the reverse strand, counting down.
CTTCTTCAGCAGTCAGAACAGAAGCTGAGCGGCATGGCAAAGGAGAAACAGTGCATTCTGTTTTATCTTTGCCAGTCCACTCAGCTTCTGTCCTGGTCACAGAGGAATGAAGTGACCCATGACACAACTGCCAGCTTCCTATGATGGACACACAGGAGGCAAAGCTCTTTTCTGTGCACCCGGCACAAACAACAAACAGGCTGTAGCAGGTAAACATTGCTCCTTATCTCTTCTCCCTGCCAGTTGTGTTTCTAGTATACCTGCAAAACAAACAAACAAAAACTCTAGTCTGATTTTTAATCATAGAAAAGGATGGAAGAATTCTTTTTAAGGCTAGTAACTTTTAGGGGCTCACTCACAATAATAATAATCATCATAATACAAACGCTTCAGGTTACAAACACTTCAGGTTACAAACTCTGCTAACCTGGAAGAGTTACCCCGAGTTGAGAACTTTGCCCCAGGATGAGAACGGAAATCATGTGCCGGCAGCACAGCAGCAGCAAGAGGTCCCGTTAGCGAAAGCACGCCTCTAGTTAAGAACAGTTTCAGGTTAAGAACGGACCTCCAGAACAAATTAAGTTCGTAACTAGAGGTACCACTGTAACTTGCAAGGTAGTAAGGGCTGGACAAGAGTTTCTAAAGGGCATGTTGCAATACTTGGACAGTGAAGCTGGGTTGATGGACAATGATGCATTTTTGAAATGTGTTTCCTGTCCTTATGGTTGCAGCCTTTAAAAAAAATCCCACAGCTGTTTAGGAAAAATTACTGTAAGGCGGCAGCAAGTACAGCAGTTGCTCCAATATGTAGTTGTGTGAATAAGCAATTAATAACTTGCTTTTGCTCCTTCTTAAATACAGTGGTACCTCAGGTTAAGTACTTAATTCGTTCTGGAGGTCCGTTCTTAACCTGAAACTGTTCTTAACCTGAAGCACCACTTTAGCTAATGGGGCCTCCCACTGCTGCTGCGCCACCGGAGCAAGATTTCTGTTCTCATCCTGAAGCAAAGTTCTTAACCCGAGGTACTATTTCTGGGTTAGCGGAGTTTGTAACCTGAAGCATATGTAACCTGAAGCGTATGTAACCCGAGGTACCACTGTATAGCAGTTTACACCACCTTTACCTTATCCCATGGCCTATTTAACTGCTCATTGTATGAAAATGGTAACATTGGGGATGTGGGCCAATAGCAAACTTCTTTTTAGAAAAAGAGCAGAAACATATTATCCACATTTCACTGTTAATTCATTGTATGGTTTTTGTTGCTGCTACCTAAAGTTACGAAACTTTGCATTAAGCGTTGTAGTAAAGAGAAGCTGATGACTCTAACTTGTCAATATTTCAGTCCATGTAAAAGGGGGAAACAGAAGACTTAAATCAAACGCAGTGATTTGGGGGAGGGGAAGTCATATGCTAACATTTGTTCACTGATATTTAAAGTGCAAACTAGGATAGAATTAAAGTCTGCCATAAACCCCATTACCTCCAATATTCAAAGATCACTAATTTTGCCTTATACTTTGTACAGTTGTACCTTCCTGCCGGAGCGGTACCTATATATCTACAGTGGTACCTCAGGTTAAGTACTTAATTTGTTCCGGAGGTCCGTTCTTAATATGAAAGTGTTCTTAACCTGAAGCACCACTTTAGCTAATGGGGCCTCCTGCTGCTGCCACGGCGCCGGAGCACGATTTCTGTTCTTATCCTGAAGCAAAGTTCTGAACCTGAAGCACTATTTCTGGGTTAGCGGAGTCTATAACCTGAAGCGTATGTAACCCGAGGTACCACTGTACATCACATGTTCCAATGTGATGTACAGACCAGAATACTGCAACCTCAGCTATATCTTTTACTGGGCCCGAATTGTCATTCCTACACACTGAACCTAAGAACTATCTGCCCTCACCAACACCTTACTTCAATTCTACTCAGAGTTCACTGTTCAGCTGATTCCCTAAAGTATAAGTAATTAAAACTCTCTTGCTAATATAAATATAGAGATTTACAATGTAATCTTCAACATGTTTACTCTGAATTAAATTCAATCTGCCTTATTCTCACATAAATGGATCTAGGATTACAACCTTAGTTACCATAACAGTGCAAAATGTCAACACAGGTCTCCAATGCTATTGTTTGTCTCAAGAGTCCAAAGTAACACTGAAAAAAGCTGGAGTGGCAGGGCTTCCTAAACTGGGTGAAAATCTCAAATAGAGGCAAGCACACTGACTTCAAGCATCACTTGTGTACAACAGCATGCACAAAAGGAAGCAGCAGTAACTCTTACTTACAATTTCAGCAGCACATGGACTGTGGGAGTAAACCTCTCTGTATGTTTCTGGTATGAGCCAGTTGCATAGAGAGAGATGAGGGAGATCCTCTGCTTATCCTGCTATGTTTCTGACTGCCTCAAAGATTGCCTGGCATGAAAGAGCCAGAATAAACCCAGGAACAGCCAGATACCCCCCTTCATTGTGCAAAGACAAGCACTACATGATATGGGCTACAGTCACCCAGCAGTAAAATAGGATGCAATGGAGGCCACTGCTGAATCAGACAACTCCATCCTCTGTAACTCTTCACAAGTTTTACTTTAAGAAATGCCCCGAATTCAGGTTCAACTGCACAAAGAGCAAAGTTAAGGGCCCTCTGGTGCCTTTTAAATTGCTGCAGAAAATATCAATATTGGCTTAAAACACCATAGCCAAAGCTATGCATGGCAAAGTATAGTTATTTTGAATTAAACCATAGCATGCTAGCTTGACTGCATAATGTAAGTGTAATGAGAAAGGACTGTTACCCAGACAATTACATAATATAATGTGGAACCATGGTAAAGCTAGCATGGCCCAACTACACCCCAGTTTTTTAAAAGATTGGTCAGAGTTCTCCTATGATTTTGCATTGCAATTATGACAAGCAAACTGTTTTACAACTTTTACCCAACATATATGACTTCTCTCCCAGCGGACCAAAGAAACTCAAAGTCTTAACAATAAAAATAAGACCCCAAACAGATGTTATATAGAAAAGCAAATTTTAGACTATCACAAGAACCAGAAAGTTGAGGCAATAGTGTTTAGCCTATGGATACTGCATAGTAGGTGCACAGGAAGATTCTCTTCCAGTCGGCCCATGCACAATTAACACTTTCTACTATTAATATCAGGGACGCGGGTGGCGCTGTGGGTTAAACCTCAGAGCCCAGGACTTGCCGATCAGAAGGTCGGCGGTTTGAATCTCCGCGACGGGGTGAGCTCCTGTTGCTCGGTCCCTGCTCCTGCCAACCTAGCAGTTCGAAAGCACGTCAAAGTGCAAGTAGATAAATAAGTACCGCTCCGGCAGGAACGTAAATGGCGTTTCCGTGTGCTGCTCTGGTTCGCCAGATGCGGCTTAGTCATGCTGGCCACATGACCCGGAAGCTGTACGCCAGCTCCCTCGGCCAATAAAGCGAGATGAGCACCGCAACCCCAGAGTCGGTCACAACTGAACCTAATAGTCAGGGGTCCCTTTACCTTTTACTATTAATAGCACCAGTCTTACCAGGAGCCCTATTAATGCCAGAGTTACTAAGCAGCAGCAGCATGAGCCAACAAAACTTTTGATAAATCTTGAGTTAAAGACCACAGGTGATTACAACCACAGGTGATTACAACAGCTTAGAACACTATTTCAGTTTCATTCAAGCAACCTAAGGGCCATGAGAGAAAACAGAATAATACATGAGCCACTCTGGATTGAGGGGGAGACCAAATGTTTTTTCCCCACAAGCTACATACAAACAGCATAATGGAACTTCAATTTAACCTGATATCAGAATCAATGGCTGCTGAGAAACAAAACTTGCGCCACAGCTGGAGAAAACATCCTAGTAAAATGACAATATTAGATCTACAGCCCATTCCAGGTAAATTATAGTAAGGGGCCTTACTTAATAGTAATTAAAAAAACCTAAGACAAAGTAAAGGAAGACAGAATTATCAGTTTTAGTCCAAAAATTGAGAAGCTAGTAGGCTCCTGGGTTTATAAAACTCCAACTCTTCCCTTACACACCAGAATTTGCAGTTAGCAAAACATCCTTTAAAAATTATTATATTGTCAGCTGCAATAAAATTTTGTTCATAAGATGCGATATATATTTTTTTATCATTCAGGATAAAATATCTATGGCCACAGCAGTGGTTGAATTGTAGCTAGAAAGGAAATTGTCTTCAGATAAATGGTTTCCCTATGAGAAGGCTTCACCACTACACCTAGCTCCAGGTCAATAAATCAAATTAACTGCACCTTGTCCTCTGGCTAGTGACATCATCAGCTGGACCACATCTTTTTAAATAGGTGCAGAAACATATGCTTCTAAGGCATAAAATCATATTACATTTTTGTCTGGCCAACACCATGAAAGGGAAAACTTTGTAAGGGTGAAAAAGGCAGAAGACCAATTACTTTAAAATAAAAAAAATAAAAAAATGAAATTTACAAAAATACAAACTGTTCCTGTATATGTAGCTCACAGTCATGCTTCAAGGACTGTTCAATATTAATCAGACATAGATACTGTAAAATATCCTGCTGTCATGTTATTTTTCTGCACAGATTGAAGAGAATGGTCACTAATGAGGCCTACATAAATCTGTCAAGTGTGCTAGCACTATATTAATAGATACCACCTTTAAAATAATTAGGGAGAGAGCTACTGTAACTTACTAGGCATTGTGCCGAATTGAAATGTTTGTTTTAACTAAAAAAGTGTTCCTAGTTTCATGAAGTATAAGGAACATTCTTCCTTTTTCAATCACTCTTTTTTCACCACTCATAATCATTTTTAGCTTTAATACACATCTACTAGCTTAAAAGGAGAAACAGAATTATATACCAAACATATTCTGTCCACATCATTCAGATCCTAAATATCAAAATGGAAGTTATTTCTAATAACACCTCAGATTACTGCACATAATTTATAATGTGGGTTGTAGTGTCTAGATTGTCACCTATTCATCAATGCTTGATAATACATACTATATTTATTACAAGTAACTGAATTGCTAATTTCAGGGAGATGCAGTTTTCAGTCCCTCAAACTGTAAGTGAGAAACTGTTCTTTTCTACATGAAAAAGTCAATCAGGACAAAGGGAGAAGAAAGCCCCCCCCCCCACCTCCACTGCTCTATAAGGAGCAGCTTAGAAAGTCCTGTTGTTGCTATAAATTAAAAATAAGCCCCTTATATTTGAGGCATGAAGGGGGGGGGGAGAGAGAAAGAGAGAGGAGCTGTGAGCAGATCTGATGCTGCTCATGCCCCAGGAGGGTTTTGTTTTTGCTGTCGGGGCTGAGAGGGGGCATTTTGGTTATTAGTAAATAAATCAAGCAGCAGAGAGTGAGGCCTAAGCGCCTGCCAAAGGAGTCCGGGCCTAGCTTTCCTCCCTCCCCTCCATACAGCCTGGGTTTGATCTCAAGGCCCTGCTCGTTGCCAAGAAAATGTAAAAAAGCCAGAGAGCGAGAAAGAAGAATCATATTGAACCACAAAAGCACATGGGGCGAATGTAAAATATAAACACGGCATTGGGCTCTGAGTGGCTGTTATTAAAGGCCTGAATTACTAAACATGAGAGGCGGGGAAAGCCGGGCGGCCATTTCAATAATATAAACCTCCCCGAATTAGACATTATTCAAATGAGAGAGAAGGAGACCAGAGACGGGGTTGCGGGGGGGGAGGAGGAGGGAGGGAGAATTAGAAAGCAGCCACAGTCCGCTCGCGGCCAGCCGGCCACCCCGGAACCCTGACCCGGCCACCCCATAATAATAATAATAATAATAATAATAATAATAATACGGGGACGGGAGACAAGGCATTGTCAAGTGTCGTCTCCCTTCTCCTCTGCCGCCGCCGCACCCCCCACCCCCGCCGCTATGATCCGGTGCAAGCCATTCAAGGGCTCCCTCCACCTGGCAGAAGGGCAGGCGAAGATTTGTCAGGGCAGCCCCAGACACCTCCGGGTGGGGGGAGACAAGCCGCCCCTTATAGATTTCCTGTAGGGGGCACACAGACACACACTCCAATTTGCACGCGCACTCTCTCTCTCTTTCTTACACACACGGAAGGAGCAAGCCCCAACTGCCGCCCCTCTCCCTCCCCTTAGGCCAGGCAGCCCTACCCCGAGAGTAACCCCAAACACCCCTTGTTTGGCGCGCAGGCCTCGGCCTCTGGGGGAAACAGGGCTGCCTTGGGAAAGGGGCGGAGGGGGGGGCCGCTGCAGGGCGGGAGCCGAGGCGCTAAGAAAATAAAAATGAATAAATGCACGACTTCTCCCTCCTCCGCCCCCTCCCTCCCCGTCCAATGCGACACCAGAGGGGCCGGGGGGTGCGGTTGCACCCGGGGACCGGTGAGGAGGCTGAGGGGGAAGGTGCTGCGCGCCCGCCTCTCCGTCCCTTCTTCCCAACCGCCGACACCCCCCCTCCCTTCACACCCCGGTCATTATGACGAAGCCCCCCCCCGCCTCGCTTTTCCGCCGCTACCCCTATTATACAGTCTATATGAATATGTAAAGCGGCTTCGTGGTAGCGGCGGCGGTGCCCGGCCTAGCTGCCCGAGCAGGGCTCCTCAGGGCGAGGGTGGTGGTGGTGGGGGACCCTGCCCGTTGCCCCCCGTCCCCCGGTGCCCGCGTGTCCCTCCGTGCGCCTCTCGCTTTTCCCCCGCACGGCGGCCACCCCCAAGCTCCCTCCTGTGCCGTTAATTATAATAATCCTGAGTACTAATAAATTATGCTAAGCGGGGAAGGCGGGCGGCGGAGGGGGGGCGCCCGCGTGTGCGAGTATGAATATGAATATGTAAAATGCAGTAATGATTACCTGCCGCCACCGCCGCCGCCGAACTCTCATCTTGACTCGCTGCTCCTCCGTCCGCCATTTTGAATATTTTAATCAAAATCGGCCGCCCGATAAACCCTCCCTTGCTCGTTTGCCTCCTCGGCAGGGGCCCCCTCCCCACTCGCGGCGCCCTCTGCGCACGCGCGGCATCGGCGGCTCCCCTCCCTCTGCCTCGCAGCCTTTACGCGGCCCGTGCGCATGAGCGCCTCCTCCCCTCGCTTCGCTGAGAGGCGCCCGCTAGATGTGCGGGGAGGAGGGAGCCACTCGGGTGCTGCCGCTGCCGCCTTTTCCCGCTCTTCGCCGCTTTGGGACCCGAGCGGGTGACAGCAGCCTTCGTGGTGACAGGGGCTAGCTAGCAGGCTGCGCGCTTGGGGGGCATCTCCAAAAGGCTTATTGTTATCCACAGGAAAAGCGCGCCCCGCGCATGTTAAGCGGAGCCGCCTCCCCTTAGTAGTCTGCGCTCGCCCGCATCCCACGAACTGAGCGCTCAACTGCGGGGAAATCTGAGCTAAGGGATTTATTATGATCATTATTCGCACTTTGCTCCCTCTTCCGCCTCCCGGGAGCAGGCGGGGAAGACTGGCGTTGTCCTGCGCGCCTGCCCCGTTCTGCAATTCCAACACGTGCAGCCCAATCCTCTGCGTGTTTTATTTCCATGCACGTTTTCTCAGAAGTAAGTTCCGGTGCATTGAGCAGAGTTTACCTCCACATAAGAGTGCGTATATGTTAAAAAATATTATTAAACTATTTCCAGAATGGAAATTTTTGAAATACGATTTTATTATATAAAATCCCCCCCCACCGCAACAATTTTACAAAACCAATGGAAAACAAAAACCCACACATACAAATAACAAAACAGAATGAAACACCCCACTTTTCTAAACACAAAAAAATGGATTTTGCTGAGAGACTGGCTGCCTTTGTCTCCTAGCAGTGAATAGTTTTCACCCCAGTTGAGCTGGTTGTTACAACGACCATGTATTTGAGAACCGGTGTTTGAGTTTCGTTTTTTCCTCCTCCCTCCATCTCGCTTTCCTTTTGTGTCATGTATTTTAGATTATATTCTTGAGGTCAGGAACTGTGTTGTTTTATTGTTTTAGAGTAATTGATCTGTAAGCCACTTTCAGAGCCTTTTGGCTGAAGGCAGGGTGAAAATGCCTTTAATAAATAATAAATAATAAATAAATAAATAAAGATCAACAAGGCTCTTTTTAATAAAAAAAAATTAAACGAACAGCAAGTATCCTATAAATACCAATTAGGGCCGGATTTGATGAAGAGAGGCCCTAGGCTACTCCACTTGTGAGGCCCCTCCCAAACCCCCACCTTCAAGGCTAGAAGAAAATGGAAGAGTGTTATAAACAAAATTGAGTGAAGCCAAGGGTGATGATGGGTATTTAAAATTTTGCAATTCTCAATTTCTCCTCTAAAGGACATAAGATGTTCTTGTTAAATACCATGGTGATTTTTAAAAATGCATAAAATTAACACTGAAAAACTTTTGCAATAACTGCACTTCGTAAACCTTTTGTGGAATAAGCATTAATTTTTAGGAAAAAGAAGTTGTAATGTTATTCTTTAAAAAACAAAACGCCTTGAGTTTACAAATTATATTGCCTGGGAAGTGTAAATAATATGACCATGATTACCTGACAGTGTGGCACTTTTAGAATCTACTTTATGTTGTCATTAAAAAGTCAGTTTTAAAATATATATTAAGAAGTAAACTACAACCATCAAATACAGGAAGGCTAAAATGTTTTTTCCTAGCCTTCCTCATAGCAAAATCATCCAAAACTTCATCAAAATTTGTTTGTCTAAGTTTGTCACTTTCAATGTACACAATGCTCAGTGCAGACAACCTCTCTTGAAACATTGTGATCCTTAAATCACTTTTAATTCTTTTGAGTCCTGAAAAACTCCTCTCTCCTGAGCAGTTAGTGGCCATAAGGCTAAGAAATAGCTGCAAGATTGCTTCCACATTAGGAAAGGCCATATGAATTTTGTCCTTATATATAATTTGATAAAGGTCTATATGAGACAGAGAATGCTCTGCTGTAGGCCTATGGTTTTGTGTCACGTACAGGTGAAAGTGCAAAAGTTCATCAATAGGTTTCAGGTCAATATCTTCTGGGTATGCTTCCATCAACTGTTCAACACCTTGCTTAATTTCTTGCTTAGATGCTGTCAAATTAGCAAAAATGGCAAACAACTGTGCAACATCACCGTACACAGTACTTCTTCGTTTTAAATTGGCTTCAAGTGCATCTAATAAAGGAATAAAGGATTTTATCCTAAACGTATCTCTTGAAGAAAGTGCATCTAAGGCATCAGGTACACTTCTGTCATTTCTTTGCTGTTCCCTCACTCTTTGTCTCCTTGTTTTGTAGTTGACATCTGGCAAGGTGGCTTTTGCTTGTTTCTCAAGCTCATCAAAATCATCTCGAATTTTCCTTTAAAAATCCAGAAGTGAACTTTCCAAACTTGCACAAGAACTCAGTAACAGATCTGATTTTTTGAAAGGCTTTGCTGACCTTGTGAAAATGACCTAGCACACGGGTCCAAAAATGCAGCCTAAACACAGATTCCAGTTCTTCCATTTCCTGCAAAAGATTGTTAGCTTGGAGCCTGGTCTCCCCCTTCCCATTAACATCAGAGTCAGGATGAGGTCCAGTTACCAACCTGCAGCCTGGCCTCCTGCCTTCTACAGGATCCCTCCCAGGATCCCTTCCCACAGCTGCCTTGCCTGATCCCAAAGGCCTCTCTCTGCCTGTGGGCAATGTGCAGTGCATGCTACAGGCACCAACAGGACTCTGTGAAGTGTGAAAGATAGACTTCTCTGCCTGGGAGGGGTGAGGCCAGTGGCAGTCACATGTGCTTGCCTTGCTCTGTTCAAGCCAAGGAGAAGGGAAGGAATGGTAGAGACTTGGGAGAGCTTGCTTGCCTAGTCTATCTGCCCCAGCCAGCCCCCCACTCACACTCTCCCACTGATTAAAGTGCAGCATGTACCACTACTGACCTGACCCTTGAGCTAGGGAAGGCTGTGCAGCTGGTCGTTGACTCCGGGCCTGCTGGCTCTAGATTCTAAGATGGAAAATTTTGGGGTGTGAAGATACTCAACGGCCCAGCTTGTCAGGGCGAAAGTCCCTGCAATTCTCTGCGGTTAGCAGAAGAAGGAAGTTCCAGCCAAATATAGGAGCAAAACAGCAGTCAGTAGACCACAATCTTTATTGTTGTGCAACAAGTCTGCACACAGAGTAAGAACCCTGAACATGGGTTACAAGCTCTTTGAAGACCTTCCCTCCCTACCCAGAATACATTTCCAGGACCATCATTGATACATTGCTGATACATTATCATTATGTCACAAGGAGGGAGGGGAGTCGTGAGGTTACCCAAGTTCAGCAACTTGCCCCAGTTATCAGATCAAGTTCCTAACACCTTAAGTACCCACCAGCTAAAGAACAATAAAACTATTTGCGGGCACATGCGCTAAACCCTGTCTGTGGTACCTACCCTTTCCCCCAAAGAATGAGACGAGAGGCCAGAATATGGGTTCAAATTGGCCACAACTTCATTGAGCTTCAGAAGTAGGAAACTTGGCACAGGCCTTGGCAGGTAACCCTCTCAGCCCGTCTGGCTGAGGATATGCAGGTTGATGAGGTGCAGTCAGAGGGGACTGTAAAGCACAAACTTACACAGCATGCCCTTCCACTAACCTCGTCCCGGGAGTTTGACCTACATGCCGCCGCTCTAGGGCCGGGGACTCCCAGTTTTGCCCTTTAACGGGCCCTGCAAGCGCTACCGCATGGGAAGGGAGCATGAGTGCATCCCCCCGACTTGATGTTAGACTAGAGGCTACCTTGCCAAGGCCTAAAACCGCCACCCGAGGCCCCTAAGGGCCTCGCCGCCAAGAGTCCCACAACCGAGGAACAATCACCCATGCTCTGCCATCAAACCTTGCTGTCTAACCATTCCCTGAGGACTTGTCGCAAGTCGTGCAGCCAGAGGTCATTACCAAATGGTGTCAGATGCACTCCATCCGCCCTGACTATGCCAGCCATATCTGCCCTGATGGTAGGATGTGGAATAGATAATCTGCCAGTCTGCCGCATGGTATTTCGCATGGCCCTGTTGATTTTTTCCACCGCATAATTGATGCGAGAGGAATTGGAAACCCAGGTGGGGGAGGAGATTGGACCAGCCAGTGGCCATTGCTGGGTACAAGGCATGCAAGCTTTCTATATCTGCCCTTGCATCAAGGGTCAGGGCAATGCCTTTTTGTTCAACTAGATCATTTTTCCCCAGGTGCAAAATCAAGACTCTCGGAGGGCCATGCACCGCTGCAGCGTTACTCAGCATGGGCATCAAGCACGGCCAACGCATGCCCCGGTGGCCCATCCAATAAATGCGTACCTTGGGGTGAATGTTAAGGTTATGACCCCCATTGTGCGATGGGGGTGAGAAGTCGTGCATTTTCAAAGGTCCATCAGCATGGTCGAGTACAAGGGGATACAATTTTGACACTTTCTTGCAACAATGCAACAAGTCTTGCCAACAGAAACCAATTTGTGAGCTTTCTCCATTAGCAGTTGAAAGGCTCATTGTCTTGGGGTTTTGAGGGAGGAGAGGTGCTGAGAGGTGACAAAAATGATTTCCTATAACTGCCCCCCTTTATTCCCCTCCTTTATTTCCATAACAAGTCCTTGAGTCTGTACTCTGAATAGTGATACCAGGGACCTGGAAGTGGCAGCGCTTGTCAGCCAACCCCTGCAGAGTCTCATCAGGGCTGGCCTTAAGGCAATTGGAGCAACTGGCCCCGCAGGCAACTCCTAAGGGGGGCCCTCACACCAGGGTAAGTCTCTAAGATTTGAAGTTGGGCCCCAGAGCTTCAAATTGGGCCCCACTGGCTAGCCCTGAGTCTTATAGTTGCTGGGCCCGAGTTGCCCTGCCCTCGCATTAAGTCTTGGGTTTGCAATTTTGGGAGAGGGGAGACTGCCTGCTGGGGAGCAGGCGGGCTGGTGAGGCCCCCTAGATTTAGAGGCCCTAGGCTCCAGCCTACTTAGCCTATACATAAATCCAGCCCTGATACCAATGCAACATGGGAAAACTTTAAACAGTTACAGCACAACAACAGCATTATAGCCAGTAATCACCTCAAAAGCCCTCTGGAAAAAAACAATATTTTACCTGTTACCGAAGGGCCAAACAGATCTTACTAGAAATGGAATTCAACATTCTTGTTACCACTAAAAGGAGCTAAGGCACTAGCTGCTCTCTGCACCTCAGGGGATGGAATGCAGAGGAAGTCCTCCAATTATGATCTGGATCCACCAGTAGTTTAGTAGTCCTTGTGAACACCATAGAAGGGATAGCAAAGCTAAGCTGAGTCTCTTGACTCTGCCTCAGACTTAAAAAAAAATATAGGGTTGTTGTAAAGCACTACCTCTCAGACTCAGTACCATTCTCCACAGCAGCTACACACAGATCCGCACTATGTGGATAACAGTGCTGGACTACATTGTTTGGTAGCCCCTATAGCCTTTAACTAGCCACAGCTGCATCAGCAATATGCCCTTTACCAGGCTGTAGAGTAGAAGGAGGGGAGCGAAGCAGGGCTATCCTGCCATCACCTCTGTTGAGAGACCAGCTGCCGCATCCTTCAATTATTATCATGCTATCTGGACTGATCCATTTTAGCTTGTCATTAAATAGGAACTGTAACTTTTAATAATTGGTGTCTGAGCTTGCTTCCCCCACCCCTTTCCCCTTGTTTGACAATATTTTTAACATTGTAAGCCGAAAAGGATGGTCTGTCTTACTAATGATCTTTGTAAGCCACTCTCGGGATCTTTTTTTACTAAAGTGCAGGACAGAATAAATACATGTGGAACTATGTCATAGGCATGTTGTAAGCCCTATATTTTAGCCTCAATGCACATCTAAAATGTAGAGATAATAACAGGTTTTCAATTTACAGACCCCTTTCAGTTTTCGTGCACACAACATCTGCAAGAGAGGAATAGTAATCCTGGACAGCTTATTTCTTCCTATCTAATCAAGGAAGCATTTGCAGGACAATTCTTTGAAAATAAAGTAAAACGTGGCATTTTCCCTGCATGAAGACTTGGTTTTCAAGCCGATGTGTCATTGTTTGAGGGGACTGATGATGTGAAATCACAGCAGTGGTAAAGCATTGCTTGTCTACATTGCCTCCTGTGTACAGCTGTCACTGTTACCCGTGTAATGGAAGATATTCAAGGATTAAAAAATATATATACTAGCTATGTCTGGAAAACAAAAGAACCTCTCTGCCCTCTGCCCCTTAGTTTTCTCCTCCAGAAGGATCATATTTAATGATATCATATGGAGAAATCCAATAGTTGCTCTTGGCTCTGCTGCCTAAAGAGTAAATAAGTCCACACACTTGGCGGACAGAGGCAACTTGGGAAGGAGAAGAGCAACGCAAGAAGGAGAGTGGCAACACAAGAACAGGCATTTTCTGCAGTGGTTCCCTGCTTGTGAGGAGGCTTGCCTGAGGCCTTCATTACATATATTTAGGTACCAGGCCAAAACATTCCTTTTCACCCAGTCCTTTGGCCAATTAAACAATCTATGGTCTTTTATACTGGGGAGGGGGGTTGTTTAGTTTGTTATGTGTTTTTATACTACAGTGGTACCTCGGGTTACAGACGCTTCAGGTTACAGATGCTTCAGGTTACAGACTCCGCTAACCCAGAAATAGTACCTCGGGTTAAGAACTTTGCTTCAGGATGAGAACAGGAATCATGTGGCAGCAGCTGGAGGCCCCATTAGCTAAAGTGGTACCTCAGGTTAAGAACAGTTTCAGGTTAAGAACGGACCTCCAGAATGAATTAAGTTCTTAACCTGAGGTACCACTGTACAGTGGTACAAATTTAATCCGTTCTGGAAGTCCGTTCTTAAACCAAAGCATTCTTAAACCAAGGCGTGCTATCCCATAACAGCAGGGGATTTGGTTTAGAAATGGAACACACTCAACAGGAAGCGAAACATGTTCTTATTCCAAGGCAAAGTTCACAAACCAAAACATCTACTTCCGGTTTTGCAGCGTTCTTAATCCAAGTTGTTCATAAACTAAGCCGTTCTTAAACCAAGGTCCCACTGTATAAACCTCCCTGTGATCCTCAGATGAAGACCAGTATATAAATTTAATTAATTATATATATTGTGCGTGTGTATCCCCCACCTTAGAGGCAGTTCTAGGGGAGTGCATCTTGTGGGGTCACACCGGGTGCAGAGTTTCTGTGGCATTGCCGCAGGCACCACCATTGGAAGGTGAGAGGCGGCAGGTAGATGTTAAGAGATTTTAAGGAAAGGACTCAATAATAAGAGGCCAATCCCGTAACACATATATCTATGGTATGGTCACATTTGGAATATTATGCAGAGTTCTATCTGCCTAGTATCACAGAGCTGGAAAAATTTCAGGAAAGATGAATCAAAATGCTCAAGACATTGGAACAATGCATTCTCTTCAATGGTTTTTTTAGTGTGGGCAAAAACAACTAAGTTTTATAAGAGTATATATGGAGTAGAGAAAGTGCAAAGAAAAAAGTTTCCTCCCCTCACAATACTAGAATTTAGGGGTCATCTCTAACTACGTTAATAGGCAATAGATTCTGACAGAAGAAACAGCTTTTTCACACAATGCCTAATTAATTTGTGGCTTTTTGCTGCCACAAGGTGACCATAGATTAGGCAGATTCATGGAGAATAAGTGTACGGCTGCCAATCATGATGGCTAGAAGCATCTGGCTGGACACTTTGGGAAATAAGATGCTATGGTATATGGGCCTTGTATACAATCCAGTGTGGCTATTCTTGTTACGTTCTTCATGTTCGCTTGAACATGTGCAATACTAAGGGAAGGACGTATCTTTAAAGACTCTCTGCTCCTGATTCTCCCTTTCAACTCCTCTTTCAGTATGTATGGTATCTTACTGGAGTCTGCCCTAAAGTGGAAGGCAAATCAAGATTTGATCCCAGGACTTTCCTGGTTCACAGCCTAGTTCAGATTCCTAGAAATTATAACTGCTGAAGGCATTATACATTGATAACACTCCTCCTGTCTCTAGTGACAGGACACCTTGTTCTGGACCAATGTCAGTCCTGTGCAGCAAACACCAACAGCCCACATATGCCCACCATCACCGGTTTCAAGGTAATTCACTAGGCTGTGACAAAAATCACAGTGCACTCCTATATGTATACTGTATATGTCTACTCAGAAATAAGTTCAGTGGAAGTTAGGTAAAGGTAAAGGTACCCCTGATGTTAGGTCTAGTCACGGACAACTCTGGGGTTGCGCCGCTCATCTCGCTTTACTGGCCGAGGGAGACGACGTTTGTCCACAGACAGCTTCCGGGTCATGTGGCCAGCATGACTAAGCTGCTTCTGGCGAACCAGAGCAGTGCACGGAAACACTGTTTACCTTCCTGCCGGAGCGGTACCTATTAATCTCCTTACACTTTGACATGCTTTTGAACTGCTAGGTGGGCAGGAGCTGGGACTAAACAATGGGAGCTCACCCCATCACAGGGATTTGAACTGCCAACCTTCCAAACGGCAAGCCCTAGGCTCTGTTGTTTAGACCACAGCACCACCCGTGTCCTCAGTGGAACTTACTCATAGGTAAATAGGTACAAGATTTCAGCCTCCACCTGCTTAGGCATCCCTATATTTACATTTGTGTGGCATTCACTCATGCCATTTCCTTCCTTGTGTAGCTACTGCATTTCCACCCTGTTTATTTTTGTACGTGCTTTGGGGGAATGCAGAGGTTTATGCGATACCATGTGAAGGTGGAGAGATTAGTTACTGCATTGTTTCTACAGAAAAGAGTAAGGTCAGCTGCTCCATTCCATTTATCACTGTTTTACGCCAGAGAAGAAAAAGCCTGTACAGTAATAACTGGCTCCAAGTACAGATTATTTAATTGACAAAACAGCACCATCCACACAGAAGGAAGAGGCACCGTCAGGTTTTAGGGAATCTCAAGATTGCATGCATGCATAAATAAATAAATAAATAAATAAATAAATAAATAAAGTAAGTTTATTGGGGTGGGGCTTAAAAGGTATAGTAGGGAATTCATAACAGGCCAATGAGGATTGAGCAGTTTGGTGGCTGCAGAAAGCATGTGTTGGGAGGGAAAAAACAAAACAATACAGAGAACTGGAATGGAATGCAGTATCCTGGTAAAGAGCATGTCTCGCTGCCCAGCATATGAACAGGAATACCCCACATTGCATATTTTGTTTCAGGTACCACTTGTTATTTGCATCCTACCATTCCTCCAATGAGGTCAGAGCAGCATTTTAGCCTCTGAAAAGCCCTGCAAAGTTGATTGACATTAGCTTGTGCCGGATCATTTAGGAATCTTTATATATGTGAAAAGAATTTAACCTGGGCTTCCAACCTGTAAGGGCATTCCTGCAGCCACTACACTACACTGGTTGTACATGTCTGTATGGAAACATATTTTCATATTTTAAATGCATCTTGAAATACAATTGCCAACCAGAAAAAAGCCCTTCAGAAAGCAGTATCTTTCCGATAACGTTGGCCTATAAAACACAGAACACAAGACCATAACAATATGTGCAAGACAAGTTCTCCCCAAGTACAGTATGAAATTAATCCCCTATGAATAGGAATGTAAAATAATAGAACACTGAATACTGTGTGGAGATGATAGCATGAATAGTGGCCTATTATATCTTTAGAGAAAAACTCTTACAGGAAATAAATTGTTTCTTCTCTAAAGATACTCATCATAGTGTATCTACACTCTTGGACAGTGCAAAGCTCCAGGGAGCCTTGCATCAAATATATATTCTCTTCTTCTATACTGCAGGCAATACTTGACTGACATACAGTAAAAAAAAAAAAAGCAAGAAATTAGATGGGCATCCCAGTTCATAAATCAGCACAGCTGGCGTGCTTGGATTGAATTCAGCACAGTGTTAGTTCAGTCCATGGTCTTGCAAAGCCCTTTTGGCTCAGCCAAGTCTGTCACTTGTAAGGCAACAGGTGTAGGCAGGTGGGCAGTCCCCTCTCCGGACTAGATTGCAACATCCTCTGAGGGAGGGAAAGACACTTTTGCCAAGCAGGGAAAAACAGGATTCAAGAAAACCCAAGGAGAACCACAGCTACACATAGGCAGCAGCAATATCCATTAGGGCTGGGAAGCAGGAAGATGTGAGTTTGAGCCCTACCAGAGCCCCACTGTTTCAGCCCTACTGTTTACATCACTCAGCTGGGAGAACTGTCCATCGATTGCTACTCTTTGCTTTCGTTAACCAGTTGCCAATCCATAAGAGGACCTCTCTGCTTATCCCATGGCAACTAAGTTTTCTCAGCAGTCCTTGCCTTGTTTGCTGTAGTTTCAGTTCAGAGCCACTTCTTACCAATTTCTTCTTTTCTTACCAACATCCCCCTCCCCTCCTCTCTGTTATCACACTTCCTACAGTCTTCACATTTGGTCTCCCACTTGGCAGCTCCCCCAACTGTCAGGGAATCTTACGACGCTGACATTTTGTTCTTGTCATCCTAATACGTTATAATTAGCATTCTGCTGTTAGAATAGCAGAAAATAGGATGCACATATTTCTCTCTATGATAGATAGATTTAGAACAATGTAAATCACCCCAAATACTGATTTTAAACCTTGTTTTCTATTTGTAATTCACATTATTTCCTGCACATATCAGTCGATCACTATAAAAGGTATAGTGCATTTCTTTGCAACCTATCTCCAAACCTTGTTCATGAAGCCCAAATGTCGTTTGCGCTACAGAATTATTATCTGAGGGTCAAACTAGAAGTGATATAGTTTGTCATGTGGTTTTGTAGTTACGATTCATAGACCTATTCCTTCCCCTTCATTTCTGTGGACACCCATGCACATAGACTGGCCCTGATAGAGAGAGGAAGAAGCAGGGTGGGGGGGAGCAATTATTAAATTAACTGAATTCTGCTGGACTCACTATGCAAGGGCTTTAAGCAACAGCATTTGCTTGACGACAAAGTGACCAGAATTAGCCAGAAGAAAACTCACCCGATATTAATTCAAGCAGCATGGGCCTCTGCATTTCATGTGGGCTCTGGTGTTTTGAGCTACTACAAATACTTTGGTTTTATCTTCACCTGTTAACAAAACTCTTTTAGAACTGAACAAGGACACAAAAATCACTTTCCTGAAACAGGAGTGGATTGTGAAACAAATGCACAGCTGGATTTGGGGTGCCTTTGAAATCTCCCTTTATCCTCTTTCTCCACTTTTATTCCAGTTCAGGTTCTTTGCTTCTCTGGCACACAGCCTACCCTGGGTGGAGATTAAGGATTCTCTTTGCCCCTTCATCCTTGAATATTTCTTTTTAATTTCACAGTTTAGATTCCAATTGGGTAATTACATTCTTCCTATCTCAAATTCCTCTGTAATTTCAATTGGATACGGTATCCTTCACCCTTTTGCCTCAACTCTTGGAGTGGCTCGGGGTATTGTTCAAAGCCTACTCTGTTCCATTCCAGTCCCATTCCATGTCTCTTTAAAAGAGGATGGGCACAAAGCCATCGCTCACCCTAGAGCTGGACATCACTTGCTTTTGAGTTACAATGCCACCTTATCCTTTTGTCTCAAAATGCTTACTTTTGTCATGCCCTTTATTCTGCAGACCTTTGGAGGGACACTTGTGTTACAGACCTTTTTCTCCCTTCTGCCCAACTACACAAACGTTTGTTATATCAAAGGAAACCACACAGGTTACTGCTGCAACTGTAAACACATTTAGCTCCACTGAACACAGTTGGACGTGCTTGTAAGTCAACAAGCGTTGGATTTCATCATAAGGGGTTATTGATCAATCTATCTATCAATCTATCAATCTAGTGTATTTTGCATAAAGGAGAATAAATCTCAAACACTTTGGCCAAGAAAGCCAAGCAAATTCAGCAACAGGAATACCTTTCTAAATGAACTATGCAGTGCATGAGAGTAAGTCTCACGGAACTCCTTGAGACTTACTTCTAAGTAGACAGGTGTAGGATTGCACTCTTCCTGTGTTATCGACATGCAAATTTTCAAAGAATTTTTTTTTTGTATGTTCAAGAAATGGTAGTAAAAACTATAAATAAAACATGGAGGAGACAGCATAGAGACTGAGAAGAAAATGGGCAGGATAGGAGAGACAGGGAGAACCTTGCTGTAAGCCTCCTCTTCGTGCCCTGCATATTTTTACTATACCGCCTACCCACTTAAACACACCATTTATTTATTTTTAAATTTGCAGGGGAAGGGAGAATATGAGGAGAATTAGGGGACACATTTGCAAAATTATTAGAAGAGTTTGGATTTGGATTTGATATTCCGCTTTATCACTACCCTAAGGAGTCTCAAAGTGGCTAACAATCTTCTTTCCCTTCCTCCCCCACAACAAACACTCTGTGAGGTGAGTGAGGCTGAGAGACTTCAAAGAAGTGTGACTGGCCCAAGGTCACCCAGCAGCTGCATGTGGAGGAGCGGGGAAGCAAACCCGGTTCACCAGATTACGAGTCTACAGCTCTTAACCACTACACCACACTGGCTCTCTATTAGCAATCTAGAGAGACTGGAGAGAGAGAAATTGCTTTCTTTCAGAATATTTGGACCTCTGGGTGATACATTTAATCAGGCTCGCGGTAAATATGGACCAAATACAAGGACGTACTTCTTCATGCAATGGCTTCCGCAGCTTGTGAAATTCATTCCAACCATCTGTGATAGAAACTCCTATCCCTGTTGACTCTTTAGAGGGATTAGATAAATGTACAGGAGGGCAAAGGAATCTGTTCAGTAGGAGAAATCCTCATTACCATATCATTAGAAAAACAACCAACTGTTCATCATGCCATGTTTGTGAGCTTCCTGGGAGCCTCTTGACATTTTGGCACCTGAGATGGACCCCAAAATGGCATCCTCCTCCCTGGCAGAGAAGAAGGGGTCAGGGAAAATCTACATTAGGAATGGGGGTGGGGGTAGAAGGATTGACATTGGAATCCACTGCCCCGAGGAACCTGCTACCTGAAGTGGTTGCCTTAACTTGTCTCATAGGTGGGCGGCTCTGCATGACAGACTTAGGTGGGCCTTTGGCCCGATCCAGGAAAGCAGTTCTCATATCTGTTTGTTCTTCTATGGATAGGCTATGAAACATGGCAGAAAGCTTGTTAAAGTCCCACCAGCATACGCTTACATTTATTCTTTCTGCCTTCTGCCGTTTTCATTTCTTTCTTTTTTCTCAGTCAATCAAATTAGGTCTCTCAGCCGCAACATTTTCTTTGCTGTCTGAAACAAAGGTCTGGTAGCCAGGTTTAAAGTTCTGTTTAAATTTAGCCTGAGCGAGTGGCTTCCAGACAACCTGCTTACTGAACATTTGTTTCCACAATGTTTGCAGGGAGGTTAGACACTGGCTTTTCATCAGGTGTGGCAGCCCCGTGGGTGCCAGGGGCTGTGGGTGCCATGCAGCGTGCCTGGCCCAGGCACCAAAATTTGTGGGTGCTGTTGCAGGAATTTATGTATGGGGGGGTTGCCCCTCCAGCAGATATCATGCACATGCAGCCCACTACCAAAACCAGCACAATCACTTTTGTGATTTGTCCCCACAAAACACTTCATCACAGTGTCTTCCTATCTATTCAAAGGGCATCTGCTGCACAATACCAAATGTAGCAATTCACTGATAATTTTATCTATGTACCGGCTCACTGGGAAAACTTCAGAAATTCATATAGGCATGTGAGCTCAGCAACTCAGCAGCCCTTCTGCCTAAGTGATAATCCCTGGCATCCTGATACCTGAGTGCCAGACAGGTAGCCATTCCATAAATAACAAACCCAGATGAAGACAAAAGGGTATGATTAACTTGGCTGGGAAACAGGGAAATGTAAATATCTCTTTGGTTTCCCTTGATGGGTGTGTGTTGGAGGGCAAGGGGTGGAATGTGGCAGGGTCCAGGATGCTCAGATTACTGCCGCCAGACCTCCCCTTTTCATGGTGTAACCATGATGTATTAGTGATGTAGTTCGGGGTGTGTGTAACATGGGGATTAAAGGTAAAGGGACCCCTGACCATTAAGTCCAGTCGTGACCGACTCTGGGTTTGCGGCGCTCATCTCGCTTTATTGGTTGAGGGAGCCGGCGTACAGCTTCCGGGTCATGTGGCCAGCATGACTAAGCTGCTTCTGGAGAACCAGAGCAGCACACAGAAATGCAGAATTTCAAACTGCTAGGTTGGCAGGAGCAGGGACCGAGCAACGGGAGCTCACCCCGTCGCGGGGATCCGAACTGCCGACCTTCTGATCCGCAAGTCCTAGAAGGACATGGGAATTAGCAGCTAATAAAAATTTGGGTTCTCTTTTGTATGGGGCTTCCATCTTGTTTCACCTGGTGGCAGGTGGGAGTCCTGTTGTGACAGTCATCAATAAAGACCAAGCCTATTGGCTACTGTTTTGCTCTGGTATTCCTGGCTGGTGTCCTTATTTTTTTGTCCAAGGGAGCCCTCAGATTTCTCCGTTAACAGTGCCCAGCCCCTTCTTGGGGAATTTTCTGGGTGCTTGGGTACCCAGGGCCCCAGGGAGTTGGCACCTATGCTTTTCATTGAGCATTCATTCCAATTTGTCTGTGGGGAGATTACGTGACAAGAGGGCTTGTTGTTCAAGAGCACTAATCCACTTTCATTGTGCAACCTGAATTTGCTTGTGATTAAATCCTACCCAAAGATAGCAAAAATGTCCGGAAGTGCACTTGGTGTCCTCCATGACCAAAGGATATGTCAGGAACTATAACTGTGTGCATTACTAATAGACTTTCAGCTGGAATCTGATGCTAAAGCTCCCTTCACGGTGTTCCCTTTTTCTCCGCTGCAGATAAAGCATCCATTTGAAGGCTGGCCTGGCCGTAAGTAACCATAGGAGTGCAATCTGAGCAGATTAGTGAAACAGTGGACAGCAAACAACCCTTAATAGAACCACCCCTCTCTTCTTCAATATCAAAATGGAGCATTTTCCTGAAAAGGACAAACAATGCCTGCTGCTTGGTCTATGGTTTTCACTGTTCTTTTCCATTTTACTCATAAATCTACAAGAAAGGGGTGGGAGTGGGGGAAAGGAAGGAAAGGTAACCAATAATGTTTATTCCCAAGTTTTCCAGAGTCAGCAAGTGCTGAGAGAGTGTATCATTAAGAAAATGAGACTTCTGAGTGTACAAATGCCAGCAGGAGGGAAAGTCACTGTTGCTTATTGTCTACTTTGGTGCCACATGGAAAGTTCAGCTAATCCTCTTAGTTACAGAAAGGAAAGATTGTTATCTCAAGCAATTTGCTGGCTCTGCTCCTTTTATTCTCTTCAGTTTTCTTCCTACCTAATTGAACACCATTTCCCCCTCTGGATCTTGTTTTGAGTAATCATGTGGCTGTATCAGGGAAGGAGTTTTTTCTTTGTGGGGGGGGGGGATAATAAGATAGTGATTCTTAAGCTTTAGGCACACTTTTCAGTAATCTGTAAAACCACAAGAAGAAGAATGCAGAAAAATGCCAGAAACCTTTTCCCACCGCAAACAGTAGTGCACACCCAATTAAAACTTGACTCCTTCTGCACTCTGGGACACCTCTACCGAACACATGGTCTTGGGATATACTCTGTGTTTGTGACATCTTTGTCAGGCAGGACATAATTGTTCAAGGCTGATTTTTTACGCTATGGCTGCTACATCTTAGAATCATAGAATCATAGAATCATAGAGCTGGAAGAGACCACAAGGGCCATCGAGTCCAACCCCCTGCCAAGCAGGAAACACCATCAGAGCACTCCTGACATATGGTTGTCAAGCCTCTGCTTAAAGACCTCCAAAGAAGGAGACTCCACCACACTCCTTGGCAGCAAATTCCACTGTCGAACAGCTCTTACTGTCAGGAAGTTCTTCCTAATGTTTAGGTGGAATCTTCTTTCTTGTAGTTTGGATCCATTGCTCCGTGTCCGCTTCTCTGGAGCAGCAGAAAACAACCTTTCTCCCTCCTCTATGTGACATCCTTTTATATATTTGAACATGGCTATCATATCACCCCTTAACCTCCTCTTCTCCAGGCTAAACATGCCCAGCTCTCTTAGCCGTTCCTCATAAGGCATCGTTTCCAGGCCTTTGACCATTTTGGTTGCCCTCCTCTGGACACGTTCCAGTTTGTCAGTGTCCTTCTTGAACTGTGGTGCCCAGAACTGGACACAGTACTCCAGGTGAGGTCTGACCAGAGCAGAATACAGTGGCACTATTACTTCCCTTGATCTAGATGCTATACTCCTATTGATGCAGCCCAGAATTGCATTGGCTTTTTTAGCTGCCGCGTCACACTGTTGGCTCATGTCAAGTTTGTGGTCAACCAAGACTCCTAGATCCTTTTCACATGTACTGCTCTCAAGCCAGGTGTCACCCATCTTGTATTTGTGCCTCTCATTTTTTGCCCAAGTGCAATACTTTACATTTCTCCCTGTTAAAATTCATCTTGTTTGTTTTGGCCCAGTTCTCTAATCTGTCAAGGTCGTTTTGAAGTGTGATCCTGTCCTCTGGGGTGTTAGCCACCCCTCCCAGTTTTGTGTCATCTGCAAATTTGATCAGGATGCCCTTGAGTCCATCATCCAAGTCGTTGATAAATATGTTGAATAAGACCGGGCCCAAGACAGAACCCTGTGGCACCCCACTAGTCACTCTTCTCCAGGATGAAGAGGAACCATTGATGAGCACCCTTTGGGTTCGGTCAGTCAGCCAGTTACAAATCCACTGAGTGGTAGCATAGTCAAGACCGCATTTTACCAGCTTCTTTACAAGAATATCATGGGGCACCTTGTCAAATGCCTTGCTGAAATCAAGGTAGGCTACATCCACTGCGTTCCCTTCATCTACCAGGCTTGTAATTCTGTCAAAAAACAAGATCAGGTTAGTCTGACACGACTTATTTTTCAGAAATCCATGCTGACTATTGGTGACCACAGCATTCCTTTCTAGGTGCTCACAGACTGTTTGCTTAATGATCTGCTCCAGAATCTTCCCTGGTATTGATGTCAGACTGACTGGGCGGTAATTATTTGGGTCCTCTCTTTCTCCCTTTTTGAAAATAGGGACAACATTTGCCCTCCTCCAGTCTGCCGGGACTTCGCCTGTTCTCCAGGAATTCTCAAAGATGACTGCCAGTGGTTCTGAAATCACATCTGCCAGTTCTTTTAATACTCTTGGATGCAGTTCATCTGGCCCTGGAGACTTGAATACATCTAGACTAGCCAAGTATTCTTGTACTATCTCCTTAGTTATTCTGGGCTGTGTTTCCTCTGCTGAATCATTTGCTCCAAATTCTTCAGGTCGGACATTGTTTTCTTTATCGGAGAAGACTGAGGCAAAGAAGGCATTGAGGAGTTCAGCCCTTTCTGTGTCCCCTGTTTGCATTTCACCATCTTCTCCTCTGAGTGACCCCACTGTTTCTTTGTTCTTCCTTTTGCTACGAACATACCCATAAAAGCCTTTTTTGTTGCTTTTAACCTCTCTAGCAAGCCTGAGTTCATTCTGTGCTTTAGCTTTTCTGACTTTGTGTCTACACGTGCTGGCTATTTGTTTGAATTCCTCTTTGGTGGTTTCCCCCCTTTTCCATTTTTTGTACACATCCTTTTTTAATCTTAACTCAGTTAAAAGTTCTTTAGATAGCCACCCTGGCTTCTTTAGGCACCTTCCATGTTTCCGTCTCATTGGTATTGCCTGAAGTTGTGCTTTTACTATCTCCCTCTTAACAAACTCCCAGCCATCATGAACTCCCTTTCCTTTTAGTATTACTGTCCATGGGATCTCACCCAGCACTTCCCTAAGTTTTATGAAGTCGGCTTTCTTAAAGTCAAGAAATTGAGTCCTAGTATGCTTGGCTGCTCCTTTCCGCTGTATAGTAAACTTCAGAAGAGCATGATCACTCGCGCCTAATGATCCTTCCACTTCTACCCCACTAACCAGGTCATCAACATTGGTTAGGACCAGATCTAAAATGGCTGTTCCTCTTGTTGCTTCTCCCACTTTCTGGACAATGAAGTTGTCTGCAAGGCCAGTGAGGAATCTGTTTGACCTTATGCTCTTGGCTGAGTTTGACATCCAACAAATATCCGGGTAATTGAAGTCCCCCATTACTACTATCTCCCTTCCTTTTGCATGCTTGGCCATCTGTTCCAGGAAGGCATCATCTATGTCTTCCGTTTGGCTTGGGGATCTATAGTAAACTCCCACAATGAGGTCACTGTTATTCTTCTTAATGGCATGGAGAATGTGCAAATAGCAATACATGCCTGTTGTCCAGCAATGGCTTCTGTTTCTCTTTACCTTGCATATTACCGTATTTGTTGCACCATAACACTCACTTTTTTCCTCCTAGAAAGTAAGGGGAAATGTCTGTGTGTGTTATGGAGCGAGTGCCTGCGGGGGGGGGGGATCTGCCGCAGTCGTGAGCAGAGGATCCATGGTTCCCCTTCCTTCCCTCCTCCGTGGTTACAAAGCATGGATCCACATGGATCCTCAGGATTTTTGCATTGGGCTACTCCAAACTCACTGTCAGATCACATGTCTGTGGCCACAGCATGAACCACAAAAATCATATATCCACTATTTCGTTTAGAATATTTTTTTCTTGTTTTCCTCCTCTAAAAACTATGTGCGTGTTATGGTCTGGTGTGTGTTATAGAGCGAAAAATACGGTGATTCCTTTGGGTAGAGCAGACAGTACAGCTGCACTGGCATGCAGAATGTGTTGATTCAGAAGCTTCTTGTCTGCAGAAAGGAAGAAAACTAGAAGAGTAGTACTGAGTACAAGAAGGCTTAAGAATCAGTAAAACTGGAAAATATGGATGAGAGCTAGTCTATGCTGTCTCTTAAAACTTCACAAGGAAGTAGTTTGCATGCATTTTGAAGTGAAATGTGGTGAAAAATTCGTGCATATACCTTCACATTTGACAGGCAGAACAACTATCTAAAGTTGAATTGAAAGGATCTCATGAGAATTGATCCTGTATAATTTAGTGATTGTGATGTATTATAATTATAGACCAGTCACCCAAAACCTGCCAGTCTGACAATGTGGAATAAGAAATGAGAAGCACATTGATAACATGTTGTTTTCACTTTCATGGCTTAACTGAACTTAAAGTCATTCAGTTTCAAAGAGTGGGGGAGCAGTAGTGAATTTTGAAATGCAAGAGGAAAAGAGAAGGAAATAAAAAAAATATGCTAATTCTGCCACTCATATTCTACTGCCTAGGATGTTATTCCTGAATGTTGTGTGAGGCTTAAATGAAAATATAATTACACCCCTAAAGCCTTTTAATAGTTGTTAGGTGGGTGGGTGGGTGGGTGGGTGGGTGGGAAAGCTTATAGTGGCTATTGAGTCATTTTAACTATCATTGGATCTGAACTCCACATGCAGAAGGAGTATGTTGCTTTCACAATGTGCCAAGAATGTGCTATCAGTGTTTGTGCTGTGATTGACCCAAAATTCACAACAAATTGTATGTTGACAAAGTATTTATTATAGCCCAGTATCAAGCTTGAACATTCTAGGAACATTCCTCATCTGTGGGATGCTATAACTGAGTTAGCATTTTGCCCACCTGGCAAAATTACTGCTATGAAAGAATTATTCACAACCTTCATTGCCCTACAGGTATTTATTTGAGGAATTTTTGCCCTGCCCTTTAGCCAAAAGGGCTCCCAGGAGAGGCCTAATATCCATTGCTGATTCCCTAGACAGCTCCATCTCCATCTAGGCTATCTGCTGTGTCCCATACACACCTAAATTCTTGTCTGGCGTCTCCCCAAATAGATCTCTAATAGTGAAGCTATCTGCTTCCAGATGAACACTCTTCTGCCGGCTCTGTACTTCTTACTGGACCCAACGCCACCTCAGCTCCTAAGAGCCTTGGAATAAAGGGGGAGAATCTGGGGGCTGAGGCATGAGTCCATGTACAGAGTTGAGGGAGGCAGACAAAGTGTCCTTGGGGCTGGGTAACATTGGACTTCTCCCCTGCAACTGCAAGTTCTTAAGTGTTCCCAGTTGCCCAGGAGGTTTCTGTAAGTCCCACTAGGCTTCCTCAGATGAGGTCGACCTGGAGTCATGGTCAGGCTGGACTCTGAAAGGAAGATGGTCTCTGTTCTCAGGCTTACAACCAAAACATGACTGAATTTTACAAGTGTATTATATGTCATTCCAAATTCAGGGCAATCTCTAGGCAGGATGTGTCTTCATGCTGCAGTGTGAGCAGGTACTTTTTGTAGGGATGGCCTGAGGAGCAAAAGCAGTGTTCTGATGCTCCCATCACCTGGAGTGCTCTTCTGTGTTTAGGACCACAATAGGCACTGATGTCAATTGCTTTTTGTCAGTTCAGGGCTCCTTAGCAATTGCTCCCCCTTAGTGCTTGGTCACAGTCACACTGAACACAATGTTGTCTCTGAATATATAAGGTACAGTACTTCCAGGCTATCACTGTTTTGGGGTGGGATTCAATCTCACACTGGTTCCGCAATTAAAGTTGATTTGGTGCTCCTGCACAACAAACTTGCTCCCTTTGATCACCAGTTTGATCTTTTCCAATAAAGAAAAGGATGGAAAAATGCACTGGAAAGTGTGGGATAATAATTGCATGATGCAGCACCATAAAATGTCATAACAAATGCTCAATAAACAGCCAAAATCGCCTAACCTCCTTGTGAAATCAGGGCAATGGTGCAATTAATTGGCCTGGAAGTAGCCACAATCTTCAGTATGACATTTTATTTTATTTCTTTTTATTTTATTCGTTTATAAAATTTTTATATCACCCTTCATCCAAGGGCCACAAGGCAGTTTACAATACGAAAACACAAACATACATAACATAGCAACAAACAAAACACGACTTTCTGCTAAATGTGATTGTGCCATAACCATAACCCTGAGCAGCAGCCAGGAGAGAGGGGAGGGGAACCAACTGAATTAGGAAGGCCTGTGGTGCAAGCCACAGAGGTACTGAAGCTAGACCCAGGCCTTGACACTGAGCCTCAAGTCGTAGACCTTCAGACTGGGACCACTGGAGGCATCACCCGCTGAGCCAGACTCACCTGAGAAACCAGCCACCTTTACACCAGGGACCAGGGGTGTAGCCAAGGGGGGCAGAGAGGAGCAACTGCCCCCCCCCCTTAGATCAAGTAAAACAATAGGAATACTTAACTGACCAATCACGTTGGTTCTGCCCTCCCCCCAACAAAGTCCTGCCCCCCCCAACAAGGGGCTCCTTATTTCCTGTGCAAGCTCATACTGGCAACACACAACTGACAGAGAGGCAACAGACTGCCAAAGGCCTAGCCCTTTAAGACTCTCTAATATTCAGGAAGGGGGTGGAGACTGGGCGGGGTAGTCTGGCCCAAGAGGAAGAAAAGGATTTACTTAAGCTCCAGACATCAGTAGAGCAAGTTGTCTACATGGAGCTATCCAAGGTCCTGCAACTTCAGCCTGCTCCTATCTGCTACTACACCATAGGACTGACTGGATTCAGTAATTCTAGAAAGGAAGAGGGCAAATGCCTTGTCATTGAGTTCCTGCCTTTTCTTCCTTCCACAGTAATTCCAACTATATATGGCTTGCTTAGCCACCTAGTGGAGCTTGTGTTAGTTTGCAATTTGCTTTTCAAGGGAGGGTTTTATTTATTTATAAGTATTTTGATACTGTCCATCAATCATATTCCCAGGGCAGTTTGCAAAAAAAAAGAAAAGAAAAAAAAGAATAAAGCCATTAACCAATTTAATTTTAAATAAAGCCATTAAAATTTAAATACAGATAACATGAGAAACTAAAAGTCCATAGTCATAAGACCACCACATAAAAATGAGTCAGGGGAATTAAAATTGCATTCCAAAAGTGTGGGGGAAAGAAGGTCATTGTCAGGTGTGGAGACAGCATTCCAAAACTGATGATATTAAAGCACTAGCTAATAAAAAAAAGTCAAGCTTCTTAAAAGGTCTGGAAGAAAAGAAAGGGTTTAGCCTGGCAACAGAAATATGTTAAAGTGGGTACTGGGTGAGCCTTTTAAGGGAGAGCATTTCACAAACAGGGGGCTACCACTGAATAGGCCCTGCATACTTCGCAGGAGGGGGCATTTAGTGGAGGAACTCTATAGGTGACCTTAGTACCTACATAGGCTCATATGGGAAGAGGTGTTGATTCACATAGAGGAGGGAGAAAGGTTGTTTTCTGCTGCTCCAGAGAAGCAGACATGGAACAATGGATCCAAACTACAAGAAAGAAGATTCCACCTAAACATTAGGAAGAACTTCCTGACAGTAAGAGCTGTTCGACAGTGGAATTTGCTGCCAAGGCGTGTGGTGGAGTCTCCTTCTTTGGAGGTCTTTAAGCAGAGGCTTGACAACCATATGTCAGGAGTGCTCTGATGGTGTTTCCTGCTTGGCAGGGGGTTGGACTCGATGGCCCTTGTGGTCTCTTCCAACTCTATGATTCTATGATTCAGGTTCTGGGGTCCCAAGTAATGTAAGATTCTATAGGTTAAAATCTGCACCTGGAATTGAGCCTGGAAAGAAACTGGTGCAGTGAATGAGACCCAGTGTAATATGCCCAAGCTTCCTGGTACCCATCAGTAATCTTAGCACCAGTTTCACCATCAGATGTCATTTTGGAACTGTCTTCAAATGCATCTCCATATATAATACCCAACATCACTCGGTCCATTCACCATGAATGAGGCTGTGCCAAAACATGAGCTGAATGTTTCTGGCACACAGCCATGCATATATTGGATAGTAGCTGTTTTAAGGCCACTGTTTCAGGATTACCTCTTGATAACACTTCTGAAACATATTCTTGTTACTTTAGTATGCTTTCATACTAAATGTCAAAATCATGAGGTCAGCAAATAAGCCGCACAATTTGCCTGCCTTATATTTGATGGTAAATATGTATATCTACCATATACAGTATAAGGTTTGCAAACCACCCTGGAATCCATTTTTGATGAAGGTTGGTTTAGAAGTCAAATGAATAAATAAATAACATAAAAATCCTTGACCAGCATATGCAATCACACTGCATTTCCTTCTTTCTTCTTGATACAGTGCTGTCAAATTGGCATCTGTATGTAATATATATGGAAGCTTCCAATCAGCAGGCCCTGACAGGTGCAGTTGTCAGCACTTTTTCATGGCTGCAAATGCTTTCTGACATTCATTAGCCTATTGTTCTCTTAGTTCTTGACAACTCCTTCCATGCTTCTGTTCTACAATGTCTTGAAAATCCCAGGAATGTTCTTGGATTTCATGGTTCTTGGCTAATCCTTCAAAGCTGGTCATTTGTCAGGTTCAGATCATAGACTCTCCTGTAAAATAACAAGTTGTTTGGAACAGCTTGCATTTAGGAACTGGGAGTCTAAACTTAACTGACAGCTTTAAACACTGAAGTGCATTGTCCTAAATGGTCTGAAAATATTATTGTCATTCAAGAATTATGTGACTTTATTGAGAGTAATGTTTTTCACAACACTTTCCACCATCTTTTGGATGATTGCCAGAGCATTTGTCAGTCCTTGTGGCATTATATAGAATTGCTGATTTCCTATTGAGGGTGGTAAACACTGTTTTAGGTCCATTTTCCTTCTCCACTTCCATTTGTTATTGTCCACACTTCAAATAAAGGATATTGAATTACTTAGATCAAGGAAGCCTGAGCAAAATGTCTTCTGTTCAGGGTAAAGGAAAAGTGTTCTTCCTGAAAAGATTCCTGTCCACCACCTCTTTATAACCTCCCCTTTTGCAATCTCACACCTTTTAGGCAATGCAGCATTGAGAACTCACATGCTGCAGCTGCTCAGTGATTCTGTTGCAAAATGTAGTAACTGTCTTGGTAATTTGAGTTTTACCCACGACCCCATTGGATCTCTGTATCTTCTATCCTGGCAACAACCTGACAGTTCCAGAAACATCTTTTACCTCATCTGGAAGTAATGTTTGCTTGCATCTTTCCATCTTACAATTATTTCATAAGTGTGTGTGTGTGTGTGTGTGTGTGTGTGTGTTTGCAACCTTTTCTGTGCCAGTGGGCATCAATTTAAAGCAGAGGTTCCAAATCTTTCTGATCACAAGGCCCACCTGAGAAGGCTAAGAAGTACTGAAACTCACCAGTCACAAAATGGTGTTATGGGGGCACAGCCAAGCACAAAATGACAGCAGACAGCACTGGAGTTTGACATTATCAGTAGGCAATTACTGTCATTATCTTCTGTTAACATTTAATGTAGAAATTGCTGAATTCTTTGTCATAGTGACAGGAAGTTCCATAGTTCAGCACTCAAACTAAATTCAGACACTGACTCTGCAGGTATCATGATTGAGCCTCCCAGTTTTAAGCCAAATTTAAGCTCTTAGTGGAGAAGGCTCTGCATTTTATACATTTTTCTTTCTTTCTTCATGCCTCTCAAAGTACTTCCACTAATCTCCTGTCATTTTCTCCTCTTCTCCTTGTGCAATGAATTTGTATCCTATTCCCACCCAAAACTGCAAGTTTCTTTTAACCGTCTTCCCTCCCACAACAGCTTCCCTCTCCTATTCCCTGCTTCCCTATTCCCAGTTTATTATTATTACTTGAAAAATGAATATTTTATCTCTTTCTAATGTGCTTCAGTGCCCCCTCCAGCGGCTCTTTCCTCCCAGAGAGGGGAGGCTTCCTGGCTCTTCCCCAGGCAGGGATGAAGGAGGCCTGTGAGCGTGAAGCTGAAGGGTCAGAGGGCAGCAGCCCTGGGGGCTTCCTCTTTGCCTCTCCTTCAGATCATCTATCCCCCTGGCCTCTCTGTACTTTCTCTACCTTCCTACATATTTGGCAAGCCACACTGTCCATTGACTCCCATTCGTACTCCTGCTGTCCTTTCTCCCCTTCCGGCTTCCTGCTCAACCAACTCCCACTTCCTCACCATCTTATTTACTCATTGTAGATGGGGGCAGCTGCTGTTAAACTTCTGCCCAACCACAATGCCGCTGTAATACCAGAGAGTGGCTGTGGTGCAGAGGCCCACCGGTGGCCCCTAATCCACAATTTGAGAAATACCAGCACCAGTCTGCAATCTCTTCAGGAAATACATGCCTGCAGTTTGTTCACAGCTATCCTTTAACTACCTTCACAATAACAGGTTCAGATGCTGGTCTTAATGAACACACCAGGGCAAAACCTGTTTGCCTCTTGTAGGTTCCACATCCTTCCTGAGGAGCTCTAAAAGTAATAATGATATATCCCAAATAAGGAACTTCTTGACCATCTCCCCCTATCATCTGCAGGACTTTTTCAGTTGGATTTTCTTTTGTGTGTTTTATATGTTTCCTGTAAAATGTCTCAGTTATGCAGGTTACCTGGGATCCTGTATTTTGGCTGTCTCCTAGTGCAGACCCAGGTCACTGAGCCTGAGTTTCCACAGCCGCCACCTGCCATGAACCACCATTAGCAGCAGCAGCAGCAGCAGCCGCCATGTTCTAAGCTTTTGATAATATTTTATTCTTGCCAATTATGCTGTTTTAAATGTACATTTTATATTTGACTTCTTTTAGTAATGCTTTATCTTGAAATCTGCAAGATAATATTTTAGTTTCCTGTTAATTACATTACTTTGAATGTATACTTTATATTTGACTTTCTTCAGTAGCATTAAATTCTGGATTGTTTTATTTTATGGTTTGATGTGTTGTAAACCACCCTAAGATCCCCTCCTTAAAAATATAAAGCGGCACAGAAATGAAAATAATAATAATAATAATAATAATAATAATAATAATAATAATAATAATATCTATTAACAGTTGCATGAAGCTCTACCTATGAAGATCCAGACCCAAGATGGCTCGCTATCTAGTTAACACCAGAGTTTTTGGAAACTAACTTCTTTTCCACCAGATCTGTATTGCACAGCTCATTTACCTCACTTGTAGGCTGTTTTCCCCCATAGAATTGTAGAGTTGGAAGAGACCACGAGAATTATCTAGTCCCTGCAAGTCAGGAATATTTTGCCCAAAGTGGGGCTCAAACCCACAACCCCGAGATTAAGAGTCCAACTGAGCCATAGAAGAACCATGCATTAAGATAAGCAGATCCTTTAGCAGCTGAGGGTGCCTGAAAATCATTTTGCCTAGGCAGATGCTTCCCTTTCTTAGAAGAGATATCCATTTATATTGCAGTAACATCAATTTGAGCCACATTTTATTTTCCATTTGTGTTGATTTTCTTCAACAAATTGCCCACAGCTTCCTGCTTCCATACTTTTAGGCCACAGCCAGATGGAAAGGTTGTAACAGGGCTGTGTACACAAAGCAATTTAGAGTGCTTATGATGCATTCCATGGGTGCATTTTTTCATGTTGTGCACATAATGTCCTCATACTAGGGGAAGACCCCCCGCTCCCCCCAAAAAATCTGGATTTACTTGATTTATGGATGATGAAACAAGGAAAATAAATTCAACAGAAAATCACATGTCACCCAACTGTGTACGTACTGAAGCACATTGTGTGGCTGGGTTTGTGTGTGTGGTGCTGTTTTCCTGGGTGCAAGTTTGGTACAGTGAAAAACTTGTATCTAAAACATAATAAATGGCCACATGCACTCATAAACAAATTCCTGCATGTGTACCCACCATGGGACCCAGGACTCAGGGAGGTTGGGGATCTACTAATTTCAGGGTAGGAGGTGGAAACACCACAGTGCAAATACATCCCCTCAAGCACCACCACTAGTGTGATGGACAAACATGCTAAAAATCACACATGAAAAAATGGATCTGTGTGATCCTCAGACACTGGTATACACTATGTGCACAGCCCAGGTGATGCAGCCCCCTCCAGCTGAAAAACGTTAGCTATTACCGCTCTGCAGTTTGACACGAGCTGCTTGGTTTGCAATGGCTCCATTTTCTTCCTCATATTGTAGAAGCTTATAGAGCAGCTGTGTGAATATGACACCCTAGAAGCAGAATGACTGTCTGAGCAGGTCTTAGATGGAGCTTCACAATCACCTAAACCTCCATGAATAAATTGCTTTATCAGCTGCACATCAGAATTTGCTGGCATCCACAAGTGCGTTTTCTAACACTTTTCTCCGGCAACTGTTTAATCTCCTCAGATTCTCTAAGGGGTTTTCCACAGACTTTTGGAATGTCTGTAGAAATTGGGCACATTGTTCATTAGCACTGGAAAGAAAGTTATGTGCTGACAAACATTCTACTGCCGTCACATTTCCCTTCACTGAAGGCTACACTCAAAGCTGGAAGGGAAAGACTTTCTATTAATTTTCTTTTGCCCTCTTACTGATGGCAATTCTCAGTCCACCAGTAGCTGTTGTATTAGCAGCTTCCAGGTTTCAAAATCCACCTCACTACTGGGAATTGAAGAATGACATGAAAAGCCATTCAGTCTGAAGGATGTGTGAAGGTAAGTGGCAGTTTCCTCATTAGATTTTACCACACGTTCCACTAGTGCCTTTTGCACTCCTTCAGGGATAGTAAAAAAAGGTGTAGTAAGAGTATACATGGTGATTGGGGAAAGCAAAAACTATACCTGCCCAATAGAATACTTAGTTCAGAATCAATAGACTTGCCCCAGAATTGTCATCTGAAATGCCAGCAAACATCTTTTCTATGTCAATATGGGCAAGACTCTCTCTATTTAAATCGGTATAGCAATTTTCTGTTTCTTATCTTATGATCCTAGCTGTACACTACCTAATATAGTTATAAATGACAATGTTTGCCTCAGTAGCCTGTCTTTTTAAAAATCCTATCTCAAAGTCCAAATCAAGTCCTCATCAATCACAACAGGGAATAGCTGACAGAATGCAATCCTATATACTTACCTGGGAGTGAGCTCAGTGGGCCTTGCTTCTGATTAGATATACATATAGCATTGCTCTATCAATCTAATTTAGTGTTCTGTATCCATATACCTGAGTGCTCACTGGAAGGACAGATCCTGAAGCTGAGGCTCCAATACTTTGGCCACCTCATGAGAAGAGAAGACTCCCTGGAAAAGACCCTGATGTTGGGAAAGATGGAGGGCACAAGGAGAAGGGGACGACAGAGGACAAGATGGTTGGATAGTGTTCTCGAAGCTACCAGCATGAGTTTGACCAAACTGCAGGAGGCAGTGGAAGACAGGAGGGCCTGGCATGCTCTGGTCCATGGGGTCATGAAGAGTCGGACACAACTAAACGACTAAACAACAACAATCTATATCATAATACTTACAAAATTCCATTCCAGTAACAGGTAGGTATTTTTTTTTGAAATTAATTGTCACAGAACAGAAGAAAAGAAGCAAACCAATTGTCTTCCTCAGCCACCAGGTGCATCTGTTCCAGTTTGGGGCCCAATGATTTGGAGGTGATGTGTGGTTCTTCCTCATTTACTGTTGTGATTCCACAAATATCACACTACCAAAACCACCTCAAACAGAGCAAGGTTCATTTGTTTGACAGTTTGATTCCTCGTGGTGCAAAAACAGGTATTAAAACATATGTAAACAAATGTGATAGGTTTTATGACTAAATGTACGGCTAATTAAAACAGACCGACAAATGTTTATTATTGTTGACAATCAACTGTGCAACCCGCTCTCTAGCTGTAGCAGGTAAGTTAATATTGTCAGAGTTTAAATAATATATTATTGCAGCACATGTTTCTAACACATTACAGCTGTATGGCCATATAACAAGCAGAAGAAATAAATTGGTTCTCCCCAAGTTGCATCTACTTGGTGCTTCTTTTGCTGTAGTTAGCCTTTCTTGATAGACAGTGATATAAGTAAAAAAACTGCTCCTTTTCCCTTATGGGGTACCCAAGAGCCCATATAGAGTCCTTTGTAGGTTCTCTATCAGTAGGAAAAAATAACAGAGACCAACCAGAGAATATTGAGAAGCAAAGCAGCTAGTAAGCCTGATCTTTATTAACTGTTGCAACAGGGTGCTTCCTCACACGCAGGAGAGAGGAGGAGGACCCAGAACAAAGGTGTGCCTGCCCTTATACAGACATTTTAAATTGCCCGCCCTGGAGTCCAAGACCACTCCCAGATACATCATACCTACATCACAGAAAAGGCGGTCTACAACAGAAATCTGAGTGCATTTTTTACCCTGTCTGCTAGGTTATCTGTTAATGGTCACTTGACTGGATTACCTGGGGAGTCTGGCCATTCTTTTGTAATGATAATACTTAATTCCTGAGCCAGGTGACAGGCTCACCCTATTCACACCTTAAAGTGCCCTTAAGGCAGGATTTGTGAGGACAGAGACAATGGGGAGGTTTCTGCATTTCCTTCCACCTTGTAGAGAAATATTTGTGGTGACTGAAAGAGTCAAAATGGCTTTAGGACTTTTCCTATGGGTTTCAGACATGTGCTTTATATATTTATATATGTGTTTGCTTGGTACATATATGAACATTTTATATATATATATATATATATATATATATATATATATATATATATATGACCTAAACATTCTTAAAACAGAGAGCATACCCTCCAACATGTCCCAGAGAAAAACCAGGATGTGCATCTTTTGGGGCCACGCTCCCGCGTGAGTCACGTGACCCGTACAAGAGCACAGTGCCCCAAAACAGTGTTTCGGAGCTGTGATTTTATGTGAGCGCACAGCCCCCCAAAACAGGATGCCCTGGTTAAATCGGGACAGTTGAGGGGTATGAGAAAGAGCTGAAAAGGAGATACCAACTCTTATAAAACAAAATTCCAGTTATGTCTTGCTGGTCTCTAAAGAATCCCATCAGCTTCCTTCTGCTGACTGGATTTATCCATTCTCAGGAGTTCATAATAAAGGCAGTGTAGGATATTAAAGCTGAGAGCAATTATAGAATCATATGGGCAGCAATATGCCAGGTCAGATTTAGCACCTGATATTTTTGGGCAGCTGCCAGGGACCCAGCACCTGCCTCAGCTCCCGCAGCCCCCTTTCCCTTTCCTCTAATGAGCCCCACGGTGGCATGACAGTTTTTGACATTACCCCAGTTTAGTAATAACAAAATAAATAAATGGGAGCTCTAAGCTCCACAGAACTGCTGCTGGCTGTGCCACTGCCTAGGAACCTAGCCAGGACTCATGGGAAGTCCCATTGATGTAGGAAGGGGCCTTCTGAAGGCAATATGCTGAGCCCCCCCACCCCAGAAGTGGAACTGGCCCTGCCTATAGCATTACAATGACAGCTGCTCTAAACAGGTCACTAAACAACAACACATCACAAACTGAGCTGTAAAACAATGACTAAGTTTTAATTTATATATTTTTTACTGTTGCTATATCTGTATTGTCCCCGTTACACCTAATTGCAAATTCAAATGTATCCCTGTCTTGTTTTATGAGTTCCTTGATATTGTATGTGGGCTGGAACTGGTCTGTGACCGAAAGAATAAAATTCATTCATTCCAGACAATGCTGGGAGACAGTTACTGGTACAGAATCATTTTGACTGATAAATTTCTCTCTCCTCTTTCAGGATCATAGAATTGTAGAGTTGGAGGGGACCACAAGGGTCATCTAGTCCAACCCCCTGAAATGCAGGAATCCCTTTGCCCAACATGGAACTCAAACGCATGACCTTGAGATTAAGAGTCTCATGCGCTACCAACTGAGCTAGCAGGAAAAGGAGATCACAAATCTTAGAAAACTGAATTCCACTTAGGCCCTTCTGATCTTTGAGGTAGACCTTCTATATCCATCGGCTGACTGGATTAAGAAATCCTCCAAGCATGGGAGTAGCTAGGATTTATTGGGGGGGGGAGAATTTTTATTTATTTACTTAATGGGGGGGGGCAGCTGCCCCCTGCCTCCAAGGGTTATTTATCTTCTTCACTGAATCCCCACCCTTTCTTCCATATATGGTGATTCCATATGACTCTGTGAGATGCCTAGCCACCTAGTGGAGAAAATTTTGGGCTCCAGCTAATTTGCACTTTATTCTGCAAGCTGGGCTTATCCACCAAGGTGGAGAGGGCAGAGTGCACTGCCCTAGCCGCTGCAACGCACGTCCGGGCATGTATCTTCCACAGTGTTGGAGATTTACAGAACTGGCATATAAATGTTTTACAATCAATCTTTCCCTAGACACGCAGAGATGGGATTTCAAATCACATTTGGGAACTCTGGCCAGAAAGGATCATTAGAGGAGAAAAGCCAGCGATTTGGAAATTAACTACAATAGCTATGTCAAAATAGATTTTAGAAATACCCTTATGGTGCATGGAGATATTGCAGTTTAACTAAATCCCTCTGTTTCCCATCAGTCAGTGCGCTGACTGGGAAAGAAGAATGAAATTGACTGCGCAGTATAATGGAACAAGGTATCTGTATCTGATGGCGGTTGCTTGTCTTGCTATAACGTTTCTCACATGCACAAGTGACAGCTGCTTGTCACAGGCTGAGACCCCAAGAATACTGCATCTTTCCTCATCCTCCTGCCACATGGAAATAATGCAGGGCATAGAATTATTATGTAATAATGTATTGGGAGATGTCATCCACAAGCCAAGGTCTCACCAGCACACAGGTGCACACCGAGCTCAATTCATTGTTTCTACCTACTAATCCCAATTAGGCTACGGAAACTTTTAACAGGCACCCAGAGGCCATTTTAGGATGGATGAGGGCAAACCAACAGAAACTGAAACTTAAGACAAGATGAAAGTACTGTTAGCTGGAAACAGCTGAACTACATAGAGGTTTGCAACATGTATTGGACAGGGCCGCACACCTCCTGAAGGATCAGGTATGCAGCTTGGGGATAATTCTGTTGTCTGTGGAGGTGCAAGTGTCTTCAGGGATAGAGGTATATTAAATAAATAAATAATTTTGATGGTGTCAATGATAATACTCCAGTGTGGGATAAAGTCAAGGTTGAGTCACAGTCTGCGGTTGCAGACAAAGAAGTTCAAGTCCTGGCTCTGACAAACAGAGGGATAGAATCCCTTATATTCTGTAGTCCCATTGAAACCAATAGGGATATGTGTTGTGATCACTGGGTACTATTTAGAAAGCTTTGTGAAATTTAAAAAAAACAAAAAGCCAAGTGGAAAAACTGTTCCATTTCCCAAAGTGTTGGCATGACCCCTTGTCATGCATTTTGACACTGAAATTTTGCCCAAACAAAATTGGTGCTGCATGAAACATTTCTGGGAAGCCCTATTTTTGCTGCACTAAAAACCTTGAACTTGGTTACTTTCTGTGGCTAGTGTTATCGGACGCTCTTCAAGCTGTTTCTCAAATGCTTTGAAAATATGTTAAACAGCTGGAGAAAGGCATACAGCGCTGTGAAAACAGGCTGTTTTCTCTGCAATCCTTTGCGGCATTTCTCCACCAAAATCACAATCAAGCCAGTTTAAACTATGCTCTGTTTTATAGCATACAATAAATAAATATTAGTTATTTGTTGATCTGATTAATTTGTTGATGTTTTTACATGCTACTTGTTTTCTAAACTGTAATGAAAGGGCATTCCTGCATCATGAGGAATGTTGTTTTAGTGCAGACAAATAGAAACAAAATACTAGCAGGACTACAATTAAAAAGGACAATATACAACAAATACACAGTCAGAATAGCAAAAATGAGTATTTAAGTCAGACTTCAGCAGAAGAAATAAAAAGCCTTGTACTTACGATTGGTTATTTTACTCCCCTTCTAAGTTTTTCCTCCCCTTCTATTGTTTTTTAAAACACTCAAAGCTGCATTCAAAATTAACAAAAAATGCATCAAATAAAGCAATATTAAAAGGCACATATTAAAACAGCTGACATGAAGAACAGTAGAAAGCTGCAGTTAAAAAGAGTTCAGCAGTCCTAAGGCTGTCTGCTTAGAAGCAAGGCCGAATGTGTTTACGATGTCTTACTCCCCAGTAAATCTGTAAAGGAAAGCATCCTAACAGATACTTAACAAGGAGAGAGATGCCTGGCAGATCTCCCTAAGGATAATTTTCCAGTATGTCAGCATCAGTACCTAAAAGACCCTGTCTCATTGCACCTGTTGGATGACACACAAGGGCAGAACAGAGCTTCTGAAGCTGATCTTGAGTGAGGGATGGGGAAACCTGTGACCCTTCAGATGTTATTAGACCCCAACTCCTTACCATTGGCTATGTTGTCTAAGCTAATAGAAGATGGGGTCTAACCTCTGAAGGGCCACAAGTTCCCCATCCCTCACTCAAGATCAACTTCAGAGGCTCTGCTGCCTATTCCACCCTTGCCTGCCTCTTTTGTTTCAAGTGACTGGCATGGGAGCAGATTGTACCTGATGCAACCTCTCCCCCAGGGTTTCATCTGCTTGTTGCGAGAACTAAGGTCTCATCCTGGCAAAAAAGGTGAGGTCTTTTAACCTTCATCTTGGTTTCAAGTGGTTATTGCTTCAGGGGGGGAAAGATTCCCAGTTACTGGATAATGAGGTTTTTATAAGGCAAACAGGAAGCATGGGCTACAATCAGTTAATTCCTTAAAGACCAATCATTGGGTTGATATAATGGTGGTGAAAAATTACTCTTCTTGGATTTGTTCAATGAATGAGTGGCTTTCCCATAAAGTCACTGGAAGATTCTTTAGGCTTGTTGACAGTCTGTTATTTTGATGCAAAAAGACTTGTTTTTGTGGGTAAAAGGTTTTCTTCGCTGCCCAG
Source organism: Podarcis filfolensis (assembly GCF_964270895.1). Lineage (NCBI taxonomy): Eukaryota > Metazoa > Chordata > Lepidosauria > Squamata > Lacertidae > Podarcis > Podarcis filfolensis. Next base: position 64,381,016 of record NC_139607.1, on the reverse strand, counting down.
AACTCTAGCTCCTTTTTTAGGGTGCTGCAAAGTAAGTACTGCCCCCTACTGCCCATTCACATAGGTCCTCCAGAGCAGGGAAGTTCCATCCCTACCCCATGTTTTATCTGATTTTTACCAAGGTAAAATGAATTCATTTAAGACTTCACCACCAGCAACTGTGACACTACCAAACCCAGACCTGTGCAATAATATTTGCAGTTATGTAGATTTGGGCATGATCCCACCTGTCTCTGGTAGGGATGAACAAATCTGTCATTTTCTCATCTCTCTAATCTTATGTTGAGTTTGCCACATCTCTGCACCAGTTTGCAAAATTTTTGTTAAAAAATCTTTATGAAATTTGTCGGCATTTTGGTGTACATTTCTCCCAATAAACACATTTTTGTATGCAATTTTGAAAAATATACACATTTTGCACAAACCTTTTCCCAAAATAATGCATTTTGTATGTTATTTTCACCATTTTATGTACACCATTTTATGTACACCTCTCCCTTTTTTGTGCACATTGGTTGGGGCCAATTGGTTGCACTGGAAAGTTTGGAGAGTTGCCAGTTTCAAAGGATCAATTCATGTATTATTTTGGAAACTGTGAATTAGGTAAGTTTAAAATGCAAGCCCCGCTCCCTAATACCTGGCCTTGGTCCTGCAAAGATTTATCCCTGGAATAACCCAGGCGAGAGGGGAGCTTATCAGAGCCAATATCCAATTATGGACAGGAATAAATGTCATCTCTTGATTACACCTTTTAGTTGGTTGTCCCAGAGTTTGTTAACCTTCATTTTGTGCCTCTGGCATGCTAAAGAAGGTATAGCAATTTCAACTTTCTATATTAGAGGGGAGGAAGCCTTTCATATATGGCACTCTCTCCCCCACCCCTCCGGAAAAGCTTTCTGAGAATGTGCAAACGAAGCCATTTTCCTTATCCAGCGCTGATCCTCCTTCACACTTGCAGAAGCAACAGAGAGAAAAAGAAGAGCTATGGAAAAGCCTGGTCAAGATGATGCAAGGAACAAAGCCCAGAAGAGAGCTTTCAGTTGCAGCTAGTTGAACAGAAGAAGAATTCTTCAAAGAATTGAACTCTCTCTACCATTCTCGCAGGAAGGAGTCTCATGGGAGGAAGAGAAAACAGCTTTCATTTTAACGAGTCATGGTATTTATGGCCCTTTCATGAGTTTTGTTTGAAAATATGAAAGTAGATGGACTTAAACCTTGTTTCCAAAGAGAGCAGAGGGAGGTGAGAGCACACGAAAAAGGCAGATGCGGCTGAATCAACTTGCCCATTTAAAAAGAATCAAACACTCTTTTGTCTAAAAACAAGCCTCTTATTTTAAAAATGATGGACAGTCATAATTACCTGAAACCAACTCAAAACACTGGTTAGATAGAAATAGGTGGTGGGAAGGAGTGCCATTTTTATCTGGGGAAAGCAAAGGCGTTTTGGACTTGGGATTTCAGGTCTAGTCTACACATGCAGTAGAATCCTGAGGTAACAGAATCCTGAGGTAATTTTGGATGGCACCTGATGCCAAAAGCTGGTGCCCTAGCACTGTGGCAGGGATTCCTCCTGGACTGGCCCAGCCTGCCTGATTGACAAACCAGCACTTCCCATTTCCCATGATGTCCCAGAACAATGCTATGTCAGGGGCATAGTGGAGAATGTTAAATAGAGGCCCACAGTCACCTGCTGTGGCCAGGTAAGCCGACAGTCAGGGGCCTGGGGAGGCCACGTTGCCAAAAGCCCCATCAAATCTGAATCTGCCCTGGACTACCCTACGTTAGGTTGCTGATGGGGTATGCTATTTTTAAAAAATTGCTTTCCCATGTACTAAGCTTCCTGCAAATACCACCCCATAGCACATCAGTTTTCTGATTGCAGTGCATTGTTAATATAGAGGAGCTTTCAAAAATATTTTTCTCTTCCCCTCCCAACATTTGAAATGATGCAGTCAATTCTATCACCTCAGGCCTCTGCCACTTTATTACTTTATTACCAGCTCATTCTTATGGATGTAGAGAAGAAGCTGAAGATGGTGCCGGGTCTGGCTGCTCCTGATTTATGCAGGGTAGGGGGAAGGTCTGAGGAGCAAGATGAAGTAGAAGGACATTCTGGACAAAGAATAGGCTGGGTGGGGTGAATTTATGGCAAGGAGAAGGGCGACCAAGATGACCAAGGATCTGGAAACCAAGCTTTATGAGGAATGGTTGAGGGAGTTGGGTATGTTTAGCCTGGAAAAGAGGAGACTGAGAGGATATGGTAGCCATCGTCAAATATCTCAAGGCCTGTCACATGGAAGACGGAGCAAGCTCTCTTCCTTCTGATACAGAAGGTGGGGCCCAAACCAATGGCTTCAAGTTACAAGAGAGGAGATTCTGACTAAACATCAGGAGAAACCTTCTGACAGTAAAAGCTGTTCAACAGTGGAATGGTCTCCTTCCTGAGATTGTAGACTCTCCTTCCTTGGAGGTTTTTAAACAGAGGTAGAATGACCAACTGTCATGGACGCTTTAGCTGAGATTCCTGCATCGCAGGGGGTTGGACTAGATGACCCTTGGGGTCCCTTCCAACACTACAATTCTATGATTCCATGATCCATGGCAAACAAACAGATGTGACTCTCTTCCCTTTAATGTGCACACACCAATATATATCCTGGATTTACATTTAAAAGGGATAATCACCACTGTAGCATATGTTTTCTAAGGCTGGGCCTGATGTTTTGTTCCAAAGGTAATTTGTTCTATCTAGTGTTGTCTCCTTTATAGCAAACAAAATTAAAACCTTTAAACAAGATCTCCCCATGTGACCAATGATTGATATTTTGCTCAGTTACAAGTTGTCATGGGAACAAACATTACATTTATTCTCTCAGTAGTTTCCCTTCTATTGATACACACAAGAGAAAGAAAAGGCTCTGTGGTTTGGGATTTAGAAGGAATAATATAAGTTCAATTGTACTATCCACAAGGGAAGAGGGCATATATGCTGTAAGAGCAGCTACATTTTCAAACTAGTGGCAAAGGCTGCTGATTTTGTTCCAATTCTAATCATGATGAAGCGGAAAGAAAAAAAACCAAAACCCAGAGTGACTCTTCAATGATTGCAGTAAACAGAATCAAATGAATATCTAAAGCAAATTAGCTGAGCCTCTGTTGTTTCTTTTGATTATTATTGTTAATAATGTTTACTGTTTTGTTAAAGAAATTGTCTCAAAAATAACTTGATACATTTCTGCACACCAATAATTGACTATTGACACAATCCCTTTTTCTTGGGAAGAGCCACTGTCATTAGTATCTTCATCTCAGGTTGAGAATTAAAGATAAGAGAATACCTGTAGGATGAATGCAGTGCTCTGTTCTGGGAAGGGTGATAGGAAATGCAATGGAGGTTGATGAAACTGAGGGGCATTTTAGTCTTGGTTTCTCGTAGACACTGTGGAAGTTTTCTTTCAAATGGGAGGGGGAGACATGGAGCTGGCATGACTTTGTTCTCTATCACTCCGCTCCTCTCTCCTTCGACGGAGCTTCGCCGTAGTTTCTTCTTGCCGATTTCTCCAGGCAGCAATTATGGCATCATCATCCATTTCTTCCTCCTCCTCCTTGCGCATGCTTTGCCTGTGTCTGAATAACTGCCTTGATGCATAACACTCTTTTCTTTCTTCTACCTTTTCTTCTTTCTCTGCATTCTCCTCAGACTTTGAAAAGCTCTGGGTGAACTTTCTCTTGGCTCCAAACTCAGACGTGTCTGAACTGGACTCCTCTTCGCGCTCTTCCAAGCGATGTGACCTGATCCGATTCCTGGTGGGTGGTTCAGGGGATTCTGAGCTGCAGGATGGTTCTGGTGTCCTCCTGAAAAAATATGGCTCTGGACTTTCTTCTCTGGAACTTGTCTCACTGAATTTGGACCGTGTAAATGTGCGAGCTGCCTTATCTTCTTGTGCAGACGCAGAGGAAAATCGCGAGGAGGTTCTCTGCAAGTCATCTTTGCACTGAAAGGTTGAAGAGCGATCAATTTCTTCTCTTTGAGATCTGCAAAAATTATAGCTAGAAGCCTCAGTGTCCACCTCTCTGAAGGATGATCTCCTGTATTTTTCTCCACTAGCATCAGAGGAGTCCTGGTATGAGGACTTTTCTTCTGTTTTCAAGCCACTGAGCCACTTACTTACATTCTTTTCTACCTCCGACCTTATAGCACCTGCTCTGGCAAACTGGCCTGAGAAAGAAGATGCTGTGTCACTCCTGTCGTTATGAGCTTCTAAAGGGTACCTAAGGCCACCAATTACATTTTCTGCATAATTTTCTGCCTTCTCATCTTCATCCTCTTCCTTGATCTTTTTCTTTTTAAATAAAGTGCTACGCTTATTGTCACTGATAACCTTCTCGGTCTGGTAATCTGACATTTTCTCTCTCATCTCTGTTTGCATCTCCCTTTCCTTTCTGTTAAGTTTCTTCAAGTCAACCTCATCGGCAAAGAGGCTGTAAAGAGGCTTGCTTGTTTGTGTCACTTTCCTGCTTGAGCTGGATCCTCCTGTCCTTCCACTCATTGAGGTGTTACAAGACAGCATGGACTGAGTGTCAGCATATTGGTTGCCCTGCTGGTGAAATAGTGAACTAGGTAGTGATAAGCCACTTTGTGCACTAAGCAGAGATGCCTTGTCATCATCAACTGATTTAACACTTGAAGCTAATACCGATGATGGGCGGGACAACATTAGGATCTCATTTTGTTTCTGAGCAATAGTTTCACTAACAACATTGGCAATCCAGTTCTGAATACTGGCTATAGATATAGTGTCTTCTGGGCCAACAGGAAGGTTGGGAACACCTGTAGCTACTGAATGGTTTGACATTGCCGCACTACCGCCTCTAGCCTGAGAGAAAGATGAGCGATTGGTCTGCATGCTCAATACTGAGGCAGAATCCTGTGCACCATTTACGGAAGCTGTTGATGGCAAAAAGGCCGACAAAGGGATGCTTCCACTCATTGTACTTTCTGCCTCCCAGCTGCAGAGAGACTGACTTTCTTCCAGAACTTTCTTTGAGTGTTCAAGTAACTCCATTCGCCTCTGCTTTCTTCTGGAAGAAGCAGAATCTTCACCTTTAGCAAGCTCCACAATATCATCCTTATTCTCATTGCCTACCTTCTTCTGATGTTTAGCCTTCCAGGCTTGGTAAGCTGTCAGGTTGATATCTGACAAGTTCTTCTCCTCTTCCATAGCCTCTTTATTTTGTTGGCTGCCATCTTCATCCTTTGATTTCTCAGAGGCCTCTGAGTCTCTTTTGTGAAATCCAAACTGAATTCTCTTGATTTTCCACCTTTCTAAGGCAGTCAGCTTGTCTTTGTTCTTTTGACAGAAATTATAAAATGAGCTAGTATCAGATAATATACTTTCCTCATCCATATCCCTCCCATTTGTTCCATTGTCAGGCCTTGGATTCTCATGACCACATTTAGTTTTGGAATGATATTTCCGAGAAGCTTCCTTCTCTATCTCCATCATCCTCTCATTCCACATATCCCAGCTGCTTTCTGTAGACATGGAATCTGTACGCCCTCTCCTCATTCTGTTAATGCCACTTGCTTCTAGCTGTTGTTTCAAGATTCTGATCTCTTGGCTACTCACACTTTCTGTTTCACTTACATCATTTACAGAGCATGGCCTTTCGCCCATTCTAGAACCTCCATCCTCCTCCTTGGGAAACAAGTAGCTTTCCATTTGGTACTTTTCATTTTTGGACTGCCACTCTTGGATCATCCGACTCATATCCGCCTCAGATTCCTCCTGTACCTGAAACGTAAGGTCTGAGGGTTTGCTTTCTCCATCCTTGTTTGAAAGTTCCTTCGCAGGCAAGCCTTGCTTCTTCCTCCATTCTTCATAGAGTTGTTCCTCTTCTTCTTCACTGATAAGAGTAGGCTGCTTGGAAACCAAGCTCGATTTTCCCATAGAGGAGGTACTCATTACACTTCCCAGGAGGCTTGTTGTGTCTTCTTCTTCCACCATGATAGAGTGGACTTTGGCTCCCATGATACTTCCAGAATCTTCTCTCCCAGACATCAAGGAAGAGCTTCCAGCTCTGACAACAGAACTCTGGCTACTGGTTGTGTCATCTTCAGAATCATCTTCACCTTCCTCTTCTCGTTCCTCCAATAGCTTTTCATTGAGCTCCCGGAGCTGTTTCAGGAAGCCATCATTGGGATATATGGCGCGCTTCTTGCGTATAGTCATCAAGGCTTCTAAGATTGTCATATGATGAAAGATCATCAGATAAGCAGCTACCAGCACTGCTGAGCGGCTGATTCCCATTTCACTGCTGACCAAGACTTTTCCTAGAAGTAAAATTATACAGTTGGTTAACTACTGCCAGAGGAATACTGGGAAGTGTCGTTCAACAGCATCTGGAGGACACCGGATTTGGGAAGTATGTAATAGTCTATTTCTGAAACAGTTTCTGGATCAAATAAATAGTTGGTGGGGGTGGGTGGGTTCTGCCATCATTAGTCTTGATTTAATTTATCATTAATACCTAAACTGGGAACATGGTAAATTAAGTTAAATAAATGTTTTATATATTTCGTCACAGGCATCTCAAAACATTTTAAGCATAGCAGCAAATGGGGGAATATATACTGTAATCCATTCTAATCCAAAGCAATTCTTATTGAGCTCAGCATGGCTTACTCTCAGTTAAGTGACACCAGTGTTGGTACCATGGTTCCCACCACACAGGCCACTCCTGCATCTTCCCCAAATTTATATTTGCTAATGTTGATAAACCACTGGGGTGAAGCTTGGTGCAAATCCATAGAAGAACAACGATGCTCCAAAACTTGGGAAGAATTTGCCCCCCCCATATTAAACATGTTTTCCATTATTATATGTGTATAAATTATAAAGGTGGTACCCATACTCAGAGGAGAAACTTTAAAATGGACTTAAGTTAGTCATGTCTGTTGCTTTCAATGAGTCCACTCTGAGATGACTTAGTTGGCTTCAACCCAATGTACTTATTTATTTTCATCTTCCTAAATGGTTAACATTGCCATGGTAGAAACATTAAAAACACAGTCTCAAGAGCAGAAGGAACTTCATTGGTGTGTATGAGGGGCCCTAATACCTACTTCTCAAATGATAATGAACCAACAGAAGCTGAAAATGAGAAGTTGTGCAGTTTGCCCTACATACCTCTGTAGGTTAGTAGTGCTTCATCAAGGAACTCTGCAGCCTCACGGAAATGTTTAGAGATGTCCATATCTGGGAAATCATCCACCTCAATGCCTAAATACTGGATGTTCATGCCATTGTAGAAGTCTGGTCCTGTATACACACCAGTGCCATGAGCAGCATTAAGCACATGAGTAATTCCTAGTCTCTTTAGGCGACCTTTATTCACTGCAACACTCCTTTAAGGCAAAGGAAGAGAGGTTAGATTCTGCCTACTTTCTTGAGTATTTGAAAACTAGCCTAAGGCCAGCAATAGAAAAAGGAGTTGAGTTGATGAGGAACTCTGCAAGATTGTGCAGACTGGCAATATGAATGATCTACCCCACAAGTGATTAAAATAGTATTGTAAGTGTTGAGCATGTTCACAATGTGTGTTAACTATCTGGTCGAACCAAAAAGGTTACAATGCACACATTTGCATGCAATGCTAAGACAAACCATTGCCATCTTACCCATAGGCGCTAGGGGTGCGGTGCACCCGGTCACCAGGCTCTCAGGGGTGCCAGGCTGAGAGTCTGGGGCCCGAGAGTTGAGTCCGGAGAAGAGCCCGCCCGTCGGTCGGAGCGCCACAGTGGGCTCTTCTGCTGCGGGCGGCTCTGCGCCATGAGTTCAGGGGCGATTGATCCAGCGAGATGCTGAGGCGGCTGGCCAGCTCCGCCCTCCTGCGCGCCTGGGACTGGCCAACCGGGGGGGGGGGGCGCCGGGCAGATCTTTGCACCCTGGCGCCACATATGCTTAAGACAGCCCTGGCAAACATGCTGGCTGCCAGGAAGGAAACTGCATTCACTTAGCTCTTTCCTGGTCCGTTTAGGTTAGTGCAGCACAGCAGTTAATCACTGTTTGTTCTCCAGTCCCACAATCATGGTTAAACGCTCTCATCTTTAACCATGATCCCAAGGTTTGTTCTTGGTTATAGATCGTAGTAGAAGACTAGCGAGTTTAACCACGACCCCAAGTTTGGATGGTATGCTAAGCAAAACCTTGACTTAGCTGCCATGCCATGTGGAGTTGGCATGAGCTCCCCTTTGCAAGCCAGCATGATTGTGCAGTGCCAGTTATACTTTGGCTTACAGTGACATGTGTACCAGGCCAACATGACAAATCTCTGGAAGTCTCATAACGGTGTTTTATATTAGGCAGATTTATACCTCACCTTTCTAGTGTAGCCACATTACTCTGGGTGGCTACAACACATTTAAAGAACACTTACGAAATCAATTAAGGAAACATCAGCGATACAATAATAAAACAAAGAGTCAGGAGCAGGATATAAAACCAGCTAAAATAGGGCTAGTCTGCTAAAAGTTCATTAGCATGGCAGATCAAATACCTGCCTGAATAATAATGTCATAACCAGGCAATGGATAGTCAAGAGAAAGGGAAATAAACAGACCTCTTGAGGAAGGAAGTTACATAATTTAGGTGGGATCACTATAGCAGCTGTCGCCAATGTTTCACCAAGTCATGCCCCCATTGATTGGTCATACAGGAGAGCCTCCCTTGCTGACTGTAATGAGTGGACATGCTCATTTGGAATGAGATTGCCTTCTGGGTAGCTGAGCCACCAACCAGTTAGGGTATGTAGAAATTTGCTGCACTTCATCACTGGGGTCATAAATGCCCCACTGATAAAATGTTTACTATTGTTGCCCTGGGCACTGTGGCAAATTCAGGGAGCAAATCATCTTCAAGGCACATAAATGATTCTCCCAGTGCAACACCATCAAGATATCTCATAAGGCCTCCGTTCCAATATGTACTGGGATTTTGAAATAAGTGGGTTAAGGAAATATGATGGCTGCAAATGTTAAAAGACTCATATACCAAATTGTGTCATAATCACTGTGATTTGACATTTGGAAACTGTGACAAGCAACCATTGGGGAAAAAGCTTTTTTTATGAACAAAAATGGCTCAGAAATTAGAAGACCTTATTTATAATTCATGCTCTTTTGTTTAAAACAGCGTTGACAGCAGCTGTTATTTGTACATTGGCTGGTCTTCTTCTTAAAGCAGGCTTTATTCATACCATGAATCAGAGAAAATCAGGGCATGGCAAATAGAGGCTGGAACTACATAATATGGTCAACACCTTTCGACCTCTGAAAGTAATGGCTGTGCATTTTCCTCTGGCATCGTTTAATAATGCAAAATGCACGGTGTGATGCCATCACGTTATAATTTTTTCCACCCCCGCAAATGGCAGCCAATTAGGTGGAAAAAGGAAGTGAAAACTCATAATGCCATGTTACAAGTTCTGCATAACTAAATGTTATGAAGGTGATAGAAGGAAGAGACATCAGATTGCCTGTTTCAGTGGCAGTTGCACCTTGGCTGCAAAGTACAATTCTGGCCTGATGGAGGGAAAGGAATCTTCACTTGTCCAATTTAAACTTTCAGATTCCAGCAATTATGTGAGATGCCAATTCCCCAATGCAATAGAAACAGCATCAACTAGTTGACTAAGAAACTGACTTCCCTCATTAGTTTGGTTTAGGGGTTTTTGATCTCCCACCACTGGTGTATGTACAATCTCCTTGACTGCATTCAAATCAAGAATGCATTGTGTCATTCACAGGAATGCAGGCAGGAGATCAGGATATAATATTCACCCTATACAGTGGAACCTCGCATTACGGATGGGATCCATTCTGGAGGTCCATTCATAACACGGAACTGACGTAAGCTGAAGCGCTGCGTCGGCACACATGCACGACGCTATTTAGCGCTTCTGCACATGCGGCAAAGCCCAGAAGTAACCCATTCTGGTACTTCCGGGTTGCCACGGGACACAAGACAAAAACATGCAACCTGAAGCAGATGCAACATGAGGTATGTCTGTAACAGTTTCTGCCTTTATAGTGGTATTCTTTACATAAGTTTATCTTGGGATGGGACATTTGAAAGATTTTATTTTTTCACCTAGGATTATTGATCTTCTTCTCCAGTAAAGTGTGAGAAGTCCAATTCTAGGAATGATAATCAAAGAGAAACAGTCTGCCTACTCACTTTTCTGCTATGAAGACATTTGGCCAGACTTCATCAACGGCATCCTTTGGAGACTCAAGACGGTCTTTCACAAGTGCCCTCTGCAAATCCATGACACATGGTGTGTTGAACAAGCTGGTATCATCTATCTTTTCCTTAACCCGATTGTACAAGTCTTCCACCAGTAGCTGCTCTGCAGATTCGAGCATCCCTGGACACCCAGAATCTGCTTTCACCTCCTTTGTCTTCAGCTCTGGAATGAAACAACACTTACATTTTCAAAATTGCACCTGTTTACCTTTGACAACGGTAAAGTGGCTTAGTCATGCTGGCCACATGACCCGGAAGCTATACACCAGCCCCCTCGCCCAGTAAAGCGAGATGAGTGCCTCAACCCCAGAGTCGTCTGCAACTGGACCTAACAGTCAGGGGTCCCCTTTACTTTTACCTTTGACATGCTTCTCAATGAGTGTTCAACAAAGGGCAGAGTCACACCACTCATTTAAAGCACATTCAGTGCACACGTGGCTCCTCCCAAAGAATCCTGGGAACTGTCATTTGTTTGGGGGGCTGGGAATTGTAGCTCTGTGAGGGTGAAACTACAGTTCTTAGGATTCTCTGGTGGAAAGCCATATGCTTTAAATGTGCATTGAATGTGCTTTAAAGGCATGGTATGGATCTTCTCAAAGTGCCTGGGCCCTTGATCTGAGCAATGTGCACATCAATGCTCAAGCTATAATCTTGATGGACTATTGAATATTGAAATCATATTGATGGGATCTTGGTAAGCCTAAGCCTTGTGATCTTCATTTGAGACCTTTCTCCAGATTTCCACACCTAATGAAGTGAGACAAGGAAAGGGATTTTCAATGACTTTGCCTCCTGTATGAAATGCCTTTCCACAAGAGGCTCACCATGCTATGGTGTTTTAGGTACCAGCTGGATATATTTTTTGTTCTCTCGGACCTTTTAATTATAATGGAGACACCTGTTTTGTGCTTTTAGAACTTTTCGCCAAGTTATTCCCTTTGCTGGTTTCACATTGTTTTAGCTGCCACATTGGTGTTTATTTATATATTCATCACTGGTTTTAGTGCCATGCAAATGTCGAACTTTAGTTTGTATTTTTAATAGTCCATAAACTGCCCAGAGAACTCAGTCACATGAGTATACAAATATTATAGAACAAATAAAATACTGTATCATAGCATTCTACTGTATTATAGTATTTCAATATAGAGTTAAGTAGAATCTCATTCCAATAATGAATGGAAGGCAGAAAGTAGCCTGGCTAGCTTTTAGAGCAAACACTTCATCTACAGTTGCAGAGTGCGCTGTGATGCACCACCACAGAATTCAAAAGAAAAACCCCTAGAGTCTTGTTTAGCAAAATGTAAAAGAGAGACATATCAAGAGGGGTTGTTTGGCACTAGAGTAGCTTTCATACAAGGCCATTTAGCCTTGTTAAGGCACTTGATTATAACAATGAGTAGGATTCACCGAATAGAATGGTAAATCCATGTGCTACTTAGTATAGCATTAAATATCCAACAATACCCAACCCCATGGCTAGGGTTCTTCTACAATATTTAACTTGGAAGTAAGGGCTGTTCAGCAAAGGTCCTCAGCAACTGTACTCGGAAGGTTTATGCTTGCGTCTTTTGCCTCTGATTGCTTCTTGTTCAGTTTGGCAGTAGCATTACTAATGCATTGCCTCTTAACTCGCTGGCTCCTATAACCCATGGTAGGAAGGTTTAATTATTGATCTCTATTCATTATTCTTTTTGTATTAGAGGGAACCAGTAACTAAAGCCCTCTCTCCCCAGCTGAATGGGAGATGACTAATTAAGGGGCAATTGCCCTGCTAAATAGGAAGCATTTAGAGGCAAAGGTGAAGAAACCTTCTAATTCAAGGTACAGTAGCCCAGCGAAGCTTCAGTGACACTTTGCCAGTTCACACACTAGATAGGCTGGAATGGCAAATGTTTTAAATTAAATGCTACCCAAAATATATTAATAAAGATTAATAAAGATATGAGAACAATACAGGAAAACACACGAATGGAATAGTGATCAGTATTGATATCTGTGATTGAGTCCCTGTTAGGGAAAAAGGCGTGGTAATGATGGTGATGATAAAGATGATGTCATATGGAAGTGAGTGCACAAGGACAGCAATTAAAAAATACACTGTGATTATGGAAGTAACCTTAATCAGCAGAGGTTCTATAAATGGTCTCCAGATATTATAAGATAATTGAGTTGAGAGGGAGGGACCAGAAATCATCTAGTCTATTCCTCTATTCAAAAGTGAGGGCACCTACTCACCAGCCTCCCCTTACTCATAAACTCATTGTCTTCATTGCCTTTTCTTTCTGCCTCCTACCTTCGTTGATGATCTGTTTAGCAGCCACAGCAGATGACAGATGGATGGGCTCCATGAAGATGCTCTCAGTGTCTGTATCCGATAACACCGAATATCTGTTAATAAATGGCAACGATGTGAGGCAAGCTTCTACAAGTTGTTTGACTCACCTTTGACAGCCTCCACAACTATTTCAAAACAGAGCAGCCTGAGGGTGAGGGGAGACTGTACAGCAGAACAGGAAGGGGGTGACGCTGGGAGATGGCCCGTGTTTGCGTACACACAAGCAGTTTAAAAAATGTCAAGACAAGTTTAAATTTCCCCATAATGCTTCTTTTATTATTCATTCTCATCAATGTGTTCCTCTTCCCAAAAGTGCTGAATTAAGATACTATAACATAAAATTCATCTACAGAAAACGCTACATTTCCCTTTGTTGTATGTTGATTTTACCATATGGAGGCACATTTGTAAACTGGAGTAATCGGTGGGGGAAAAGCATTTCCCAGCAAAAACAAAAAAATGTTTGTATAAACTAATCGACTGTCTCCCATTCCCTTTTCCAAAATGAAGAGCAAGAATGCTCTCATAGTAGATACTGTAGTGATATACAGATTTTGTAATAGAATGCTTGTAATATTCTTTGATGTACAGTAATGCAGGTGGGGATGAGGAACTTGTTGAACCTGGTATCAGCTCAAAGGCAGCTCAGAGGCAAATGATGCACTGCTGTCTCCCTTTGACTCTGGGGTCTATCAGCCCACATCTCTCCCCTGGAGATAAAGGGGGGCACAGAGCAAGGAGCAATGACCAAGCATTAGGCCACGAATCCCCCTGCCCTCTAGTGACACTCTAGTTACCACTGTGGTAAAGTTACGGAGTCCTGTGTCTCCTTTTACAGAAGAGGAAGATGTTTCCTTTTCATCCACTAGAGGGTGGATGATAGTCCAGATGTCTCTGACTGTTGTAAACAGAGGGTTGCCTGACAGCTGCATTAATCAAAATTGGTCTCCATAGCAACCGACCATGAAACGTTATATGGGCAGCCAGCTTCCCAAGGCAGTGGCAGTGGAGAAGGCCGGGAGAAGCCTGTGATGTCCAGGGGTCAAGTGTACAAAGCACTAGAGAGCTGGGGCTTTAGCTAATGCATATTAAGCTGGAGGGACTGGCTGAGGAAAGAGCAGGAATGGAGCTCTGGTGTTTATGTAGCAAGTGTGAGCATTGCCCTTTCATTGCCTCTGTCAAAGGTAAACAAAGTTTTTGCCCCCCCCCTTCGGCCAGTTAAGGCTGCCATTTTGCCTAGAAATTGATTACTTAGGGCAGAATTCAACTCATGCATCACAGCAGCAGAAGCCAGCATTAGGACTTCAGTTTGTACAACAGGGTTCCCCCTTCTCCTTCTTCTGTGTCCCCCAAAATTGGCTAGGAATGGTCAAGAGAACCCCCAGAAAAGCACCTGATTGTTCCATCTGGCAAGCTATAAAGCTTGCCCTGGCAGAACAATCAACATAGTGCAATGTTGAATTTCACCCTTAGAATGTAGACACACCATCCTCTGCAATACACCCTGCAGCACAAAGATGCTTTTTCCTTTATAGCACCAGAGGATGTCAGTTTGAGTTATGCCTCCTCAACTTAAACGAAGATCTGTAATTAAGGGACTGCAAGGTGTTGTTCTGCCAGCATTACAAGCAAACATGCAAGTAGCACTCATACTTTTAAGAGATCCCTTGCCTTCTTGAGTATGCGGAAACTGAAGCAGAGACAATGTTTTGCTCCACTGATAGTGCTACTTTCAAAGCCACCTGTTTGAGGTGTTGATGCAGAGAATCCAATTAGCTTTCTGCTCATGGATGTGTGAAGGAAGCCACCAAGCGGTCGTTCTGCAATGATCAAGCCGGTTGGCACTGATGGGAGTTGTAGACCAAAACATCTGAAGGGCACCAGGTTGGAAAAGGTTGTTCTACAAGCTAAGGATATGAAAACTATCTCTGGCAAATTCCTAATTGACATGCCATTTGTAGAAAGCATGAAACCTTTAATGGCTGTGTATCTTTAAAGCACATCAAAGCACATTCTGGGCCCTGTAGTCCACCCCTCACAGAGTAACAATTCCCAGAAACCCTTAACAAACTAGTGCCCAGAATTTTTGGAAGGAAAGAATGTGGCTGAAATGAGCTTTAAAGGTATGGTGTACACAGCCAGTGGCAGGGAAAATGCAGCAACTCTAAGAACAGGAGTTTGGGGTTTGGAAGCTCTGTTGTATTGGAGCAAGTGAAGAAACAAACAGAGAGCCCTTCCATCTCTATTGAGGACTGCTAGATCCATAGTGAAGAGCAACAGGCTGGTATAAAAAGCCTCTCTCTGCTGACAACAAAAAAATTGTTAGTTAAAAGCATTTTGAGTTGCTTAAACCATGAATTCCTCCAATATTTTACAGGAGGAAAAATAAAACACCTGTTGAAAACGTTGAAAATCAGGCACAATAATTTAGGGACTATATAGCCCTTCAGATGTTATGGGACTCTCCTCCCATCAGCGTCAGTCATCATAATCAATGGTCAGGAATGATGGAAGTTGTAATCCAGCAACAGCTGGAAGACCAAACTTTCCCCATCCTTGAGTCAGGCATATTTAACTGGCTAAGAGTAAATTCCATTGAAAACAACAATCTGAGTAGATATGAATAGAATTTAACTGTTAAGTTGTTTAATCACAAAATAGATTTGTGTGTCTCTAAGAGAGTGGGTGGTCTTTCCCCCTTTTGCTCCTCCCCAAAGAATAATCTAGCAGCATGGTAAAGAGAAAGCACAGATCACCCCAATAACATCTAGAGCCCAAGTGACTGCCCTCACGTACATATTCAAAACACTATGGAACTTTTTTTAAAAAGCAATTGCAAGTAAGTTTAGGGCATATTAACAATGTACATGCAAATGAGCCATATGCAAAGAAAAAACCGAACTTGGCCAAGTGTATCTAAGCTGCAGGAAAGACAGATGGTTTGGCTAGCAGCACTCAGTCTCATCATCAGCCATGGGAACAGAAACAGATAAAAGAAAAAGTGAATCAGCCTACAGAGCCTGATTTATCCTTTAATATCCCTAAGGAATGGAACTAAGAACACGCCAGAAAACAGGCCCCTTTTACATGTTCAGTGAATGCATGGGGTGAGGGTTACTTGTGACTACGTCTTTAAGTGTACAAATGTTCATTAATATGCTCTACCGAGACACTCATATAGACTGGACCATGCTTTTGCTCATTGCCTCCTTCCTTCCTTTCTTTCTCAGAGACTAAAAAGTTCCAAATGCTGCAACCTTTCCACCTAGAAGACTCGCTCAAATTCCCTCGACCACTTTGGTTGCTCTTTTCTGAACCTTTGATGGCTCTACAATATCCTTTTTGAGGTGAGGCGACCAGAACGGCACACAGTATTTCAAGTGCAGACATGCCGTAGCTTTGCAAAACAGCATTATGGTATCAACAGCTGTATTTTTAATTCTTTTCTTAATGATCCCTAGCAAGGAATTCACTCTCCCCCCACCCACCGCACCAACAGTTGCCACACACTGGGTCAAAATCTACTGAGCGATGCCTTTGAATGAGAAAAAGGCAAGATCACACAGGTTTGGGGCATTGAAAAAGGGTCTCTCTTGCAGACTAAAACATGCTTGATAAAGAAAACCTCCAAAATAGATAGGGGCTGATTATTGCTTTCTAACTGGGATTACTGGGCATGCCTCTATGCAAGACCCAGAAATCCTGCTTCACATAAGATTCCAGATTTGTACAATCAACTGAATCAAACGCTTGAATCCAAACAAATCAAAGAACTGTGAAAAGACTGATGCAAATGATGGCAGCTTGGGTGGGCTCTGTTTCCTCTGTGCTGCCTCACTTAACTTTGATAATGCTTTTCCCCAATAACACTTGAATTTGTGGAAAACCTCAGTTGACCCAATTAGATTAGCTAAATAATGCATGAGTTCTCCACCCTGGCTTCTAAAAGAAACAAGAAAGAAGCCTTTAAATTCTGCCTTGCTCAGGGTTTGGATAATGCACAGCGTTAGCGTAAGGTAATTTTAAAAAAGGAAGGGGGAAGGCTAGAAAATGGCTGGCGTTTGTTCCGTGTGATCAGAGGGATATAGAAGCCTACTTGGCAAAAGACTCACCGGCTAGGAGAGGGACTGCGAAGATAGTGGGCCTGCACGGCTTTCACATCAGGGCCTTCTCCATCGGGCACCACCTGCTCACCATCCGAATCCATACCACTTGCCATAGTTGCTGTGGGAACACGCTGGAATTGGGGAGGGTGGGATTAGGAGGATCAGAACGTACTAAAAGGCAGAGGCACATCGAGCAAACCCATCTGCCAAGCTACAAAAAGCAGATTGGTGTGGTTCAGAAAGGGGGTTTGTGTATGACTGAGGACATGAAGTTTGAGAGGTTTCCTTTCCATGACGAACCACCCCAAGCAATTGAGATCAAACATTTGATTCCACACGACTTTAAACCCCAGGCCTCTCTTCCAAAGAGATGTTTGCCATAAAGCAATACCACCCACTGGAAAGGAGGCAAGACACTTTGGAAGCACTATATTAATGGAAGTTAGAGAAACTGTTAACATACCCTCCAACATTTCTTTGATGAAAATAGGGATGTCCCATTCCAGAATGATAATTTTTCTATATATACCCCACACATCTTACGTGGTTGCCCCAGCCACTCTGGGCAACTTCCAACATATATAAAAACATAACAAAACAGCAAACATGAAAGAAAACTTCCCTATACAGGATTGCCTTTGGATAGCTCGGGGGTCGGATAACTCCATACCCTCCAAAATTTCTCCGATGAAAATAGAGACATCTTAAGGAAATGTGAGACATTCCAGGACCAAATCAGAATCTGGGACGGCTTCTCTAAATCAGGGACGTCCCTGGAAAATAGGGACATTTGGAGGGTCTGTGTTAATACCCCTGGGCTCACAGTCCCCAGCAGTCTGCCTGCCTCCACTCCACTTGGCAAAACTGAGCTGGCTGCTTCTTGGGGAGAGCAATCCAAGGCCATGTGGATCCAAAGATACACACAGTGGGTCCAGCACCCACACAGCCAGCCCTAAACCAATGGTCCCTGATTAGTGGAATAGGCATATGCATTAAAATGCCTTCTAAAAGCAAAATTCTTTTGCTTTTTTTTTAAAGCGTGAATGTTCACATAGGTAATAGCTATTATGAAGTATAAAAAGTAATCGCAACAAATGCTCTTAACAGTGCAGCCCTATGTCTACTTAGAAGTAACTCCGGTTGTGTTTAGTGGGACTCTCCCCCAACTAAGATTGCAGCTCAGAATAAAGTAGGGCTAGAGGTTTTTTTTATTTTGCAATTCAATTTTCTGAGTGGACCTATAACCCTTACCACTGCACTTTGTCCCCCACCCCACAGCAATCTGAAATGGCACCCCTGGGATCCTGCTCTTGGGTTGTTAGGACGGAGTCTAGAGAGGCAGCCCTTGTTTCCTGAGGCTTCTCCATACAGGGGAGATGTGTGATCAATGTGCAACAAAAATACCTGCTCCATTTCAGGCCGCGAGGGAAGATGCCTCTTCCCTTACACAGTCCCCTTTCTCGCCCCCCTTGCAGCTTGTCTCAGATGTCAGGAATGCAGCTAGGCCTCCGCAGGCAGGGTGGCGGTGGCAGTTGTTGACACCACACAATGACCCAGCAAGACCAAACGAAGCAAGAAGCTATGAAAGCCCCACAGCAACTTACCGGTTCTGCTGGGAGGGTACGTCTCCTGACAGTTTAATGTTCCTTGTTAGCAGTAAAGTGAAGCACCCAGTCAAAAAAAGAGCAGGGAATTAGGCCGCCGGGATCACAGTCAGGACAGGGGCCGCTGCCCTCCTTCCCTCACTGTGATTTCTTCCCAAAGGGGCAGGACAACTGTCAGCCTCAAATTTTATCAGCCTTCTAATAATAGCACTTCCAGGCACTGGCTGTCAGGTTGCCGAGAGAGAAGTGCAGTCCCTGCTTGGGCTTTTTAACTCTATCCCCACCCATCGAGGGACCTCACTTGGCTGTGGAATAGGCCAAATATATGAAGGGCAATCATGCTATTTGTTTTTATTGGATGCCTGAGCCGTGTCCCTTCAGAGGTCAGAAAGGAAGCTTCCTCCCTGCCTCAGAATTTTAGTCCTTGTCATCCCGTTTCCCCATCCCTCTCTCCCTTTTGGACAAATTTGCCCCAGGGATCTTCCCCAGAGGGAATCAATTGCTGCATGATAAGAAGGAGTCTGACACCGAGATCAGGCAAAACCAAATATTGTTTATTATCGAGACAGCCCTGCATGTGCAACTCCCCAGCTCGTGCTGTAAAGAGGGAGGCCCCCATAAAGTACATTAAAGGTACTTTATACCCTATAGTCAGTCCGAATTTCCCTCCTACATTCTCCTGTTGGTTAGGAGACTGCAGTTTACAGTCCCAGTCCGCCTATTTCTTATTTCCCCCTTGATGTGTACCCACTCCATTACATACATCCCATGATCATGCTGATTAGCTGTAGCTCCACCAGGGGTGGTTTGACCAAAATTCATAGCCTTTTTCAGCATGCTCAATTGTTTTCTAACTGCTCTCCATTTTTCCTTGTGATTCCGAGTCACCCAGAAACCTTCCTAGTACCTTATAAGGCATTATCTTTCGGCTACTCTCAGTGATTTCTTAACCTGACTTATTACCACGAGTTTCCTCTTTCTTTGCAATGCAGGCAGTTACAACAGCAAGGCATGGTCATTTCTGCTAAGCTTTTCCTACCCATTTATCCCACACACCCCACATCTCATTTCTTCTGAGCCATCTAGGATTACCACAGAACAAGACAAATGGTTGAATAAAAGGTCCTCTTAGGGGACCTCAGGAGATTAATATTCTTTCATTCCCATGAGGTAACTCAGAACATAGGAATATGCCTTATACTGAGTCAGGGTCTAAGAATCCCACACCGCTTGCCCTAGGCGGCACATTAGTGGGTGGGGGGCAACAGAGAGAGACAGAAATAGGATGGGAACCCCAGATTTACTAGGCTACCCTACTGGGTTGGTACTGGAACATGTCACTTTCCTTATCTCAAAAGTACAGTCTTAGAAGAATAGATAACCAACTATGACTGAAGGACTATGACACATTAAAACATATTGGTGTAAGTTGGCTGCAATATCATCCACTCAACGGAATTTTTAAACAAGATAAAATGGAAAATGGGTATGACAAGATAATTTCTGAACTAGATAAAGAACTCCTCTCAAATAATAAAAAAATCTGTCTAAAATGTATAAATTATTCTTAAATTGGCACCTAAAAGACGAAGGAGTCAAAGATGTAATGATAAAATGGGCGCAGGAACTCCAAACCTGCTTTACTTTTGTAACCTGAATTTTCTGTATGGATAGAATCCTACATAAAAATAAAGACAGTTTGGAAGTGCCCTCAGTTTCAAACAATGGACACAAAAATACTCCATACCTGGAATTTTCTAATAGTTGTGATGTCTTGTGTGTACACAGAATGTGTTCCAAACTTGCGCCAAAGTTCAACTTTCTATGTATTGTGAAAGGGACACATTTCTGGTACTCTTGTATGTCAGTGAAGCAGAAATATATGATAGGAACAATACAGTGATCTCTCAAGGGTTTGTGAGAGGTAACACAACCCTTTGGCCCCTGTTTCAGGCAACTACGGGTGGTGCCTGAGGAAAATTAAGAAAAGCCAGGATTCCAGAGACATAATAGTGATTTTCTGAGCTATAGCTATAAATGTACCCTAGACAGTAAATTGCAGCACAGTGGGTGGAGAAAGTGGAAAGTGTTTTAACAGCACACAACATGAAAACAGTGCTGAATAAACAAAATATTGTAGCACATCTGTCAGGTTAGCAGAATGAATAGAAATTAGGCTAGGCTGCCACAGATAACACCTAGTCTTGATGTCTTTAATGGCTGAAGCAAGCAGCACTCTTGAATAATCACCATAAAAATTGTAGTGCCTGCAGCAGCAGCAGCGTGGTCTTCTTACCATAATATTTTTCTCATGGTACTTGCATGAGCACTTTCACCTGGGCGTTTGTGATACGTTATTGCTTCCTTTGTGTACTCGTCTGTCAGAAGGGATCAGGAATGATAGGTTGTTTGCTTAGGTGCGGATAGGGTCAACTAAACAGGCAGGGTAGTTTCCTTCAGCTTGAAAGGGAAAAGATAAGAACACAGCCTGCCCTCCTAGTTTGAAGGGGCGGGAAGGTGAGCAAGGGTGAAAGCGGAAGGAAGCAGAAACAGCACATACAGCACAGAAGAGGGGAGACAGTCCAGGCTACAGCAGGAAGGCAGGTTGTCCTTCCCTCAAACTTCAGATTTATCTTTCATTACCTGGATATTTGCTTGGGTGAGGGAAAAAGCACATCATGATGGCGAACAAGGAAGTAACATGGTTTATACTCAGTGCAGGTGAGTAGTACTTTTTGCCTACCAGTGGTATGCTAGTGCGACGGACAGGGAGAAGGTGCCCATGGATATTTCATCGTACAAATCTCAGGCCTTGCAGTCCAACAAATTTATAGTAGATACCAATCTGTTGTGCAGGATCTAGGTGTCTCCCATAAAGTCTTTCTGTTTCTGGGATACTGCACTGACCCTGTACTCATACAATTCTTTGTTGCTGTTGAGAAAATGTTATTTTTCCCCCCATTGGCACCTCTATGTATTTTGCAACAGCTGCGCAGAATGTGGATGAAGAAGCAGTGTTATGGGTACCTTTGTGATATTTCCAGGGTTAAGCAGCACAGGACCTAGGACCACACCAATTTATAAATGTTGACTTTTTAATGTTTCATTTAAATTATTCCCTTAATGTTGTGGGCTACCAGAATGCAACAGCAGTGCCAGACTGTTCATCTAGGATTAGATTAAAACAGAAACACAGAAGCAGGAAGGCTACCCTGGCACACTGCTCTGCCAAGATTTTAATTATCCTAAGTTGTTTGCAGTGCATTGACATGAGGAAAGGAACATTCTGAAATGGTTTTCTTAAATGAATGAAGTCTCTCCACTTAGGTTAAGTGGAGAAATCCTAAGCATATGAAGCTTCCTTATACAGAGTGAGGACATTGGTCCACCTAGCTCAGTACTGTATTGCTCTAATTCATAGTGGATCCCTAAGACTTCAGAATCCGTACATGAGATCCTTTATCCAGAGATGCCAAAGTTGAACCTTGTTGTACATTTGCTGCACTACTGAGTTATGGTCCTTTCCTAGCTTGCCACAGGTGGATAACTAACGGATTTATGATGGAGATGGGATTTGAGGGGGCGGGGGGCTTGGGTTCCTGAGTCATAATCTACTCTCTTAACCACTACACTACGCATTGTTTATCCCTTCCCTGCTCCCCAGTAGAATAGATTAAAAAGAATCCACAGTAATACAGGATGCAAGCTCACACCTCTTTGTGTGGCTATTTGTCACAAAAGTGATCAGTGTTAAAAAGAGAGAGAAAAGAATAAGTGATGGATGGGACAGTGTTGCATACTCTCATTTCATTCAGGATTAGATACCTTGGCAGGACTTGGGCTATGACCTGAGCAGCACTTTTCTGTGCAATCTGCCACTGATGTTTGTACAGTGAGGAGACACAGCATACACTACGGTATTTTCTGAGCTAGATTGTCACTTCTTTTATCCCGCCCCCCCATGCAAAAACATGTACCCCATTCCTGGGCACAAAAATATGGGGAACCCATAAAGACTTGTTCTGACATAGTGGGTGACAAAACTCAGATGACAGGAAGTGTGGCAAGGAGACCTAAAGTGCATTTAACTGTGGGATGAATTCTGGCCTGCCTCACTAGGGATGAGCAACCAACTGGCTCACCCTAGAAGTGTTCAGCTTTTTCCAGTGCTTGACTGGAACACTACAGGAACTTCCCCTCTGCTAATCTTAATTATCCAGGGGGCAAGCCTTTACCCTGAGGATTAAGTGGCACTCCCATCAATGCAGCTAAAGGTCCACAGTGGGAGGGGGCAAGGAATCTCAGCACATCTGTGGGATCATTTGTCACCTTTTCCATCAAGGACCCACCCTTCTCATAACCTCTTGCTTCCCCAAGGCAAGACAACCTGTGTTAGGAAAGGTGAAGAAAGTGGAGATACTGTTGGAGGCATTGAGCACCAATGATTTGCAGAGCACCTTTTCTCATTTGGGACCTAGGACTACAAGTCCCAGGATTCCTAATAGGAAAAGATGTCCCATGTATCAATTGTCTTGTCCTCTTGGAGTCAAGTTCCAGGTTCCCAGTGTGAAGAGATGCTCCATACATCTAGCAATGCATCATTTCCTTCCAGAGATCCTAGGAAGTCCCGCCAAGTGCCAGGTTCTCTGGGCAGGGGGAGATCAAGTTGATGGGAATGCCTTCCACTGCTGAGAACATACCCCGTTCCTCTTCCCTAAGGCAGAAAAACCCTTATCTTGGGATAAGGGGGAGATGATTGTGGTAGAGGCAATGGACTAGCTAGCAGCAATGCATGGGGCATCTTTTCCTCCCAAAGATCGTGGGATATGATTATACAGCCCCTGATAGAAAAATATATTTCTCATGTCACTGGGGTGGGAGTGAGGTCCTGCCACCATCTCCTCCCGAAGTAGGATTTTTGGTTTTTTTGCTTTGTGGATTGGTTCAGATGGGTGGGGAGGGAAGGGGGCAGAACTAAGGTAGGTTATGTGCTTGTGTTGATTTTGCTCACATTGATTCAAACAGAGCACTTGCATATTTGAGCACTCTTGTTTGAAATGCTTGCCTCACCATCTGTGGATGAAGACATACAGTACAAAATAAGTTACAGAGAAACTGTGATCATTTAGAATTCAACAGGTACACCTTTCATAATAAATGAACTCCATGTTAACTGTGGGATTTGTGCCTGTTGGGCACCTTCTTAAGACACAAAGAGTGGATTTACCTAGAATGTAAGACAGAAGTAGATCACGAACCCTTTAGTTATGTGATAATTGGAGCAAACACCATAACCTGAATGTGAGAAACTTGTGATAATCAAGTGATAAAACACCATTGTTCCCCCAAGCTGAATCACATTTTCACTTTTTAAACATTTTCTTTCTGTTCGAGTTTTAACAACTGGCTAAAGTATTTCTCCTGTATTCTTTGCAACTTTTGAAAACTACTCATTGAACTCTGATACTAAAATTGTTGAACTCATGATTTGAAAGAGTCAAATAAGCAGCTTACTGCAGCAGTTTGGATGTTTGACACAGGGGCGAGCTGGCATAAATCCCCTGAAGCGTGCCAAGTGACCTTTGGCGAGCCAACCCTTTTCATCGTAACCTGCCTTATAGTATTGTTGAGGCAACAAAATGGAGGGCAGGAATTCACGTATGCTGCTCTGATCTCCTTGCAGGAAGGGCAGCATAAAAATGTCGTAAGCAAACAGAGCAAAGTTCATATGCTTACACAGCAGCAACGTGGCCCCATCCACCCAGAAACTGTCCGTACCTGCTGCCTCTGCCTCTACAGACATCCATGCAATAGCTTTCTGTGTATGATACAGGCTATTCTCTGTGTGATCAAGGGCCCTGCCTTTTGTAGGGTCCTCCATTGTAGGTCCCATGCCAGGGGTGGGGAACTATTTTCAGCCAAAATATCCCAGTTCCTTCTGGGCAGTCTTCCCAGAGCCACAGGCCAGTGGTGGGCAGAGGAAGGCCGAAGTGGGAATGGCAGCAAATGTGAAAGTTACCTTTGTACAGTAGGCTAGTTTCTATGCCCATTCCCACACCCCTGCTCTTGTTTATCCAGGCAAACAAGAATCAATTGTCCCAGTTTCAGCCAGACGAAAGAACTCAAAGAAAGGTTGTGGTCTGATGAAAGGGGATGTGGCTGGGAAGGGGGGTATGGTCTGGGGAGAATCCCAAGGGCCAGATAGAGAGCTGATGGAGAGTGGGAGCAGAAAGAACACCCCTGAACGGACATGCCTCCCTGGATTCCTGGCACATGGTTTCTGACTGTCTATTGACTCTCTCTTGATGATGGATTTCCTTCTAGAATTACAGGAAAAAAATATTTAAATTAGTACAAAGTTTCTGTTTGAAGTTCTCACGAAAGACATCCGTTTATGACTGGTATACACTTCTAGCGCTCTCTCTCTTGTATCATCCTGCTGATCCTCAAACGGATATGAGCATGCTTCCACTTGCCCGATCATAGCCCCAAACTCGCATTTTGTGCAAAGGTATGTAACAAAGTTGTGAAGACCTTCCGAAAGAAGAACAGCTCTGGGAGGAGAGGATTTTGAACAGAGAAATTGGAAGGGCAAGGAGAGTGGGTGACATATAGGGGAAACTATATCAGGCACACACATTTCACGGGGCTCTCTGGATGCTGCAGGTGAGGCTACTCTTGCTTTCTGGACCACTTCTCACTGGGAGCAAACGATCCATACAATCCTGCAGTAAACTCCACTCATTTTTGGCTCTCACCACCTGCCTTTTGGCTCTTCCTACCTGCCACCAGCATGTAGCGACCAAAAGAACATCCCCAAGGGAATGTGACCCTCAATAGAAAAAAAAAATAACCTGAAGCCCTGTTCTAGACATAATAGTTATAATAATTTTTATTTATTGCATCCCGCCCATCTGACAGGATAAGGAGGTCTACGTGGGGAGGATTTGTAGTAGAGATAAAGCAGGCAGGGAAAGGGTTAAGCACCCCATCTTTCCTGCTCTTCCCTCCCAAATATAATTATAAAAATATATAAATTATATAAAATATAATTCTTTTAAAAAATATAATTCTTTTAAAAAGAATTATATTAGAGCTCCGTTACTTTTATTTGTCCATAATGCCTTGATCATGCTAGCAAAAAAGCCTTTTTTCAGTCCTCTTCTTCCTGGGTATCACTAGATCAGGCATAGGCAAACTCCGGCCCTCCAGATGTTTTGGCACTACAATTCCCATTGTCCCTAGCTAACAGGACCAGTGGTCAGGGATGATGGGAATGGTAGTCTCAAAACATCTGGAGGGCCGGAGTTTGCCTATGCCTGCCCTAGACCCATCCATGGGAATTTATAAAATAAGCTTAATATTTTAAGCTTTTAATTGTATAGGGCACCCCCCACCCCTGCTCCCCACCCCCCATATTTGTGGAATTTTGTTAAAGTCCTGTCTCTGCATTTGCTGGTCTTAAAACAATTTGATCAGTTTCCAAAACCAATTTATTTCATATTTTTAGCCTATTTTAACTTGCTTGTTCAACAGAGGGTTTTTTATTTTTTTAAAAAAAGCATTGACGGTTAGCGATGTGATGAACATCACAGGAAGAAAAGAGAAAGAAATACAATGGATGCAGAAGGAAGCATGCCAGGATGGAACAAAACAGGGAGTTGTCAAAGCCCAGCGAAAAATGCAGCGATTATGCTTTGTTCTCGAGGATCTTCCCATGTTGAAACTGGATTACAAGCGAGTCAGGGAGTGTCAGCACAACAGAACAGATAAAAGAAAAGGCACCTAGGAAATTAACCCATTGCCTGCCTGTTGCCAAGCAAACTAGATATAGAAATCTGATTAGGAAAGCGTTTCACAAAACACAGGGCAGCCCAGGCTTTCCCTTTTTTTATAAGATATTTATTAAGATTTTTTAAAGTATTACAATAAAAATGAAAAAAATAACAAAAATACAAAATAAAAATAGTTAAAAACACACAGATTTTCCATTGCTTATTTTCCTTTAGCTTGTTTCCCGGACCTCCTCATACCTCCCTTTTTTGCGTTCCACTTCAAATTGTTGGTTCAGCAAATCCTTAGCATTAGATTTTTACCTATTTATAACCCTTTTTTCATATTCTCTTAAAGCATTACAGCTGGAAACCACTTAATTTCTATCCAACATCATTCTAACATTCATTAATTTTACAATATTTCTGTAGATAGTCTTTGAATTTCTTCTAATCTTCTTTGGCTTTCCAAAGCACCTCATCAAAAGTTGCTTCTGGCAATTGCCTCATCAACTATGTCATTTTATTTTTTTTTAGATAATATTTATTAGAGTTTCAAACAAATCACAAAAATGAAAAAAAATAACAAAACAAAAAAGAATAAAAAATACAAAATACAAAGAAGTAAAATCAATTAAAAACAAATCAATCCTTCCATGTCTTATCTTTCATTTGCTTGTTTCCCTGACCTCCTCACACCTCCCTTTTTTGTATTCTAGTTCAATAGTTGTTTCAGCAAATCCTTACCATTTTTTCCTTTATCTTAATAATTTATCTTAATATATTGCAACTTTACATTCTCACCTGTTAACAATCCATTTTTACATAGCCCTTTGTAACATTACTGCTAAAACCACATAACTTCATTCCAACATCCTTCTAACATTCCTTAATTTTACAGTATTTCTGTAGATAATCTTTAAATTTCTTCCAATCTTCTTCTACCGACTCTTCTCCCTGGTCTCGGATTCTGCCAGTCATTTCCGCCAGTTCCATATAGTCCATCAGCTTCATCTGCCATTCTTCCCGGGTGGGTAAATCTTGTGTCTTCCAATACTTTGCGATGAGTATTCTTGCTGCTGTTGTTGCATACATAAAGAGCGTTCTATCCTTCTTTGGCACCAATTGGCCGACCATGCCCAGGAGAAAGGCCTCTGGTTTCTTCAGGAAGGTATATTTAAATACCTTTTTCATTTCATTATAGATCATCTCCCAGAAAGCCTTAATCCTTGGGCATGTCCACCAAAGGTGAAAGAATGTACCTTCATTTTCTTTACATTTCCAACATTTATTATCGGGCAAATGATAGATTTTTGCAAGCTTGACTGGTGTCATGTACCACCTGTATATCATTTTCATAATATTCGCTCTTAAGGCATTGCATGCCGTAAATTTCATACCTGTGGTCCATAACTGTTCCCAGTCAGCCAACATAATGTTATGTCCGACATCTTGTGCCCATTTAATCATAGCAGATTCTCATCAACTATGTCAAATGCATGACTTCATTAAGGGCTGCCAACTTCACTGTTGCCACTCCAAACTGTTGAGTGCCCTTGTGATGACTGCTTGGACTTATTACTGCAAGACTCTGTGTAGGCTTTTGCTTCCTTGTTGTTCCTTCCAGTGTGGCCGCCGCCTCCTTCTTCTTCTTCTTCTTCTTCTTCTTCTTCTTCTTCTTCTTCTTCTTCTTTTGCGATCACTCACAGCTGAGTAAGATTGTCTTCCATAAACACAGTTTTAACAATGAGTCCGTAAGTGACAGTGGAGGCCAATTCTGGATCCACACGTCCTTCCACAGTGGAGACATTGGTTCCCGGGTGGGAGTTGATCACGGTGTGGATTTGCCAAGCGTGCCTTCCTCTTAGCAAGTTTCTCCCTTGCGTCCTGAGTCCGAGTGTCTTCAAAGTCCATGACACCTTTGGTAAAGGCTGTTCTCCAACTGTAGCGCTTGCAGGCCAGTGTTTCCCAGTTGTCGGTGTTTATACTATATTTTTTTAGATTTGCCTTGAGACAGTCTTTAAACCTCTTTTGTTGACCGCCAGCATTACGCTTTCCATTTTTAAGTTTGGAATAGAGTAGTTGCTTTGGAAGACGATAATCAGGCATTTGCACAACATGACCAGTCCAACGAAGTTGATGTTGAACTATCATTGCTTCAACACTGGTGAATCATCCAGTACATGATTATTAGTTCGCCTGTCTTCCGAAGTGATGTGTAAGGGCCTTCTCTGTAGTGGCACCCTGACTAGAATAACCTCCCGCTAGAGCAGTGTTTCTCAACCTGTGGGTCCCCAGATGTTATTGGATTACAACTCCCATCATTCCTAGCCAGCATGACCAGTGGTCAGGGATGATGGGAGTTGTAGTCCAACAATATATGGGGACCCACAGGTTGAGAACCACTGCGCTAGAGGCTCAATGGACACAAATTTAGTGTAGTTCCAATGGATGGTTAAAACACACTTGTTTTCTTAGGCTTTTGGATAAATTCAGGGCTTTTTTCAGCCAGAATTCGACGGAACTGAGTTATGGCCCCTCTCTGGTGGGCATCATTGCCATTATAAGAGAAAAAGGGTTTCAGCACCCTTTTCATTCATTCATTCATTCATTTCATTCATTCATTCATTCATTCATTTCATTCATTCACCTTTTTCATTCATGGTGAGTTTCAGCACCTCTTTTTCTAGAAAAATAGCACTGGATAAATCTCACTGGGTGCCTCCAACGCCTGGTATGTTCTGAATTGCCCCTCTTTTTGCGGGCGATGTTTTAACTATTGCATTGTGTTGTATTATCTGATATACTATGTTGTTGTTTTTTAAAAAAAATATTGCATTTTTCAAAGTTACAGAGAAAATAATATATTAAAAGTTACACCCAAATACACAAAAAGAAAAGAAAAAAAGAGAAAAAATAAAAGAAAAAATACAAATAAGAGAAAAAAGAATTTAAAAGATGCACACAATTGCTCAAAGGATACAAACCATAATTTGAATATTCTATACAAAAGGCTCCCAGAAAGAAATTACATTAATATTTCTTCTTTTCTACCTTTCCTTACAATAACTTTCTTTCTGTTCCATTAAACTTGTTTGAATCCCTGATAAGTTAATTGACTTCCCTCTATCCCTTTGCGGCTTCAACACTTCTCATTAGTTACCAATAATCTGCATCCCTTTATTTAAATCAATTTCCCCCCATTATATCTGTGAAATTAATATAAGCACAACCAAGTATTATTTTTGGAACTATATTTAGTCAGGTACTGTAGTTTTTGAAGCAAACCCATTCCTTTTTTACCTTGTCGCCTCAGTGGTTTCTTATTGTTGTTGTTGTTTAGTCGTTTAGTCGTGTCCAACTCTTCGTGACCCCATGGACCAGAGCACGCCAGGTTTCTTATTAGTTCTGTCATTTTGGCTAGTTCGAGGTACTTACACAACTTCAATTGCCACTTGTCTTTTGTTGGTATTAACTCACTTTTCCAGTATTTTGCTACTGATATTCTAGCTGTTGTTGTTGCGTAAAGAAACACTCTTTTATATTCATTTGGGATGCTTATCGTTAAAATGCCTAATAGGAAAGCTTCAGCTTTCTTTACAAATGTATGTTTTAGCATTTTCTTTAGTTCTTCATAAATCATGTCCCAAAATTTTTACATTTGGGACATGTCCACCACATGTGGAATAAGGTTCCTTCATTTTGTTTTCATCTCCAGCACTTACTACTGTTATTTTTATTTATTTTGGCTAATTTGCTTGGGGTCAGGTACCATCTGTGGATCATTTTCATAAAGTTTTCTTTTATCAGATAGCACGTGGTGAATTTTAAATCTGTTTTCCATAGCTTTTCCCATTTTTCCATCTCGATAGGATAACCAAAATCGTGTGGTTATCTGATATACTTTGTTGTTTTATATGTATGCTGGAAACCGCCCTGCGATTCCTATGTAATTAATCTAAAAGAATGGCGAACAAATAAAGAATGGCGCCTAAAAGAATGGCAAACAAATAAAGTGCCAAAAAGATTCCCACTGCTAAATAACTAGCCCTTTGGAGAGGGTGTCACAGTTGCCAGGTAGGAATGCAAGTTACATGCTGGAGCCCTAATCTACTCATGTTCTGAGCTTAGTGGGGGAAGGCAGTTCAGAAAGCTCTCAGTTACAGATGAGTTGAGGATAGAGAGCACAACATTTTAATATTTTGCCAGTGCAACCATGGATGTCTAAATCTAGCCCTCCATGGCTCTACCAGGAAAAGTTTTTCTTTCTCCCTGAAAATAAGCTACCCCAAGTCAAGTAGAATGCTTGGGGGTGGGGGAATGGGACACCAGAGGGTGAGGCCTTCATGCCTAGCAATGGGTCAATTTTGGTTTCTCTCAGTTTTCCATTTTTACAATCAGCGCTCCACATTTCCACATCAGTTTGAAGGTTTTTTTTTAAAGTCCTCAAGAAAATCCATCTGCATTTAGTTTAAATTTCTCCTATTACACACATTTTTATGCAATTTTGCCTAATATATATACTTGGTTGCAAAGCAATTTCTTCTAATAGAATTCATTTTTATGTTTTCACTAATATATGCATTTCTCTCTCTCTCTCTCTCTCTCTCTCTCTCTCTCTGTACATATACATACATGTGTGTGTGTGTGTGTGTGCGCGCGCGCGTATGCATTGTGTGTGTATGTGTATGCATTTTTCTACCCATTACTTGGTTGGCATTGCAAAATTCAGAGAATCTCAAATAATAACTGTATTACAAATGTGTTGTCATTTACTGTAACATGCTTATTTTTTTTTTAAAGATGCTTTGTTTGGTTTGCGTTCAGAAAGTGTGAATTAGATAAGCTTGCCTTTAAATGAGAAATGAATCTGATTTCTCCTACATCCTTATTCACAGCACAAGAAAAACACGGGAAGTGGCTGTAAAGCAGGACAGACTATTTGCCCATCTAGCCCAGATAGAATTGTGATGGGCCGTTAGCAGTTCCCCAGGGTCTCAAGCAGGGGCCTTTCTCATCACCTGCTACCTTAAACCTTAAACCTGCTACCTGGTACTCCCCAGATTCCATATAATGCTTATGGCTCTCCCACCATGATTTATATATCCTCGGTGTTGTATTGGGATTTGGATCCTATGGAAGCAGGGCCAGCCCTATCATTAGACACTTGTCTCTGGCAGCAGATTTGGAGAGGAACTGGGGTGGGCTCTCCCCCGCCGGCTGTCCAAGTTCACTCTGAGTGTGCCTCCTTGCCAACTGCTTCCACCGTGCTTCAGTCCCTGTTGCCAGCGGCTGCTTGTCTTATTTCATGTGGCAAAATGGCTTAGGGCGACAATGTATGTGTGTTTGCACACAAAGGAATCAGTCTAAGTGTGTTTGATGGGACTGGCTTCCTGTGGCTACGTAGGATTGTAGCTGTAGCCTTAGTTTTGTTTTAATTTCTGGTCTCTAGACTTGAGAAAATTCTAGTGCCATAGACATTTAAACCAAAGAATTCTGGGAACTGTAATTTAAGGGTATTGGGAATTGTAGTTCTGTGAGGGGTAAACTACATTTCCCCAGGATTTTTTTTTGGGGGGGGCCTGTCTTTTAAATGTGCTTTAAATAAAAACACTGGGAGTCATTCCTTAGTCCCTGAGCCCCTTCTCTTTAAGCTCAGCTAAATCCCCCATTAGGTGGGAGAAGTTCAAGGGGTTCCCAGGTTCAGTGGCGTAGCGTGGGGGGTGCAGGGGGGCCCGGCTGCACCGGGTGCAACATCTGGGGGTTAGGGGGCGCAAATCCACGGGTTAGGGGGCGCAAATTACTTGCCTTGCCCCGGGTGCTGACAACCCACGCTACGCCACTGCCCAGGTTACCTTGGTTACAGAACAAATACAGCTTTCCGATAGGTTCTTGGCATATATGAATTTTTATAGAAACATTTCCCTCAACTTAAATTTCAGTGTGCGGGGGGCGGAATTTTCTGAGTGAGACATTCCTCTGCAGTTTCTTTTTTTTTTTTAAGATATTTATTGAGATTTTACAAAAACATAAGTTTACAAAATAGAAAAAAGTCACATAGAAAGAAAAAGATACAAAAAAGAAGACATAGAAAAATACATAAAAAAGAAAAAAGAAGAATAAAAATACAAAAAACAAAAAACAAATAGATAACAAAGAATTAAAAACAAATCCGTTTTTAGTAACTTTAAACTCATTAGCTTGTTTACTTGACCTCCTCACACCTCCCCTTTTTGTATTCCCATTTAAATAGTCAAATCAGCAAATCCTTACCCTCTTTCGTTTATCTTAACTCTATATCTTAACATATTATAACTCTATATTTTCATCCATTTATCAATTCATTTTTGCATATTCTTATTAACTTTGTTGCTAATGCCACTTATTTTCAATCCAACATCATTTTAACATTCATTAATTTTACAGTGTTTCTGAAGATAGTCTTTAAATTTCTTCCAGTCTTCTTCCACCAACTCTTCTCCCAGGTCTCGGATTCTGCCCGTCATTTCCGCCAATTCCATATAATCCATCACCTTCATCTGCCACTCTTCCAGGGTGGGTAACTCTTGTGTCTTCCAATACTTTGCAATAAGTATTCTTGCTGCTGTTGTTGCATACATAAAGAAAGTTCTATCCTTCTTTGGCACCAATTGGCCGACTATGCCCAGGAGAAAGTTTCTCTAAAAGGGTTGGGCTCTCTCACTTTTTCTCTCTGCCTTTCTCTTTTCTCTCTCTGAATGCTGGTCTTATGACCTGATTATGAACCCACCCCTGGAGGAACCGGTTTCTCCAGCACAATTGAGTTACCTCAGAACATAATAATGTACACTGCCAGGAAAAAAAAAAAAGCCTTGTGGGCACACTTGTTTGCTCCCTGAGCTGAGAGAGGATCTGAGAGCCCTAGCCACCAACAGCAAGCTAGCTTTTTCCACAGATAGGAGGACTGTCCAGGAAGTTGGACAGGTGCCTCAGGGATGTAAGATATAGGATAATATGCAAATAGATAGAATCATAGAGTTGTAGGGAGCCTTATGGGCCATCTAGCTTAATCACTTGCTAGTTGCAGAAAATTCAGAGGTAGGTGGTGGTCAAGCTGTTGTCAAGCTGCTCTTACTGTCAATAAGTTTTCTGTGTGCAAACTGAATTATGGGGGACAGTGGATGGAACCCCCCACCTGCCATCCCTTATCGTACTAGTTGCAGGCAAAAAAAGTGGAACTGTATTATGTGTCAGCTGGGTGTGGTGACAATAAAAACTTCATGTTCAAAGGACCTTGTCCCCCTGTACATCCCTGAATGAGTCATAAAACTCAGCCTCATGGAAGCCAGTGGGGGGGGAGGGACAAATAAGATATCTGAGAAGTCACAGATGCTCTGCCAGATCCTTTCTCACCCCTTGTGTTTTACTGTATAAACTGATGTGATATGCACAGACTAAAGGTAAAGGAACCCCTGACCATTAGATCCAGTCGTGACTGACTCTAGGATTGTGGCGCTCATCTCGCTTTATTGGCCGAGGGAGCTGGCGTACAGCTTCTGGGTCATGTGGCCAGCATGACTAAGCTGCTTCTGGCGAACCAGAGCAGCGCATGGAAACGCCATTTACCTTCCCGCTGGAGCGGTACCTATTTATCTACTTGCACTTTGACGTGCTTTTGAACTGCTAGGTTGGCAGGATCTGGGACAGAGCAATGAGAGCTCACCCCGTTGCGGGGATTTGAACCGCCGACCTTCCGACCGGCAAATCCTAGGCTTTGTGGTTTAACCCACAGCGCCACTATGCACAGACTACTATTATTTTATTAATTGTTTTACTGATTGTTCTGCAAACCACTTTGTGATCGTCTGTGGTCTATTAATACTGGAAAGAACTCATGCTTCTTGCTTGCCTGGAGGGAGGAATGTGGGCGTGGATGTAGAAAGCTCTGGGTTTTGTGCAGCTGGAAGGTAACCTACCATACAAAGGTCACATTGATTGCCCTGCCTACCTATGTCCTAAGGGGATGCAGCCTTTGGGTTGGAAAACGTTTCTCCAACCCTGTCCTAGATCAGGCAAGAAAGCGCGTTTCTTACAGAAGGCAGATACAGATGTGGAATGCAGATGTGTGCAATATCTTAGTAGGGCGTCCTAACTTATGCATACTGGCTTTCCAGTCAAAGTGACAAAGATAACAGTGGACCTTCTGACCTCTCTTTCTCTTTTTAGTTGTAGCAGCTGTTCACGCCCTCTCCGTAAACACACCTCAGAAGCAAGTGCAAGTGAAGAAAGGAGATAATACCACCCT
Source organism: Podarcis filfolensis (assembly GCF_964270895.1). NCBI lineage: Eukaryota > Metazoa > Chordata > Lepidosauria > Squamata > Lacertidae > Podarcis > Podarcis filfolensis. Next base: position 64,346,605 of record NC_139607.1, on the reverse strand, counting down.
ACCGTGTACCTATGAAAGCTCTGTTGTTACTCCAGCTAAGGGGGACATTGTTGCCTGGATGAAAATGCCAGAAGAGGTGGGCAGCCATGGTTCAAGGCATATGATACGCATGAGTGTCTGGGAGAAAATGGCACTCTGTTAAGAAACAGGTGCGCCAAGACACCAGAGGAGTCTCTTTGACCTCTGTCAGTGAGCAGCCTTTCAAGGGTTCCTTTAGTCTTGGATGCAAGAGGATGGGGCCAGATGGTAGCCTGAATTTTGTTTTAATTCCAGATCTTTAGTCTTGTGACACATAACATCAGGCTGTTACTTTGGCTTTGATCCAGCACTTGACAGAGGACGCCAATCATGCATAGCAACCGGTGGCTCCAGATGGGGGCACATATCCCCTAGGGCCTATCCAGTTCAATTCAATGTGAGCAGTATGAGCAGTACTGCTTCAGATGGTTCAAAAGCAAGTCTGCCTGTGTTCAGCGGAGTTAAGTCCCAACTAAATGTCCAGTACCCCAGTTCTGTGCATGACTACATGGAGGCAAGTCTCACTGAATAAGACTATTATGCACTGGGAGCATTGCCTACTAATGTTTAAGGCTCCAAAGGAAAGGATTTGGTTTGACTGATTGTTTGGAGGCAATGCAGCAGATTGTCTTGGCCCCTAAAACAACTTTAAGCTCATAGAAGATAAGTTTCTGATCATATCTTCCCTGCTGCTGACAACCATGTACATAAAATGTATTTCTTGAGGGTTGAGAGGTAGGGATGGAAGGACCTGTCAATTTCAGTTTGTCACTTTGTCATTTTTCCCAGTCTTAAATTCAGTTCTCCAAATTTTTCCAGCAGTTTGTGTTTGCTTTGTTCATGAAAATTCATCATCATGAACATATATTTGTATGCAGCTCTTGACTAATGTACACACTTAAAAGCGATTTCTTCCCTTACTATAATGCATGTTTTGAATTTTTTTTACTACTGAATTGCCTCAGCAATGAGACATTTCAGGAGATAGGGATAGGTTGGGTCTCCTTGTGTTTTGTTTGTTCATTTCGTGGTTAAAAATACTATAGTGACAAACAAAAGATTTGAGCCACAGTAATTAAGTCTTTTAAACTGATACTCTTCTCTTATTGTTAGGCAGAATTTATTAACCGGTACCTTGATGATGGTGGAACATGGATTAGTAATGCTTATAAAGGTCGGGTGAACTTCTCTAGCAATACAAATAATCATGACATTGGCATCATCCTCAGTCAGGTGACCTTGAATGACAATGGTACCTATGAATGCTCAGTCCGTCTTCGTGATGATCCTCCCTTGGCACATTCAACAATGGAACTTTTGGTCCTTGGTAAGGCATTCTGCCCTTTGTATACATACCAGTCTCACACCTTAGTTCAGTAGCAGCGCACAGCAAGCAGGAAGTGCTGCTTGCAATGATCAGGGCGTAATCGGATCACTAAAACTGTGCTCCACTGCAACATAAAGCAGCCATGCACATTTGTTCTAGATGATGCTATCATGTAGTGTTTGTGCCATAGATCACTGGTCTTCAGCTGGTCTGTAGCCTAATTCAAGGTGAGTCATGATATGAGCAGTGCCACATGCAAATATATGGTAAAAGATTAAGAAATGGGTCCCCAAATGCATGTTCGGGTTAAAAATGGATCCTGGTTCTGAAAAGGTTGAAGATACCTGCCATAGATGATCTTAGACTTGGTACTCATGGCTTTTCCCCCCAGTTCTGGCACCTCTCAGGTGGGCACCATTGCTATTGTAAGGGAAAAAGGGAGGCATTCATGGTGAGTTCTGGCACCTCTTTTTCTATAAAAATAACACTGTCAGTATTCATTACAGTGGAACCTCAGTTTTTGATCGTCTCGGAAGCTGAACGTTTCAGCTTTTGAACGTCAAAAACCTGAAAGTAACTGCTTCGGTTTTCGAATGATTTTTGGAAGCCGAACATGCCACACGGCTTCCGTTTTGAGTTTCCCTTTTGTATTGAGGCTTCCGTATTGCGTTTCAAATGTTTCAGAAGTCAAACAGTCTCCCGGAACGGATTACGTTCAAAAATTGAGGTTCCACTGTACTAATGGAAAGAATGGTGAAGACAACCGTATATTTTAACCAAGTTTTCACTCAATAGGAATATGAAGAAGTGAGGAAGGTTGGAAGTTGTTCTATAGCAGATAACACTACCCACGTGTTCTGACAGCATTTCTCCAGGAATTCAAATGTCTAATTTCATCTTGTTGCAAACTGACCCATGATCACTGGATGAAGGGCACTGTATAAATTCACTAAATAATAATTTTAATATTTTCCATGACTTGCTATTGATCCTTAAATTGGAGTAGTTGAGGTATGAACTTGATACCTTCTGCAGCGCATGTGCACTTCTGCTAAGCTATTGCCTCCACCCAGTCAGTTTATGTGCCTAAAGAAAATTGTGAAGATGTGCAGATTTTGGAATAAAGCTGTAACGGGTCAGTGTTGTTTGTGAAGGCCAGCATGCATTACTGCTGGTGATGGGATCTGAAGACAGAACATGTTTTAGGCTCTCCTCAACACAACAGCTTCCATTCTTATGTTGCTGAATTTGCTCAAGTTATTCTTTCCTCCTATCTAGTGGCTCCATCCAAGCCAGACTGCAAAATTATAGGGACCACAGAATACGGACAAAACATTAACTTGACCTGCAATTCTATCGAAGGATTCCCCAAACCCGAATATTCCTGGCAAAGCTACAATCCAGAAAACAAACAACGAGCACTCGTAGGAACAGTAACGCCAGGTAAGCAGTGAGATGTCGGTACTTTGTGAAAATCAGTTAATGTAAAAAGAGGAATGAAAAACCATCATTTTAATTTAGTCCTTCAAGTGTTATCTAGCAAGCACAGTGTAGATGTGATCTTCCCTTGTCCATTCTCATGTTTTCCTTCTCTCACTGGTCATCTCTGCCATTTTTTTCATGCCTGATTTCATTCAATGGCAGCAACTGTTTTAGGCACATCTGATATGTGTGTTACCTAACACACGCATTGAACCCAGAATTGACTCAAAAATATCACAAAAAGGAGTGGAACATGGTGGGGGCGAAATGGGGTAATTGCAGGCTTTTTCAATGGTGCTTCAAATATACACAATTTCACTTAAACGCGTGGTGCCTTGGAATATAACCCCCACATAAATTGGGAGTTTACTGTAATAAATTCTGGATGCAACAAGGCAAAAGTGGCACTCTTGTGACCTTCATTTCAGCAAGAGGCAGGCCCCTAATTCTACCAACAGACCTTGAAAATTAGTGCTAGCTCGATTGCAATGAATCCAGAATCATGCTCACTGCCTGGTTCTTCTCTCACAATGATTAAAATCATTACTTCAAAAACATACATTAGTTAATGTAGGGTGAACATAGACAATTGTTCACCATGAGGCCATTAACCACAGTGGGGCCTGTAATTAATGGGCAATCTAGTTGCTTCTCTCTCCTCCTCCTGCCAAGTGGTGGCAAGGAGGACTCTATCATGCTCTGGCCTCTCCAGTTCTCTGATGCACCTGTTCCAAGCTCTCCCTTGTGGCACTGACACAACCAGGTTTCCTGTATAGCAATTAAGAGATCCAGACTTTTTAAGCCTACATGTGTCAGGCTGGGTACATGGGAGGTTGCAGCACACCCATCTGTCTTGGAACAGATTATATCACTGTTGAAAGAGAGGGCAACACTGCACTCCGCATATCTGTTTCCTTAACGTGAAACCACAAACATTTGTTTGCATTTGATGTTGAACAGCATTGCACAAACCTAATCCGCTCCCGTTGGGATGCTGATTCCAGCGCCAATGTAGCGCTGAAGTGTCCAACGCCACTACCCAATGAGATGCTGTGAGATCACTTGATGTTTATGCAGCCCAATGATGTCAGCAAGATACTTGCTACCCTCTGTTCCCCCTTGATCTCTGCCCCTCTTGGTTTATTCATCATCTTCATAAACTTTATTGCACTAGCCAAAGGCCACGATATCATTCACAAAGGAAACAAAAAGAAAGGCAACAATAACCATAAAAACCATAAAAACACCAGGCACTGTGAATACAAAGAACAATCACATCTCCTAGAAATTATTTGTTGCATATGATATAATAGCAGGGGGTTCTCAGGTAGAATGCGCCAGCTTAAATGTCTGAATCACCTTTGCAGTTGACCGCTATTTTATCTAGTTCTTTTCTCCTGATCTTCTTAGCTGCCAACGCATATAGTGCTAGTTTATAAGTTATGAAGTTCTTGATTTATTAAATGTAGCAGACTTGTTGGGTCGGGAACATGGTTAATGCTTCATTGCTTGAGGGGATGGTTCCTGCAGCCACTCATAATGAAGCCTTGTCCCAATCTGTTGCTTTGGACTAACTACCGACCAGTTGCTAATGCCCACTTTTTAGGAAATGTGGCTGAGAGGGTTATGATGGGGCACTTACAGTCATTCTTGAATGGTGTAGATTATCGAACTCTAGTCCGAGTTCAGACCTGGCCATGGACGGGACTGAATCAGCCTTGGTCAGCCTGATGGATGACCATTATGAAGAATGGGACAAGGGGAGTATGACCTTGCTTCCTTTGCAATTTATGTGTGGCTTTTGATACCTTTGACCCTGGATATCAGGCACAGTATTACAGTATTCTAGCCCTATTTATAGAGCGAAGAATAGCTTTGGCAGATGGTTTTTCAGCCCCTGGCAGTTAAGCCATAGGACACTGGAGGGTGCTGTTTTATTCCCAATGCTATTTCTGATCTATATGAAGCCATTAGGACTGGTCGTGAAGGAATTTAGGACAGGATGCTATCAGTAAGCTGACGGCATTCAGCTCTATTTCTCCATAACATCTAAATCAGGTGAGGCCATACAGGAGCTGAGCTGGTACCTGGATGCAGTGATGAGCTAGATGAGGGGAAATAAATTGAGCCTAATTTCTGACAGGACAGAGGCCCTATGGATCTATGGTTCTGGTGCATGAGAAACTGGCCAACTGCCTGCTCTGAAGAGGGCTGCATTTCTTGTGAAGGAGCAAGCCTAGGCATGTTCCTGGATCCAGGTTTGTCCCTGGAGGTTTAGTGGTCTTGGTAGCAAGGGGTACATTTTACCATCTTTAACTGGTATTTATTTATTTATTTATTTATTTTATTTAGATGATTTTTGAACCACTTAATCAAAGAGCTAAGTGGTATGCAAATAAAATTGCAAATAAAGTTAAAACCTACAAAACAATTGAACCATTTTAATTAAATTAAAATACGACAGCTGCCTGTTCCATGACTGGGATGGCCTGGCCACAGTAGTCCAGATATTGGTAACTTCAAGACTGGATTACTGCAGCACACTACATAAGGCTTCCCTTGGTCCTGATTGAGAAACTGCTCTTGGCGCCAGGTGCGGCTCTATGATTGGGGACCAGAAGCGAGATCTTGTCCACATATTATACTTGCCTCAAAGATCTGCACAGTCTACAGGTTTGTAACTTGGTCAAGTTCAAAATTTCCCAATTAGTACATAAAGCCCATAACAGCCAGCGACCAGCTTGGCTGTACCATGTAATGTTTGTTGTACATTTATGGGGAGGTGATGGTAGTGTGCTGAAACCACTGCTCTGGAATTCACAGTCTGTTGATATTTTAGGCACCTGCTGGAGATTATATATATATATATATATATATATATATATATATATATATAATTTAGCTGCCTTTGGTTTTTTAAAAAGCTTTGTTGATCTCATTTTGTACTCTGCTTTAGGTAGCCTACATATTTTTCTCAATAGTTCTTCAGCTAGCCTTTGTGGATGCAGATTGCACACCCCCAAAACATGCTTCGTTGTGATTGTCTAAGTAAGCCCTTAAAATAGCTCAAGATTTGCAAAGAAAATGTGTGCAAAACGTGCTCGTTGTTCACCAGTTTTGCCCATAGGTGGCACCACTACACCAGAAAATAGGATCCTAGTCAGGCACCGTAAATACTGACATAATCAGTATTGGTTAGTTTATTGTTTTCTTCTCATTTTGCTTCAGAATAAAGATTTAACTCTGGCCCATATTTTTATATATTAAATTGTCAGTCAAGAAATCTACAAAGAAAGATCAGAAAAGTACAACTTAAAGAGCAGGGTCCAGTTATTGCTGCAATTGGAGCCCGTAATGGAGGGCGGAGGATAGGCCTGGCATATTCTTGCATGTATCTGTATCCATGTTAGGATTAATGCAAGTTGCATGGGAAAAGTACATAAAACATTGAAAACTGTGCTACAGTGAAAACACGGAACAAACGGGGTTTCGTGTTGTTCCGACGACCCGCCTAGTTTCTATGTGGTGTGAAATGTGGAACTGCTAACTCAGTCACAAGCATTATCAGAAAGCCAGCATTGTGCACTAAACTGGATGCTAATCCCTCTTCAGTAGTGAGCTAGCCAATCTCTTTCATTTTAACCCATCTCATGGATTGTTGCAAGAATAAAATTGGAGCAATGGCCGCCTATACTGACTGGTCTGCCAAAACAGAATAAGGGACTGCATTTGGGAACACATGGTGACAATGCAGTAAGCAAAACCACACGTGTGGCTTGCCTGCATCTTCTCTGCAATCGATCCTTGCCAGAGCTGAGGCTCCTGGGCAATGCTCTGGTCACTATGAAACCATCATCCAGGGTCCATAAGACTCCTCACATAAAGTGGATTTAAAACCGCAATATGGCTGAAGACACTGATTCTATTTGCACCTGCTAAATAATGATGACCCTTTGCATCTTCTCTTTTGCATCAGGAGTGCTTATGCTGAAGAACATCTCTATAGACAACACTGGCTACTATATCTGCCTTGCCAAAAACTCCATCGGAGAGAATTCATGCAACATCACTGTTAATGTCACACCACGTAAGATTGCAACATGCAAGGGGGGGGGGGGAAGCATGGCTATTGTAGTCTGATCGGCAAAGCATTTAAGTCCCTAAACAACCCCACGTCCCATTTTAAGAACTAGTCTCACTTTGCTTAGTTGCAAAGCTTAGATGTGGCTGCAGTTGAGAATAAGCCCAAGACTTTGTGATGACGTACGGCTCCGATTATGTTTCCACCCTAGGTATTTGTTGCCTAATAGCCATGCTTCGTTTGCTCACTTTTTAGGGAGTGTCTACATAGGACCATCAAACCATCCCCCTATTTCCTCTAGGCTCTTCCTCTTTTTTGAAAACAAACCGAAACAGCACCACATTGGTAGATCACCAAAACTCAGCTATCTATTTTCCCTAAAAGGCCTGGTTTTGATGTGTGTAATAGCATATTGATCAAACAAGTCTACTGTCATTCCTCTATACCTCACACACCTCCTTTACTATTTATCACTTTTCTGGCCAAATGACATTTTAGCCATGTTTCTTTTAAAGTGACCTTTTAACTTGCATCTTCCCACCTATTTTAAATTATTCAAATACTAATACAATAGAATTTGATAAAATTAATTTCAGTGAATTAAAAAATGAATTTTAAAAAGACCGGCTTTCTCTATCAGTGCCATTTTATCAGCATGTTTATTAGACAAAAGGCAAGCTACTTCCTTTTTATCCTGCTTTTAAGTAGAGCAGTCATTTTTCTGAGAAAATTTATTTAAAATTTTCACACACCCCCTAGAAAAGCCCCCCCTTTGCATTTTCCCCCGGACTATTCTCCCCCATTATTGTTGTTCTTGGTGGCAGCTGCCATTTCCAACGTGCTGAAACACGCCCCCCCCCCCCCAATTAAGTAGTAAACTACCCTACTGCCAGTGAACCACTGAGAAACTGTTTGGTAATTTTCCTTGGGGTGTGTGGAGTTTTGAGTGACCATTTTCACATACCTCTGTTATTCATTTGACCCCCAACAGCAGCTAGAGGGCCAGAGTTTCCCTAATCCTGTTCTACAGAAACCATCTAATTCAACCTAGATGAGCCCCCTTCCTGGCTTGTCATTCACAAGCTGCTCATTTGTCATATTATATTTAGCCAGAGCCACCCTCAGGCTAGAGGGAGAACAGTAGTAAGAGCTCTTCCCCAAAGGAAGAGATTTTGTTTCTCAACTATGAGGTGACTAATGCTAGTATTTTCTTCTACAGCATCCATGAATTTTGCCCTACTTGGTGGAGTCGTTGGTGGGCTTGTTGCTGTTGTCATTATTATTGCCATTGTGGCTTACTGTTGTTGCTGCAAAAATGGGAAGGACAAAGACTATGAGATGACGTGAGTGCCTTTCATTAGTAGGTGGGGGTGGAATAAAAGTAGCATGGAGAAATTACATACTGCATGCACCTCTGAGGCAGCCGTCTCTCTCTACCCCCCTACAATGTCCCTGTTACTGCTACTTCCAATAGCTTTGTACTCAACACTTCCCAACAAGCACAGCAACTGCTGAGCTTTCTAGCTGCTAGCAGCAGGTAGAAATGGTTTAAAACCAGAGCTTTCCAAACTTTTCAAGTTGGTGACGCACTTTCTGGACATGCATCATTTGGTGACACAGTAATTCATTTTACTAACAAACCGGAGGTTGAACTAACCCCTTTCAGCCCCAGGAGGAGTGTGGGGAACATTTGTGTGACACACCTACACGCTGCAGCCGACACATTAATATGTTGTGACGCACAGCTTGAAAAGCTCTGGTTTAAACAAAAGAATGAGGAAAGGCTTTGGACCCCTTGGTAAATAGTTCCAAAGCAGTTTCAATCTGCAGATTTTTGGGGGGTGTGATTTTCCCTTTAAAAATTCATACATACTTGATGGGAGTGGAATTGCTGATCTACTTGTGTGCAAGAAAAATGGATCAGCTCAAGATGTCCATTCCTACCTGCTACCAGGGAGGTGTTTAAAACACACTTTCTTTTGATCCACCAACTATAACATTGAGGGTAGCTACATAAACAATTAGGTTTAAATGCACGTGGCTTTACCATTTCTTTGTGAATTCCTGCTTCATAACAGCAACCCCCAACTTTATATTACCAATTTTGAAATTATGCTGTGAAAATGTTGCAAATGGAGATTTATACCACATGAATTCTCCAAATGGAGGTTATTCCTGTGAGATTAGGCAATCGTGAGAGTAAATAAAATAAAGCTGACTCGGAAACCACACAAGGATATTTTGAGATTGACTTCAGAAACAGATTTGTAGCACGACTTAATGTTAAAGTGTCTAGCATTTACATCGTGCTAGTCCTCTTTTTAGTATGCATAACAAACATATGTGAGGGGGCTCTGGAAAGCTTAAGCAAATGGAAATTTACCCAGTAGGTCAGAAACACCTCTTTGCCAAGCTAAATTATTAAACGACTGTCTCTGAAGTTAAGTTGTTAACAAGAACCAATTCACTCCTCACTTTCAGGTTTCTTCATGAATTACTGTTTTTACATACATGGGCAAAGCATAACATGATGGTGGTAGCACACAGATCTCCACAGGGAGACTCATGAAACCTCAAAAGCCATGGGGCCGGGTAGTAATTTCCTAGTATTACTTTCTAGTAGCAATTCTGGAGGTCCCTGCAACTCCCACTTCCTTGGGCCCCTCCAGGAGGATGCCATGATCGACAGTGTCAAAAGCCACTGAGAGGTCAAGGAGAACCAACAGGCTTGCACTCCCTATCTCTTTCCTATAATACTAAGTCATCAGTTAAAATGCAGATAACTGAAAATCCATCTTCTTCTGCACCAAATTATTAGGGAGACAGAAAATGGCGATCATCCACCTGAGGTAAAAATACGGGGACCTGCTGAAGAGGAGATTCAGGACGAGGAGGAAGAAGAGGAAGACAGGCACCACCCAGTACGGCCACCCATTTCCAGAGTGTCTCCGGAGGTTTAAGAAGCTGTGGCCCAGAGATGAGCATTTCTATTTGAGGGAGGAAAAAAAAAGACTGTTGTTAAATATTTCTCTTTCACCTTAACTCATGTGGCTTTCCAAGACAGTATAGGCAGCAAGTTTGTGGAGGCAAAATCTGACTTGTTTCCTTATATGCATTTGGTGCATATCTACTCATAAGCTCCTTTCCCATTTGCCCATCAGAGTTGCCTTAAAATGGAAAAGGAAGGGGGACTCCAGGACAACCGATATATTGCCAAATTGACAATATACACTCCAAGTTTTCACGTGGTGCGATTTGAATTATTGTGAACTGACACTTTCCAGTATATAGGAAAACAGGGATATCTTTTATTTCACTTTTCACTAAGTAGGCCACTGCGATGCAAGAAACCCAGAGCCTTTAGATGAGCAGTTTAAGACACCAGCTGTTACTTATTTGTTGTGCAGCATCTACATAACACCCATTATAACTGTGTTGCTATTATCGGAATATTATACAGTGGTACCTCAGGTTACATACACTTCAGGTTACAGACTCCGCTAACCCAGAAATAGTGCTTCAGGTTAAGAACTTTGCTTCAGGATGAGAACAGAAATCGTGCTCCGGCGGTGCGGTGGCAGCAGGAGGCCCCATTAGCTAAAGTGGTACCTCAGGTTAAGAACAGTTTCAGGTTAAGTACGGACCTCCGGAACTAATTAAGTACTTAACCTGAGGTACCACTGTAGTTTCCTCAATATTCAAACCAGAAGCTGCTAATTCTCCACTCTATGGAGTTTGATACAACTGTCATGCACATTTCTTGGACAATGCATAGACATGCCCCATCTCTATTATTTTATTTTAAAATGGCTCTGCACTCTTAATGGCTAACAAAAGCAGTCATATCACATGTTAGGAAAGGATCAGACAATCCCTGCTTTTGGAATGTATTTTTAAAAATATATAAATTGCTTGCTACTAGCATTGTCACTGCTGGTGCAATTATACTGCTAACAAGTTTTTTTTAATAAAAAAATAACCTGGGGGAGAATTAATTTTCAGGTGCTTGGAAAATCTTCAATACATGGGTTATTAATGATGCATTTTCTTTGAAATTTGCTGTTTTTGAACTTGCATTTTTTAAAAAACTAAAGTGACACTTCACTACTCTAAGCATTGGCTATCACAGCTGAACTCAAATAGAAACAGTAATTACATTGAATGAAGCTGCTTTCTCTCCACCCCTTTCTAGTCCAGTACTTGTCCCTCAGTCTACATTATGTTAAAATGCCTATATAATTGCAGCCATACTGGATAATGTATAATCTGGTTTACTAGTGCATCCTCTAGCAGTTTTTAAAATCCTGAAAATTACATATTCAAAATATAGTCACCCTATTTTTTGGTGATAAGTGTATTGTTTTTGGATGCCAAGGAGGGGAAATTCAGCAAATCTTTAAAAACATGCCAGTACTTCTGGTGCTTTGAGTACTTAATTCCCAAAGCAAGAAGTCTTTTTCTTTTAGTACACACCAGGTACAGCACAGGGAAAGCTCCCAGTCCCACCATCATAGTGCAGACAACAGAGTGCACTGTGACTAAACTGTAGGCCTCACAGAGGTGGGGTCTAGGCAAGGAACAGTTGAAGCTATATAGAGGTTAGATGTGTATCATTGCAGTATCTGATCAACAACTAACCTAGTTTGAAATAGACGCAATGAGTCAGGATTGGAAAGGCTGGGTGGGTGGATAGATTTTGGCATCTACCACAGAACCCTGTTCTCACCATACAGCTTGCTTTGCAATGCGTTCCCTGTAGTCCTTCACTATTCTTGCTGTTGCCTAAATACCTCAATTCTACAAAAAGCTGCTATCTTTGTTATTCAAATAAGTTAGTAAATTTATGCTCTTTTTCCTAATTGCCAAATACAAATTAAGAGCAGACCTCACAACGGGGCACTGAAACATTAATTTCATTTCAACAAAGGATGCTTAGGACCTGCCATCGCTAAGAAAGATTACAAGCCTTGTTGTCTGCTCCATTTTAGCTCCACTCTTTTCCAAGCGCTAGTTCAGAAAACAGACTTACAGAATCATACCATGGGGGTGGGGCGGGGATGCTGCCCTTACTAACTTTATAATCCTTTATATGACATGAGGCAGTAAAAGGAATGAAAGCCTGGACAAAGGAAATCTGCCGAATCAACATTTAAAACATAAAAATGCCAACGCTTTATGTTCCTGAAGCAGTAACACATGTGCAAGTGGGTCTTACTGAAAAGAGAATCTGATGACACAATCCTGTAGCATGAGAATGGAGAGAAGGAAAGGCCTCTAAATTCCTGGCAATGAACTTCCCCTCCCACCTTAAAGTCCTGCCCTTTATGAACTTGTCGTTTCTTTTAGGGTCACAATCCAGCTGGAGGTTTCCTTGTTGTACCCATTAGAAGAGGGACCTTTCCTCCACTGTGTATTTCAGACCTGACAAGTGACCATTCCTGATTATTTATTTAGGAGCTGCCATTACATGCGTTTGGAACTGGAATGCACCTTCACTTGTAACACTGAGCCCTGGGACAGTTATGGTTTATAGTTCATCACATGACCATGGTCAATATCCCTACCCGGTATACAGTAATATCCAGTGCTGCAGACATGCCAATGGAGAATTCAAGTTGGAAAGCTGCCAGACTTACAGGATCCAAATTTAAGGCAGTTCTGTCATATTTCATCACAGTCACTTTTTTTTTAATCAACACCTTCTGCCCCTTTTCATCATTGCGTAGTGTTGGTATCTAGTACCTGCACACCCGCAATTTCATGCACAACTTTAGCCAACAAAATCCAGGAAGCTTAGTCATACAGGCAGTGTCTTATGAGATATGGGAGGTGAATTTTTACACTAAGGAAGCTCTCTCTAAACAGGACACACACACTTTCCTGCTTCTGGAGACCCTCCCAAGTTCTCAGAACAGAAGAACAGAAGTGTTTCCTGTTAGGATATAAACTAAGCAAGAATTCTAAACAAATTAAAGAAGAATCCAAACAATTATCTGCAGAATTTTTGAAGCATTCACCTCACAAACGGACAACCCCTAGATAGGATGTGTGTGTGTTTCTGGCCTGTAATAGGTTTCTATTGCAGCCCAAATACATTGTGCTTGTTTCATTTGAACTTTCTGGGGCAGACAACAACTTTGATGGTCATACAAATGCACAAAAACAACAAACCAGGAGAATTGGTACTACATGCTGCTCCACTAAAAGGAGATCTGGAAGAAACTCACATCCTGGCTTCACCTGCTGTCCTGGGGGTGTGGAATTGCCTGAAAGTAGCAATTACAATAGCTTGCGAGGGTTTAAGTCAGAGCTTGGGAAAAGTGAGGGAACAGAGATAATGCAAGGTTAAGTTAATAATAGCATTCTTTGTACTCCTTTAAATAAGTTTATAAAGCGACTCTCATTAGCTGCTTGGGTATTATCAGGATATCAGGGCTTCATGGATATCGCAGACAATACCTTGCAGGCAGGCAAGCAAGCAAGCAATAGCCACTGAATCAAAAGTCTAAATGAGCACTTTCCAAAGTTTCCTCCTCAGATCTCCTCTCAATAAGTTTCCAGCTGTCATGCTGTACAGAAGACTCTTCCTTCAGATGACAAGCTAGTTAGTTCTGTTTGTCACACTCAGCTATCAGCTAAGAATAAAATTCCCTCGTTTGCAAAGATGCTGCCTGTAATTGCTTTCAGGTGCACATGGACCCAGCTTATTTATACATTTGGCTGCTGATAATTATGCAACGTAGACTAGTTCACAGCCCAGTTGAGTCGTTTTAGGCCTTAGGCCTTATGCCCAAGGACTTAATTTGTGCCACAACTCAATCCTGGAATGTATAAAAACAGATAAAGGACTCATTTACCTCATCACACACGGGGCATTAGGGAGAGGTTTCCAGACAAAGTTCCCTAAAAAGATACAAACTACAGCTCCATCAAGTTTTCATCCTGAAATCAATGAGTGTGCATTCATTCATTCATCACCTTTCCCCTAGAACTGGGACTCAAAGCAGGTCATAAAAAGTAAACCAAATACAGATATAAAATACACACAGCTTAACATTTAAAGGTTTTTTTTTAAAAAAATATTAAGCTATATATGGAATTTTTTAAAATATAAAAAACCTATTAAATTGCAGGTCACACTCCCCACAGTACAGCACACTATCAAGACCACTTTAAAAACGGTCAGTTCTCAAAGACCTCCTGGAATAATAGTCTTTGCCTGGAGGGAGCCAGTCTAGCTTCTCTAGGCAGCAGCCACTGCGAAAACCCCCTCCCAGTTTCCTTTAGATAGCCTAGACCTAAGCCATACAGGGCTTTATAGGTCAAAACCAGCACTTTGAATTGTGCCCAAAAACAGACTGGTAGCCAGTGCTGCTGTTGTAACAAGGGAGTAGTGTGCTTTCTATGAGCGCCAGTCAACACCCTGGCTGAAGCTCTTTGAGCCAGTTGAAGTTTCTGAGCACTTTTCAAAGATAGCCCCATTTAGGGGACATTACTGTGATCTAAATGGGGTGTAACTAAGGCATGTGCCACTGTGGCCAGATCAGACAGCTCCAAGAATGGGCATAGCTGGTACACTAAGCATTTGCCCCCAAGCTCCTTATCAGATACAGTACTTGAGAAGATACCCAAACTCAGCACTTCATACAAGTTGTGATGGGGCTAAATATTGAGACTATACAGAGGCCTGCTTCATATATCACCCCCACCCACTACTAATACTAGAAAGCCCCAAGAAAACAGTGGCAGCTAACTTTTCCTTCCTCCCAGCTAACCCAAGCCAGTTGTTTCCAGGTAGTGGCAGCAGCAACAGCACTGCTACAAGAAGTGTGGTAGGGGCTGCCATTTGGTACAGCAAACCCTTGGAGCAAAGAGCTGCTATATGCTTGAGGCATCTATACATGTAGGAGTGTAAGCTCTTGTGTGGAACATCCCTTTGAGGTGAGGTGCCTCAGAGATTCATCTGACAATGATGCCTTCTGCTCAAGAGATTGCTAGGGGAGTTTCTGATTATCTTCCTCATTCCTTATTTACACAGCTGTGAGTATAGGCCAACTAGTGACGGAATGGAGGTGGCATGATACCTCAAGACCAGCTGAATCAGCCTTCGCCTGCTGCAGCCGGGTCCCTTTACTTCCTACTGGTTTGACTCAACATATATAGTTTCCTATTCTCTTCTGTAAGAATTAGGAAGCTACAGGTGTCTACCATCTCTCTCTCTCTCTCATAGAAAAGGGCCTCAACAAACTTGTTCTTTGTATATCCCATTTTGTAGCAAATGTACAAAGCAAGCATGGTGGCTGAAGGATAACATAGGGAAGAAACTGTACTGCAAATATATATCTGGTGACTAGATATCGCATGAATAAATACCCGAGACTCTGTCTTCAAGTGCTGCAGAGATAAAAGTAGTAGAATATAAGGCCAGTTTCTGTACCCATGAGTGCACTGCAGCACCCACTTTAGTCCAAAACACTTTAATGTGTTGGAAACCTCACTGCAGCAAGGAATGGAATGGGTTGCAAGAACTGTGACCTTAACAAGTTACAGAAGCAATTGCATCTGTTCGGACTTTGACAGTGAGAATGAAAGAATTTATAACAGGCAGTCCTCTAACTACAATATCCATGAGAAGTAGAAAAAGCCAGCAGCAGCTGAACAAGGCCAAAGTAGTATCCAGCAATGGTTGTCTACAGAAAGGGTGGGGAAGGTTCAGCCCTTCAGATGTTGTTGAACAACAATGTCCTACTGCCTTTTACACACAGCAGACTGGTTTCTATGCAAACGAAAGGGCACAAATCTGGCATCAGAAATTGCAGTATCTGCAATTGGGATGGGGGTCAGAGGGGGAGGATTTGATGTCCACTCCCACTGTACCAATAGCATATTCCTTCTCACAGCAAGGAAGCAAGGATGCATTTCATACATCTAATTTTCCCCAAGTTACTTTTACAGATCTATATTCTAGTTGCATGTTTCTTCAGTGCATGGCTGTCCTTCAAACAACTCAATCTAAAATTCGTTTTCATCTCAGTTTATATAACTTTAGCTTAGCATTTGAGTTTTCCTTTTCTGCACTTGACAATACCATACTACATTTGGAACCACAAAATACAGACAGAACATGCCAAATCAAATTGGAAAGAAGTGTTTAATTAAACACACAAGCTGGTCTATCATGGTTAAGATTTAGAAGCTTTCTGTACTAAATGACTGAATGTATGTATAACACGAAAGAAAGGAAAAAGATGGTTTTAAAACAACTTTTAAAGTACATCATTGTAGTACCTTTATAGAACTTCATAGGTTTTTTTTTCTTTTGTGAGGGAGATATTACCTGATTGCAAGTTTTACCAAAAAATGTATGTTGCTTCTATTGTTGGCTAATTTAAGGGCTTTATACCAAAACCTTGCCCCTCTGACAAAAACAATATACAATTGGTACCATATCAAATCCTAGAATAGCTTATTAAAAAAACATAATTGCAACTGGTTCCTTAGCAAAAGTTTACTTCAGTAAGGTACCAGTAGGCGTTAAATAGGCTTTGCCCTAAAGAAAAAGCACAACAGAACTTAAAAACCCAGACTTCATTTCACAAAGTTGCCCTTCTGGTTTCATTATCTAATTTCTTATCCTACTGACTTCATTATTTCAAGTTTCTACTAAATATTCCTACATAAAAAAATAACAATATTTCACAACTCACAATAACATTTGTTATCTTAAAAACTTAAATTTTACCCCTTGCAATGGGATTAGAATGGCTTTTTTCATTAAACAAAGATAATATTTAACACATGACAGACCAAGGAAATATAAA
The DNA here is from genome assembly GCF_964270895.1 of Podarcis filfolensis. Classification (NCBI taxonomy): domain Eukaryota; kingdom Metazoa; phylum Chordata; class Lepidosauria; order Squamata; family Lacertidae; genus Podarcis; species Podarcis filfolensis. The sequence continues at coordinate 64,329,876 of NC_139607.1, read as the reverse complement.
GTATTTATATTCCCAAAGATGGTGGGAATCATTATATGCAGAGCTGTTCTGAAAGGGAAGCACTGTACTGCAAATGTCTAACTGCTGGACTGCTTTGAGACGCTCTCCAGAAACCGGGCAATTCCTCTTCCACGCCTAGTAGTTGTTTCACCTGTTGTTTTCACTCCTGAAGGATGCTGACCTAAGCAAACAATGCATGTGTCAATATATAACACAGAAGCCATGATAATTAAATCTTAATTTACACTCAACACCTAGATATTTTCTATCATAAATTTCCAAAAATAAGCTCACAGGAGAGTCACAACAGTTTAAATGGCTTCTATAAAACTGGTAAGGGAAGTGGAATCACAAGGTTTTGCTCTACCTTCCGTGCAAAGCCTACAGTTTCTTGCTTTCAATTGAGGCCTTTATAATCATGGAGAACTGATAAAAGAGCAAGTGCTGCATTTTATTTTATCAAAATAGCCTCGGCACAGTGATCCACACCTAGTAATCTCCATCTTCGGTACTAAAGCCAAGATTGATACCAAGGTGGGTTAAGCCAAGGTGGGTGTTTTCATGTGGCTAAAGGAGAGAGAGATCTGTAACAGAAATGGGTGCCGATATTGAGTGCAACTGCTTAGCCGGCACTTGTGGACCTGTTTTGGAATGCTCATCTCACAGGCCTCTGGCAATGGGAGCAGTTGTCTACTTTATGCTCCTTGCTTTAGGAAGAAAAGACAGCAGTTGTGACCACAGGATGACATGGTAGTTGGTCGTAATGGAGGAAGTTTGCTGCCACAAGTTGAGCACTTAATGTACACTATGGCATTCAGCAAGTATTCAGATGGCACAGACTATATAATTAAACAGGTAAAATTGGGGTGGTGGTGAATATGGGGGTAGAAAGAGCCTTGCTTCTCTACTGATGAGTTTGAAGGAAGAAAGTTTTGAAGTTGCAACTGCTGTGGTGATCAACAAGGTCTTGGGACCATGTAACACCAGTCTTTAAGCATTGGCATTAGCTACTGAGTCAAATTCAAGGTCTTAGTCTCCACAGACTAAGCATTTTAAGGCCTAGGACCAAGTTACCTGAAAGACTATCTTCCTCCTCAAGTCTGTAACTTGAGATCTCCTAGTGTCTTGACAGCAAGACTTCTCAGTTTTAACACCCCCGTTTTGAAATTCACTTCCCTTGGAAATTCATTTGGTGCCAAACCTACAGTTTTAGATGCCAACTTTTGTCAGGCCCTTTATGCATAATATGCTTGTTATCAAGGAAGGTAAGTAACTTGACGGTTTAACTGATTTTAATATTCAACTAAATAAAATCAATGCAGAACCTGCCATGAGGTCTACAAAGGACAGTATATAAATGATAAAAGTAAGTTATAACGTGAGTGGAGGAGCAACTCACTCAAGGAGAATGCCTTCTTAAAATTTTAGCCAGTATCACTGCAGAGAAATTCTGTGACTGTTTAAACATACAAGCTTCATTACATTTCCTTTATGCAGATATTTTAGTGGTAGACTACAGTGAGCAGGAACACTCAAAACTCCAGAAAAGAATCAGGAAAGAATGTGTTGGACTTATCAGTATACAGGCACATTTTCTTTGACAGAAATGCAGGTGTGAAACACTAGTAATGATTCTAACAGCAACTCATTTTCATTACGTTTAATTTTCCAACATAGATAATCACTCACCAGTACAAGAGGCAGCACCTAGTTCCTCATTAGGAGATCGGAGCGCATTTCCAGTGCGCTCAACAGCCCTCATTTTCTGTAATGCAAAAAAGACAAGATTACCCACACATTCAGAGATATTCTTTCACTGACACATTCACCAGGTTTTCAGGACATCCTTGTATACAAAGAAAAGATGGATATAGTGCATAAGGAATATCTGCCTAATGTGCCTATTGATGGATGTATTAATATTCTGCACATAATTAAACAGACATATTGGTCAAATAAAAGTGTTTGTAAAATATAATTATATCATTATTTTTGAGCATATATCATAATTTCATCCTACATTTCCAAGTACACTCCAGAAATGTTACTGATAAGATATAGAAGAACAAATCTGCTAAATGAACAAGGCTGACCTGGAAACGTCCAGCATCCAGAACCACCATTTTAGGATTTGCTGTGTTTGGGGAGTCCTTCTCACACAAGGGTAAGTGAGATGCAGTCAGCTGGACACAATACATATTGGCTAAGGAATTGCTGATACAGTATCTATATTGAACAGGAAAACACCAACATGAAGATGTGTTATCATTTCCACAAGCTGAACAGAAATTTAAAAAGTATATACTACTGGCAATATACTGCACCAAGACCATGGATACAGGAACATAATAGGAGGCAGTGGTTGAACTGCGGGGGCGCAACCAACTTGGGTGAACTAAAGAAGGAAAATCAGCCAGGAGGCAATAAAAAGCCATTCCTTTTAGCAACTTCTTCCAAGAGAATAGCAGCAGGAGCCTACAGAAACTGGGACCTGAAGAACCCCTCTGCCATGAGCAGATACTATAACCTCCCAAAGAACTACTTGCAAGTGAGGCCCAGGTTATTAAACTGCAGGTATCAGCCTATTAGAGACAGCAGAAAGGGGAAGATCTTTTGAGTTGTCTGAGAGACAAGTTGCTGCTTGTCAAGCCTCTTCTAGTTAAGGCCTCGGGCAACCAGTTTGGATGAAGCAGGTGTCTGTATGTGTGTGTGTGTTAAAACTGGTCTCTGCATGTGTGTGGCACATCCCCCTCCAAAATAAATAAACCACAACAAAGTTTGCAAATGCAAGGTAAAAAAATTCTTCCTCATGAAATCTACTCAAAATTCAGAGACCTTTTTGGTGACAATGCAAACCTGAAGTTTTTCCCAACTGACCTGTCTAGTAAGTGACACTTGGAAAACAATCAGAAAGAAATAGATTTTAATTTATTTGGATCTTTAAAATTCCTTTCTTCCTATAATAGCAGAAGTGCCACAAAATCACATCAGTTGCTCCTTCATTCAAATGCAGCCGACAAAATGCCTACTAAAGAATATCCAAAAGAACCAACCGGTTATACTTGAAAAAGAGACAAGATGACCCCAGACATTGTATATGAAACTAATGTCCAAAATAGTTTTAAGATGCAAAAACATTCTAACATATTCACTGTATTTTCATACTCACGCAATTTTCTTGCAAGTAGCAAGAGCACAGTACACTACATCGTTTTCTTCATGCCACTTGCACCTAAGTAGAAATAATACTTTCATCATGAATGTCGAGTTTCAAATACAGTTGTACCTCGGGTTAAGTACTTAATTCGTTCCGGAGGTCCATACTTAACCTGAAACTGTTCTTAACCTGAAGCACCACTTTAGCTAATGGGGGCCTCCCGCTGCTGCTGGAGCACGATTTCTGTTCTCATCCTGAAGCAAAGTTCTTAACCCGAGATACTATTTCTGGGTTAGCGGAGTCTGTAACCTGAAGCGTATGTAACCCGAGGTACCACTGTATATGCTTCAACAGTAAGACATTTTCAAGTTCTAGACAAACAACTTACCTTTCTTTTTTCATCTACTCCACTGTTTGGCATTAGAAACTTCTTCAAGACAGAAACATTAATTTTCCCAACCCACTATCACAAGATAAAGTGCTTTAAGAGGACAATCCAGGGGGTTTGTGGAAGAGAGTAGTGAAGAATGTTCAATAGCTTTTTCTTACATGGCGAGAGAGAACAGAAATAGGCAAAGTGAAACATTTGGTAGAACTCTGAGCCTGGCTGCTCAAAGCCAGGCAGGAATAGAATGTGTAGAGGCACTATCCCACACAGGGTGCCAGTTGAAACTCGCATAATCCTGCTTGGCCTATAGAAGCAAATGGGAGGAATAACTCATTCAATGATACCCACCTTCATTGTAGAAAAATCTGGCTGTTTAGACTTTAAAAACTACTAAATACTTCAAAATAGCTCCATGGGTGGTTTTCAACCAAATTTTACTCAAGAGCAGACCTATTGAAATTAATGAACCAAACACAAGCAGGTTCATCAATTTCAATGAGTCTAAACCTTAGTTTAATGTCTCAAACTCATTTCTGAAATGAGTGCAAGGCTTTAGATTAGCATTCAACATGCACGCTTATAGCACCATAATTTATTTGTACCCCACTCATCTGACTGGGTTGCCCCAGACACTAAGCCATAGTTTTGTGTAATGTACAACTATGGAGAATCTGTCAATCACATTTTTTCCTGGTCATAAGAGACTCTCATCTCATAGTAGTCAAGTCACTGTGGTTCAGGTAGGTACAGCAGTTATTATGATTTTTAGAGCTATATATTATACCTAGTATTGCTGGAGTAATCCCACATGGAGGCATCCAGGGAGTTACACACCCATGCCTTAGAAGGCTCCTTTTGAAGCTTCTGATAATACAGCTCCACAACAAGGTCTTCCACACAGAGACTCTCCAGATTATTAACTGTGCCTATTATAAAAAAGTAAGTTTTAGGAGCAGCAGAGACTGTATCTAAATTTTAACTTATTTCCTGTTGTAAAGGAAAATTTTCTTACCCACTTCTCTAGCCATATGCTGCAGGCACCAGTTGACCCTAAACTGGTCAGAAGACTGTAAAAGAAGTTTTAAGTATACATTATACAATCAAATAAACAGAATTAATAAACCTATACTATATATATTCTTATTATAAGACCTCTATGGCTAAGGTTTCCTGATATGCGATAAAACTGTTATTCTTGATAAGGGTATCTGCTCCAATACCGAAACAGGAAGTTTTCCTGCCTACAGCTGTTTGATACATAATCTGACCAAAGCCAAAAGAACTGTCCATAGGTATTTGGTCTGCCTTGGAGAAGCAACAATTCAGGAATACAACTATATGCTCTTTTAGGTTGAATGTAGACACCATTTTGTACCAATGAAATATCCTTAAAGGCCGCAAAACTGGAAATCTTTATGTGAAGCCCTTATGCTATAGAGATTGTTAATGGACAGCTTAAAAGTTAAAACATCTGTGTACTCCAACCTTACTTGAGGTGAGGTCACCTATATTTTTACACATACACACACCACAGCTAACCAGGGAAAAGGCTAACTGAAGCATGTGGGTAGAAATTTTTGTTCTGACTTCTTCTGAAAAGCAGAGAGCCATTAAAGTCTAAAAATGTTACATTATACCTTACAATACACAGGTGGCCAGGCGCCCCACCGTGGCTGAATAAATGAGTATAGCTCACGTAACACAACGGAATGATTTGCAGTTACAAGCTCAAAGCCAGATAGGGGAATCCTATGTGTAGCATCACCTAAGAGAAAATCAAAGTGCCTTATCAGGGCTTTTCAGAAGAAACACCTCATTTCACACGCATTTGTACTTTTAACTTTAGTTACAGTTCGCAGGATTAATATATCAGTTTCACTAAAAACACCTAAATATATCATTCAAGAACTTGTCTGTTTTATTCAAGTATTTTATCATTGCAACAACCCTGTGAGATAGGGTTTATCACCAATGTAAAGGAAGATTGTTAGACCAAAGATGTCTAGTTGAACCAAGTGCAGGTCAGTCAAGGTCTGTCAAGGGTTGAACTTCACTAGCTGTCTAGAAAGGTAAATGATTACCCAAGGGTCCTATTTATTTACATGTGTTTATAGCCTGCCATTCACCAGCAGTCCCAAGGCAGGTAATATACTGCCTAATATTCAAGAATTGAACTACTCTGTGTAAAATATCACTGAACCAGAGATTAGGACAAACCAGACAGCAAACACCACTAACACTGCAGTCCAGATACTTTAATTTCATCTTCCATCCCCAAAGATTTGGGCAAGGTGGTGTATGCAATGTCTAACCATTATTATCTGGAAACACAAGTGAATGACTGAAACCTAAATGAATGCATGAGTATGAGTCTGGTTAAGAGCATAACTTCAACATGTTACTTGGGAAGACGTACTAAGCTTTGTTACGGAAACAGGCCCATACTGCTGTTTAAAACTGTTCTTTAAATTTTTTATTTAAAGATTGCTTTGTCCTTCTTTTAATAGTTTGTGTTTTTATACTGCTGTATATTGCTCTGATATTTTATGAGGGTGATATAAAAGTATTTTGTATACATAATAATAAACAAGATACAAATAAAATGCCATAGGATATCTGGAATAAGAACCGTTCTTTAAAATAATTAAAAAATAATTGGAAGACTATATGTGGGTCATAAAAAAATGCTGCCAATCCATAGGTTCCACATCTCTTGCCCAATACCTACTTGCTGTCTGGCAATGAAAGCGAAATCCCCTTGGCACCTCTCCTGCAAAAGACCAAAAAGAACTTAGGCTTTATTATGCAATACCAAGCTGTCTGTAGGATTTCATGGTTATAATACACCATTTTCTGCTTTTCTACAGAATAGTAAATCAGTGTCCAAATATCGTCTAGAAGTACAATTTTATTTCTTTATAATGTATCTTTTGTAACACAGAGATTAAAAATGCACAACATTCGAACATATTGATCTGGGCAGTTCATGTCTTCTGCTGACACAAGGAATGTTTCCAGTTAAGTTTCATTTCTTCATTAAGTAATGCTGTCAATGTGGTTTTTGTCCACTATATGAAGCCATTTTTATTTTTTCATAGTGCAAGAATGCATACAAATAAACTGTCCTGGACAAACAGAATCCTGCATATCTTCTCCCTCCCCTCCCCCCCCCCGCACAGATGAAAGACAAATTTCATCTCTTCTGATTCCAAAAGCTCACCAGGATCTAAAAAATGATGAAACTCTGCAATTATGCCATCTTTTAGTGAATACTTCACACATCCAATTTCGCAAGGAAGGAAACGTTGTTTGCAATGAGAGGGTAGAACTCCATGGCTGAAGATATTCAGGTAGAAGAATGTGGTTTCAAGTACAACTGAAACAAGATTTTGTATTAAGAATATTAGTGGAGCGTATTTGTTTATTATTATTACTGTAACAAAAAAGTAAAATAGTTGGAGTAAAATGTACACCTATAGCACTGAAAAAAAATCATGAAACTAAGTCCTGCAACCAGGCAGCCCTCAACCAGACTAAGACTGCATGCACATTATAACTTTGAAGCACATTTCCCCTCTCAAAGAATTCTGGGCACTGTAGTTTATCTCTCACAGAGTTATAATTCCCAGCAACTTGTAGCAAACTAGTGTCCTTGAGAGGGGAAATGGGATTTAAAGACGTAATGTAGCCAAGTTTTGAATTGTCATGTGGTGTTCCATCCCCAACCTGCTACAGCCACAACAGTCTGCTTATAACGATGCAGCAATCTCAGATCATAAAACCAAGGCTAATATCATTCTTTATAATACAAAAGTGGTTAAGAAACCTCAGATAAGACAGTATCTACATTGAAAAAGTGGTCAATAGTGGTCCACTCCCCACAAAGTAGTAGACATTATCTGTTTAATTACATATGTTTTTGGAGTTGAGTAACAATGGAGGCCATCTCAAAAGATAGTTTTTTGGTAGACCAGAGACTACATTGTCCCCCAAGTTGAGCCTAAAAACACCCCAGAAACTTGTCTGGGATGTTGAGATGCAACCTGAGAACTCACAAAGCCACTGCTGACACCAAGAGAACTGGAAAGTGTCATCTTAGATCTAATGCTTTAAATGTGTCAGTGAATTCTATGTAATACTAGATAACTCATTCTGTTAAATTTATTCTGTATGGATCCCTATGCATCCCACATTACACCACCCATGCACTAGGGGAAGTATTACAGGCTTGAGGAAAGCCTGAGTTTGCAAAAGTACAAAACAAAACAAAACCACACCATCTTTACATATGAACTGGTGGCTAGTCACAGGCAGTGAATCCTTCTAAACCTGCTTAGCAAACTTTCAGCTACTCCCTTAGTTATTGAATGACGTTTTATCCTGCTCTGCAGTCAAAGAAATCCTCCAAAGTGGCTTACAAATCACTACCAAAAAAAGTGCCTTGCAGACAGCCATGCAGGCATTACTAGAGAAGTCACCAGGAGATTTTGGATGTTTTATACATCTGAAGAGGGAAGAACGGATGATTTAAAAGCAGCGCTATGTGCCAGTAACTGCAACATTGCTTGTAAAATGATGAGTCATTGTCACAAATATGCTGCAGTTGAGTGTCACTCAAAAACAATGCATAAGCAGTTGGAATATCTGGGAGAACTAGAACTACCTGCCCATGTTAAGAGCTCCACTAGATACTTCATGTATCATAAGCTTCAGAAGGACCAAAATGTCATGGACATAATATGCTGCTCCTGAATGTTCCAATGAACTTTTTGATCAAGGCATGTAAACAACTCTTAAGGATTACATTGGGCTTCAACAACTTCTTGTTTCAACATCAAATCCTGTAGCAGCTTTAGTTTCTTATTTGGAGTCCCCACTCCCAATGCTCTATCACCCACTGCCTCTATTCCACCAGGTTCAGTACTTTCACCTCCTCCTTATCTGAACTCTGTCCTGCACTCAGGTTTGGCCCTGTATACCTGAAGGTATGTCTCCACCCCCATCGTTCAGCCTGGACACTGACATCCAGCTCCAAGGGCCTTCTGGCAGTTCCCTCATTGCGAGAAGTGAGGTTACAGGGAACCAGGCAGAGGGCCTTCTCTCTAGTTGCACCACTCTGTGGAACGCCCTTCCATCAGATGTCAAGGAAATAAACAACTACCAGACTTTTAGAAGACATCTGAAGGCAGCCTTGTTCAGGGAAGTTTTTAATGTATGTTTTACTGTTGTTTTATAATTTGTTGGAAGCCACCCAGAGTGGCTGGGGTAACTCACTCAAATGGCTGGCATTTAAATAATAATTATAATTATAATTCATTCTTGCTTCCCCTGAGTTGGTGACCAATTTCCCCACTTCCACACTCCTGATTATAATTATTATTATAATAATAATAAAGATAAAAACTGAATCTGCATACCACCCTTTATTCATAGATCTGAGCAATTCACAACATAAAATTACAATATAAAAAACACAAAATACATAATAAAAGTAAGAACGACAAACCAATAATTCCCCCCCCCAAAGAACCCCACCACATTTAAAAGGGTATTGGATATAGATTAGCCAAAGGCCTGGCTGCAGAGGAACATAAACAGGGAGCCACTGCACACTGCTCTTGTGTTGCCACCCTCCGGACTTGTGGAGAGGACAGACAAAGAAGGACCTTAGAAGTTGATCTCAGGATCCAATTAGGTTCACATGGAAACAGGCGGTTCTTGAGATAAGTAGTTAACTTATATCTTTCCCCCACAATTACCACTCAATTTCCTGGGAGCAAGAAAAAGCAGACCTGCTAGCACAGTCTCCAGTCAGAATGAACACATTGAGGTTGGGCAGATCAGGTGAACTAATATAACTATCATTTACCTTTATCACTCTTCCCAGGTGGACTGATGAGGTTTGCAGCTGAAACTCTCTTCTCAGTTTGTGTGGAAGGAAATGTGGGAAGAGAGGGTGGGACTTGGCTGGGCGGCTATGAAAAGTGTAGACAATACATCAGTTAATCATATATGAATGAAGGGAAAGCAACTACAGTAGTATCCAATTGAAACTGCTAAGACTAATCTTTCCCCCTCCTGGCCCAGCAGAACCTGCAAACTATGAGCCAGATCACATAAAATACCCCCCTCCCCATGCAGTCACCTCATTACTAAGCTGACACTGAGGTGACATCTGTATGAACTCCCACTTTCACATAGGTGATGTGCAGCCACACCAACTCCTATAGCAGCAGGGGTCTAAATTACCACAATGGAATACTAATGAAGTTCGCCCCTCACAAAAATGGCACCTTGATACAATCCTAGCAGCAACCTTATATATTCTCAAGTAGGATGGGATGAAACCTCACCCAGTACTTTTTTTCTGAGGGGACGCAGACCCCTAAACATTTTGTGAATCTTTGTACTTCTGTCCATTTACTGTATTTATTTTCCCCGATCTGAACTATAAAATGGTGATTTTCTTGAGTCAAAATGAGAGTACCCCTAAACATTTTTTAAAGAAAAAAAGCACTGACCTCACCTATAGACCTTCCATTGTAACCTATGGGTGGGAGTTAGTGTAGTGCAAATCTGCTCTGGATTTTGGACCTTTCCAGAACAGGTTTTGTGGGGACTGGGAAGAAGAACAAGTGGAAGTCCTATTTCACAAGCAGATTTCAGTTGTGCAAACAAATGGGCATCACTGGATGCCATCCTATGCTAAAAACAATCTTCTTGTGGATTATCTATAGTTGAAACTCAGTTACACTGTGATATATCTAATTCAAATATTAACTCACAATTTTCAAGACTAGAAAGCTTACAATTCAGACTTCCCATCTATTTTTACAAGAAAAAGTAACATACAACACAATCACCAGTTTTAAGGCTCACATTTTTAAATTATAAACGTTGATCCCTGCATTCTATTGTTACGTTTGCTTATTAGGTCACATCCACACCACACATTTATTTCCACTGAAGAATCCTGGGAACTGTACTTTACTCCTCACAGAGCTACAATTTTCAGGATTCCTTGGTGGAACTCATGTGTCTCAAATGTATAGTGTGGATGTGAACTTTGTCAAAGGATTCAATCCTCCTATTTCAGGAACACCTGCAACATAAAAACCTACCTGGCTTGTTTGGAAGGGCTCATTATAATCACAACTATACAACACCTGTGACTGACCAGCTCACTCAGAACCTTCTTTCAAACACATCAAAGTTACTTTTCTTTTGTTCCCACGGACTATAAATAATGGGATTTTCTTCCAATTTATACTATAATTATATCATTACTAACTTGCCTCTGAAAATATAAAACTGATTTTCCCTATTCCACAGTCATTCATTCACCTCTTTTGTTGCTACTTCCGATTTCTTAGCTTTCCGTTGACGAGCCATTTCTGCATACTTTTCTTTTTGCTCCTCAGTCAGCATCTTGAAGTAAAACCAGTGTAATATAAGGGCTTGCCCTTATTTCTCTACCATAATTAAAGCAATTTCCCCCATCACTACAACACCAAGATACTGAACAAGATGCAGTCAGTTAAGGCTTTTAAGCCTCAGTAATTCCACTGGGAAAGTTAAGAACAATCTTAACTCTCATAGAAGTCAGCCTAACTTTAAAAAGTGATTAACTTTGGGTGGATTGTGCTCAGCAACTTTCCCACCACTAAGAACTTTGCAAGCTTGTCTAGAGGAAAGCCCTAGCCTACAGAATTCAAGGTGGTTCACTCATCAGTAAATGAGTGGTATCCGATATTAGCCATACTCAGAGCAGACTTGGACAACAGTTAAGAAATGTCAATCCATCGATTCCAAACGGTCTAATCTGAGTACAACTTAGTTGGATATATCCCAGGGTGCTTGTAGCATAACCTGAAGCAAGACTGCTGTACCTAAAGGGTGTAAACCCTGTTCACATACCAAAAATTCAAAGCCACAGTTAAGTAACTCAACTTTTAAGGGAGGATTTGGGAAGTCTGCAACCTGTATATCTGCAATCTGCAGTCTGTATATTTCTATGCACTGACTTTAGTCATCTTTCTAGTTTCTCCAATCTTTCACCTGTTGGATTATTGTGAATAGCATGGCATGACTACTTTTTCAAACCTTGGCAGATGCCTCTTTGTGCATATGACTGGCAGTGGAAAAAAGACCCATTTGGGGAATGCAACTTACAAGAGTCCACCATTTCTTTACAAACATACTTTTTTTAAAAAAAGAGGGCTGAAACCAAACCTAAGTGGTAGGGTAGCCAGTCACTCCCCATCACTACGACAGCAGTTAAAGGCTCCACTAAAGTCCGCATCAAACTTTTTTTTTTAAGTTGCTCATTCTAAGCCACCGTGAGTCTTTGATGGGAAAAGTGAGGTAAAAAGGGTCTAATTAATGAAAATGTTGACCTCACATTTGTTTTTTTAAGTATTTTACAGCATTCATTCTTCAGCTGGGGTGTGTATGGGGGGGGGTTAAATTCCCCAAACAGCTTATACATAACCACTATCGACAACTTGTCCCCCTCCCTCCTTGAGAATCAAAACCAGGTTATCCGACTCCATGGAGGGTCTAACATGGCTCCCCACGCCGACCAAGAAGGGCGAGAGAGAGGAGGCCCGCCCCGCTCACCGCCCAGTCGTCGGAACAGAACGGGATAGCATCCCGCACGCCCGTCACGGCCAGGCCCCGCCGCTTCAGCTCCGGCAGCTTCTCCAGCACGAAGAAATAATAAGCGTTGCGCGCGCCTTTGCGGTTAGGCATCGCGCTCGGGGCAAACGGCCGAAGCAGAGAGCAGCAGCACATCCGCCTCCTTCCCCTTCTCCCCTCTTATAAAGGAGAGGCCGAACGCCGCACCGCCCTTTGGGCCCCGCCGCACCGACGACGGAGCCTCCACGTGCGCGCGGCTGGAGGCCAGGGAAAGCCGGGATTCGCTGAGGGGAATGAGAATGATAAAAAAATAATAATAATTAAAGTGACCCGAGGCAGAGCCAAGCGCTTTCTTCTTTTTTCACGTCTTTGAGATTAATTCGCATGGAAGTTGTAGAGTGTTTTCATAGGGCTGTGGGGTGAAATGCTTTTCTAATATGCAAGTCTTGATCTGAGGCCTACACCCACCGCGGTGTCTCGGAGCTTGTTTGCTCCTCAAAGTTTCGCCTTTTGTTCATTTCTGCAAGCCAGTCATGGAATTCTTCAAGTTCACCTTCTTGGCTTGCTAAGTTTGACCTGGCACGCCCCGCTATATATTTATCTTGATCGAAACATATTATGAAACTGGCAAATGGTGGTGGTGGGGGGGGAGGTCAAATGAAAAGTAAGAATACACCCCCATTCAAATAAAGATTAAACACACACAAAAAGAGAGAGGTACGCATTTGGGCTGATGCATTCACAGTCCCTGGAATGAACTATTGGTATTGGAGGGTAACCTCCCACCCTTTCTTATTTCAAAGTCATCTTGGCTCATTGGGTTTGAACCTGCAAACTATATTTCAAGATCGCAACCCTGTTTTGTGAGAGGGCTCCATGTACTTTTAACTGGACAAGCTTTTCCTATCAATTCATCTCTAAGCTGGATAAAACTGTTAAGATTGTGGTTCAAGAACATTTAGATACCAGAACGGGAGTTTAGTTCTTTGCCCCCATGCAAATAATGTTTATTGCCGTCCTCCTGAAGCTGCAATCAGCCATAGTGTGGGGAAGATTTTCCCATTCTGTGGTTAATAGCTTCAGGGAGGGAATATTTGAATCCCTGATCTAAACTGGGGATCCCATGGCTACTCTTTAAGAAAGAAAAAGCTGTTGGGATTGCCAATGGAGCTTCAATGTTATCTTTTGTTTGAACCACACTTAAACAGTAACAGAAACTCCAACTTGAGTATATTCAGTTTGGTTTTAGCTGGGACTCCAGATATTCACTTAGCAAACCGCAGACAGGAAAAAAAAAATAGTGTAGTATTACCTGGGTCTACTGCTGTGCATTGGTCATTTTGTTATTTTGGCTCTGCACATAAATGCTCCAGACTCTTGAAATTCAGGACTGTTTGGCCCCATTAGTTACACTCGTCCCCTCCGTTCTTTAGCTGTGTGTGTGTGTGTGTGTGTGTGTGTCTATATCTATATCTATATCTATATCCATATCTATATATCTGAAAGTAACCTTTCATGTCTCTGGTGAGGAGGAAGTCTAGTCAATGCAAATTTATGCAGCAATACATCTGTTAGACTGACTCTTTCTTGTTTTTATTTTTATCTGTAACCCAGTACCCACACAGTACAGATGGGCTTTGCATAGTGAACACTGTAGTCAGAATTTCCAGCAGTTTTTTATGGTGAATGTTAACAAGTTGGGCTCATGCTGTACCAATGCTGCAGAATCTCTTGTTGTGCATTAGCATTGCTAGTCGCCTTAGCGCATCAGAAAAGTGCAAGCTGAAGCCATAATTGTTAGGTGCAACGTAATGGCATCATGCAAAGCTGTTATGTAGAACAAAGTACAACAGAGGCAAGACTGGGTATGAGTCACTTACTAAGGATATTTTTGGCCAACATGCAAAACCTATGCTAGGTATGTTACAGATGAGTTTTCTTAATTCCTCATCATTTGCCAATGTAATTGTCATACACAGTGCCCCCAATGCATATCTCTGCAGTTTCCCATTTGAGTTGGGCACAGTAGGACTCACCCCTCAATTAAATGAAGTCCAAGAATGCATAGTGGGCTGCATTTGCTCAAGTTTATACCTTATTATTCCAACACATCCCTCTCTTCTCTTTCTCTGCTGTTTCCCATCATACCCTATATTGCTTATATTTAGACTGCAATATTCTGGAGGCAGGACCTACTGTTAATAGGTCTGTAAAGTGCAGTGTACATTGATGGTGCCTTATCAATACAAGTATAACAAAACCAGATATGTTGCTGATAGATAGGAGCAGAGATTGAACACTTACAACTCTATCCTGTATATTGTGGTGTTAAAATAGATAATCTAAATTTGAAAGCTTGCTGTGCCCTCCATAACAGCTGCAGCTATTCTGAAAATATTATCAGGCTGTGCATCTCTGCCAGGAGAAGGATGCTATCCATGCTCTCAGAATGGCTACCACTGAGTCCTGGATTGCACCAGTACATGGTAGTCAGTATTAAGCTGTCCTTATTCAGAAACACCTCTACAACTCATTACCTCAGCAGCACATTAAGAACCCTGAAGGAAAAAGACATGCAGGCACACATGAACACATGCAGACAGATTCTACCCACTTTCCTGAGCCTTATGGAAAGGAAAGGCTGCAGACTATAAATTGACTAGATTCAGCCAAGAACAAAAATATTTGTCATGAGGCAAAGTAAGTACCGTAAGTGCTTCAGCAGCAATTTGTTGTGAATGTGCTAGTGATGAAAGAGAGATTCCAATGTGGAGTGCTAGCAGAGGAAAGCTTTTATAGTGTGTGGCAGTCTTAAAGAAACTGACTGAACAATATGAAGTCACTGCAGTATTAAATGGTGCTTTTTGTGACATGCTGGCCTTTAGCAAATATAATGAAGCAATTTAGCAGCAACTATTTGTTGAATGCTGCCTCACATCTCAGAAAGCTATAGAAATCACAGTTTCTATGGAAATTGCTACAAGGTAAATCCAGAGTGTGAGCTGTAGGGATGTGCAGACGAAGACAAAGAAATAGTGAATCAAATAAAGATTCAAGGGGAATGTTGAGTTGCGTTCGAATCAAGGCAAACAAGTGGATGGTGTTTTTGAGATCCCCAGCTGAGCTCCAAGGCTGCCTCTTGAGAGAGAGTGCGTGCGTGCCTGAAACTCATCTGTGTCTCTCTTTTTATTGAATCTTACAAAAGCATGGCCACTCATATGTTAGTGGCTGATTGGTTAAAATACAAACAAAGAGGCTAGTTCCTTATTGGTTAACATAGGTATAAGGAGGGGTTACCCAAAATCCATTAATCTCCAATTCTTCAAAGGGTCTTTTGCTAATGGACCTTAGACAAGTATCTAAGCTTTTAATCCACCTAGATTTATGATTGGTTATATTATGTCTAAATCAATTACTAATGTTATGATCAGAATATAAAAACAAACAATTAATTATACACTGAAGGAAAACAGAACAACTAATTAATTATACACTGAAGGAAAACAGATCATTGTAAACTTAATGTGACCTGAGTGAAAAAAGAGTGGAATGCAAAGAATGGAATTTGTGTGTGCCTGGCACATCTTTACACAGTGTGTATGAGAGAGAGAAGCAGAGAAAGATTTTAAGGTTCAGAAGTAGCTAGGAAAAGTTTCCCAGAATGCCACAGAAAAGAACCAGTGTTTTACTATACTGGCACATAAAGAGAACATCTCTACATCTCCTCCTTTTTTTTCTTATTTGCGAAATAAGGCAACTTGTTGAATGAAGCAAAATAAAGCAGCAGTGCTTTGGGATCAGTGGTTTGCCATCGAATCCCAAAATAATACTGCGAGGGTGGATGGGGCATGAGTACTTTCAGGATTATTGGTTTGCCAGTAAATCCCAAAATAATTCTACCCACATTTCCCCTTTTTGTTTATTATTGGCGTTGCCATTTCGAATAATAGTCAGCGAGGAGAGCACTAGGTGGCTGAGGTGGAGAGAAAAGGCGAGAAAAAAGATTTGTAAGGCTAGGAATGCATTGGAGGAAGCAAAAGAACAAAATTAATATACATACAATTATTATGGCATAATAAAAAAGACTACGAAGCCAAGTTAAATTAGGCAACCAGCCAGTGAACCACTGAAAAATAGAATCCCAGAAACCAGAGAACCCAATGTCCTGTTTAATATGATGGGTAAGATTTTGCAAATGAGAAATTTGACGTTGAACGGCTTTGGAATTGTCAGTGATGTTAAAACAGCACATATCTGCGACTTGCTCACAGCCATAATGATGAAGCATAAGAAGGTAGTCGATAGCAGCTCTGTTTTTGAATAAACCATTGTGAAGTTCAGCTTGCTCTGTGTTGAGAAGGTGAAGTGCTTGAGAAGTAAAATTCAGGGCTTTTGCTGCAGAACAAGCTAGAGAGTTAATATTTCTGCTATTACGTGCAGCCAATCCTGGAACACCTAAGAGAGAAACAGCTAAAGAGATATATTCAGTCCTACTGGGAAGAGAGACAAGGTCATCACAATCATCAGACAATTCAATATTGCGACTATATCGATTGTGAAATAGATGATGCTTTTCAGGCAATATGATAGACAAGCGGCTTAAACAGCAAGGTGTGGATACTGAAGACGGAAAGGCTTAAGGGCTTGATTAACATAATATTGACACATGGTAGGGGAGTTTAACATTCCTTGAGGGAGAACTTTCCACTGATATCTCTCAGTTGGTTGACAATTATTAATTACTGGTACAGTAAAAGCAAAATATCTACGATCTTTCTCCTGTAGGGGGATAGAGAAGAAACAATCTTGCAAATCTATTATAGCCAATTGATAAGAATGTGGAATCACATTTGGATTGGGAAGACCACATTGCAAAGGCCCCATGGGTTCAAGGATTTTATTTATGTGCCTTAAATCATGCAATAATCTCCATTTTCCTGATTTCTTTTTAATAACAAAAACTGGAGTATTATAAGGACTAACTGAAGGTTCAATATGGTCAGCCAGTAATTGCTGATTGACCAATTGTTTTAAGGCAATTAATCGTTCCCCAGTAAGAGGCCATTGCTCTATCCATACAGGGTTAGTAGATTTCCAGCTGAGGGGAAGAGCATGCTTACTCATTTAATTGGATGGTAGCATTTAATTGTTGCAATAAATCTCTTCCCCACAAATTGAGGTGGATGTTTAGCACACAGGGCTGAATGTATGCAATAATTTCAGAACTGTCTGGCAGAGAGACAGGTAACCACTGTGCGCTTTTACAAGAAGTCTGGTTACCACCCACACCCCACACTGTAGGAGCAGATTCTAAGGGCCATGTGGAGTCCCAACAATTACTGGAAATGACAGATACGTCAGCACCTGTGTCAATCAAGCCTTCTATAATTTTTCCATTGATTTTATACTTACGAAGAAGTTTTTGTCGTCCAATTCTCTGTGTCACAGCCAAAAGCTGTGAGGAAATAGAAGAAGAGAGCTCGCACAAATTATTATCAATAGCTGATACGACATTAGGTGGAGAAGGAAGCATTACCAATTGTGCCAAAGACTCACCCTTAGTTAACTGCATTGGCATAAAGCTCCAGAATTGTATCATAATGGTGCCCACATAATCATGATGTAAAACACCTGGAATAACCTGGATTCCTTGTTTTGCCGCAGAAAATTTAGGCAAAATTAAACCTGTGACTGTAGAAGGGAGTGGACCTGCCATTTGACTAGGCATGATCACAATTTCACCAGGTAAAGCAGTGCCTTTGGCCTCTTGATTGATCAAATCAATAGCAAATTCAAAAGGCACAATTTTAGAAACTTTTGCAACAGCAGAAACTAAGGGTGGGGAACTCTCTAATTTTCCGGGCCTGAGAGTTGGGCCCCTAAGGAGTTTCCCTGAGACCTACATTGATTTGCCCAATGATACCCTTTTCCACACTTTGGACATTTTTTTGAAGGTCTGGTAGTAGTATTTGCAGTAGTATTTTTATTCGCACCTCCGCCAGGCGCCCTGCACTGCTTAGCAAAATGCCCAGGGCGCTTGCAATTGAAACAATTACCTGTTGGCCTGCTATTAGTTTGGATTGCAGTGGCAAGTAAAGACATAGCATGAGATTGACTCCCTATTTCTGTACATGATTGTATCATATCTGCAAGACTATATTTTGAACGACTTATGACAGATTGTAACACCTTCTTAGAATCAGTATTAGCATTCTCAAAGGCTAATTTTTTCATCAACTCATTCTGAGCTGTTTCATTATCTATCTGTCTAGAGATTGATTCTTTTAATCTATCAATAAATTGATGGTAAGGCTCTGAGTGTTGCTGCTTAACATTTACAAAGGAGTTCAGAGGCTGCCCTGAGACAGGGACTTTCCGAATGGCGCGCTGGACACAGGTCGCAGTGCGGCTGAAATGCGAAGCTGACAATAATGCTTGTGCAGCCAAGCTATCGAATGGGGCAGATCCAAAAATTTGACTTGCTGTATGCATTGGATCAGCCAGAGCTATCGCACTATGTTTAAATTCACTTTCAAAAACCACATATTGTGCAGGGGATAAAATCATATGCATAAGATCTTTCCAATCATTAGGACACATTACATAAGAAGTTGAAATACATTCCAGCATTCCCATGACATATGAAGATTTCAGACCTGAGTCAGAGATAGCCTTCCTGAATTCCTTCATTATGGAATATGGAAGCTTCTCATGAAATACCTGTTGCTGTGCTGTCCCTGGGATAGGCTGATAAGTGAAAGGGAAAAGTGACGGCATTTCCCCAGACCATGCAGACTGTTCCTCTAAAGATAAAAGACCTTCCTGCCTGGCTTCAGAAATTCCTGCACGGACGACCCCAGAAACATTTGGAACATTGGAATGCACCGGGGGGAGAGAAGGAAAAACGACAGGCTGAGATGCAGCTTCTGCAGGCAGAGGAGACGCAGGCAGAGAAGGGGGAGAGAGGGGGATTGTATTAATCTGACATGGAGCTGCTTCGAAATGAGGGGGAAAGGAGGAGGGTGAAGTCAAAGGAGGCAAGATTTGTGGGTACGGGGGAGGATTAGGTGATGAAGCAAGGGGTGTAGAGAGTAAGGAAGACGACAATCCTAATTTACCAATAGCATTTGCACATTTTTGCCAAGTAAGCAAGCAATCGATCGGAGCCCTTGGCTCAGAAAAAAGCGTTTTTCCAATTTTTTGCCAGGTCTCTATGTCCAGAGACCCTTTGTCTGCGTAAAATGGACATTGGAACGTTATTTCCATTAACATTTGTTCAATTTCTTTTAAGGAAATTTGAACACCATCCCCCTTTTGCTTGACTAATTTAAATAATTCATTTGCGTGAGCTTTCTGACCTTTAGATAGATCCCCTCCCATACTTATGAAATAGCGCGCTGAGACTTTTTTCCAGTCGGGTAAGTATGAGGTTTTCCTAGCTCTGCAAGGGACCTGGTACCTTACTTCGTCGAAATCACGTCGGGGTCACCAGATGTTGAGTTGCGTTCGAATCAAGGCAAACAAGTGGATGGTGTTTTTGAGATCCCCAGCTGAGCTCCAAGGCTGCCTCTTGAGAGAGAGTGCGTGCGTGCCTGAAACTCATCTGTGTCTCTCTTTTTATTGAATCTTACAAAAGCATGGCCACTCATATGTTAGTGGCTGATTGGTTAAAATACAAACAAAGAGGCTAGTTCCTTATTGGTTAACATAGGTATAAGGAGGGGTTACCCAAAATCCATTAATCTCCAATTCTTCAAAGGGTCTTTTGCTAATGGACCTTAGACAAGTATCTAAGCTTTTAATCCACCTAGATTTATGATTGGTTATATTATGTCTAAATCAATTACTAATGTTATGATCAGAATATAAAAACAAACAATTAATTATACACTGAAGGAAAACAGAACAACTAATTAATTATACACTGAAGGAAAACAGATCATTGTAAACTTAATGTGACCTGAGTGAAAAAAGAGTGGAATGCAAAGAATGGAATTTGTGTGTGCCTGGCACATCTTTACACAGTGTGTATGAGAGAGAGAAGCAGAGAAAGATTTTAAGGTTCAGAAGTAGCTAGGAAAAGTTTCCCAGAATGCCACAGAAAAGAACCAGTGTTTTACTATACTGGCACATAAAGAGAACATCTCTACAGGGGAAGATTTTAAGTAAGGGGATGTATACCCTACCATTTTCTTGCAGCTCAAGCTGCCATTTTCTTATACCTGACAGAACGTAGCCAAGGACAAGTTGCTTGTGCCCCTATGCTCCTAATATTTGCAGACATGCAGGTGAAGTGTTGATGCTGGGCCACCCTGTGCCATCATTCCCCCACGTTTTGAATGGCATTCTTGGATGTCTTGCATACTTCTTTTTAGCTTCCTGCCATGTGGGAACTTTAGAAAAGGAAAGTGCAACATATGGAGACAGCTTCTATGGAAGCCTGATTATGCAGATAGAGGGTGTCCATGTAAAGATGTCAGGAGTCAGCAGCATGTTGAGAGAGGTGGGGGGGGGGGAGAGAGAGAAACATGACTATAGTGAGAAGAAATTAGAGATAGAGATTAAAGCTGGTAAATTAGGGGGAAAGGAAGAATAACTGGGTAGAAGAGCAGCTTTTATGGTCTGCAGCATCACTTTGATAGCACTGTATTACTCTTGCTCTTGCAGATTGCTAGAACACTATTACAAAAAGGGCATCACCAGTTCAAAACCATTTGTTCACAGAAGTCCCAGTTTTGTTTTGGTATTGAATTTAGTGTGGTATTCTTTCTCAAGTCATTCTAAGACAACCTTCACCAGCTTGGTGGCCTCCAGAAGTTTTGGACTACAACTTCCATTAGCCTTGGCCACCTCAAGAGTACTAGCTGGGCCTGATGGGAGTTGTAGTCCAAAACATCTGAAGGGCACCAAGTATTTCCAACAGTTGATTTATATATTTTATCAGACTAACAGGAGTTTGTTTACTAAAAAGTATCAGTGTCTAATTGGAATGTGTTACACACCAGGACAATCATGCCCTTTCCTGTATCAGCCAAATATAAATCCTTAAAAGTCAGTTAAGAACTGCAGTTGGTGACTGGGATGGGATCAGAGAGATTCAAAATTAAACTCCATTATACAATGCAGGCTTGTGCTGAATAATGCAAAACTGTTCTTCTTGGCCCATAGTGGATTATACGTGCACCACTAAATAATTGGCCCGTAACTGAGAGAGAGGTTTTACAACAACTTGTTTTGTCCCTACTGAAAATTAAAAAGAAGAAGAAATATATCACTGTAAAGAGGGGGAAAACACTTAAACCCTCCCTAATTTAAGAAAAATATTGTTTGAACTGCCTGGAGTGTAACTGAGACAGTACAAACACAAGAGTGTTTGTCTGGTAGATTTCACCCTCGTCTTGGGACAGAGTCCTATCAGATCAACAGAAAAGAATCTCTGTTCTGCAGTATCACTGAAGGTCCATAGAATGGGGCCATGCAGAAGCAAAAAGTATGCAATATGGTAATGCTCTTCCATTGGCCCATTCAAATGCTTTTTCAAACAATGGGAAGGCACACAAGTATACAGATAAACAGACATACAAATAAACAGGTGATGACAGCTGTTGGCTGGGAAGTAGAGCTATGAGACAGGTTAGCACTCCACTTCCTGACCTAAGTCAGGAACCAAAACAACAGGACTGGGGGAAATGGTGTGTCAGGAAGGTGCTTGTTCTGTTCCCCACAAAAATGACAGGTTCATACCTCCATAGGGAGGCTTATGGAACTCTGGTTTTCAAATTAATTTTTAAGCTGAGCAATCAGCATGAATGTCAGAAAGGAGGAGAAGGAGGCCAAAGGTCTAGTCTGTTCTGTGGTTTGAGCTACAAGGAGAATTAAATTGTTTGTTGTGCTTAGCACACAGAGCCTAACTAATAATAAACTCAGAACACAGGGGTATTTTAAAGTGAGAATAAATCAGCATTGCACACAGAACAATAACACTTCCTTGAATTGAGAATATCTTTCCTGAGCGATGAGTCAAACTTTATTTTCAAGAAAGGTGGTCTTTGCCAAGTGTGCTTGCCAGTACTGGAGGGAAAAAATAAATACAGAAAACATTAACCAAATACTTGTGTTTATAACATCTGCAGATTTATTCCAACAAGGAGCTACGAGTTAGATTTTGCTGTTTAACAAATAGTTGAAATAAGCAGAAAAAAGGAATATCTAATTTCGTATCTTTGTGTTGTGAAGACTTGACTCTGTTCTATACAGAACTTCACAGATAATATTTTATGCATAAAATAAGGAATCAGTCCTCAGCTGGTACAAATCAGTCTAACTCCATTCTTATCATGAAATGTGTTACTGTGGTGCCATGATTCATGCCTCTGCTGAGAAAGTGAAGGGGTTGCATACATGCGGTATTGTGGTAGGTGAACTGCATAGTGGAATTTGTAGTTAAAGGCATAAAATGGATCTGGGAGGAATGGCAAAGAAAGGGCAAGGCTGATGTGTTTGGAGAACAGCAGAGTTTAGCTTTAGGCTGCATACACATCACAGTACTGTTTACTCTGGCTCCAGTGCAACACCCACTGTCTGAAGCCAAGTACACATGACGTTAGCCACAATCCATGTATCCTGTAGCTTCTTGAGAAATCCTGTTGATTGATGGACTTTTCCTCAAACCAGCTTCCATCTGATTTGAAAAAGTAAGCCGCAGCCTAATGATTTGTGCCTTTGTGCCAGCAGATCCCTACAATCTTCAGAGAAGGTCCTGCTGACTATACTGAAATCAGTGGGGTGTCTGTGTCATCATGAAAGAGGGTCTTCTATGTTCTGGCACCTAACATCTGAAATACACACTTGGGAAATTGGGGATATATTAACTGTGATTTCAAGAGGCAACTGAAAACCTTTCTGTTTAGAGAAGCTTTCCCTGACTGCAGATTTTTTTGATCACATATTGATCAGTTTTTGCTTATTGGTATTTTACTATGAAATTCTAATTATTTTTTTAATTGTGTGCTACTTTGATGTATTTATTTTTTGCATTTTTCATCTGTAAACTGCTTGATTATATCAAGTGCTGTATAAATATATAACAAAGGATTCATTTAACACAGTTATCTACTAAGCAGCATCAGTACTGTTATTCCCTCCCTAGGTTTGAAACCAACTGCTTAACTAGCTGACTGATTTCTGTTACTCTTTTTCTTCTACAATGACAGCTGTCTCATTCCACCGCTTACTTGACAGATGCTACAAAAGATGAAAGTTTAATACAGCACTTTCATGTCGAGCATTTGCAGATATTACGATTAACAATTCATGGAAAATCTTTCATAGTTTATACCTTGTGCATCCTCAGAGCAAATCCACAAGGTAGGTCACAGTTGCACACCTTCTATAGGGAAGGAATGGAGGCTGAACTCAAGGCAGGCCACATAAACAATCCATTACTAAGATGGGATTTTATCCCACATGCCTTAGATCCAAAACAAGTTGGATGTAGACCATCAGTGGACCACTTCTTTGACACTTTTCTTTTAAATACATTGTTATAGAAATATGTTTTAGTCGCAGAAGCTTTGTGGGTGTATCTCTGTTCTGCCAGCAGAGGGGGAATGAAGGCAGAAAAGGGCGGTGATTTGGGGAAGAGCAAGGAAGGCAAAAATCTATGGTTGAAGCCCTTTAGTAAAGTGCATGGCAACAGCAACTTTAAGTAACACATGATTTAGCAACCCCCCAATCTATCATTTAATTGTTATTCAGTGAGCCAGAAATTTTCTGTGGGTTGAATCCAGTCTTAATCATGCATCAAGTAAACCCACTGAAATCAAAGGAATTAAGTTAGCAACTTAAGTATGATCAAATAGCAGTTGGTAGAGCATGAGACTCTTAATCGCAGGGTTGTGGGTTCAAGCCTCACATTGGGTGAAAGATCCCTGCACTGCAGGGGGTTGGACTAGATGATCCTTCTGGTCCCTACAATTCTATTATTCTAAGGCTGGATCCAAGCCTGATACAGTAATTTAATTGTTAGTGGTAGTACCTGTTTGTGCCTAGAAAAAATTCAATTTAACTCAGACTTTTAGGCTGAAGTAACTATTGCCATTCCTATTTTGTAGTTGATAAGTGCAATGGCATTTAGAATGGGAGAGGTGCTCTGTGCAAGTATTTCGTGTGGCTTGATCACTGCTGGAATAGTCCAGAAAGTTCAAATCATATATATTTTATATTTGTGCACTATCTTCTTTAAAAAGGTAAAGGTAAAGGGACCCCTGACCATTAGGTCCAGTCGTGGCCGACTCTGGGGTTGCAGCGCTCATCTTGCTTTATTGGCCAAGGGAGCCGGCGTACAGAATTGTGTAAATATAAAATCACTGATATATAAATAGTTATTTGAATGCATACCAAAACCACTCCTGCTAAATTTTGCAATAACACAAAGAGATTTTGCCATTAGCTTCAGTGAAATGAGATAAGGGAGGGGGGAATAAGAGATAAGATAAGACAGAAGAGGGGGATAAAAGCCTGCACTGTTCTATTGCTAGCTATAATGTGAAAACTGCAAGAAACTATACATAAGAAACTATTTATTGGAAGAGGAGTTTTAACTAATGGTGTTTGGCTATCTTGTCCCTGCACTTGTGGATGGATATACAGTTTATATCTGCACCAGCGAAGGATTAATGCACCCGGTGCCGAGCATTTATATGTGTTTTCTTTGCATGCCTAGGAAGATCCCTTTTCACTTTTCAGGTTTGGGACCACATGCCCCTTCTTTCCCCTCTGCTTCATAGAATCATAGAATCATAGAGTTGGAAGAGACCACAAGGGCCATCGAGTCCAACCCCCTGCCAAGCAGGAAACACCATCAGAGCACTCCTGACATATGGTTGTCAAGCCTCTGCTTAAAGACCTCCAAAGAAGGAGACTCCACCACACTCCTTGGCAGCAAATTCCACTGTCGAACAGCTCTTACTGTCAGGAAGTTCTTCCTAATGTTTAGGTGGAATCTTTCTTGTAGTTTGGATCCATTGCTCCGTGTCCGCTTCTCTGGAGCAGCAGAAAACAACCTTTCTCCCTCCTCTATGTGACATCCTTTTATATATTTGAACATGGCTATCCTATCACCCCTTAACCTCCTCTTCTCCAGGCTAAACATGCCCAGCTCCCTTAGCCGTTTCGTTGGTACACATTCTTAGATCCGGCTGCTTGTTCTCACTAGTCTTTCAGTTACACCACTTAGTCCTTAAACACGAAGGCTGCCCAGTGTGATGAACTCTCTCCAGTTCCTGGACAGCTTCAATGGGCAGCCATGTGATTTAGAAACTCCTGCAGCCTCGGAATTCTGGTTGCGAGGGGCGGGGGAGGAGAAGACTTAAAACCTTGGAAGTTTTCAGCCCATTGTCAATCCGAGCTTGGTTTGAGGACTACAGCTGTCTAACGGTGATTCCCCCGCCACCGTCTTGCCTGAGATGCATAAATTACGTCGCAGGGAGCAGAATTCCCGAAGGAGGGCAGTGCAGCCCCCCTCCCCCTAGCAGAGTGGTAGCTCCCATTCAGAACTCTCTGTCTGTTCTCACGCTGAGTTATGTGGCGGAAGACCCGCAGATAACGGGAAAGAACACTTGAGGTGCCAGCCGCTTCGTAGCGGGGAGCCTCATTTTTTACTTTCCTGGCTCCAGTTTCTCCCCCTCTCTCCCCTTCCTTTCCTTTTCCTTTCTGGAGGGACAGACCACGAAGATGGATGGAGTCTTACTAGGCTGGACTGCTTTGCTGTGGCTAACAGGTAAGGGATTTCATGGGGATCAATAACTTTTTGGATTTCCAAAGGAGTTGCCTGCCTTCTCTCCCCCCTCCCCCGCTCTGTGTGTGTCGTGTTGCAGCAGGTTTCAAGCTTGTTCAGCAAGTGGGAGGCACGGAAGGGAGGGGGGTTTAGAAATGTCGAACAAATAGTAAACAGCATGTTTGATTGAGGTGCCCGTTATCGGTGTTGTAGGCACTAAACTGCTCCACACCCCCGCAGCGTATCTCTTTCTAAAGGAGAAAAATGATCTTTACTTTACCCCCCCCCCGCCCCCACTTTTCCTCCCAAATCTCTTTCGTCCTGATCTGATTCAGAAGCAGGCGAGCTCAGCCTGGGTGTGGGTTTTTAGCGTGGCTGTCTTTCCCCCCAGGGTGCCACCCCTGGATTTCTTTGGAGTTAGTTGGATGTGGGGGAAAACATCTTTTGGAAATGTATTGAGGCATCGGAATTGGCAAGGTACGCTGCAGGTTTTTGTGGCTCCCAGGCAAAGCTCTCTGCTTGCAGATGTCCTGCACAGACAGATTGATAATTAAGGCAGAGTCATTATTACAGTACTGTACTCTCTTCGGTTCTGAATCACTAACTGATTAATGTCCCAATTTCACTCATACACATGCATTATTATTTTTTGGGAGGGGGTGTTATTCTCTTTTTCCATAGATTGATAGGGTTAAACGGGCAGCTTTCCCATCACCCGATTGGAATCTCTTCCCTGGCTGCATGTGCCAAACATGCCCCCAGGACCACTTCTGTAGCTGGGTGTGTGTGTAGAAAAAACATCCAAATGTCAGCATCCAAGCAACCCTCAGCTTATGATGCTCATTTTTCTAGCTCCCCCCCACCCCAGTTCCTTAGGTCCTGGAGGGTCCCAGGCCACCATTTCCCCTAGCAGAGTTGCTTGCAGAGAATTTGTTCAACTGAGGTTTCTAGTCTAGGGAGCTATGTGGCTATCCTCCCCTTGAGCTTGCTAATACCACCCACCCCACAAGCTTGCTACCCACCCTGGTCTGAATCCTAAACATGCCCTATGTAGAAGAGTTTTCTGTTTCTTCCTTTCTAGCATATCTGCCTGCTGTACTGAAAACAGAGCCCAAATCCTTCATCTCCATCATTTGGGGCCTGAAGTTTGCTGGTTTACTAACCATTCTGGGCTCACTTCCACACCTTGCCTTTCCTGAGCCACTGCAGCTCATTAACCCAGCCATCCCATTTCTGGATTGCTGCAACGTCAGCATGCCAGCTGGAGCCAAAAAGGCCTTGCTTGAGTTTTCAGACCACAAGGATAGCCTGCACCAAGGGATACCAAGAATTGGGACACTAAAGCAAGCACTGAGTAGCTCACTAGTCACCAGGGATCCTGTCCCTGGCATTGCACAGCACAGCACAGCATAGCACAGCACATGCATGAACTAGGCTGGCTGGAGTCAGGATGCTGTTTTTGCTTCCTGCAAAAATCAGGCAGAAGTTATGGGTGATGATGGGGCTGTCTGTGTGTTGACCAGCAGGTTATGGTGGTGGCACTCATGTGGGTCCTTAAGCCTCTCTTTAGTCACAAGGAAATGCCCAGTTTTGCTGACTGTTAATGCCCATCATGTCTGTTGAAATTTTGGGAGAACAGGCCAGCCCCAGAGATTGTGTATGTGCGTGCTGAGGTCTAGCCTAAGTGAAAAGGCTAAGATGACGTTTTGCCAATGGAAAACACAGATTGTATTGGTTGGATTAGCAGTTCTGCTTGCTCAGGGGGAAAAAATGTCATTTCCTCTTTCTTCATGGAAAAGTAGTTGCTTACTTTGGTCAGTAGAACTTCCTCAGAAAAAAAGAATTCATTGCTGCTATTTCCTGTAAGGTTATTTTGGCAGCAGCTAGTTTTGCTTCTCGCATATCTCTTTCTCCAGGTTGTTTTCTGTGGAAAATTATTGCATTCAAAGCAGTGTGCAGAGACTTCCATATTTATGGTTACCTACAGTAAAATAGATACTTGCATAATTTTCACACATGACGGTGTATGCAAACATACACAGTTGCTTTCCTTCATCCATGCAGAAATGGTGCCCTGTATGAAGATGCCCTCAGGTAATCCTCTGCTAATGTATGAATGGGGAGAGGGGAGGGAGATCCCAGGAATATGTGTCAGATGAGTATTTCTATGAGTGTCATCAGTTCACTTTTACAAGGTACTGAGGAGGATGTTGCCGTGGTGCTAAGCTACAGAAGATTCTAGGAATTGCCTCTTTGCAGTATTGAATTTGCACAAATGGGTTATGGGAAGAAGCACAGGAAACAAGCTTGAGGGATTTGGCTGTTCCTACTCACTTTTGTATGCACAACAGCCAGCAACCCATTCTAAGAATGGTTCTTTCTTGCACCCTATTAAGAAAGGCGGGAGGGAGGTGGGTTTATGGCTTTTCTGTGGATAAACAAAACCAGACTGGGATAGCTCAGTTGGTAGAGTATGAAACTCTTAATCTCTGGGTTGTGGGTTCAAGCCCCACATTGGGCAAAAGATTCCTGCATTGCAGGAGGTTGGACTAGATGACTCTTGTGGTCCCTTCCAGCTCTACAATTCTCTGATTCAGGCATACGATATAACGTTGCCTACCTTGCTGCTTCTGCAGAGAGGTCGTTTGGGGAGAGGGCTATAGCTTAGTGGTAGTGTGCTTGCCTTGCACGCAGAAGGTCGGAGGTTCAATCCCTGGCATCTCCAGGTAGGGCTGGGAAAGGCTTCCTTCCTGAAACGCTGGAGAGATGCTGACATTCAATGTAAACAATATTGAGCTAGATGAACCAGAGGGTCCGATTCGGTTTAAGGCAGCTTTCTATGTTTCTGGGAGGGAGACTTTTCTTGCATGTGGTCTCTAGTGTTCTCTTTCATTTCAGTGTTGGAACCAAACTAGACGTGATGTTGTTCACACAGTTAGTAATTGAATGAGTCTTTCTAAACCCTTGGTGATAAGAAACACTTACTGCATCAAGTCAGCTTTGGGGTCAGATGTGTGCCGGGACAGCCATAAAAACAAAAAACCTGAGGGAATGGTGTTAAGCATGACACTGTTTGCACATAAATTTTTTTACACCATCCCTAAGAGCTTTCCTTTTTCGGTAAAATGATATAGTTGCAAATAGGTTATTGGGGTCTGTAATACCCCACAATGTGAAGCACATAACACCAAAAGAACAGTTGCCAGTTTTATTTTATAATTGACAGTTTTATTTTATGTAAAATATTTTCTCAGTCAATCCAAAAGGAGTAGAATTATTCTCAAAAGCTGTAAGAATAAAACATAATATTTTTCACTAGGCTCAGGAAGTGGGTCCCTGTTATGCAGCAGGGCAATTCACACTTTATCATGATTGAGGAATACCTGGAACATAGAATTGTAGAAGGTTGGCAGATAGTTTATGAATTTTTCAGCACTGTAAGGTGTGCATTTGACCCAAAACATAGATGAAAGATTAAAATATAAATAAATTTATAAAATGTGATAGGGAGCAATGTTATTATTTTATTGCATTACAATTTATGTAAATGACATTTTATATGGCTACTCTACTTGAAAGTTGTCAAAACCTACAACTAGTACAGTGGAGCTGAAGAGGGCAATAGAGGGACATGATATGAAATCAGAGAAGGCAAATTGTGGGGAGGGGGAGGGGGAGGCAGAGAAAGTTGAGGTAACCAACAGAGAAACTTAAGAGTCATTTCACAAATTGTGTGTGGACTCCTCCTGATGATTGCAGCACCAGAGTGCATTTCTTTACAGAGTTATTTCACCAGGCTGAGAATGTCTGCAAGCCTCACCTGCTGT
The DNA here is from genome assembly GCF_964270895.1 of Podarcis filfolensis. Taxonomy (NCBI): domain Eukaryota; kingdom Metazoa; phylum Chordata; class Lepidosauria; order Squamata; family Lacertidae; genus Podarcis; species Podarcis filfolensis. Next base: position 64,300,090 of record NC_139607.1, on the reverse strand, counting down.
ATGATCTCACGCCCTGCAGAAGATAATGCTGCCTACAGCCTCAAAAACAATGCTGACTTATAAAGAATCTTTCGTATGACATATGGGAGCCTGAGAGCCAGCTTTCCAACACCACATTTTATATGCCCTGCCATTATTCTTGGGCCCCACTGAGGAATTTCCCCAAAGTACTGAATAAATTTCCTATAGAAGTGCAGGAGTAAATCTATGCAGAAACACCACAGGAGCCTTGATTTAGATCAGTAATATTGCCAACATTTTAATGGCTGGTTTAGAACAAAGTTTCCTACCATCGGCTCCTCTACAGAGCTTCTACTGAGAACATTTTCAGTGTCTGCACTCACATAGGAAGAAAGCTTTTGAGAAATTTCACAATTCCATTCAGTAATTTCCTCCTCCCCATTAACTTAAGCCTGGAAGACTTGACGCAGGAGGTTCTTTTCCTGGGTTTGCTGTACCAGGAATGCCCTTTGGGGTTTGTAGGGGCTAGGGAAAAGCACACTGTTTATCTGCTCCAGCCTTAATCTCCCCTCTGCCCCCTTGCTCTTCTCCATGAGGTTTGTGTCCTCTTCCTGGTGTTTATTCTTGTTTTTGCTGCCCTTTTGGCAGTGACAGTACCAATGTGGCTCTGTGCCTCTCATCTACTCCCTCCATGTCTTGTTCTAGGAAGGGTGGAAGTAGAGAGCTTTGTTGTGTGGGCAGAAGGTGGCAGGGCTGGCCAGGCAGTGGGGCTGTCAGTGGTGGCCATTGGTATGTGGGGGACAGATCCCAGGGTAGTTGCCCAATTTGCTGCTCTCTGGATAATCCTGTACTGTACAGTTCAGTCATGCAAGGGACATATAAGCACCACCTTAAACCAAGAAACTAATTCACCTCTGTGCATTCCTGCAAGGTTCTAGTTTCCATCTACAACATATCACATGCTGCATTGTCTGCAGGCAGGGCCTAAAGTGTTTGTTTCATACAGAGACCAACACTTGCAAAATTTAGTTCTGTCTTTCTTCAAAAATAATTCTCAGCTGGGGAAGTCAAGAAGCAGATTAGATAGGCAAAACTAACATTTCTGAGCCACCTATTGCAGGAACGTCCCAGCAGGAAAATTAACAGAACACCATGTATTGTCATCTGTAGGTCTCAGCTTTCCCAGGACACCATCTTGGGTCCATAGCCCATTGAAAACGATTATCCTTGTCTAGAGCGGTAGGCCTGTTCTAGTTTACAGATAGCTCATCAGTCTAAAGCAGAGGCTTTCAACCTTTTTGAAAGGCTCCATTGACCAACTACATTCTTCCTGTGACTCCCCTGTGAGGAAACATGCTCCAAGCCTGAGAAGCCCAGTTATGTTGCCCCTTGCCTGCAGAGCCGGCAGCCCCTCACCCCTTTTCAAACACCTTCCCTTGTGGAGTGTTTCCTCGGCCTCTTCTCCCCTTCTCTTTCCTTAGGAGTCCTTCGGGCAGCCACCCTCCTGCCCCAAAGAGAGATGCCTCCTCATGCCGACTCGCTTGCTTACTCCAAGGCTGCTTCAGCTCCTGGCAACTAGCACCCCCTGGCCAGCCCCAAAGACACCATTGGTCTGGGGAGCTTGTAGTCAGGGCCGCTGCAACAAACAGCCACACAAACCTTTGAGTGGCAAAGACACGAGAGGGCATGGGGGGGGGAGAGAAAAGAGGGATGGAGACCAGTGTTGCCCGCGGCACCCCTAACCATCATTCAAGGCATGCCAGTTGAACACCACTAGTCAAAAGTAATTGCTCCCCAGTGAAAAAAGACACCATAACATACAAATATGGTATGGTGCTTCATGTCATTGGTATCAGGTGCAGGCCTTGCTTTTTAGTTTTCTGATTTCGGTATCTCTAGGAGTTGGAAGTTTTCAATATAAACTTGTACAGCCTCATTAAAAAAAGGGCAATGCTTCTATGGGCAAAATAAGGGCTCAAAAAGCTATGACTAATGTGCATTTTACTCTTGCTCCTATCCTGCACACTGATTTCTGTTATCTCCATTGCACAGAAACTGCTGTTGCCAAAGCCAACAACTTATTTTTTCCTAAATTTAATTCCTCTTATCTTCATCTGTTTAGAGTGGATGCATGCAGTCAGGTTCTCCTCTGATTGTTACAATTATCTGGTTTTTTTGAAGCTTCCATTATATGTTTGTTCACCTCAGGAATTCAGTGAATGCAGGTAGTACTCATCAGTAAATGAAAGGTTAGCCTTTAAAGAGACTAAAATGAACATGACATTTAAAAACTTTGTAGGCCCGCTGAATCTTCACTTGAGCTCTTGTTTTCTTTGCTCACATCAGTTCCCCAGTTCTACTTTTTGTATTAACTTCCCTCCTGTATTTTGTCAGTTCCTGAACACACTCTGTTCATACTAATATTATAATTGGTTTTTCTTTCTTTATTTCAAATCTACTCCTACAATCTCTGCAAGCAATTCCTCATCCCTTCTCACCATGAGGAGGAATCTCACCTTTCTTCTTCTGAACTGTGAGCTTGTTCTTTGTGTTGCCTTATTTAGACTTGTAAATATTTCAGGAACAGAGGGCTCATTTGTGAAAAGTCATGTATGCATTAGTGGTGCCTTAGATGCTTTTAAAGCCATAGCTTTGCCAATGGTGCAGATTAATGTGGGGGTGGCTCAAGTGATATTGCTTGCATTGTCCAGCTGTTCCCTTAGATGTATGTAAGAGCAACACATTGTCTTTCAACCAGCACTTTTTGCATTGTGAAAATTTGCCCGATAATAAAGAGGGATAATGCGGAAGCTGTTGATGGAGTTCCATTCATGTAATTAATTCCCATACATTATCTTTGGGGTCTACTGTGCCAGCATAGAATGCAGCTGTTCTATCACTTGGAGAAAATGTATTGTTAGATTATCAGAAATGTTTATTTCCACTGATTGCTAATGGCTGAACAACTTGTTCCTTTCTCCCTTCCTCTCATCCTTCCACCTGGATGATTTTTGGTTAGTTCACAGGCTATTAGTAGCAGTTTCGACAGCACCTGCCCCCACAACCTGTTTCAGTTTTCAATGTGGTTTGACACTGCTGCCACTTTTAAAACATTAACTGGGTTTTGTGATTGTATAGAGATTTCTTTTTTTTAAAAAATATTCTTTATCTTTGGGGATCTCTGAAATTAAGAGGCAGAATATAAATATAAGCATATAAATATGCCATGATATTCAGCAGCTAGTTATGCTAGGATTAAATATAAAGGCTAGTATCCCAAAAAGTTCTACTCAGGGGAGACCCCTTGCAATTAATGGAGCTAAACTAGTTGTGTTCATCAGTTTAAGTGGGTCCACTCACTAGGATTAAGATTGAACACAATCCAGGGTGTGAAATTTCCCCAAGTATGTAGAGTTAGGTTTAGACATTTTTTTATTAACTTCATTTATGACCTGATTCCACACAATTTTCATTATTATTCAAAGGCTTCAGCATTTTATCCCATTTATTTAAGTGAGAATAAACATGTTAACTACTTTGGAAATAGTGTATGGACCAGGCTTTTTAGTTCCTTGGAAGCTTGTAATACCTTTCCCCTTAATAAATATGTAAGTTTTCCCAGCATAGCTATTTACATCAAATTCGGAAGTTTAGCAAAATCAAAGTCTGAACTGCAAGGCAATTCTTCAGCCAACAAAAGTGTCCAAAATACATATACTAGGGAAGGGGTGTAAAAAAAATGCACATATAAGTGAAACTAACAGACAAAAATGCACTCTATTAGGGAAAATTGCCGTGCAAAAATTCGTACCTTAGGATAAATTTGCACTAAAATGCTGGTGAATTTTCATGTGGGCTTAAAAAAGAATGCAAACTCACATGGAGAACTGAACCTACGGTAAGATTGGAAATATGATGACCAAAAATTCAAAGTGACATTTTCAACCATCCCTAGTGAAAGCTTTTGATGTTCCTGTGGCTGCAGCAGAGGTGAATTGGAGTTTTGCTGTGGCTTGTTCCTGTCATGACAAACTGCAGTTTACCTTGACGTCTGAACCAGCTCAGTACAGTGGTACCTCGGGTTACATACGCTTCAGATTACAGACTCCACTAACCCAGAAATATTACCTCGGGTTAAGAACTTTGCTTCAGGATGAGAACAGAAATCGTGCAGTGGCAGCACGGCAGCAGTGGGAGGCCCCATTAGCTAAAGTGGTGCTTCAGGTTAAGAACAGTCTCAGGTAAAGAACAGACCTCCAGAACGAATTACCGTATTTTTCGCTCTATAAGACGCACCAGACCACAAGACGCACCTAGTTTTTGGAGGAGGAAAACAAGAAAAAAAATATTCTGAATCTCAGAAGCCAGAACAGCAAGAGGGATCGCTGCGCAGTGAAAGCAGCAATCCCTCTTGCTGTTCTGGCTTCTGGGATAGCTGCACAGCCTGCATTCGTTCCATAAGACGCACACACATTCCCCCTTACTATTTAGGAGGGGAAAAGTGAGTCTTATAGAGCAAAAAATACGGTAAGTTCTTAACCTGAGGTACCACTGCATTGTTTTGATGCATTAAATAGCACTATTGCCTTGCTGCCAGTATTTCTCCAGCACATTTTCTTCTTAGCACCAAAAGCAGATGGCAATCTCCCGTATAACATTCTGTCTTGATCAGAACCACTGAACAGATTGTTGATACCTCACAAATCAATAACGTTCATACTTTTTGTCTTGTAGCTGTGACTGAAGGGCTTCAGGTCATGGTGCCGGAAAAGAAAAAGGTGGCCATGCTCTTTCAGTCTGTCGTGCTTCGATGCCACTTTTCAACTTCCTCCACACAACCAGCTGTGGTGCAGTGGAAGTTCAAATCATATTGCCAAGACCGCATGGGAGAAGCTCTGGGAGTGGTCTCTGCAGGCTTACAGGCTGTGAGCAAGAGGAACCTGGAATGGGATCCATACTTGGACTGCGTCGACAGCAGAAGAACGGTCCGCATTGTGGCTTCCAAGCAGGGCCCGTCGGTCACAGTTGGAGAATTCTACAAGGGAAGAGATGTCACCATTCTCCATGGTAACTGCCTGCCTAGCAGTTTATTAATTATGGGAAAGGTTCTTTGGCTATTATGAATGGTAGAAAATTACATCAGTGTTTCGGATCTCTCTTATGAGGATCAGTGTGCTTATTTAATGCTATTTATTATAGGCATGTATATTCCACTCTTGTCATATTCCCAGGGCAGTTTACATTTAAAAAACCTGCGAAACGGCTAAAGTACGAATTTCAATAAAACATGAAAACTAGCAAGGCAGAGAGATCTTAGATGTAAAAACATCTAATGGCAGTGTAAAACAATAAGCAAAAATTAAGTTGTAAAAACCTTGGTAAAATAGAAGATCTTTCTCTTCGTGTGTGTTGTTGAGGTGTATGTCCCTTCCTGTAGAAATAAAAATTATTCACAATCACTTTGCACTGCATTAAGGCTTTCTTGTGGTCCGGAACCCTGACCACCCAGATCCTAGATTCCAAAGAAGCCATTGCATGTTCAACTGTATGTGAAGGCCCCCTCCCTACAGATGTTTGTGTTGTATATGTGGATTGGGGCAGGAGCCTGTGATGTGAATGGGCCTATACCTTGCTTCCGTGTTGAAGGGCATGGGAACAAATGGCATTGTGAGATAAGTTTATATGTGTCCTACTTTCATTGTGGAAAAGACAATCTGGTGTGTTCCTCAATAAATAGGAAGTTGGTCTCCTGGATGCAAATCACTGTCCAGCGGAGTTTGCTGACGCTCTGGAGTGCACTGTGGCTCACTGGAGTGTGCTTATTTCTCTAAGGAAGAAAAATGCACTCCTGCCAGTAACAACTGTTAGTGAAAGCCTTGTTTATAGTCCTTCACCTTTTCTCTGTGTTTCTGACTCTACTATTTCTCTTATATTGTTTTTCAGATGCAGACCTCCACATTGGAAAACTGATGTGGGGAGACAGTGGGTTGTATTACTGCCTCATTATCACACCTGACGATGTGGAGGGCAAGACGGAAGAGTCAGTGGAGCTGCTTGTTCTAGGTGAGCTTACTTTTCCATTCAACACAGCCTACTTCTCTACTAATTTCTATGTACCTATCTAAGGTCACATCCACGCCATACATTTAAAGCACTGTTACACCATCTGGTTCCTACCAAAGAGTCCTGGGAAGTGTAGTTTGTTAAGGGTGCTGAGAGTTGCTAGGAGATCCCCTATGCCCTTTGTAGAGCTACAATTGCCAGAGTTCTCTGGGAAGAGAGAGTTGCAGTGGTACCTCGGGTTACATACGCTTCAGGTTACAGACGCTTCAGGTTACAGACTCCGCTAACCCAGAAATAGTACCTTGGGTTAAGAACTTTGCTTCAGGATGAGAACAGAAATCGTGCTCCGGCGGCCCGGCGGCAGCGGGAGTCCCCATTAGCTAAAGTGGTGCTTCAGGTTAAGAACAGTTTCAGTTTAAGAACGGACCTCCAGAACGAATTAAGTACTTAACCCGAGGTACCACTGTATTGGTAAACCACTCTGGGAATTGTTTTTAAATGCATGGTATTAGTCTATATGTGAAAAGATTTGCAACATTTCCTGGGTGTCCTTCTCTGTTCTTTCTGTTCCTTGCATTGTTGCTTTGTGTCAGAGTGAAGCTGATCTAAAGAGAGACAAGCCAGTATTGTTTTGCAATCACTACGCACTGTTGTAAGGCAACATGTAACAAAGGATGGAGAGTGCCAGATTCTTTCCTCCTAAATTTAAATGATAAAGTTCCACTGAAGCAGTATTCCAAGATCAGTGTTTACTTAAAGGATTGTATCCTGTTTTCTTTGAAACTCCAGATGGCTCACATTAAAACAAAAATCATAAGTGCATAATTTAAAATACTTTTACACTAAACGTTGCAGTGCCAACATGCACAATGAATTTCATTAATATAGCCTACAAGTTAAAAACACAGCTTTTGCATTGTTTTCAAAATTTAAACAGCTGTCTAAAATTCTTAGAAAAATTGGGCAGAGAAATAACAATTGTTAAAAAAAAATATTAAAAAACAATAGCACCCCCCTGAAATGGTGGGATTGGTGCAAATGGTTTGCCAGGTATCCTATTGCCCTTTTCTTCAAAGTACAATGCAAAATGGCAGCCCTGGAAGCAGCAGAAGGGAACTTTGGGGCAAATTTCTACAGCATGAACTGTGCAAATCCAACTTCAGTGGTGCCTGATCAGTTCCCAGATGTTTTCAGCAGATTCACTGTGGATGTCATATGTTGGTTCTATCAGCCACAAGTCACTTGTAGGACCCAAAGATCATCTTCTGCTGCAAGGAGTCCTTCTGTTTCATGAGCGGAAGGGTAACTTTTGGATTCCACAGTCTCCATTAGATCCACTTCACAGACTACTGTTAATACGTCTGCAGATAATTTTGGCTCAACTCTATTTTAAACCATCATGTGGGAGGTCAGAAATAACCAGATGTAAACATGGATGGACCTGAAGTGCTGTGGTGTTTGGACATCTGATGCACTTCCGTTCGTCCCACTGGGTGGCTGGCAGGGGAAAAGGAGAGCAGCCAAAGAGGAAGAGTAGGAGCATGTCTCAGAGAAGGCAAAGGCAAGGTTCAAAGAGGCCCTGCTATATTCAGAAAGAAGGAAGAAAGGTCAGGTTCAGCCCAGTGCTGAGCCACACTGGAGTTCAGGAAAGAGGGGAAACTAGTTGAGGGACTTGAGGGGTTATCTGGGAGATTATGATGATGAAGAGAGATTATGTTTGTGTCACTTAGCGATACCCTGTGATGAACGAAGTCTTGGACTCCAGAGAGAGAGAGAGAGAGAGAGAAGGATCCCATACTCCAAAATAAGAAGCTGGCTAGGCCTCTGAGGGCTTTCTTATTTATTGAAAGTTTCCTGTTTCTGGCACCCCTGATGAGATAAAACCTGCTGTGCCAATACTGACTCCCTCCTCAAGCATGTTCACTTAGCATGTATGCTCTTTGTACCCATTTGCACAGGTGCCCTCCGGAAATCCCAAATTGGCCATGTTAGTTGGTAGGAGGTTCCTCTCTGCTTCTGCTCTCACAATCCTAAAACCTGAGGTTGCTCAATGAAATCAGTTGGCAGAAGATGTAGTGCATGTCACACACAATGTATATAAAGTGTGGTAATGGCCTTGGGTTTAGATGGGACTACATAAATATCAGTGTAGTAGGAGTGAGTAAGGCTATCAAAGGATGTTAGTCATAATGGCTAAGACTGCAGTCCCGGGGCCAAGTACAACTAAATTCAGTTTGGCTTATTTCTACGTAAACATGCATAGGATTGCGTATAATTGGAACTTCCACTTCAGAAGCAGTTTATGTTAGTTTCTGTTTCCTCACTGAGCAGCTGCTTGCAGTCATAGGACTGTTTACATTCCAGAGTCCAGATACTGTTGGATTCTCACAGGAAAGGGAGACGGGATGTGACGTTACTGGTTTCTTGTTTCTTTCGTTCAGTTGCTTTCTGCTTCTCATAGAGAGAACATGTATATTTCTTTGCTCTCTGCATAGCTTAGTAATAAAGCATGGCGAGTAGCCCATACTATCTCATCCTTGCGTTGTGGACTTTGTTGTTTTAATGCTCTGCTGGGTGGGCTCAAAGAAGATGGGCCATATCAGCTCGGACGACCAGAGCTGAAATTCCAATATTTTTAACACCAGTTGTTATAGGGGAGGGCAGCATCAGGGGTCTCTATGCCCTGCTTTGGGCTTCTCAGAAGCAAATGATTGGCTCCAACTTGGTCTGATCCAAGACCAGAAACATATACTACTTATATTCTTGTATGTGTGCATAATACATTATAAAAATGCATTTTTTTGTTTTTTGTTTTTGCACACCCATTAGTATTTCATTGCCAATGCTTAGCATTCTTCTCATCATTCAAAGGAGAAAACAAACACTTAGAAACGACCATTTGTTTGCGGTTCTGTAGCTTCTTGGGACATTTAAACCCCATCCCACTATTAATGAACTGTAGAAAAGGCTTAGATAAAATATCTTAGTTCTTGGAGAGTCAGAGTGAGAGGCTTTTGTTTTTCTATTTGCTGATATTCAGATGGGAGGCTTATTCCCTTAGAGGGGGATGCAAAACTAGAACAGGAAAGGGATTAGGGGCTGCCTATAAATTATGCAACACCTTGGTGGCTGCCTTATCCCCAGGAATTATGTGAGAAGGGTAGCTTTTTATGCGGCAAGAGTAAAGCTCTTGAAAATCATGAAATATGGGTTATTTAAGAGCAAATAGATGTTTATGGGTAATCCTACATAACTGAGATAACTTAAAACATTCCTACTTCACTAGCCTGTTGACAAATTTATTTCAAAAGTTTTATTTGCGCATTTTGTGCAATATTTCTTAAAACTGCAGAAGTAGAAAATAACTACCGTAATCATACAGACAGAGCAACATCTGAATCTTTCCGGTTGAGGCAGAAAACACATATATTCTGATTTAGATAAATAAAAGTGAGCATTCAGTTTCACAAGATTTTTCATAAGTGCATTTGTAGAAAACCAAGACTTTATCAAAAGGTTGCTCACTGGCATCACACTGCTTGCGTGTGGTGGTTATACTGTATGTCTTCTTGTTAATTAATCAAATATCTGACACAATTAAGTACATTTCCCCGTCACTTTCCTATCCCAGAAGTCTTGTTTTTTGTTTTATAAAGTAGATATGTTGTGACAGGATGTTTTAATCCATTTTAACTGCAGAAACCTAAATTTCTGGCATGTTATTTAAATCTCTCCTGCAAAATACTGACAGTTTGGAGGTGGCCAGAATATCTCCGCCCCCCCCCCCCTTAGGACAAGAAATGGGAAGATTCCCTACCATCAGATTTCAGAAAGGATCGTTTTGTCATCACCAGCTAGGGAAATACACCTTCTTACTTTATCAGTTCATGCCTCCTGTCTGTGTATGTGTTGATGGGATACGTTTACAATCCCATTGTTGGAAAGGACACCAAGGGTCATCTAGTCCAACCCCCGCAATGCAGTAATTTCAACTAAATCATACATGGCAGGTGGCCATCCAACATCTGCTTAAAAACCTCCAAGGAAAGAGAGCCCACTGCCTCTCATGGAAGCCTGCTCCACTGTTGAAGAGCTCGTACTGTCAGAAAGTTCTTCCTGATATTTATCCAGAATCTCCTTTCTTGTAACTTTGAATCCATTGGTTTGGGTCCTAGCCTCCAGAGCAGGAAAAAACAAACTTGCTTCATCTTCCATGTGACAACCCTATAGGATAGAATAAAATAGCTGCAAGCAGAGTGGGTGAAAAGCCTCTGTGGAGAGGAAAGTCTGACTCCACGCGAGGTGAGGGCCCTGCTGGATGACATGCTACTTTAGGTCAGTTTTAGTGATCTCTTCTGCCTCAGCAAAAATGCATTAGACAAGGTGATATGGATGTGAAAGTTAGAGGAATCCTTCAAGTGAATTTCTACTTAAAATATGATAAAGATATGATAGTTAAAAGAACCACTGATTTTATATTGTTTTGCTGAAAAGCTGCCAATCATATATCAGCAACTACAGTGGTACCTTGGGTTACAGATGCTTCAGATTACATACGCTTCAGGTTACAGACTCCACTAACCCAGAAATATTACCTTGGGTTAAGAACTTTGCTTCAGGATGAGAACAGAAATCGCACGGCGGTGGTGCAGCTGCAGCAGGAGGCCCCATTTGTTAAAGTGGTACCTCAGGTTAAGAACAGTTTCAGGTTAAGAACGGACCTCAAGAACTAATTAAGTTCTTAACCTGAGGTACCACTGTACTTGTGATTAAAACAGGTGTTGGTATCTTTGATATGTTGTGGGATGCTGTTATCCCACAACATAGTCCATTGAAATGCTAAACTGCAGATTAGCAACTGGCACTCTCTGGAGAGTAGATGTCTTATCACATCCCCTGTCACCAAAGCAGAAGTGAAGACTTGTGTGGAGGAAGTGGTAGTTTGGGGAAGAAGGCTTCACAGCAGACACTCTTGTTGCCTGCTCCCTCAGAGTTATAGGTCTATTATCTGATCCTGTGGTTGCCAAATCAATAGTGGTGGTCTGAGTATGATCAGACAGAGGAAGTAAGGTTGGGTGAAGAAACTGCGTTTCAAGCAGCTGCAATGAATAGCGTCTGAGGTCGCTTCTACACAGACTCCTTTCTGTGGAACTGCCATCCTCTACCCATTTACTTTTTATAGAGAATTCCAGATGATGTTGCTAAATAAATGCAGTCAAATATTTTCTTTGTTGTCTACCCTCCCGTATTTCTTTCAGACTTGATTTGTGGCGGTGGGCTTCTTTCCCTTTTTGCAACAACATGTAATTGCAGCACCAGCTGTTCTAGTGTGAACAGGCAAAGTGCTATTGAAGCTTTTGGGGGCTCCTGTGCCTACAATTAAAAGTGCCTTGTTTGCAGGTCCTGCCCATATTATTGCTTCATGTTGATCCTGACTGGGAGATTAGTGATGAATAGCAGGCGTAGCACCAACAGCCAGCCAGGTCAGACATTGGCTGAAGGCCCCAGGGGCTCAGTAGGGTCCTTCATTGGCCTAACCCAGCTGCCTGCTGCTGGGTCCTTTGGTGGCCAAAGAGCAGAGAGCAGGTAGCAGTACTACTCTTGAATGGAAGCTGAACTTGGCTGTCCAATCTCAATAGGCCAGGGACAGGCATTGCACTTGGGGGAAGTTAAGATGGTGGGCAGCCACTGTGGATGGGAGCTGAGTTTGTCTGCCATTCAAAAGTGGTGTTACCACACACTCACTGATAAAGGAGCTGTCCATTTTCTGATATGGTGACATTTGTATAATTGTATTGAAAATTTAATAAAAATTATTCCTGTCCAAGCAGGAAGGATATATGCAAAGAGGGTTTCTCCTCATGGCATGGCTTCTCCCTGCCCCTTCTTTCACTTGCACTAGGGACTTCTGAGGCTGCTTGTGTTGCTCGCAAACATACCTACTGCCAACACCTGCCTCATAGTTGGCCCTGAACCCCTTCCCACACAGCTTGCCACCAAAAACCCTCTCAACCCCTTGCAGCTCCCTAACCTCATCCCTTCTTTGCTTCTGTCGCTGTTGCCACTGGGGGGGGGGGATGAAGGAGAGAAAGTTGACAAGGTGGTGATGGCGGCAGGACAAAGTGGAGAGCAACTTTCTTCCCTTCATTCCCCTCCCCTCCCCACACCAGTGGTGATGGCAGCAACAACAGGAGGAATCTGGGAAGAACTTCCTGGGCCACCTGCCTGCCTGTTCCACTGGTCTGTTTGCTCACCTGCCTCCCTGTGGTGTCTGTCTGCCCTCCCTCTTCTTCCTACCCCAGCCTGGCAGGAAGTGCATGGAAAGGCCTGCCTGGGCCACCTGTCTGCCTGCTCTCTTCTTCGTTGTTTATTTGTTCAGCAGCATGATGACGGAAAGGGCAAATGTAGTATATAGAGAAAAATGGCCCGAGGGGAAAGGGTTAGGCACTCCTTCCTCTGCTTCTTCTCCAGTCAGATACCTAATCCCTGACCCCTTATTGCCTTTCAGTAACAATAAAAAGCCATTGGGAGACTGGCCATGTGTTTCTCAGAGTTTCATTAGTTTGGCCAATTCAGAACAAAGGACTCTGGCTCTTTGGCAAGAGCACGGTGTGACACACAGCCTAAATCTTTGCTTTATATGAGGGGCCAAGGTCCCACCATCCTGCTGCAGGCTTGACTCCTGACACCTATAAACAAATCAATAAGCAAACAGTGGGTGGTATTCATTGGGTGGTATTAAAATTAATGGACCTAACTTTGCCATGTTGACTAATTTCAATGGACCTGCTCTGAGTAAAACTTAACAGAATAGCACACATAGTAGTAGTAATATGAAAGGGGTAGAACAAAGTAACTCCTTATTTATTTTTTGTCATGATTTGTGAATGCCTGTTTCTGATGGAGTGGTAGTTCCCGTCTGCATCTTCAGTGTGCTGTAACTCGCCCCCCCCCCCAGCCTTTCTGTCTCAAGGCCACATGGCACTGTTAGCAGCCTTTGAGTCTCCTCTGCCCAGTCCTACTCCCCTCCTTTAATGCTATTTAGAAGTGGTGCTTGTTGTCCAAAGATTTCCCCATCATTCCTTCTCACTCGCCAGCCTCGGCCACATGCTGCTAACAAAGGATACCGGCACAATTCAAAGGCCTCCGTTACTAAGGTTTCTATGGTAACAGCCTGCTTGGCGGTCTGTGTTGCCTGTTAAAACTTTGATCTCTGCAAATAGCTGCTGCTGTTCTTCCCTTGATTGACAAAACAAGAAAGAGAGGGGTGGGCAGAAAAGAAGAAGTTTATTTCTAGCAGAGGGAGGAAAGAGGAATTCATTACATGGTCACACTCTCCCAATAAATCTCTCAGTAGCTTCCTGGATGCCCCTCTGATTTACAAGAGACGCGTTTCCTCTCTACATCGTTTTTATGCTCTTATGGGATCATGTCTAAATGTTGAGGCCCAACGAGTGCTACGGTTTTGCCAAATAGCCACACGTTGCCACCGCTAGAAGAACAATAGTTCCTTTTTCCCATTAGAGAGCTGCAGAACCAGACTGCTGTAATCCAATATGTCCAAAAACAATGTTATCATAAATTCCTATTCTGTGCTTAGCTGCACTTGCTATTTTACTGTGTTTACATTTGCATGTTTTCACCCCCTCACGCTGACCATCCATGATGTTTTTTAAACCTTTTTTGTGTGTCTTGTCTCATAGGATGTTTCCCTTTTTCCATAACCTACTTACCTCTTGTCTCATTTATTTTTCCTTTGTCAAAATTTTACAACTTCTCTTCATCCTTCCCCATATTTGAGTTTGCCCTTCTGATTTATTCCCCTGCCATTTGGATCAGTATATCTTTTCTTTGCTTTAACACTGTAACTCACTTCCCCGTATCTGGTCTTTTCTCTGCTTTGTACATGCTATGCCAGATCAGTGCCTGCTCCTTCTCTGTAGACTTTGCTGCCCACTCCTTGCAACTTGATTATGTGTCTGGCTCAAACTTCCGTTGATGGTTTAAGGCAGCAGGTGCATTTAGGGAAATGGCAGAGAGGCAGCTGCTGGATGTACTTATACAAAAGGTATAATCAGCAGTGCAGCGTGAATAGAGACAATGACAGCATGTCCTAGATTTTCTTTTTATTATTGAAACAAGGACAAATTTGCCATTTGGAAATAACCATCTGGGACAATCCTAATAAACTGGGCCATCTAGTCAGCCTAGCAGGAGGATAGTTGCTATGAGTTACTGACACATGAAAACAGGAGGGCTTGGAGCCCGCAACGATAAAAATATGTTTATGGGGAGGTGAAATACACTGAAATCTATGCTACTGTTGCAATTGATTTATCAAATGTCTGCAGTTCCCTTTCCAGCAAGAAATAGCAATAATAAACAGGAAGCCGAGATGGATGATCTGTTATCTGGATCGCTTAATATGCTATTTTCCCCTGCCAGCTTGTTCCTCCTCTGTACTCTCCTGCTTTTGATTTTGAATTGAGTTTGGCACCTCCACTAAGTGCCAGACTCAGATCTATTCCCAGTGTACAATTACGAGAAGAGGTGAATAAATGTCCTTGCTTACCTTTGTACAGGAACGAAGGTTAGCTCAGGTCACCATTTAACCTGAGGAAGTTATCCCTTAAAGAAGATGGTCATGAGGCGAGGGTTTGACTGCCTCTTTTGGAGTAAGGTACAACGACCCCAAGCTTCTTTTAATTGCACCAATGTCAGTTTCTGCTCTCACACAATTTGGGGGCAGGGGAAGAAAAGAGAGAGACCCCTGGATGTACCCAAAAATGTTGGTTGCCCCTTGGCTGGAAGCCTGAATGCTCATGCTCTCATTCTGCATCACTGTGGTTGGGAAGCAAATAGCAACTGAATGTTGGCAGTGGAATAGACTTGTGTGTTTCCTCAAGCAGATTGCCGAAACCAAAACCTTTAAGAATATTAGAGCTGCATCCTGGCAGCCCTTGTGTATTTGTTGACCGTACCCTTCAAATTTCTATCCCCCCCCAAATATAGTCCCATAAAAGTAACCTTTTGTGTCACATCTGCCTTGCGCCTGGATTATCAAATTTCTAAATGTGCAAAATGTCTCAATTTTCTGCCTGAAAATTTCCAAGAGGTATTCAGACCTCTTCCTTCCTCACCCAGTGTGTTCTTTTGTCCTCGTTCGTTATATATTTTTGGTTCACTTGTTGCTCATCCCTGTGGGAGGAAAGTTGGCCTTCAATTAGCGAGCATTCATGACAGGCCCATGTGTTACCTCCCCCCTACCGTTGCTGTGGTTACCACTGGTATGAACAAGAGCGGCTGGGTCAGCTGTAGTGTTTTTCAGCAGCCTACTTAACAGCCGGTATTAAAAACTAGGATCAGGGGGAGGTTCTGTGAAGGGGGGTGGAATTACGCAGCATTGGGAAGAGCGGTTATCTTTGAATTAATGCAGCTTGTGTAAAAGGAGGGAGGAATCAAAATGCTGAAAGGTGGGCGATGGCACAGTTATTTAGTGCTGTTTAATTTCTGTTGGAATATTCAAGTCATCAGGTTCAGATCTAGGCATGGCCTCTGCCCCGCCTCCACCTCACCCCCGTGCTTTGAACTAGCCCCCAAGGAGAGAGCTTAGTGAATTCCTTTAGAGATTGAATTCTTCACACTAGACAGGGTGGTGGGCAGGAGGGAAGGGCGAGAAGAAATCTGTGAGACGAGAACAAAACACACACAGTCTTTCGGCGGGTGTGTGTGCTTTGTCTGAAGTGTATGCTATATTCTGGAATCTGACTGTAAACCGTTCTGTGAGGGAGTGTGGAGGGTGCAGCATGGTTCCTGGCAATCGAGGCCGATCTGACTGTTTTGACAGGATGTGCTGGAATACAGGGGTTGGTAGGTTGGCTACCACATCTGTTTTGTTTTGGAGACCAGATCACAGTTTGAGAGTGCTTGGGATGTTCAGTTCTCCAGATCTTTAGGCATTCACACTTGGCCTCAAGCAATTCCCTAACTGGAAAACATGACCCCACGCTCCAGGTATCTGCAGGCTTCTCCTACCTGGTAGCCTCTGATAGTTTTGGCCCACAACTATCAGCCCTGGCCAAAATGTTCAATGGTCAGGGGCAATGGGGTTAGCAGTAAAAAAACACTTGGAGGGCACCAGGTCAGAAAAGACTGGTTTAGAAGTTTTCTCTCCCTACATATTTGCTTTTTGTGACTGAAAGTCATAAACATACATGCAACTGAGACTAGTGTTTAGTGCAGCTGCTGTTTTAAATGTGTATGAAGGGTCGAACTAGATGAAATGTGGGAGATTTGTGATGGGATCTCCCAATGTTTAGTTTCTCTTTAAAGGGAAGGGGAGAATTGAATCAGGACTGCCATGTTGTTTCGAAGCCTTTCGCCCATGCCATTTTCCTGATCAGTACCTTTCACAGCAAGTAAAATAGGAACTTTGGAGGGACACAGTTAGATCAAGAAAATGCTACACTGTGAAGGAGTAGCACCCTTTTC
Source organism: Podarcis filfolensis (assembly GCF_964270895.1). NCBI lineage: Eukaryota > Metazoa > Chordata > Lepidosauria > Squamata > Lacertidae > Podarcis > Podarcis filfolensis. Next base: position 64,283,575 of record NC_139607.1, on the reverse strand, counting down.
CAGCATAACAGTGCTCATATCCTCACCAGGTGTCTTAAACCATGGATTTGGGACCTTGTAGGGATAGCAGTAGAAAAGAGAGCAGGATTTGGTAGGAAGAAGCACTCTGAATAGTAAGAGTTAAAGATCCCTTCCCTGTTGCGTTGCTTCTCTAGTGCAAACTGCTTTCCCCTAGGAAAATGAGTTTCTGGCCTTTTGTTATGTGTGTAACATATAGCTCAGCCCAAAGATAGTTGCAGGAAAACTATTGGTGATAGAAACAATTATTGTTATAAGGAAACGTGAGCACATTATCTGCAGAATCAGTTTTGCGTTCCACTATGGCTCCAAGAGCCACTCATGATTGATGATGTTACAGTGGTGATATAACAGCAGCTTTGATGAAATGCAACAGGTAGGAAAGCATTACTAGACTTTAGAGTGCTTTTATTGTTGCTTTGACAATAGCCTCATGGTTAGGGGACCAGAAACATATGCTGTAGTCTTAATAAGTATAGCCCTCTTTTTTATTCAATGGGGAAAACTAGAAGTAGAATTGAATTCCAGTTGGTGACCTTAGTCTAAACTTTGCTTAATGCAGAACTGGCTGACTGATGTGGAGACAGAGTTTGTATCTAGAATTCTATAGCCGGTGGCCTATAACTTCCTGAAGATAAAATATTGCCCTTTCTCATGAATGGATTCTAAATAAATACAGTAAAGCAAAATGGACTGATCTTATGGTCCATGCAGTTTATTTGGACAGTCACGTGGGATTAAGTCCCATTGAATCCAATAGCACTGCTAAATGAAGATGCATTAGGATTGCAGTATAAGTCTACTAAGAGCAAGTTGCAACATAACACTGTATTCAAGATGACTCTCCTTTTCTTGCCATTTCATGGTGCGCTTGTGGAGCTTCTGAGTGCCAAGAGACTTAATTCATACACATTTGTATCTGAACATTCTACTGTAGGTCATCCACAGTAATTTTGTGGATTATTTTGACACTGGGGTGGCTCCTTGTGGTGATTAACTTTTTGACCAATTAAGAAACCTGCAGGTCTCAGGATGATATCTAATCATGCTAATGAGCTGGCTCTTGAATTGGATATGAAAATGTTCGATTGCATCCATTTAATCAAGAGCTGTAACAAAATATAGATGCATAAATGTAGAAGGTGAATATGTTAAACTCTGTACAGGTTACTACTTACCATGCTGATAAAATTACATTTTCCTTGAAATTGGGCCAATATTTTGTATAGCTGGGGTATTCACAAGAGCCAGGATTGATGGTGGAAATCATTCAGCTCTTTGCATTTTCCATTTTAACTGAGATCTTATCAGTGCTTTAACTGCAACAAAAAATCCAGATTACAATGCTAATTTTAGGAATATCAGTTTTCTTTAAGAGACCTTATCCCCAACTCCCTGCATCTCCAGGTTTTTACCAGACATCTCTAAAAGTACCAGAGGCAGTCAAGGTTGGGATGACCCAAGCTGCTACTAACACAATTGTGGAGTACGCAGACAGTACTGTTTTACAATGTCAAGCCTTTCCTTTCTGTAAAGCACCGCTGAACCAGGTTGTTTCCATGTCAACTGGAAGCAATCTATGCAGGCTCAATGCAGAATTTATGACTGCTACCTATAATAAAGTCTCAAAAGGAATAGGCCATATATACTGAAAGTCTAGGCCAAAATGATTTTTTTGGTCTTGTTTCATTAAGATACATATGTATGCATGAAGCTAAACAATGTAATATGTATAGTTACTATTTCTCCTGTGAAGCAGTGCTTCCTGCAGCTATTTCCTATATCTACCCTTTACCTATTTTAAATCAGTATCAGTTTAAAGATGTGGAGAATGGGAACTGCATCCATTCCTGTACAGTTCACTGAGAAATAAGAAAGGGGAGAAACCACACATGAATCATACTACCGTATTTTTCGCCCTATAGGACGCACTTTTCCCCCTCCAAAAATGAAGGGGAAATCTGTGTGCGTCCTATGGGGCGAATACAGGCTTTCGCTGAAGCTTGGAGAGCAAGAAGGGTTGGTGCGCACCGACCCCTCTCGCTCTCCAGGCTTCAGGAAGCTATCAGCAAGCTTGGGGAGCCCGTGGATAGCAGCCTGCCGCCCGGCGCGCGGGGCGCCCTGAAGCAGAGTGCCCCCCGCGCCGGGCAGACATCTGCAGCCTGGGGAGCCCTGCGGGAGTTCCCGCAGGGCTCCCTAGGCTGCAGATAGCAGCCTGCTGCACGGAGCGTGGGGCGCGCTGAAACAGAGCGCCCCACGCTTCGGGCAGACATCGGCCAGCCCCACAAGCTCGGGGGACAGCGGGGAGGCGCAGCGCCGCCATCCCGCTGTTCCCCGACCTGGTTTGGTTTCCCCGACCTGGTTTTGGGGGGGAAAGAAAGGAAAAAGTTTTTTCCTTTATTTCCCCCCCAAAAAACTAGGTGCGTCCTATGGGACGGAGCGTCCTATGGGACGAAAAATACGGTAGTTCCTCATTTTTCTAATCTTAAATTCAGTTATCCACATTTACATATCACATTTCTTTTTTAAAAAAGAAAGTCCTCATGAAAATTCATCAGCATTTTAGCGTGAATTTCTCTTAATAATATTTTTGTACATAATCTCACCTAATAAACCCTTTTTGGTAGTACTTTTCTCTAACAGAATAAATTTTGTATGTTATTTTCAGTATTGTATGCCTTTTTATGCACACTTTACTCCAGCAGGTACATCTTTTTTTACACGTTACTTGGTAGGCAAAGTCCATTGCAAAATTTGGAATAATGCGAATTTTGCAGGATGGCTGTGGGTTTGTTCTTGTACTGTTTTGGAAGTGTGAATTCACTTCTAAATGTGAAACTGAATCAAATGTCTCCCCATCCCTAGCATAGAGACCTCATCATAACATAAGAGCAGGCTTCATGCTAAGGCAAGGGAGTGATTTTCCTGCACTAACCTCTCTCCTTCTTTCCCCTCCTCTGTCTTTTCTAGGCAGGACAGGGCTGCTTGCTGATCTCTTGCCCAGTTTTGCTGTGGAGATTATGCCAGGTACTCCGTCATCTAACACTTTATTCATTCTTCTTCTACTTTATCTTCCCATTCAACCACAGCATCTTGTGCATTCATCTGCTTGTGCATGTGCCCTTGATTCCCCGTCTTTTCCATAACTGCTTGCAACTAGCAATTGGGGAGAACAACCGGGGCTTTAGCAAGTGGCACGGAGCATGCAAAGACAACGGTGACTTTGTTGTTAGTCATGGGACCATTCACTTGGGTCACTTCCATACCAACCTGTCCATCAAGCATTCATAAAGATTTGTTTTTACAAAGTTTGCAGGGAGATTCTATGATGCCTGCTGTTTATTGAGTATTCTTTCTGATTTGTTTGTATGATGTTGCATCAATAATTAATAATAATAATAATAATAATAATAATAATAATAATAATAATTTATTATTTATACCCTGCCCATCTGGCTGGGTTTCCCCAGCCACTCTGGGCAGCTTTCAACAGAATACAGTGGTACCTCGGGTTACATACGCTTCAGGTTGCATACGCTTCAGGTTACAGACTCCGCTAACCCAGAAATAGGGCTTCAGGTTAAGAACTTTGCTTCAGGATGAGAACAGAAATCATGCTCCGGCGGCGCAGTGGCAGCGGGAGGCCCCATTAGCTAAAGTGGTGCTTCAGGTTAAGAACAGTTTCAGGTTAAGTACGGACCTCCGGAGCGAATTAAGTACTTAACCCGAGGTACCACTGTATTAAAATACAATAGTCTATTAAACATTAAAAGCTTCCCTAAACAGGGCTGCCTTCAGATGTCTTCTAAAAGTCTGGTAGTTGTTTTTCTCTTTGACATCTGGTGGGAGGGCGTTCCACAGGGCGGGCGCCACTACCGAGAAGGCCCTCTGCCTGGTTCCCTGTAGCTTTGCTTCTCGCAGTGTGGGAACCACCAGAAGGCCCTCGGTGCTGGACCTCAGTAGAATGATGGGGATGGAGACGCTCCTTCAGGTTTACTGGACCGAGGCTGTTTAGGGCTTTAAAGGTCAGCACCAACACTTTGAATTGTGCTCGGAAACGTACTGGGAGACAGGTGTTATGTGGTCTCAGCGGCCATTCCCAGTCACCAGCCTAGCTGCCACATTCTGTGGCATTCTATGAGAGATGGGCAAAAGCACTTTTCTTTTCTTGGGGCAGTACAATCTTTGGATAATTATAGCTTTATTTGGGTCTCCAGGTAAACATTAGCTATAATGGAAGCAATCTATAGATCATAGCATAGGTGCTGACTCCTAGGGGCTGAGGCAGTTTTTTATGAGGGGGCTGGGCCCCTGCCCCATTCTGCACTTTTGGTGATGTTTTCGTGACGTTTTCGGGTCATTTCCAGGTTCTGTATGATGCGTGTGTGCGTGGTTGTGTACTTATTGAACGTGCATAAATAGGGGGTTGACTGTATGGGGTGAAAGGTATTGAAGGTGGCCTTTCCTTCTAAGCATTAATAGATGTTTTCATTTATCAAATTCAATTGATTTACATGTCCTTTAGTATTCCCCAAAGACACTCATTCCAAGGTTTTTGTAAACACACACACGCAGTGAATTAATCTAAATAGTCTTAACTGGCTAATGGTCCTAACATTTTGACACATTTGCATCTCTCTCTTTCCAGAGTGGGTGTTTGTGGGCTTGGTGATCCTGGGGGTCTTCCTCTTCTTCCTCCTGGTTGGGATCTGCTGGTGCCAGTGCTGTCCTCATAGCTGCTGTTGCTACGTCCGCTGCCCCTGCTGCCCAGATACCTGCTGCTGTCCACGGGCACGTGAGTGACTTGTTCACAATGTGGACCAAATTGTGAAGCACTTTTTCATGTAGATACACCATCTTCCTTGCCGTATTCATTGCTAAAATGATATTTCTCCTCCTGTGCTTCTCATGGAACTGAAGGATCCAGCTGTCAGCCCTAAAGTATTGTTGCTCATTAAAATCAGGCTGACGAATTGCCTTGGGAACTGAGAAGCCAAACGTGTATTGGTTGACCTTTCACAGAGCCGAGTTTCATATGGATGTCAATCATCCATGGGGTGACTGCAAAATAGATTGGCTCTAATCCAGCCGCAGCTATCTTCAATTTGTGGGCTCTGGGTGGAGTTGAGCAGCTAGTTCTTATGAGGCTTTAAAACACCCTTTGAACAGCCCCTTGGAAAGAGGATTATCAGTATTCCTTCCTGCTAGCCTTTTGAAAAATCCATGAAGGCCTATCTATTTGTTCAGGCTTTCACTGGTTTGGATGAGAGGAGTATGTATCTGTATAGGGTTGGGCTCTATAGTAGAGCACCTGCTTTTCATGCAAAATGTCCCAGGTTCAAACTGGCACGCCCAGGTAGGACTGGGAAAGAACCCTTTCTTAAATCCTATAGAGCTGCTGTCAGTTAGTGTAGACAATGCTGAACTAGATGGACCAATGATCCAACTTGGTATAAGGCAGCTTCCTTGGGTCTCTTGCATCCAGTGGTGGCTTCCCATCAGTAGTAAGCAAATACACCTGTGCAAACTGGGGCACTCAATTTTGGTCTTATCTTCTACTGCAGCTGCTTTTTCCTTCTGGGAAACACCTCATGAGGGTTGGTGAACCCTCTGAACAGAAGGAAAATAATGTGGAGAGATACAGTAGATAGGGGGATTTTCAAAAGCCAGCAATGGAATCAACCCATTGTTTTTACTGTTAACTTTGAAAAGGTGGGTTGTTTTTTTTTTTTTAAAAAGTGACTGCATAATTACTGATGAATTTTGATGTCTCCTTGATGTTTGTGAGTGACTTCAGTCAACAGCAGAAGCCAAATGAACATATGTTAAATAAATCTAAAGATGGACCAGTCAGCTGAATGGTGACTGGATGTCCATAGCAATGCAGATGTAAATGAGCAGCCAGGTGTGCATCTTAAATCCATCTGGTTGCATGCACAGAAGCTTTCTTCCACACACAGATCTTGCTGGATCAGGGTGACCGTGTGGAAGGAAATATCAGTCACATGAATGCTCAGTGCACACCTGTGTCTGCTGTGAGAAGCCAAATCCCATTCTGATATAAGTTGGAATCTTTGGCCAACTAGTTGCAGGCTTTTAATACATGCTTGAGGCTTCCAGTAGTATTAAAGGTGAACTGCTATGATGCTATAAGATAAATTAAACAGAATCTATTTACATGGTGAATGCTCTTTGCTAATTAGGCTTCTGGGTAATTTCCCTCAAATTTCATTTAGGTTCTGCATTTGTTTACTCGGTGGTTTAATTATTTTTAATTAATCCCCTTTTTAAATAAACAAATCATCTGATTATTTTGCAGAAATATACTTGATAGAAAGTCTTGTTATGACCTGAACCTGATTTTGCTGCTGAAGATATATAGACCATAATATCTCTGAAACATGAAAACATTTCTGATGACACTTGCTGAGCTTGTTTGTTTAAAATGGGTTCAGTAGCATCTCATTTAAAAGATCTTGGAAGAATCAATTGGCTGTTGCAATTTCTGTTGCTAAAATCAAAAGCAGTTACAAACTGTTAAATGGGAAGCACTACAGGGTGAATGCTTCGTTTTTAATTATTATCTTTTTTTCCAGTATATGAAGCAGGAAAGGCTGCGAAGGCTGGATACCCTTCAACCGTTACATCAATCCCTGGGCCTTATTATATTCCCTCTGTCCACTCTGCGGCTGGAGTCCCATCTCATGCTGTCCTGATGGAGAAGTCACACCTTCCTCCCTTGGCAGCAAGTGAATCCAGCGCAGGAGGACAAAGTGGTAATCTGGATGCTTTCTGGGTCTTTGTCAGAATATATCAGTAGGGCCCTCAAATGAAGCAGAATAGGAGGAAAATGTATACAAGTGTATTCACATGGAATTAAATTAACAAAACCAAGGGATATCCTCATTCTAACTGGAAAAGTTTTGAGATTAGGAAAGGGTGACTTTTCCTGAAAAATAAGGTACAAACTTCTTTGTATGTTTTTTGATGGACAGTTGTAGATCAAAATTAAGAAATGTGCGAGTTTGCACAATCATGCAAAGTAAAAACACAAATCCTTTTTGCACCTCTGCTTCATCTCTACCACTCATGAGCAAAAATTTATGGTATTATATATATTTTCCCACCACATATTTTGCCTGGAATTTTTTAGAAGAAAACCATGCCCCATTTCAAGTGTTCAGTGTGGTGGCAGCATGCCCAGTGCATATTTCCATGTGCTTTTGGTTATGTCACACATGCCTTGAATCAGTACTGATCTGTGATTAAGAGACAGAGAAAAACTTTGTGCAATCCTATGGACATTGGTCAGCAGCAAGTTCTGCTGAACGTAGTGGAACGTGCTTAGGATAGCACTACATGCCTTTTTGCTTATCAGTGATAGGCAGCCAAAGAAAATGGCAGGTGTTCTTTATCAACAGTCCTGTGCAATACTTTAGGATCAAATGCTTGTACTACTAGCTCTTGAAACGGCATGTGGCATTTCGGAAGGAAGAATCTAATTGGTAATAGCAGCACTGCACTGAGATGACATTCCTGAAAAAGCAATTGATGACCAAATACTGGCAATAAAGCTCCTGTGCCCTTGTACTAGTGTACTGACCTTTTGAGGGATCATTGGAAAAGTCACTGGAAAAAAGGGTTTAAATAATCTGTGCGTTTCTGCTCTCCTCCACTCAAAATAAGAATGGATGAGTTAAGGGGAACTGTTAAAACATTCTTTCATTATTAACAAAAAGATCTGGAGCAGATTCAGGAGTGATAAATCAGTATTTGACCAAAAGCAGAATTATATTGAACTGAAAAGTATCATAAACAACCCAACATGTTGTGTGTGTGCTTTAAATGTCACTGCACAGAAATGGCTGTACTGAACTAGGATGCTCAGTCGACACATACTTTGAAAAACAAGCCAACAACCCACTGCATTTTTCATTTCATTGTTATTGGACATGGTGTTGGGTCTGCTTCTCTGAAACTACTTTAAATTGGTTGCATACATTATAAAGCACGGCTAAATCCTTCCCACCCTCTCACTTCTCAGGTACCAGGCATGGGCAATTGTTATAAATACTGTTGCATGGGTTACTATAATCATCTCTGATTTATATGGAATAGATAATGGAATAAAATCCTGACTGAATGACTCACAAGAACTTTACTGACCACACTAGACATTTCTTTAAGGCTGCAAATATGTTGCACTTACTTGGGAGTAAGTCCCATTAAGCTCATTTTTTATTTTAGGAGTGTCTTCCTTAATGGTTTGGGATCAGTCAACAAATCTAAACTCACTCTGATATTCATATCTACATCCCACAAAATAGGGTATATATTTTTCCTACTACACAGCTGCAATGGGGCTGGGGGGGGGGAGGATGGCTAATTTCCCTGTCAATTACAGAAATTATGCAAGCTACCCAAATAGATATCCAAAGGCCAAAATAACCTCTGGGACTACAAGAGATGATGACTGTATAATGCCACTCTAATTTCCATCAAGGTCACTAGCAGTTAAAAAGTCACTTTCATAAACGGAAAAGATGAATAAAGTTTTATCGTAATAATAAAGAGACATTCATATTGGAAGAAGCACCACGTCATAGACACTCTTGTTGGCAAGAGGCAATAAACACAATGTTTGAGGAAACTGGCATTCACTGCTGTTATTCAAATTAGGCATGATCCCACACTTTATAGTTCCATATTTTAAAGGTCCACTTATTTCAGAGAAGAATGCGCTGACTTTTCCACTGAAATCTTCAGGGTTTGGAAGTGTGTAATTGTTTGTGAATTTCCCTGTGGCTTTTGAGTTAACGAACACATAAGATTCTGTTCTCCCCTGCAATCAGGAACTAGTTAGGCATCCTGATTTGATTCTTAGTTTAGGAGGACTTGAAAGTTATTTTTTGGAAAGAATACATACTGACCAGTTATTTACTACTTCTCCAACAGTGCGGAAAGGCTACCGTATCCAGGCTGACAAAGAGAGAGATTCTATGAAGGTGCTGTACTATGTCGAGAAAGAACTGGCTCAGTTTGACCCATCGAGGAGGATGCGAGAGAGATGTAAGAGATGGAACTTGTTCAGCTATTTCTAGTAAAACCCAACATTGTTTCATTCAAAATAGAATGGAATGTTAATGCAAACTCCCCTGTCCCCTTAACCTGTAATGGTGATCGCACTGATATAAACTATTTGGTGAAGACTGGGCTACTAACAGGATGCAAAGTAACATGTTTCTTCAACAAGGCATCCACCTTTCTTAATTGCACCACATCCACATTCATCTCCCTCCCTGCCATTTTTTAAAAAATTGGAAACAGTTTTTAAAATATTGAAATAAGTGCTTCAGGAAAGGGGTTGAATGTGAGTTAGTAATGCCATCAGTTTCCACCAACCAGCAGGGTGAACAATTGCCTTCTGCTGTAAAGACACAGAAATGGTTTCTTCTGAGTTCAGTCCGGGAGAGAAAAACACAGTGAGTGCATTTCCACATAGGGCTCACCCCCACATTATGTATGTCTGTACACATCCATCATTTCTAGCAAAAGATGGCAGGAAATAAATTGCTACATACTGAGGTGGTCCAAGTCACTGACTCATCAAGTCCATTCAGATATGTCTAATACAGTTAAAAAAAAATACAGATAAAAATGCTGCCCTCTATTTTTAGCATACACATTCAATAGATTCAGCCCATTAGTGCCACTTGGTCCTGGCTGTCAGAGATACACAAGCTGCCTCAATCACTTGACAGACTCAAGGAATGACTTTAATCACAGCTTTGAGGGGAAAAAACTAAAAAATTACATGGTGTACTCAAGCAGTCATCACTGAACATGCTGCCATTTCCACCCACAAGAAATACTATAAAAAGGTTTCCTCCAGATTGGGATGCCTAGGATCCAGATGTCACTATGTGCAGTGGGTTAGGCAATGGGGGTGATGGGAGGGAAAGAGCACGTCATTTTAAAAAGCTAAGTTTGGTTAATCACACAGAGCCGGTCTATCTCCCACTCCAGAAAGAGTGAGACAGAATGCATATAATTCTGACACACAGTAGGGTGCTTCTCCTATGTTTTATTGCTATGGAGGAGTACCTGTGAAAAAATGCATATGGAAATCTTTATGAGCAATACAGTGTATACATTGGTTTTGCATTAAGAATCCAAAAAAATCTACTTGGGTGCATTCAGGGGCTGGGACAAGTCCTGTTGATTCCCTGTACCTTTTTCCTTTTCAGCAGCAGACCCTCACGCCAAGTTAGAAATGTTTTTCCAATACCTTCTTACTTTCTTACATGAAAGACTGTTGATGGTGAGAGACAGTACTACATCTCTCACTGACACGTAGAGCTAGCCTTGTGGTTCTTTGGATCTGTAAGGGAGCAGGTGGTGCTGTGGTCTAAGCCACTGAGCCTCTTGGGCTTGCTGATCGGAAGGTCGGCGGTTCGAATCCGTGTGACGAAGTAGGGAAGAGCAGCTTAAGTAGTGCTCTGTGTTGCCTCTTTCCCTTTTGAATCTGGTGCTTTGGGTTTTTGTTTTTGTTTTAGTGATGATGAGAAACATTGGTCCACCATAACCTTGGAGTTGCCTGAAGGTGGGGCATACCATTCTTCCCATAAGTTCCTGTTGTGGGTGTAGGCAGGTTTGTTGTCCCCAAATTGGTTTATACTCTTCTTCATAGGAATGAATGGCAGCGAGATGGGCTCCACAACCCCATAGTCGCTTTTGGGTGGACTTAACCATCCAGGGGTCCTTTCCCTTTTTGCCTTCTTTGGATCCACTCATGTAGTCATGTATCCTCATTTTTTAAAATTGCAGATTTTATCTGTGTAGCATTGATAATTATTTTATGTGCACTGCTTTGATATTTTTTTGATTGGTTTATATTTTTTAATAAGAAAAGGTAAAGGAAAAACAGTTTTAGCATTGCTTTTGATAACTAAATTCACATTTCTGATAAGGTTGGTTTGACACAGACAAGTCTTACTTCACCACCACCATTATTATTATTATTATTATTATTATTATTATTATTATTATTATTATTATTGAATTCATATGCAGGCCTATACCTGGGGGTCTCAGGGCGGTTCACAGAATAAAATCAAAATATAAAACCACACAAATACATAATAAAAATAAAACCAACAACCCAATAGCCCCCTCACCATTTTTATAGTTCTCTCTCACACATACACACAATGTTTATTTTCATAAAAGAAAAAATTCTACAGGTAATCATCCATCCAGAAAGGATGGATCTGTTATACAATATTTAGATATTCTATACAACATCTAGTGTTTCTTGAGGAATTAATTCTGTTCTGGTATGCGAAGGCTCTCCAACAATCCATGAGCGTTAGATTGCTATTTTCCCCAATGTCTTTTGAGTTATTTTTATCATCTCCATGGTTTCCAGCATTTCTGTGCCTTCTTTCATCCCAGACAATAACACCATCTCAGAGCTCAGCTCCTTGCATGAGGAAGATGCCAACTTCCGCCAATCTTACCGCCAGGTGCGCAGGAAGCCGCTTCCCCCTTCAGGAGACATGGATGGTGATGCAGAATACTGGGCAGGAGTCATCAGTGGAGGTGGCACATCTAGGCCACAGACATGCTCTGATTACAGGGCAGAGAGGGGCAGCCTGAGGCTCAGGTGAGTGCAGCTCCTGGGAGAAGGGGAGAAAAGGAAGGGAGGGAAAATGCCTTTTGCTCTCCTGATTTCCCTCCTTTTTCTTTCTAATTATTGCGGTCCACATTTTTTAGGAGGGGGCAGGGGGAGGTGCTTGAATGACAATGAAGAGAGTAAGAATCAAAATGGCAAAGATGGTGAGGAGCTTTGAGAAAAATTCCTGTGAATAAAGGCTGAAGGACCTGGGTGTGTTTATGTTCAGAGAAGAGATTAATATAAAAGGTGATTGAAAATGTCCTTCGATCAGCGGGGAGCCCTGGTTGATGCTATCGCCACTGGATGTTGCCTTCTTGGTGCTGACCCACAGCAAGGCCTTCTTAGTAGTGGTTTCCCATTTGTGGAATTTCCTTTATTTATTTTCTTTCTATCCCAACTTTCTCCCAGCATGAATTAAAACAAACCAGGGAAGGCCCTCCCTGGTGAGGTTTCTCTCTCTTTCCCCACTCCCTCATTATAAACATTGAAGAGGAATTTTTGAAAATGCCTGTTCACCCAAACACCTGACGGGTGAAAGATCCTATTCGCAACAACCTTGGAATTATTAGTTGTTGTGAGGTTATATGACTGTTTTTACATGCTTTAAAATATTCTTCATTGTTCTTAAATGTTTTAAATATGTTTTACTTTATTTTAATTGTATTCTTTTTACTACTCCATTGTTTGTTCTCCTAAGCTCCTTTGGGAGAAAGGGTGGGATAGCAATTCTATATATATACATGTGTGTGTGTGTATCCTTTGCTAGGCAGAAGGATATCAGGCTGCTGGCATATGTCATTCAGGTGCTTCGCTTGGGGTTTATTGCTTGTTCACCCTAGGTGAGCAGGCAAGTCTAGTTACAAGACTGGCTTACTGATTTGAAACAAAAAAGATGAACCATTTCCCGTCTCTTTCAGCCAGCAGAGATGCAAGTCAGAAATGCTCTCAAGGAAGAGTTTCTCCATGGGAGTGCCGGCTGTCTCCATGGATGAACTTGCAGCCTTCGCCGAGTCCTACAGTCAGCACGTCTGTCGGACAGAAGGCCCTCAGGAGCCCCGGCGCTTTGAGAGGACAGGATCCAGAGGAGTACGTGGAGGTGCAGTGCAACACCCAGAAAACTCATCCGATGAGTATTATGGCAAGCACAGGGCAGGAAACCGTGAGCCATTGACAGATTCGGATCGGGGCTGGACGTATAGCCCACCCAGGAGACGTGCCCACGAAGAGAAACACTTGCCTAGGCTAGTGTGTCGGACACCGGGAGGGAGTCAGAAGTACGACCACTCCTACCTTACCAGTGCCCTTGAGAGGAAATCGCGAAGCTATGATGAAGGTGGTGATCATGGCGGGACACCTTCAAAGTTTAGCTCGCAATCCAGCCAGAGAGGAGGGACATACTATGCTTGGTCGCCACCATCCACTTACAAACCAGGGCAGCAGCAGCAGCAGCAGCAGCAGCAACAACAACAACAACCTCCACAGCAAGAGGAAGGGGAAGACACTCTGCCGCCATACAGCGAAAGGGAGTTGAGCCGAGGCCCTTCATACAGAAGCAGAGAACAACCAAGCCTGAATAACTCAGATAAGAAAAGGAAGAAAGAACCCAAGAAAACAGTGAGGCCATGTCTGACACTCCTGATCCAAATGGGCTGAGCAAGAATCACCAGGCAGGGTGGCTAGGTTCTGGGCTGATGGGGCAACAACTTAGGGCCGCTTCGTAGTCAATGTTTTTGTACTCTGGTTCTGTTACTCAAGTTGCAACTGGGGAAAGATCTCAGCCCTGCTTGCACAGCTCTTGCAGGGGGAGCCTGAAAATCGTGGTCACTTGCATGTTTCAGTCTTAGGCCTTGGAATCTGAGTACAAAATGCATTATAAAAAAATCTGCCTTGATTCAGAGAACTGAGGAGTACAAAGAGGAATATCTTGAGCAGAAGGTGGCAGGTTAGGGGTTGTTAATAAGAAAGGAAGCAAAATAATCTAATTTTAGTAAATCGTAAATGAATTCTGGGTCACTGATGATGGGTGAAAGCAATAGTTGCTTGATTTGATCCTAGTGACCTGAGTAGAAAGGCACTTCTTTTAAAAGTTTCCAAAGTTCAGAGTCTAGACAACATTTGGAAGTGGTATCTGTTCACCTTATTTTTTGAGCAGTTGGAACAGTTAACTATCTGTCTACTGGTGTTGTTGGATGGGAAAGTTGAAAACCTATATATTTCCTTCTTAATAACTTGTTGCTTACAGCTTGTTGAGTAGTTAAAAGTGTATTTGCACTAGCTGATAATCCACTGATGTGCCAAATTAATTTAGAAGGCTGCCTGGTGCAGTTTGTGACTGACCGGTCAGAAAATTGCCCACTGATCACTCAGTAAAGGAAGCACATTCATGTCAGCTCTGGCCATAAAGAAGTACTGAGAGCACACATGTATAACTAGAGAATTACTGATCTGAGGAAGATCAGTTAGTGCAATTATGTTGGCTTGGGTGATGGAGAAAGGAAGGTCCAAGTGCCATCTGGCAGCTTACAAGGAGCTGCTGTGACCCTTGTACTTGTGGTGAGATTTCTGGTTTTTATCTAGATTCATCCAGACTTCCTTTTGTGCCACGTTTCTGGGTACAGGTCCTGGCTGTCCAGGTCCAGGTCGAGTGGTTTTTCTTTTGACCCAGTGCTTTCCCCAGAACAACTTGTGTTTTACAACTGAATTGAAGCAAATGGCATTCAGGTTTTTTGCAGATTGCCGTTTGTGTCAATTCAGTGGTAAATGTGGATTTTCCCAGGGAAAGCACTGGGACACCGCCCCCCCCCAAAAAAACCCACACCACTCGGACACAGAGCTTTAAAGTGTGGACCTGTGCATGGAAAGTACAGCACAAAAGGAAATCTGGATGAGCAGTTAATTTTGAATATAGACAATGCCACAAAAAGCCTTCCTGAAGCAGGTTGTGTGGAGCCTTGAGAAACTGCACTCTGAGCTCATGATGAAGCACTTAAATGAACAATTACCCTGGACATGGTTTGAACCAGGAATGAAAACAAGGGGTCTTCCAGCAAGCTTTCAGAAGGTACGAATTGGCCCCTTCATATTGAGGCTGTGAGATTGGTGGGCAGGTGGTTAAAGATACAGTGGTGCCTCGCAAGACGAAAAGAATCCGTTCTGCGAGTCTCTTCGTCTAGCGGTTTTTTCGTCTTGCGAATCAAGCCCATTGACGGATTAGCGGATTAGCACTATTAGCGCTTTTAGCGGCTTATCGGCTTAGCGGATAAGTGGCTTAGCGGCTTAGAAAAAGGGGGGGGAAGGAAAAAAAACCCGAGGAACTCGCAAGACATTTTCGTCTTGCAAAGCAAGCCCATAGGAAATTCGTTTTGCGAAGCACCTCCAAAACGGAAAACTCTTTCGTCTAGCGAGTTTTCTGTCTTGCGAGGCATTCGTCTTGCGGGGCACCACTGTAGAAAGATTTGATAAATGCCACCATAAAGCTAGTTAGCATGTAGGGAAGCCCCACTGTAAGAGGCTACTTAAAGCTTCTGAAAGCAGAAGCCAAGCACCCAATTTTTGTTCCCTGATGAGGATACATTTTTTTCTTCATGTTATGAGAGATGTGATTTAGTGTTTCACAGTGTTTGCCTCTCTTTTCCCCCTCAGAATGAGTTCCCAACAAGGATGTCCCTCGTGGTGTGATGCTGTTGTAGAAGAGTTGTGTTAATGGACTTGGAAAACAGAAACAGTGATACTGCTGAGTCACACAGGCTTCCAAGATGTGTGTTCTCACCTGATAATATTCAGACTCTTGTCTGTTTCATCATGTGAATAGAGATCTTGTGCAGAAGCTAGTTCCAACCACTTGCTCTCATCCAGTCAACCCCTTGGAAAGGGGAAGCTCAGTTGACAAGGAAATGAAACATGGAGAAGATTTCTTTTGCCAAGCTCATCTTCTGATCTCCCAGCAAAGATGGTGTCTCCATATTTTTATCCTCAGTCATCTTTGAACCCACAGTATTATGGGAGCTGCTTTCTTGTATGATATATATTCCTCCCCTGATATGACTGACTTCTCACTTGTACTGCTCTGCATCCTAGATTGGACAGGGAAAGTTGCCACAGGTTCAAGGGGCTCTCACCATTTGCTCTTTCTTCCCATGCTGAGACTTCTTGAAAAGGCATTTTCAAGAAATACTGCAAAATCGATTCTACACCCATCTGGAAATGATCCCAAACTGAGAACTGGGGCACTGCACTAAGGGGGACAGGGTAATATTGAGGAACATATTGGAGTTCCTGTAAAAAAATTTTTTTAATGTCCTTCTCATTCAGGAATGGGAGCCACCAGTGAGATTAATGTTTTGTTTTGAAAGTGAAACTTAGTAGATTTTGCTGTAATGAGAATGTGCCATGTTATTTCACTGTTGTCTGATATGATGTATCAGCATTGCCTTACAGTTGAACTATAGCCATAAAAGGCTTCAGCTAGTTCTGCTGATTGGTCCTTTCGTAAGCAGAGCTCAAGCTTGGGTTCTGCTGACAATGATTTTTTTTCTTAATAAAGCCAACTAGTAGACAACAACAGACCTAGAATGAGAAAACCAGGGTGCAAAAGAGGGGAAAATAGCCATTGCTTTTATACTTCTACAAGGACCAATATTGCTCCTTTTCTGGTAATTGGCTGCGGCCATTCAATAAGGCAACAGAAAATTTGAACAATAAATAGGTTGGGTGAAACATCAGCTTTGAAAGTTACTTCATTGTTCACATTTTGTTCTTCTAAAGCATCAATAGCCCAAGAATCTGCCACAATGCTGGGGAGGCAGATCTAGTTCAGAAGTGGCACATGATCCTCAAGAACTTGTTTTATGCTTGGGCTAAGTAGTCAAAATTGAGTGTGATGTCTGACTGCTGTAACCATTGCCTGGGCTCTAGCACTTCTGAGGAAGCAGTGAAGCCAAAACTGAACTGGGTATTTCATACTTCCTTGAAGCTGGCCAGTCCCAAGTGGCATTGCTCAGGCCAGCAGCAGATGAAAAGGAATACTTAAAAATTAGGAACTGTTGGCAGGCTGCCACCGTCTGAGAACACTTGGTCTGCTTCCTGCAAACAAATATTCCCACCTGCGACCCCTTTTTAGTGGACTACAACCTTAGTTTAAGCGACTACAATAAGAGGCAGGAAAGGCAGGTTAGTCAACAATTTAGTCTGGGAGTATCTGGGAGGTTCCTTTGGTTGCATTTTATGTTTCTGGTGCTATCATTCTAGCCTTAGGGCATAGGCTGAAAGCACACAATACAGGAACCTTGCTGAAGCTAAATAGGTCTGGGTCTGTTCAGTGCTTTCATAAGATATTACCATTTAAAACCTATGTATGCTGTTTTGAAAGTGCTTGTGGAAGGAAGGCAGAATATCTAAAACAAATATATAAAATACATTTGTTGTTTCTGTTCCAGCTTCTCAATCCTGCCAAAACCTAATGTTACAAAAATAGCTGGGCTATTTGTGCAGGCTCCTGAAGAGCCTGCTCACAACACAGTTGTGTGCTGCCACTTCTATTCCTGACTGAGCTCTTGTCCTCTTTTTTGTGCCACAGATTGATTTAGTTTTGTCATAAACTGATAGAATATGTGGGGTATGGCAGATCCTGCCGTGTTGCGGGTGATCATATTTCACGTTAATTGCAACACTATGCTTACAATGTTCACAAGAAAGACGTTTCAGGGGGGGGGGGAGTATTTATCCAATACTGCAACAAATGCCTTAGGTATGTTGGCTAATATTCTATCCAGTGACCACGAGAAGCTTTTTGCATCCTGTGTAGCCTTGACGATCTCACACACACAGTTGGAATACATTCTTGAGATAACAACACCATCTTGTGGACATGAGGCATCTTAACATTGCTTCTAGCGTGACGGACAGAGTATTCAGGTTGTAATCCTAAGTCTACTTACTTAAGAGTAAATTGCATTGAAATCAATACGGCATTCCTATAAGTAAATATATAGTTTGGATCACGCCAGCATTTTTCATTGCTTTTTAGAGGGGCAGCTGTAAAATAAGTTACCCTTTCCTGACATTTGTTGCTTAGAAACGCTAACCATGGCTCTGAAGATTGGTGTAAGTGCTGGGGAAATTGCTACATGCGTCTAGAGTGGCTTAAAAGCCAGTACCGGACAATGCAGTGCAGAGGCATTTTGTCCTAGGGTTGAGCTAAATTACTACTATGGTAGTTTTAGAAAGAATTCCCAGGTGAAAAATAAGGGGCATTGATATCCAGTGTTTGTGATGTGGATAGGGGTCTTGCCCACCTCCCGCCCCCCTTCCCTGTTTCTCTTGGTGCTTGAAAGCCTTTATCACAGAACCTTTAGAAATCGATTGAGAGACCTAAATTAAGAACACACATTGAATGAAGTCTGCAGCCTTTCTCACTGATCCTGAACTCACGGTAAGGTGCAAGTCAGTGGGTGCGATGCCAGTCAATCTCTACACATTGCAGGAGAAGACATGAATGAAAAGGCCTTCTGTCTCGAAGCCATAATTCTCTTATCAAATGGAAACCCGGTTATGGTTTCCCCAGGGGCTTGCTGCTTTGCGTAGAAGTCATTTCGGCAAGCTACCACCGAGGGCTGCGGCGAGAAGTGCCCCTTCAGCCATTCCATTATTGTTTTGTAAGAAACAGTAGCGACGTCTTCCGGTGCAAGGAGAGCCCGGGCAATTTCGAATGCCTCCTCTTCGCAGACGCTGAGGAATGTTGCCCTCTTCTTGGCGTCATTGGTGACCTCTTTAGCTTCTAGGAGGAAGTTGAAACGGGTGGCGTACCTTCCCAGTCTCCTGATGCTGGGTTGAACGGCAAGAAGCTGCTGTCGGTTGCCATTCTGAGTTCCTTGGGTCCCGGAGCTGAAGCCTGGATACACGGTGCGAGGCAGCGGTGTGGCAGGCGGTGGTGGTGCAGTGCTGTGTGTGGCAGTCAGCTCAGCGGAATCCTACCTTCGTCGCCAGTGAAATATACTTGGAGTCGAGTGTGAATTTCATGCTCTTTATTCAGCTCATAGTAGCAATGAATGAATCTTTTCCCCAAAACATCTAGCTACAGGTATTTATACATTATTTACACAATGGGCCCTGTGTGATTGGCTAATTCCAGGCTGCTCCTGTAGGCCAATCAGGTTGCAGATTTACCTCCTCCAGAAGCCTGATTGGCTGCTCCTGCAGGCCAATCAGATCACTGATTCACTTTTACCCGGAGCTGGATTGGGTGGCTCCTGCGGACCAATCAGACTGCTGCATTCTGGATCCTATTGTTCTAGGATTCAGCTCAGTACATAACAGCTTTACAGTGGTACCTCGGGTTACATACACTTCAGGTTACATACGCTTCAGGTTACAGACTCCGCTAAGCCAGAAATATTACCTTTGCTTCAGGATGAGAACAGAAATCGTGCTCCGGCGGCAGCAGGAGGCCCCATTAGCTAAAGTGGTGCTTCAGATTAAGAACAGTTTCAGGTTAAGATCGGACCTCTGGAACGAATTAAGTACTTAACCCAAGGTACCACTGTACTTCAAAGAGTTTTGCTAAGTAGTTATAATGCAATCCCCCGCCCCCGTACTGTTATTTACAATATTAAGAGCAACCCTGGTGATGAGCTTCACCTTCATTTTTCTATTCCATGCCACAGCTTTAGAACTTAGCACATTAGCATGAAGAAACAAGCCCAGCTTTTTGTTACAGCTGATCAGTATGGTGAGTCTGCCTGACCTGCTGTTTCTTCCCAGTGTTAGTCCACCTGTTTTCTTCTGCAAGAAAGGTTTCAGATAACAGATGTGCTATGTTCAGTCATATCTCAGCATATTGCAGAACTGGAGTGCTACATGCAGTTTTAACAGCAGAGATTGATCTGGCTGCCGCATTCTGAACTAATTGCACAGCTTTCAAAGGCAGTCACATATAGAGGACATCACGTTACTCCAGTTGGTAAATTAGCAGGGCATGCCCCCAACAGTATGCAGGACCCTCTGTCCCAGAAAAGGGTACAGATGGTAAATCAGTCAAAGCTGATAAAACTGCCTTGGCTTGCTCACCCATGAGGCCTAGATCCAGGAATGTTCACAAGCTACAAACTCGATCTATTAGTGGTGGTGGAGGAGTCATTCAACACAGGCATTTCCATCCCTTTATAGGTATTTAGGCTACCCAGCATGATCAACTCCACCTTGTCTGGATTATGTTTCAGTTCTAGTTTTTGTATACTGCCTGAGCACCCCTTGCCCACCACCAAAGGGCATTTGTCATTCAGATTTAATTATGTCAAGCATAGTGTTTCTGATGTCGCAGAAGCTTGGGCTGGAACCAGAAACATTTCCTGCATCGTCACACATATACGAATGTTCTCCTGTATGAATTCTCTGGCATTTAATGAGGCTGGAATACCCACTGAGGTATAGCTGGTTGCAGCTATGGGGTTTCTCACCAGTGTGGGTTCTTCTATGGTTTATGAGATCTGAGCCCTGCTCAAAGCTTTCCCCACACTCCACACACATTTAGGGCTTTTTTTCCACTGTGGATCCATTGGTGATGAGTGACATGAGATGGTTGGCTGAAGCTCTTCCCACATTCTGGACACTTTTATGGCTTCTCTCCTGTGTGCATCCTTTGCTACAGGCAGAGCTGGCGCTGATTATTTTTCCACACATTGCACATGCACAGGGCTTGTGGCCCATATGTATTCTCTAATGTTTGGTAAGATTGGATCTCTGATTGAAGCTATGCCCACACTCATGACACATATATGGTTTCTGTCCAGTGTGAATTCTCGGGCCAAGTGAGATGTGAGCTCTCAGTTCCCTTAAAGAGCTTTTCTCCAGAGTGCATCCTCCGGTGCAGGACCAAGTCAGAGGCTCCAGCTTAAAGCTCTTGTCACATTCAGAACATACAGACTCGACTCTGGATGTCTCCTGGGACACTGCTCCTGCTTGAGTTTTCTCAAGGGTGTTATGTACTGAAGTTCTCACCCTGGGCCAGCAGGGGGATACTGTAGATAGTTTTCACTCAGGTCCACATATGCAAATAGGGGATTGAAAGTGACGTTCAGTGATTGGATAGTTACAGAAAGTGGTTACTTTTGCGCTGTAGTGGAGCTCCATATAAGCAGGCTGGCTGAACCCTTCAGTTCCGTTCTGTTCTGGCCTGTGAGTAAACAAGAGCTGTTTGAAGAATCGCTGTGTCGTCTGATATGTTCACGCACAACTTAACAAAGACCTTTCCCCAAGCAAGTGGACAGGCTGGATCCTGTCTCTGAAGAGATGTCACACAGGTGCAACACAGAGTTCAGTTGGTTTGTGTAGCTACTGTCCAGATATGGAGCCAGTGAAATATTTTCAATCATGGCAAGTAGCACAATCGTTTCTGCATTCAGAGGCTCCCTCCTGAAGAGTTATTTTATTTGCACCAACACCTCCTGGTCAATAAAGAATCAAGACATATTTAATCCTGAGTATTTTGAACCATACAGCCACAAAAAGACAGGGAGCTGTTGCTGCCAAAAAAAAAGAGGCCAGCCCTGCATTGTTCCCCTCCCAAAGTAAAGAGCAACTGGCCCCCAAAATACACATAGCTACGTGTGTGCACAGTGTGAACACAATATTTTTTTAACAGTTCCATAGAACAGATGAGATTAGGATGAGGATTCCCCATCCCAGTGGTGAGGCACAAGAGCTCAGTCCCTGGTGTTTAGTGGCTCAACTTTAGTCCAGTGTATTCAAGATGTTCAATGTTTACTTCGCTATTGGGACTGATCTACCCCTGAATCTACCTCACGGTGCCCTTCATGCTGAGAAAAATATGGCAGCCTGCCCTGTACTTCTTTGTGATGAGTAACGAAGTAAGGGGAAAAGTTCCATTTGTAACGGACGCACACAGTTACTGCTGGTTCCCCAGGGGACGCTCAGAATTAAGCTTTAGCTAATTTAGATTTCGTACCAAGCACCGCCAGTAAGATGCAAGCGCTGCATTCATAATAATCTGAACACAGGGCAGGAATCAATTGCATCAGCAAATGCTACAGCAACAGTTTGGGCAGAAGTGGGGCAATTCCAAGAGGAAGCCAGGGAGTGCTAAAGGCTTCTCTGAAGGCAGCCACAGCAGTATGCCAAAGTGAAGAGCAGGGCAGAACAGTGAATGCAAGCTACAGTGATAATATGAACTAGAGCTGCTTTTATTTCTTGGTTTATTTTATACAGTTTTTACTCTGGCATCCATCTTGGAACCGCTCCCATGAACACAGGCCTTGAGCATGCTCAGTGCCAACTTTTTCCTCAGAAAACCCACACTTTTGCCTTCTGGCCTCTAGATGGCAACCGTGTAAACATATTTTACCATCATTCATATATCCCTAGGTTAATTTAAGCTATTCACTTCTCATAAGTTTTCCTGTTTGCGCTGGCGCTTGCACAGTATTAGATTTACAGTGCAACCCACTGCATGTCTACTCAGAAATAAGTTCCATTGAGTTCAGTGGGGCTTATTCTCGTGGGTACAGGATTGCAACTGGTTAGTTTATTGCTGGAAGTATGGAAGTCTGTATTTTAAAGATTTGAATATCAAGGAATTTGTTCATAGTTAGGGTTGTCTAACCTGTTCTTGTTGAATGGTCCTCTTACTGTTATTGTTTACTACTGCTGCTGCTGCTTATTTATTTAATATTTAATTATTTAATTATTTATTTACACATACCTTGCCTTTCCCCCCTGACAGGACTCAAGGCAGCTTACACATAAAAACAAGAAATCCCTCAAAACATAGAAACATTGGGGGGCAGTCATTAAAAAACAATTAAACGTTAAAATAATCAAATCTTGTTTAAAATAGGGTATACAAACAACTGCAATAGAAACAGCACAGCACCAGCCCCTTTATTAAAGCGGTCAATTGCCAAAAGCCTGATGGCAGAAGGACAACATGGAGGAAGCCAGTCTGTATTCTCCTTTTTTTTTTTTAAATAATTTTTTATTAAAGGTTTTTATAATAATAACAAACATATAACAAATACATAAACAGACAAAAACAAAAACAAAACAAAAAACATGTACCATTTCATATCTTAATTTCTTATACCTTTCTTCCCCGACTTCCTCATGCCTCCCTTTTCTGTATTCCAAATTCTTATCAATTACTCAGCAAATCTTCCCTTATTTTAATTTAAATTTAATCTAATCTTCCTTATTCTCCTTGTCTTAACCCTTGCTAATAGTAACCGTTTACTTTCCAGTCCAACATCATTCTAACTTTCATTAATTTTGTAGTATTTCTTTAAATAGTCCTTGAACTTTTTCCATTCTTCTTGCGCTGCTTCTCTTCCCTGGTTTCGGATCCTGCTCGTCATTTCTGCCAGGCCCATGTAGTCTATCACCTTCATCTGCCATTCTTCCAGTGTGGGTAGTTCTTGTGTCTTCCAGTACTTCGCAATAAGTATTCTAGCTGCTGTTGTAGCGTACAAAAAGAAAGTTATGTCCGTCTTTAACACCCCCTGTCCGACAATACCCAAGAGAAAGGCCTCTGGTTTCTTAGGGAAAGTATATTTAAATACCTTTTTAAGTTCATTATAGATCATTTCCCAGAATGCCTTAATCTTCGGGCACGTCCACCAAAGGTGAAAGAATGTACCTTCCTTTTCTTTACATTTCCAACATTTATTATCAGGCAAATGGTAAATCTTTGCAAGCTTGACTGGGGTTATGTACCACCTATATATCATTTTCATAATGTTTTCTCTTAGAGCATTACATGCCGTAAATTTCATCCCGGTGGTCCACAACTTTTCCCAATCAGCAAACAAAATATTATGACCAATGTCCTGAGCCCATTTAATCATAGCTGATTTAACCGTTTCATCTTGTGTATTCCATTTCAGCAGCAAGTTGTACATTTTTGACAAATTCTTAGTACTGGGTTCTAACAATTCTGTCTCCAATTTTGATTTTTCCACCTGGAAGCCAATTTTACTGTCCAATTTAAACGCTTCATTTATTTGATGATAGTGCAGCCAATCTCTCACCTTCCCTTTTAATTTCTCAAAACTCTGCAATCTCAATTTATCCCCTTCCTTTTCCAAAATTTCCCAGTATCTTGGCCACTTCGACTCCATGTTTAACTTTTTAACTGCCTTAGCTTCCATTGGCGACAGCCACCTTGGAGTTTTATTTTCCAGCAGATCTTTATATCTAATCCAAACATTTAATAGTGCTTTTCTGACAATATGGTTTTTAAAACTTTTGTGTGCTTTAACCTTGTCATACCACAAATATGCATGCCACCCAAAAATATTATTAAAACCTTCCAAATCCAAAATGTCTGTGTTTTCAAGAAGTAGCCATTCTTTCAGCCAGCAGAAAGCTGCCGCTTCATAATAGAGTTTAAAGTCTGGCAGGGCAAACCCCCCTCTTTCCTTTGAATCCGTTAATATCTTAAATTTAATTCTGGGCCTCTTGCCCTGCCAGACAAATTTAGATATATCTTTTTGCCACTTCTTGAAACAGTCCATTTTTTCCATTATTTGCAATGCTTGGAACAAAAACAACATTCTTGGCAGTACATTCATCTTTATAACTGCGATTCGACCTAACAAGGAAAGCTTTAAGTTTGACCAAATCTCCAAATCTTTTTTCACTTCTGTCCAAGTTTTTTCATAATTGTCTTTAAATAGGTTCACATTCTTAGCTGTCATGCCAGTCTGTATTCTCCAGGGAGGAAGAATCTCCAGAGTCTGGGAGCAGCCACTGAGAAGGCCCTTTTGTCCATTCCCACCTAGTGTGTCTATGAGGGTGATGGGGCCAAGAGAAGGACCTGCCCTGAAGATCTCAAAACCCAGGCAGCTTCATATGAGGGAATGTGGTATTTCAGATAGCTTGGACCTTAGCCATATAGGGCTTTATAATAGAATATGTTTTAATAGCTGTACATTGCCTGGAATTTGGTTATGTGGAAGGAAGAGTTCGATATATATTAAATAAATGGTCTGCTCGGAGTCAGTGACTTTATTAGAAAACTAATATTTGAGTCTACTCTTGGGTACATTGCATTATTTTCTAGCTATCTCAATATGGTTGCTATTTCACACATCACCATTCCAGTTTGGTCAACAAGTTAGGGGTACAATGCACTGGCTTATTGGAGTTTGAATCTATATAATCAATGCTATGTCTACTTACCTAGAAATAACCCCTACTGAACTCAGTGGGACTTACTTCTATATAGGCATGTATAGGATTTGCTGTAAAAATGCTCTGCTGTGGCTATAACTTTAATTACTAAAGTCTCATTAAATATTACACCCCAACTCAACACTTGCTTCAGGTTCCCCACTCTGAATCATGGACTGGACATCCACATCTCTCTGCTCTTTGTAGCTCTTATCTTTGATCTCTATTTTTTGCTCTCGCGTGTATTTGCCTTACAAGGTACTATTTCTGTACATTCAGGCATGTGAGTAACACATTTACCAACAATTTGCATGAGTATTTCTTACAGTGGTTGAAACCACCTTGCTTCTGTTTTGAAGAACCGACTCTCCCATGCTTCTCTGTTTTGACAAGTTACACTGAACCTAGGAGGAAGAGTTTAAAATCAAGATAGAACAGCCCTTTATCTTTTCTAGGCAATGCTATGGAAGCTCTGTTACTGTAGGGATGTTTCTGAGGATGTTGTGTTCTGATGTACATGCTACAGCATCCTACCAAAATGAACTCTCAAGCATTTTCTATTTTTCCTGTCCCGTCAATGGTTTATATACTTGTTCTTCAAGGTAAGTTTCTTTTTGGCTTGGATGTGAATGAACTACAACCAAGTAAATATTACCAAGTCAGTGACTTGGTATGTCATGCTTATGTGTAGGATTAGACAGTGACTGTCGTATATCAGAGTACTAAGATTTAGTCTGCTGTAATTGCATCAAATGCAGTGTAAATCCAACAAGCAGAACTGTAAGTGGTGTATGAATGGGATACATTTTTAAAGGGTGAATCATACTTAAATTTTCAAAAAGTTTAATGCACAGTATTACTATTGATGTTAGAAATTGCTTATTTAGTCCTTCGGTAAAAGAGGAGTCAAATGTATTTGGCTAGATTGGTCAACCCCCTCCCCCAAATCTCTTTAATATAATAAGATAATGGACAAAACAATAAGGTAATTTTGAAAACGGTGCTTAGATCACAGAAAGAAACTGAAGTCAATGAGATTGCAGATATGTTTAAAAAACAACATGCCTTTTAAAAAAATCACAGGTATAGAAAGAAAGGATACATATTTTTGTCAAAATTTATGATTAAAGTCCACACATCTGTCATTGTGATGGGATGGAAGAAAATCTGGAGCTGGTTGTAAGGTCTCTAATAGTTACATAAAACTATTAGAAGAGCCTTTCTGGATCAGACCAAACTCTCATCCAATCCAGCATTCTTGCTTTCATACCAGTCCATGAGATGCCCATGTCCAAAGCCTTGTGTCAATTCCAAAATGAGGAGGCAACTAGGAAACAGGAACTTTGCCTTCCAGGTTCATGTTCTAAAACTAATACATTTCTGCCTTAAAATTGTAGTATTATTTATGGTTATCTATTCATATGGTGGAAAGAAACCATTTGATATGCAGCTTTTCTTAATGTTATTATTTTTTATATTTCTGGTCCAGTTTTTGGTGATGGCATGCGAGCAAATAAGGCTTTGGATGAATCTGCTGATTTTCCACGCAAAAGTCAATACTCTGGTGAGACTGCCTGGAAAAGGGAACATGTTACAGAGAGCATATAGCTTGTTTAACAACATTTTAGATATTTATCGCTTTGTCCATTTTGAGTCTGTTTTCTGCTTGTTGTCAGCTCAGGGGTCAGGACTGCTCAGGGGTCAGGATGCTAGTGTGTGGAGAATCATGACCAGTGGCAAGGAGTTAGACTTAATCGCCTATTATTTATTTACTTCAACTATTTTTACCTGTCTCTTTAGCTGAGACAGCTCTTGTCCATTTCCAACATTTTGAAATTTCGCAAACCTCTTTTATCATAGAACTCTGCTTGGATGTAAAATAATAATTCAGTGTACTGCAGGAACAGTGGCTGGCTATCTCCCACTGTGCACACACAACCATGTGACTAACCAGGTGGTAAAGAGGATTTGCCAGAGCTCATGCCCCTTTTTCTATACATGTTTTACTGAGAGAAGGGAATCATGGTCAAACTTATTTATGGCATGATCAGATGAGCATGTAGATAGGTAGTTGTGTCCAACCATGACAGCTGCAGCACTGCATACTAATGGGATTTCAACATTTTATGGGGGTGGTCCCACCATACTGGCACATCAGTAGGCTTGGAAAAACTTGAGTCTGGGTTGACTATTTCAACATGCAGTGACTGTCTGGAAGAAGCAGCCAGTGACACAATTACTGGATTCAAGAGGGCATTCTACACCCACCATTTTGAACAATCCACTCCCGGTTTCTTTGAATCCAATTGGATAAAACCTGGTGGTGCTGCAACTACTTACAATGAAAGGATAGATATTAATTACTGGTGCTTTACTGTTTTAAGAGCAATTTGTAAACCACCCTGGAATAATTGAAGAGTCAGATAAAATATTTTAAACAAAGAAAGAAACAAAAGATATATTGGGTATAAACGTTCCTGGGATTTATTATGTCAGATAAGAATGCTAAAAATGGATGTTCTATGCTAAAAGCTGTCATATTTCACTTCTGAAAAAGTGTGAAATTATGTTGATTACAGCTGGGGAATGAATTCTACCAGCCATGTCTTACTATGGAGATTTGAATTTGCTTTTGTGCTGTGTTTTGAGTCTGAAATTTTTAGATGTCCTCTTGAAATCTGAACATTTTGATTTCATGAAATCACAGTTTTAGGAATTGGTATGCTTTGTTCAATTTGGGTGTTAATGAATTAAATGTCTTCCCATTGCATCTTATTGACATACTTAGGATCCAAAGTGGATAGCCTCATCAATGGAACGCTTGGTGATTGTATGCTCCTTGATCTGGAGAACAGGAACCCAGCAATCCACATTCACAACGTGATTTGGAAGAAAGGCAAAGCCTTGATTGGGATGATGATCAATGGTCAGAATGAAGGAAACTGTACAATCCATAGCAAAAGATGTTTTATCTATAACAATGGCACCTTGAGCTTGTGTCCCACTCAGTTGGACGATATTGGGCATTATACAGTGACAGCATATACTGAGGATGGACACATTCAATACAGTAATGGAAAGGAACTGCTGCTTACACGTAAGTATCAGATAGGCCCTCTAAGGGACTGTGTGTTATTCCTATAAAATAAGTGCCATGCATTTGCAGCATTCAGCTGTATAATAGCCAGAACAGCTGGAGAATTAGAGGAACACATTTAGGAGCGGATTTAGGGCACATGGGGAGGGGAGAGGGCAGAGAAGTTACATTATGCAGCTAAAAGGCGTTGTAGTATAATTTTCAAATTGAATAGCTCCCTGAGAGTTGCCTTTACTACTTTGCTTTCAGTTTCATGGCTGAAATTTGAAATGCACCCCTGAAATTGAAATATTTTAATTCAGTGAAATAACAGTTTTCAAAATTATTTCAAATCTACTTAATGCACACATTTTTGAGGATTGAAGTAAACTGTATGTCCGCTATATTTTTGCTCTGTGTTCAGAATCCAAACTGCAGGTTAGTCTCACCAAAGGAACACTTGGTGATTGTATGCTCCTTGAGATGAAGATCACGAAACAAGCCATCCACCTTCATGATGTGATTTGGAAGAAGGGCAATATCACAATAGGAAAGGTGGACGGCCAGAATATTACAACTTGCATAGACGACAGCAAGAGATGTCTTATACTTAACAATGGCAGCTTGAGCTTGTGTCCCACTCATGTGCAGGATATCGGACAGTACACAGCAGAAGTGTTTACCAAGGATGGTGTGTATCAGTACAGTCACACAATTCAACTGGAACTTACACGTGAGTACAGTCATACCTCGGGTTGAATAAGCTTTGAGTTGAGCGCGTTCAAGTTACGTTCCGTGGCAACCCGGAAGTAACGGAGCGTGTTACTTCCGGGTTTTGCCGCTTGCGCATGCGCAGACGCTCAAAATGACGTCGCGCGCATGCGCAGAAGTAGCGAAAAGCGATGCACGCGTGTGCAGACGTGCCGTCGCTAGTTACGTTTGCTTCTAGATGCGAACGGGGCTCCAGAACGGATCCCGTTCGTATCTAGAGGTACCACTGTATTAGATGGGCATTCCCATGCTCTAAGATGAGTAGCAAGTATTTACAAGGTTCATCTGTGCAATAGCCAACCCAACCACTGGAAGTTATACGTACTGTAATTTTGTTGTAACTGTATATCTTTCATACATTCTGTTTGACAAGAGCCTGCTGCAAATATGTTAGTAAAGTACAGTAACACTTACCTCCAAATAAAAGAAGGTTGGTAATTTTACTGAATAGAAGGATATTACTATTTTTTTATTCATGCCATTGACAACATTATGTACCTTTAGGCCATGCTAAGCCAATTGGACTGACTTGCTCTGTTCTAATCAACAGAACCTATGGGCACTTAACTTTTTGTGACATATGTGCCCACAGTGTGGTAGACTGTCCCTTAAAATGGAACAACAGAAATTGGGTTCATTCACTGCTAAGAAACTGTTAGAAATGTTGATTTGCAGCTAAAATTGAAAATGTTATTCATAGTTTAGCAGAGATTATTTCCCCCTCCTTACACAATGTATCAAAAAGCACCTGGAATTACAGGTGCTAGGTGTTGCTTCATGTAATAAGGGAGAACCTGATGAATGAAAACCAAGTTATGTTTCAGCAGGAAACCCTATTGAGACTATTAATATTGCACATATCCAGTCTCCTGGATGAATAAAAACTGACACTTCTATTGAAATAAATATTCTCCAGGCCAAAATATGGCTCAGAAGCTTTACTTACAGAACTTAATTCCAAACAACTTAAAACAATAAAAGTTACTTTCAGTTAGATGCATATTTTTTACACCGCTCCCAGCAGAAGCCATAATATCTTAGATTACAAATATGTTGTATTCTCAGCTAGAAATCAAAGCTCTGTCTCTCCTCCATTGCTGCCTCCATTAGTCTCAGGTTGTTTGCTGGAGACAGAGATTCACACATCCATTCTTTTCAGTAGCTTGGAACAAAGAAAGCACCACACCCAAGATGGATGTCTACAGATTAGCATATGCATAGACCTGCAATACAATCCTTTTCATATGACTGTGAGCTAAACAACTTGTGATCGAGGCACAGAGATACATCCCCACTTCATGATTCACTTGTTAGGCTCTTCTTCAGCTTCAGTGGAAATTTCTAGTCATGCTACACAGTGCAATATAGGCACATTATAGATTCCCTCTCCCCAATTCAATGTACATTAAACTATTATACTTAACAAAGCTGTCCGTATTTGCTGGAAGAAAGCATAGTTCCATGGTAGAGTACATACTTCTGCATGCAGAAAGACCCTTGATAAAAGGCTTTCAAGTAGCAGGCATTGTTCTGAGGTCTTAAAAGCTGCTATGAATCAGAGCACATGGTAATGTACTGGATGGGCTAGTGGCTTGACTTAAAGACTTAAGAGTATTTCTCAGTCTGATAACAGATTCACTTGGTTTTAACTAAGATTGTTCCTTATGAAAAGATTTTAGAATTGGTAGAGTTGGTGCGATATGTCTAGAATTTTATGCATGCTTACTCAGAAGTAAGCCCCATTCAGTTCAGTGGGGCTTATTCCCAGGAAAGCTTGTATAAGACTGAAGCTGATTTTCAAGCAATGTATGACAATACATAGTTTTGTGTGCTGCCCTCGCCCCCGTCAAGTTATAGGCTCTGTTGAGTTCATGTAACATTTATTATACATGGTTAATTGATGAAAAAGTTAAGCGCAAAGTAGTTAATTGAAATGATTAAATAAATTGACAGGGTAATATTAATGTTTTACACAGTGCCGCATGTCATTAAAAGTACAAACAGAGCTCTTTGTAAAACTACCTGTCAGAAGTGAGTTAAAATAGGTAATTCTTTTCACAATTGCATTCTCATTTTAGAACCTAATCCACAGAAGACAATACGTTTGCCTCATTTAATCTTCTTCATCTTAGAAGGAGCTCTTGTTGCAGCGTTTCTCATTATATTGGGCTCGTGTATATATCATTTTGGAAAATGGAAGAGGAAGCCAGGTAATCTTTCCTTGCCTTACCTTGCTTACCATAATGAGGGAAAGTCACTCAAAAGGTACAGATGGTTGTCTAATGCAACTCCTTCTTTTACTTTGGCAATAAAACCTTTTGCATCTCATGTGAGATGCAAAATCCATGTGCAGCCTGATCTTTTTCTTTCTTTTACAAGCACACAAAGCACACTGGGATCTCTCTCTCTCTCTCTCTCTCTCTCTCTCTCTCTCTCTCTGACACCCACCCACAAGATGGAGGTCAGTATATAACACCTGTTTGGACATAATTCTAAACTATACTTTAGCATAATAGGAGTGAGCCTACTCATAATGTGGACTCAAGCATCCTCTTGTCCTCTGTCCTCCTCCAACATGCATCAGAGGAAGAGATCTTCATCTGCTTCCTGAGCTAAGCTGACCATAATTGGTTACATCTGAATTGGGCCAAACTATGGGTAGGGCCAAACTATAGTTTATTGAAATAGTGGTTTCTGACCTTGGCTCAGTTTGTTGAAGTGAATGCAGTTCTTGGTTCGGACATAACAACACATTTTGTGTCAGGATTCCTCTTCCATGTAAGAGCCCCTGTGCCCCCCCAACACACAGGAGGCCTCAAAGACCTGGAATGGTTCCTTGCTCCAGGTTTCATACAGGTTTTTCCGATTGCAGCAGCCCATACAACTTCTCTCAGCTTTTCTTGGCTCTCTACTGAAGTTTGTAACCTCAGCTGTCTCTTTTTCTTTCACAGCTGTTCTCTCACATCTCTCTCACTCTGCCTCTGCTTTGTCTCTGTAGCTGCAGATTTCTCCTCTCTGTTTCCCCCGTCTCCCACTCACAATTAATATTATTTTCTAGCAGCTTCGCTGGGACAGAGGTTCTCTCCCTCCTTGCTTCTTAGCTGTCCTTCGTTGCTGTGCACTTGTCAATAATTCTTTCTCCATGTCCCCCCCCCTCTTTGTGTGTTTTGCTGCTATTGCAGCCATCACACTCTCCCACACTGGCCTGCCATCTTTTATCAGGCTGCAGTGAGTGTGTCAGGGCAGTGTGTCACTTCCAGTCCCCTGCACTGTGACTGGTTAAAACCAGGATGCAGACTTCTGCCGTCCTCTGGCACATGCCAGGGAGAGCCACATCCTTGAGTCTAAAGTAAGACATTTTCAACTGAAGATCCCCTTTGGAATTGCTGCCATTGTTGAATTTTTGCTTACTAACATGAATCACAGTGTACTAGGTAGGCCTGTGAACTTAACTGATAGCAAGTATATGCATGCATTTATTAAAAAACAAGTTACTGTAGATATCTTTTAAGAGGTGAAGATACTATCATCAAGCCCATCTGCCCTGTCTCATTACCCTTTTTTTGGATGGAAGGACCTGTGAATTCTGCTTCTGTGAATTTAATAGATTTGCCTTTAAATGTGAACTGAACTCCCCCATCTCTAGCCACCAAGACTCAACCTCTGAAGAGGGAAAACACAAATAATTGGATCCATCGCCTTTCCTTCTGCCAGCATTGAAAGGCTATGAGCACGTGATGGGTTGTGAGCAATTAAATGATGCCCACACCGTTTCTCGCATGTGCCTCCTGCCCTCTTAGCTTTCATAGGGTCCCTGATAAGAGGAAGTTGCCAACGGATATTTCAGGCCATGTTTTAAGTGGTGCTAAGCTGGTTTGTTAAAAAGAAAATAGGTTGAGGGTTCTTCAGTATGCATATGCTGGAAAGCCAGTTACCTCTGGGGAAAGACTTCATTCTAAGCTTCCCTTAAAATCTGTGCCATTTTTCACAAAGGCTGTAATGGGCAGGAGGGAGGAGACCCATCTGTCATTTGCTCTAGAGAAAGAAAAGGCAAAGGAAGAAATGGGATTGTGTCTGCACCCCTGCAATAAAATTAGGAGATGATGGGGATATTAGGAGTGACTACTGCACCAGTAATGTGTGCTTTCAGTTCTCACTGAAAACCATTTCCACACTTTTTATTTTATATGGTTTAAGATCTCTGGAAAACAAGAAGACAACGCCGTGCAAGTTGGAGAAAGAATGTGGCTGACTATGCAGTAGTTTATAGGAGAAAGCAAGACCGATGTGAGTATTACAGCTGCCAAACCAGTGTACACTAATCTCTATGTGTTTAGGCTTCCATGGGATCCAGAACTGTGAAGAGACCTCTGTATGTTGCAGTTGAGGACAGGACAGGAAGAGGTTGTAAAAGTGTGACCTTTCTCCCTGGTAATTGTATGAGGACAACAAACAAAGGTGGTTCTGGTGTGATAGGTTTCTATTGCAAATCAAGGTGTGCGGGTCTGGAACAAATTGGTTTGGAGATACCTCAGGGGTTGGTTCAAAGAACTATAAGAAGAAAGGGACCCAAAGACCAATAGGTGAGATTCAAGTTTGGTCTATATAATTTAGACCACATAAGCAGAAAGCAGAAGGAAGCAAATTCTGTTGGGAATCCTTAGCTCTAGACAACAGAGAGAAATGAGCCAAGCCATATGTTACAGAAGAAGGCCATGGGTCCTCCAGTTCCCACAGTCTGGCACTGCACCGCAACCTAAGTTTCTGCTTAAGGCCACCAACAAAGCCATGTGTAATCCAACAGTTATGACCTTCCAAGTACACAAGGATGCCTCTCAGACTAGTTAAAACCAGTTATAGACTAGTTTTAGAGTTATAGTGCAGCTGCTGGGGTTGGGGGAGGGAAATGTCTTGGGCCAGTTGTGCCTGAGGGGAAATTATTTTCCAACTCCATGGTATGGGCTGATGTGTTGTACAAACCTAGGCTCATGGTTTACCTCTCCCAGTTTGGTGCAGCAGCCAAACAACTGATGAGAAGCAAAGTGGCTGTGATCTCCTCTCTGGGAGCCTCCACACTCACACATAGTTTGTGTTAGCATGATTTGTGAAGCAGGCCTAAATTAATATATGAAATTCAGTTCTGGTCAGTTCCTGGACTGCAACAACAAGTATGTTTAGATTCAGGGTGGAAGAAAGATGGGATATAAATGGAAGAGAATACATAGACAATAATATAAATCTGTTTCATTGGAGCTAGCTAGACTCTTCTGCAGTTCTTATGGTTTTACGTGCCAGTTAAAAGACAAATAAAAAACCAGAAAGCTATCAGAGCTTCTTTACTGTGCTTGCATTTAGGTCGTGTCGGTGCATCTTTGCCAAGTGTAGTTTGTGATTCATTATGGGGTGATTCATACACTACGTTCTGCTGCCACCAAGTGCATTTAACAGTTCAGTGAGCAGAATACTCATGTGAACAGTGCCGTTTAGTAAGTAGGACATTCTGAAGCACTGCCGATCAGCTTCTGGAAGCAAGGATTTTTGGTTGTTTTGGAGACTACTCACCTCAAAGAAGTGATGGTTCTGCCTGTTTTCCTTCCTTATAAATTAAACTCCATTCCAACAAGGTATTAATTGTGCATATTCTTACAAAGGTTGGGCGGCACCTCCACTCTCTGCCAAGCAGTAGCAAGATTCCAGGGGGTTTCAGGCATTCACCAATGGTTTGAGCTCCTCTGGAGAACTGAAGATGTAGTGGAGCCTGCTTTAAGAAATCTGTTTTATTTGCATATTTACACCTTCAGTCTGCATGGAGGGAGTCCAGCTCTTACTTGTTCCCCACAGCAATGCAGCACTGGAGTGCAAGGCATCTCTCCCAGTCAGCCTTCAACCAGCTTGCCCAAGATGGATCTTTGCTCTCTTCCCTTCTTCTTCCCAGCACATCTTTCTCTAAAGACTCTCTTTGTGTGCCACCTCAGATACATACCCCATCACCATGGCAACCTCTGCCTATCTGCCCAGGCCCAAGAGCCTTCCTAGATGGGTCAACAACACCTTTTCTCATGTTAATGCCTCTATCCCAGGTGACAGGAAGGAACCTTAGCCTGTACTTTTCCACAGGCCTCCAATCTTCCCTTCAATACTCCAAATCATCAGACTCCTACCATTTATTAATTTCTAGGGTTTTTTTTTGGGTGAGTGGAATTCCCCCCACCTATAACAATATCATGAACAGAAGGCAATGTCATGGTCTACTCTGAGAAACAAAGCTAATTCAGTGAGTGAATGGGCCATGTCTTCTCATTGGGCAGCACTGTCATCTATCTGAACTGCTGTTTATTACTATAATTACTGCAACTTGATTAACCATATGTGCTTTAGGTGGCAACCCTACACACGCCTTGCTGGGGGAAAGTCTTGTTGAATTCAGTGGGGCTTGCTTCTGAGTAGACATGTATAAAATTGCACCGCTGGTCCCATATGCTCCAACTCTGTGGAGCATAATTTAGGGGGCACCCCCATATTTTCTGCAAGTTGGTGCTTCCCTCCCTCCATTCTTCCTTCACTCCCATGGGCAGCCACCTCCATCTCTGGAGATGGGCCAGTCAGTTGCAACCCCTCTTTCAGTCCAGCCATGCCCTGAACTGCCCCATATGTGATGTCATATAAATTGGGCATAGAGCTGGTGAGCTTGACTGGACAAAAACTGCCTTGCAAGTCTAATGAGGAGGCATGGTAGGTCTAATTAGGCCCACAGGCCCCCCAATATGCCATTGCAAGTGTCATTTTCGAAGAGGCATTCCTGCTTGCCACCCACAGTTTTAATAAGTAACTCGCATTAAGGAACCAATTTAAATAAATAAATAAATAAATGAGCTTCCTGATTCACTCTTTTAGTAGATTAAAATACTTTAAAAATCCATTAGTCTAATGAATTAAAAACTGAAACATTGCAACCCCTATTTATTTATTTGTTTATTTGTTATTGGATTGCCGCGGACTCAGAGTAGACCACTGAATTCAATAGATATAAGTGAATCATGACTCACAATGACTCATTTTAAAGTTTTTTTTTTTAAATTTTAAATATTTCTCAACCGTCTTTCAACAGAAGATTCTAGAGCCAGGTCCAAAAATAGGAATATAATTAATTTGGACAATATATAAACACACCTTAAAATCAGCAAATCAGCTTAACAAAACATAAATGAAACAAAACAAATATCTCAAAAGCTAAAAACAGAAATAAACCATTCCATCCCTCCCTCCCCCAAACTAACATGTGTGAGCAAATAGGACAGCAAATAGGAAAGCTTGTCATGTCAGATCCAGTCATGTCTCCCTTGAGAAGGCACTCAAAAGTTGGAGAGGCACTGTGGAAAAAAGCCCTCTTTTTCTTTTAAAGAGTAGCATACCTCAATTAAAGAGAGTACTTGGAACAGCATCTCTCCAGAAGATCTTAAGACATGGGCAAACTGGTATTTTAATGGGTCTGATATGACAACTGCTCCTTCTTGTTGCTATTTTTTTAAATTGTTGTTGTTCCTTATTATTATTCAAATTAAACATTAGCCCACCTTTCTTCCAAGGATCTCAGGCAGCATTCATGGGCCACCTAGACTGGGCAATAACTTGATCCCACCTCTCCCTAGTCCAAGTCCAGCACTCCACACCCTCCCAACTGGTGCTCCAACTGTTTAGGACATTTGCCCTAAGCAATTTCGGTAAAGGAGTTTGAACAGTATTCAGTGTTAGCTGCTAGAAATCAAAACATAGAATTAATGAAGAAATATTGCTGCAAGGGTAGTTGATGTAAGGATTTGTTCATCCTCAGAAATGTTTAAAACCAGCTGAAATAAGACCCTGTGTGAGATGCTAGCTTGCAATAGAAAGTTTTCATGGAGGTTGATGATACTGTTTTTAACCACAGGTGTATGCAGTGATGCATGGTGCTGGTATTGGGGCAGAGTGGTGGTGGGGAATGCACACACGTAGAGAAGAAACTTCAAATATCATGTCTGCTGTCTCTAGAGAATTCAGTGCAACTGTTGGTGGTCAGAAGGGTTTATTCTAGTGCAGCACATACACTGAGGGTCCAACTAGATGTGAGCTGGAGGCACATCAAGTATCTTCCAACAATTTCCTTTAATGCACTCTTGTTGCCCCCTAATGTGATTGGAGCAGTAGCAGGAGGGAGAAGGCACTTTACTATCTTGAGTAGTTTTCTTAGTCAAAACTGGCTCAAAATTTCCCTACAGGGGAAAAAGCAGATTTGAGAGGGTGGTTTTTAGCAGTTTGTGATGGGGGAACTGATCACTCCCTTCCACTGCAGCTGGTTTGACAAAATTTGGGGCACCCCACCCCTGCAATTCAAGTTTTTCAGTTAGGAAATGCTTCACACATTTCTCCCAGGTCCTATCTAGCTTGGCCCTCTTATGGACCTGGCTTACATTGAGCTACATGCTCACAGAAAAAGGCCACTATGGTTTTGTATTTATCAGGAGGTCCCACAAGTTACATTTTCCAAGCATCTTGTTGTTGTTTCTAATCTGTTTTTCCCCTCTCCACTAAGGACCCAAGGCAGATTTTGGATCCTCTATTTATGGTCTTCAGAAAAGGCTACTTACCTGGGAGTGAGCCCCATAGTATACAGAAACCTTGTGTAATCATGCTAAAACCTGTTCCCCCTATACTTAGTAAATTTTGTTTGTTCCTGTGTTACAACATGGTTATATGTTAATGTTGTGCTAACCCAGCATTTAATTTCAATGGTTGTTGTACTTTCTGCTTTTTGCTTTCTTGCTCAGCAACTGCAAGTCCAGAGTTACAGAAACCACAGGCTATAGAAACCACAGAAGAAGGTCAAGGGTTTTCGATTGGGAATGAAAAAGAGACTGCAACAGCAGCAGCTCCCAACACAGAAAACCCCATGCTTTTAAATATCTCTACTTTTCAAGGTAAGTGGCCAAAACCAAACCACACAGCAGACAGGAAGTACACATTTTTATCTAAAATAGTTTAGCTGTGAGCATCTCTTGAGCATCCTGAGGACTTTTCTAATTATAAGGCAATAGGCAGATGAGGTTGTACTGCTTGGCTAAATGTCTAAGGACATACCTATCTTGCAGACATACTAGGTTTTATATTAGTTTAACATCCCCACAGCCTTCTGGGAACCATGCTGAGGATTCTCTGATTATTCTGGCCATCTTCACAGAACATCAGGTTTCTGGGGAAGGAGAATGACTAGCAGACAAACCAGCTTAGGTCTGAAATATAAATATGCTGAAAGTGATCTTAACTGTGATCGAGCCTCCATGAAATTTGGGGACACTTACAAAAGTAATTTTTGGAAGTTTTGTTCCCATAGTGTGCAACCTGATCCCTGTGGGGAGCCTGAAAGAATTACTTGAGAACAACAACACTTTCCTGGGCCTTTCATAGGCATCTGGTTGGACACTATGAGGACAGAAAACTGGACTAGGTGGAATTTCTCTCTATACAGTGAAAGCAGCAGAAATGTCCAGCATTTGAAGCATGATCACTGCACAGGTGTCAACTGGAGCTGTGGTAAAATAGGGAAGTCTCAGGGGCAGCGCATCCCATTTCACCACGTGAGGTGAAATGGGAATGTGCTGTCTCCTGTCCCCTCTCTGTTGCCCCTGCTACGCCCCTGCACCATTCCTGCCCCACCACTTCCACCGCCGCCGGAATGCCCCCCTCTCACCCAGCGAGTGGCAGCACTGCATGCTGGAATGTCTCTCTCGTATTGAAATTTGGTGGTGGTGGAAGTGGTGGGGCAGATGGGGTGCCGCCTCTTGTACTTCTGCCACCTGAGGCAGAAGCACAACCCCACCGCATCTGTGGGCTGGCTCTGGCTCTGGCTCTGGCAAGTCTTGTATAGAGAAAACCAACTCTTTCTTTTAGACCAGGGTTGGGGCATGTGGGGCTTCCTGATGTTGTTGGGCATCCAATCTCATCAGCATGGCCATCAGGAATTATGGGATATTTACTCCAACAACATCTGGAGATCCAGAGCCAGTGTGGTGTAGTGGTTAAGAGCGGTAGACTCGTAATCTGGTGAACTGGGTTTGATTCCCCGCTCCTCCACATGCAGCTGCTGGGTGACCTTGGGCTAGTCACACTTCTCTGAAGTCTCTCAGCCTCACTCACCTCACAGAGTGTTTGTTGTGGGGGAGGAAGGGAAAGGAGATTGTTAGCTGCTTTGAGACTCCTTAGGGTAGTGATAAAGCTGGATATCAAATCCAAACTCTTCTTCCTCTTCCTCTTCACCCCAGTTTTAGACAGAGGGAGAACTCATAGAATCATAGAGTTGGAAGGGACTCAGGGTCATCTAGTCCAACCCCCTGCAATGCAGGAAAGCTGGGAAAGTTTGGAGACCACAGGGTGAGAAATATCTTATAGATGTACCATGGTACCTCTGGATGTGAACGGGATCCATTCTGGAGCCCCATTTGCATTCTGAAGAGAACGCAACCCGTGTCTGTGCATCTGCGCGTGCGTGGGTTGTGATTCGCCGCTTCTGCACATGCACGTTACGTCATTTTGAGCATCTGTGCATGCGTGAGCGGGGAAACCTGGAAGTAATGCATTCCGTTACTTCTGGGTCACTGCAGAGTGCAACCCAAAAGCGCTCAACCTGAAGCAACTTTAACCCGAGGTATGACTGTATGCATATTATTTTTCTGTTCAGAGAAAGAAAACACTTTACCACCAGCACTGTGTATGAATGTCAGGAATTGTAGTGCTAGTCTACTGAGGAGTGACAGCTCTGTTTGCTGGGATGGCGGCTGTGTTCTTCCAGATCTTGTGGACTGTGTTCTGTGAGAGGTTTGATGATGCAATCGAATTAAGAGAACAAATATGCATTTCTTCCAGTGACCCAGCCCACATGTATGATGGGAAAAGAGACAATGGAATTCTGAAATCATCTGAGACCCAGTTCTATTTAACATGCTATCTCATTTGTCAGAAGATGCAGTTCATTTAGTAGCTAGGCAGAAGCTTTCAAAGTGCGCTTATGTAAAAAAATAAACCTAATTACTAACTTTAATCTTGCAAATATGAAACAATAAAAGGCCATTTTACCTCTTCATCATGATGAGAAACTGCTCTTTCAGCAAATTGTCATTACATTGCTAGCAAATGGGGTGAGTTTTATGTATAGATACAATAATATGTAGTAATTTGTTAAGACCTAACTGTACTGTATTGTTCTGATTAAAATAAGCAATGTTTAATTTGTATTGTGTATCATCCAACTTTCCCTCTTGCATTGTCCCTGATCATTAATTATCCTTGTCTATGTATATTGCGGATGCATTATTAAAATTGCTGTTGGTATGAGTTTCTAGACTTGTCATTCTTCAGGTTTCTATAGTCTTTTAATCTAAGACTATAGAAGCTCAAGCTATGCTTTTGCAACGGGACTGGAGTGGATATATCTTCCATATATATAATGGCATATGAACATGTTTTATTGTAATTTAGTTACTAAAAGTGTATGCATTGAAAAGCAAAAGTTGATTTTCTAAAAAAAAGCAAACCCTGCTGACTTGTCCACAGCAAACGTTTCAGCCCAAATTGAAAATAGATCTGTATACGACTGGCTTTTACTCTGCTTCCTGCCTAAACCACGACTAAACACACATCCCCTTGCTAGGTACTAAACCTGTAAGTATAAAGTGTTTCAGAATCATTCATTAATGACCAAGATATAGAACTGTGGTTGCAGACTGTGGTCTTAGGCCGCCTTTGACCATATAAATAGTCACATTGAACGTAAAAGCTGCTAACTTACCTGTCAGATCTGCATCAGTTCAAAAGCTAGGTGAACCAAAATAACCGCCATCTTGAAACTGTAAATGTTGCCCTTGGAAATCTAGTTTGAGCCTTCTTGCCTTTCTGGATGGTGATGCCAAAAGATTGCGCTTCTTAGCTTTCAACCCCTGATTTGTTACCCAGTACTTTGTGTGAACTTTTACACTTTTTAAGTAGTTCATCGTAATTCATGGTTAATGCTAGCTAACCCAAGTTACTTGGGAATAAGACCCATTAAACTCGATAGAGCTTGTGTCAGAGTAGAAATGGTTAGGATTGTAGCATAAGTCATTAGGAAACAGATAATTTATGTTTCTTTGATTTTCCTATAAGTCCGAATTTCTGTTTTTCTTTTCTCAATAAATCTTATTTGTGTTTAAGCAATGTTGCTCTCTGCCTTGGGTGATTCACCACCTTTTTCATTTTAATCATAACCTTCTTTCAAGAAGGTCAATACAGAGTATTCCTTTCTGATGTACGTGGCAATGCACATCCCCTCTCATCTGAGCCCAGCTTTTCAAATGATGTGCACTCACGTTCAGTCACAAACTAAAAAAAAGTTTCAATGTGCACAACAGCTTATGGGCATGGATCATGTGGATAGAGAGAAACTAATATGAATGAACGAGGACAAATTACGCACATGCAATTCTCAAAATTAGAAATTTTCCATACAAAATGAGACCATAGAGCAGAGTGTGAGACAGAGTCAGCCCACAATAATGAAATGCAACTGGGGAAATCTTATCATCCGTAGCGTCTCGCTTTCAGTCTCAAAGAAAGTGATAGCATGGTTGTTTCACTTCCCTTGCTGGAATCCACCCAAAAGCGACTTCTGTTATCTGGCTGGCCAGGTAGACAGACTCATGCAGATTTTTGAGCAACCTGCCAGCCAAGACCCCACCTTTCAGCAGCAGAGTGAGAAACAACACAGGATTCCCAGAAGGAAAGTTAACAAGGAGATGCAAAGCGCAGTTGCTGAGGCCTATTCAGAGTGTTAAACAGAATTGCATCTGGCAGTTCCCACTCCTTTTTATAAAGCGTCTCTCTATGAAAGAGCTTCATAAAGTGGAGATTTCTTTTGCAGCAACTGAGTATTATATATAGATTTTATTGCATTAGCCGTGTGGCCATAGCATGATATACATAGAAATAACAGCATAACATAAAATGGGGGTGGGGAGGTAAAGGTAGATATCGTCCTGGGCAAATACTTAAAGGGGGGGGGGGAAAGGAGATAACAGAAACAACAGGGGATTTAAAACATCGAATGACCGATAGTTCAAGAATAAAAAGACAAAAAACTGCTGAGGCTGGAGGAGGATCATTAAAGGGGTCCTTCAGCTCCTCAGATTTGTCCTAGCTCCATTGTCCTTGTACTATAAAGCTACTTGGAACTTCATTCGATTGTGCAGAGTATCGACTACAGCTGTGGTGTTGAAAAAGAAGTTAGTGCAGCTTTCCTCTTCATCACACTGAGCAGGAAGTTAGCTGTCATCTCGGTGATCCAACAATCAGAATCTTGCAAAAAGAGGGACACTATCCAGGGCTGGATTGGGAGATGAAGCTTGTTCATGAGAGGAGTTAAAAACCGAGATCTTTCATCTGTCCAGTTGGGACAGAAGAGCATTACATGTTCCATAGTCTCCAGGGCTGAGTCATTACAGTTGCATGTTCTGTTTGCGATGGGGACTCTGGAATAATGACCCGACAGAACTGCTGTAGGAAAACAGTTGAGACGGGCACAGGTAAAGGCCCTTCGCTTAGCCTCCGAAGAAATTGTGAAGCAGTATAGAGGGATTCCTTCAGGGGGAGGAATAGCTAGGGCTAGGCCTGAACACGGCAGCTGTGTTAGAGAAGTCAAGTAGCTGTAACTTCTTTTTAATTGAAGGTAGGGCCGCCGGACTGATACACTCTAATTTAAGAACAGTTTTGCAATTCAGATTAAAAAGAGAGCGGAGTTTGAGGTTGATTGTAGTTTTCCAAGGGGAATTATGAATATCTCTTAGGATCAGATTGGAAAAACCACCTCTAATTCGAGCATCCGATGCTAGTAGGTGGGAGCTATAGGAAATGGCTCGACACCATGCTCGTTTTACAATTGAGGGCTGGGCGAACTCAAGTCGTAGGGCTGCACCTGAGACGCATCTCGGGATACCGGAAAGAGATCTCAGAAACATATGAAGTGGGCGATCCAAGTTACCTGATATTGCTGTAGTCCATACTTCACAGCCATATAATAGTTTAGGAACAACTTTGGCATTAAATATTTGAATTGCGGCTGGAAGGTGTTTGCCGCCCTTCTGGTGGTAAAATCGGACAATGGCATTGGAGGTCGTGGTTGCGGCGAAAAAGGCAGATTGTAGATGGGTAGTCCAGGAGAGATTATAAGTGAATATTAAGCCTAGATATTTAAAGGCTTTTACCTTTTCTAAGTAGCCACCTGTGATCTTAAGCGGCTCCAGCTTGAGTTTGCGAGAACGAGTGAAGTGAAGGACTTTCGATTTTTTATAATTAATATTAAGAGCTTCCGCCTTACAACAGGCGATAAATGCATTAACTGCATTTGCTAGGTCCGCAGCTGTTCTGGATAAGATGACAGCATCATCTGCATAGAAAAGGGAAGCAACGGGGTGACCTGCTAAGTGAGGTGGATACTTAGTTGCTAGCTTCAAAGGGGAAATTGCATCATGAAGATAGAGATTAAACAGTAAAGGGGCCAAGAGACAACCTTGTCGGACGCCCTTGGCCGTTGGGAATGGAGTGGTAAGGGAGCCGTTG
The DNA here is from genome assembly GCF_964270895.1 of Podarcis filfolensis. NCBI lineage: Eukaryota > Metazoa > Chordata > Lepidosauria > Squamata > Lacertidae > Podarcis > Podarcis filfolensis. The sequence goes on along the minus strand of NC_139607.1, from coordinate 64,240,235 downwards.
GGACCACTTCGGACGCAAGCTGTGGTGTTTGAATAAAGGGAAATAATTAGGGAGAGGAGGTGTGGATCAATTCCCAGATGGGCAAGTTTGGACCATAATCTCTGCCTAGGAATGGAATCAAAGGCGGCCTCCAGGTCCATGAAAGCGGCAAATAAGTGGCCTTGCCTTGGTGCAGTGTATTTACTGGCAAGGTGATAAAGAGTTAGACAGTGGTCCATGGTTGATGCTGACTTTCGGAAGCCAATCTGTTCTAGCGGTAGAATGTTCCTCTCCTGGACCCATGAAAGAAGTTCTTCCAGTAAAACAGCGGCAAATATTTTTCCCGGAATAGATAATAAACTAATGGGGCGATAGTTCCTAGGGATGTTTGGCTGGCCGCCTTTGAAGATCGGAACTATTATAGCTTCTCTCCAGGAGTCGGGGATGTCTAGGGCGGAGGAGATAGCGGTGAATACAGGAGTCAGCTGTTCGCTCCACCAAATAGGATCAGTCAGGAAAAGGTCCAACGGGACCATGTCTGGGCCGGGGGCCTTATTCCTTCGCATGGACATTATGATGTTGAAGATGCGAGTTGAGGTAAAGTTTATTGAAGAAGTGGGACTAAGAGAACTGGAACAGAAGTCCGACGGGGGGTGAAGGAGATCTACGAGATGATTTGGAGAGGCGAAACTGGTTGAATAATAGGCAATCCATTCGTCAGCGGAAATCTGGGTAGCTGAATTGAGTGGTGCCGAAGGTCTAACTAAGCGCCAGAAGGAGCGGGAGTCATGCCTCTCTACAGCCGAACGAAGAGTGGACCAAGCCTCTGAGTATTGAGCTCCAACAGTTGTGAGAGGCAGTGTGGTGTAGTGGATAGAGGGTTGGACTAGGCCCTAGGAGACCAGGGTTCACATCCCCACTCAGCCATGAAGCTCACTGTGTGACCTTGGGAGAGTTGCTGCCTCACAGGGTTGTCACAGGGATAAAATGGAGAGGAGAACCATATTCGCCACCTTGAGCCCCTTGGAGAAAAACGTGGGATATAAATGCGACAAGTGAAGGAAAGAACAAACAAGAACTCAAAAAAGTGTGGAGCAAAGAGCTCAAAACTTGACAGATGGATGCATTGTACTGCCTCAGAAGTATTTTTTGGGGTGAGGTGGTAAACCTGGGTTTCACTAATAACTAGAGTAAGCCCAGGATACATATCTTAGGATGGTAGTCAAGCAGGGACTAAGGAAGACTGTGAGATGAATTGGCCACACACTGCTTCCTTCATCTTTCTCTGCCTCAGTGGTCTCACCTTGACCATTTCATGCAAGGCTGAGGAAGACCAAAGGGAGTGTGTGATAGACTTGGAGGTGGAGGAGGCAATAGACTTGATTGGGTGATCAAGATGATGATGGTGAACGTGAGACTGGAGAAAGGTTTTGCACAAGAGGGGTAAGTGAATTGTGTTGCACAACAGCAGCTTGGTGTCCTCCAGCATGTGGTGGCTGGTAGGAATTGTAGTCCAACAATATGTGGAGGACACCAGATTCAGGATAACTAAGGCACTGCAGGCAGGGTCAGTGCTGGTCCCTGGAATCCTTGGGCGAGTGTTGGGGGCCCCAACACCATGGCAGGACCCATTGCTGTCACCTGCCCTGGAACCTGCTTCATTTTTCTTCTGGGTCCGGTGCTCCAAGTGTCAGCACCTAGTTACAATGACAGTTTTCTGCAAAGCCAGTGTAGCATCATGCTGGCAGCATCATGGGAAAACGCTGCACCGCTCTGGGAGCTCCCACCCAGCGCTTTCTGGAGCATTGCTGCTGCCTGCTACCACTGCTACGGAAGCTCACCAGAGGGCAATGGGTATCCCTCAAATCCTGGCTGGAGGCTCGCCCTTGCTCCACCCCTCACTCGGCATCCCCTTCTCAAGGTTCTTCCCCTGATTCCTCTGCAAAGGGATGCCGGGCAAGAGTCAGCCTGGAAAGAATGCCAGGATGAGACAATCCCAGGAAGGCGGAAATTCATATGTAGACTGATATGTTGGGCCATGGGAGGAAATTAAGGAAGAAGACCAGGCAAGTCTAGAACCAGGACAGAGAAAGTGAAAGTTCAGAGAGAGAAAGTGCCAACTTAGCATCTGACTTGCAACATGAATAAAATGTATATTGAACACATGGAAATCTGATGTTTTCCAAATGGCGAGAGCTGGTTTCTTCCTCATTCCTCTGTTGCTTTCCAGAATTATTATTGGATGCAATATAGAGCCTTTCCCCAATCAAGTGCATTCACTTACGGCAGGATGGTGGGGTCTACGTATAGCTTGCAGTTGCACAGTTCTGGTCTAAAAATATATATAAAGGGCAAGTGCACCCATCGGTGACTTCTTAATTGCAGATGTCTTTTCTCTCTCTCTCCACTGGCCTGCAGATGTCTGAAGTTTCAGATCACTGCCTTTCTCACAGAAGGCTATTTTTGTCGCATCTTAGATCACAGCGAGGTTCCCCTCCCCCCGTCCCCCTGTATGTGCGTGTGGTAGAGACAGAATAGTTATCCTGACCTTCAGCCAACCCTGTAGAGACAGAGTTTGGGAGCTTTTTTGGGGGGTGGGGGTGGGCAGAATTCTCTAGAATGCTGACTGTGAAGCTAGGCCTGGCCATTCTTGTGAGAGTGCACTTTTCTGGTGGGGGATAACACATGCATTGCACACACATATGGGGCCATTACTGTGACCCTCTCAACTGAGGCATATGTGAGTATCTGCAAAGTATTATCAGAGGTATTTGCAACAGGATAATCTTCCACAGCGACATATATGCTACAACTACAGTGGTACCTCGGGTTACATACGCTTCAGGTTACATACGCTTCAGGTTACACACTCCGCTAACCTAGAAATAGTGCTTCAGGTTAAGAACTTTGCTTCAGGATAAGAACAGAAATTAGGCTCCGGCAGCGCAGCGGCAGTGGGAGGCCCCATTAGCTAAAGTGGTGCTTCAGGTTAAGAACAGTTTCAGGTTAAGAACGGACCTCCGGAACAAATTAAGTACTTAACCCGAGGTACCACTGTACTATACTACTGCTGTATCAAATTGAGTTAACATAAAGCACCATATTTGTATCTTTTTCTAAACTGACCAAAGTTTTGGATTAATTTCATATACAGCACGGTTCATTCATGGTTGAATATTTGTCATCAGAAAGACCTCATGCATTTGGGGCTTGTCCTGCTGGTTCCATCCACAAAGGTATGGAATTCTTTGAGCTATCATTGATGCTCAAAGCATATAGAGTAATTACACACACAAACACTACCGATATGCGCTGCAGCTTTTGGTCTGAATCCACTTCAGTTGGTTGAATCTAGCTTGTTCTGTTGGGCAGGATTCACCTTGTCAGCCCAGAGTGGAGCCATTGAAATGAATGGTCCTAACTTCTTTATGGCCATTCATTTCAATAGGTCTACTCTGGCTAAAAGTTAGTCGATTTCAGTGGGCATCCTCTGCGTGTGACATACAGTAGTTGCATACAGTAGTTGAATACAACTCAGTATGATTAAGTTAAGACTACTGTTAGTGGGATTAGATCATTTATGTTGCCTTGCATTTTGCACTCTCGTGTTTATATCAGTCAACAAAGGGCTTCAGTGGCACAATATCAGGATTTGCTTGGGATTCTTGCCCTGTTGGCTCTGATGGGCTTGCTTAGAGCACTATTTCACCACTCCTTCTGAATCTTATTCTTACACACCCCAGTTCCTGCATACAGGGCCATAGAAATAGATCATCAAGGTGATGTGGCTAAAGCATGAGGTCAGTCAACCAAACACCCTTCTGCTTTGTTTTGACTGTACATTAGTCTTGCATCCCTCCAGTATATGCTCTTCTTCTTTTCTTTTTTTAAATTCCTGCATCTGACATCATTTCCTGACTAGTGCGTTGGTTTAACAGCAAAGCCAGATCCTCTTCTCAGCACACGATGCAAGAAGGTGCTTAAAATGGATTTCCGCTTTTCTTTTCCCTTGCCATGCATGCTGGTGATTCTGACCATTACTGATGGTAAGTGGGAATTTTCTTTTATCAAATTGGCATTGCTTTGCCTAGGTGAGCAGAAATGATCCTCTTCGTTCAGATTTCAGCCCCGCCACCCCTCTCCTTTAAAGGAAGGCTAGTCGACGGGACTCAGGGAAATGCTGGTGTCATAACCGCCAAAGCATGAAAATGGACAGTCACTCCAAAGTAAGACAGATTTTCTCATAAACTAATTGCAACCATGTTGCCTGATGTACTGCATTTGTAAATGCAAGAGAAATAAGAGGTTGCGGGGCTTTTCGTGTGGGGTGGTGGTCAACACAATGATTCCGGGATTCTTTTCTTGTCTCTCGGCATGACCTTGAACAAATAATTTAGAATACTAGATGAAAACATCTCAAAATCATTCAGGGGCCCAAGTACCATGTACATAGGTTTCCAGTTTAAAATCCTTTTGAAAACAATACTCCAAGTCCTTTTCAATATCCGTGCATGATTTTGGAGACAGTGAATTGCAGTGAGGGAAAGTAACTAGCCTGAATTCATCCAGTTTTGCAAACACTGCTTAGATTCTTTTTTTCCTTAAACTACTAAGTAGGTGGGGATTATTTCCATTTCTAAACATTCTATGGTGTAATCAGTATAAATCTGTGGACCATATGAAGTCATTTAACATTTTTTGAGGCCAATGAGTAATGAATTCAAATACATACACACTATGGGTGACAGTTTAAGCTACATGAAAAACAACATTTATTTAACCGACAAACCACATACTTTCTTGTAAAAATATATTAAATGTTACCTGAATTAAAAGCTACATTTAGGTCATTTATTTACAGCAATGGCTCATCAAGTATCCTTCGAAAGGATCAGCACTCATATAAAATTATGAATTGCACTATTTCATGAATTAAGGCTTTCAATCTTAGTAACCAATACTGAGTTGATTCCGTCCCACACCCTGACTTTTCACTCAGATAAAATGAAGCTATGAGCTAAAAAGGGGGGGAAAACGAAGAATACATTTCTCATATGTCTTCTTGGACTGAGAGGTTGCTCATCTTTTTCTTTGATTAGACTTACTGTGGCTTTCAATATGTATTTATTTATTTAATAGTGTTTATAAACTGCTTTTTTTAAAAAAAAAATCTACTTAAATCTTTTATTACTGTTGCAGGTGTGACTTGTGTGGACCTCAAACAGCTTTTTGGTGATGCTGGTGGCAATGTTTCTTTTCCTTTGGAAATTAAAAATCGAAGTGGCATCCTAGTAATGAAAGAAACGAACTGTTCTAAACCGGAGAATTTTACGATGGACTGTTGCAATGACTGTGACAAAAGGCTGTGCCTGAGGAACGGGATTGTAGAGATGACGAATTTATCAGAAAATGATGAGGGGAAATATACATTTGCTTTTGGAAATGACAGCGAAATTTTCTCGCTCAAAGTGTGTGGTAAGTAGGGATGGGGGATAAATTGGAATCAGTTTTCATGGGAACTGATTTCATTTGCATCTAATACCTGTTTGCATTTTATACCGAAACTTCACTTCCTGAAGCAATGCATGAATCAAAACACAGACATCCTTCAAAACCTGCACTTCTTTTCATTTGCAGCTTAGCAGGTCTCCAGCCAGGTAGTATATGCACAAAAATGCATATACTAGAATATATTCATATCTTAGTGAAATCAACATACAAAACTACTTTGTGTTCAGGGAAATTGCTTTGCAAAACTGGGCATATCAGGGGAAATTGCTTGCAGAAATTTCTTACCCAAAAGAGAAATTTGTATCAACAAGCCAATAGATTTTCATGAGGACTTTTCGGAAAGCGTTGGCAAACTGATGTGGAAATATAGAGAACTAAATTTAAGATGGGAAAAACGAGTAGCTGAGAGAAACTGAAACTGACATAATTCTATCCATTCCTTGTGGTCAGCATCCTCATTTTGGAATTGACAATGGAAAAATCTAAGAGGTTGATTAATTGCTGGTTCTGCTTCAAACGCACTGTGTGATCCTAAGCATACTCACTCAGAAAATAGGTGCCGGTGTTCAATGGGAGTTATTTCCAAGGAAGCATGCAGCCTTAGTTTGTGATCCACAAATAAGTGGACTTTACGCTTAAACTCAGTGATATTTAGCCTAAAACATAGATGGGGAACCTGTGGCCCTCCAGCTTATGTTGGAGGGCCATAAACATGTATGATAGCAGCTGTCGCCCAGCAATACTTGGAGAGTCACAGCCTAATGACTAAAGCGTACCCTCCAACATGCCTCAGATAAAATGAGGCATTCTATTCTACAGTGGTACCTTGGGTTAAGTACTTAATTCGTTCCGGAGGTTCGTTCTTAACCTGAAACTGTTCTTAACCTGAAGCACCACTTTAGCTAATGGGGCCTCCTGCTGCTGCCGCGCCGCCGAAGCACGATTTCTGTTCTCATCCTGAAGCAAAGTTCTTAACCTGAGGTACTATTTCTGGGTTAGCGGAGTCTGTAACCTGAAGCGTATGTAACCCGAGGTACCACTGTACTTCAATATCACTGCTGGGGAGGGGGAGGATTTTTTTGTTTTGTGCTGGTTAAGATTTCTTAATAAAGTTTTCCATGAGACAGACAACCTCACTTAGCTCCAGGACCCACCTCACCCCAGTAATCTCCTTGTCCCCTCCCCTCAAGCTCCAGCCTAGCACCGGGCTGTCTGTACACCGCCAGCTGCACACCCGCCCCCCAGGGCCTGCTCCTGCCCAGGGTCTCCTTCAGCCTCCACCTTCTCTTCAGGCTTGACATTTTCTCCTTGCTTTTATTCTGGATGGCTGGGTGACTGGGGGCCTGCCAGGCTGAGAGTCACAACCTCCCAGGGCAGGGATGGCAGTGACATTGCCGTTGTCGTCTCCATTGCCTCCCTCCTTCCTCCTCTTCCTGCTACTGCTCCTCCACCAGCTAGCCAGCCGACCTACCTGGCTCCCTCACCTGGACCTGGCACAAGACTCTTCCCTCTTACTCCACCCCATTTTCTCCGACTCCCAGTGGCAAAGGACATGGCAGCAGAGGAGGAGGAGAAGAAAGTGACTCATTGGCAACTCTCTCTTCCTCTTGCTTCCGCCAACGTGAAGTCATTTCCAGTTAGTGCAGCTCAATAAAGTGGGGAATCGGGACTCGACATGACAAAGTGAGAAGCTGTGATGGCTTAAGGCTTTTTGTTACAGTCCCGGCATTTTCGGGGGCAGTTGGAGACTGTTCTAGAGGCCAATGGACATCACCTCTCACACTCAGCTGTCATTCATAACTACCACCACCTGACAGACGCTGCATGTAGCAAACAGGCCTGCTGATTTGACACAGCATTGCAAATCTCCCTTAAGTGAACTGCTTTGTGGTATGCCAATTTTTAATTTGTGCTTGTCGCAAGCGTTTCAGATGATTCATTTCACTGTGTGAATATAATAATAATAATAATAATAATAATAATAATAATAAGGCTATGTGCTTTGCCCTCAATCTGCCTCAGAGTACCCAAGTACAGTGCTACCTTGAGTTACAAACGCCTCAGGTTACATACGCTTCAGGTTACAAACTCCGCTAACCTGGAAGAGTTACCTCAAGTTGAGAACTTTGCCCCAGGATGAGAACGGAAATCGTAGGCTGGCGGTGCAGTGGCAGCAAGAGGCCCCATTAGCGAAAGCATGCCTCTAGTTAAGAACAGTTTCAGGTTAAGAACGGACCTCCGGAACGAATTAAGTTCGTAACTAGAGGTACCACTGTACTCTGAGGTTCTCACATATCCTCAAAGTGTCTAGATTTCCAGGGATAGTCCTGGAGTTCAGAAAGCCATCCCGACTTCTGATTTGATTCCAGAATGTCCATATTTCCCCTGTCAGTGCTGCTGCCATCAAGCTTGAGGAGGTGGAGGAGGAGGAGCTGGTGCTTGTCCCGAGCACCAGTGAAGGAGCATCCCACTGCCCCTCCATGGGCTCCCTTCTTCTGATAGGAAATCTCTGCCGGGGGGGCCAAAATGGGAGGTCGAGGAGGGCAAATGAGAAATGTCCCTATTTTCATCTGAGGAATATTGGTGGTTATGTTCTCCATATTGTATGGACAGAGGATCCTTGGCTTTTACCAGTTGCACAAAAAGCAGAAAACAAGTAAACCCTTTACAGACAAAACAAAAAAAATTTTCTTTTCTTCCAGTAGCACCTTAAAGACCAACTAAGTTAGTTCTTGGTATGAGCTTTCGTGTGCATGCACACTTCTTCAGATACACTGAAACAGAAGTTGCCAGATCCTTCTATATAGTGAGAAGGTGGGGAGGGGTATTACTCAGAAGGGTGGTGGGAATGGGTGATTGGCAGATAGCTGTGATGAGCCTGTTGACGACTCTTAACGACTGCAATAGGTCTTACAGGAAAAAGCAAGGGGTGAGAAGGTGAAAAATGGCTTTGTCATGTATAATGAGATAAGAATCCAATGTCTTTGTTCAGACCAGGTCTCTCCATGGTTTTAAGTTTGGTAATGAGTTGCAATTCAGCAGCTTCTCTTTCCAGTCTATTTCTGAAATTCCTTTGTAGTAATACAGCTACTTTGAGATCTTGTATAGAATGTCCTGGGAGATTGAAGTGTTCTCCTACTGGTTTCTCTGTCTTTACAGACAAAGAGCTACAGTGATGCAAAGGCTCTTTCCAACATTAATGCTGCAATCTTAGATATCCTTACCTGGGACTAAGACCACCCCCTTCCCTGAACTCAGTAGGGCTGGGCTGTCGGGCAATTGATTTGTCAGTTGGGATACCTAAAATCTGTGAAAATGTTTCCATCCATAATTCAAATTTGAGGCTATAGTCAAGGTAGTACCATATATTTCAAGAATAAAAATATTAAAGCTGTTATCATAGAACGGATGCCTTCTAATTTTGTAACCTTAAAGCACTGCATTGGGAAAATATCACAATTACCACATCCCTTTTAAACAGGGTTTGATCAATGGGAGCGTAGGTTTTAGTTCAAAGATGTGGGTTGGTATAAAACAGGTTAAAGGAGGGAGCTAATTTATTCCGGTTAGTGTAATAAAAGCACACGACGGCTCTGCACGCGCTCGGATCAGTTTGTTAAAACAGAAGAAAGTGCCATAAGAAAGGTATGCATTTATGATTCAAGTGTTTAAGTACATTACTCTTAAGTGCCACCCAAAGGCAAACAGGAAGAACTGCAACTGCTGTAGCAAAGGCAATGGCGCTTTGGGTACACACGTAAGTGGGATTTGAAAGCAAAGATACAACTTGCCAAAGAGGGAGAAGGAAACACCAATTCCTTCATTACTTCAAATGCATGCTTGAATTGCGAGAAAAACATTTTGTATGGGAATGTTTTTGCCAGAAATATTCCTTTGCCAAGCTTCTATATTGTGACCCAGATTTTCCACATATTTGTTCTGATCTGGGAAACAACAACAAAAAACACCACCCCATCTTTTTCCAGTATGCTTGATTTCAACAAGTCACAAGAGGACTCATGTACTTTGGACTGGAGCTAATATGAACCAACTTCACACAACCATTAGTGGCTTCTGACATGATGAAGTTGATGGTGAACACATAATGAAGTTGAGGGTTTGGCAAGGCAGTTTGATTGACATGGGCATGGCAACGGATTGAAGTAACATAAGTGTGCTTGTCCCCTGTGCTGTATTTTCAATAAAGGATTGCACCTTAATTACATGCCCTAAAAACAGAGTTAATAGGAACCTGCAATCCATATGATTTGCTTTCGAAGATTCCTGGAACCCCAATTTAGAAGATGGTAAATTTTAGTAGAGGAGCAGGTCTGTTTACAAGGACCTTGAGGAGCTTTCAATTTCTCCGGAAGCAAACAGCAGGAAAAATCCATTAGGATCCATTGAATGTTATATATAGTTGAAGGAGGTCATAGGGGATTAAATGAAAAAAACCGAAAGGTTCAGATGATGGTTCCCACTGTCCTGTCATGGTAACATTTTTCTCTCTGTTTTGTTGTTCTCTTTCCACTGCCTAGAGAAGCCTCCAGCTGTTTATATCAATTGTCTACCTGATGGAAGAGCAAATTTGTCCTGTGAAGCAGATGGTCAATTCAATGATGGAGTTTACTGGACTCGGAATGGGAGAATAATACATGATGTTGATGCTTGTGTGAAAGATGGTGGCAAGAGCATTATTTTGGGGAAAGGGGTACAGGGAAAGCTCGCTTGCCATAGAAGAAACTCTTGCAGCAGTGCCTCTATTGAGCTGTCATGTAATGGTGGTAACGATCGTAAGTTATATTTTACCTTCTTTTTATGGGTGTTCAACGTGTTATTTGAATTTATATATCAGCAGATCTGTCTCTCTGACTCACCAACACAAAATCATTTTCCTTCATTCATGAAGCAGCCCCCTGCCTACTGGGTGCTCTCTAGACATTGTTGGACAACTCCTTCCATCATCCCTGACCTTTGGCCATGCTGACAGGGGCTAATGGGAGGCCAAATCACTAGTGACCATTACTTTGCCATGTGGAATGACTTTATATTATACACAAATCTGAAAGAACATGGACATTTGGTCCCACCCGCGTATGCAGATATTGGGATTTTGTAAATGTAATTTCTGGACCTTAATATATAATTAACAGACACACAAGGGAGGGTATTTCTTCCCCTTTTCATGCTTATTTTAAAGACTTTTGGTGAAAGGCCCTCTGAAAAATGATGGTTTGTTATTTACTTTGTTCCATACAGCATTCTCATTTTTTCTTCCAGGCTGTGATGATTTTTTTTTGGGGGGGGGAACTTTTTATTTTTTTCTTGTTCCTCTGTATATTGGAAAACTTAATGAAAATGTTAAAGTGGGAAAAACATGTCTGAATACATCTTACAACATATTTGAATATGTATGCCAGAAACACACACACACGTTTCCATCTCACAAACATCAGGGCAGTGTATGACAAAATAAAAGTAAAATAAAAATAAAAGCAATGCAAAGCAATCATTAAAATGTCTGGCTGCTGAAGGAACATTTTAGACAGCATAGGCCTGTCAGCATTAAAAAGTCACTGAGACACATCTGAAACTGATGTAATAATCTTTCTGTTACCAGCACCACAACTGACACAGCAGTCCTCAGCATAATTAGCTGAATGCTCCAAGGCTCAGCTTCCATTTTGGCCCCATCTTGTGATTCTTGCCTAGATGTTCATTGCAAAATAACCAGAAATATTAGTAGCTCACAATAAAATCTCCTTTACCTGACATTCATGGTTAGGGTAAATCATTCATCATTTTGGCAATGTATTTTGCTTTTTAATGTCTATGTCCTGGACCAGGCAGTTGAAATAAAAACGAGCAAACAAAGAATGCAATTTATTGGATACCTATTGCCCCCTGAATGTTTTGAATGGATTGCAGTCAATGGGTTGCTCACAGACTGCTAACTGCAAGCAGTCGTGCGTGGCTGTGATATTTATGGTGCAGTAACTGTGCAGTTCAATCCCCTCAGTCACAGGGAACTATTTCTGCACTCTCCAACCTTTACAGACCTAGAGAGATGTAGCAGCAGCCACAAGAATCAGCAAACAGTGGCCTCCTCATGTGATGAAGGTTTAAAATGGGCACTGCATGTCTGTCTGAATAAGTTTCTATGCATCTCATGATGATATCCCCTATGCTCCATGGCTGAGGAGGTTTGAGCGCTGGGTCTTTTGTTCTGGACCCTCCTTTTTCTTGAATTTATGGGTATGTTTTTTACATAACAAAGGAGGATCATTCCTACCTATTTGGGTCAGCACAACACATTTTGCTGTCTGCAGCTGACCAGGAAATGGTGCCATGAATTCCTACCAAGTCAAGGTACATAATCCCCAAGGCCATCCATCCAAGTTATCCTGTCACCTGAGACAGAAAACCCCAGAATCCCTCTACTTTGTAAAAAATACAATGACAACAAATTAAATAACTAATAAGTTGTTGCCCTTTGTTGATACTTAAATTGTGTTGCCTCATGGAAGGGCTGGCCCTGTTGCAACTAGATAGGTGGGGTACAGCAGGCAATCCACACTGAGTGGAGCAGGTCTGGAAAATCCCATTGGCACTCTGTAATTCAGAATGAGCCCAGGAACCTTTTGGCTTCCAAAAGCAGTGGTAGTGGGGATAAAAATATTTTTAAATAATAAAAATGTAAATATTAGTGACTAAAAGCCACTTCAATTCCTAGGAGCTAAAATATAAAATGGAAGCAAAGCATACAAGGCTATAAAGTGGATTACTGTATTATGTATCAATGGAATGTTTCTAGCCTTAAGTGGGTTTTTTTAAGTTTGATCTAAGTGAAGTGGGAGGCAGAGTGAATCATGTTCTTTTGTAAGTAAATTTTATTTCAAGTAAAATGAGGGGTGAAGGATCAAAGGGTAGCTCATTCCCCATCAGCCGAAGACCAGTGATTTAAAGCACCCTTAACAAAATACTATTCACAGGCTTCTTTGTGGGGAAGTCATACGCTTTAGATGTGCTTTGAATGTATGATATGGGTGTGACTGCAACCTAAATTTGCCACCCCCAAATAGTAGCAGTCTAGAAGCATCCTTACATAACTTCTCCATGCCTGGTAGGATTCTACTAACTAACAGTGGTCTTCTCCCCACCAACATTATTTGCATTTAAAAAATCACACACCTTGCATATTATAGGCAAAGACACCTTTAACATTGTGGTGACCCTGAGTCCTGTCTTTAGATTGCTCCTGTTTCTTTACTGCTTAAGAGCAACATTGTTTCTTTCAATCAGGAGATCTGCTGCAGCACCCGCACTTCCTGTATATTATGGTAGCGTGTGGAGCGGGTGCTCTCCTTCTGGCCATTATTGCCTCACTGATCACATGCTGCTGCATGAAAAGCAAGCATCATTTCACTCCAGTGCCTGCGGGTGAGTAGCAGTTTCCCCTCTTCTTTTTTGCATTGTATTTTGCAGTACAATCCTATTGCATGTTTACGTAGAAGTGAAATCTACTAAGTCCAGTGGCATTTACTCCCCAGGTAAGCAATGCATGGGCCTGTAACCACAGTTACAGTCTTTAAAAAAATAGGTTATTGTAGATTAGGCATCCCCAGACTCAGCCCTCCAGCTGTTTTGGGACTACAACTCCCATCATCCCTAGCTAACAGGATCAGTGGTCATGGATGATGGGTATTGTAGTCCCGAAACAGCTGGATAGCCGAGTTTGGGGATGCCTGTTGTAGATGAATCTAAGCTCCTCCTATAACTGCAGTTGCTTACACTCTGTGACAAAAGTGACAATTCTGAAGTTAGGCGGATTTTGCAACCAGCCAGAATAAAGCTCATATTTACTTTCCATGGCTCCTTTGCCCATATCCCAGCCTGCCTCTCAGGTTTTACACTTGACTGCATTTCTGCAAAGGTATATTTCTCATAAGGTTACATCATTCTTGTTTTAGGGACCAAGGATCATTTAGCTGATTTTATTCATATGATCCTAACCTATCTTTTAGGTATGCAGCTCCTTCGGCACATAACATTATAGAACTGTTAGAAGGGACCCTGCACCATGGGATCTATTTTCCAAATTTCTTATCAAGCCTACCCGATATTTCTTCAAAATCCTTCACCCTAACTCCTTACACTCCTCTTAACGTAGGTTGTTAAAACTAGAAAGGTCTCATAATATGCCATGGGAACAGAAGGGATACAGAGGCTTCGCCATGATAAGTTTTGCCTACAGGCACCACAAATCATGATGCTGGTGATGTTGACATCAAGGTGTCACATTTTGTAGGTCTCCTTGCATGATTAGGCCTCTGGCAAGAACTCAGTTCTGGCATCACCAGAACAAGAGGCACCTTTTCCACAATTTGTTCTTGAAGTTTAGGAGAATCCACATGGGGAAAAATCCATACCTACTGATCTTATTCCAAAGGGGCATTAGGAGACCATCTGGAGACCTTGCCCTTCTTTACCTAGAGTTAATACAAGTTGGAATTAAACTGCTTATACCCACTATTTACTGTATGCATTTTTGTAGTTCTCTTCTCCTCTTTGCCTATAATTCTTATTCTCTTAGTGCCCTTTACTGGCTCATCCCCATAAAAATAATCAACAGTTTAGTTACATGTGAACAATTCCTCAATCCTAAACAATGCATAGGTGAAAGCGGGGATCCTGTGACCCTCCAGATGTTGCTGAACTTCAGCTTCCCAAAGCCTCGGCCTGCCTGGCCAATGTTCTCTTGGATGAGATGTCATCCAGTAGAGGGCCACAGGTTAGCCACCTCTGATGTAAAATAGGGCACCTGCTATTTTGCTCTATGAAGCATGGCAATTGTACAGGGATTTATTTTGGGGTGCTTTGGGTTTTTTATGGAGAGGCCGGGTGCAGTTTAGTAGACAGCAATTAGCATTGGTGAAGGAATACCCACAAAGCCAAAACTCCACCTCATCCATATTAATTGATTAATTGATTTGCCCCCTTTCAGTCTCTCATTATGCTTTCCAACAGAAGATGAAAAGGATGAGGGGATAACCCTGTCTGCCATTTCCAGTGAAGAACCAAAGAGTCCTCCTAATGGAGACCCCTGTGAAACCACAGATGCCCTTGTTGCCAGTACCCCCAATCCTGGTAGGTACAGTTATGTCATTGTTGTTGTTATTAAAGAGCAAAGCTGTGTGGGACTAAATGTATTTGTGTAGTTCAGGGATGCAGAAATGGTGACCTTCTAAAAGCCACATGCAACAGTTTTTGTGTGGTGGCCATTCCACAAAACAGTAGAGTAACATGTAGAGCAGCCCCCACATGGCCAAATGGAATCATACAGAGTTCCTCCACAATAATCGCTTGTACACTGGGGCTCTTCCATAATGATTTCAATTGGACGAAGTTTTGTGAGATGTTTTATTGTGATTGTGTTGTAGTTATAAGATTTTACTGGGACTGATGGCTGTTTCAATATATTTGTCAACCATTCACTTGGTTGTATTGCTTTAGTGTTATTGTTTACGTTTTAAATGATGTGGGACAAGTGCTTTTGTGCTTGGGTCTTGCTTGTGGGTTTTCCTCAGGCATCTGGTTGGCCACTGTGAGAACAGGATGCTAGACAAGATGGGCCTTTGGTCTGATCCAGTGAACTCTTCTTACATTCTTATTTGATGATGATGATGGTGATAATTTAGTTGTTTGACTGATACACGTCATGTACTGCCTTGTGAGGAGGTTTCTGTTTAAATGATGGGATATAAATCTATAAATCAAAAATTAAAAAAGGAAACGGCAAAAGGAAAGCTGAGGTGAAGACTTTGTTGAAGATTATAGTAAAGATTGAGATCTGAGACTATGTTAATTCATTTTTATAGCACATTCTAACTTGTGCTTCCTTTAAAGGTCCTGAGACCTGTGAGAGTTTTAAACCAGAGCATGAGACAGATCCAAATCCTACAGTTCAACCTAAGCTGGCACTGGAGACTAAAACAGAGGAAGATGTTGAAACAGCATTTCGAGAAGTCATGGTTGACACTGAAGCCCTGGAAACGGTGGATGATTGTTTCCCTGATCCTATTGATGCTTGATCAGATGTGTTCCCTTTAACCCTTCCTACAGTCTAGGGAATTGGTGTTTCTTCATTCCATGATGTTATCTCCATAATAATAGTGTCTTTTAAAAAAACACCTGCCTACAGTTAGCCAAATCTACAAACCCACCTAAAAATAGTCCTCATGGGCCAATGTGGTATCCTTGCTCCATGTAGCAATTAGATTTCAAATTAAATATGACAGATCTATGTGCAAGACCTTTAACCTTCAAACAATCTGATTACTTTTTCCTGTTTCTATGACAATTTTCAGGCTTCTCAAAACCCCAATATTTTTGGTTCTATCAAGGCACAGACACACAACAGGCAAAATACCATACAGGAGTCCCAAAGTACATATTTTCTACTGGAATGGGGCCAGCAATTCCCTAAAAGTTCCAGAAAAAGTGTTGAGTTCTGTACTGGGATGTTTGGAATTATATCACAGTAGCTTTCGCAGATTCTTGTGGTCAAAAACAGTCCTATTCATTACGCTGGGTGTTTATATGAACTGATGTTGGCTCATGGATTTCAGGGACCCTCAAGGAGGGTATCTACAGAATTCCTTTACCTGGAAGAGGTGAGGCACGAAAACAGAGAATGTGGAAAGTGAGGTCAGTGGCACTGTTTGGACAGTGGACCCTTTGTCAGTTTACAGGCCCAAAGAGATGCCCAACCTCATCCCCTTCTGGAGCAAGTTCTGACACTCCGAGCTTCCATTTCTAAATATTTTTTGTTCCATCCAGCTACCTTTTAGCAGAAAGTAGGGATCCCTGTGCCCACTGCTGTATGCCCCTTTGAAAGGAATGATGCAAAAATGCTTCCCAGCACATGTTCCAGCTCCAACCTTGGATATCCAGATGTTGTTGGACTACAGCTTCCATAACCCCCAGCCATGGTCATGAATGGTAGGAGCTGCAGGCCCAATAACACCTAGGAGCACAAGGTTGAAGAAGCTGCTCCAGTGCACAGTTTGTGACTAATAGGAAGCACAGAAACAGCATTTTGTTTTTATATTTGTGATGGAGTTTTCAGCATAAATTGACTACTGGCCTAAGCAATTTGATAATTCTCTGTATACGCATTGTGCTTTCTTGAGTGTTCCAAGCAGTTCACATATATCTTCTTTGTAATTTGCAGCAGATGTTGCATTTCTTTCCTTGCCTGCATCTTGCCTTTGTGTGGATGTGCTTGCATCTTATTTCAGATGAAAGGCTGGAGAATTTGAGGGATTCTCCAGGTGCTCTTTTCTTGTGGTGTAGCTATTTTGGGCCCTTAGTTAGATAGAAAGGCTTTGCTGCCGCTGCCTGAAACACTGCAAGCCACTCTGCTGGCTTTAATTGGGCATATACTCTGCAGATAGGTTTTAGGATTAAGTTCTAGAAACTTCTAAAGGGGGCATTATTTCCTCCCTATATGAACATACACTGAGGTAGCAGCACTCCTTGAAGTAAATGGCATTGGGGACTTACTTCTGAGTAGACATGTATAGGATGGCCCTGAGAATGTTCTTTTTTCAGAGATTGGTGGAGACTAAAGAAAATGGCACTACAATTCCATTCATGTGTACTCAGAAGCAACGTTTATGACTAGGTAAGTTTGTATAATATTTCAGCCTGTGAGTGTCAGTAGTACTGGCTTTGGGTGGCATTCCATTGCCTTTGAGAAGAAGTCAGTCCTTGACTAAACAAGCCAGTCTCTGCTTCTAAGCATCACTAGCTATTATTAGCTCATGAACTCCTGGCTGGGACTTGTTAGGCATTTGTTTTGACGTACAGCTCCTTGTTCAGTGTAGACCCTTTTATAAATATTAAATGCTGATGACTAAACCCCATTCTATGGCTACAGAACTGAGTTGCATTAGAATTAATTTCAGAGTCATGTCTCATTTACTGGAAAAACCCCTCTTACCAATACTGCCACTGCCAGGAGCCATGAACATCCAGTTACTGCTATGTGATGAGACCATTTTTACTCAAATGTTTTGAATTATTCTATTTTAGAACTCAGATCTAACACATGATTTCAAGGCTTCTTATCCTATCTTTGTGGCTTATATAGGCCTTGTAAATTAGATGTGCAGCATGCGTGCCACGTATGTTTGCTAAGCAATAAGTCACATTGTTTTAGGCTGTCGTCAAAGTTGAAACTTCGCTTGTGTTCCAGCCTCTCCTGCCATTTATAGCTATGTTTGATAATGCAGAAAAAATGCACATATGACACAAATAGGCATCATAGACTTTACATTCACAAGCCTGACTGACGCATGCCCTGCTTTAGGCCTTATGCATAAAAAGTCTTTAGAATTTGCAGTTAGATTCTGGGGACAACACTTTCCTTAAAATAAAATAAAAAGCTTTTTAAAAACTCACCATTGTGTCTGAATGTGATATGAGCATGGATGTCATTGATATGATGTTTAGCCTTGTGACTTGAAAGTCCTGATTCCTAGGAGATAGGAGTATGGGCTTTCCTCCTGCAGAGCATGCTAGGGTGCAGAGTTCAACAGTACCTAGAATAAAATGAAATTGCTTTAAGTTAACTATTGGGCTTAAAAAACCCCCAACCCACGAGTGAAGGTGATGTCATTCACAGCCCTGATATTGCATTAGAGGCCAAGGTTGAAAGAAAGATGCTCCGGGAGATTTTAAGACTTAAAGTAAAAGGCTGGGACTAGGCTAGTATTTCTCGTGTGCCAGCCAAATGGTTTACTGTGTCTTTACCATTGATTCCCAAGCCAGGGGCCCAGATGTACAGGCCCCCTCCTCTACCCCTTCTGAGAAGATTGCTCGGTGGCAGCACATCAGAGTAGCCCCCCTTATCTGCTGATGTTTTGTACCACCTGCACCCTGCTTGTCCATCACCCTAATGTCTTTATCTGCCATCCATGATGTGACTGTGGTGGTGACTGTCCTATGACTAGGCGCACATTACTTGACAGGCCTCTTGAGCTTCGTACTAGTCTAATGTACAGGATCTTCTAGAACCCCACTTTGCTTCATGTGTCAGAAGCTGCATGTATACAGCACTAGAGAAGACGTGTAGACAGCCTAGTCATAAAATAGCTTCAGAAATTCTGCTGACAGCTACAGCTCGCCATTTTGCTTTATTCTCTCTCTCTCTATTACAGCAATATAAGGCTGGGAGATTCATTCTTCTGTAATGTTTTTATCTGCATTCATGCTATGGTGTTTTTTAAAATAATGCTGTACCCTAACTAATAAAAATATTGTTTTATAAACATAATGTGGAAAAGTAAAGTTATTTGTACCATTGTTTTTGTTCCTTACTACCATCTGGAAAGCTTATCCATGTATATGTGGCACCCACCATGCCAAGTCACTCCCATCTCACTTCCCTCAGCTCTACTTACCCAAAGCTCCTGTTTCTTATTATATGGTTATTAAATAAATTTATTCAAAGGAGCTCAATACAATGTAGATGGTTCTTGGTCCTCCATTTTACCCTTGTGTCAACTCTGCACTGGAGGTGAGGCTATGAGATGTGGCTGGCCTAAGTGTACCCTGTGAGTGTGAATTCTTAGTCCACCACTCTAAGCACTACACCAAACCAGCACCTCCCATCTTCCTGTTCTGTTTTGCTGCCCTGGCTCAGGAAATTGGATTTCCAGCTTGCCACGAAGCCGTGCTCATTCCTTAAGGATAAAATAAAAGTTTTGGGGGCAAACAACAACTGTTACTGATGGACAGGCTGTCAGAAGTCCTAAGGACTGTATTACTTCAGCCTGTATGTGCATCTCATAAGTGTACATAAAAGAGTCAACCGTAAATAATTCTGCTTAGCCGGCAGCAATCAAAATAACTATTTTATGAACTGCACTTTTACAAATCTGCTACTAGGTGGCAGCAAAACACTGTGGCAAACTGAGAGAAACAGAAGTTTCCACAAAATTTATTTATTGGTTCTCATTCTAAGCCCTGTCCTTTTTGGGTGTTGATTTCATTCTAGTCCTCCTACTGGCTTTCTTCTTTGGCTTCTCTCCACAGAGTTTACAGCAACTCTGGATCCATAAAACAACTGTCTGCTCTGAACTAGTTCCAAACATTATTAGGTTAGGCCCAGTTTTGTATGTTCATCTGGGTAATACATGATGATCGCTGGTGCCCCAGAGTAGGCCGGCAGTTCAGATACAATAATACCCAAGGCACACCAAGGTATTTTGGTTTCTGAGGAAGAAGTTCCAACTAGCATTTCCCCCTGGGGATAAAAAGATTGTTTTTGAAAAATGAAAATGTTAAGTTGTGGGTGAACATATCAGACGACACAGCGATTCTTCAAACAGCTCTTGTTTATTCACAGGCCAGAACAGAACTGAACTGAAGGGTTCAGCTAGCCTGCTTATATAGAGCTCCACTAGAACGCAACAGTAACCATTTTCTGTAACTATCCAATCACTGAATGTCACTTTCAATCCCTTATTTGCATATGTGGACTTGAGTGAAAACTATCTACAGTATCCCCCTGCTGGCCCAGGGTGAGAACTTCAGTACATAACAGAAAAGGTAACAATTTGCTGCCCTTTCAGGGCACCCAGAATTAGCCACCTGAGATAGCTGCCTCACTGCCCAATGGCAGAGCCAGCCCTGGTCTACAGTTACACACCCACCCACCCACCCTTCACAATTCCCAAGCACATCTCTCTTACTACTCTCCCCCAACTCCCAGCCAAATTGCCAGCTCACAGCCTCTTTTCCAATGCTGCAGAGGCCTTCCACCACTTTTCATTTTAGTGAGGTCTCTCTCTTTTATTTCTGGGATGAAGGTCTCCTGAGCGATTGTTGCAGTATGTGTGGAGTGTATTGTTTGACAAACAGACATTCTTTGAAAGGCAGCCACTAGCAAAACCTTCCACCACCAGATATGTCTGTCTGTGGGCAGGTCTTTTCGATGTTCCTTCTCGAAGTCTCATCTGTACCGGCAGTTTAAGATCCAGCTGCTGCATGGAGATGAATGAGTGACAGGCACAATCCACAGCTACCTTTTCAAAACCAGTTATTGCAGATGAGGTTTCCTGCAGGTGGCTAACTAAAGGGCTGCATCAAAGGAAATGCCTCATTTCAAGAAAGAGAGAGCTTACAATGCTTACTCCAGATTACGAATGAAAACACTGGGGGAGTAGGAGGAGGGTTCCCTTGTTGTCACTCACTGCCTTGAGTATAAAGAGGCAGCCTGCAGGCTCTGCACTATCTCAGCTCTACAGCGTATTGTGGGGTGCTTGTCTGTGTTGACCTGTCCGCCTTCCCATCACCAGAGCCAAGGGATGCTGGCTTCATCCTGCATTTCAGAGGGAAGTTGCTTCCCCTTCTGCCAAGCTCCTCCTTGCTGCTCCCAGGGGCACCATTCTTTTCCTCCTCCACCACCAATGCCACCAGGCCATTGTTTATGAAAGGATGGAAGGGAACTATGAAGTGGTGGCTGATGCTTCCCCTGAAGCACTCTGTACTCATTCTCTGGAAACTTGAATCATATCTGAGCTGAGTATTTGTTTGGTGTCCAGTGTGGTTGGCATCATGTGGCTGTTGATTGCAGGGCAAGCAAACACTCAGCGGGGGGAGAAATTTTAAGACAAAGACATTTTACATTTCCCCAAACAATATCCAAACTGGTGTGTGGGCATTCATAAGCCAGAATGTTCCTATTCTATTGCTTTCCTGCTTCTGGTTGATGTATGCTTCTGAGCATCTTCTAACAGACATGGCCAATCTCACAAACAAAATAAGTAAAACACGGGCAGGAGGGCAACATGAAAGCAAACAAAAGACCTGCTTAGAGATTGGCTTAGACTAAACAGTATGTATCATATTCACTGTTAATTTCAGTTTAGCAAACCCTTTAACTCATTCTTGCACTGACTGGCATTCATGTAATAAAGGAAGAGTTGCTTAATTGTGGGTGAAAATAGTACCAAGTAAGACGTTTTCGAACAACGTCATCGCCCCTCCCTGAAGTTCAGTTGTAGACCACACCAATACCAGTCTTGGCCACACCCAGGATCTTCACTAAAGTCCTGGTGGTTTTGGTGACCCATCTGATGATGATTTTGGTTCATATCTACATTGACGGTGTGCTAATCATACCACTCTCCTTGAATCAGCAGCAGTAGTGATCTGAATTTCCTAGGGACATTGATTTCTAGTCAATCACTTGAAGAGCTCCCTTCTGCCTCTTGGAGATTGCTGCTTGCAACTGATGGACTAATCCTATGCAGACACTAGAGTAAGCCTTGGCCCGTATCATCTGGGCTTTGAGTCCTGGAAGACCTGCTCCCTGCCTGCCTTGCAGGCCTTTTCCCACCAAGCCTGGGAGGGTGGGGGCCCTGACTGACTCCAGCTACACAAGCTGAGACTGTTGAACAGACTCTTGGGCTGGGGTGTTGTTTGGATTTTTCATTATTATTGTGGGGCGGGAGGTTATTGCTACTCTTGTTTTTTGTATCTTTATTTTAGATTTAGATTTGATTTATGTAGGACTTGTTTAATTTATTGTTTATGACTATTTTTGTTGCGTTGCAGTCATGTATTTTTTCATGTTGTAAGCTGCCTGGAGCATAGTTTGAACTGTGGAAAGCTGGCATACAATTGAATTATGTACATACTTATGTGCATATGTGATCAGAGGCCGCACACCCACTCAGCTGGTACCCTGGTCTGTCTTCTTGGTGTGACAATCTTCAACATGGAGTGACATTCCAGGCTCCTTATTTTCTGCTGGTTTTCAGATATTGCATCCCTCCTGCTCATAAATCTATGACTTCTCCTTGGGGCACTGCCCTTCGCCTTCAACCACAACTGTTCTAAGTGAAGTCACAACAAAACAGGTATGTCCCTACTCTCCTAGGTCTTCTCACGCTTTTGCCTTTCCCATTGCCTGACCTCTCCTTCTTCCTGCTCAGTGTCTGCCTCTCCTGTCTGATGCCCCTCATCCTGACAACACCAAATTGTTCTGGGCCATCTGACCCAAGGCAATCAGTGGCTGCCTCAACCTAGCTTAGGGGACACCAGGATCCCCCCACCAAAAACCTGACCAAATTCTATTCATGGCTCAGGCTTCAGCTGAATCTTGTGCACGTCCATATTAAAAAGGGGTCTTCTTTTTGTGGAGGTTTTTGATGAAATATTCACACCATGTGGTTTGGTCCAAAGGGTCAGAAGGAACGATCTTGGTTTGCATCTATCAGCCTGTGTCAGTTCCGTGCAGGATTGCAAATTTAGGACTCATCTGCACACAGCTGAAAATTCACATTTTCCAAATCTGTTTTGTGCACCACAGCCCTTCGTGCTGCCATAACTATCCAGTTTGTTCACATGTGTTTACTTTTGTTCCGCATCTTGTGTAACATTGTCTATTTCTAATATCTTGCCAGTGACTTGGTATAAGCAACCACACTACAACTACCACACCAAATCTTCCAACATGTACTGCTTGCAGCAGAAAGAAGGGAAATTCACGAGCTGAGGAGTGTGTGGGGTTTTTTTTGTTTTTTTGGTTTGTTTGTATTTCATGGGACTTGTCATATTGCTTTTTCATTATTACTAGACTGCATCGCACACTGCTTGCAACAAGTAAGCACGTACCAACGGGAGCTGAGGAACAGGAGGAAAAGAAATCAGGAAAGCTTTTTCAAATTGAAGAAGCAGGGAGAAAAGAGGAGGCTTTGGGCTTGTTGGTGCTCTGGAATGTAGAGAAGTAGCACATAGTAGGAGATAAGATGCAGGGGGAAATGGGATAACCCCAAATCCTTGATATGGCAAATGCACATTACACAGCAAAGGGGCATGTAATTTATTTAGAAAAAAACTTTTTTTGTTATTATTGGTTAGTAGAAAAGTAGATTTCAGCTCCAGATAAACCAGTATGTCACTTGGTCAGTACAAACATCACGTGTTTTCTGCAAAAAGAGGAAGGAGCAAGCAACTTACAAAGTGAAATGTTTGTTTGGTTTCATTTTTCTTCCCACCCCCTTTATTATTTGTAACCAAAACCATTAGGCATCAAACATCCTTGCTTTTCAAAAAGAAAAAGAAAGCTCTGTTTTCTCTTCAGATCATATAAACCTTTTGCCTTTTACTACCTGGGTGGTATCTACACACATACTGAAAACACTGAAAATGCTTTTTTATAAAAACGTTTTGAAAAAGAAATTGAATTTGCCATAGCTCACCATCGCCATCTGTCACATTTGTATATTGCATTTTACAAACTAACTTAAAACGTTTTATTTCCGGCTGTACAGCTGAGTCCCTGGTGAATTCTGAAATGGTGCAGACTAGTCCTTAGATTAACTGACCTTGAAACCACTATACACAACAATGTTTTATTTGTGGTTACAAGGAAATGGTAATGGCACCATCTAGTGGAAAATATGTTTTCTCATCATGCTCCTCTCCAGGCCACGCTTCTCACCAGCCCTGCTCCAGACACTGTCCTCAAGTGCTTTTTGCCTGGCTGGAATGTGTCCTGATATTGCATCTTGCTTGCCTTGATGGAGAAATGTGTGTGCATAGAAACCTCTGGCTCTTCTTCCCCAGCAGTGAAGCACTGGAGTTCCAGCCTGCCTTCAGCGATGCTGCATTCTGCCCCTTTCATCAGCTATTCCAAGCCTCATGTTAAAGGCCCCAAACTCCTCCTGTCACATTACGCCAAGTTATCCTGGCAACCTTCCAACCTTCTCTCTTCACACCTCAGAGCAGTGCGGAAGGACAGTTCTCTTGCATTTTGAATGGCCCTCAATGGCCCTGTAGTTTCTTAATGCCAGCTTGTTTCATGTAGGCTGGCCCAGGAGTTCCTCTGCAGCTGGTATTTCCTCCTTCATATCCCAAATAATCAAAATCCTACCATTTATTAATTACTAGGGTTTGGGAGGGGGGTTTCCCCAGCCTATAACAGTCCATTCATGGTCTTAAGTGTGGAAATATGCCATTTTCTTATAACTAAGGTACATAATGTGAGAAAATGCTTTGGAGTGAGGCGATATAAAACACATAGACAAGGGTGTTTAAGCCCAACTGAGCAGCATGGGACATACTTTTAAATAAAAAAAAGAAAGAAATTAAGGGCTGTGTTGTAGAATCAAATTGTCATTTGATTTCTTCGAATCTGAAGCGGAAGTCTGCATTTTTGAGGCTTACGTTCCCTTCTATCGCACACCACCCAAAATTAATATCCACCTTTGTTAACATAAAGACTGGCGTGTTTTGTCTTAATCCTGCTTTCTGCCTAACCAGGAAGCTGTGTGTTTTGCTTACGACATGAAACAGATCTGGAATGCAGCCAGGCAGGAACCAGCCGCTGCTGCTTCGTCCCAGAATCCTGGATGTAACCTGATACCTGCAAGCACCACCTAGCCAAGACTAATTCAGTCAGTCTGTAGTCTCCCATCATGGCATGAAGTCTAGCTGCAGATCCCCATGATGACAACACCCAGCCCAATTTGCTTAACAGCCATCTTCCACCCCCTTTGTGTATAATATCTAGTTTTGGAGAACGGTGGCGTTTTGGTTGGTCCTAATAAAGGTATTGCCCGGTGGTGGATTTGGGAGTGCTTGAACATGTGTAAGCGATGCAGAACAGCAGGTGGCAGCCATCAACAGGGTCAGCCCAAGACAGAGGCAGAAAATCAAAATGGTACCCAAAGATGTACACACTTTATGGCACACAGCTAGCTCTTCACAAAACTGATGGCTCATCTGTCATTGTGATAATGCAGATTTGTAAGGTATGCCCTTCTACAATTTGCACTAGTAAAGAAGGGAAGAAGTCTACATCAAGGAGTTTCTGAGGAGATCAACAATGGCTTGAAATAACTTTAAAGGGAGTTTCTCCTCACACCTTCCCAAGAACCTATTTAAAACATGCAGCTAGAAGGAAGGCCAAAGAGAAAAATCCAGATCAAGGGATCCATATCATCAGCTCCTAAAGGGGCTATCAAACAGCCTGTGAAAACTTTGTTTGAGATTTGCTGCTTTTATGCTCTCTTCTTCTTTCTCGTTTTGGTATTTTAAAATTGTAAACTTCCTTGGCTACCTTAATAGAAAGGCAGCATTTAGACGGAAGAAATCTACAGGGTTGGATCATGAGTAATTCATTCCCCATTGATTTCCATGGATGTGTTCCAAGTATGGCTAGGTCTGGATCCAACCCATAATAGTAAATGCATTTTCACACCATCAACATTGTCTGTGGCTACCTGACATGTTTTCAAAATCAAGGAAACTAAGAATATAATACAGCTGTGGAAAATCCTGAGGAGTCAGAAATTTACAATCAGTCCTGGGACACATGAAACAGATAGCAGATTACAATATTAAAAGACAATAACACACATTTTCAAAATAAAAATGAAAGGTCTCCTCTGTGTACATTTGTAGCCACCTGACTCTGTTTTTACTATTGGGGTTGAGTCCTGAAATCTGTGAAGTAATAATGAAGAAAAGAAACATGCCTCTGAGCATGCATGGAGTAGTTTTCTTAAAGCATATTTGCTGTATCTTGGCCAGTTAGCATGGTTTCCTTTACGGCTAGGGTGGCTTCTGTTCTGTTCCATTCATGGGGCAAAAAAGGAAGGAAATTGAATACAAGCCAGACCGCCCCTTCTTCTGTAGCAATATCTTGAGGCTGATTTTTTTCTTCTTCTTCTTTGAAGAATGCATGCTCCCCATTTTGAGGATTGTAATTCATATCTCTCTTTTATTCTTTCAAAAAAAGAGGGCAAACAGTCTTGCCTCCCTTGTGAGGCTGTTCTTCTGCAGCAGGAAACTCCCTTGTCAACTACTGGCTTATGCTGTTCTCATGTTATGAGAGCAGGAAGGGAAATAAAGCCAGCAGAGCACCAAGTGTAAAGGAGCTTTGTTTGCTGACAACAAACAAATAAGCCACCCAATAACATTTCTCTCTCTCCCTGCAATGGAATATTCAAAAAATGTGGGTGTACACCTAGAAGTGAACAGTAGGGGGAGCACAGGAACAACAGTTCTTTCAACCAACAGGGCTTTAGATGTCTTTCCCATCCACTGTACAGTGGTACCTCTGGTTACAGACGCTTCAGGTTACATTCAGGTTACAGACTCCGCTAACCCAGAAATAGCACCTCAGGTTCAGAACTTTGCTTCAGGATAAGAATGGAAATCACACGGCGGAAGGCCCCATTAGCTAAAGTGGTGCTTCAGGTTAAGAACAGTTTCAGGTTAAGAACGGGCCTCCGGAACGAATTAAGTACTTATCCCGAGGTACCACTGTATAGAACTTTCATTCTTATTACCAGTGCTTTTTTTCTTTTAAAAAAACGTGTAGGGCTACTCTCATTTTCCTACTCATATTGAAATACAGCCTCTCAATGAGGCCAAACTTAGATTCACAAAATGTTTAGGGGTATGCGTACCCCTGCTTAGCCCCCCCCCCGAAAAAAACACTGCTTATTACAACATCTAGATTGTAGAAAATGAGAACCCTGGATAGTTGGTTTGTTTATTTTACTGCTGGAACTCCATTTGGATAGTTTTATGTTCATTACAATGAACATAAAACTGACTGAGGGGCAGGCAGAGGGAAGGGCCACCCCGGGAAGGAAGAAAGGGGAAGCAAAGCAGAGAGCAAGTAGTCTCCTTTTTAAAGAAAAGGGAAAAAAATCCAAACACTTTGTGCACCTAATCTTGCCCCTTTCTAAAATTTATTTATTGGTATCTTGATTTCTTATTCTTCCAGTAAGTTTCGCCAATCAAGATAACAAACTTTTTTATAAAAGAATGGAAATGGTTTATTGAATATTTACAGATCAATTGTAAACAGATATAAACATTGGCAGGATTATTGTAATAACCTGCAGTTTCATAAGACTATATATTTAAAGTAGAGGAATAAATGAGCAAATGAAGTTAATTTGGATATGCAGAAGATATTAAAAATAAATTTAAGGAACCGCAGAAAGAGGGGAGAGGAAGTCAAGTTTTGAAATGTTAAAATTAGCGAAATGTATAAAGCATTAATAAAATTTTAAAATAAAATAAAATGCATTTATTGATTGGTGTGTGCTTTTCTTTTCGTAAATCTACCAAAGAATAAAATAAAATGAGGATTAAGGGGTTTTCTCAGGAGGGTGTGTGTGCTGTGTCCCAGTGGTACTCACCCTTCTTCTGATAGGAAATGTTCTGTGTGGGGGATGGGGACACAAAATGGGGGTTGGGGAGGGTCAGTTGAGAAGGGAGGGAGAAATGTCCCTATTTTTATCTGAGGAATGTTGGAGGGTATGGTTGGTGATGAGCAAATTGACCCAATTATAATTTGTAGTTGCTTGCCAAGTTACAAATGAAGTGCTATAAAGTTCTCTGCTAATACAGTATAAGATTTTAAAGTATCTTTGTTGTGTGTATTCATGTACATGTGTGTCACCAAAGTTCATTCTGAAGTCATTAATACTGATTTGCAGCTCATTACTACACTGCTAGCGACAGCAAATCAGTGTATTTCTTGAAAATGGAAAAAATAAAGACTTCCTACTATAATTGATTGTTTCAGGAAAACCTGACAAACTGTCTTAATGATAAAACATATGTAGGTGAGAAACACAATACATAAAAATCAAGAAAACAGATTTATTGAGATGTGGGCTTTGTTTACATTTATTGAATGACAATGTAAACGATAGTTTTCCTTTACCGTACTTTAGAGGTTTTTTTGCTACGTTGCCCCCTTTCTCCTTCATGTGTCATTTTTCTTTTCCTCCCTTTCTGCTTCACTTATTTTCTTTTTTTCTTGACAAGCAAACTTGTTTGATGCATAACGATCTTAGCTACAAAGTGTAATAATACAATAGCAATGAATTTATACTTAGAAAAGCACAAACAAAAATGAAACACAAATCTTGAAAAGCAAAATGAAACAATCAGTATAAAATGAGAGAGAGAGAGAATGAGAATCATGCAAGAAGCATACAACTCTTCCTAAAAACATTCCAGGGATAAAAACAGAGGAAAAGAGATGAGATTTTAAAAGCACCGCACTCTTGCTGGTGCTGAAGTGACATTAAAGTAGTGCCAGGTGGGCCTCTCTGGGGAGCTCATTTCACAAGCAAGGGGCCACTGCTGAGAAGGCCTTTTCGCTTGTGGCCACCTACCTGAACTCAACTTATGGGGCCACAGAGAGCAGGGCCTTGAGGGATGATGGCAAGGTCTGGGTAGGCATGCATGGGAAGAGGCAATCCTTCAGACACAGAAACTGCTGTAGAAAGTGGGGGTGGAAAAACAGCGCTTGCTGAAATCCCTGCTTCTCTACAACTACGAAAGGCACATGGACTCTCCTCCTTCATTTGGAGAGGAACTGTAGCTCCATGGCAGAACAAATCCTTTGCAGGTTCAATCCTTGTGTGCTTAGCTGTCAAAGAATAAGGTAGTTAAGGGATGAAAAGCCTCTTCCTATGACCCTGGAGAGCCCCTAGTATTAGACATCACTGGCTCAGATGCACAAAGGTCTGACCTGGTACAGAGCAACTTCTTATAATGTTTCAATATTTTAATGTTGTATTTTAATCTTGTTTTTATTATTGCTTGTTAGCCGCCCTGAGCCCGGCCTTGGCTGGGGAGGACGGAGTATAAATAAAAATGATTATTATTATTATCATCTATAGTACAGTGGTACCTCTGGTTGCGAACGGGATCTGTTCCGGAGCCCCGTTCACAACATGAGGAGAACACAACCCGTGCCTGTGCATGTGCGGGTCGCCGCTTCTGCACATTCGTGTGACGTCATTTTGCGCGTCTGCACATGCGCGAGCGGTGAAACCCAGAAGTAATTTTTTTCGGTACTTCCGGGTTGCCGCAGGATGCAACCTGAAAGCGCACAACTTGAAGCAAATGTAACAAGAGGTCTGACTGTATCTGGTCCCCTCTGATTTGGAAGCTTGTGCATCATTTGTGTTTGAGGCATGTGTGGTGCATCTAGCTAGGTGTGCCTCCATCTTTCTGACCAAGCCTCTTTCCTCCCAGACGGAAAATGGAGATGTGCAGCTTTTTCCACAGCAGCAAAAGCTTTGCCTGTTGAATTTGTGCCTGCCACACAGCTGTTAGAGCCACGGTCTCTATGCTGGATGAAAAAGGTGGCAGATCTAATCTCCTCCATGCCGTAGATTTGTCAGTAGCGTGGTACCATTATACTGGAGAGGCTGCTTCCTGCAATACACCTGTAAGCATGTCTTGGGGGTGGGGAGCTGTGTGCCTGAAGAGGCATGCCGGCCCTAAGTATTTTTCCCCCCTTCTTTGTTCCTGCTCTACCTCCCTCCACGCACCCCCCCCCCCGCACCGGCCAGGCTTCTTTCCAGGATCCTTGGTTTTTGCTGAAGGTGCATGAGCTGTCTTCTTTGCTAATGCTGTGTATGTCAGCAGACTTGTCGAGGCTTGCCTGATTATGTTGGATCTGCATTAAGTATCAATAGCTCTTTTGATTCATGTAGCCTGAAGGATTAAACATGATGTAATCGCAGTCTCTTTGACCCTGATGTACACAGCAAGGTAGGATGCAAAGGGAAGGTGGACAGCATTTTCACGGGCTGGGAGTCACCGATGGGAGTGGGAGGAAGTTCCGGTAAAAGGCAGGGCAGGGCAGGGCAAGGTAGGAAAAGGGTAGGGCAAAACTCTCACCTGGAATGTGTGGGACATTGCCAGCTCAAAGCCTGCATCTTGTGAAACCCACACATCACCTGCTCCACTGCTTCTTCCTTATCTTTAAAAGAACGCTTGCACTTACATCCTTGCTTATGAGGAACCTTGCAATTTTATTCTTTACTTTCTTAGGAGCTGCTCAGAGAACAGTTTATAGATTTTAACCAGAGTAGACCCATTGAAATTAATAGGCCTTGCCTAGTTATGGCTACTGATTTCAGTGGGGCTACTCAAAGTAACACTTAACTGAATACTACCCTAATTTAATAATCAACAACAACAACAACAACAACAACAAAAATCAGTGTTGGGGAGGACTTGGGTGAGTCCAGTTTGAATCCTGAGTTAGCCATAAAGCTTGCTGGGTGATCTTGGAGCCATCCTGCCCATCCACCAAAATTTCACTGTTGATGTCCCTTCCAACACTACAGTTCTGAGAGAGAGAGAGAGAGAGAGAGAGAGAGAGAGAGAGAGAGAGAGAGAGAGAGAGAGACAGACAGGCAGGAAGGAAGGAAGGAAGGAAGGAAGGAAGGAAGGAAGGAAGGAAGGGAAAGGGAGTGACTGGTCCAGGGTTAGCTACTGAGCTTCAGGGATGAGTGAGGAGTCAAATTCAGGTCTCCTGGTCAAAGTCTAGAAATATATGTATTAAGTTAATCATTATGTGAGAGTCAGTGTGGTTTGGTGGTTAGAGTGTTAGACTAGGATCTGGAAGACTAGAGTTAAAACACCCACTTTGCCAAGAAGCTCACTTCAGACATCTTTCAACCTAATCTTCCTCACAGGTTGGTTGTGGGGATAAAATGTGGGTGGCGGCAGCAGGTGTTTGTAGGGACACTATATATTCCATCCTGATCTAGAGGAAGTGTAATACTGATGCATCATTGATCTTTACAGGAGTAATAAAGTTGGGTGAGTGATGGAGGATGGATTAACAGGGCCGGAGCGGCCGATTCTTATTAGTTCTTTCCCTGGGTGTCATGGTGCCTGTTTCCACTAGCTACCACTAAGTTGCTGTTGCCTGATAGAGTTGGCAACTCTGTGCACACAGACCTTTGCTTTCAATGGTTTGGGCACGGACAGGTTGCAAGATGGCAGGGTTTCAAGCAAGGGTGGTTTGGTGAAGCCTGTCTAGGTTTGCTCTGGTTGAATATTGCAAATAGATATTAAGGGAAACGCTATGCACACAACACAGAATGTCAAAAAAGAAAACCAGGGAACTGTGTGGATCTCCACACCCACCCACCCTCCAGTTCACAAGGAGTGGCTTAGAAGGAAACTGGGGAGAAAAGCCAGTTGCAACTTCTCCCTGAGGAAGAGGAAGCAGACATTTGTGACAAAATATATTATTGGTGTTGTAACTCTAATATTCTTTTCTCACCTCCTGTGTAATTTCAGAACTAGGCAGGGATTGGCATCCAATGACATCATGAGCTATTTTTCAGGACTTCCTGCTTCCTGGTTTGTATGAAGTGCAGGACTCTTAAGAATTTTCTAGCTCCTGACCAGACCAGAGCTCAGCTACTTCATGAGGCGCCGTGAAAACTGGCGGCTGTGATGTGCTGAATTCATTAGACCGTCTTCCTCCCTCGCGCTGACTCAATGTGTTGTTACAAACCTACTGCAATATTCATTTTAAAAATGTATTCCTGAGAGAGAAAAGGACCATCAAATCCTGGCAAACCATCTTCAACAGTTTTAGTTTCCACAATAAAGGCGCTTCCTGAAGGGTATTTATTGTGGAATGGATGCTCCCCATGCATAATTTTTGTCATGGTGCCCACATGATGTTGTTGGCACCAAAATGCCAGAACATATCCTCCAGCCACCTTAATCCAGATCTACCCTTTCTGGGGGAAATTGCATACATTAAAAACAACAACAACAGAAACTCGCTGTTGTGAATGACTCACTTGTGATATGCAAACAACCCATTTACAGTAATGGGTTGCCCCTGTTTGGAAGCTCATTGAGTGTTTACATTTTATACAATAAATCAAGACAAGGTAGTTGGGGAATATCTAACTTCCAGCGCTATTTGGATGCTTTTTAACTAAGGCAACATCTCCCATTTTTGCTGAAGGACTGTGGTAAGGCATAGGTGAGCACAGGAACCTTGTCTCACACATATAGAAGTCATGGCACTCTTGTTTCAGGCTCTTGAAAGGCAGAAGCCAGAAGGAAACCCTTATTTTTATTTTTGGCATGTACATTAAAAATGTGAAAACAATGGCAATGGAAACTATTGCCTGGCTTGTCCCTGTTGTTCCCATTTCTGTACTTTTCCTAGTCAGGACAAGGGCAAATGCATTTGATCTGGAAACCGAATAGCCTTTATTGTAATGAGACTTTGATATTAAGACTAAGAAACCTTTATTTCAAGTACATCTATGGCAGGTATTTGGAGAGATAATCTTGGGCTGGTTGCAACTTCATCAGGCCTGTTTTCTTACGCATAAGCAGCAACCAACACCTGGTGACTTTCTGAGTCATTGGTATTCAAAGCTGGAAAATGTTGTGAGTATCTAAGATATACATTATTAGAGTTCAGTACTGCAAGTTTCATGGGACATATATCCCAGTGGGAGCAGGAATAAGGAGAACTAATCTGAAACATGGGAGTGATATATATATATATAGCATTATATAGTCTTCCACGCCATCTCAGCCAGTATTAGGGAGAACTCTATGAAACTTTGGCATAAAAGTGCTTTTATAGACAAGCTAGATTGGCCTGAGTGACAGCATGGGGTCGAAATCTTTGTTGGAGAGATTGTGTCTGGAAAGGTACTCCTACATATGTGGTGGAGCTGCCCCCAGTAGAAGCATTTTGGGAGATAGTCTTGAATTAATGAGCCTACCGTCATGGTGAAGGATCTGACACTGAATTTATTTTGTATTTTCAAGGGACCATCTGTAGATATTGGGCTTGTCCACACCAGAGTTCAGTGTTTGTTTGCAGCTGTTTGCACTCCCATTTATTTGGGTAGTCCATGTGATGCTACTCTCCAACAATACCAGTCTCAATGCCTTTCCCCTGTATACAGGCGTCCCCTCACTTACATAGGGGTTGCGTTCTGGGCTCCCTCTCTCATAAGGGAAATCACATAAAGCGGGGAGCACCCTCCAAAAAGCCTCTATATGCCTATTTTCCCTGCTCTCCATCTCTCTCTCTCTCTCTCTGTTTGTCTCTCCACACAACTCTCTCTTCAACCAGAGTTGAAGCTTTGAGGCTGGCTGGAGGATGCACAGGAGAGTGGCTGCTGCTGCACTACTCCCCATGTCAGCAGTTCCACAGGGAAGCCAAGCAGCCTAAACAAAGCCCCTCTGTGTCTCAAGTCTCTTTGGGGCTTCTTCTACCCTCTCTAGCGTCCTCTTCAGGCTCCAGAGAGAGCCTTCTTGCAAGCCACAAGGACTCTCCAGCACTCTCCTGCCATTTGCAGGTTTGAATTGAATTATTTAATTATTTCCTGGCATGACATGTATATATGGTTGCACTTGAGTAGCACATTCATCCATGTCGTGATGCCTGTATACGGGCTGACCTGAAATGGGGGGAACCTGATAAGTTGGGGGAAATTAGCTTCCAAACCACCTCATTCAGACTCATGAATTATTTGTTTCAGTGCTTCGGGGTAGGTGGCTCAATTGTCATTTTCTGCTACTCCCCTTTCCATGCCTGCTGCATCCTCAATGCTTTCATTTCTTTTCCAGGTGTGCTTGTTAACTCTTTGTGTGCGCAGGCGGAGTCCCCCCAAACCCTGGGCGGCCCCTGTGTGGAATAACAACTCAAGACTGGATAGCTCAGTTGGTTAGACCATGGTGTTGATAACACTCAAGGTTGCAGGTTCGATCCCTGTATGGACCAGCTGCATATTCCTGCATTGCAGGGGGTTGGACTAGATGATCCTTAGGGTCCCTTCCAACTCTACAGTTCTATGATTCTATGATTCTAAGACAATGTGCTGTGGGATTAAAATTGGCCACAACTTTATTATGTTTCAGATGTGGGTAGACCTTGGCTCAGACATTGGGCATTTATCCCTCCCAGTCCCCCTCCCCCGGGATCTGGAGAACATCAGGGTTATCCAGAGTGTGTGGGCTGGCTCTGGAGAACATATGTTCAAGCAGAGAGAGCCCGCCCCCGTTACACCGCCGTCGCAGGGGAGAGCAATGACAACCTCTTGGCGTACGGCCAAAGCTTCCCCTCAAAACAACCCCTTTATCGGGGAACCCTGGTATCGCCACCGCAAAGAGAAGGGGGGGGCGTGAGTCACCGCTACATGCCCACCCCCAATTTAGGGAAGACAGACTAAAGGATTCCGCCCAAGGCCTGATACCGCCAAAGTTGTGACGTTTTGCTACGGGAAAGGCAAACCTGCCAATGCAGGAGAATTCCTTTCCAGCCCTTCAACAGCGACCTTGACATAGCAGCGCCTGCGTACCCGTGGAGAAAAGGTTAACCTGCAAAATAAGTCTTAACTGAGGGTGGGTAGGGTGGGAGAAGCTCTGGAGCCAACTGACGATTCCCAGGTAAGATCCTCCCCCTATTGTGTGGACAGGTAGTCCCTCCCCCTACCTGGCCTGATCACCTTGGCAACGCCTCCCCAGGTGGGACTGGGCAACTGGCTGAGGTAGGCGGAGACTGTGTTAATAGTGCCGCATAGGGTCCAGGGGGCTACGTGTGGCCACGCAAAGGGCGCCCCCCATTTAATGTAGGAAGCAGTCATTCTGGTGTGCTCCTGAACAGAGGGTTCTGCTTCCCCCAACAATTGATCCCTCAGATTTGCACAAAACCAGAAAATGCACAAGCAAATTTAACAATTGCCTGAGTGTGTGCTGTTGCATACTTCATGGGGACGGATTTTTAATAAAATTTAAAAAAATAAGGTGAGTATGTAGGTATCTGCATGCATGCTCTGTTGGTACAGAATCAACAAATCAGAAGACAGAGGCAAACACAAAATGGCTGCTGGTACGACCAGGAAAGACCAGGAAAGTTACACCTTCTCATATACAAACTGAAATATGTGCAGGTGTGGGCTACTCCAGTTTAATCCAGATGGCAGAAAAGTGGATTAACAGCTAAATCAGGGTGAAATGTGGACAAGGCCATTGCCTCTAAAGACCTGGTTCAATTTACACTGGTAGCTTCACATCTCATTATCACATAACATTAAAAAGTGCTATTGGGCTTAGGTGCAATAATTGGTACCTCAGATTGTGGTTTGTGGAAGTTGTTGAGTGATAGTGAGTCATGTAGCTAGGAGCATAAATCGAGCCTGGTCTTTAGAGACAATATCTACATTTCCACTCCTTGCGCGGGGGGTGGGGGGATCTGTCATTTGAGCATCTGTAGGCTTGAAAACAGATTTTTCCAAGGACTGACATGTTTATTTATTGATTTTCTTTATTTGTATCAGCATTTCCATATCACGCTCTCACAAAATATCAGGGTGATGCACAGCAATATAAAACAAAGAGCACGCACATTAAAAGCAGTAAAGAGCAATCATTAAAAAGACTGGCAACTCAAGAAAATTTTAAACAATTGTGTAGACCTGTCAGCATAAAAAAAGTCTCCAAGAGACTGCAAGTCAAAAGCATGTTGTCAGAAGACAGATAAAGGTTGGCAGGGGGCTGTGGGGGAATGTATTTCTAAAGGATGAGCATAAATGAAGGCCTTGAAGGGGAGGAGAGTCCAGACGCTGGAGCCTTTTACAGTTGCTGCTTGAAAAGGGAGAAACTCTACAACTTGCATTTTTAATTAAGAAATACAGTATAGCAGATTTTTTTTTTTAAAAAAATCCATTGTGCACCAGATTCTGTACTTGTAGAATGTTCATAGCAGAAGAGCATCTTTGTTTTACCAAGTTGAATGAATTCATTTCCTCCCATAAACCCCAGTCCACTTTGCTAGCCTTAGTTTTCTCCCCCCCCCCAGTAAAATTCTGCAGGCCTTGGACTCAGCTACACTGGCAAAGAAAAAGCGCTTTAGATGCATTGTATATGCATTATGGGACATGGGTGGCGCTGTGCTCTAAAGCACAGAGCCCAGGGCTTGCCGATCAGAAGGTCGGCGGTTCAAATCCCCGTGACGGGGTGAGCTCCAGTTGTTCAGTCCCAGCTCCTGCCCACCTAGCAGTTCGAAAGCACGTCAAAGTGCAAGTAGATAAATAGGTACCACTCCGGCGGGAAGGTAAACGCCGTTTCTGTGTGCTGCTCTGGTTCGCCAGAAGCAGCTTAGTCATGCTGGCCACATGATCCGGAAAAATTGCAGACAAATGCCGGCTCCCTCGGCCAGTAAAGCGAGATGAGCACACAACCCCAGAGTCGTCCGCGACTGGACCTAATGGTCAGGGGTACCTTTATCTTTACCTAGATGCATTATAACAATGTGAAACCAGATGGCACTGTGAAGTTCCATTTTTGCCAATCCGATTTCCCATACAAAGTTTACAATGTTTAACTGAAACGCTTCTTTGATTTGTCTAGATCCAGCCCTTCATACCAAAACCTTATATGTCATCACCATAGTATCACAAAATGCAGAACTTGGCTGTTCAAAAGATAAATATAAAAGGAGGACACTGAAACTGCCTGTTCCACTCAGCACTCAGGAGGCTGGAGTCCTTCTGAAATACTGGCGTCCCCCTTCTAGCAGAAGTGCAATCCTTAAAAGATTAAATATTTTTTGTACACCACCAAAATACAGGCTGTATTTGTGTGTGGAGAAGTGTCACAGCGGAGTTTCCTGCAGTAAGCATATATGGTTGGATCCAAATTATGGCCCCATCTGCCATTCAACTAGGTTTTTAATCAGAGCAAACACACTGAAATGAATGAACATGACTAAGTTAGGCCCGTTAATTTCAATAGGTCTAGTCTAGGTAAGGGATGCGGGTGGCGCTGTGAGTTAAACCACAGAGCCTAGGACTTGCTGATCAGAAGGTCGGCGGTTCGAATCCCCATGATGGGGCGAGCTCCCGTTGCTCGGTCCCTGCTCCTGCCAACCTAGCAGTTCGAAAGCACGTCAAAGTACAAGTAGATAAATAGGTACTTCTCCAGTGGGAAGGTAAACAGCGTTTCCGTGTGCTCCTCTGATTCGCCAGAAGGGGCATAGTCATGCTGGCCACATGACCCGGAAGCTGTACGCCGGCTCCCTTGGCCAATAAAGCGAGATGAGCGCCGCAACCCCAGAGTCAGTCACGACTGGACCTAATGGTCAGGGGTCCCTTTACCTTTACCTAGCCTAGGTAAAACTTAGTTGAATACAACCCAAAACATTTAAAGCAGTAGTATACCACTTTAAGCAATTATGGTGGCTTCCCACAAAGAAACATGGAAACTATAGTTTGTTTCCCCTCACAGAACAACAAATTCCTGAGTTCCCTAAGAAGAGGGATTGATTGTTAATGTCATGGGCCAGGAGTCAGCTTTGCCTGAAGGGGGAGAAGGCAGAGTGACTCCACCAGCCGCTGATCAGCCTTCAAGGAGACAGAGGAGAAGGCACTGATGAGTACCAGCTGGCTTCAGCCTTCTTAGGCAGAGCT
Source organism: Podarcis filfolensis (assembly GCF_964270895.1). Lineage (NCBI taxonomy): Eukaryota > Metazoa > Chordata > Lepidosauria > Squamata > Lacertidae > Podarcis > Podarcis filfolensis. Next base: position 64,202,433 of record NC_139607.1, on the reverse strand, counting down.
TCCAGCAGCAGTCAGGTGCTGGAAATAATGCTTGTAGTTCCTGGTCTGACCTTGCTGCTTCCTGCTCGTCTTGACCCCAAGATCATTGGATTCCTAAATCCCTGGAGCATCTGACCATGAGGATTGCTGTTTGCCTCACCCCAGGACTGGACCCAACTTTGGATGCTGACTCTGCCTCCAGGCAAGTACACCTCAGAGACCTGTCTGGTTGGCTGGTCTCCCACTCCACTGAGCTCTGTATGTTGTGGCTCAGCAATGAGACTATGACAGTTAAACAGCTCTCAGAATTGTAACTCTGGGGAGCGGGGGGCGGAATAGGAGTCCCTAATAACTCTCAGCACCCTCAACAAGTTGCAGTTCCCATAATTCTTTGGGGGATGCCTTGATTGTTTAAAGTGGTATGGTACTGCTTTAAATAGACAGTGCAGATATGGTCTCTGTTAGTCTCATTGAACTTGGGGCTCAGTCACACTTTCTTTTGTGCTGTGCTTTCTAGGAACAGGTATGGGATATCCAACTCTGTATCTGAGTGGTGGTGTTGTTTTGCCCCACCACTTTCCCTTGGGAAACCTGTTTTTTACTACTGAATGGGAAGAAATGGCAGTCCACAGAAACCCCGATTATTGTTTGCTCCAGTTCTCCATACAGGGGGAGATGCAAATGTTGAACTTTGGCCTGTATGATCTTAATCACATTTCTGGCTTGCTTGACCTGACTACAAAGCTCTGTTTTGGAAGCAGGGAGTCCTTGGATCTTCACTCGCTGTCGCTTGTAATCAATGTTCATGCAATACCTATTGTCTTTATTTCTTCTGTTTCATCCAATTCCTTCACAGTTAGTGGCTGGCCTATTAAATTGCACCAGGGAGTCCTGTGGAGAAAAGTTGTAGCGCAAACCTTTTTCTATGCCCTGCTGGATTTTCAATTAAAAGATGTGTACACTTTGTAGGCCTGGTGCCATTAACGATATTCAGGATCCTGATTTCTCCATGCCACTGAAGTAGGGCATATTTGTTTGCACAATACTTTGGGCTTTTTCTCTTTAAACAAGGCTCCTTGGGTGGTATTCACCGCATTTTACTCAGAGTAGACCCACTGAAATTAATGACCTTAACTAACTTGGATCCACTAATTTCAATGTGTCTACTCTGAGGAAAACCTAGTTGTATACCATCCTTTGTCTTCACTTTACCTTATGCAAATTGTAGGTTACCCACCCATGTGTTAAGTCTGAGCAGCTGAGATTCATCTTAGAGCTTTTAAGATATCTTGCACAAAGGATCATTGTAATGTAACTGCATGCTTTCAAGGCTTGTTTGACCTTCTACACCATTGTCAAACAATGAGTCGAGATAGCTAGAAGTGGTTATTTATTTTATGCTATGATTATCTAGATGTATGTTGGTAAATAAACCTGTTTTGATAAGTTGCACATGTTTTGCCCTCGGGCATTAAAGAGGCAACTGCCTTTGGAAAAGGACTGCTTTAATTACTTGGTTTCCTGTTTTTAAAAGATCCTTCTGTTCATTGGAATCCAGAATCCAGGCAGATAGACAGCCCTAACCATTGTTTTTCCCATAGCTTGGAGCAGGGGTAGGCAACCTAAGGCCCGGGGGCCGGATGCGGACCAATCGCTTTCTCAATCTGGCTCGCAGATAGTCCGGGAATCAGCGTGTTTTTACAGGATTAGAATGTGTCCTTTTATTTAAAATGCATCTCTGGGTTATTTGTGGGGCATAGGAATTCGTTCATATATTTTTTTTCCAAAATATAGTCTGGCCCACCACATGGTCTGAGGGACCGAGGACTGGCCCACGGCTGAAAAAGGTTGCTGACCCCTGGCTTGGAAGGTGGTAGCTATGCCCTGGTGATGGCTGCTGATATTAGGTCTTGCTTTCTTATATGAGCTCATGAATGACCTTGAGCTCACATGCTCACTCCTAGTCTTCCCTCTTTCCTGGCCAAGGCCTGATTCTCTCCCACTCTTCCTTTCAGAAGCCAACACTGAAAATCCAGCCAACACTGAAAATCCAAAGTAATGTATTTGGGTCTTGTCACTGATTTTCATTTTCACCATTGGTTACTAGGGCTCCAGTTCTGGACAAGTTATTGCAAGGTTAAATTTAATGCTCAGCTGTGAGAGAGCTGGGGCTAAGGGTGGGGACATAATGGCTAACTTTACCCCAACACCAGCCCTCTCTTCTCCTTTTTGCACTCTGGTGGAGGGAGCAGATCCCAAGAGGATTACAGTTCTGCAGCCTCCAGGTGCCCCTCCCCCTGGGAAATGGTAGCTTGCCCCCAGAGGCCTCTGCAGTGGGAGTTGCACCTGAAGCACGTGGCCCTGTCTGATTTACCTTCTGCCAGCAGGTACTTCCTCCACTAGGAAATCGGATCCTCGCTCAGGGTCTCATGACAATGGTGGGTTCTCTGCCTGTCTCACCTCGGTGAGTGCCTGACCTTGCTGATCCGTGACACTAGTCTTGCCAGGAGAGTAACTTAAGAGGAAAGCATTCATCCCCACCAATTTTGGAATTCTCATATCGAGGATTTTCTACATGGCCAAACTAAGAGAGGATTTCCTGCAAGGGGAAGAGCCCGGACTGGCAAGGGAAAGAAAGGCCATCACCAAAGCAAAAATGATCATAGTTTTTGTTGTGAATATGGAATATAAAGCTCTTAGGCTGTTGGCACCAACCTAATTTTGCAGTCAGCCAAGAGCGCTGCAACCAAGTACTAAGCTGTTGAGCGATGCTGTTAAATCTCAATGCTTCAGCTGTGGGTTGTTTCTTGTGATTTTGCTTTTACTCAATGGCTCTCCTGGGGCTTCTCCATGATGTCTAGAATGATGCGTCTTAACAAGAGCTAGCCGAGGATAAAGACATCTCTGGAGAGGACATCAGTGAAGTGATGTGTTTTAGAAAAATACCCATCAAAATTTAGAGAGGCTGAATTTAAGCTGATCAAATGCATTTTGCAGTCCAAATGACACTTCTAATTTTGTAAGATTTTTTTTTTAATGTTCACTTTTGTCCAGTATGGGATAAAGATAAGCAACAACTTATCCATATTTGATCCTCTCCTTCTTGGGTTGCTGTATGGTAGGGGTAAGGAACCTAGGGCCTTCTGTTGTGATACCCAGAGCCCAGCAGTATTCAGGGGTCCTCCCCTAGACCCAAGGAACTGATGGACTCTTATACTACCTTGCCTTTTCAATGATGCAGGGAGCACATCAGGAAGATCTCCCATCTTCAGGCCAGAGGACTGGGCCTTTTAGAGTACTTTGTGCCCTGACAAAGGGAGATGGAGCATAGAACAGGTGAACTGGGGCAAAAGACCTCAATTTACATCCACCCTTTGTTGTAGCAATTGGGTCATAACTGCACTATACATTTAAAGCATGTGGCCTTCCACAAAGAATCCTGGGTACTTCTGTTTACCCCACACAGAGCTATGATTACCAACACCCTCAACTACTGTTCCTAGGATTCTTTGGGGGAAGCCACATGCATTAAATGTATGGAGTGGGTGTAACCTTCCTCTCCTTGGTGCTTCGATAACCAGCCTGCTACGCTCCATGAGCTCCTGCTCAGGGCCAGAATAGGACCCAACACATGCAGTTGGATTCCAGTTTCCATCAGTCTCAGTTGGCATGGCCAGTTATTAGCTATGATGGCAGTTATAGCCCATCAGAATTTCTCTGGGCCAAGGTGTCTCTGAATCTTTTTCAGCTCAAAGATTCCCTTAGTCACATGCTAAAGCACATATCGGGCAAAAGCAGTTGATGGGGGGCATGTAGCAGATCACACCATACCTTTACAGCACTAGAGGGCTTCCATACGTCGAATTTGCCAGACATATCCGGGATGCGTCAGAAATAGTGTCCGGATGGAATTTCCAAAAATCGGTAAAAATGACCGGGAAAACCCAGTCGTATGGCAACCCATGTCAGAAGTGTTGAATGTGTGTGTGTGTGTGTGTGTATTTAGTAAAAAAATAGCTTTTTAAAAAAGCTATGGCAACCCTACAGCACATTTGAAGCACATTCTTTCCTTCAAAGAATTCTGGGCACTGTTGTTTTTTTAGGGATTGCCGGGAATTGCAGTTGTGAGGGGCAAAGCTATAGTTCCCAGAATACTTTGAGGGAAATAATGTGCTTCGAATTCGCTTTAAAGTTATAGTGCGTATGCAGCCTTAGTATGGAAGGTTCCTATGTTGTCACCAGTTTCCTCTGTGGAGGTTTTCCACACAGTAGCATAGATATGTGTGGCAAGCCACTGGTCTGCATAATAGCAGCTGTGTGAAGAGGCCAGGTTTTGGGTAGCAACAGGACCACCTGCATAGTAGCAGGAATGGAGCTTGAGTGAGGATCTATCAGTGGCTAATAAAGAGACAGATGGCAACATCCCTAGCAAGGTAAAGGCATCAAGATCATAATGTGTGTAAAAGCAACAGAAGTGGTCAAAGAGTAAGTCATTTAGGGCTTTAAACACTAATGTAAACATCTTGAATTGAGCCTAGAAACAAACTGGCATATCTACTCTAACTTGCAGAGATTTGTTTGGGAAACCCAGCCAGATGGGCGGGGTACAAATAATAAATTATTATTATTATTATTATTATTATTTTGGTAAATAATAAAACATACAAGTTAGTTTTCCAGAAGGGCCCAAAGGTCACAGATTCTCAATTTTTGTTATTAAATTACACCCAGAAGACCAGCAAGCCTTTCCAAAACAAGCGAGTCCTCTTTTTATTCTCTGGGTGGTTTCCTTGGAAGAATTCTCAAGATGGCCAGTGGATTGCCTCTCAGTTGCCAATCAATAAGAAATGATTTACTTGCTCTATTTTGCCTTTTCACACTACAGAGCTTCCAGCAAGCCACACTGGGCATAATGGAATATCAGAAATAGACCACTCCTGTGGCTTGTGAGTCACCCCGAGCTATTAGCAATCACTACAGATTGACCTTTTAACAGGCTTTCTTATCTCCTTGCATTTGGCAATTTGCTGTTGCCTTGTCAAGGGGTCCTGCTCCAATTCATTCCATTCCAAGACTTCCAGCCACATCCAAGAAGACAATAGCTAAAAGCTTCTATGGATGCAGATTCTCAGCCCCTCAGGCTCACTTAACCAAAGAGCTGAGTGCATAAATAAAATATTGCATTCATGGAAAACAGATGTAGCCCTTACCTTCTCCTCTGTAAAGGCCTTTGCCTTCCAGGGTTCTCTCCTTGGGAGTCTGTGGCTTCATTTTGTGTGAGCCAGAACAATGCCAGATGTTTAGCAATGGAAGTGGAGAGGTTAATGCAGTGTGGGTGAATGTGGGCCAGAGTCCATCATTTGCTTTCCATTGTCTGATATGGAAAGATGTCAATGTCACTGATAGACTTGGATCAGAAGTGCTCCTGGAAGACAAAGATGTTCAAAGAGGGTCTTGCTTCTCCCTTAGCCACAGCTTTGGATTGTGGCTCTCTCTCCTTGTTGCTGCTTTGATTGTAGGTCACATCACTGCAAAACTCCAAACTCTGGCTTTGTCTGTTGAGGTGGAGACACCCATTTGCCATCTCACACTGATCCCCTTAATCCCCCTTAATGGCTCATCACCAGGCTATCGCCTCACCAGGAGGCTAGCCTGGCTATTCCAAGAATTAGATGCCTTGATTAAATTCTAACACTCACTAGATCCAGGGATTGGGGAGTCTGGCACACAGCTTAACACCCAAAACTCATAACACTATGAAAGCTCACTTCTTGCACTGCTCCATAAAGAGGGTCAGAATCCTTGGGTGGCAACTGAAATGTTCAGTGAAACATCTTGCCTTCTGTTTGCATGATTTTGGCACTGATTCGAGGGTTTGTGCCAAGTGTGATAATAGCATCACACAGGGGGCTTATTGGAGTGAAGCAGACATTTCTTTCCTTTGAAAAATATGTGTGCGACTATTAGCCGCATCAAAGTTGCAGTCCTGTACATACTAACTGGGAAGAACTCCTATGAAACGGAGAGAAACTTATGATGCTTATAATTGTGCAGCACAGCTTAGGGTAATAGATGTTAGTAAGGCCCACTGAGTCAGATCATGGACCTGATCTGATCCCTAATTTACCCTTCTGGTCCTTGGGAGACTAGTAGGGAGGCTGAATTAATGTGGGGTGCTCTCTTCGGCAGAAGGCCTATATTTCTTTAAACATAGAGGGAGGAATTTATAACTGGTAGTTACTGTCCACCCCCCTTTCCCCATGCTTCATAGGGTGAAAGGAATCTGGATCAGTGCCTCAGATGGCGACCAGAGCATGTGGGAAGGAACATATGGAATAAAGTGGTTTTTTTGTCTGCCCCCCCCCCAAATAACTGGATCTGCTCAAGACTGTAATAATAGCAATGTTGGGCATGCTGCAGAGAATGTTTACGAGGTTGCAATTCTGTCATTCTCTTGGCTCCCTGGGCCAAAGCTGCTTAATTTCTTGCTCTGTTCAAGTCTGATTAGGGCTTTGCTGTAATTCTGGGTTGCTTAAGTAATGGATAACTAATCTGCAGGGCAATCCTGTACATGCCTATGCAGAGGTAAGCCGCCTTGAGTTCCGTAGGACTGATTTCCATCAGCGGAGCAGCTATTTTAGACTTGCTGGCCTTGCAGGGGTCCTACTCTTCAGATTGTCAAGGCGACTGCTTCCCTTCCTTTGAAATGTGGCAAGTCAACCCTGCTGCATTTGGAGGTTGTCCTGCTAACTCTGCTGAGTGTGGCCTTGAATGTCCGTTCCCTTGATGGCACCACTGACTCCCAGGCACACCTGTAAAGATCTACAGCCTAATCATTAGACTTGGCCCTTAGGGATAAACACTGAGTTGAGAGGAAATTCTAGAGCTGGGTGGGGCATAGGACAGTAGTGGCTGGTATAGTGGGGCAGAGTGGCTTATCCATCACGGCAGCTTAACTGGATGGGGCTGGGTGTGGCAGGGGTGGTGGTGAGTCTGTAATACACATTATCCACTCCTTACTGAAGCAAGCCAGAATTGCAACAAAAACCTAAGCAGCTCTGCGGCTCGGCCCTACTACGCCAGCCACTACTGGCATAGGTGGGCTTAGAACCGAGATTGTCTACTGCAAAAGCAAAGAGAGTGGACATAATGCTGGGATTGAGTGGATTAAAAATCAAAATGTCAGTAAATATGCAAGGAGTTCAGGAGTTCGGGGTCGTCTGGGATGACATAGGGAAGAAGGTCTCTTATATGGAGGGAGAGATCTCTTTGAGACCTGGGGTAGGCCAAGCCAAACAAAACTATATTTGCATAAATAAATAAAAGAATTCCCCCTTGATACCTTTCACAGTATTAGGGATGTATTAATCCAAATGCTCGGGATTAATTCTATTTTGGGTAAATGCACACCCTGTATCTAAATACACTTTTCCTGATGATCCTTCTGTGGAAAGAAGCATTAAAGAATGCAGTTAATCAGTTCCAGGATATTATTAATGTGGGAGTGAAGATGATATGCACACACATGTTTGCATAGAAAGAGAGATAAGGAAGAGGCAAGGCAGCCTGGGAAAACCTACAAGGCATATTCCCATAACCTTGTTCTCTTCTTCTCATCTTATGGTTTCTTTTTCCACCAGCTTCCTTCTGTTTCTCCCACCTCTTTGCAGCCAAGCAAGAGTAAGAAAGGAGCTTGGAACTTGACTTTCCACTCAAGTTGGGCTTTTTAAAGCACATCTTCGAAGCTTCCATCCTACCACATTCCCCACATGTCAACACTCTTCTTTTGTGGTCTAGAATGAAGATGGTCTGACCTGCCATGCCTAACAGTATGCTCTAAAATGTGTCCAGATGCTCATCTTTAACCATAATTTTGTGGGATGTAAACACAGGAGCAGTCAATGACAACATTCCTAGAGTGTACATGTTAGAACATGGGGAGGGATGTCTGTCTAGCAAGCAGGTAAACTTCCTGGGGACGGACTTCCTCCACATGTGACCAGAGGTGGGTGTGGCCTCACCTGTGCAGGTAAATGATAAAAGCACAGGGCAGGCAGCTATCTCTCTCTCTGCCATTTTTCTTTTGAAGAAGAAGCATCTAAAGATGCTCTCTTGGCTCTTAGCCAAGAGAGGAGGAAAGGACTATCTTGCTATAAGATAGATTCCGAATGCTTGTAACCTTTTTAAGCCTGTCTGCCTTCTGGGATCATATTGTGAACAGAACGTGAGTAAACTCTTTTATACTTTTATAAAGACTGTGTCGTGTCTTGTATTTTAAGAGGGAACAAAGGGGAAATTACCAGAGTAATTATTATAGAGGTTCTGGCGAACCTGTGCAAGCGTTACCGTTGCGAACTTAAAGGGGAATGTCTATAAACTCTGCTGATATTTTGGGAACTTGTTAGCACAAGTTGGATTAGGATATAATCTCACAATATATCCTCTCCTGCACCCCTGAACATTCCCACAAATTTCTCATTACGTCTAAACTGGAAAGCCATAGTTAGCAGCTTTGGAGCAAACCGGGATCTTAAACCACAGGTTTAAGTTAAAGATCCTGGCTTGTTGTTGTTGTTGTTTAGTTGTTTAGTCATGTCCGACTCTTCGTGACCCCATGGACCAGAGCACGGCAGGCACTCCTGTCTTCCACTGCCTCCCGCAGTTTGGTTAAACTCATGCTGGTAGCTCCGAGAACACTATCCAACCATCTCGTCCTTTGTCGTCCCCTTCTCCTTGTGCCCTCAAGGAGGATCCCCTTCATGGATCACTGCCTTGCCGTGGCGAAGGGGCTTGAATAACTCAGAGAAGCTATGAGCTATGCCGTGCAGGGCCACCCAAGATGGACAGGTCATAGTGGAGAGTTTTGACCAAACGTGATCCACCTGGAGCAGGAACCGGCAAGCCACTCCAGTATCCCTGCCAAGAAAACTCCATGGACAAAGGCAACAGGCATATAAAAGATCCTGGCTAGATTTGAATAAATATATGTTGTGTTTGTTTGTTTAGGTGGGGGTGAGTGGGAAGAGACAAATTAGACAGATTCATGGAGGAAAATGTTATCCCTGACTAGTAATCTGCTTCCACTGCTGAAGGCAGTATGCCTATGAAGAAAAGTTACTGGGAATCAGAAGTTGGAAGCTTGTGGCCACTGTGAGAACAGAATGCTGGACTAAATGGACCTTTGATCAGATTCTCCTTTTGTTGATATATTCTTAGGAAAGCAAACTGGGGTTCTTGCATTCTGTATTACTGAGCTATTTCCACCCAGCTTTCTCCTGACCTCCTCCTCAGTGCAGGCTATGCTGTCTGTAAAATACATGAAATACCACTAGTTTATGAAACCATAGTGCTCCCAACAGAATATTAAAACACGATAAAACATCAAACATTAAAAACTTCCCTAAACAGGGTTGCCTTCAGATGTCTTCTAGTTGTCAGATAGTTGTTTGCTTCCTTGACATTTGATGGGAGGGCGTTCCACAGGCCCTCGGAGCTGGACCTCAGTGTTTGGGGTGAACAATGGAGGTGGAGACACTCCTTCAGATATTCTGGGCTGAGGTTGTTTAGGGCTTTAAAGGTCATCACCAACACTTGGAATTGTGCTTGGAAACATACTGGGAGCCAGTGTAGGTCTTTCAAGACCGGTGTTATATGGTCTCGGTGGCCACTCCCAGTCACCGGTCTAGCTGTCGCATTCTGGATTAGTTGTAGTTTCCAGGTCACCTTCAAAGGTAGCCCCACGTAGAGCGCATTGCAGTAGTCCAAGCGGGAGATAACCAGAGCATGCACCACTCTGGTGAGACAGTCTGCGGGCAGGTAGGGTCTCAGCCTGTGTAGACAGCTGCCCTGGTCACAGAATTGACCTGTGCCTTTACACTTTACTGTGCATTCATGTGATGCGTATAATACATACCCAGCCCTATCAGAACAGTGACAAAAGTACACTGAATAATAAATCCGAAGACTAGCAGGAGCTCTATTTTATTGTTTAGGAAGCTTTGTCCTACTGAGTCGAGTCATTAGAGCAGGGGTCCTCAAACTACGGTCCGCGGGCCAGATCCAGGGCCCTGAACCACCTGCCCAGCAATTGCAGAACCCATCATCCACCTAAGAACCTTAGATCATCTAAGTCAACATTGTCTATACTGGTTGGTAGTGGCTCTCCAGGGTTCGGATGAGCCTTTCCAAGTCTTAGCTGGAGATGGAATTGGGAATTTCTGTATGCAAAGAGCGTGTTCTACCCCTGAGCTATGACCCTTTCTGGAGGTTTGGTTAGAAAACAATAAAACAAGAAGCTACAATTTGAATATTCTACTGCGGTTGAAGTGCAAGTGAAGTGACTGGAGAAATGAGTAAAAATGAATCATCTGTGAAATAATGCTTTTATTATGCTTCATTCCCTTTCCTTAAAATAGATATGTATGGTGTTTACATGTCCTTAAAACCTTTGCAGGGGATTTTCTGTGTTCTGCATAATGGTACTATTGTGAATAACTATTAGCACTAGAGCTATGGATCATCTAAATTCATCGATACATTCAAAAGATGAATCTAATATTGTATTAACAACTGACTTTTTAAGCAGGGTTGTGCCTCTTGAGAAGATGCCAAAAATAAATTGTGAATATGCTATGATTATTTTGCAGCCTGCCCACCATTCAAAAATATTGCGGCAGTGTCCTAAAAGAGAGCAAGATATAACTAGACAAGTATGAAACTCACTCCGAAACTGGTGGCAGAAGGTAGGAAAGGTGAAGCCCTGTGTGTTGTTATTATTATTAATAATAATTGAATGTATATACCACCCTATACTCAGGGGTCTTAATGTAAATAAAGAATAAGATACCGGAAATCTGACAGTTACTGGAGCTTCTTATTTCTTCAAGGAAGCGGGAATAATTCTCTTTCTTTCTTTCTTTCTTTCTTTCTTTCTTTCTTTCTTTCTTTCTCTCTTCTCTCTTCTCTCTTATCTCTCTCTTTCTCTCTTTCTCTTTCTTTCTTTCTCCCCCCCCCCCGAGAGCGTTTTCAATGTGCTACATTCTGTACCGTAGTAACAGCCACATCCCGGCCTCTGCAGGCTGTCCCACAGGAGAGTTGTGTAATGGTTACTATTCTTGGCTGAAAGTGGCTGGCTCACGTCAAGGGGATTGTCTGTCAGTGAAGCAAGGCAACATCCTGACGCGTGCTTACGTGTACTTATGCCTCTGCTTGTCAATAGAGACCCCTGCCTGTTCCAGCCATGGAGCTTGAAGTGGGAATTCATTTCTCGTCTAATGAAACAAGGCTGTTTACTTGGCCCTGCTAGTCTCCTCAGGCTCCTTACATTACAGCTTCTGTCTGTTCTTCTCATTCTCACCATGGAAATCCAATACACACCTATCTGTCTCCTGAGATATGCACATGCTCTTTTACAAATATTGACAGACTCGGAGAGCTGTGGCAATAAAAGACTGAACCGGGGTGAACCCCCTCCCAACATAATACCCAAGTTCCCCAAATGGCGTGCTACAGAGCAAGCAGAGGAACCATTTGCATCCATGGAAAATTAGTTTTTACTGCTGCTCTTGTTAATGAAAGCCATATCTGTTATGTTTAATTTTGCTTTCCTAAAGCCGTTTCTCAAAGTCTCTTGTTTCTCCATCTGTTGATGTGTAAGTCAATGAGCTTCTTTAATTTTCTTCCCTCCCATTTTTTTTTTTACAGTCAATTATCCTGTGGGTGCATAAAAGTAAGGAGGAGGAATAATAACAGAGCTCTGGGTTGTATTTTGTTAAGTGTGGCAACCTTTTTTTTTTAAAAAAATAAAAAGTCAATTTCTGAATTTAGGTTTTTTAAAAGCACACAATATTTATATTTATATTAAAAATAAGATATAAGAGAAAAAAACTACGTCGGCTCACCTTATCAATAGGTAAAGGACCCTTGACAGTTAAGTCCAGTCACGAACGACTCTGGGGTTGCGGCGCTCATCTCGCTTTACTGGCCGAGGGCGCCAGTGTTTGTCCGCAGCCAGTTTTTCCGGGTCATGTGGTCAACATGACTAAGCTGCTTCTGAAGAAACCTGAGCAGTGCATGGATATGCTGTTTACCTTCCCGTTGGAGCGGTACCTATTTATCTACTTGCACTTAGGGGTGCTTTCGAACTGCTAGGTGGGCAGGAGCTGGGACCAAGCAACGGAAGCTCACCCCATCATGGGGATTCAAACCGCCGACCTTCTGATCAGCAAGTCCTAGGCTCAGTGGTTTAGACCACAGTACATTAATCCTGATGTAAACACATATCTTAGTATAAGCAGGCCATTTGTCCAAATAGATATCCAAATAAGAGTGACAATTGTAAGATAAATGTTCAAATGTAGAAAAGGCAATAAAATTTTCTGAGTATTGGATGGTGGGTGCTTTTCTTTCTAACCTTGAAGTATAATCTTCATTTAAATGTCAAAATATGATGCAACATTGCTTTTTCTTGTTATTGTTAGAGCAGAATGCCAGGTGGAAACTTTCTGTTTTTATTATTATTTTCCTAGCCTCTCAGTTTTACAAAAGAACCTTTAGTGATTTTTAGATATTTTGCACTGTTGTAATTCTCTGTCTTGCATTGTATGATGGATTTATTCTTGCTGTTTTTTTTGTTGAGATAATTTGTATAGTTCAGCCTCCCCCAATCTGATGCCTTTCAAATCAACAGGGATAATGAGAGTTTTAGTGCAACAGCATCTGGAGGGAACACCATGCTGGAGAAGGTCCTGGTATAATGTGTAGTTTTCACTTTTACTGTAAACTGGCCAGAAAACTTTTTGTTATTGGATGGTGTATACGTATTGTAAATAAGTATTTCTGGTAGCATAATATCCACAACAAACCTTATTTTTCCCGGCCAATTTAAATGCATCTACAATCAATAATCTACAGCTGGCAAGAGCTTTGATACCAAGGCAACCAGAGGAAAAACAATTATATTTGTGTTGTCCATCATCAGAGTTTGAAACTTGGGGTGTTTCAAGATAGTTTTCATCTAGAGGTGCCTTCTCTGTACTACCATCTACCCCCAGTGACAGAATAAAGTCATTCTACCTCTCTTTTAAATCAGAACCAGTGAAGGCGGTGAAGGTCCTGTGTGAGTGTCTGGAGGCGGTTGGAGGATGGATGACGGCTAACAGATTGAGGTTGAATCCTGACAAGACAGAAGTACTGTTTTTGGGGGACAGGAGGCAGGCAGGTGTGGAGGATTCCCTGGTCCTGAATGGGGTAACTGTGCCCCTGAAGGACCAGGTGCGCAGCCTGGGAGTCATTTTGGACTCACAGCTGTCCATGGAGGCACAGGTCAAATCTGTGTCCAGGGCAGCTGTTTACCAGCTCCAACCCTATCTGCCTGTGGACTGTCTCGCCAGAGTGGTGCATGCTCTGGTTATCTCCCTCTTGGACTACTGCAATGCACTCTACGTGGGGCTACCTTTGAAGGTGACTCGGAAACTACAACTAATCCAGAATGCGGCAGCTAGACTGGTGACTGGGGGCGGCCGCCGAGACCATATAACACCGGTCTTGAAAGACCTACATTGGCTCCCAGTACGTTTCCGAGCACAATTCAAAGTGTTGGTGCTGACCTTTAAAGCCCTAAACGGCCTCGGTCCAGTATACCTGAAGGAGCGTCTCCGCCTCCATCGTTCTGCCCGGACGCGACCTCAGCGCCGAGGGCCTTCTGGCGGTTCCCTCATTGCGAGAAGCAAAGCTACAGGGAACCAGGCAGAGGGTCTTCTCGGTAGTGGCGCCCACCCTGTGGAACGCCCTTCCAGCAGATGTCAAAGCGATAAACAACTACCTGACATTCAGAAGACATCTTAAGGCAGCCCTGTTCAGGGAAGTTTTTAACGTGTGATATTTTACTGTATTTTTGGTTTCTATGGAAGCCACCCAGAGTGGCTGGGGAGGCCCAGCCAGATGGGCGGGGTATAAATAATAAATTATTATTATTATTATATATTCTTAAGTGTGCAACTCAGTTATGGAGCAGTTTTAACTGATTTAAATGTTGCATTATTACATTGTTGAAACATGCTCTGGGAGCTTATGGCAAGGGGCAGGTAGGAAATATTATAAATAAATAAATAAAATAAATGCTATTGTGCAAAGTGAGATGACCACCCAAGCAGCAAACAGTGTTGGTAGCTCTGTGATTTTTCTTCTAAGCCCTCTGGTCATTCTCGTCTGTTGAAGGACAGAACTTTGTATACTGCACAATACGTTATGACCATCCAAAATTGGCTGGGGTACAGTGGAAGACTGGCCCATGACAGGTATCAAAGGGAAATTTAGCTGTGAGCCCAGTTGGCTTCTGTATGTGGAATGGGAGCCATCTTGTCCTTAACCTCAGGGAGCAAAGACCTCACAGTGTCCCATGAATTGGATCCTCAGCAGATAGTCTTTTTTTTTAAGTATTAAGATTTAATCAACACAAATAAGTTAAAACTATGTACATTCACTTTTAATATTTACATACAACTTTATAAATAATATATCGATAATACAAGATAAGCTCTGTCATAGTTGGAAATATACCACACAAATATTTATTTTTGCATATTTATTATTCACCACATAGAGAAGTTTCCATGTTTGTCAATAACTATGCCAAATCTATTCTTCATATATTCAGTAAACAGAAACCAATTATTATAAAATTCTTATGACTTTCGTCTTCCACAACACTTTTTAGTAATTTCAGGAGCCTATTTGCTTTGCCAAATATTCCTTTATCGTAGATGGGGAACTGTTTCTCCATTTTTGTGTTACAGATATCTGTGCTGTATTTGTTAGATTTCATACAGACTCTTTCCCCTCCTCAAGTCTAATATCCAGATAACCCAACAGAACAGTCATGGGGGTCACATCATGAGTTCTGATAGATAAATCGTTATATCTACCAGTTTTCTCACAAAGGGCTTTATAACTGGGCAGTTCCAGCAGATATTTCCTAGGAATTAAAACTGGATGTTGCAGACTTTAAGCCACTTAGGGTTATCTAAATCCTCTCTGGAATATCTAAGATCCATTGGGGTATTCATTATAAAAACACACTCCCAGCCTTTCTAAAATACAACAACACATAAATTGGATTTCCATAGCAATTGAGTATTTGCTGGCAATAAAAGAATAGATTCCTCCTCTCTCTCTCTCCCTCTCTCTCTCTCTCTCTCTCTGTGTGTGTGTGTGTGTGTGTGAGAGAGAGAGAGAGAGAGAGAGAGAGAAAGAAAGGAAGGAAGGAAGGAAGGAAGGTAAGAAAGAAAGAAAGAAAATATAGAATTAATGTGTTCCAATCAGAGAAGCCAAACAATATTATCTACCTGAGGTGACAGTTCATGTGGTGCTGATAGCTATTTACAGGAGAGCTCTCGAGGAACAAAAAGAAAAGCAGAATTGTAGCGTCTTGAAGGTTAATTTATTCTGGCGTAAGCTATCACAGGCTAGCATCGCATATTCCATCAAATGCAAATAAGTTTTGCAAATAAGCCACATGTTAAAATTTCTTTTGTTGCTGTGTTAAGCAACTGCGAACCACATCCATAGACACACAATCTGCTCACAGATAATTCAGGAATATGCCCTGTAAGTGATGCACAGTGTGAACACCTTAATTGCTTCTAATGATATGCAACAACAATTTAGACTATAAAGTTCTGTTCAATCAATTTGAATGAATCCCTTCTGTCAAGTGACAGATCTATCACTTGCCATTACAGTCAAGTTCAGAAATGGCCAGTGTTTCTTCCCTAATTAGCAATGTTGTTTTGTTTCCTTCTATCTCTACTGATATATCTCCACTGCCCACTGTTGCTTTTGAGGTATGAATGCACCATGAGATGTTTCCTTTTCATCATTATCTCCTATCAGGTCACTGTTATTCTGGACATCTGGACAGCTCTGCAGCTTCTTTCACAAAGTTTCATTTGTTAGCTTGGCAAGTTTTATGTGGTAGTAAAGGGGTTTTACGCCCCCCCAAATCATTTCAAATGTGCAGAACTGGGGCAATAAGCCCCCATTTTCAAAGAAGAGGGAGGGAGATTTGCAAACTGGTCAAAATACCTGCCTTTAATTGGTTTCTGGAAGACAGTACAGAGAAAACAAATGGGGGAAAACAGTTATTGGAAGGACTGGGAAGGAAGGGATTAATATCTGTAAAGAAGTAAGATAAAGAAACTAGAAGATACTGAAAAATGTTTTGAATTACCAAGGAAGAAAGGTGGAAGAGATGCACGGCTGTGGCTTTTGGCAGCAGCCATGTGGCATGGATCTCCTGTAAATATATCGCTCTGAGCTGGCCCTACCATTAGGAAGGGTGAGGCAGTTGCCTCAGGCAGCAGATGCTGCAGGGAGGGAAATGGCACAAAGGTGTTAGAAGATGGAGCTGAGTGAACCATGTATCGTGCTCAGTGACCCCTAATTTAGTTTGCTACCTTCAGCTGTGCAGATTACTGTCCCATCCAATTCAACTGCCAGTCTAGTCATCTTCTGCAAGTGGAAGGGGAGGGGAATATTGTCTTGGACAGTTCACTGGTAGCTCTACTTCTGCTAGACCAGAAATAGGAAACCTCAGGACCAGGGGACCAATGTGCACCCCCTGTTTCTTGACCTGGCCCTCGGGGCTCTACCAAGGTAGCACACCTTCACCAGTTCTGCTTCGCACCCTGCGGGCTCCTGTCTGTCAGTTCATATTCAGTGGTTTCTCAGTCTCCTGCAGGAGGCTCAGGGCCCTGAACCTGGTCCAAAACCTTAGCTGGAGATTCCCATAGTTTTTGATTTGTGATGGCTGCTGCACTCTGAGGCCACTGGGACACACGATGTTCTACACCTGATGTCAGAGGCAGTATGCCCATGAATGCCATCTGCTAGGAATCACAGGCTTCTCATAGGCTGGCCAATGTGAGGACAGAATGCTGGACTACATGGGAAGATGCAGATTGCCATATGACCGGAGAAGTGGAATAATGGTGTGGGCGACTAGCAGTAGCAACTCTGAGCTTGCAGTAATCCCATGAATGGCTCTGCCACCAACCTGTAAATGTGAGGTACATGTAAATGTGAGCGGCTTCTGTATTATATTAGAGAAAGCTCAGTTTTGAAGTGGATTAAGATTTCCACTTTAGCCTCCTCCCTCACTGTCATCACCATCTCATTTCCAGCTGTTTGGAACTTGAAGCAGCTTCCCTGGCCCAGTTTCTTTTTAGATGTGAAATTTGCTTGAAAGCTTGAGCAAATATAAATCAGCCATTTTCCCAAAAGAGCCAAGGGAAACTGAAATAAATACGTTTTGCCTTTCAAAAAGAAAAACATATAATAATCCCGAATTTTCTTTTTAGCCTAGCCATAGCCAAACCAGCTGGAAATACATTACAATTTCGCAGATAAATAGACTTCACTGAAATGAATGCCTTTTTTCTGCTCTAGGAAAGTCTATTTTGATCTGTCTGCATCTGGTTCTCTTTGCAACTGCACACTGAGCATGTACAGTACTTTTCCTTCTCTCACCATCTAAAACAGCTAAAGAAGGTTTAGCCACACATGTGCTTTAGGTTGCAAATCCTAAACTCGTTTACCTGGGAGTAACTTTATCTCGTCCCACTGCTTTCCCCGGGGAAAACTGCTCTTTAGTGCTCAATCAGAGCAAACAGCAATTCAGGTTTATTATGGATTAACTCTTGCTCCAGTTTAGCACCAAAGAACAAGTTTTTCCTAGGAAAGGAACAGGGCAAGTGGAAAATCGCTTGGACCCACGCCTAGAAACTGCAGATGAAGTTGAAAACCGCTCAGACTTGTGCTATCTAGGCATGGGACAAATGGAAGTGTGGACAATTCCTTGAATCCAATGGGACATGCATCTGAGTAGAAGAAGAAGAAGAAGAGTTTGGATTTGATATCCCGCCTTTCACTCCCCTTCAGGAGTCTCAAAGCGGCTAACATTCTCCTTTCCCTTCCTCCCCCACAACAAACACTCTGTGAGGTAAGTGGGGCTGAGAGACTTCAAAGAAGTGTGACTGGCCCAAGGTCACCCAGCAGCTGCATGTGGAGGAGTGGAGACTCGAACCCGGTTCCCCAGATTACAAGACTACCGCTCTTAACCACTACACCACACTGGCTCCTTAGACATGTACAGGCTTGATTGCACCATTGGCCTCTGCTTTTCATCATGCTTCATCTAAGACCAGGCAGGGAAATGTCAGGCCTGGAGGCTGGTGGGAGCCATCAGAAAGGCCTCAACTGGGCATTTTGAGGAGGTGGCAGGGCTGAGCTGGCCAGGAATCTGCAGGATCTCAAGCCAGCCTCACGGTCATCAGCCTGGATCAATCCTGATACTCCTGCTCCTCTTTCCACTGTGGCCAGTGTAGCAACAGGCCGGTGGTCAAGACAGCAACCTCACCTCTCTGCAAAGCCCCACTGGGGTGCTGTACATTGAATCTACAAACTGAAATGTTCAGTCCTACTATAAAGTAACAATCTGGTATTATAATTGCTTTGCATACATCCTTGAGGATTCTTTACCAGGAATAGTAGAACTATGACTGTTCATCTCGCCTTCCCCTAAACGGGCAGCCTCCAGATGTTTGGATGACAACTCCCAAGAGCGCCAGTCAGCATATCTCAAGGTTGGGAGCTGCAGTACATTTGAAGGGCGCCAGGTTCAGCCTATCTCAAAGAAACAGCTGAATCTGAAGGTGCCCAGAGACAGAGAAAAAGCCATGTGCTATCAGCATGGAAAGCCCCCAAGATGAAGATGGAATGAAAATACTGGATGCCTAATTTACAGAGCCAAAGAATAAGGGCCATGGCAGACGCATTAAAAATAATGAATGAAAGTAAATTATCTCCACCCTGTTTCCCATTCTAATAATAGAGGCACAAGAGGACCTTAATGTCTTTAAAAGGCAATATATTTAAAACTGGCCCCTATGCATTATTAATGTGTGAAGCTCATTGCCATAAGATAGCAGAGGCCAAAAGAGCTCTGTTAAATTCAAGAGACGACTGAACATTTGGATGCACAGCAAAGCCATTCCCCCTTCACTACGCAATGAATGCTCAGACTTGGACCGTGCAAGCCTCCCCATAGCATCTCTTATTGGCTCTAATTGTTGGGTATCCACAACTATCTCTCTAGCTCAGTATTGTTTTCACTGACTGGCAGAGGCTGTCCAGGATTTCAAGCAAGGGACATTCCCAGCCCTTCCTGGAGATGACGGGGGCTACTAATCTGAGAGGGATCAACCAGCATAGACTGAACTGATGCAGGTTGACCAGGCTGTGCAAATGGAAAAGTATTTGCCTGCTTCTAGAATCCTTCCTGCGCTCCTGGACAAGACCAACTTAATCATTTGGCAGCGTAAGATGGCTGCCTCTGGTGGCAGATGGTGGGGAACAGCAGTGAGATGACTGAGCTATGTGGTTTGCCCTGAACGCCCCCCCCCAAGTTAGCCTGCAGTGCAAGACACTGACCCATTGCCAGAGCTGAAGAAAGATTTGGTTTACTCTGTGCAAGAAACAAGAGGAGAGGTTATGTTTTGTCCTTTGCTCCCGAGGCAGCCAACTGGCTTGAGTTGCCCTGTGCACATACAGCTTTGGAACCAGCAGTGCCACTGTCTTCAAGCTTCTCAATGGGAACATAGACCAGGTATTCCACTGGCCATATTCACAGATACAAGCAGATGCCATAGACCAGGGGTGGCTAACCTACTATCCTCCAGATGTTGTTTGACCACTATCTGGGGACTGGTGGAAGCTGGAATCCAGTGGCCTTTTGGAGGGCCACTTCTGTCATAGATAAAGCAACCGCCCAACCCGCACATAAAAGGCAGTGCATGTGTGAAGGTTGAAGGTGAGGCCAGTGGGTACAACCTCATTTCCTTTTCCACATGTGTCTGGAGGCAAATGGTACCGGAAGCTTAGGGTTTAAGCCTCTATAAGGGATTTAGTAACAGTCCACCTTCATCCTAGCCATTGTAAATCAAAGATGGGATTGCACTGCAATTTGTTTTTTTTTTTAATGAAACAGTCAGATACTTAAATCAACATAGTTACAAAAATGGGCAAAGATATCAATCCTAAGTGAAATACATTTCAGAAACATTGCCCAGGACGCTTTGGCATTAAAATCAATGGGATGAAACTAAAATTTTACTTTGTATACTAAACATCCTGCATACCCACTCACGCTGAATTAATAGCATATGTTACAAAGACTTTCCTGGGAAATGAGAAGCGGAATAAAGGCTTTCTGCAAATCTCTCTCTCTCTCTCTGTCCCCATTCCCCATTTCTCCCCAAATGTGCTCAGTGTGTGTACAGCTGTGGCCTGCCTTGGGGGACTGCGTCATTGTTTTAAACTGCTGTTCTAATGCCGCCGTTGAACGGCACCATTCCAAAGGCTTTGCCCCCACCCTGCACACAAGGCTTCTTTTCCCCCCCTCTGGAGCAGAGGGAAGGAGGTTTTATCACCAATTCTGGCATATAAGGCGCCTCTTAGTGAAATTCTTCTCGGGTGGTTAAGCCATTCCGAGCAAGGCTGCAGCAGCTTCTGCTCTGGTAAGAAAATGTGACCTAGTTAAAGCCAGAGGTTTTTATTTTTTATTTTTTTGGAAGATGATGAAATGGAAGTGACTTGTGCTCTTGCTGAAATTTGACACTCAATACAGGGCACTGAATTCCTTCCCTGCCAAATATGTGTGTGTGTGTATTTGGGAATATATTGCCATGGAAACCACTTATCCCACCCCTCACTGATCAAGAGCATCACTGCATTCAAAGGAAGAATTGTAAGATGCCCTTTCCCTTATCCCCTTGGTCCTCTCCCTCCGCCCCACCTCTCTTTACTCTGCTCCATGAAATCGAATTAAAGGGTGAAATGAATTTTGGAGCTGCTGCCAGAGCCTGGGAAATGTCCATGCTTGGGAAAAGGTTTCTTTACCCATCGCTGACGGTAGCAAACTAACTTGGTCCTGGCTGAAGCAAAGCAGTTCTTCACGTCATACTTTGTTGAGCGGTGAATTCAGCATGCAGCGATGTTAGCTCCTGGCTTCAAACTGTAAAGGTTGGGAGGGCTTGATTCTCACTTATTTTAGTGTTGCTTCATTCACAATAATCCTGAAAAGTTCGTTCCTAAGCAGACTGCTCTGTTCCTTGTCTCTCAACCCCACCTCCCCAATTAACATGCAAGGCTTTTCTTGTGGTGGCAGGAGCTGAAAGAATAAAGAAAGATGACGTTACTGGCCAGGATTCACCCTAGGGGGCTGCACAGACCACCAGATTTGGTTCAGACACCAACTTGGCACTTTGAAAAACAGCCTGGCACTTTGAAAAACAGTACTTTGGATGCTGCCTGATTAAGTTCAGGTCCAAATCTGAATCCCGATTCAGCAAAACAAAGCTTCATGTATTCCCCATTATGGGGAAATAAGTGGGGGGGGGAGTATCGTTTTCCCCACATGTCTGCACAGTTTTTTTAAACATCTGAGTTGCCCTTTCAGGTTTGCATTTTGGTTCAGGGCATGTCAGAAGGATCCTACTTTGGTCTGTGCAAGCCCTAGGGGTTGTGCACACCCCCTAGTTGCAGGTGTTTGCAACATGCCATTTTTTGCAGGAAACAGAGAGGTTCTTTGCCAGATGTTAATGATCCACATATATATCTAGAGAATATTCAACACAAAAATTTACAATGGAGAATTCTTTTTGGACCTAGTTCACACACTTCATAGGGAAAGTCTCCATGTTGCAGTGATTAATGTTTGACTGAGAATTCTACCCAAACACAGGTACTGAAAAAGCAGAGTGTCATAGCTTTGTTTCATGTTTAGTGATCCGCTGTAAGACTTAAATCATTTTTGGCAGTACTACTGCCTAGCTCAGTATTTTGCATTGTATAAAGGAGCATTTATAATCCTTTACATTTGTCTTTGTCAAGTTCCATTTTGTCATAATTATTCCTTCTCTAGTTTATGGAGCTCATTTTGAACTGTAGCCTACCCTCTTCTATCTTTGCCAGTCTCTTCAATAAGTTTACAAAACAGCCAACAGTTTCAACAAGTTTACGAAACCTATTTCCAAGCCATTAAGGAAGGTGCTGAACAATGTGGGACTTTGGACTGATTCCTTTGGATACTCGTTTTGAATCTGATGTCAGTTTGTGTCTCAGCTAAATGTGCCTCCACCTTCATTCTAGCCCACATTCCCTGAGCCTTTATAGAGATGAGAAAAGCCTTGCTAAAGCTTAGGTATATGATGCCTCTTATATTACATAGTCAGATCCATTTCATGATTCTCCAACTTTTTGCTCGTTCTTAGAAATTGCACTCTTTAGGGCCATCAGACAATTTACTTCGGTAAGTGCCAGGGACCTTCACTCATGTATTACAAAAGGTGAGGGGCCACCACCTATGAGACCCTCAAAACCTGGAGTCAGGCCTGTATTGGAGTCTGGCCCTTCTGTCATTTTATCTTCCTTTTCCACACTATTCCTGCACTATCAACATTAGGGGCAATATCTGGTGAAGTAGTTCCATTGCTCAAGAACTTCTGGCTTTGCAACTGAACTTCCCCTCCTTCTCCCTGAGTATGGTTTCAAACTGGATCGGGGAACCAAATGTTGAGATTCCTGCATTGCAGGAGGTTGGACTAGATGATCCTTGAAGTTCCTTTGAACTCTACAGATCAGATTAGGGGAGTGCGTGGAGGGGAAGGGGGGGACTTTCCATTGCACAAAAACAGAAATCCTTGCACTAATGAAGCTCTTTTGTTAGCAGCTCTGAGATTTGCATAGACTGTTTCCTTCAGAATCTGTGCAAGCGTCACCAGGCCCCGGTGGATTCGGTTCATTCCACCGCTTGACGCATTCTCTTTGTAGACGCGGGAACAAAATCTATGTCGAGTGGCTCAGCTTTCTTTGCAGCAGCTGCCATCTCTTCCTTTCTGAGTGGAATAGAAGGGTGTGCCTCTGGCCCTCACTTTTGAAATGTCTCTGCACCATCTGCCTTATCTCACAGGGGCATAGGAGGGGAAAATGCAGTCAAGGAGCTGCAAGAATATAAGAGGGGCCTTGTTGTGTCTAATCTCAAGTCCACGTAGTCCAGCACCTGTTTCCCACAGTGGCCAACCAGATGTTCCTGGAAAGCTGACAAGCTCCTGCTTTCCCCAGCAAGTGGTATTCAGTGCCATAGTGCCATAGTGCCCTATCACTTCCTTATGTAAAGATCAGCCTCATTGTCTTTTGTTTTCTTTTATACAGATGGAGGAAAGGGCAATTTAAGTCTGGATCACAAACAAGGATAAAGAGCAATGATTGCATCACTATACTGCTTGTTTCCTGCCAGAGGTGGCAGCTTCACAGGAAGAAATTCAACAGGTGCAGCCTTTGCTCTTACCACATATCCCTGCTAGGAAGAAGCATCACCTGATGAATTTGTGCCTGTTGTGCATCCAGAAGCACTGAGCTTCTGGCACAGACAGCTCTAGTTGCTCTTGTCATTGTCCATTCATGATGACGAATGTGGACAGGATCAGGCAGGAAAAGGGTCGGTTCTGTTAGCTGTAAATTTGCCCCCTGCTACTGTCTTTCTGTGATGATTCAAGAACCCCATTGCACTGGTATATTAGCTAACAACTGTGCTAAATTTTAAAACGTGGGAAACATTACTTGCTTGTACTTTAATAAGATTAACATTGCTGCAATTTTGGAACAGGATTTCTTTTTAAGGTAGATGTCCATGTGAATTGGATGAAATAGACCTAGTGTGTTATGTGTTGACATGTCTGCTATATTAAGCTTTGAAAGAAATTGCTTGATCTGCTAGTTAAATATTTAAATAGGTGGTCTGCAAAAGGGGGGAACTCCTCTGGTTATTAAGCCATGATTCATCCGTTGTAATAGACCGTGCTGGGATGTTTTATACGTTCAGCAAAAAATAGAGGACCCCACAGATGTAGTTGGCTCTTTATTTCTTTAACCTAACATTATACTGTGCAGGAATTCTTTAAAATTTTCTTTTAAAGTTCATTTTAATGCCTTTTGAATTTTGGCAAAAGACCAACAAAAACATGTATCAAGAGTTCCATTAAAAATGGTGTTCCACAAAACAAATGCACCAAAATTTATCATTGTGTTTAATGCTAATATAACATTGTGAGAGACATAACAACAATAACAAATAAACAAGAAGAGCAATAGAGAAATTGGCAACTCATTTCCATCATTGATCAATATGGAAAGGAAGACGATGGAGACTGTGGTCCTAACATATGATCCTCACTAGCAAAGTTTAATTGACAGGTGAACTGTGTTGTGATACTGCATGTAAAGGAAACAACTGCACAGCAAAACTGACTATTGCCTCCTCTGACTATTTCTAGTCAGGCAAATATCTGGTACACACCCAAGAGAACTTGTGAGGTGAGGGGTGGCTGAGTGGGAATGAGACGCCAGTCACCCAAATCCACCTTGCATAGCAAAAGTAATTCCACTAATTTACTGTTCTGGAATGCAAAGATCACAATGGGGAATGGGGAATAGGGAGACTTCCAGCTCCTGCTTGAGATGTGCCAGCAACAACTGCCTCATGTCTCCAGTGCTGAAATGCTGCCCTGGATTCTACAGTTGTAGAATTGACTTAACTAGATGCACTACAATGGATTTTGCTGC
Organism: Podarcis filfolensis; assembly: GCF_964270895.1. Taxonomy (NCBI): domain Eukaryota; kingdom Metazoa; phylum Chordata; class Lepidosauria; order Squamata; family Lacertidae; genus Podarcis; species Podarcis filfolensis. The sequence goes on along the minus strand of NC_139607.1, from coordinate 64,177,776 downwards.
TTCTTGAATTGCCATGTGCAAGAAGCTTCTTTGGGGAGGCCCAAGGAGCAGAACACTAGCAGGTGCAAATGCATCTTCCTCCATTTAGCTGATAAGAACTCCGGCGCTGATGCATGTCTATATACCCAAGGGTCTATTCTCCCTTCTTCGCCTGAGAGATTTATGCAAGCATCTTCCATTAACGCTAATGGGCATTGCTTATGTAAAGCTCCTGGGCACTGAGATGAGCTGTCTTGACTGAGGTTTTTGAGAGAAGCCCCTTAGGATAACTGGAGAGAGAGATTGCAAAAGCACAGTGTCTGGTTGGGAAAACGGCAGCATTTTGGAGACAAATTTGACTTGCAGAATGAAAGCAAAGACCAATTTTAGTGCTGTAGCCTTTACAAAAAGACACAGAGAGGAAGTAAACAACAACAACAACAACTCAAAGCTGATACATTCATTTTATATTATTGCTGAGTCCCATCCAGTGAGATTGCACCATCAGCCAGACCAAGAGGGAGGGATATATTTAACTGAGTTTAATGTACCTAGGTGTGAATTTTTCTTTTTCTTACCCTGAGCCAGAATCTGTTTTTAGTGTCAGGGCTCAGCCCTGGGACATGTGAGGCAATCCTGAAGGTTTTCCCTTGAGCACGTGCAGAGGGCTTTCCTCTCAGTAATCAGTAAAAAGAAGAATGAGCTTCCACATATCTGGGTTAAGCTGTAAAGATGGCAAAGGCTTTCAGGCAGCCTTGAGAGCCAGCACCTGGAAGTAATGCACTATTCACTAGTGAAAGTGTGTCAAATGAAACCTAGATATGCAGATTTGCAAGGTGTCAGGGCTGGAGTCAGACGCAGGTGAATGAGCGAGTAGCAGTGTTTGTCTGAGAAGATAACTTTTTATTCAAATAAATGGCATATGATCAGCAACACTTCCCAGTAAGTCTTGCCCCTACAGAGCAGTTGTCAGGACTTCACCTTCTACCCCCTCTAAGGATCCTCCTCTGCCAGAAGGAGAGGCAGGCTCCCTGCATTCTTCTGCAGCATCTTGGCCTTCCTACTCTGCTTCCGCCAGTGAGTTGGAACTGTTCCCAGCCACAGGCTCTCCCTCTTCACAAAATCCTGTTGCCCCCTCAGCATTCAACACTTCCTCCCACTCTTCTCCCCCTGACCTCTCCTCTGTGTCCCTCCACCAATCCCTTAGCTGTGAGCCTTCCTCCTCTGGGGTTTCCCTTGGGGGTTCCCCGGCTGGTGCCTCCCATCCAGCCAGGCCCTGTCCATGCTCTAACCAACTGATTCAACCAATCCATGGAGGTAAAGGCTATCAAAGGCTTTGCCTCCACAACCAGAGGCTAGTTGAATACTAGTTGCTGGGAACTGCAGGAAGTGAGCATGGTGTTGTCATTGGATCCTGATTGTGGGCATCTGGTTGGGCACTGGGAGGACAGAATTCTGGACCAGATGAGGCACTGATGTGATCCAGCAGGCTCTTCTTGTGTACATGTTGTGGCATCCATTGGCGTTTCTGAATTTGCTTGTGCATAGAAGCCTGAACAGAGTGGCATTCAAACTTGTATGAATGGTTGTGTGGAGAGGAAGTTGGTTGTTTATGCTGGCAACTGTCTCCTTCCCCCATGTCCACATATTTGATGTCTCCTCAGTGCATGAGCCTGTGTGTGTAGACTTTGCAAGTATGATCAGTGCCTTCCACTTTTGCAGGAAATGGTACTATCAGAGCCTATACACATTCTGCCTCTCAAATGAAGAAGAAGAAGAAGAAGAAGAAGAAGAAGAAGAAGAAGAAGAAGAAGAAGAAGAAGAAGAAGTTATTGCTCAAACTTTCAAGGTATCTTACAAACAGAAAACTCTTCCATGCATCAAGTTTTTGGATATTAGTCAGTCTACTAAGGCTGTGGATTTTCCCTTCAATCTTGCCAAAAAGTGAAGAAGTTAAAGGCAATTGTTGTTGTTCTTCATTCTAATCAACGGAGAAGTCATCTAAACTTTTGGAAAATGAACCAAAGCAAAGTTTTGATTCAAATGTTCACCAAAGTGTAAAATCAGTCCAAAACACCAAAATGAGAAGACCCACTATCCAAAACAACAAAGCAAGTTCCAGACCACAGCCTTCCCTGAAGAGGTACATGTATAGGCCACTTGCAGATGGCTCCTCAAGCAGTTTAAGTATGAATTGGGGATGGCAGGGGCGCATAAAGCTGTAATATGAGTCCTATGCTTAGGAATGGAATTTTATTATATAACTGTTTGACAAGGCAAAATGTACAGCCATCTCTGTGCTGCTCTCCTTAATGATCCAGACCAGACCAATGTTTTCTTCTTTGTTGGGAATCTCTTGAGTGTGTGACTCAATGGAAAATTTGACTGTCCTGGACACAGTTAGTTTAAGCACGCTGCAAGCATTCGATAAATCCTGATGGCTTCACATACAGTATAAACCAATTGATGTGCGTGGTTATTAGTCATGAAGTTGAATAGTAAAGTATGTGTTGTAAGTGAGGGTATGGATATGGATATGTGTGTGTGCTGAAATCTCTATAGGCCTAAACAAGCAATGTGTAACAAGAATGCTTAGATGCTTATCTTAGTATTTGAACAACACTTAATTAATGTCTTCTTACAAATTCTCCATGATGATTCCTAGCTCTCTTAAACTCAGCACCCATCAAAAGCATATGTTTTCACCCTGAAGTGCCCCAGACATGTTTTAAAGCAGGCATGTCCAACAGGTAGATCGTGATCTACTGGTAGATCACTGGACGTCTGTGGTAGATCACCGGCAGATCAGTGGCTCCCCCAAACAAGCCCAACTACTTTGGCTCCCCTAAAAAAAAGCTCAACCTGAACCCCCCAAAAGAGGGCTTTCCTTCCCAAAAAAGCTCAACAACTTTGACCTGAACCCCCAGATCACTGCCAGTCTTTGTGAGTAGATCACAGTCTCTTGGGAGTTGGCTACCCCTGTTTCAAAGGATGTTCATCTAGCACAGAATTCGGATGTCTGAGGACAGTGTGGGATGAAATGCCTCGCCTCTTTTTAAAAATAAAAAGAGAGTATATATAAAAATTTAATGGGACCTGTTTTTCATTCTTCTGAGTAAAAGAGGACAGTTTTAATCTGCTGCCTGCAATGCCATGGTTTGGAATCATTTTACCTCTAATGAGAGTTCGTCATGTTTAGAAGGAACCCTAACAAGTGTCTTGTCCTTCATGGACATGTTTCTCTCCATGCTCACTTTCCTTTTAATCTGGGAAGGAGGGCAAGCCATTTTCTGGGAGTTCCCTGCATCAGTTATCTGTCCCCAATAAACTTAAAACTGTGCCTTGTTGTAGTCTGAGCACATGATATGTTTTCCACTGAAGTGAACTCATTTTTAAGACTCTGAGAGGTCAGGTAGGTGTGAGTGAGTGTTTGAGTCCCTCCCTTCTTACTCACTGTATTTTATGTCAGTGTCCTTTCCCTCTGAGTTGAATTTACTATTTCTCAGACTTGACTACATGTGGATCCAAGGGTGTTTCTTTCATCAATGTGTCATCAATTGCATTGTGCTTTTCAGAGTAGAAGAGAGCAAGCTCCTGCACTGAGAAGCTTGCAATCTAAAATTTCACACAGTTAAAAAGGGTGGTGAAAGGAAGCAGGGGTCAACACAAGTTTCAGTAGTCAACATGTGTTTAGGCTTGATTATAAGTCCAGCGGCAGGAGAGCCCAGATGTGGAACTTGTGGCCCTCCAGATATTATGGGACTCCCAGATCCCATTAGTCCCAGCCAGCATAGTCAGTGGTCAAGAAATGGAATCCAACAAAATTGTGTATATTAGGAGAAATTTGCACTAAAATGCAATGATGACAAACTGATGTGGAAATGGGAAGAATTGAATTTAAGTGAAATAAGAAACAGAGGGAACCAAAACAGGCAAATTGGCTCATCCCTATACACAATGAGGGACATCCAAGCATTGCATCTCTATGCAATAGGTTTATGGTTGCTGTGCCCTTTAGTTGCGCTTATTGAGAGCCGAGTGGGAGGCAGAATCCATTTTTCTCCTTGGCCATGCACTGTGTTTTCCATCTGACAGGCACTCCTTTTTTCTTTTTAAAATCTTAACCTGTCCAGACACACTAATGAGGCATCTGTAGGATATGACATAGAGGGAGAAAAGCTAAGGGAGATGGAAGACAAAACGACATCACTTTGCAAGCATCAGAACTGGTAAAAAATTCATCTTAGAGATGTTTCTGTGCCAAAGAAATTTCACCAAACCACTTCTCTGAATCATGAAACAGATGGGTAATGTTTTCAAAAGTGTAAGCGGAATTCAAACTTTTGTGGGGCAATATCTAATCTAGAAGTACAAATATAAGGATGGATGATGTAGATGGTGCTGCTTTTAGAGTACGTGTCTCATCTCACAGACTCCTCTCTCCCTGTTTTGCTCTGCACTGCACTGTGAAAGGGGCACACATCAGGGATCCCTGCCTCTTAAGCAGCTTCCAAAATGTGCTGCTATATTTCTGTTTCGGGTTTTTTATTGTTTTATATTCAATTGTACTATAGGTTTGTTTTATATTGCATTGCATTGCATTGTATTATACGGCAGTTTCTCAGTTTTGTTGTTTGCCATATAAACATATTGCATTTGTTGTATCTCTCAGCCCTACTCACCCCACAGAGTGTTTGTTGTGGGGAAGGAAGGGAAAAGAGAATGTTAGCTCCTTTGAGACTCTTTTGGGTAGTGATAAAGCAGGATATCAAATCCAAACTCTTCTCTTCTTGATCACAGGAACCACAATCACCAAACAAACAAACAGGGCTAAGGAATGGCGGAGTTCAATATCACATAAGGCAGCATGGGCTGCTTTCACAACAGGCAGACTTCCTTTTGGGGGGATTATTTTCTGTTACTGTAGAATCATTCTCTACTTGTTAGGAAATAATGTTAGCAGAGTCACAGAAACACGCTGCTGGTTTCTTTTCAGGGGCACACTAGGTAAAATCAGCTTATATAGACTAGACCATGTGTTTCTGGATGTTTTGCTTTTTTTAAAAAAAGTTATTTGAGCACACTGTAACACAGGCTTCCTCAGCCTCGGCCCTCCAGATGTTTTTGGCCTACAACTCCCATGATCCCTAGCTAGCAGGACCAGTGGTCAGGGATGATGGGAACTGTAGTCTCAAAACATCTGGAGGGCCGAGGTTGAGGAAGCCTGTTGTAATATCTTGAAGGAAATCAGAGGAATACATTCAACCTGCCCAGGAGCTTGTAGAGGACTTTAGGCTTGTCTTTCTGGGTGTATGAATGTCAATGTCAAGCCACATGGCCTAGCTTGTGACAGGACAGGGGCACAGAATCTGAATATGACATGGAGCAATCTGCATATGGGCCTGAGGCGTGGGCATGAAAAGAAGGGAAGACAATGCGGAGACCTCACAGCTGCCTTCAAGTATCTGTAGATGATGGAGCAGACTTGTCCTCTCTTGCCACAGAGAGCAGGACTAGAACCAATGGGTGGAAACGACAGGGAAGCAGATTTTGCTGGAACATTAGGAGAAGCTTCCTGACAGGAAGGGTTATTTGACACTGGAACAGATTTGCCTTGGGAGGGGGTGGGCTTTTTTTTGCTGGAGGTGTTGAATCAGAGGCTGGATGGCTGCCTGCCAGGGATGGTGTAGTTGCGTCTTGATTTGCAGATTTTTGCATTGAGCAGAGGGCTGGACTGGATGACCTCCTGAGATCTCTTTCAACTCTGCAACTCTATGTCTTTTTCTTATTTATCAGTTCATGCAATTACAAGACCTTTATTTCCTAAGTTTTCGCAGCTATTCCTCTTAACTGCCAATCCAGCTGTTTTGAGAGAATGATTGCCATGGAAACGGAGATAATCTCTATTTCGTTACTTACACATTTATATGTGTAATTGCAGATGCATCCTCCTCTTTGTTTTCAGCTTTGCAGCATCCAGTGGATCATTTCATGAACATGCCTTAGAGCAAATCTTCCAATGGAAAGCTGCCTCATGAAGCAGAACGCGTTCCAGCCTTCTCCCTATGAAATGAAAGCGGAGACCCCTCTTCTTCCAGAGAGGGAGCTGTGATAACCTTGTAGCAACTTGGCTATAAGAGCTTTCCAATAAAGGAAGGGACAGTATCCTCTACAGCGGAGAAAGACCTGCCAATATCCTGAGGGTTTATATTACTCCATCTCAGATGCAAATGCCTCTGTATGAATTCCTGATCTTCCTTTCTGGCTCCTTTCTTGGCTCTGTAAAAGACCGTTTTGCCAAAATTTCTCTCTAGGATGATGACATATTTAACCCCTTCAAACATTTTATTGAATGAGAGCACCATTCCTTGTCCACAGAATAGCCATATTCTGTTTACGACAGAATGACATTTCCAAACCCATCTGATAGAAGTAAAAAAACCAAACCCAATCCTAGTTGTGGACAGCTCTAAGGTAGACCAGTGCCAAATATCCCATGGTCTCAGAAGAAATAATGGGCAATTAATCATTGTTATTTCCTTGCCACCCCACCCCCCAACATCTGAGGAAACTGCTAGGATTCCTCACTTCATTACATTGGTTCACATGTAGTACTCATGCTTTAGTGTTACATGCGTGCACTAGAACGTAGTTAGAAAAGTTTCACATCTGTGACATGCACATTAATGAGAGTAATTTTTCTTCACATCTGTTGAATCTCCTTTTTCAGTAGTTTTGCTTTGCAGATATACTGTGTTTACATGCATTTGTTTCAATAAAATTTAATGCATTATCAAACATGTAGAATAGCACATGCCCCATAGTGTACCATTAGACCTTTTTTCCCTTCTAAATTTAAGTTAGGAAAATGATTACACTGCATGTCACTTACCACAGCTTTTCCACAGCTATTGTTACCTTCCCATTTCACTTTCATGTCATGAAAATTCCCATTCATGTCTTCACCACGAGTCCAATCTTACTTTACAGATTCCTTTCCCTAGGTAAGCTAGATACTTCCTTTCCTAGAGGGCCCTTTTGTTAATGAGACATCCCATATTGCCCATTATGACATAATTTAAATCAGGGGTTCCAAAGCTGTGGTGTGTGCACTTCATTCAGGAACTCTGTGGCATTTCTGTAGATATGTGGCTGGAGAGAGGAAGCAGAACATCCATCGCATTAAACATTCATACTGATTTTTAACTGTGTTTTTATTGCTTCATTTATTCCTTACATTGTATTTTATTGTATTACAATTTGAATTCCATGAAATTCAAATTGTAATAAAATACAATATATAAGAAATAAAAAAGCAATAAGAACACAATTAAAAAAGTACACAACATCTAGCACAGAGCACTGCAGTTGCTGCAAGCAGAAAAACCACTCAGTGCAATTTTCTGCAATTTTCAAGTGGTTCATCTGACATGACCTGAAGCAGCTTGGGCAGGGAATCCTTGGTCAGTAGGGAGGGCAGGGAGGTCGGTACCTCAATAGGAATCCTGCACTGCCCCTATTGCCCAGCTTCCAGAACATACATTCAGAAGGTTGGGTCTCCCTAATAGGACACCTGGTGAAAACTAGGACTTCTTTAAAAATCACTGCAAAACTTGACCTAGGCTGCTGTGTGTAAGAGAAGCAGTGAACAAGCAGTGGCAAGAACAGGCCCAGCTATTGTGTCTAACTACGTCTCTGTTACACATGCCAGGTCAATTCCTCCACCCATGATTATGTCATTGATGATACTGGTCTTATTGGTCATTGAGCCGGCATTGCACAGCACCACTCTAAGGTCATGTGGTCCATCTAGGAGAAGGAAAGCTCAGATCCTGAACCTCTACTGCCTTGCAGGATATCTTCAGAAGAAAAGGCTAAGGAGTAAAGGTAAAGGTAAAGGGACCCCTGACCATTAGGTCCAGTCGTGGACGACTCTGGGGTTGCGGCACTCATCTCGCTTTACTGGCCGAGGGAGCCGGCATACAGCTTCCGGGTCATGTGGCCAGCATGACTAAGCTGCTTCTGGCGAACCAGAGCAGTGCATGGAAACACCGTTTACCTTCCCGCTGGAGCGGTACTTATTTATCTACTTGCACTTTGACATGTTTTTGAACTGCTAGGTTGGCAAGAGCTGGGACCGAGCAACGGGAGCTCACCCTGTCGCGGGGATTCGAACCACCGACCTTCTGACTGGCAAGCCCTAGGCTCCGTGGTTTAGATCACAGCACCACCCGAGTGGAGTAAAGCCTCCACAAATATGAAGTGGAGTCCCTAAGATGGTTGGATGGCACCTTGTATGCCAGAGAGCCAGTGTGGTGTAGTGGTTAAGAGCGGTAGACTCGTAATCTGGGGAACCGGGTTCACGTCTCTGCTCCTCCACATGCAGCTGCTGGGTGACCTTGGGCTAGTCACACTTCTCTGAAGTCTCTCAGCCCCACTCACCTCACAGAGTGTTTGTTGTGGGGGAGGAAGGGAAAGGAGAATGTTAGCTGCTTTGAGACTCCTTCGGGTAGTGATAAAGCGGGATATCAAATCCAAACTCCTCTTCTTCTTCTTCTTCTCCTCCTGACAACTCCTGCAGCCAAGCTGGTGCCAAATGTATTGCTTTCCTTTCCTTTGAACCACGTCATAGAGGCGAAGATGGGGATCTTGTCATCTGCGCAGCCCAGCACTTCTATACACACTGCCCAGGGGAGGTCACTTTGGTTCTACTAACATAACGGTTTTACTCCCTGCCCTGGAGGCACACTTCATTGTTTCTTGAGACAAATGGATGACAACCTGTCTATAGCTAGTATCTAAACCAACTTAAACCATTTTTATAATCCAAAGAAGGGTTCCTACACCTCTGCATTTACTAATTTCTAAGTCTGTCAAAATATGGGCTTGTTTATTAACATGCAATTAATTCTTACCCTTCTTGAAATCAAGGACTTTAAAGATAACCTATATACAACACATGCCTTTCTGAAAACCATTAAAACAACATGAAGGCACACTTAGATGCTGCCTCTTCCTGTATTGCTTCTGCTGTTTTTCTTTTTTAGCTAGCACTTCTATATATATGTGGTCCCCAGATGTGCTTGTGTATGTGAATGTATGTGTACAGGGGAGAGCAAAACACACACACACACACACACACGAGAGAGAGAGAGAGAGAGAGAGAGAGAGAGAGAGAGAGAGAGAGCCCTTTTGTTGCAGTCACCATTTCACCCCTACAGCTGGAGGAGAAAACTGATCTTCTGAACTCTTTGAAACTGAGACTGGTCATCAAGCGCACTTTAAGATCTGCCAGCTGGCTTACTTGAAGGTCATTACCTGTTGTTAATGTGATAATTGCCAAGTATTAATGATTTACAAAGGCACCTGGTAGAATCATATAGGCTAGCAGAATCCCCCAGCTGAAAGCAAATCTGGGCCTATGTATCAGTGGTGGTTTAAGTGAAAAATTGTCACATGAATGGTCTTCCTGAAAATTCATCAGGACAATCAGCAAAAGGTCCTGGAAAGATGCACCAAGGACAGAGATACACAAAGGTTACAGGTCAACCAGTTGATCAGCAAGGCACCCTGCGGTAGCTTGTCATTACACACCCATTGGCAATGTATACATGGAGACAATATGACCCATTTTCCTGCCAGGCGGATAACTATCTAACTTGTCATCCCAAAAAGAGTGAGGGAGAATGACAATGTACAGGACAAACTTCTTGGCTGAGAATCCGTCACTGTACTTAAAGGAACCGTCGAGGGGGGGTGCAATAAGCTCTCTTAGGGTGCTTTCAAACAGTGCCCCTCTTTTCGGATAATTGCGTATCAATGTCACAATCACCCCATAAAATTGCATGGTGAGACAGCTTGGAGCTGGTCCCTCAGTGCGGGAAACAAGTGACAGCTTGACACTCTCCCTGATTGGATCATACGGTGGTTCTATGGGGAACTCCTGCTGACACACTTTTCATATTACGTGGTAACTTCTCCTCCTTCTCCCCACAGTGCAAGCAGGTCCTTGAGTTGTTTCATATTTATAAATATAAATATATTTCAGCAGAGGTTGGCAGGCACCCTTGCTGCTAACTTTCAGTTGTCTTTTGATTATATGTTATCCTGACAGGCCTATTCAAGTTGTTCCCATCTTTTTCAAGATGAGGCACTCATTTTTATGATCACTTTTTATTGTTCTTACGTAGCTTATGTTTTATGGTTTTTGCATATAGAGTTCTACACCGTCTTGATGTTTTCTGTGAGTGGGTGGTAGATACATAAATTTTAAAAAATAAATTATTAAGCGTGTGTGTTTATACGTTAAGGAGAAATTGAGCAGTCAGTGTGTAGAACAATCAATCATTGTGCACATTCCCCAGGCCTCATGGAGAATGTGCACATCATTTATCCATGAAGAGAGAAGTGTGCACATTTCCTGTCAATACCAAACAGGCCATGGAGAAGGTGCATTTCCCCTTGTGCTGCTCAACTGACTGGGGAACGGCTAAGAGTTCTGAAATGAAAGCAGGACTGCAGAAAGAAGTCCCCCCCCTCTCCTGTTGATAAGTGGCAAGGTATGTTGTGGCCCCTGGAATATCACACTGTGGGACAGAAGCAGCCCAGCTCTCTCTGTGTGTGTAAAGATTGCACAAATCTGAACTAGAGATGCCGAGGGAGGAAGGCATGTTTCTTGGAGATGGAATAATGCCCTGAGAATGTGACTATTACCAGAAGGATGTACAAAATACAGGTAAGAAATGGGCATTTCCAAAGACGTGATAAGAGATTCTGTACAATGGCTGGAGAACATATAAAATTCAAATGAGATATGCAAATATCCCAAGGTCTGTTAGAGATTATGCACAATGACCCGATAATGTACATAATTCTCTCAATATATGCATGTTCTTGAAGGCTGGTTGGGAAAATGTGCAAACTTCCCCTTCATGGACAGATTATGTGCACATTATCCAGAAGGCCTGGGGAACGTGCACAATGGCTGGTTGTTATGTTCATTAACCACTGGACTTAAATTCAATTACGTATATAATATAAATTATAAATATAAATATAAATATAAATATAAATATAAATATAAATATAAATATAATAATATTTAAGCACCTAGTTCCTTCACCTTCATTGTGAATTACTAGCTCTTCTTACATGTCCTGAAATTTAAAAATTATGCTTCGTTTGGATTAAAGTAAAGGGACCCCTGACCATTAGGTCCAGTCATGGATGACTCTGGGCTTGCGGTGCTCATCTCGCTTTATTGGCCGAGGGAGCCGGCGTACAGCTTCCGGATCATATGGCCAGCATGACTAAGCTGCTTCTGGCAAACCAGAGTAGCGTGGTTAAAAGGCATTCCATTTGTTCCCTGAGCCTCATAAAGGTGCTTCTTTGGTCAGCTCAGACTGTGGTGGTATCTATGAATTCTTGTTTAATTCAAGTTAGCCCAATATTCTTGCACCAAAGGCAAAGCTGCTTGTTGTGAAATGATATCCTGTCTGAGCAGGATAGCTCTTTTTATTAAACAACTGCTATTAGCATGCATGTGTGTGTGTGTACACACACTGAAATTTTGTGGGAGAAACACAGAAAAAATCCAGTTAGTGGCTAGTGCACATATTCCAGTTCTAGACTAAAATTTTAGAAACTTGGCACCATGATATTCTAATCCTTAATAGCTCTTTAGTTCCTTATTCATTGTCCTGAATTTGTGAGGGTTTTTCCTTGTGCACTTATATAACAGATTTATAACCTACTTTTAAAGAGAAAGTCTTTACAATGTGGCTTGTGAGATACGCAACAAAATGCACCCTACATTCCCAAATGCAGTTATGTGTATATACACACATACATATACATCCTCACTGTGGGCATAAATCTGGTTTAGTAAATTACAGCTGTGAATGATAGGAGCTTCAGTCTCTGGCCAAACAATGTAACTGGCAATTTTCAATGGGTATTTCCCTATAAATGTATTTTTATTCCATGATCTGGATACCTCTGGGAAAGTGTCTCAGTAATATACCACACATCATTTATTGGAGTCCATCTGAATGCATTTTTCATTCACATTAACAGGCCAAGCAAATTCTCGGCAAGAAAAACCACAGGATTCCTTCACTCTTTTCATCAAATGCCAAGATAGCCTTATCTTGGACAGTTCAGTAGAGATATGTTTGAATGCTCCATGTCTATAATGATGACAAGCTTAGCTATGATGACGGCAAGCTGTTAGTTCCTTGCATGGTCTCTACTGTGCCTCTTTCTGTCCTACTGGCCTCTTACCTAAACGAATCACTAAATTCTTCACAGAACTGGCAGTATAAAAACAATGACATATTCGGAGATGGGTTATAGCTCAGCAGTAGAGGTTCTGCTTTGCATGCAAAAGTCCTAGGTCTAATCTCCAGCATCTCTGGGCATGGTTGGGAAAGACCCCTGGAGAAATATTGTCGGTAAATGGAGACACAATACTGAGCTAGGGGAACCAAGGCAGCTTCCTACGTTTCCCATTTAAAAAGGCATACCAGTGCATTTCTGTATCGGGTAATGCTTGCTAAATCACAACTGGGGAATGCAAAGAGAAAAAAACACACACACATGGAATTAGAGTTGCCATATGTATGGTTGCATGCCACCTCAGTCTCCAAGCGGTATGAAATTCCAGAGGTCCTAGCCACTTAACCAGGGAAATCAAACGCTGCCCTCAAGTGTTGCTCTCTCTCTCCAGATTGCTGCATTGCTTCTAGCTCACATCACTGCAAACTCTACTCTAAACTCCGCTCTATCTGTTGAGGGAGGAGCCCCACCTGACACAGAGGTATGCTCTCACACAGAGCATCTTCCTTTGTTCTCCATAATGGCCTGTCACCCAGGCGATCGTCTCAAAATCGGGAAGTAGCCTGGCTTATATTTCAATGCTTGTTGGATCCAGGGGTTAGAAGGATCTTTCATACAGCCTACTTCCACCCCCCAAAAAAAGACCCACCTCATAACACTAGCTTTCTAGGAAGTAATTCACAATGAACTCAACATTGGTTGTTCCAGGTAATAATAATAATAATAATAATAATTTATTTATACCCCGCCATCTGGCTGGGTTTCTCCAGCCACTCTGGGCAGCTTCCAACAAAACACTAAAATACAATAACCTATTAAATATTAAAAGCTTCCCTAAACAGGGCTGCCTTCAGATTTCTAAAAGTTTGGTAGTTATTTTTCTCTTTGACATCTGGTGGGAGGGCGTTCCACAGGGCGGGTGCCACTACTGAGAAGGCCCTCTGCCTGGTTCCCTGTAACTTGGCTTCTCACAGCGAGGGAACCGCCAGAAGGCCCTTGGTGCTGGACCTCAGTGTCTGGGCAGAACGATGGAGGTGGAGATGCTCCTTCAGGTATACTGGACCGAGGCCATTTAGGGCTTTAAAGGTCAGCATCAACACTTTGAATTGTGCTCAGAAACGTACTGGGAGCCAGTGTAGGTTTTTCAAGACCGGTGTTATATGGTCTCGGCGGCTGCCCCCAGTCACCAGTCTAGCTGCCACATTCTGGATTAGTTGTAGTTTCTGGGTCACCTTCAAAGGTAGCCCCACATAGAGTACATTGCAGTAGTCCAAGTGAGAAATAACTACAGCATGCACCACTCTGGCGAGACAGTCCGCGGGCAGGTAGGATCTCAGCCTGCATACCAGATGGAGCTGATAAAGAGCTGCCCTAGACACAGAATTGACCTGCGCCTCCATGGACAGCTGTGAGTCCAAAATGACTCCCAGGCTGCGCACCTGGTCCTTCAGGGGCACAGTTACCCCATTCAGGACCAGGGAATCCTCCACACCTGCCCACCTCCTGTCCCCCAGAAACAGTACTTCTGTCTTGTCAGGATTCAACCTCAATCTGTTAGCCACCATCCATCCTCCAACTGCCTCCAGACACTCACACAGGACCTTCACCGCCTTCACTGGTTCCGATTTGAAAGAGAGGTAGAACTGGGTATCATCCGCATATTGATGAACACCCATCCCAGGTAGGCATATTTAGGATCAGCCTCAGAACTGAAGCAGTCTGAGAAAGAGAGAAAACCAGACTTGGGTGCAAAATAAACCCACTGGAGGTGGCATTCTGGAAGAATAATGTGGACATCACGGCCCAAGATTGTCTCACTGCATATCATGACTCTCAGGAGGAATGAGGACTAGATACATTTGAGCAGGATTGAGTCCCAGAGAAATCTTTCCATACAGACAGCTAAACAGGATGGGCCGCCCCTGGAGAGAGGGAACTTGCAAATTGTTTTACTTGGCAGCTCACCTGGCCTTTGTCTCTGAGGCGAGCTTCACACATTAATATGACAAATCTGTAAGCCACCTCAGTTTAAAATGTTTTGTTTTTGAAAGATATATGAAATTACATACACTTTTATAAACTTGTTTGAGATCTCACAGGCTGTGGACCAATGCCTGGCATTGGTCTTTCAAATGCAAATCTTTAGTCTCTGGCATGTTTGTGAAAATCCTCTCCTTGGGGATGTCCAAGGCATTTTGTTGTCTGAGGTGAAGGGCAAGATTTTCCCCTACCCCACCACTAATTTCATGTGCAGAAGCTGGCAGGATTTGTTGTGGAATTGTCCTTCAGCAATGGAAATGGGACAGAGTCATTGACCAGAGCTGAAGGCGGTAGGTTGGTTAGGGGCACAAAGCAAGTCACATGGCAGCCACAGCTCTGTCTTCTGACACCTTGGCATTACTTCCCACCCTGCAGCATCTGTTGCCTGAGGCAACTTTCTCACTCTGCTTAATGGTAGGGCTGGCCCTGCTTCTCCCAGATACTCTGATGATATCTGCAATATAAATGTGAACCTCATTTCTTTTTTCTCCTTATAGGAGCTTATCCAGTTTTGGGGAATGAAGGCCACAGGCATGAAAAACCAATTCCTTCCAGCTTTCCAACTCATGCTAGGGTGGCTGTCTACAGGAGGGCTTACATTTTGCAAAGCTGGGGTCATTAACCTGGGAAAATGTCTGAGCAAACATCAGTTATAAAATGCAAAACAGCAGCAGGAGTCTAGAAGTAAATCTGATCTATACTTTAAAGCCATTTCAAGCGGAAAAGCGGAAAAGTTGGCCCAGTCAGTGTGGCAGATCCATATTGGCTTTAGCATCTGTCTTGCTTTCAGGGACAAAAATAAAATAAAATACCCATGAGTTTTTAGTGTGAGAATGTAACTACTTGGACATAAATTAAAGGAGTGACAACCTAGCTGAAAGTATCTGCTTTGCTAGAGACAGTGCGTATAGAGTGTTCAGTGTTTATGTCCTCTTTTATTTTCTACAGCGAGGCTGAATCTTTAAATAAATATTTCGTTATTCCAAGTTCAACATCCATCCTCTTAAGAGGCCGTCTTTTCTCTTGATTTATGCTTCAAAGGAGCTTTAGGCTGGCTTTGCAAAGTCAGTGGGCTGTTCACAGATTCTAATAAACTTTGCCCACTCCTTTCCCCCAGGTCCCCAGGGCTGCCGGAGTATAAAGGAGAAGTTTTGTGATGGCAGCATAATAATAATCCAGACTTACCCTCTGTGCCGCTCTGGGCACTTTGCAACTTAGGAGCGCAGTTCTTGTGATGCATGGCAGCAGCTTCTTAATAATAACAATTCCCTACATGGAAATCAATCTGCACGTAAGAAATTATGGCAATGTGGTTATTGTTATTATTATTATTATTATTATTATTAAAACTTGCTTTTCTGCTCCTCCTCTGGGAGGAATTGCAAACAACAAAATAGCAATAAAATAAAATAAAATAAATTGAAGAACTTTTTTTAAAAAAACCAAACACCAATCACGCACACCTACTGCCAATAACTTCAAGGTTGCCAGGGTCAGTATCATTCAATCATCAGATACCTGTGTGAATAGGAATGTTTTAAAATTCCTCTTGAATGTTAATAATGAGGGAGGCAGACACACTTCGCCATGGAGGGCTTCCTCTGTTGATTTAATGTATGAGATGGTCAGTATTGGGGAAGCTTTTTATGTAGCTGGGCCCCAAGTCATTTAGAACTTTGTATACTAGTACTAGCACCTTGGGACACGGGTGGCGCTGTGGGTTAAACCACAGAGCCTAGGACTTGCCGATCAGAAGGTCGGCAGTTCAAATCCCCACGACGGGGTGAGCTCCTGTTGCTCGGTCCCTGCTCCTGCCAACCTAGCAGTTTGAAAGCATGTCAAAGTGCAAGTAGATAAATAGGTACCACTCTGGCGAGAAGGTTAACAGCATTTCTGTGCGCTTCTCTGGTTCGCCAGAAGCGGCTTAGTCATGCTGGCCACATGACCCGGAAGCTGTACGCCGGCTCCCTCGGCCAATAAAGCGACTGTTAAAGTTCTAAACAGCTTGGGACCAGGATTCTTGAAGTACCATGTTCAGGTGCCTTGATTTGGGTGCCCCACCAAGTTAAGGGAGATGGCTGGCTTCTTGGGAAAAGGCCTTTTAACCAGTGACACCCTGTTTATGAAATGTCCTCCCCAGAGCAGCTTATCTGCTGTGTTCCTTATCACCATTCCCACACCAAGAAAGCCCTTTTATTCTCTCAGCCTTTGTTTAAGCTGTGATTTACCATTTTCAGCCAGTATTTATGTGCTGCCTAGTTTTTCAGTTATCTGGTTTTATTTTTCTTTCTGCTGCACATTTTTAGGTTGCAATTTTATGCCATTCTTGTTTTAACTGCATTTTAGCATTTTCTATTTGTGATGTGCCTGAAGAGCAGTGTTATTGGGCGGCCTTATATATAAATATAGTAAGGAAGTAAATATATAAAAATATATGAAGTGTGATAAAAGTGTTCTTCCTTTTGCAAGCACACAAGCTGGGAAAATGTTGCATGTACTCGATTAAGTTCCATGGAGGTAACAGTAACACATGAAATTGTCTGGCTGTGATTTAAATATGGCTCATTCTTCCTTAGGTAGTTCAGCCAGTTGGACACGTTCAGGAACCTTGCTATAATAATTGCACATAAATGCTAATAGGGTCTGAACTGACAGTGAATGACAAGGAAAGAGATCTTAGGATCAAGGTGAATGCTATGTCAGGGTTCCTTAGGAGCAGGCCTGAAAATAAAACTCTCAGTTTCACAATGCTCTTATATAAATATATGATGCGCACACAATTGGAAGATTGTGTGAAGTTCTGGTTGTTGCCAAAATAAACACTGTAGAGCTGAATAACATCCAGAAGAAGGCAACCAAAACGATGGTGGAGCTGGAGCAACGAACTCTCTCATAATATCTGGAGCTTTTTAGCTTAGGACAAGATGAAAACCAGGGACATGACAGAGGTTTTTAAAAGTATGCACAGTGGTGGAGTATTGAATGTGATATGCCTCTGGGCACAAGTTCATTTATTTATTATTATTATATACAGCTATTCATAAAGACTATCAAAGTGGTTTACAAGGACAGTACGTAAAGCCATACAATTAAATCCATATAAAAAGTTAAAAACAGGCATCAGCTATTGTGGAAACGTACATTCTAAATTGCCTGCATAATCCTGATGGAATAGAAAAGTTTCCAGCAGGAGCTTAAAAATTGAAACAGAAGGCGCCCGCTGAATCTTTGTTGGCAAGGGTGTTCCACAATATTGGGCTGATGACATGAAAGGATCTATTTCTTGTTGCTACCAGGCGAGCCTTGCCAGCTTGCCAACCTTGCCTGCAGAAGATCTCAGGGACTGACTTGGGATATAAGGTTCAAGCTGTCTTTAAGGTACCCTGGACCTAAGTAGTTCAGGGCTTTGCAAATAAATACAAAGACCTTGAACCTTGCTCAGTAGAGGATGGGCAGCCAGTGGCATCTGCTTTAACAATTGTGTCACATGTTCTTGCCAGATGCCCCCATCAGCAGTCTGGCCCACTGCATTTTGCACCAGATGGAGCTTCCGAACCAGGCCCAAGGGCAGCTGTGGGGAACGTGAGTGGGTCGAGGACTATCGTGCTCATTTCCTGCTTGAGGGTTCTGATAGGCATCTGTTCTGTAAAAGCAGAATGCCGGACTAGATAGGTCTTTGGTCTGATTCATCAGTGCTCCTTCACTACCTGGATACATGTCATAGATCTAAAGGGACAGAGCATCACATTTGGGTCACCTTAGGGTGATGGGAGGCCACTGCAGATAGGAGTTGAGCTTGGCTGCTGTTCCAAAGTGGCACTGCTGCCCACTACTGAAAAGCATCCAGAGGAAGGTGAATGATGAAGCCCCAGGATGGACCACCATTGAGCCACTCCAAGCCCTTGGAGCCCTCAGTCAGTGCCCAACCTGACTGACAGCTGGGGCCAGGCCTGCATCCAAAGAAAACTTAGGGGTGTGGGTCTCATGTTTCTCTGGGAAGCGCTTTGGGTATCCTGTTTATCTAAATTTCAGGGTCATAAACTGCAAGTGCACACACATATCCTTTCAGCTAATTCTTTATTCTGGACACTCTCCTGAGTTATGCCTGAAGTAACTCATTATCCTGGTGCAGAAAACGGGAGATTTCTTTGGGCCAGCAATTAACAGAGGTGCTCGTGGAAATGTAACTAAATAAATCTGCTGCAGCAGCAACAAAACAATAAAACAGTATCTAACTATCATACATGAAAGTCAAATTGGATACTCCCCATTGAAACAAACCATTGATCACACATTTACTGTGAACCTCATAAATAAATATGGTGGTTTTTTTTTTAATGGGAAAAGGTACTTGACTGCTTTATGGTTTTTTTTAGGAAGTCTTTGACTTAAATCTGACACCTCAGATGAAAGCTTAAATTGCTACAAAATGGAAATTGTGGGGAAAATGGCCTAAATCAATCGGTGTATCAGTCCATCAAAAATAAGGCAAGAATAAGCAACATGCAAATGGAGGACTTGAAGCATGCAAAAAGGAGCAAAACTGCAAAAGAAAACCAGTCTCTTCACTAGCTATATCTGCATGATCTGTGAAACAGCCTCTGATTTCAGCATCTTTCAAATAAAGTGAGAGAGAAAAAACACAATAGGCTTGATTTTTCACTGTTTAGTATCTGGAAAAGTAATTGACTTTTGTGTAAACTGAGTGCAGTGCCATTGTGTTGTAGCTATAAAGTACCTCTGTTTTACAGCTACATATCTATGAACTCTGAATATATCTAATAGTAGTTTAGATTACCTTCTGGGGCACCTTTTTATGATGATGAAAAGTTTCGTGTGTTTTATGGATTTGAGGCTTATTTGTGGAAAGTGACAAATAATTTATGCTACTACTATAGAATCATAGAATTGTAGAGTTGGAAGGGACCCCAAGGATAATCTAGTCCATCCCTCTAAAATGCAGGAATCTCAACTAAAGCATGCATGGCAGATGGCCATCCAACTTACAAACCTCCAATGACTGTTGAACAGCTCTTACTGTCAGAAAGTTCTTCCTGAGGTTTAGTCGGAATCTCCTTTCTTGTAACTTGAAGCTATTTCTTGTAACTTGAAGCTATTGAAGCTATCCTACCCTCCAGAGCAGGAAAAAACAAGTTTGCTCCATCTTCCATGTGACAACCATTCAAATATTTGAACTCCTCTTTTCCAGGTGAAACATACCTAGCTCCTTCAAGCATTCCTCATAAGGCTTAATTTTCTGACTTTTGATCTTATTAGGTACAAAGGTAAAGGTACCCCTGCCCGTACGGGCCAGTCGTGTCCGACTCTAGGGTTGTGCGCCCATCTCACTTAAGAGGCCGGGGGCCAGCGCTGTCCGAAGACACTTCCGGGTCACGTGGCCAGCGTGACGAAGCTGCTCTGGCGAGCCGGCACCAGTGCAGCACATGGAAATGCCGTTTACCTTCCCGCTATAAAGCGGGGATTCGAACTGCCGACCATGTGATGGGCAAGCCCTAGGCGCTGAGGTTTTACCCACAGCGCCACCCGCGTCCCTTTGATCTTATTAGGTGGCCACAAATCCACCTAACAGTTACCTCGTCCAACCTGCATTTTACCAGCTTCCTCACAAGAATATGAGGGGGGACTTTCTCAAAAGCCTTATGAAATCCAGATACACTATGCCCACAGCATTCCCCTGATCCACCAAGCTTGTAACTCTCTCTCTATATATATAAAAGAGAGAGGTTTGTCTGGCATGACTTGTTTTTGAGAAATACATGTTGGGTCTTAGTAATCATAGTATCCTTTTCCAGGTGTTCACAGACATACCGAATTATCTGTTCTAGGACGTTTCTTGGTATCAATGCCAAGCTCATCAGTTGGTAGTTACCCAAGTCCTCCCCCCCCCTTTATTACTACCACTAGTAATAATAAAAAGATGTTGGTAGTGCTGGCTGGTCAGGAACTGATGCAGCAATAGAACAAAAGTTTTGTTTTCTGTGAAATTGGTAGGAAGAGTGTTCTGCTGCTGGTAGAGAAGAATAGCTGTTCTGCGGAAGGAGTATGTGTTAGCCAGTTTGCAGAGAAGGGCACAGAGTTTTGATGAAAGAAACAACATTTGGTTGGGCAGGAGTGGGAGGGCTGAGCAAGAACTACTACCATCCAGAAGAGTGGTGTGACAAAACTCTAACATTACTCAGGGATGATCAGGCAAAATATAGACTGCTGTTGAAGTTATGGCTAATTAACAAAGGGAAACAGGAAGGAGGTATATCCCTCTTGTCTAGGATTCAGCAGCCAATGACACAACGTTGCTTGCTGTGCAATGAGAGCCAACCTTTGCGATGGAGGGAGCTGCTGAGCTGAGCACTAATGTGTAGAGAGCAGGAATAGCTAATATGCCATCCAGATGCTTTTGGACTCCAACTCCCATCAACCCCAACCGGCATGGCCAATGGTCATGGCTGATGGGAGTTGTTGTCCAGCAGTATCTGTAGGGCTCCTTGTTGGCCACCCTAGCATAGAAAGAAAGTTGAGACTGAGAATAAAGAGAGAGTTTCTGCTATGTTCACAAACTTTGTATTTTCAGGACAGCTGGGATTCATTTTGAATTAAAATTAAAAATTAATATTGGACTGTCTTGACTTGACTTTAACCCCCCATGACACTTCTGGGATTGCTGTGTGAGAGAGATAGTGATTTCCAATGTCCTAGGTTGTAATTGTATTTCCATGAAGTCACACTGGAAGCGAATTCAGAGATTCCGCCGCAGGCACAACATCCAAGTGAAACCAGGAAAACAATTTAAATAGGAGCAACAAAATTTCTCAAAGGGGATTTGCACATTCCTCTCTGGATGTAAATTCCATATGCTTTCCCACCATATACCAAGATACCAGTACATTTAAGACATACAGTGGTACCTTGGTTCTCGAACGTAATCCGTTCCAGAAGTCCGTTCGACTTCCAAAACGTTTGAAAACCAAGGCACGGCTTCCATTTGGTGCAGGCGCCCTGGAAACAATAGCCGGCAGCCGCATCGGACGTTCGGCTTCTGAAAAGGATTAAAAAACCGGAACAGTTACTTCTGGGTTTTCGGCATTCGGGAGCTGAAATGTTTGAGTACCAAGGTGTTCGAGAACCAAGGTTTCACTGTATTAGAATTACACACCCAAACTCTCACCCATGAAGTAACCACATAAAGCAGCAGTCCTCACCAACCTGGTATTGTCCATCAGTCTCAGCCAGCCCATTTATTTTCCTAAGCTGCCTGTAATTTTCAGGATCCCATCCCTGGATACCTTTTTAAAAATTGGACTTACATTGGCCACTTTTCTATCCTCAGGTATGGAGGCTAGTCTTAGGGGCAAGTTTTTTTTTTTTATTGTTAGAAAACCAGCAGTTTTACATTTGAATTCTTTAAGAACTCTCAGGTGGATGCTATCTGGACCTGGTGATTTGTCTGTTTATATTTTATCATTGCGGTCTAGAACTGCACTTCTTTTCACCACTGTTTGTCTCAGTTCCTCAGACTCCCTTCCTGTGATAGTTGTGTCAGGTTCAGGGAACTGTAATTTTAAAAGTTTTAGAACATCCTGCCCCCACAGTAAATTCTTACCCTCAAAATAACCAGGTAGAGAAGCCTTCAATGGCCATGCTGGCTGGAGCTGTAGTTCAAAACATCTGGAGGGCACCAGGATGACAAAAATGAAATTAAGTTAGAAATGGCCCACCAATACTTGTTACACACAGAGAGATCTCACCTCCTTAATTATATGCATTGAGATCCATCTTCTGAATGTATGTGCCTCCATTTTTATCTTCCAAAGGCTAGCTCAGCTCACATGTAAGCAGTAGCATGCAGGTTTTGCCATATAAATGCCCTGGAAAACAGAAATATATTGAAATTGAATTCTTTTTTTGGGCTGTGGTTTGTATTTTTACAGCAGTTCAGGGAAACAAGGAAGCAGTAACAATTATTTTCCAGATGACCTCAGGTGGTGTTAAATCAGCATACCTTTCCTTCATCAAACCTGTGGATTAAAAATGAAACTCAAACAGCAAACAACCACCCACAGTAATTAAATCAACAGCATCAGTTGCCTGATCTGAAAAGCAAATAGCCTTGCCTAGAATTCAAGAATGTTTGAGGCTGTAGGCCAAAACCTACAACTCTCATTTATTGTGTGGTAAGAGGAGATCAATATCTAAACAGCCGAAGAGCATTGCATAAGGCAGTTATTATACCAATATATTTTATAACAAAGGAAAGCACAGTATCACACAATAGAGGACATACTCTTAACATATATTGGCTCTGCGTCTGTTTTCATAAATTCCTCATGAGGGTTCATAGCCCACCTTCTCATTCAAATAGAAAGAGCAATGACTCTAGCTTTTAGATGTAAAAAGTACCTTATTGTGGATTATCATTCCCAGTGGTTGTTAATGTTTATGATACTGGAGGTGTTTTGGAAGGCCTGTGAAAATGTGGTGGTAATAGAATTGACTTTCCTTAAATGGAGTGACATTTTGTCCATTACATTGATAACACTTGTAGATTAACACTTGGTTTCATTTTTTAAAAAGACATAGAGAATGTCATGGAAGGCTTAGAGGCCACACTAGTAAAGAAACTAGACAATAACTTTATTGTCTCTGTCCAAACAAAGAACAGCATTGGGATCCTCCTGATTCCACCCATACGCTGTACAGTGGTACCTTGGGTTAAGTACTTAATTCGTTCTGGAGGTCCGTTCTTAACCTGAAACTGTTCTTAACCTGAAGCACCACTTTAGCTAATGGGGCCTCCTGCTGCTGCCGCGCTGCCGGAGCACGATTTCTGTTCTCATCCTGAAGCAAAGTTCTTAACCTGAGGTAATATTTCTGGGTTAGCGGAGTCTGTAACCTGAAGCGTATGTAACCCGAGGTACAACTGTATCAAAGTCTTGTGCCACCTACTGACTTCATTGTATAATTACACTATCCACACTTAACCAACAACGAATGGTTGACATTGAATTCCAATGTAGGAATTAAACAGAAATGGGGACAAGACAGAACTTCTCAGCATTCCTGGTGGCTAGTGACCATGGGACAGAATAGCAGTAACCCAGCACCGCCTAATAAGACGACCAGTCCCATCTTTCCAGATCATAACCCAGGAAGCCAGCCCAGAAGGATACTATAAGGGATAACATAAAACACCACTGAAATATTGCGAGGCATGTTTGTGATTTGAGGAAAGGATTGCCTTTAAAAATCGAAGATGTTTCTTGCATCCCGGGAGGCCACTTTGGTGCTACTAACGCAGCGGTTTGACTTCACCCCCGGAGGCGCACTCCATTGTCTCTCGAGGCTGCAAACCTAACCCACGTTTCCTTGGGAGCAAAACCCGGCCAGTCTGACTTCGGAGTAAATATACTTTAGGATTGCGCTGCGAGCCATAAAACCCTCCGCGCGACTCTGACAGGCGAGACAGGACCCTTCGCCTCTCTCACTTCCAACGTGTGGGACTATTTCAGGCTACTCGATTTTCCCCTTTGAGCCTCTTTGCGCGCTTTATCCGCCTGAGCGTCCAACTTCCTTCCTCCCTCCCCGCCTTCTTTCTTCTTCCCGCCTGGTTTGAAGGGCTTCGCTTTCTAGTTGCCGGCACTTTGTTCCCCCTTTCGGGATCCCAGCGCCGAGACAGAGAGTGGAAGGGGCGGGATTTGGCGGCGAGCGCCGCGCACCGGCCGAGAGCGCGCGCCGGGTGCGGGGCGTGCCGAGCGAGGTGCGGAGCTTGCTTGGTTGTTCAATGCAATGGAACTAGTGGATGGCTCCCCTCGGCCGGGCTGAGGCGGCGCGGGGAATCCCTCGGCAGCGCCGTCGGAGGACAAGCCGCTGCTGCCGGCTGGCGGGGAGCGCAGCCGCTTCACCTCCTCCTCCTCCTCCTCCCCTTTAAGGGGGTGGGGGCCGGGCCGGCCTTCCCTCGGCACCTGTGGGAGGGGGAGCGGGGCGGGGGCAGGGAAAGTTTGTCCCTGTGGTTGGCTGCGCGGCCGGGCTGAGGAGGGGGACGGCGGCGACGGCGGAGACTGAGGCGGGCGGCTCCCTCGCTCCTGCCGGCTCCCAGGGCAAGCCAGCCAGCCAGCGGGGAAGAGGCGGGCGAGGGCTGCTCGCTGCTCTGCCTCGCGCTCGGGTTATTGCTTTGTGGCCCCACCCCCTGTTGGAGGCTCCACTTTAGCTGAGGGTCTGCTGGCTCGCTGACCGACTTGGGGGGCTCCGGCTGGCTGGCTCTCGGCGCGCTTCTTGCCCGCCCCCAGTTCTGGACGCAGAGGCATGGGGCACCGAGGGGAGGACGCGCCCCTTCTGCTGCTGCTCCTGTCGCTATTTGGTGAGTCCTTGGAACCTGGGGAGAGAGAGGGGTGGGTGGGAAAAAGAGGGGTGGGATGTGCGGGTGGGGGTGGGGGGCGAGAGCAAGGGAGGGAGACACTAGGCGATGTGAGGGCGATCTTAGCGCGACTCGGGTGGTGGGGATCCTGACCTGACCTGGCTTTTGGATACGCGGCGTTCCTTATTCGCATATAGCTCTGTTGCGGGATATGAGCAGTGCCTAGGGTTGCTTTTTTTTGGTCTTTGTCTTTTTAAAAATCAAATCATCAAGGGTTGAACTGTAGGGCTGTTTGCTCGAGAGCCATGTTGTGACCCTTTGAAGCCTGGAAAAATATACCTGCGCAAGTTGTTAGTGGAGGAAGGCACTCTGCCCATGCTTGGAGGTCTCTCCCCACCCCCACCCCCCTGTGCAGGACCCAGCTCTCCGGTGAATAGACCCGGCACACTTTTGGAGTCCCAAGTGATTTCTCTGACTGGAGGAGGCAGCCCTACTCCGTGACCGAAAATGAGACACCCCCCCCCCCCAAGTGCCATATTCCTCTTATGTCCTCAGAAAACATTAATGCAGCTTTAATCTCCACTTTATAAGCGGGTGTTAAAAGACTGGAAACAGATCCACTCTTGTATTCTTCTTCATCTCTCTGTCATAGCAGAGGTAACTAAACTCTGTGTCTAATTCCTTCCTTAATGTAGCGGGAGGTCTAGCTTTCTGTCTAGCCTTCTCATGAATAGGGAATGGTCACCTTTGGGGGGATAGGATGGCTGGCTTTAGCGGCTGCCCTTTAAGGTAGGAGTTCATTAAATCATTGTGAACTTCTCTGTCTAAAGCTTTGGTACTTTTAATGATTTGGGGGAAAGGCGTCTTCTTACATTGTTCATATACGGTGCTTAGATTATACCTTTCGCAGTTTCCGTCAGTATATTTTATTCACTTCTTTGATTTTGGAAGCTGCCATGCCAGTGCGTCCAGCAGTTGATTTCACTTCCTAGTTCTTGCTATGACACCTAGTTTAATGGAAACATGCTTCTGCTGAAATTTGCCCACATAGCTTTGCAGCATTGAAGAACTAGCATTAAAGAGTTTTGCATGCATTGGGTGTGTGTGAGAGAGAGTGTGTGTGTTCTGGTATTCAGAGGTGTTCTGGTGTTCAGAAGTGCTCTGGCGCTAATTTTAGTGTTGTTAATTTGAGTTCTGAATATACCATACTAATTAATGCATGGCACATCTATAATTGCTAAAAGTTTGTAGACTCTCTGGAACAGCTGCCCTGGTGTGTTTTCCGGTGCTAGACTAGGAGTGTTCCATACTTGGCTTTTGGGCTCTAGTGTTTGGAGCACTTCAGAACAACACATTTTAAAATAAGAACCATGTGTGAGAGAGTGAAAAAACCTAGAAAATATAGAATTAGAGGGATTTTTAAATGAGACTGCTAGTGCATCACAGCTTAAAGAAAAGATATTTCAGAGCTTCTGTAATTAACCTATAAGATATCGGTTATACAACGCAGTAAAGTTTTATAGAAAAGCTTCAGTGTTTAACATGTCAAGATTTGCAATAATTTTATTGGCTTAAGCAGAGGGTAATGGGAATGCAGGCCTTTGGGTGCATAATCGAAGAACCATTTCTCTTAAGAATTATTCGTTATCTAAAATCATTTCTTCAGTACTTAGATCTTCATCAAATCAGAAGTTCTTGGTATTTTCATATGCAAAATATTGGATTTATTATAATTTGGACACACCATTTTTCATGTCTCCAGCCCCCTCCTCTAAGATGAAATGAATGGTTTAAATAATTCCTTAACTTAAAATATTTAGTTCCTGTCCGTTTAGTTCAAAGAAGACAGATCTGCCCTTCATGGCCTAGGGCTGTGTACATGTACTAGTTTTGTGGCAGACTTGCTTGTTGACCCAAGTTTCTCCAAATAAAATAAAAAGTAATGGTGTTGGACCCAATGGTTTGTTGCCCTTTTAGAGAAAAGGGGCCACGTGGATGCATATCTGAGTGCTAAATTTACTTCCTTGCAGTTTATTTCCCCCTCCCCATTTCACTCCCCCAGCTGGCCTCCAATAGTGGAAGTGAGAGGGGCTATGTGAGAATCACAAGGCGGAGGTGGTAGAGGGAAGAGACTACAGGCAGGTAAATTGCAGGTATAGGAAGGTTCATTCTTCCTTAATCTGTGTGTCCCTCTTGATCTAAAGATAAGACTAGTCCTGATGTGAACAGACCTGGGTGTCATCACATATAGTGTGATAATAAAAATGCTAGTTCCAACATTCAGTTGTGCATGTGGTACTGCCCAGTAGAGACGTAGGTGGCGCTGTGGTCTAAACCACTGAGCCTCTTGGGCTTGCTGATCAGAAGGTCAGCGGTTCAAATCCACATGACGGGGTGAGCTCCCAGCTTCTGCCAACCTAGCAGTTTGAAAGCACACCAGTGCAAGTAGATAAATAGGTATCACTGTGGCAGGAAGGTAAACAGCATTTCCGTGCGCTCTGGTTTCCATCACAGTGTTCCTTTGCACCAGAAGCGGTTTAGTCATGCTGGCCACATAACCCGGAAAGCTGTCTGTGGACAAACGCCTGCTCCCTCAGCCTGAAAGTGAGATGAGCGCCGCAACCCCACGGTCACCTTTGACTGGACTTAAATGTCCAGGGGTCCTTTGCTCTTTTTTTTTTTTACCTTTTCACTGCCCACAATGCTGATGGAAGATCACTTGTTTTAAAGTGCCCTTGTGTTAACGTTGGCTACAGAGAGAAGGCTGTAGACAAATATTTAAAAAAAATTTTCTCTCATTTTTGCATGATTGTACAGTGGTAATGAGAGGCAGGTTTGTTGGGAGTTTGATGCTGTCTCCTTCATATGAGTGAATAGGGTACAGGCAACCTGCCATTTATGCGCGTTCAATTATGTGCACTACTGTGCATGCATGCATTGCACTGAACCTGAAAGTGATGCAAAAAGTCACCAAAATGTCACAAAAAGGGGCAGGGCAGGGGTGGAACAGGGTGTTTGTAGGTTTTTCTTGTGGTGTTTCAAAAATACACAATTTCACTGATGCGTGCAGTGCCTCGGAACACGTGTAAATGGGAGGTTGCCTGTATCAGAAAATGTCAAGCATATTTAGTTAGGCCTTGTGTCTATGAATGTTGAAATTTAGGGAAATAATTTGCTGATACATATATTTGCAGAGGTTTGGTATGGCATGTATAGGGGACATGACCAAAGGTCTTTCCTGCTATCGGGCTAATTACCTACCGTAGTTATATATTTACCAAACCAAGTAAGTGTACAAGGAAATGCGTCGCTATTTCTGCCTTCAACAGAGCGTGTCTTCTAACTATGGTTTCATAGGGACACAGTTGAGGTACATGTTTTGGGAAGGTAGCTGAACCTGCTGATGGCATGTGGCATTGCATTCTGAGCATGAGTGCTTCAGTCTTTAGTTTACCTTTTAACAGCATGAGAACTGCAGGAAAAAAATTAAATACCCACAAGTAGGTCTGTTTTTTTGCCAAACCACGTGGAAAGCCACCTTGCAAGTTCTTATGCAAGTTGTGTGTATTTGATCTGTAACCTGAGCAAATGTCAGCCTTTCCAGTCCTAATTAAGATAACTGTTCCATTTAATTAAAAAACTGCTTCTTTCTTTTGGTGGGAAAGGGCTTGAGGGAAAGCAGGTGACTCATGTTGTACCACAGCAAGAACATTCCCAATCAACATTCAAAATCCCCAGGTAATCAATATTTGTCTTCCATGCCTCAGAAGTTCTTGCATTGCTTTTTCTGTCTAATCTCCAGTTCCTGGCTAGCATTAGGGATCTTTCAGAGCGCTTCATTTCATGTCCATTGTTTGCAATGGCTTGCATTTCCAGCTGTTTGATTTCTTTGATGCTACAACAGTTAGTAATTTGAATCAAGGTTTAATTCAAAACCCTGCAGTTAAAGGCTTCCAGTAATTAGTTGCTTGTCTGCTTGTAATCATGAACCTCATGAAACAGTGTTCTTTGCAATGCAATTATGGTAAAAAGTCAAAGCAAGAGAGAGTGTAAAGGGCTTTGCCCATTAGATATGCTATTTCACTGATCAATACTAGAAATGAGTATGCAGAGGAAAGATATGGGAAAGTCCTGATGCTTGAAAGGATTAAAGGGTGAAATTAATATGTGCTGAGTTACCTGTTCTTTTCCAACTGCCAGCAACCTGATATTACATTTTCCTCATTCCTCTGTGGTAAAGAATAATAACAATTCTGCTCTGTCATCCAGCACTTTTAAGAGTAGGGTTTGCTCAACTTGGTATGAAAAGAGAGATCAGTGTGGCCTTGCTTCACTGAGATCAACCACTTTTTACATGCTCTTGCTCTTCTCCTCTGTTCCTAAATTTCAGAAGAATTTAAGGCTCTGCAAAGTGATTGCATCCAGGTGGATGGTGCAGATATTTTTCACACTAATTATTTCCCATTATTGACCATTGCTGTTGTTGGCATCCATCTGTCTCAAGAGGGAATGGAGTATGCCTCCAGGGGTAGAGTCAAACCACTGGGTTAGCACACCGATGTGATCTCCCTGGGGTGCAAGCCTAGGCAGGGTGTATGGAGGTCCTGGGCTACCCAGACAACAATACCCCCTTTCTTGGCCACTCTGATGTGTGGAGAGCAGAGCAACATGTTTGGCACCAGCTTTTCTTCAGGGGTTGCCAGAAGGAGATGTACAAGGTGCTGTCCAACCACCTTAGGGACTTTGTGTAGCCTTTTCGGGATTTGTGTAGCCTTTTCTTCTCCTGAAATACCTCGCAAGCCAGCAGAGGTTTAGGATAAGAGTTTTCCTTCTCCTAGATAGGCTGTCTTCCCAGGTTGATGAACCCCATCAGCCCCTCACTTCCCTCTATAGCACATGCAGAAACCGCCCTCTTGGCCATTGCACCCATTATTGCTCTTGTCTGCTCAGTCTGCCGGAGCTTGTCTTCACATGCAGGGGAAGTTTCTAACTCACAGAGGGTTTGAAACCTATCAGCTGCCCATCAGTTAGCCAGCTGAAACCATTTCCTGGGGTGTGGCCACTGTTGCATGCTGACAGCTTCTAGGAGCCCCAGCTGAAAGCTGTGCGCAGCGTGGGGACCCAAGGTGAACAAATTACTTCAGAAGGAGCATGACATATCCCCCACCAGAAGTACTACCCCTCCCCTAACCTCCCATACGCAGGTCAAAGCCATACTTCAGATAAATTGATGTAGTCCCTTCTTGCTACTTGTAACAACTGTCTGAGCAGAATACACACGGGATTTCTGTTTCGATATTTAAAACATATATATTGAGGCTGCAAATTATAGAATTTATTTATGCACATGAAGCAGATAAAATAGTACTATCTCATTTGAGCAACAAATGCACTTTTGAATATACAGTTCATAAGGTGAGCTTGAATACTAAGAGTGTAGAGAGAATTGTTGGCGGCTGACTGCTGTCTACGGTGCCACTTTTGGATACTGTTTACTATTCTGAAGCATTCAAGAAAAGAATGCCTACAAATTTGTAGAGTGATTAAAGTGTTTTAGACTCCTTTTTCTGGACTGTGTTGTAGATGGTTGGACATGATGGAGGTTTACAAAATTGTGTTGGCAAGATGATGGATAGTGTTCTTTCTCTGTTCTGTAATCTTGGGGTTGCCAGTTGAAGTTGAATTGAAACACTTACCAAAAGTACTTCTATGAGTATTTAACAAAATACGTTTTCTCCCATGAGATGCAGCAATGGCTACTAGCTTACATGGCTTTAGAAAATTAAACACATTTATGAAGGATTGGCCTCTTAATGGCTGTTAGCCTTGAGAGAGCCATTACTCTGAGAGGGTGTGTGCTTCTTTGAGTATTAGATGCTGGTGCAAGCAAGAGAAGACAATTACTGTATCTCCATTCCCTGTCTGTGAGTTTCTGGAGATATATAGCTCTCCAGTATTGGAGGTAGTGGAATTTTGGTCTCAAAGGAATTTTGGTCTCATCTAGTAAGACAGCTTCTCATGGAAAAATATTTATTTATTTATTTATTCATTCATTCATAAAATGTATACACTGCTTGATTGTAAAAATCAACCACCACCACATCAAAGTGGTTTGCAAAAAGTACTTGGAGCTCCCACAGAGGGGGAAAAATTCTTAATTTAGCAGTATATAATTTTCTGTATTTTCTATATCCTTGTTGATATCATCGTTTGTCTTAAACACTATCTTTGCTGAGCCCTTGTGGGTTCAGTTGATTATTGATTTAAATTAAATAAAATGCCAGTGTGACTCCATGCTAATATCTCCAAGGACACAGTGCCCTTAATAGTTTCATATTGCTATAGCGAAAGCAGCTGAGGCAGTTTGTTAAATAAGAAGTTGGGAAAATGCTAATGAATGAGAAATGATGGATATGGATGTGGAGAGCATATCTCTTCTAAAACTATGTATTGGAATAAAGACTCATGCAAAACATAGACAAGTCTAAAGCTAATAAAATATTTTTTAGTTTCCCAAAATTCATGAAATATGAAATCCAAAGATATTAAACAACTTTTATGTACATCTGGCAAGTGAAGAACTGTTCAAGAATGTGTTGCGGATATAGGATGCAAAGTGCTAATAATCAAGGAAAGCAGATACAGGGTATGTGTGTGAGGGGGGGAAGATATTTGATGGAGAATGTACTAGGTTTAATTATAATCAATGGATTTACTTACACTATTGGTTCACCCAATACTAAATTGAAACTGAATTTTGTCTTCGACCTTCTCACAGTGCCTATTCTGAAAACATCTGAAAATCTAAAGAGGATCACATTTCTCTGATAATACTTGGCTTGCTGCATGAAATTTAGCACCCTTGTGTCTGGGGGGAGAAATGCCACTCTGTGCATTGCCATCATTGTTGTGATCTGGGACTTGAACTATTCTGACCATGTACTCTCAGTTTTACTCTTCTTGATGCATGTTTTAATATTCATTGTGGACTTGTGGTGCAAAAGGAAATTAACCTGTGCGTTGTCCACCTGATCTGTGTATCGGGTTTCTTTTCTTGTGCTTGTTGTTCATTTGCACAATCTGCAACATTAACTGGCCCTGTACTGTTTCAGTAAAGTGGGATGTTTTAATAATGTGTTTCTCCATGGAAGAATTTTCATAATTTGGAGAAAAAATGAGGAATACAATATAGGAAGGCAAGAGTAAAACTGCTCAGGTTTCTGGGATGGCGTAAGATGGAGGCCACCAAATCTTGGGTGGGCTTTTTGGCACAAGTTATTGCATGAATATAGCTGTTCTTATGTTTTGGCAGCAGATAAAGGGTAGATTTCCCAATACAAATGAACTTCAGGTTCTGTGAATCATTGAAGCTCAGGTTTGATTTACAGTTTACTGCACTGTTAGACACTTTTATAAAATGAAAATGGTATTGTGAGTGAGTCTAAAGAGATTGCATCGTTCTTTAGAGCTGAGAATGAGGAAATAATTGAGAGCTGCTTGCTTGAACAGGGAATGCTATCTTGGAGGTGTGAATCTGCGCTGAAATTCAGTAAATGGCCAGGATGGGCTGATGGTTCTAATTTTGGGGTTTGCACAGTCAGCTTTGTAGTAGGACTCTGTGATCACAACACAGTGCTGAGTTTCCACAAAGAGAAAATTTTGTGGTGGTTTATCATATTTTAAGAATTTTAAGAATTAACATACTGTAAAGGTAGACTTCTCTGAGGCAAAGTAAATGGGCTGCAATGTAGGGTAGAGTTTGAAAGATGACAAGCCATGTTATTCGGCCACTATTGACACATTTGACAGGCATGTGACTCTAAACATGTCTGACTACTACTTAGTTGGTGTTCAAGGAATAAGCTCTTGTTGAAGCTGAGTATTTGTGGGGATGCTCAAATGGTGTGGTAGGAGAAACTCATCCTATTGCAATCTTGGTCCTGCTCTACTAGATGGCAATTTGCCAGATACTTGTTATGATAGCACACTAACCAAAACAAAGGAGTTAAACTTGGATTGTTATTACTGGGTAGAGGAGTGCCCTTGCAAGGTGCTTGGGGCGCAATAGATGCAAGTCAGCTTTACATGGGAGGTGGGGGGAAGATGCCACCAGAGTCTTTGGCATTAGTGACTTAGCCTTCCTGAACAAGAGGAACAATGCCTCTGCTATCTTTCCTGAAGCAGTTCTAGGGTAATATGTGTGTGTGCAATAGGATTCTGCTGCTTCCTCTGTCTTCTAAGCCTCCTTTAGGAGACAGGTTCAAGAGGAGGAGTAACTGATGGATATACAAATGTCTAAAATGCCACAACCCCTTTTAATTCCTGAAGGATTTGGGGGGAGCAAGTAGCATGGTCAGGTTTGGGGAAATAGGCTAGCCTCCTCACTTCTTTTCTCTTTGAGACAATGGGAGGTGAACAGTGTGAGGAAGAAGAAGCAGAGAAATGGTAGAGAAGTATTATTTGCCTGCCTGTCAAACTTGAGTTTTTGACTAGATCTTAATACTGAAGTATGCTCATAACTGGGAATGACAATTCTGTGCCACGCAAGGATTTATTGCTATGTGACATTCTTTCCACCCTCCTTCACCCTCTTCTGTTATTCTCTGCTTAGGCCACCTTTAGAAACTTTGGCTGCTGCAGTGAAATCCAGTAGTGTATGTTCTTTGAGAGCCGTGCTTCAAAGGACCATCTCAATTAAACACCCTTTTTATATATGTCAGCAGTCCCAACTTCTGACCCTCTATGTAAGCATAAACGTAGTGCGAGAGTTGGCAGATCCAGGTGGAACAATTCCTGTTATCTCAGTAGTTGGAATTGCTGTTAACTGCGTATCCATAAGGACCCAGATGAACACTCTTCACATGAATACTTGCTGCGGATGGTTGAGACTGCTTGCGTAGAACAAAACTGTCATATGAACTGGTCCCAAAGGAGCGAACATTCTGTCTGAATTGCCATCATATGAGGCACTAACTTGCATATTTAAAATTGGTCTTGGTACTCTATTTATAACAGAAGTGCAAAACCTTTTGTTGTCACTGTCAAGGGCTGCAATATGTCAGGGTGTGCATACCAGCCAGACATGGGTGTGGCAAAAGCCAGTAGTGGTCAAGCCAATCTCTTCTCTTCTCTTTTTTATCTGCCCCCTTTCTGGACTGTATCATTCCTAAAATCAGAGAGATGAAACTCTCCCCCCCCCAAAAAAAAATATTCCAGGTTTTACTTGCACTTAATATGCAGTATGAAGATATGTTAGACCATCTACAATGTTAGACAATCTACAGTTTTAGATAATAATTCCTGTATATACTGTAGACATATACAACACTCAAATACAATATGCATTTCTGTGCTACCGTCTTAGTGAGAGGAACATACAGGGCCTTCATTGCTTGTCAGTTGTTGCTTGCTGCCTTCTTCTGACCTTCAATCTAGTTTGGGGGTACTAGGAGCAGTATCCTGTATCTGCTGTCGTTTTGATCTGACTCCTCTCTTGTAGCAGTCTGTTTCATCTCTCCCTTCCTAGATACCCTCAAAGCTAACAGTACAATACTTTCCTCAGAAGTAAGTCCCACCTGGTTCAGTGAATGCATGTGGCATTGCCTCTTAAGGCACGTATGCTTTTGAGGCTGTAATCCTATAGTTCATCTAAACAAAGGTTGTTATTCCTGAGTAAATGTGTATAGGCTTATGCTGTGCATTTAATAAATATGCCCAAATGTACAATTTTATGTGCTAATTGTATTAGAAGTAGAGCATTATTTGTTAAGGCAGTAAATGGGTTTGACTTTGATAAGAAAGTATTGCATAGATTAAAAAAAAATTTCCTGAAATTTCCGTTTCCCACCAAATGAAGGGGAAAATGAGTTTTCCATGTCTTTAAAAATTTCCAGAAACTTTATGTCTCTGCTTGAAACATCTATCAAGCAGCTTCTGTCTCTGGAGGTTGAGTTAGAGATCAGGGAGGGGCGCCAAGAGGGAGAAGTAACCTGTCTGCAGCAAAGCAAAACGTATTGATGCTTCCTACTCTTATATCTGGGGACGCGGGTGGCGCTGTGGGTTAAACCACTTGCTGATCAGAAGGTTGGCGGTTCGAATCCCCGCAACGGGGTGAACTCCCGTTGCTTGGTCTCTGCTCCTGCCAACCCAGCAGTTCGAAAGCATGCCAAAAAGTGCAAGTAGATAAATAGGTACCGCTCCGGCGGGAAGGTAAACGGCGTTTCCGTGTGCTGCTCTGGTTCGCCAGAAGCGGCTTAGTCATGCTAGCCACATGACCTGGAAGCTGTCTGCGGAGAAACGCTGGCTCCCTTGGCCTATAGAGTGAGATGAGCGCCTCAACCCCAGAGTCAGTCACGACTGGACCTAATGGTCAGGCGTCCCTTTACCTTTACCTTTACCTTACTCTTATATCTGCTCTTGCTAGAGTCCTGGGAGAATGAGAGAGGTGGCCCTGCTTGCTGTAACTAATGTTCTGGATGGGGAATGCAAAACAGAAGGGGGTCTATGTGGTGAAGAGGAAGACAAGAACCCCAAAATGGTGCAAAACACAGAATTAACCACAAAACTATACCTGCAAGCTTACAGTCTAAATGGAAACAAGAAGAAGGGGGTAGGGAAAGCTAATGGAGGAAGAAAAACTGTTTTTTAAAACATTTAAACTATTAAGAGTGTCAACAAGTAGATAGTGCTGAGTTTCTGGAGTCTTATTTTGAATTTACAACCTCTGTTTCAAAATCTGAATTGCATTCAAATTTCAAGTCTTGAGTCTGTCTAGAGTGCCTAAAACCATTTTTTCCTCAAATGCAACTTGAAAGGCGATATTACAGTTTGTATCCATGTAACAGTTAGAGGAAAGCTGGTATTCCAGTAATCTGACTTAATGGTAGATTGCAGCAAGTGTTGACAAATGTTGTGTGCTCTCACTTCAGTTTTGCTCATGATAGCTTGCTTTGTAAACTTCTGTAATGGCAGGGACGGGATGGGGCAAGTGCAGGCATATCTCACTTGGATACAGCAAAGTATTATGCACAGTGGATGCTTAAGCATTTGGCTGGCATAAGGCCCATTAAGCTCAGTGAGGTGTGAGCTGGCAGAGCTGCTTCTGATAGCACTCTAAGGGCAAAATGGGGAGAGAGCATCAGAGGGATACTGCTGTTGTGCGTGTGTCAAGGACATTGCACTTTTGGTACATTGTTCTAAAGCAGTTCAGCCAAGAAACAAAATTGATGTGTTTTTCTCCCCTTGTACAGTCGTATCTTGGTTATCGAACAGCTTAGTTGCCGAACAAATCGGCTTCCGGACGCCGCAAACCTGGAAGTAAGTGTTCCGGTTTGTGAACGTTTTTCAGAAGCTGAACTTCCGACACGGCTTCCACTTGAGTGCAGGAAGTTCTTGCAGCCAATCGGAAGCTGTGCCTTGGTTCTCGAACGGTTTTAGGAGTTGAACGGACTCCCAGAAGGGATTAAGCTCAAGAACCAAGGTACCACTGTATTATGGAAGAAGGGGTGTTTACAAAGATCTCTTCTTTACCTTATCCATTGTCTCCCCCATATTACATCCAACACTATTAGAATATTCAAAGAGCTAAGAGGGGCAGGATTGCTACACACCTTTTTATCTCAAGCCAGGCCCAAGTGGCAGATGTAGTACTATTTCCCAGATAACGTCAGCTGCTTACTAAGTAAATAACACTATTTGAGTGGGAGAGAATAGGAAGGGGAAAGGAAGAAAATGGGTAGCTCTCAGCTATTTTTTTTCCCTTTTTAGGAAGTGGAATATATCAGGAAAGGCAGGAAATTCTGCTTCTTGGTAATAACCAAATGCACAGATGGGTATGTGTAACTTCTTGCTACCCCAGGTCCTGGAAAGGCAACCTTCCTCTCTCTCTGTATTTTGCCAATACATTTATTCAGCTAACCAACATCACAAAATGGGGTGCAAGCTTTTGCGTTCTCCAGAACTCTGCATAAGGCCAGATGGTTAATGGTCCAAGGGGAAGAGAAAAATTGGCTGGTGTCCAAGTTATCTGAGGCTTGTAAACGTCTTAAAGCGGAGTGTGCGAGGAGGTAGCAGACATTCAAATGAGGCTCTTTAGGTGCTGTGCAGGTTTCACCAAGGGCTTCTGGGAAGGACACATAATGGCAGATTCCCCATCTCTAAATCCTGCATTGCGATGGTTAACTTTGCTTGGCATACCAGCAGTAACAACTATGGCTGGAGTCAAAACAGCTACTTCAGCTCTGGCAAGGAGTTTGGGCTAGTTTAATGGGATTTTTGGCTTGAAACAGCTGACCTCAATTCTAACTGCAAGCTGCTTTTGAACCTCCTCTCAGTTTTGAAAGCAATTTGCCATGCATTATCAGGTGGTTGCAGAGTTTGTGGTTAGGCCGCGACTCCAAAGAACCATGCGGGTGATCGGAGGGAATTACAGAACGCTAACGCTGGTGTTGCGTTATATGGGATCTTTTGTTTCATTTGGCTGATGGTGCAGTTTTGCTTCAGAAAACGGTTATGTGAATTAAATATATGGTTGAGTAAATAAAGGGTGGGTTACTGCAGGCATACAGCTCCTCTGTGTCTATATATAGTACTCTTAGAAAGGACTCTCGTTTTTTAAGCTTCAGAAAGAAAGAAGTCTGTCATGGCTTTCAGTTGGAGCTTATGATAAACAATTGCATTTCCTGACTATGATTTGACTTGTAGTTTGACTTGCAGTTTGAACTCTGTCTGCCATTATTAACTGGAGCGCTTCCCTAGATAGTCTTGGCAGAACTGTGAAACAAGTGGCTTTTATCAGTTCGTTCTGAGTTTTAAAAGGGGGAGTGGGTTCCAGGGAATCGCAACTGACAGAAGCAGCAAAGGTGGGATGCTAATTTTAAATTGTGTGCTGGCTTCCCATAACACACATTTTCTAATGCAATTGGGTTCGAGTGATTAGGAACACTTAGATGACTCCTGGTCTGTGTCATATTTTGTTCCTTCAGTTGAAGTGTAAGCAGTGTTGAGTGTGGGGATCTTGAGTAGAGAAGAGGTGGGGCAGAGGAGGTGAACACCCTCTCCATTGTTGGTGTGCTCCAAATCGATCTCTTCCATACAGCTTTAACTCCATGGAATTCAAAATCATCTTTGAAACGTGGGGTTAAAACTATGTGTGGCATTATGGGGGTGGACTTGGAGCAGATAAAGGCAAAAGGTTAAGGATCTCCATTGCCACTCAAAATCCCAATCTTCAAGGTTGCCTTTCTTTTTTATAACATTTGCCCTTAATGTTTACTTTAGCCCATTGGTCCCAGAGAAAACAGGATGCTCAATTCACCCCTTCCCCAATTTGCTTTTCTTTAAGAAAAGCACAGAAAGAAAAGCAAGTACCAGGGCTTTGCTGTGCATATTTGCTCATAAAATGTTTCCCCAAATCATTTGGAAAACAGTGATTTTGCATTTTTGATTGGAAATTGTCTTACTGTTGGAGTGGGGGTTGGCAATTAATCATTGGTACTAAGGTAGTTTCTGTTGGCATGATCCTGTATAAATTCAGTGTCTTTATTTCTCACACGGATGAAGTTTGCATTCAAAATGTTGCAGCTTATTCCAACAAAGGATGGCCCTTCCTTATGACAACACAGCAGATCTCCCTGCAGCTGCATAATGAGAATGATACACACCTGGCAACTCTATATGGAAGCACAAGCTATATGGGGTGTAGTACAGAGGCTTTTGTTTGCAGGGTCAGGCCTATAGCTGCTTTCTTGCTCTTAGCTTAGAAGCACTGCTGTTTAGCTCAAGATGACTAGGTGTGCTCACACTGTATAACTGCCAAATGGAGGGGGGGGAGGAATTATGCACCCCCTGTGTAAATAAATCTGCTGATTTCTATTAGCATTTTAATGTTCTTGTTTTGCTCTTCTGCTTTATTCTTTGTTCATTTTGTTCACTTTTGATGCAGTTTAACGAGCACTGTAGCACCTCCTGGAAGAGATGGGAAAATGAATTAAGCCTGCAGTTTAGTGCTAATCTCTTGATTTGAGTTCTGTTGTTCCACCTAGACATGTAAATGCACTAAGATTTTCTTAACGGAAAGTAGCATGGTGGGCTCAACTTGAGAGATGAGCTGTAAATGGACCCGGCTGTTGAGAAGTGCAGGCCATCTGTTCTCTGTGAAATAAAACTTGCGTAAAGTTTCAGAGATCAGGCACTTGAGGACTGAGTCAGAAGAAAGTAGTCCCTGTTCACAAAGTGTTTGAAATATTGCTTTGCTTGTATTGTGATAATGGTCTTATTTATTAGTTTTGGGGACATTTATTAGCATAAATGGAAGAGTAGCGATTTTCTGAGAACTGTAATTTAGGGTTGGCATGTGTTACTATAGTTTGCTTAGTAGAGTCTCTTAAGTAAAAGAAGTTTAATTTGATCTCATCCCTCTGTTCCATTTTGTCGAAGACTTATTTGAATAGACTGCTTTATTTAAATGGATTGTAACACAATCTTACAAATGTCTACTCAGAGGTAGGCCTCGCTGAGTTGAATGGGGCTTATTCACAGGTGAATATAATGAATGGCTCTCCTTGCATGTTTACACGTGTATGCCTGAACCCATCTTTTACGTGCGTGTTCACGGAAGCGCTGTATTACTTTGGGGGATAATAATGTATTTATACCCTGCCCATCTGGCTGGGTTTCCCAGCCACTCTGGGCATCTCCCAAGAGAATATTAAAAACACGATAAAACATCAGACATTAAAAACTTCCCTATACAGGATTGCCTTCAGATGTCTTCTAAAAGTCAGATAGTTGTTTATTTTCTTGATATCTGATGGGAGGGTGTTCCACAGAGTGGAACATCTGCCTGGATGTTACTTGGAGGTGATTATGTACCGCATACAGTAATAGAAAAGGACTCAATTACTTTTAAAATACTAACGTTGTTTTGCTGGCTTGGTGGGAATTAGCAAATGCCAACAAATGCCAATACAAACATATATAGAATATATATTTACCCAAAATGGTGGACGGTTAATAAAATGGCTTTGTGGCTTGAAGTGTCAGTTCGGGGGGGGGGGAATAGCAAGATGGTCCATTTCTACAAATTGCACAGGCAACCCAAACCCATTTAGCCTTGCCCATAAGCTTGAATGGTTTCTATCACAGAGACTGAGAGAGGTGGGGATATTGTCTTATATGAAATGAGGTAAGCACTAGAGAGCCAAGCAAATTGCAGCGGAAGATACCTAAGTGCGCCAGGAAGAAAAATCTTGAATACAAATGACTGCAGTTTGGGCTGGCATGAGGTTTCAGAGACAGCAAGATTAGGGCAATGAGAAAGAGATAGAAAGGAGATACTAATAATTGCTTGTCCTGATGAAGGGAAGCTGGTACCTTGTCATCCTCATCAGACGATGTCATCACACTCATCACTGCAAACAGATTTGTTGTAGTCTGCATGTGACATTATGTCTAGATAACTATCCCAGAAATTCTGACTATAGCCTGTTGTGAGTAGCTTATAAATTCTAGCTTAAATATTTGATAGGTCTTGTGACAAGGATGACCTTTTAAATTCTTTATTCATAAGAATTAAAAATCCTTTCTGGGTGCTTTCACAACTTGAGCATAATGCAAAGCTAAACCTGATTAGTTTTGTAATATTGGGAAGTTCCACAAGATCAGTATCTTACTGGGAAGATCACTACCACCCGAACTCTGTGCTTTATATGCATTCTTTCTTAAACATATTTATCCAGTTTTTGTTCTGGAATGCATTCAGGCCTGATTGAGTGCTGATTCTGCCCCCCCCCAAAGTTGGAGTTAATTATCATTGATGTGACCATGTTTTAAGGTTTATTTGTTATCTGCCTTGAGTTCCCGTTGACGAAAAATTTATAGGACATAAATTTTAAAAATGAATAATGCTATCAATAGATGTAGCTTCAGAGCTTAAAATATAGACCCTTAGACCCTGAAAAAGGGTCTTTAAATTTGTGCAAGCACAAGTTCAAGACTCTGCATAAGAGAGTGAAGGAAGGTTCTTGCCATAAATCAGCCTTGGAGATTAGAAAACCCATGGAGAGCTCTGACTGACAGCATCCCTGACCATTGACCATGCAGGCTGGGGCTGGTGGGAGCTGGACTCCATTAACGTTAAGAGAGTCCTGTGATGACTGCCCCTGAACTAGAATATTGCTACCTTTAACAAGGAGATATATCAAATGCAGAATAAATGCTTGCAGAATTAGCAGCAAATATCCAGCAAGCAAAAAGATGGAAGAGATGAGGAACCTGTGGCCCTCCAGAGGTTCTTGGGCTCCAACTTTGCTCAGCCTCTGCCAACATGGTTAATGGTCAGAGATGATGGGAGTTATAGTCTAGCAACTTCTGATGGGCACCACGTTGGCTACTGTTGTTCTAGTTCATTTCTCTGCCTCCAGCTAGAGCAGGAACCTGTGCCAACATAAGCAAGGTTCTCCTTGTTGATGTGGCAGTAAAGAGCAGGGAACAATAAGGATCCCATATTGGTTGGGTGAAGAGACCTGTTGCTGGCTTACAGATGTGATTGAAGAACACAAGGCACAAACTTCATAAGGCGTATACTTTGTGCTGGTCACCTGGGCACAGTAGTTGGAAGAAGCACTGAATTCTGACTTCATGGTATTTCTTTTGCTTTTATGACAGCTCTTATTGAACACTCTCTTTCCATGACATCTAAGGAAACTAGGGAGGCAAACTGCTGCTTCTTCTACTCAGTGGATTGTTTTCCCCAGAGTAACTTTTTGCTGGCTTTTTATGAAGTGCCTTGCAATGAGCCAATTCAGGGAGTCTGTTTCAGGTCCTTCAGCACCAAGTGGCACTTTTAAAGCACATTTATCTCTAGACGTTGAGAGCAAGCTTGCTGTCCTTGGCAAGGAAGAATCATACACGTGGGATGATTAGAGAAGGGCTCGTCTCTTACTATTTTGCATGTTCGGTTTTGCAAACCAAAGAAGGAGCTAAACATAGTTAACAATAGTTATTGGGAAAGCACACTTTTCTAGAAGGGAACTAGGGAGGCAAACTACTACTGATTCTACACAGTGGATTCCCCCCCACCCAAGTAACTTTTTGCTGGCCCTGCAATGAGCCAATTTGCTATTAGGTCACAGGGAGTCTGTTTCAGGTCCTTCATCACCAAGTGGCACTTTTAAAGCACATTTATCTCTAGATGTTGAGAGCAAGCTTGTTACCCTTGGCAAGGAAGAATCATACATGTGACATGATTAGAGAAGAGCTCTTCTTTCTCTTACTAGTTTTGCATGATCAGTTTTGGAAATCAAAGGAGGAGCTAAACATAGTTACAAGTTATTGGAAGAGCACACTAATTCTAGATATTCTGGTAGAATCATACACGTGACATGATTAGAGAAGAGCTCTTCTTTCTCTTACTAGTTTTGCATGATCAGTTTTGGAAATCAAAGGAGGAGCTAAACATAGTTACAAGTTATTGGAAGAGCACACTAATTCTAGATATTCTGGTAAATGTTCATGCATATTAGCCAGTGATATAGCATCTGCAGTCCCATCAACTCACCATAGTATATTTTAGGGGTATGTAGGGGGGGCATGGGGACGCGGGTGGCGGTGTGGTCTAAACCACAGAGCCTAGGGCTTGCCGATCAGAAGGTCGGCGGTTTGAATCCCCACGACGGGATGAGCTCCCGTTGCTCGGTCCCTGCTCCTGCCAACCTAGCAGTTCGAAAGCACATCAAAGTGCAAGTAGATAAATAGATACCACTCCAGCAGGAAGGTAAACGGCGTTTCCGTGGACTGCTCTGGTTTGCCAGAAGCGGCTTAGTCATGCTGGCCACATGACCCGGAAGCTGTACACCGGCTCCCTCGGCCAGTAAAGTGAGATGAGTGCCGCAACCCCAGAGTCATCCGTGACTGGACCTAATGGTCAGGGTTCCCTTTACCTTTACTAGGGGGATATGAGGGGAAAGTCGCATTTGTGCAAGTGGGATGCCACAATCAAACATCACCCATTATGTATTCAAGCCATGCGACAGTCTAGTAAAGTCCCCTGGTAATTATCTCCATATTGCAAGGATGGATGCTGAGAAAAGCACACTCTTCGCAAGGGCTTTGAACATGTTTGAATAACCAAAACTTATCTTGGTGGTGGAACATGATTAGGGATGGGTAGAGTGGGGAATCTGTTTTTTCTTAATTGAAGTTGTACTTGGATTAGCAGAATCTAGCACTATTAGCATCTGATCACATTTCTGAGGCTTTGCTTAAGATGCAATATGCTTTATTTCAGCCTGATGGAGATAATAGGTTTTAAGCAATTATACCCAGGCTAATTCCTTTGATAAGCACTTTGCATTATCCATTAAAAGAAAAGTCAGTCGACAAGGGACGAGCAATGCATGCGTATCTCAGATGGCTTCTCTTGTTCACCTTTCCCAAATACCATGGGATAGTAATTCTTTAGATCTTCTGGGACATAAAATCCTGCTTGAAGACTGCAGCAAAACTGTATTGTATGCAAGTGACGTTTGGAGCATGGCATTTAACCACTTCTAGGCTGATTATAGCTTAGCCATAAAGATTCCAGTTTGGGCCCTTCTAGCGGAGCTTGTACTGCTATTGCTGCACAGCGCCTAGTAAGATGGCAGATTTCTGTGCTGGATAAGGCAATCTGAACGCCATTGCAAGGAAAGAGTATGACCGTTTTTAAGGATAGACACTGTGCCACATGCTGTAATGGTCTGCCAAAAAGAAGGGATTAAAAATCTAAAGTGGGAGGAATCTGTGGGGTTAGGGCAAGGCATACTTCCTTAAAGTAGGTTTATGCAATTGTATTTCAAATAGCTAGTAGAATTTTGACTCTCTGAAATTCTGTTCTGACTTCCAACCATTCTACATGCTTTTGTCCGACTGCAAGCACAGTATATAGTAAAGGTTGTTATTGGATAGATTCTCTTCATAAATGGTACCGTAGGGATAACCCCACTATATTCAGCAGTTTTATAACTCTAAATAGTAGTGTTCATAAGCCTTTTCTTCTTCTTTCATTTGTGGGGAAGGTTGGTGGGAAATAATTGCTGAGGTCAGTTCTTAACAAGTTTAGAAACAGGATTGCAATGCCACAGAAGAGCTGATGAATTACATTTGAGTTGATCACATCGCTTTGCATGTGCTTTTGACACACCGGGGTCCACTGTTTCCTCCATGTGCACATGTTAGCACTATGCGTACAAGTGCACATCTAAA
Organism: Podarcis filfolensis; assembly: GCF_964270895.1. Classification (NCBI taxonomy): domain Eukaryota; kingdom Metazoa; phylum Chordata; class Lepidosauria; order Squamata; family Lacertidae; genus Podarcis; species Podarcis filfolensis. The sequence continues at coordinate 64,133,810 of NC_139607.1, read as the reverse complement.
TTGTGTGTTTTTGGATATTCGTGGCAGTGCAATTTTTGATCGCAACTTACTGAACAAGGAGCCACCTGCTCTGGTGTTATTAAGAAATGCGTTGTGACAGATAACAAAACAAGTAGTCTAAATAATCATCTAGGAATATGGTACCATGCACAGAAGTACACAGAAAACTGTGCATTGTGACATATCAGAAGGACATGGAAAGCAAATCTCTGGGGATTATCTAAATGAAGTGCTGGGAACAGTTAGTGGGGTGAAGTTGAAAATTACTGAGAAAAGTAATTTAAGACTGCTATCCTATACTTATGTGGGAGTAGGGTCAAACGAAACTTGCATCTGAATAAACATATATAGGATCCTACTGAAGGTATTTTTCATTTGGCCCCAAAGAAGCCAGTTGTAGCCATAGTGCCTTTCATATAGAATCATAGAATCTCAGAGTTGGAAAGGATCCAAGGGTTATCTAGTCCAACCTTCAATGCAGGAATCTCATCTAAAGCACTCACGGCAGATGGCCATCCAACCTCTGTTTAAAAAACCTCCGAGGAAGGAGAGTCTACCACCTCTTGTGGAAGTCTGTTCCACTGCCGAACAGCTCTTACTGTCAGAAAGTTTTTTTCCGAATTTATTTTCACCATGAAAATAAGCATAAGACATTGGCTTTTATCATATTTGCAAATGACCTAAAGGATAGATAGCATGGCTAAAAAATTATGAGCACAAGAAAGCAATGTACTCTAGATAATTGGTACAGAGGAGGCTATTACGAAAACATGCTATAACAAAATGAAATGGAGGGTTGTAATTTAAATACAAAATGCATTGTGTTCAGATTCTTGGTTAGTAGCCATCGTTGTATCTTGGAAGCAGTGGGTGGCTAGGTGAGTGCATGCATTTTAAGGTGTATACAGATGTATATAACTTTAGCAGTGAGCCTGCTTTGGAACGATACTTGATGCATCTTGCTCATATATGCACCCTTCCCCCCAACCCCCACATTGCAGACTGTTCTTGCTTTCAGCAGGAGCAGGATTTGCAAAGCACTGATTAGCCAGCCCTTGGCATCAGTCATGGAGATGCCTCAAAGCAGTTTTTAATAACAGTTGGGCTGAGTATTTGGCCTAGACTCTTTCAGAAAGTGTGTGTGTGTGCGTGTGTCTGAATACTGGCATTATTGGGAGGTAGTTAGCCCATGGGGGCAACCATCATTTCCCCCCAACAATGCCCCTTTGATATAGCATTGTTCCTAATCAGACATTCTTGAGGGTAGAATGCAGCTGTTGATTGCATTTCTGCCACTGCCTCTGCTTTTCATAAAAGGAGGGTGAACTTGAGGAGCTCCTGCATCACCTTGTATCATTATAGTCAACCTCGCTCCCCCCCCAATACAGAATTTGCCTCCCATGTCACACAAGCGGCAGAAAACATCTCTCCCCTTTACAGGCCCTGGGTTTAAAAAAAGGTTAAAAGGGGGCTTAAAAAAACCCCAAAGCCCTGCTGAACGAACGCTTGAGCAGATGAACCTACAATGCATTTGGGGGGAAACCACAAAAGTGGATAGTCCACTTGGCTCGGTGACGGGGGAGGTAGATAGGATAGTTTTTTATCTGAAGGCAGTATATGTGTGCTTTTGAGGGAATACACTTGAGGGGAACAGAGCTCGCTCAGCAACAGAAAAATGTACACCCCATAACCTGTATGGAGATTTTTAATGTAAACCTTAGAATGTGCTGCTGCTTTAAAATATCCAGAGTTGGGAAGGATAAAAATCACTAATGCAGGGGAAGGCAATATGTGTGGCCCTCAGGCTTATTAAGTGGGTCATGGCGGGGGGGGGGAATCACTTTGTATTTTATTTTTCATGTTATAGTATAATATGGTTTTAAAACATACTGGATGCTTATTTATAAAATTGTGTTTGTGCCAGTGTATGTACCACTATCACTTTAATTGAACCCTTATTCTGAAGAAGTAGCTTTTATAATTAATGTGTGTGCTTTACGTATTGGGGCATTGGTATTCAGGTTCAACAAATTTGCAATAATGGTTCACATTTTGTTCCGGGGTGTTGTTTTTTTTTAAGGGGGTCATAGGTGACAGGAGGGAAAAGGAAGCAGGGGCGGGGATGTTGTCTTTGACTTAGTCAGACTCTGCAACATAGTATATTGGCTGTGTAATATACCTGAAGTTGTTTTGTTAGTACTGTGGATAAATCTGAGTTAAATCAGACAGAACCCTGAAGGTTTGAATCATTTATAGACAGCAGCTAATTCCTTTTCTTATGCCAGATTCAATTTTCTTAAAACCCTTCAGAAAATTCTTATAAGCAGCGTTCTTTTCCTCCTCTGTTCCTTTTGAAGGCAGAATAACCTTTTGCTTCCCCCTCCTCACCAAGTGCTTCAAGATTCAGTGCTTTAGTTGACATAGAAGAGAGCCTTACTGACCTTTGCAAGGATGGTAGAGTTGAACAGAAGCTGCTAATCCTTGTATAAATATGCAGGCCTTGTTAGAAATAATTCCTTCGATGTCTCCATTTTGGAATGTTGCTGTTTTGGGGATGAGCAACTACAATCTGCAGCCCAAAGAAAAATGCAACTTCCTGTTTGTTAGAAATGTGAGCATCTTCTGTGAGAACCATGGAATACTATGTTTTTCTTTAACATTGATTGTTTTTTTTTAAAAAAACTGTTGTCAACCCCAGAATATTTGGATTGTGCCTGGTTATCTGGTGGTGGTAGGGTGTGTGTGTATTTGTGTGTGTGAATCTTTCTCCTTAGCCTCAGCATTGAACATCTCTGCACTAAATGTTGATTTGGTGGAAGCTGTCGGCAAGCAGCTAGATTCTTTACTAGTAAGAACACACTTGACTGAATGGGTTTTATGAGGACAGTGTCAGCTAAAGGATGGCTGATAGGTAAAATCTGGACTTTCCTGTCAGCTTCCCTATAGTTGTTTTAATGCTATAGTTTAATGCTATAGTTGTTTGAGATGCTTGTGTGGCTCAAATTGGAGACTAAAATTATTGATGTGTGGTACTCAGCAAATCCTCCAAAACCCTGTATCTCCCCTGCCTTATTTGTACCCCTTCTACTTTTTTCATAATTAAAATGTTCCCCTTTTAGCAGTTTGTATCATTAGATTTCTATTTAAGCACATGCAAAGTACTTGGGATTATTACATCACCAAGGTTAAAAATGTTATGGCATATGAACTGTGAAGTTATCTCTGGTTCCCACAGCATTAACCCTGCTGCATTATGCAGATGTACAGTAGAAATAAATGTCCTTGCAAAATGTATTTCTGTGTCTGGCTAGATATGCCCTGAGGAAAGTGCATTACAAGAAATGCTGTGGTGAAGATGATGTAATAATCTGTTTTATTGGTTGGCTGGGCTGTTACAGAAAACTCTCATGGGTTGCGTGCCTGCTTTTAATATTGGCTAATGTTCCTGATGGCCTGCAGAATGGGATCCTGATCATATGTGACTTGAATTGTAGTTGTCAGAGGTAACACTGGAATAATCAGTTCAGTGAAACAGAGGCCATTATCGACAGGAATGGATTGTGCAGCATATGCTTCATAGAATGGAGAGAAATAATTATTGTCACTGTCAGATAATTATTGGCAGCAAGGGGCCATAGCTCACTGGTAAAAACATATGCTTTAATAATAACACGAGATGAACTCTGCTGGACCAGACAAAAGTCCTATCTAGTTGAGCAGTATGTTCCCACATTGGCCAACCAGATGCTTAAGGGAAACCCACAAGCAGCACATGAATACAATAGACCCCCACCACTCATTTCTCATAGCAGCTGGCTTTCAGGAGCATGCTGCCTCTGATACTGGAGATGATATACAGCCATCATAACTACAGCCCATTGATAGTCTTGTTGCCCATGAATCTGTATCCTCCCCTTTTAAAGCCATCCATGTTGATCACCATTCCTACATCTTGTAGAAGCAAATCCCATAATTCTAACTCTGTACTTTGTGAAGTATTTGTTTGGTCTGTCCTGAATCTCCCACCATTCAGTTTCACTGGATGGCACCACACCATTCGTAATTTTATATAGAGACCCTTTCTATGTAGAAGCTCCCAAATTCAGTCTCTTGCATTTCAGACTATAAGGATACCGGGTAAAAGAAAGAACCTTGGTTCAGGGCCAGGGTTCAGCAGTCTGATGTGAGCTGGGCACTGGGAACCAGCAGTCATGGGAAGGAAACAGGAGTCTGGGTTGAAGAGCAAATCAGGGACGAAGGGAACAATGAAAATATATAGAAACATGCCAGAGCTTAGGAAGACCTTGGCAGGACTTAACTCATGGGTAGGGAACCTGCTGTTCTCAGTTGTTCTTAGACTCCATGATCAATGGCCAGGGATGTGGTCCATAGACATCTGGAGGGCCATCCCATCTCTGGACCAGGAAGTTCTCTTAGAGCAGGCATCCCCAACCTTCGGCCCACCAGATGTTTTGGACTACAGTTCCCATCATCCCTGACCACTGGTCCTGTTACCTAGGGATATGGGAGTTGTAGGCCAAAACATCTGGAGTGCCGCAGGTTGGGGATGCCTGTCTTAGAGTCAGGGCCAGCCAAATACATTTTCCCACCTGAGGCAAATAAGGAAATGCCCCCCCAACTCCTGGGAATTGTAGGTTTTTTTAAGAATACAGGAAGTGGGACTTAACAGCATGGGGGTGACTTCCCATGGGGACCTCTCTCTCCTCCATTCTTTCATCTCTCCCTGCCCAACCTGGCCCATCTTGGGAATAAGGGGAAAGGAGTGAGGGGGAGGGAAGCGGGGCAGTAGCAGTGGTGGCAGCTCCTAAGGCCTGGCCCAAAATGGCCTGCTGCAGTTGTCTGAGAGGGAGGGTTGGGTAGGACAAGGCGAGAGAAAGAGAGGGTGCTGGAAAGGCCTGCTGGTTGGTGACAAGGCTACAAGATGGCTAGAGTTGCTGACAGCTGCCGCTTGGCATGGCAGCATGTTGGGGGCAAGCGAAAGACCTCTGTCCACTGCTGAGCTTGCTGTGAGACTGAGAAGGCAGGGATAGGTAACTGCATGGTCAGATCTACTATTGGAAGTACCAGGGAGTGGGCCAGAACTATGGCTGCTCAATGGAAGTGCTGAGGAGTCAGGAGCTGGTTTAGGCTGCTGCCTCTCAGCTAACTGCCACCAATAAAAGAGCCAAAGGAGCCACACACTCAAAGAAAGCACAGACATGGAAACCACAGACTCAAGGAGAAGGGTGGGGGGATGGCAAAAGGGAAAGAAAAAGAAACAGGAGACAGTGAATAAAGGACTCGTGTGCTAACCACAGTATTGTGAAGTAATCAGGGAGAGTAAAGTTAATTCGGTCCACTCCAGGTGGTGACAGTAGTTGCTATCTTGTCCATTCATGTGCTGCCATGGGCCTTCCCAGACCCACCCTGCCTTCCTTGAAGGCTGCTGAAACGCTTCCTCCTCAGCTGCCAGCTTGCTTTCCTGGGTGAAGAAAGCTGATGTAATACTGGCTTCCACACCTTTATCCTACGGCTTTCCCCAGCCCTAATTGTCTAGGGAAAGTGTGTCTATGTTTAAGGCTGTTGTGGTATTGAGAATTGCTGTTGAGCTGTTGCAGCATTTTGGGGTGCTACTGTGGCAGTCCTGCAAGAAACCCAGCACGCACATGACAGTGTGGGATTAGACATCCTTAAAGTGATTTTGTTTGGAGGCTGAAATTGAAGCATCTCTGCAGCTGAAATGGTTATTCCTTTTATGGAAAGTCTTGAGCTGCAAATAAAAGCAGTGCTTGTTTAGCATTCTTAGGAAATGAGAGATCCTACCAAAGCCCATTTGTAGCTCTTGGAGATTTTTGGGCTTCAAAACAAGCCCACTGCAAGGCAGAAGAGGTTTTGGCTTTCCACATGGCTGACTGAAACACTTAGGACTTGTGAGGAGCAGCTAACATATTTAATGAGGCTCAGTGTTCTTCTATGCAGGGTGAATTGATTCAGACCAAAGTGATTTAAATCAGCAAGATATAAGGCTAATTATCATTGATTTTAAATTGAGTTTCCTGTTGATGCTACTTCATATACTTCCTAAACTGGGCCTCAGAACTGGCCACTATACAGCGTTAATTTACAACTAGAGAATTATTTACACTGTTTCATTCTTAGAACAGCAGCTTAGCTTTTTTACACTCTACACATCTTGTATGTGAAAGATCATGACATGGCTGACATTATTAGGTCCAGTAATAGTGTTGCCTGAGTAGATAGGTGGACTTATCTGTGCTTGCTCCAGGGTCTGATCCCTATATTTGTGTCTATTGTAGCTGGTAAGCAGCTGTTTTAGGGTGGGGTGGGGGCTGTCTCTAAGAAAATGCTTCCCTACCACCAAAGGCCTGGGTGAAGAAGATATAATTACCCAGGATAAGCTGTTGATCATTGATACATTGGGGTGATTTAGATGGACAACAAATGGCTCTGTCACTTTCACTTCTAGGGCTGTCCCGTAATACAGTGGTACCTCTAGTTACGAACTTAATTTGTTCTGGAGGTCTGTTCTTAACCTGAAACTGTTCTTAAACTAGAGGCGTGCTTTCGCTAATGGGGCCTCTTGCTGCTGCTGTGCTGCCAGCACATGATTTCCGTTCTCATCCTGGGGCAAAGTTCTCAATTCAAGGTAACTCTTCCAGGTTAGCGGAGTTTGTAACCTCAAGCATTTGTAACCTGAGGCATTTGTAACTTGAGGTACCACTGTAGGTTGTTCCTGAGTTATCAGTCAGTTCTTCTTGTCCTGATGTAAATCCCTAACTTGTGAGTCTTGTGTGTCTCTCCAGCAGCAGCTCTAGATGCTTGACACCAGTGAACACTGAGATGGGAAATAAGGGTTGCATTTCTTTTGTGTCTTCCATTTGGAATACTTGAAACCCCAAAATGTGGGTGTCATTCTTACGATGAAAGCTCAAGGGCTGTAGGGGGCAGAGATCTCTCCCACTCCATGCTGTTGTCTTTCATATATATTTACATGATCATGCATCAAAAACACAAGCATTGTGAAATGATTCAAACTGCAACACTGCTGAAATTCGATAGATGATACTTTTGTGTCTATAGGATTCCAGGATTACTATGAATAAAAGAGAAGCAGGAGAAATTCTTTGATTGCTATTTATAGAAGAAAAGCACAAGGCATACTTTGTAATTTGATTCAAAGTTGCAGTTTTGAACTTCCTCTTCTGTTAACATTAAATAATCACTTAAGTCCACAACTTATCACAGCAATGAAAATGTTAATAGCATTAGCTGATGAGAGATGTCTAAAACATTAAAATGCTGCAAAGAAAACAAACCCTTGGTGGCATGTCTCTTTAACCAAAATGGTTAAAACCTTCAGAATATCCAGACACCAGAATATCACCAGAATTGGTGTCTCTCTTTTCAGTCGTGGACAGGCAGCTCATTTCAAATTACTTCTGTTTCTGAAACAAGACACACCATTTCATCTGCAAACTAGATGAGGTGGTAATTGGACTCTTTTAAATTCTTGACTCAGTTTTGTTAACTCTTCTAAAGTGGAGCTGTACATAGTGCAGATGAAAGGGAGGATCAAGGAAATCATGTTTGTGGAAAGAACAAGAATTCTTAAATTGTGGCTGACAGTATTCACAATCCCAGATGGCATCCAATGACAAGTCGAATATGGATGTAGTGAAGAGGAGCAATGTCCCAAAGGCCACCCATTGCATTTCACAACTAAACAAGGATTTGATCTTGCCTTCCGCCATTTCAACCCACTGCGCACTCTCCTAATTCACTGACAAACATTTTCACCTTAAACATTCCAATATACCATCAATTAAACGGCAAACAATAGTGTCCTTTTTACTTTTCTGCCTCTCCACGGCTCCCTTTATGTATGTGTGTGTGTGTGTGTATTACTCTCTCTCTCTCTCTCTCTCTCTCTCTCTCTCTCTCTCTCTCTCTCTCAATTTTAACTTACAATCCTTTGTTTCCCCCCCTAGTTTCCTGCCACGGGCGTATTGTGAAGGTGCCTGCAGGTCCTCTAGTGCGAGTTGAGAGCACAGAGGTGGTGATTCCATGCAACGTTAGTCAATATGAAGGACCCAGCGAGCAGAACTTTGACTGGGAGTTCTCTAGAATCTCTGCTCCGGACTCTAGATTTGTACAAGTAGTGAGTACTTGGGACCCTTGGTTCACGTCTCAGGAGTATAAAGATCGGGTTGACGGTAAAGAGATCACATTGAGGCGAAACAGCAACAACTCTGTAGAACTCATGATTGGAAACATCCGCCCCACTGACCAAGGGATGTACCGATGCACAACGCCCAGCACAGATTCTGTCGTTCAGGGAAATTACAATGCTGTAGTCGAAGTCAAAGGTACTTCTAAAGGGTGAGGGGTATTTACAATTGGTATTGGGTCTTAGTGTAATTTTGCAAGCGATACGTGAAGTGGCTGGAGTAGATGCAATCTAGCTAAATACACTTTTGTATAACCTGAAGGTGGACAGTGCCCCATGTCCCATTGGTGCCATAGCATTGTCCTGTGTTTGCTTAATTGAAGCAGTGGGTTGGTGACTATCTCAACAGGATCATTTGAATTTAAAAAAACAAAGCAAAATGCTCAGAATAGCTCCTGTTATATTCCAGTCTCCTCCACCCTTCTTCGCTGACATTTGTTTCTAAACAAAGTATACTGGAAGGGGAAGTTTCTCTGCTAATAGATTTACTTGAAGAGGTAATTGTGGGTGGAGGTCTTTCTGAAGCTGAATAATTGATTGAGTTAAGGGAGAAAGTGTGGTGTGTGAAAACACTTTTTTGCTCATGTTTTCCAATGTGAGTGATTTGTTTTGGCTCAGCGTACTCATTATGCTGCATAATTAGTCATCTCTTTCATGACAATCTACCACAGCTTGACTCTGTTTCATTGCTGCTTTATGTAAAGCCATTTATTATAACCCACACGCTTGATAACTTTCTTTTCTCCGAATAGTGATTGCGGATGGCTTAACCGTTGGTAGGTCAACAGCCCGCTCCACATCTACTTGGAACTTATCAGAAGGAGATGCATTTCAGTTGCGCTGCTCAGCGTCCACCAATTCTTCAGAACACACACATCTGCATGTGTCTTGGGAATTCAGAAACGGGTTTGCCTGGCAAGAAATTCTCTCCTTAACGCATGAGGGCAAGTTCCAGCCTGGTTCAGAGTATAACGAGCGCTATATCAGTGGAGATGTGCGTTTAGATGCTATGGCCAATGACATTTACCGCTTGTCTGTGTCCCAAGCTCTTCCAACAGATGAAGGTGCCTATAGGTGTCGAGTGAGTGAATGGGTTAAAGGTGCAGATGCTTCATGGCAGAAGATCCAAGAGAAGGCTGTGGATATAGCAAATGTTGTGGTGCAGCCAACAGGTGAGCATGCAGTATGCATGAAATGATGTTGCCTGTATCAGCATCTATGCTGTAACACCATTGTGGCTGTGGGACAGAATGTGCAGGCCACCAACATTTGGTGTAAAGCCATACTGGCTTCCCCCTTAAGTATCTCAGCGCAGTATATAACATAGTAACAGTGTATACTTTCCTCAGTACATGTGTTAGATGAGTTGTGAAGGCACTGCAAATAAGAACTTAGATAGTTGTATTTTCTTTGAATACCTACTGCATAGGTGTGTTTGGAATCTATTTAAAACCTAGGCTTCATAACAGAGGACTCTTTTCTTTTTCAGTAGTTTGTATAGGATATTTGTGTAAAAGGTCTTGTTACCTGGCTTTAGGGATTGCCTAGGGCTAAAGGAGAATTTAAAACTACAGTTGTTTTAAGTTCGCAACTTTCCCCCCAATAGCTTAGCTGCTAGACAGTAGTCTTTAAATGACTGTTCCCCTTCCTTTGTTTAAATATACCTGTGTGCAATGCATGTGCTTTGATGGATCATGCCAGGCTGCAAAATGTGTACAATGGTAATTCTGGAGAAGGAAGAATAAGCAAGTTGGCCTCTTGGCAGCAAAATGAAATTATATGTTTTTGCAAGTATGCTCATACTGGACTTGCAATCCTTTAATCACCACACAGAGAATTTGAAAATGCCACAACAATCATTCAGATGTGGTTCAGTTCTTCATAGTAGTTAGCTTGTAAAATCTGATTTGTACTCCTTTGGGAGTGTGTCTTGGCTTTAGGTGTATTCATTATGAGAAACAACATCTCTGTGATGCTAAGAGACCCCCTTGATCTTCCCTGTGCTTGAAGTTATAATGCTTGTTATGTTGGAGTAGGTAGGCATGTGAGGTGTTTTTTCCCCCCTGGGAGGATTAATTGTACGTAGCAAAATGTAGAGCCATTTGGAACACCTTCTGTTGGAACGATGTCATAGCTAGACGCAAATTGTGGGAAGCTGGATTGACAGTGAATTTGATTAGAAAAAAATGTTGTGTCCTTGCATATCCATGCACAAGGCAAAGCTAGCTGGTTTTTTATTCTAAGAAAACTGAAATTGCACAATGATTTGCTTCAGAACATAGAATTAGATAAGTAGTGAAACTGGGGGGGGGGGGGAGTTCACTGCCTGTTTTCTATAGTTCAGCAATAATATATGTGAGCTTTGCCTGTAAATATGTAGGCCACTAATTAAAAAAGCAGGCAGTAGAAGCCAACAGTTATGCTACCTGCTGTATTAAAGAGTTGAAAACAACACTTTTTTGTCTTGCTTCCCTCCTGCCAAAAGCTTTAGGTGTGTTCATAACCAGAAGCAATGTATCTGTGACAGAGGGGGACTCCCTTGACCTTACCTGCAACTTCACAACAGACAGAAGTGGTATTTTCCAAGCAGAGGTCAGGTGGTACTTCAGTGAATCACCTGATAGCACCATGGCAGAAGCTCAGGTTTTGCTAAGTGCAGACCGTGATTCTGTTGTTAGTGATTCTACCCTCATCAGCCTCAGCCATGTGGATCGGAGTTCTTACCACCTATTGGTACGTGATGTGAGCACTGAAGATTCCGGTTACTACTACTGCCAAGCAACTCTCTGGGTGCCACAGCACAATGGTAGCTGGCACAAGGTAGCAGAGAGGACATCTGTGCCTGTCACTGTGGAGGTGTTGGCATTAGGTGAGTAGCTGGGTGGTGATGGATAATTTTTCTTGTGTAATGATAGGGAACCTGTGGCCCTCCAGAGGTGGTTTGCTTTGAACTTGCGTCAGTCCCTGCCAGTATGACCCAGTGGCAAAGTGATAATGGCAGTTGTAGTCCCAACAACCTCTGGAGGTTCACAAGTTCATCCTGGGTTTATACCACAATATGGAAGTGAACAGAAAGTGGCATTCAATAGGAGTGATCCCTCCTGCCCTGGACTCCATGTTGGAAGAAAATTATGTAGTTCTTTAAAATGCTAAACCCTTTAAGACTTACCAGTTCATGCTCATTGGTGGTGTGTCCAACATGGTCTCTTAACTATACCAGCCATCCTGGGCTTTTTTCATGACTAGCCATGGATGCCTATTTGTGTCTAATGTGTCAGTCCTGAGAAAACATTTTAAAATGAAATGTTTGTTCTGATCAAATGTGGCTCTTTAACTTGACTTAAAAGAACACAAAGATGGAATAGTCTTAATATTTAAAGTGATCCCTGTCTTGGAAGAGAGAGGGGACATTCAAAAGCTTTCAGCAAGCCCAAAGGTGGGGTTGGTGGGATATATAAGCTGGAAATCCCCACAGGACCTGCCATGACATAAAACAGACTTATGCGGTGCTGGTTGTTGTTAAGTCTCGGTCTTCTTTAGCAGCCTGCCTGAAAATACATGGGCTGCCATCCTCTGTAGCAATGTAATGTTTCCCATTAGTCATCCAAAGAGAAAATTCAAAATTGTTCAGTATTTTTAGCTGGGAATGATCCGCACTGTTTAAGTTCTTCTTTAAAAAAAACAAAATAAAATGTGTTTGCTCCAAAGACAAGAGACAGGAAGGGAAACAACTGATAAATAAAAAATATAGTCAAATGCACACTTGTTCTGAAGGCCATATCTATAGTTTCTATCAGGAAGATAGTAGTCTGGCAAAGCTGCATAGTAGAATCTGGTCTCAGGTAGTCCAGCGACTCATCTAGACACCTTGTGCTCTGATTTGTTGTTCTTGAGTGTGGCTTGGACGACTGGACTAATCCCACTGTCACTACTATAATGGTTCTTTCAGACCCATTGTCAGATCTGCCAGATTTCCTTGGGGAAATCCTAAGAATAATTTAGATCACTTTCTATTATTTAATGGACATTATATCATATGGAAAGATTAGGAGGTGAACCAGAAGTTTGTCTAGACAAAAACATTGTTTTTCACTTTTCCTTACCCCAATATTCTGCTTTGACTTTATGGAGAACTGTGTTTTCACTAACTCTGTTTTCCTGGCTGAACTCTTAAGCTACTGAGATCTGCTTTTTATGCAGATGTTCTAGGAAATGAGCATCCAGGCAGGAGAGATATGGAAAACTGAAACCCTAGCACAAATTTCTAAAGAACCATGTTGTTCTGTAGAGTTTGCCTTGACGTGTCAGCATCTCTTAGAGGATAATTAAAAAAATCAAGTTTCTGGCTTTTGACTTTGCAATTAGGAGCCAGATGATTCTTGACAGCCTTTCAAGCAGTGGGAGCAAGCATTTCTACTTATACTCTGCTGAAATTCAAGCATTGTGCATATACACTTCTGAATGCTATCGTAGCACAATCAAGATCTGGTTGATGGTAACCCAGTCCTGACAGCCACAGCATCTCTTGTACTTCAGAGAGCCAAGACAGCTGAAAATCCACTTCTGCAGTATTTGTACAATCCAATTTTAAACATGTTTATCTGCAAGTAAATCTCTTTGGCTGCGTTACCGTTTAATAGCAAGCCCAGGAGTATAAGCTGATAACAAATAATAGTGTAAGCCTGGCTAGTGATGTTGGTTTGTTTGGGCAATGCAAACCGCAACCTTGGATTTGGATGAACTAAGCCAGCTGCCTTTTTATTATTTGTTTCTCTGCTCTCAAAGACTAGAATAGTGAAACAGCCCTTGTGCACTACCTAGCATGGTTTATGAAACTTCAGTTAGTATTTAGCGCTGTGTGTAAATGCAGCCATTGAGTTCAATAGGCTGATAGGTTAGTTTAGAATTATAGCCTTAGAGGAAGGAGAATAAGCTGTGCAAGTTAGGAAAGGAAAGGAAAGGAAAGGAAATCTCAAGATGGCCTAATGATTTCCATCCTGCTTGCTGTAGGCCTAATTATGATAGAGAGCTTGTCTCTTATTCTTCTCATCCAACAGACATCCCACCGAATGCAACTAAACAGAGAGGTGCCACTGATTCTGTACACTCAGTGTACTTCTGTTACCAATATTATCTGGAAAGCATCCATAGCTTGAAAAGCTGCCTTGAATAGGGTGCCTCTTTTCTGCATTGAAAGTATTCTGTTGGTCAGTGGGAATTTCTTCGCCTTTGCATCCCAAATTAGTAATTATTTTGATGCAGGTTAAGGGGGAGGAGCAAAATGTTTTTCAAATGATCTTACATTGCCTGCGGGTGGGAAAAGCAGGAGAGGAATTCTCATCTGTAGTACATAAACTGCATCCAAAATTCAACAGCAGCCCCCTCCTACTTGATTGAAGTTTGAGAGCTTGGCAGGGTATTAAGTCGTTGAACTGTCAGCAAGGCTGTTCTTTGACAGCTGACAAGAGTGCAGGAATGAGGCTTATCCAGCAAGCCTTTTATTCCTTCCTGCTAAATCCTCTGTCTGAGAGTCAGTGTGAAGAGACTAGCTGGAGCACTCCTGTCAAAGCCAAAACTTGCCCCAGCCATCCTATTCCCTATAGGTCTTCCAAATGCTGGATATGATTAGCTGACATCCCATTTACCTTCAACTTTCTTCTATTTCCTAATGAGGACATAAAAATGTTGTTGGTGCTTCTGTTTGGAAGCAAGCTGCTCCAGTGAATTATGTGGGCTGGTTCAGATTATCATATACCATTATGCTGAGCCAAGAACAATCCTTTTGGCCGCACATGAGCAGCTCTTTTGCTCCTCCCTTCCCGCTAACAAACCAGGGAGACGTTGATTAACTATTGCTTCCTGTATCAGCCGAACTAGGAAATTAATTGTTGTGGAACAAGTAAGGGTATCAATCCAACTTCAAACTAAGTTTTCATATTCTGGCTTGTTCAGAAACTGTTAATCATAGTTTCCTTGTTTGGACAAAATAGTAAACTGTAGCAAAGCGGGGAGCAAGGGCACTGTGTGTGCATCCATAAGCCTCATTCAGATCTTGACTTATTAAGGTGAGGTATGATTGGCCAACCCAGCCCTTTTTGTGGCTCATTAACTAGCTTTCCCTCCGTGACCTTTATAAATATTGGTAGTGCATTGTATTCCTTCTTTTCTGGGATCCTAAATATGGTTGCTAAGAGCAGAAAGTAGGCCCTTCATAGTTCTTTCAGACTTGTGATTATGAAACTGTCAGAAATTGTATTTTAAAAAAAACAGTAAAGTTAACTTGAAGGGTATATTCAGTTTCTAGCACTGGCATTCAACACCAGGAACAAGTAAATGTGGGATGCTCTCCAATATTGGCTTGCTCTAGTGCCAGCTTTCCTCTGCCAAGGTCGCTGAAGTGGGCAATAAAATGAATGGTAAAGCAGTGTACAGAAACCTGACACGCTCTTGGCATGCCCTTCCAAAATGGGGAGCATGTTCATTAAAATGAAACATTTCCCTGAGAGGCAGACTTTGCAATTGCAATGCAGTGTTCTGTAACCAGAATGTTGTATTATGAAATTCCTACAGTATAGTGTGACTTACTAAATGTTGGCTTTAGAATCTGCCTTTTGTTTGACTTGGGGCTGCATGCCATGAAGATACTCCATTTCTGGGAATTACATGGTCCACTGTCACCAGCTAAGTGGTAAATGCCCCATCCTATGCCATGACTTGCAAGATGCCAAAAGAATGTTGCCGTTCTGAAATGATAAATGTGAAAATGTAGCCTGTATTCTGAATTGGTCTTTATTTCATACTTTTGTTTCCTTGTCTGTCTCCCTGCTTTTCAAAATGCTCCACAGAGCCAACTTACCATGTGTTTCTGAATGCGACTAAAACACCTAAGTATGCAGAAGATCCCACAGAATTGGAATGTAGGATCACAGAGGCGCAGAACACTGAAACAAATGTGCGTTTCACTGTCTCATGGTACTACCGATTACCTATGCGCAGTGATGAAGTAGTGAAAGATGAACTTCTTGCCACCATGGATGCAGACTGGACGCTGGTAGTTGGGGACAGAAGCAAACAACGGGCCCAGAATGGGGAAATAATTTTCTCTAAACCAACTGTGGACACCTTCCGCTTACGAATCCAGTGGACCTCTGAAGCAGACAGAGGAGATTATTATTGTGTAATTTCTTCATGGAGCAGGCAACGAAATAACAGCTGGATAAAGATCAAGGATGTGGCTTCTGTGCCTGTAAGCATTTTATGGTCTACACAAGGTAGGAATCTTGTACAGCCTGACTTTAAAAACTTGTGATGCAAATTGTTGGTGACTCAGTGGCTTGCCTTTAGAGACTCTGAGATGGAAAATTTCTAAAGGGTTTTGATAGATGTATATACATCTGCCATTGCCATCTTTGGATGGGAAAGTGGATGAAAGTGGCTAATGATGAGATCAAAGAGCACAGTACCATTTAGGAATGTTCAGCACAATCAACAATAAATCCAAGCTAAGGTTGCTAAGAGTACTGTGCTAGAAATATTTTAGGGCAGCGTACACAGGGCTACTAGTGCATCGGGGCTTCCCCGCTTTCCTGTCCCCCAGCTCCAGCTCCCTCCACTCCCCCCCCCATTGACTTGGAGGCATCAGGAGAACACCCAAAACAATGTGTGGAGGGAGAAGAGGGAAAATGATTCCATCCAGCAAGCACTCTGGCAATGTTGAATTCCTTCCACAGAGTGTTATTCAACTAAAATTTCCTCAGAGTGGTCCCACTGAAATGAATGAACGTGGCTAGGTTAGGTCAATTCATTTCAGCAAGTCTGCTTTTAGTAAACCATCACAAACTCTTGTCCAAACTCCTTCTGGCAATGTACCAAGAAGCAGCTTGAAATGTATGTGAAGGTGGAGTCCTGAGGAAATAGCAGCCGCAGGGAATTGGTGCAAGGAGTTGTGCAAGAGATTGAAGGTATATCTGGAATTCTTAGAGTTCATCAGATGCAGACTACACAGTCAGGATATTTTTTCACACCCAGGCGACAAGAGAAAATTTTTAAGAATGATACTACGTTTGTTTTGTTTAGAACAATTTACAGACCATTTAATCACAACTCTCTACTCTTAAGTGGATGTGGGAGGTGGGGACATGGAAGATGGACCACAATGCTGGTTGTCATGGTGGCCTTGGATATCCAGCCCCCCGGCCTCATGATTAGAGTGAAGGAAATCAAGTAATTGACTTGGATCATTATCAGATTCCTGTTCTTTTAATAGAGTAAACTAACAGCTGTTTTTGGTTAGAGCTTTTATCTGATGGAAAGTTGTGTCTAGACAGCAGCCAACAGTCCTGATTGGGCACTCCTGCACATAACTTAACTTGAGTGTGGGAAACATGCTTTAAAAAGGCAAACTGCCCTTTTCCTTGGAACACCTTGTGTTCATTGCCTGTAGAAAGCACAAGCAGAAACTTGCATTGTTCCCGAAAGCGCTGTGATCTGGCCCTGTGATATTCAAGAACAGACCAAAGTAGCCTCGAAGTCTGGGCTGTAAAGGGTGGAAGAAACAGAAACAGCATTTCCAAATCCACATGCTTCAGAGCTGTCAGCAGTCACCTTCATGAAGATTTTTCAGAATGTAATTATTTGTTGGCGGCAGCTACAGTACTGTGTCATACTCTGCACTAAGGGCTGACTTGAAAGTTCATGTGATCAATGGCTTCAGTTCTTGTTGAATGCCCGGGACAAGTTGCTACTTCTGAACCAGAGTTTTTCTGTCTCCATTTTGACATGCGGGGATCTGCCACAAGGTGTTTGTAAGAATGAAAACACCATGGTGAATCAGAGTTGCTGTGTTCTTTTTCTGTCAACTTGCTTTGAGTATGTGTTTACTGAACCAGTCGAGAAGCAGTTTTGCCATGAGGCTAGATAGTGTACAGTATGCTGCACCAGGTATCCAATTAAAGCACTGAATCTGGGCTTCAAGTGTTCGATTGAAACAATTCATGCTAGTATTCCTTTTTGAGTGATGGTCTCAGCAATACAAAGGCAAGGCTTCGGTGGTACTTTGGACAGTTCTGTGTGTGACCCAGGCTGGAGGCTGTATTCAGCAGCAGTCACCCCAGACTAGGTCTCAGAGCTGCAGTTTATCAGAGTTGCTAGCTCTGTCTTTCGTCGGAGCAGCCCCTTCATTTAAACGGTCTCTGCTTGCTTTATCATTCACTGACTCTGGCAGAGCAGGCAAGGCTGTGGTTCTTCTAAGGCTTCTGAGCTGGAGTTCTCAGAGGAAGGCAATGCAGCACCCAGCAGCTGGAGAGGTACTGACACAATGGGCTCGTCTTTTTCCAAGTGTAAATTTGAGGCTGACCATCTTCTACCCTGAGTTCCTGGTCTCATCCCCTGGAGAAGGATGTCATGATCCCAGTGTCATGGCAGACAGGCTCATTGTCAAAGCCCTGCATTACAAGAAAGGCAAAAACAAAAACAAAAAACCCTGTGTTTTCTATTAACAGTGCAAAAAAAAAGCCCATTTTTGTACAATTTCCCTTATTCTGCAAATTTCATTAGTTTACATAATTTTATTTTGGTTTCTTTTAATGATGTGGTGCAAAGAGGTATGCAGAGCACTGAAGCCCCACTGCCAACCAGGAGGTTTTTTTTTTTACGGCATTTACAAGCCACCCTATAATAAATATTCTTGGCATTTACATAATTAAAATACAATAAATAAAAACTTAAGCTTTGTGCTTAAATTAGTCATACAATGCAGTACTATAAAAGTATGGGAGGAGGTAAAAATCAAGACCGTAAAACAAAAGCTAAAAGAGCAAAGAATTAAACCGAAAATCTAAAACAGATTTAAAAGGCTGCAGCAACCTTAAAAGGCCTGGGGGAAAACTTAATCTGGCACCAGAAAATCTGAACTAGTTTCTGCTGTGCCGTTCATTGGTTGAGGCATGCTTTTCAAGATAGGTATCTTCCTTCTTCCTCTTGCTTGGTAACGAAAAGTTAACTGATAAAGAAGGGACCAAGTCAGCAGGGAAATCCTGGCTTTGTGTCTAAGAGTGTCACATAGTGAATGGACAGCTTGCAGCTCAGTGCAAAAGGTTCAGTGCAAAAGGAATAAATTAGTGGATCACAGGAGGAAAGATCTGTGGCTCACTTAATTTATGGACATGCGGTGATTATTTTAGTAACTAGATGCTTACTGAAACATCCAAGCTTGGAGTTGAAGTTTCTGGCGCTAACACCACACTGGCAAACTTTTTGAGAGCAAGTGTGCACTTCAGCTGTGGGATGGGACTAGGAGAATGTTCCTTGTCCATGGGCTTCTATCTAATACAGTGATATCTTTCAAAGGATGAAGAACTAACCACACGAATGCATTGCACAACTCACTATCTTCAGGCAGGAATGCTTAAATTAGCAGCCCAGACTTCCATCACAAACACTAAAACTCATTCTCTTGGGATACCTTTCTGGGTCATAGAATTAAGTTTTGTTGTGTTTTAAAAGCAGCTTATTGGCTGCCTGATGAGAACGCCAAGCTGCTCTGCAATTTTTTGCTCCATTGGGCCAAGCAGGTATTGCCCATAGGCAAGCACTTGAGTGGCAAACAACACATTCACCCTGTGCTCTCCACGTACTTGCTGCTGCTCACCAGAGAGCTAGGTGAGCAGTGCTGGTCCACTGCAGATCAGCTGCATACATGGAACTCTCTTAAGGAGCTAGTAGCCCTTTGTGGCTAAAAAGGAGAGGAGAGTCATGCCTACAGCTGTCATGTTTAGCACTGGGCCATCACTGTTGCTGCCATCAGGGATAGAATTGGGGCAGAAGTCCTGGGCCCCTCTGGACAGGGGGTTCCCCTAGATGCAGCAGGACTGGCTTGCCACATTTCAATGCAAGAATTAAAGAAGGGTCCCTGTAAGATTGTCTGGAATAATGTCCATTACCATCTAAAGAGCCCCACCTCCACTTTTCATAGACCATAAGGTCTAGAGTCCAAAATTTATCTAATGGATTGTAGTCTTGCAGATGCATTTGTGGTGTGTTTTCCAACCTTAAAATAATGTTTGTTTGTTGATTTGTTTTTATTATTTAAGCAATTTATGTACTGCAAAGCTATAATTGTCTCCAAATGGTTTACAAGGCTGGGATGGTTGTGTGGCTGCTGCAGTACAGGAGGAAGGGGATCAGAAGGGAGGCAGCAGCAACAGTGCAGGCAAGCAGAGCGAGGCTGAGAGATCAGTGCCTTGAATATGTATCCAAATTCAAAAGCGTTGCATGAAAAATAAGACCTTTGAAAAACAAAACGCCTTTTCTCATACATTTGATGCAGTGCAGTCTTTATCATATATATTGCTGTTCCAAGAGAGATTGACCTTTTTAAAAATTCTGACCTTTCCTAGATTATGACTCGGACGGCAAATTGCCAACAATATCTGTGATCTAGTCCTTCTGCTTGTGATCTATTCCTCCTTCCTCTTTTATTATAATGAGTGACCTGTTCCCATTTGCTCAGTGGCATTATCTATTTCCAGCATTTGTACCCTGCCTTCCTATAATAATCAAGATAGCTTACATTGGTCAATAGAAATATACAACAACCCATACGCATCAATAAATTAATATTAAAGTAACAAAAAGCATAGGATAGGATCTTGCTTTAAAGCAGCATCCGGAAAAACATTGTGAAACAGGGCAGTTTCTGCTGCCTGCTGGAAGCTGATCAGCTGTTTCTCAGGAGTTAGGCACCACAGCAGAGAAGGCCCTGTCTTTTATAGGCCCCTGCTATGTTCTTGTTGGCAGAAGAGAATGGTGCGGGGCCTCTGGCTTATCAAGGGTGCATTTGGGAGGCGACTTTGACCTAATATACCTGCAGTGGCTCATATAATAGTTTTCCTTCCTTAGTAAAATTTATTCTTAGCATATTTGGGACCCAAAATCCTGCGGGAAAATAAGAGGTGGCTTCAGCAAAGGCAAAAGCCTCTCTATGTTTGCAGTTCATTGAGGGGAGCTAAGTGTATACCACATCCATACGAAATACCCAAATCTGATTTTAAAAACAGAACTCTGCAATTTCTATGTTTTGTAAAGTAAAGTTTAAAAAGTAGTTTTGGTAGACTGCAAACCATGGTTTCAGGGCAATCTTAATTAACTCAAGCCCTGATCTGACTAACATCTAAAGCAAAATATAGAGCAGGCAGTGTGGGATGGGGGGGGAGCATGTGGGCCTGCTGTGCAGACTGCACATGGTTTTCAGACCTGAAGTTAGTTTGTGTGAAACAAGTCTGCAGATTGGTTTATATACATGCACCAAATGTATGGATTCCTCTGGTGGCTGATAAAAATGTGACATTTTAAAATTTG
The DNA here is from genome assembly GCF_964270895.1 of Podarcis filfolensis. Lineage (NCBI taxonomy): Eukaryota > Metazoa > Chordata > Lepidosauria > Squamata > Lacertidae > Podarcis > Podarcis filfolensis. The sequence continues at coordinate 64,113,205 of NC_139607.1, read as the reverse complement.
TGTGACATACTTGGGCTAAGAATGTTTTCCTCCTCCTGGACTGAAATGGAAGCTTTTCTTTGTAAAGTACAGTATCCAAATTGCTTGTCACTCATACGAGGCTTTTTAGCTGCTGTGTCTCTTGAGAGAAATGTAGCATAAACAGTATAATAGCTGCTCAGACTTTAAAATGTAGCCTTGTTTGTGAAAGACAGGTTTATCCCATTTTTGTTAGACTGTGGAAATCTGTTTATACTCTTTTGGATGTGCTTTGAGTGATCTGAAATGTGGTGGCTGCATGTGTGGCATTCTCTCCCCCTGCTTTTTTATTTATTTTAAAGTAAACACGGTTTTCCTTGATATTTTAGCAAGTTCCATTTCTTACCAGATGTGGAAAACAGTATTTTGACAGCTCATCTTTGTTTCTGATGCTGGTTTCTCCTCCTGCCCCCCCCCCCCCCCCGCTTTTCAAATCCCATTTCTTCTTACCAAGTGATGAGTTTGGGTCTCATGTGCATAACTTAATTTTGAGTTGCTCTGTGTAAACCAAATAACATTAAAACTAAACTATGTTAACTGAATTACATAGGTCTGTGCATATGTTTTTACTAGACTTTGCAGCTCCTTAAAGCACTTGACCTGAGGGTTGTTGATTATGATCTGCAGTGGAATGGCTCTCTGCAGGGACTGAACATTGGTGGTCCTAGCCTCAGGCAGATGATTTGGACATAAAACCAGTCAGAATATGTGGCTTAGCTCCAGATTTGTGATAGTCCTGACCTCCTGTTGACCCAGGTAGGTCATGTTGTATTTGAGGTCCTATGTTCACAACTTCCTCACCGTTGTCTGCCACCATCTCTGTAACACTATCTCATCATTTAGCCTTCAGCATTGCATTCTAGAGTTTGTGGCAATCTGAATTTTGTTAAGATTAAGTGCCTCAGGCCCACTGCTGTTCATAGGCTGGAGGTTCTCTGTGTTGGACTTAAGTCTCTGTGGATTACACACAGCTCTTGTTTGTAGGATATCTATTTTTATTACTTATTTTAAATTTTGTTTTATGAGAAGCATTGAGACCTAGGAACGTTTTGCCTATAGTTTTAAACCACGATTTGTGACTATAGGCAAAACTTTCCCAGGCAACGTGAATTGGCCCAGTGGCTTGAAGAAGTAGAAATACTTGAACTAGAGATCTGTAGAGTTCACTCTGAACATTCCAGTTTTTGGAAATATTAAGGAAGCTATTGGACTCCCTTCACTATGTCTGCAAACCTGAATATCTGGGGAGGAAGATTGGGCAGTGGCAATACAGTGGTACCTTGGGTTAAGAACTTAATTCGTTCTGGAGGTCTGTTCTTAACCTGAAACTGTTCTTAACCTGAAGCACCACTTTAGCTAATGGGGCCTCCCGCTGCTGCCGCACCCCCGCCGTGCGATTTCTGTTCTTATCCTGAAGCAAAGTTCTTAACCCGAGGTACTATTTCTGGGTTAGCGGAGTCTGTAACCTGAAGTGTCTGTAACCCGAGGTACCACTGTAGTGACCTTAAGAAAAGGTAAATGTGCTACACTGGCCAGCCCTAAAATGCGAAAGATGGCAGAATAAATAGGTAGGAGGCTAAGGGGAAAGGGATTATTCAATCTGAAATACTCTATAGGATTCTACTAGACTCTTATTTTTAACAATATCCACCGACCTTCTCTCTCTCCCCCCACCTTACATCGTACCTGATGTCTGTTGTACTCCTGGATCCTTTAACATACTTTTTTCTAAACTTGACTATTTTATGGCATTCTCTCAATATGTCATGCTGATACAACAATAATTATAGGTAACTTAATCTGAGTCTGTAATATTCCCTGCACTTTCAAGGGATGTTTGTGGGGGATATTGAAGATACTGAGACAATGTACCTAGTGTTAGAAAAGACTTAACAGCCAGCTAGTTAAAATGCAAATCTTGACCAGACATTTTCCTTTTAATCTGAAGATTTGCATCTAGAATAGAAAACTAAATCTGGCATTTATCTGATTGTGTGCTGCCAGAGCAGAATTATAACAAATCCATCCCCTTTCAAACATGCTTTCAGTAGTTGTAGGATGTTGAAACATTGCTTGAGAATAATTGCCTGCCCGTGAGGGTCCCTTACATGTTTTCCAATAAATAAATAGCGTGCTGGGTAAGCTTACATACTGCCAAAAAGAGGGCACAGATTTGCATAAATTTGCATGTGTTTATATAATATGCAAACTTAGAAATAGTGGGTGGAATTTGACGTCACACTGTTACAAATGTTTCATCAGCACAAGCATATCAGCTCCCCTCTCCTCTCGCTACTGTTCTCCCAACCACCCACCCAAACCAATTTAGGGAGGCACAGGGGAGGGGAGCAGAGTCCTATTGTGAAGCCTTCTGCTGACAGGGTTTGTAAGGTGAATCTGACCCAATACCTGTAATAGAAATAGAAGTGCAATACATCTCTCACTGTCAAGGGCAAGGCTGGCCCAGTTGACCTGTGTGCCTATTCAGTCTGCCGTCCAGGAGCTAACTGCTGATGGGCAGCCTCTGCTCTTCCTCCTTATAGTTCTTTCATTTGAAACTGGACTTGGACTGGACAGCCTTTCAACAAGAGAATGACTTCAAAGTAAAGCAAAGTGGGACATAATAGCTACCCTAAGTGAGCATCATATTTGGGACTGACCTATGGTACTTAAAAAACAACAATGCCACACACACAGTGTAAGTATGTGTCTGGCCATGCCACAAAACTAGAAAGGCTCTCTCAGCCTTTAAAATTTTTCCTCTTTTCATTTCGCCACTATACACTTGATAAGAGTGTAGGCACTTGGTGTTTTTGAAGGTTAACTCTACTGTATCTAGAGCACTGTGGGTTGCATTAAATGCAAAATACTGTACTCCACTGACAAGTCTAAGATAGATACTTAGTCCTTGTAAGATCGATCACAAACGGAAACTGAGAGCTAAGTGGCAAATCAAGGAGTACTTCTTAAGAACAGGCCTGCCTTTCAGAGACAAGAATCAGTAGCTTTTTACTGACAAGCTTCTCCTATCTCTTATTCATATTTAATATCTCTTGATCATCAAAGGCAAGTTTTTAGAGGCAGAGGAGGAGGAATAGAAATTACGGCTGGGTTCGGAAGGAGTTCAATATACCAGTCAAGCTACTATAAACTACTTCCCTTGTTGCTAATCTGATTTTCTTTTTGAAGCTGAAATTTTATCCTGTAAAGGAGTAGGGAAACTGGTTTGATTTTCAGCTTAGAACAGATAAAGGAAGATAGCAAATTATAGAGATCGGTGCCTGAAACTAAAATTTACAATACCATAAACTATTAAATTAAAGAAGCATTAAATTGGTTAAACATCAGTGAGCAAAATCAACATACATCCCCTGCCCACTTCACTTTTAAAATCGCATAGTCATAAATGGACAGTATAAACCGACACTGACACAGGATTCAAGCTTTATGAAAACAAACATTTACCAAGTCAATCAGTTTTTATAAGTCCCCTCCTAGTTCATCAGTTCATTTAAAACAGCAGTGAAGAAGCTGCAGACCACAGACATAATTTGGTCCTCAAGACATCCCAGTTTGTCTCACTAGGTTATTTGACCAAACCATGTCCATCTGCCCTAGGGCTGACATCATATATGACATATGGAATGTTCAGGGAGCTCCGCGGATCTCTATTTAAACTTCTTCCTGCCATTGGCCCAATTTACATATCACATTAAAAATAAACTATTCATATATGATGCCAGGTGCGGGTCAGATAAAGATATATCTGGCCTAAAGGGGCTTTGCCAGGATCACTGATCAGCTGAGTGACAGCATCTTCAAAGCCATGTGCAATTCCCTGTACACAGTGCTTTGTAAGTATGGATAGTCAACTGATTGTTTTGGTAAAGTGGCTCACCTGATATCATTGTGATGTCAGGTGACTGACAATGCTACCCACCTGTCAAAACTTGACCCACAGGAGTTCAGGGGAATAAGTATGTGGCTCATCAGCCAGATTCAATTCCCAACTTAAAATAAGATGTATAGAGGTAGCCATAAGAACTCATCATTCCTTGGGTATAGCTTTGCTGAAGAAAACCTAATACCAGTTCAGTTCGGCTAAACACTGATAATCTGATCTATGCTAGAGATGCTAATTCAAAATTAATTCAGTTTCACAATCTTAGATCTTGTGTATCAAATCTAAATTCCCTAGACAGCAACTCCCCCCCCCCCGCAAAAAGAACATATTTTTGGGACCGAGCAAGGTCTAAAGGGTCAGCAGAATTGGCTTTCTCAAGGTCTATCTTTAAGATGTCCTAAGTATCATAACTGAGCCATACACTCAGTACTGTACAAAGCTGGGCTGAACTACTTTGGGACAGTCTCATCCCTAGTACTCAAAAGTCTCTTGGTACCTCAAGGTACCTCAAGGCTGCCACTGCCTACCAATTTAGGCTGGTTGGAAACCGTATACAACTGACCCTAATATTTGTGGAGTAATTACAATGTAACTAGGGGGGTTTCTAATATGAGCCAGGCATGGCACTGAATTGTGAAATTAACCTCCTTGAAACCTGCTCCTGGCGAAAAATAAAATAAAAAATAAAATAAATCATTACAGAGAAAATCAAACAAAATAAATGTATTTATTGCTCCCTTCTGTTACCAGGAAAGAAGGCATTGGTTCTTAGTTGTTTAAAAATTCTGTCCAAAATCCTAGACTTTTTTTAAAAGGGGAAATTGTTTCTGGCATGTCTTGTCTTTCAGGGAACAAGGGAGATACCAGGAGATGTAGGAGGAGTGTTTCTTGGTTTCCATATAGACTGTCTTGAGTATACTCAAGGTGGGATGGGGGGTGAGGGAGAGGAGAGGGAATTAACTGAACAAACTTGCATCTTATTATAGCAAAAACAATTTACCTAGAAGAGGGGAGGAAATGTGAATAGGGAGTTGGATTGTTGCCCTGTGATTACAGGAAGGCAGGCATTTGTCTGGGCAGTCAGGGCAGAAGGCCAGGCTACCTCTCTCATTATTAAAGTACTTAACATTAGCCCACGGGAAAACAGAAGGGCAGGATTTGGAAAGGTGTCAAATTCAAATTTACCCAGGGGATATGTGAGCAAATGGATGTGTTTAAAACTAGGTTGTTGGGCTTTCCAAGTTGGAGGCTTTGGTACAGACTTGTAACAATGCATCTTGGGTTCACACACAACGCAGATCTTTCATATGTGTGGCTGAGCCTGGGGGTGGTGGAAACCACCTTCCTGACCATTGGGCCCACTGTTGGTCCTGTCCACTCAATCTGCTGTCTTTGCATGCGGTGGAATCCCTAACTCGCTGAGGGTTTGAGACCCTTTGGCTACCCTCCCCTGGTTTAATCAGCCAGTCAAAGCCGTTCCTAAGGTGTGGCCACTGTCACATGCTGACAGTTCCCATGAGCCACAGGTGAGAGTTGAGTTCAGAGTGGGGACCAAAGATGGACAGACTACCTCAGAAGGAGCACAGTGTGTCCCTCACCAGAGGTACTAACCCTCCCCTAACACCCCATACACCCTGTGACTGCAGATAAGCTTAAGACAAAATGCTATATACAGCAATAGCCCTCTTGTAAATCACTATCTCTGGCCTTGGATCCACTTACCGTGTGCCTTACTCTCCAGTCTGCCGTTGGTGGTCAGCCGGATGCTGCAGAGAAGCATCTGGAAGACAAATGTGTGAACATGGGGGTTTCCTTTTAATCGGTTTTAGCTTGCAGGTGCCAGTATACTTGCTCTCCCAAAAGCCATTTAATATCCCTGGGGTATTTAAGTATATTTTGAAAGCTACTTGGGTGGAAACCTTGTAATTAGAACCCTGTTTTCTGTCCCACGATTATTTACTTCCTCCTAGAGAGTCTGGATACAGAGAACGCTGCTGCCTCATGAATTCTGCAAAACATGCCCATGTTTTTTTCCTCTCTGGGAGAGGAAAGCAGTGGTATATTAGGGGCATCTGTTAAACTATTTGCAAAGAAGTATACAACCTCAGTGTTCTTGCAATCATTGGTTTTGAGCACTAGATTAAGACAAGGAAAAATGAGAGAGAGGTGGTGATAATGTAACTTGTTCTATCTCCTTGTCTTCAGTCTGAAATTAAATGATCCCTTGCCTTTGTATTTCTGAAATGCAGTACAAAAAAGGACCATGAAAAGATGCTAACAGTGCACTCGTTTTGGAGATCATGGAAGCAATTTATATGAAAAGAAAGCAATTATGCTACGGAGGCTGCTACCCTTAAACTTTGTACTATGCAGCAGTTCTTGTGAAATAAGTGGGGATTTCTGGGGTGGGGGGAGGGCCTTGAAGCTTTATCCAAAACCCAGAGCACTGCAATCTGATACTTGCAATTAGTTCCACCTCCTGAGTCAATATTCAGTGGCCCAAGTGCACCAGCAAAAATGTGCTGCAGTTATTCTACACAATAGCTTAGTTGAGGTGATAAAACATGGAAACACAAACAATTTATTTTCAGTGTACATTATTATTCAGGAATGTGGGCATTAAGGGGGAAAAAACACCAAGTCAATCTTAGACATTTACTTCCTAGTCTCAGGATCATAATTGCAGCACTTAACACCAGCTTCAACTTGGTAACATAGGCATGAAATGTGAAATACCACACTTGAAATGCTTTTTATAAAGTCAGAATTGGTCTTGAAGTACTGTTCTATTTTTCTGTATAGCAATTGCATAATAGTAAGTTGTCGAAGTGTTTGCCTAGTTATTCTTTGTTAAAATATTTATGTCCCACCTTTGCCAAGATGGCTAATAACAATCACCTAATAAAAACCATGGTAAAATGTAAAAGAACCTTAAGGGGGTTAAAACAGCTCATCAGCAACTGCATTAAAATAAAATACTATTAAAAGCCAGTGAGAGAATAAAGCATATTTTGTCTGTTTTCTGAGCACCATCCATGAGGGTGTTTGGTTAATATATAAGGGGAGGGAAATTCCAAGGGGAAGATGTCACAGCTGAAAAGGTGATCTCCCCTTTGCAGCCACCATACCTCAATGTTCAAAGGGCATTTGGTTCCGCCCCCTGGTGATGTTGCGTGTGTGTGACATCAGGACATTGTGTTGGTCCCCCTCAATCATCTTGAGACGTTGGTGCCTCTGATGAGGAGCCTGCCCCCTTTGCGCAAATTCATAACAATAGCAACTGCTGCACCTTGCATTTGGCCTGGTAACAAACAGGCAGCCAGTGTGGATCTCTGAACAGAGTTGTAATATTGTGACAGGGTCTCACTCCTGTCAACAATTGCTCTGCATAATTCTGCACTGACTACAGATTACAGACCAAGCACAAGGACAGACCCACATAGATTGTATTGTATTGATGCTTAGCGTAGTCTTCGTTCTTAGGTGTGATGGTAAGCTGCTTCCTGGCACCCGGGTGCTCTAGGAACCAAAGGCCGTGTTGGATTCTGAAATGCCACAAAATGAAGTTCAAAGTAGAGACAGGAAAGGAATTTTCTTTAACCTTGCTATAAAGATTGGGGACATCCTGTGCTGCAGCCTCTAAGTAGTGAGACGCTCTGTGCACCTGACAGCTTCACTATACAGCTTTCAGCAAATGTTGGAGACAAACCTGTTCACCCTGGCCTTTGACACTTTAGGGGCATATTTTTTAGGACCCACTCTGTTTTTGTGTTCGTAAGCTGTTTTAAATGGTTTTTCATGCTGTATTTAAAATTGTAAGCTGCCCTGGGATCTTAGAGTGAAGGGTGGGTAAAAAAATAAAAGGATTTTGATGGTAGTAAAGCATGCAGAATATTGCAAGATGTGTCAGAGAGTTTGCTGCTGTTCATCTCAATGAAGCCTAGAGGAAGGAGGCTCTGGAGTGGTCATATTCTATCTTAATATGTTTTGTTGTGCATAGATTTGAGATGTAAAATCAAGGCAACTTCATTTACAACCTTCACAATCAACTTGCCTACTGTTGCTTCCTTGCAGAATTTAATTATAATGGTAATGATTTTCAGGAACTACTCTTAATAGTTTTCTCATTATTATACATCATTGTAAATCCACACTATTAGCGCTAAGTACAATCAAATACTCTTCATTTAACTACTAGCACATCTTAACGTTGGTTTATGGAATGTTTCAGCTTTTTGCCTTGCTTGTGCGTAATTGGAAATATAAAATCAACACTGAGCAAGTAAAAGCTGTGTAAACAGCTTGGAGCTTCTGGAGAGTTTAATAGCTTGAACTGCCTCCAGTTTTGTTTTTTTTAAGTCTGTTTTTATTATAAAATAAAAATAGTCAAGGGCAGTTCATAGGGAAAGCACATTAGGAGAATGTATCCTTACTTAAGTGATTAGTCAAAATATTGTCACAAAGAAATGTACTTATGGGAGAGTTTGTTGCAGGCATTCACATTGCAGTTGATTTGTAGTTCTTAAGAAATTAGTAGAAGAGAATTTGGGAAGACACAGGCGCAGGAACCAGAGAGAGAGGAGACCTCTGAAGGCACCAAGAACAGCATGTTTGGGCCCAATCTCTTTTGAGTCATATGAGACATCTTTGGAGAGAATTGACTCTGTCTTCAAAGGACAGCTAAGACCATTAATGAGATAAGATGCAAGTTTGTTTGAGCTGTCCGTTGCAGAGATTGGATGTTACCCCTTAAGAAGAATCTTGCAAATTTAGGCATTTAATGCAGTACTCACATTGCCTTTGAGGCTGCCTCCTGAAGTCAGTGGCAAACTCTTGCTGAAACGAATAAAGGCATAACCATTTACTGCCTCTCTGGCATGCATCTGGTTAGAACGTTGCTTATCCAGTGTGTGATGCATTTTGTGCCTGGAATTAGGGTGCATATTTTGAAGCAACTGCATTTGTTTGGGCAGTGTACTGCACAGTCACAAGTCCTAGATCCTCTGGTGCAGCAAATATTACATGCTGTTCATTGGACCGACTTGCATACTTATAACTTTTCTGAAATGCCTATGTTAAAACTGTGTATGAGACCCTCTCTTGTAATAAGAAATGTAACTGTTCTATTTAATGCAAATAATGCAGTAGTAATTGAGCTTGTAACTGATGACCAACATTACTACTACTAAGCATTTAAGACAATCTATATAATAGCCACTGGATAATCCTCTTGTAAATGAAGATGATACTTTTAACTAAAAGAACATTCTGCATGCATGCTTATAATACTATACTATGCATACTATAATGTTTGTCTTAAAATTTTCTGTTTGTAACTAGCATTTGTTGTCATTCATGTGGCCAATGAACTGTTCTTAGGAAGTTTATAAAACTACTCAGTGATTTGTGGCAACAAGGTGTCATTAGAAAGTATTGCCTGAAGGCAGTACAGTGATACCTTGGGTTAAGTACTTAATTTGTTCCAGAGGTCCGTTCTTAACCTGAAACTGTTCTTAACCTGAGACACCACTTTAGCTAATAGGGCCTCCTGCTGCTGCTGCGCCGCCAGATCATGATTCCTGTTCTCATCCTGAAGCAAAGTTCTTAACCCAAGGTACTATTTCTGGGTTAGTGGAGTCTGTAACCTGAAGCGTATGAACCCAAGGTACCACTATATTTTCTTCTTTATTCAACAAATGGAGACATGGAATAGTGCCAGTAAGGGAAGGGTCTGGACAGAATGAGGAATGGAAATTTATTTCCCTTTCTTTGCAGCTTTCCTTATAGATCTCCACTGAGCCTGCTCCTCAAAGATGACTCTCTAAGGGATCAAGTGTAAATCCCCTCAGCTGGGAATTCACAGGTTGAAAGAGTTTGTGGCAGTGCTGCTGATCATTCTCAGACATTTATTAGTATTAGACATTTATTGGCTAGATGCAGCATTTAAGGGAATATCAATGGCCAATGTAGGATATGATTGCCTGCTTTCATTCCCAAGTGCTGTGAGGACAGTTCATTGGCTCAGATTAGCATGCAGATGCTTACCTATAAGGCCTTAGGAGGGGAATCAGTTGACTGCTCTCTCTGTTTTGTTAATAAATGATCAGCAAAGCTGTCATCCTGTCCCATCCCCCACGCCCCCCAAATAGCTTCTTTAGTCAGGCTGTGAACCACTGATGTAGAAGTGTTGTGCCTGTTTTTACCTTCTTGCAAATGGCTACAGTCCATGATATCAGTGATGTAGGGGTCAAACTTGCCCTCGCTTGTGACACTACTGGCAAAAGTGTCTGGGTAAGGGACCTGGTTTTTATCTCTCTGTATCCCCGAGTACAGTGGCTTAATTGTCTTCTACAAAAGTGATTGGCATCTTATTAATATATTAAACATGGAAGTTGAGGAGAAAATGTGAAAGAGTAGGATGACAACTTTAAATTACGATACCACATGGGATTGTCAGTAGTACATGTGAAAAAGATCTAGGGTTCTTAGTGGACCACAGGCTTAACTGGAGGCAAAAAAGTGATAAAGCAGCAAAAAAGAAAAAAGAAAAAAAAGAGCTAATTCTATTCTCTTGATCTGGAGACTATACTTCTAGAAGTAATAAAGGTACCCCTGCCCATATGGGCCAGTCGTGTCCGACTCTAGGGTTGTGCGCCCATCTCACTTAAGAGGCCGGGGGCCAGCGCTGTCCGGAGACACTTCCGGGTCATGTGGCCAGCGTGATGAAGCTGCTCTGGCGAGCCAGCACCAGCGCAGCACACGGAAACGCCGTTTACCTTCCGCTATAAAGCGGTACCTATTTATCTACTTGCACTTAGGGGTGCTTTCGAACTGCTAGGTGGGCAGGAGCTGGGACCGAAAGACGGGAGCTCACCCCGCCGCGGGGATTCGAACCGCCGACCATGCGATCGGCAAGCCCTAGGCACTGAGGTTTTACCCACAGCGCCACCCGCGTCCCTTCTAGAAGTAATAGTACTGCTCTATTCTAGCTTGGTAAGGCCACATTTGGAGTTTTGACAAATTAGGATGTGTGCAGAGGAGGGTGACCAAGATGATAAAGGGTCTGGAAACCAAGCCTTATGAGGAATCGTTGAGGGAGTTGGGTTGTTTATCCTGGAAAAGAGGAGACTGAGAGCAGATGTGATAGTCATCTTCAAATATCTAAAGGGCTGCCACATGGAGGATGGAGCAAGCTTGTTTTCTCCTGCTCTGGAGGATAGGACCCAAACCAATGGGTTCAAATGACAAGAAAGGGGATTCATACCAAACATTAGGAAGAACTTTCTGACAGTAATAGCTGTTCAGCAGTGGAACAGACTTCCTCGGAGTTGGTAGACTCTCCCTCATTGGAGGTTTTTAAGCAGAGATTGGATGGCTATATATCAGGGATGCTTTATTTGTGATTCCTGTGTTGCATGGGTTAGTCTGCATGACTGTCACGGTCCCTTCCAAGTCTACAATTCCAGGATTCTATTATTTATTCCATACACAAAACACACCACTGTTCTTTCCTTGTGCCCTTTTCTAGTTTTCTGCCCCTTTTCATCTGTTCCAGGTTTCATAGCTTGAGGACAACGACGCCACTCAGCAGGGCAGCATAAAGACTTTATGTTCTACATTGCCACATTCCTTGCCCAAGTAAACCACCCCTTTTCCAAGCATAACACTATGTATCTGTGCTAATTATGTTGGGACGGGAGACACTCTTGCATGCTTTCTTGGGGGTAGGTAGTTGAGAGCTTTCCATTCAAGAAAATGATCTTCACCTTTGAGGAATTGTGTCTGCAGCATTAAACTATTTTTAACGTGAGCAATTGAGCAGTTTGGTGCTTAGCAGTTTGCGCACTGTGCTTCCCCCACCTTTTGCTGTTTCCTTTAGATAGCATTGTACTGTGATCTCCTTTGTACAGTGCTGATTGTCATACCCAGTTTTCTCATCTTCTAGGCAGTGTTTACTCATTGTGAAAACTGCTGCTTGAAGGCAAAAGCACTGCAAAATGTAATCACATACAAGTACCTTGCGGATCTCTTGGGGGAAGACAAAAGTATTATTGTATGTAGTTTTAATTTTGTGAAGTGTGTTGCGAGCTTGGTGTATCTTATTTCCCTGTTGCCTTGTAAAAGATTCACCTTGTGTTTAATATTCAGCCAGCTTTTTTATTGGAAGAAAATGGATTGTTGTTCAAACAGCCTAAATGCCAAGCTAGTTCAAATCTATAAATAAAAGCCCTGCTTTCATGGTACGTGACCTGCCTCTTTCATACTGAAAAGCTAAAATGTATGTGATGTACCTGTAGAAACATGTAGAGGCCAAATGAGGGAACAGGTTGAGGGAAAACCAGAGTTTGGCACCACCAAATTGCATTTCCTAGTGTAATTCCAAGCTCTTTTCAGACAGCAGCAACAGGCTATACTTTTTTATATAGATTGATCGACTAGTCACAAAAATATGACTAAAATGCTATATTTCATGAATTGTCAGCTTCCGCCTGCTAAAATAGGATGGTGATGGAAGCAGTAGATTTGATATTCTTATGAAGGGCCCTGCGAGCTGTAGTCCTGATGATTTGCTGTGAAATGATCACAAAGCCTAGATGTAATGTTTGTTGCTGCTTTTGCATGTGACCAGTTTTGGCAAAGTGCCTTTATCTGAACTAAGCTGCCCTACTTTGTAACAAAACTTTTGCAGGATCAGGCAATAAAAATCCCTCCAATGTAGGTATGAATCCATCTTATAAATCTGGATACTGACTTCATTCTTCATAATATATTAAGCTTTTTTATCATGCCCAGATTGGTAGATGAGAAGTGTGTAACAATACTTTCAAACATGTTTGCATTTAATACCTTTTTATCGCAGCTTTCCGTGATAACTACTGGTACTGGTAAACTTCTTCTCAGGTTGTATGGTAGGAAATGAGCAGTAAGCTATACAGTTTTTACAGTTCATCTTATTTACATTTGTGCACCTTCAGAATGTGGCTCAGTTCTGCATGATATTAACTTCTGTTTAGTGAAAAATGTTTATTTTGGCACTGTATTCCATGTTACTGCAGGATGTGTCTTAGTAGTATAGAAACAGTATTATTGATTCAAATCGTTTTGTTTATTTAAACTCTCAGGTTACCATGAGAAGTTTTAATACTTACATTAACGCACAAAACAAACAAGCATTAATACCTACAAATATAAATAAAGTCCTTTCAAGTTTGGTAATAAGTAGCATAAAGCAAAAGCAAGATGATTCATTAGAACAACGTAAACAGTATAAACAGCCATACATCATCACCAACTTTATTATTGATAAATGCTGATCTTTGATTATTTTCATGGGCCTAAATATAATAATTTATATTATGCTATATTATATTTATAATTTCTGCATTAATGGTCTAACCTGAATCCTACAGTATCAATCAAGTAGAGCTGGAACTTCTTTCTTTTTTCAATACATGGCAATTGATATTTTAGCTGCTGTTGACAGATTTATTGGTTTTTTTGGCATTCAATGCAGCCTTCAAAATGGTTTAGAGGCTAAGCCATCTTATTTGGAATATTGTATATTGTGATTGATTATAATACAGCACTAACTGTCAAAAACTTTTAATTTTATTTCATCTCCAAAATATGTGGCATATAATCTGCATGAGGTTTTCCCAGCAGTTATCCTCAGAGAGATTTATAAATCAGGTTCAGTTTATATGATGTCAGATGCCATTGATGCATGGTTTTATATTTTTCCCCCTTAAGGTTGGCTGTAATTAATGTTTTACCTATTTTTTTTCTCCTAGCCCTCCCCAAATTTCTTCTTAAATATTCAAATGCAGGTCTGCTAATAATTTCTTGTGGTAGTTCATGGAACTTTTACTTTGCATTCACTGAAAATCTTATATATTTTTCTATTTAATAGTGGTTTTCCCCTCAGATGCATAGAGCAATTCCTTCACTGCTGTTGGAATTCTTACTGATTCTCTATGTGTGTTTGTGTGTAACTATTTTTAATGCAGCAATAGCAAGCCCTGTAAGAAAAAAATTATACATCTTTGGGACAAAATGAGACATCACATTACATATGTGCTCAAGGATACTAACCTGTTTTTCAAATATATATATCTTAAAAAAAAAATTAAAAAATGCTCAAGCCTCCCAAACAGATATGTCTCTTAATATTTCTCTCTGTCTGTTCATTATACATATGATGTAAATGTCAACAATCCTGTATTCATATGGCCTATGAGACTGAATTGCCACCACCATCTCAGACTGCACACATGATATATCCCAATTCTGCCTTAAGAAGTCCAGTAGTCTTAAAAGAGGGACGTGGGTGGTGCTGTAGTCTAAGCCACTGAGCCTCTTGGGCTTGCCAATCGGAAGGTCGGCAGTTTGAATTGGTGCGACGAGTTGAGCTCCTGTTGCTCTGTCCCAGCTTCTGCCAACCTAGCAGTTCAAAAGCACACCAGTGCAAGTAGATAAATAGGTGTTTCCGTGCGCTCTGGAACTTGTCACAATCCTCCATGCACCAGTAGCAGTTTAGTCATGCTGGCCACATTACCCAGAAAGCTGTCTGTGGACAAATCCGGCTCCCTCAGCCTGAAAGTGAGATAAGCGCCACACCCATAGTCACCTTTGACTGGACTTAAGCATCCGGGGTCCTTTACCTTTACCTTTAGACCTTAGTCTTAAAAATGGAGGTGAGGCAATACGCAGACAGTGAATAGGTGTCTTTCCAGAGCTTGACACTATGCTGAATGGTTGCAAGTAGGTAACTTCTGAGATAAAGTACTTCTGAGATAATGGAACATAACCTGCCTAATCGTGGATGCATATCTGATATTCTTGCAAACAAGTCAAAGATCAAATAGAAGACTTGGTTTTTTTTAAAAAAATAATAATAGCAGAAATTATAAAAGTTTGCAGATTTTTTGAAGTATTGTCAATTATTGTGAGATTAATCTGAAAACCAAATGAATGCTGTATCCTGAATTAAGCTTTGTTTCACTCAAATGTCACCTAAATCATCTGCAACAGGAGGTACTGTGGGTGCATCAGGTGATCTTGGAGGAAGCTGGTTTTCTAGATCCATTACAGACAAGTTTTAGGCCCAGCTTTGGCACAGAAACTGCTTCAGTTACCCTGTATAATGACACCTGCCAGGAGAGAAATGCATCCCTGTTAACTCTCCTTAACCTCTCAGTGGTTTTAGATACCATCAGCCATAGTATCCTCCTGGATCGGCTGTCCGAGTTAGTGAGTGGGTAGCATTGCTTTGCAGTGGTTCTGGTCCTACATGGATGGTCGATTCCAGATGAGGATGCTTAGAGAGTGTTATTCGACTCTATGGAGCCTTCATTGTGGGGTTCCTCAGGCTTCCATTTTTATCCCCCATGCTGTTTAACATGCTGGGTGGAGTCATCTGGAGCTTTGGACTATGCTGTCAGCAATATGCTGATGACACACAGCTCTAATTGCAGGTGTCGCAGTGGATGTGCTGGACTGATGTCTTGCCTCGGTAATAGACTGGATGAAAGCCAATAAACCGAAACTCAATCCAATAAGACCGAGGCACTGTTAGTGGGCAGTTCCTTAGACCAGATGGATGGGAGATGGCTTTCTTTTGATGGGGGGTATATTCTCTCTGAGAGAGCAGGTACGCAGCTTGGAGGTACTTCAGCATCCATTGCTGTTGCTCGAGGCTCAGGTGGCCTCAGTGGCATGGAGTGCCTTCCATCAGCTTTGGGTGGTGGCCCAGCTGTGCCCCTATCTGGACAAGGATAGCATGACTTCTGTCGCCTATGCACTGTTAACCTCTAGGTTATATTCCTGCAACACAATATATTTGGGGCTGCTTCTGAAGATGGTTAGGAAATTTCAGTGGGTGCAGAATTCAGTGGACACATCACTGGGGCAAGACGGTTTGAGCATATTATATTGATCCTGGCCTGACTGCACTGGTTGCCAATTAGTTTCCAGGCCCAATTCAAAGTGCTGGCTTTGACCTGTAAAATCTTAAATGACGGAGGTATGCAATATGTCAAGGACCACCTCTTCCCATATGAACTGACCATCATTTGAGACCCTTCTTCGTGTGCTGCCAGGAGAACAGGCCTTTTCTGTGGCATCTCCCCATTTGTGGAATGCTTTCCCCAGGGAGGCTCGTCTGGCATCTTCATTACATATCTTTAGGCAATAGGCAAAAACTTTATTCTTCTCCCAGACCTTTGTTTAATTAGCCAATGTATGGTTTTTGAACTGTGGTGGGGGATATTGTTTTTGTTTGCTACTATGTTATTTATTTTTGTGGTTTTTTAAAAATATTGTAAACTACTCTGATCTTTGGATGAAGGGCGGTGTAGATAATTAATAAATAGAATAAATAAACAAAATTTGGTAAAGCTATTTTTTCAGACTCTTAAGTTTACCCATGCCCATTTAGGCAACCACTGCGTAGTGTTAAATTGAAACTTCTTATTAAGGCTCAATTAGGACTTCACCCAAGCATGAAGATTAAATTCTCAGTATATAATTATTCTGCATGCCTACCTTTCCTTGCTGCTTCTGTTCCTCATGTATTGTCACAACATTCTGCTAAGTAGCCACTAAGGGCTGTGTCACTTGGGCTGTGGTCTTGTGCATACCATACTTGCCTGAGAGTAGCCCCTTGAACACAGAGGGAATTATGCTATTAGGTTTGCATATTGTCCTCAGATTCTTTGTGTGTTTGCCTCTAACAGACTATGATACCCACTCCTCAGTTTGTTTTTAACATGAAATGCACTGCTGAATGTTAGATTGCAGCACTAATCCCTTGCTTGCTGTATATGTTTGTCGATCCTTTGCTTGTAGCTTATGTCTGTGCCTCCTTTGCTCTTCTCAGATTATATGCTGACCGTAGAGGCTGTGAAACTGAAGCCATTCTTCATGGCAGGGCACACCTTTGAAATGACATGCAAGGTGTCTTCCCAGAACATCAAGACTCCTCGTTACTCAGTCCTCATTACAGCCGAGAAGCATCTGAATGATCGGTCAACTCCTAATGGGACCACTCGCATAATTTCTCTCAATCAAGATTCAGTGGTCAGACGGGAAGATTGGACAGACCAGGAACGGGTGGATGGTGTGGTCTTGGAAAAGGTTCAGGAGAACGAGTTCCGCTACAGGATGTACCAGACACAGATTTCTGATGCTGGGCTGTATCGCTGTGTGGTGACTGCATGGTCACCAGGGGGTGGAGGCATGTGGCGAGAGGCAGTCAATGGTTTATCCAACCCGATCCAGATAGACTTCCAGACCTCAGGTCAGTGCAAAGCTCAAAATGGTAATCGGTGAGAGAACATGACAATAGTGCCTGTCACAGAGATTCATTCAGAAAAGCTGTGGTCCGTGGATCAGAATTTCCCCTTTATATTGCTGTGTTAAATGCATTTAAGAAATTCATGAAGTTCTGTTCCACAAAGAAATCCTACAGTGATGGTATTGTCAAATAATATTTATGTAGTCTTTATAGCTGGTTGAAATCCAGGAAATTGGGATGGAAATGCCATGCTTAGGAACACATCTTTTACTTCTCTCCATATGAATTTGATAAAAGTTACTGGGGCATCCGAGTATTGATCTGTATGTCTGCCAGTTGCCCACTGAGCCTTTAAAGATGGTCACTTGAAGTCTTAAATTTCTCTGAAGTCAGATGTGCTTGAATGGAGAATCCTCTTTGGGGTAGTCATAGTAGATATCAGACAGCCTTCTCTAGCTTGGTACCCTTCAGGTGTTTCTGCACCACAACTTCCATGATTTCTGACCATTGCCCCTGTTAGGAGTTCCCAACAATATCTGGAGGGAACAGAAGTAGCTGCGCATTCAACTATTTCATAAGGTCATTCAGAAGCAAGTAGCTATGGACTTCCAGTACTTGCCATTATACTTCTCCTGGCATCCCTGCTTCTTAACTTGGTTTGTCCCAAGCTCTGGAATTGATCATTCATTTAACACCTCTGAACACCAATGTAAATGGAAATTGTTCTAAAGTTATGGCATCCGACTGCTTCCATAACTACTGGAGCAATAAACAAATCATAAAGTTACATTACTCCCTCCCTGGAAAGAAAGGCTTAACAAAGTTTGGCTGTAATGGAAAAAATAACACCTAAGAGCGAGAATTGTAGGTGAATATAGAAATAAATTTGGGGGAAACTGATTGCCCAGTACAGTATTACAACATTGACAAGGAAATAATTACCTCCCGCAAAAGCAAATTCAATCAGGTTTGATTTTTTTATAGAAGAAATCTTGTAATTTTGCGTTAATTTGTGTTTACTTGCAAAGTATTGTGACATTAAGTAATATTTTTGGAGCAGAGTTTTGTTGATTACTGATAATCATCAAATGATTGAATAAATAACAAAAACGGGAAGAAAATAAATCTGCTTTTGGGCCCATTGCCTACTGGTTGGCACATGTACACCTACATAGTGCACTCTGTGCAGCTGAGAGAGTCAGAGCATTGCTAGTCAGGACACATGCCTCTTCTTTGTAGTGCCTCACTTGCCAGCTAGAGAGTCAGTGTTGTGTGAAAAGGGGATAATATTGACAATTTTTTCTGAGGGGAAAAACAACCATTATGCAGTGTTGAGATCAAGCTGTGTGTGTGAAGAGATTTGTTCATCATACCTTCAATGAACTGTTTCTGCTGGGTGGGTTATGTTTCATAAGGTACTGGGAAAGGAGAAAAGGCTACAGCTTCCCAAGCAATAGCAAAATGTCAAACATAACTATAACTTCCTTGCAGCAGACTTCTAGAAAGCAGTCTGCAGATCTGGGACTGTTAGGTACCAGTAGTGGTGCATCCTCCCAGCACCAGTGGAAAGGTGCCACTGCTGCCACCACCCCAAGAACCACCAACAATTGTCGGTAGCTGTGGCTTAAATCAGGATTGCAGAAATAAATGTTGTGTTGCAGCTTATTCCTTCCTTTGCTACTGTGGCTGGTGTGCTAGTTTCTTTCCGAAGTGTGAAAGCACATGGGTGGCCACACGGTGGAGTGGCACTCAACAGTGCACCAGAGTTTGCTGCAGTAGAAACCAAAAGTGTGAGCAAGAAGTATGAGCCAAAGGAGCCATACCCAACGGTAGCTCTTTAGTGTTTTTGAAGATGCTCAGTCATTTCCCTTCACACTACACACAGCTCCAATAGTATGACAGTGTTTGGTGGGTGAAAACAAAACATGTGAAGTGGCTCTAACATGTTGCCCATGTTTTATTTTAAAACAAGACCTTCAGTCTGAACCATGCCCAACTCAGGCAATACCCTGTGTAACCTTAGAAGCTAATAAAGGGTATAGGGACTACGGTTAAAGGAAATCTCAAAGATTTCCGCATAAAAGCTTTTAGTGGTTGTTGCAATAGATGTCTGTGTTCTTATTGATTTTTTGCGTGAAGCTGGGAGGACTTATTTGGATCGAAAGACTTTTCAACCACTGGTTTGGCTTACTGCCAGAGCTGTTTGGAGCATCACTTTTGTCTGAATGGTTTCATGTTTCAAGAAAACCTCTTCAGGATGTGAATGTGCAATTTAGCTGAACCGTAGGAGGTCTCTCTGTCTCTTTTCCCCTGTGTAAATTGGTGTCTGCGCTCCAACCCAAGTTATTTATTTATTTTTACCCTAGGAGCCCTGACACGCAGATGTGCTTTAGAAAGGTTTCCATGAACTCTCATAGAAGAATGTGTATCAGATTCTTTCCAGTGGAGAAGCAATGTTAGTTGCAGAAAAACCAAGGGAGTCTTGAGGATCTTAAAAGCCAAACAGATTTATTATGATATCGGTTGCATCTGATGAAGTGGATTCTAGTCCCTGAAAGGTTATGCCCTAGTCCATTTGTTAGTCTTCTAGTTGCCATAAAGCTTCCTTGTTTATCCCGGGGTAGTAGAATTGCCAGCTTGAGACGGAAAGTTTCCCTACGACTCTCACTCACTGATCATTGTTTTGCTGTGGTGCAATAAATGCATGTCTGTCTAAAACACTTGTCCTGAAGCAAGGACATCTTCTAACCTGGAGATCATAAATCAGGACATACAAGATCTCTAATCTATATTCTCGTTCATTCGGTATCAATAGAAGGTTGTTCCCAACTGTGCAACAAAAACCTCTGTTCAATTTACTGTATTAAGACTCTTAAAACAGGAACTATCACTAATTTGCTCAAGGCTATTTCACAGTCTAAGAGTTCTCATTGCTAGAAAATGATCCTTTATTTTCACCAGCCGAAAGTTTTCCAGTTTCTATTCACCCAATTGACGTAGTCTTTTAGGTACTCTTGAGTTTCCTTTTCTATCTTATACTTACAATCCTGACTCACGCAACTTGGTAAGTCAAACAGTAACTTACTGGGACTGTGTGGCGTTGCGGCTGCTTTGTTCTTCCCTAGTCGTTTTTATTCTCTCACCACTCTAAACCAAGGTTTGGATTAGTGTGTTCTCCAAACACATGGGCTCATGGTTCAGCTCTTTCCTCACTAATCATGAGCTGTAGTCATAATCCTATTCGACTTCCCATTCAGCTAATTATATACACACCCCACCTCAAATTGTGTTAAAGGCAAGAGGCGCCAAAATCTGTTCAAGGCTTGGCATGATGCAGGGAACCCCATTTTGTCTGCAAGATCTTGGAAACCACAGGTAAGCAGGTCTGAGCTTGGAGGAAGGTCAGAATACAAATTTAACTGTTAATAGTATATCTGATCCTTCTTTAACATATGGTGCTGCAATTCCTGGAGCTCGTAATGATGTGAGCCAGTGTGGTGGTTTTGGGCACATTTGTACTTTTCTTTTCCCTTTCAGCATATCCTTCTGCTAAGCAGAACGAGGAATTACTTTCAGGTTGGTAGCAAGATCTCTCATTTATTATAATGGATCCATTGTTGTTTCTGGGACATCATGTTGGTCTTAGGACATACCAGGGCACTCTTGGGCTCTTGTCAACAAGGCTGCCAATTATCTAAGGGGTAAGGTTGGCTTGGGGTTTTTTTGCTTTTGAGAGGCTCCCATCTCCTGAAGCACATGTCCTAACCGTTCAGCTGCTCAGCACTACTTTTCTGGGCTTTAGATGTATGAGAGCTGTATGGTTGCAAACTGCGAAAGGAAACCTTTTGCAGGCATGGCTGCATAACCTGGCCAGTGAACTCTTGAGTTCCCTGAAGGCAAGAGATAGCACAAGGCAACACTTCAGCACCAGGGCCGTAACGAAAATACGTGAGGGCAAAACCTCAGACGCATCTTGTCTAACTTGCTTTATATCTTTTAATAAAAGAGGTTGGCTTTTCAGTAACAAAGTAGTATGTGCTCTTTCAGGGCTCTAGGTAGTGTGATATCACATTTATTATGTCCCCTAGCAAGAGAAGAACAACATGTTCAATACTAGGGTTGAGAGAACTGCACACATAGGTCCTATCCTGAAATGTTGTACGGGACCTGGATGCCCAGTTTCCGTGCTTGGTGGTGCTATTCCATATGCTAGCTGTTAACTATTTTTAGTTTACTCCTGCTTAATATCCCAGGCAGTGAGCAATCCAGCCTCCTTGTGCTTTGCTTATGGAGCCCTGCACAGCTTCCTAAATTGTGCCTAGACCCTTCTGCAAATTTGTGCTTCATCCCAACCAGGACCCATATGTTCAGCAGTCTCTATACTTGCCTGCCTACAGCCCAGCACTAATATTCAGCATGTGGCCAGTTAGAACTGTGTGTGAGCGCACTGTCGGTGTTTACTCTCTGGGGCATGTACCTGGGACTCGCTTGTACAGCATGCAAAATGAGACCATCAAAGTATTTATTTAAGCATGTATATCCCACCTTCCAGTTCCACTACAGAATTCTCGGGGCAGCTCTGGCTAAATGAAGCCACCATGAGCCAGTCATGAATTTGAGGCTGCCTTTTCCCATATCCGGTACAAGTCCCTGCAGTCTGCGGGGCTTGCAATGGAAGGGGAGAGGCTGTTTATGCCCTTCCTTGAGCCCACTGTATTGTAAGAAAGGGTAGCTGTGTCCCTCACTATTCAGTAATGCTGACCCCACAAGCACTGTTAACCCTTACAATTCCCAGGTAGGATGAATCATGGTAGGCCAAAGCAGTTTCTTCCAGAGAGACAGTATACTGTACTTCTCAGCCAAATCCCTCTCAATTTATCAGGAACAAGAGGGCTGGCATCCAAGGAAAAACACACACCCAAAACACCAAATAAACCCCACCCCATTTATTTATTCTTATTTTCACAACAATTCCTTTTGGAACTGTGTTTGTTAAAGCGCCCTCCCCTCTTTCACCTTTTCTGTGAGAGAAGACTATATTAATCGGCACTTTTCACTTAAATAATCATAGTAAGGCAGCTAAGGGGAAACTTGATGTAGCTTTAGAAAAGTTTGTGGAGAAAGGGGGTGGAGGTTTGCAAAATTATGAATGGCACGGGGAAAGTAGTTAGAGAGAAGTGTTGTTCTTCTTCTCCTGCTCTCTAGAACTTGGGTTCATCCAAAGACGCTGACTGGCTGGAAATTGAGGGCAGCTAAAATTAAGGACAACTTCACAAAGTGCTTAGTGAACTCAAGGAGTTTGCTGCTGTAAATTGTGATGGCCACTAGCTTAGATGGCTTTAGAAGGGAACTGGATAATCTCATGAAGGAGAATGCTGTGAGTGGCTGCTATGTAACTCTTGTGTTGCAAGAAGCAATGGACTTCTTGAGTCCCAGTTTCTGTGAAGAAGGAGGGGCTCTTGCCTTAATCTCCTGCTAGCTGACTTTGCACTGCCATCTGGTTGGCCACTCTCAGGACATTGGACTAATGGACCTTTTTGGTCTGATCCAGCAGGGCTATTTTTATGTTCATACAACACAATCCTACTTAGCCTTTCCTTCTTTTTGAGGCGAAGCAAAAATAGAGACTGTCGGCCTCCCTCCCCTGCACAGGCCCAGGGTAGTGCTTTAATAATTCTGGTACGGCTTCTTGTCAATTGGTGGCTGGAGATACAAGCCGCAGCTAAAACACACAACGTTTTGTTTTTGTAATATCTTCTGCTGTGTGGTTAGTGCTCGTCGAAGAATGTACACAGAAAAAACAGTTATGACTAGAATTATGTGAGAGAAGGGCCTATTAAATGACAAGATGATAGCAGCTTCACAATAATATTGCAAGGTCTGAGGCCAGGGTAGATGTGAGTAATATTTTGGAATAGGAAGGGCTTGTGGATGACATCAGTTTTTCCTATATCTCATACTATGGGCATGCTGTTATATGCTCTGTGTTCAATGTAGCATTGAAAGTTGCATTCTTATGAACCTAGGATGGCCAGACAGCAACTGTGTGCTGCTACTGTCTGTTGGATCGAGTTTTCTGTGTCTCTTTCTGTCCCAGTGGAGGATATATTTTAATATAATTTGCTTCTTTGGCACTATATTTCTGTGAAGGTCACAGTTGTTTCACTGGGATCCTTAATGCATATTTAGCTGTGTTAGAATGTGATCAACACAGCAGTTATGTGTATATTCCTTCTTCCCACCCCATCCCCTTTTTCAGGGTGGATTGATGTAAATCTAGGCAATTTTAAAAGGGAGGGGGAATCCGATTTAAATCAGGTTTCTCACTGATACGTCATACTTCACCTCAATAGCGCTGTGCGTGGCGCTGTGGTCTAAACCACTGAGCCTCATGGGCTTGCTGATTGGAAGGTCGGCAGTTTGAATCCATGCGATGTGGTGAGCTCCTGATGCTCATCCCAGCTTCTGCCAACCTAGCACACCAGTGAATGTAGATAAATAGGTACCGCTGTGGCGGGAAGGTAAACGGCGTTTCTGGCACTCGTCAAGGTGTTCTGTTGTGCCAGAAGCAGTTTAGTCATGCTGGCCACATGACCTGGAAAACTGTCTGTGGACAAACGGCGGTTCCCTTGGCCTGAAAAGCGAAATGAGCGCCGTAACCCCATAGTCATCTTTGACTGAACTTAACCGTCCAAGGGTCCTTTACCTTTTCTTACCTTTTTATCCTACCTCAAATAATGGTGCATGACAGACTAGATAGTCTAACAATTGTTTCAGCAGAACTCCGCCCCCCCCACCTGTGGGGCAAGTCATATTTCCTAAACCCAGCGCAAGAGCTGAGAACGTCTCCATAGGAATCTTTTTAGAGTTGTCAACACTTCTGATTGAAAAATTGTTCCCATTCATATTACTACACTGTTCTTTTTTTTAAAAAAACCCTCCTTTGTAAATTCAGTGCCATTTAAAAGTAAAACAAACTTATCATTGAATCATAATACTTAATAAAATGACAAGCAACAGAGAATTAAAGTGCATTTATCAAATGTGTGTCTGCAAACATACATACATCCTGATTATGAACACTTTTTGATAATAAGTAGCACAGAGAAGCCTTTTAATGCTACACCTGGGTAATACCTATACTAGAACAAGTTAAAATGTCACAAAATATTTTTATTAGTATTTATTGAATTTGCATACCATCCTTCATCTGAAGATTCCAAAGTGGTTCACAACAGAACGAACACACACACACACACACACACACACACACACGAATATAGTTCTAATAAGAATATAGTTCTCTAGAATACTTCATCACTGCAGTTTGTTTCCATCCTAATAAAATAATGCAGCTTCCCCAGTGATGATAACATGAGTGAAAACTAAAAGATCTTCTTTGGAGGTTACTAATTATCAATATTATCTCCTGTTTTACATGATGGTGTATTCCTTAAGGTAAAACCTGCACAATATCTAAGTCTTGCATAGGGATTGTGGCTCATGGCCCTGTTGATTCGTATGATGCCCAATTGTTAGGGTTCTCTTTTGGGAACTTGGATGAGGAGCAGAGGTCAGTAACTAACGCCTGTTAAACCAATTGGGTTGTATGGTAGTTCTTGGGTTATGGTTGCCAGTGTGATCATGGAAAGCTCTGCTGCTATCACTAACGTGCTGCCGGTACTGGGAACAACCTGAGACCAGGAACTGGCATTCCAGGGTTGCCAGACAGAAATATGCCAACTCTGAAAATTGGAGAGGGGGCCACTTCCCGCCATCTGTCCTTTCTGTAGCAAGCCAGCAGGGTTCTGGATATGGCAGTGGCTCTCCTACGAATCTCCCCTACTGAGTGAGGTGGGATTGCTCTAGCCATGTTACTTCTGCTTTCTGCAGTCTTCACAAAATTGTGCCTGCTTATGCATAGACCATTCTAAGTGACACTGAATATATGGAATGCCTTCCATCATTTTTTAACTATTGGCAGTAATTTCTAGGGAAGAGCTGTCATCAGGGACATAAATTTGGTTTTCCCCTTATAGGCTGATAAGGCACTAGAA
Organism: Podarcis filfolensis; assembly: GCF_964270895.1. Classification (NCBI taxonomy): domain Eukaryota; kingdom Metazoa; phylum Chordata; class Lepidosauria; order Squamata; family Lacertidae; genus Podarcis; species Podarcis filfolensis. The sequence goes on along the minus strand of NC_139607.1, from coordinate 64,087,932 downwards.
AATGCAGTAATTCCCTCTTAACTTGATACAGGATTAATTTAATGCAACTATTTTTGTCTGAAGTGGAAAGCATGTAGAACAGATTTTTTTTATGGTACTCTTCCTATGTAGGAATTGCTTTATCTGTACAAAAATTCAGCAGCGAGGAAGAAAATGTGCCCATCTTATATTTATATTTGCGAATCATTGGAATGGTCTTGATTATGTGTGTTCACCTACATCCTCCGTGTTATTGTAGTACTCATATGTAAATATTTATTTTAAAAAATACTTATTGTTGGGCATCCTTCTTATCTAAGTAATTAGGGCAAGAGATAAATTCAGTCTCATGCTGTACGATACAAAAATGTAATTTAGAAGAGAAATTTGGTACCATGTTAATTTTGAAGTAATCATTGGGATAGTAACTGCTTCTAACAGTTGAATTTGGTCACAGTAAAATGTGTCTGTGAGAGTGGTTGTATATCAGGTTTTCCTTTTTTAAAAAGTTATCTTAATAAAAATAAATTCTTTTTGCAATACAGAGGTTTGACTTCTATGGCTGATTCAGCATAGACCAAGAAAAAAATAACATGGTTTGCAAGCTGCTAACATCCTTAACAGAAACTTGCTTTGCTGTTGAATGTGTCCCTTGAGAATACTGGCCTAGCCTGACTGTAAGAGAAACAGCAAATACTGGAGTACTGGTTCACTTTGAAAGAGCAGAAATCTCGACAAAGACTAAGGCCATGTTGCAGGAACATATATCTTTTTTCCATCTTTCTTTTTTAGCCAGCCAGGAGCAACCCTGGAGGCTGTGATCTTCAACACCATGGGAGCAGGATATTTCTTAATCTTTTTGTTGATCTTCATAAGATTCTGTTGGAGCTTTTTTGGCCAAAGACTGGAGTAAAAATGCTTTAAATAAACAGAGATATTAACTTTTTTTCTTTTGCTCAGCATCTCTCTTCTCCCTCTCTCATAACTGCTTTCTGCTTGTGGAGGTTAAGGGTAGGCTTTAATAGGTATAAGGTCCAAGATGGAGAATAAGAAGGCAGCTTAGGTGTGGATGCTGGGTGGCATCCCCCCATGGCATTCCTGCTGAGCTCCCCTAGTTAGTCCCATATTCTGGGCAATGGTCTTTGGTTGTAGCTGGCCTGGGCTGGCATGCTGTTCATTAGGTCAGCTTCCTGCAGCACATTACAAACAGTGCCATTGAGCAAGTAAGCAGAGTGGCCGGCAGATGAGGCCATGCATTTTAGTAAGTATTAGACTTGTATGTGCTGTTGGAACCATGGGATGGAAAGCCAGCTGGCTTGGCCCCAGCCGGAGCATCTCCCTTCTCAGCCTTGCTGCTGCGGAGATCCATCAGTTGTCATCCTCCGACATGTGTCTGCGACTCGAACTGCTGTGCATGCAAGAGCAATTACACAACAGATCAGGCTTGAGGCATGGATACTATACTAAACTACGCATTTATTACACATAAATCAGGACAAAAAAAAACATGGCCTCTCTCCTTGATGTTCTTTTTGGAGAGAGAGAAAACAAAAGCAATACAGAACGGATGTTCCGCTCATGGGACTCCAGCAATCTGTGCCGGAATGTAAACAGACATGTGACATGTAACAATCCCTCATATCTGCAGCAAGAGTGGAATGGAATTCCCAACATGTACATCGTTCTACCCACATGATGCACACCGGCACCACCAGTTTCAGTGGGGAGAGAGCAGGTGCCGCAGAGCAGGGAGTGAGCTGCAGCAAGGTTTTTCGAGTGCAGAACTGTGTGTGTCTTTCACAGCCTGGCCCCTGCAGTGGAGTATGCCATCCTCTTGCCAGTCCTGTATGTATAAAAAGGAAGGGTGTTCTTGTCCTTTGTTTTAGACAGCAAAATGTATTGGGGTGGACTTAGCACGTGTAAAACTTTCTGTGGCTTGAGTACAGGCAACCTGAAAGATAATGCATCTGCCTGGGTGCTAAGGTCTTCGGATGAGCGCGAGCACATTCACTTGGTCCCATCAACACCCGAAGCACGGTTGGTGGTAACACAAGAGAGAGCCTCTTCTTTGGCTGCTCCCATATTCTGGCATTCCCTCTGAAGGGAGGTTAGATTGGCTTCCTCTTTGTTAACCTTCCACCGGCAGGCTAAGAGCTTCATATTCAGACAGGCCTTTGAAGATTAAAGTGCAGGCGATGCTGCACTGGAATGCTGTCAGGAAGAACTGTATTTTAATAGCTGGTTTAAAATATGTTCCGCTGCATTTTAATTACTGTTTTTAACTAGTTTGCTTTTGTTACTTTGTATTTTATAATGTTTTAAATATTTTAAGCTGCCCTGAATCCCAATTTGGGAGAAAGACAGACTAGAAATACATCAAATAATCATAATAATGTAGCAAAAATTATGTCCCTGGTACTATCAAAATATGCACGGAATATCATTGGATTTATAGTGCTTTTTAAAATCCTAGTTTTAGTGGTGCCAAGCTCGAAAGCAAGTACAGCTAACAGGTAGCCTTAAGAGCTCTCCTTGTGCTCTCATAAATGTCAGCACTGACAACAGAATGTGTGAAGTACTGTTGAATTTTCATAGAATCATAGAATTGGAAGGGAACATGAGGATCATCTAGTCCAACCCCCTCCAATGCAGGAATCTTTCACCCAACGTGGGGCTCAAACCCACTACCCTCACTGGTGCAAAAGCTAATTCTGATGGTGTTGAGCACATAAATGTTCTCAGGGTCTGAACACTTTTTGTTTTGCTTCAGTTTTCCTAAGTACATTTTAGAGGCATGAATCTTTAACCAGATGCAGCTTATGAATATATGTTTATATATATATGAATATATGTTTATACTAGGTAAGGCTTTCTGTCTGTGTGTAATATATGAGATCACACACGAGAAATATGTGTTTTTCTTCATAGGTCCTGTTTTCAATGTCTCTGTGGAATCGCATAAAACAACAGTTTATCGAGGAGAGCTGGTGAAATTAGATTGCATCATCTCCATTGCAGGGACAGTACTCAGTCCAGGTATGATTTGAGCCTCTTGAATGATAATGGCTTTTCCTTTTTCCCTGTTTATTTTTGAACATGCTCACAACTTAGGATGTGTTATGCTTGCAAGTAGAAGTTGGAATTAAATGATCCATTTCCACAATACCATGGAAGATCTTGAAGACTGGCCCCTTTTAACTTACATAACTTGCTAGCTTTACCCTTTATCAAACTTCTTATAATCTGAGTTGGATTATAATTATCAGGTGCTTCTGTAAGCTGCAGCTGTGCTTGGGTGAGTCCCACTTTCTTAGTCATACCAGGGAGCTCTGGGTCTGAATTTTCCATGAAAGCATAGATGGAGTTGATGCAGCCCTGAATCTTGTGGAAGTGAGGAAAGAGATCCACACCTGCCACAATCCTACACTTCATTATCCACTGTTAACTCACACCCTTTCTGTACGCTATGAGATGCCAGCTGTTTGCCCATCTGTCAAGACAGAATAAAAACTGTGGACAGAAGTTTTATCATGCACAACTGGAGATGGTTCCCAGAGGACAGATGATTTTTGGAGCTATCTTTCAGGCCAATTTGTAGTGGCTGCCCATCTAATTTTGAACATGGTTGCTTATTAATTAATAGTTGCTGCCACATTGGCTAGTTTAGCAGTGAACTAAGACTTTCTTTCATTACCTGAGTACTGTGTCTCAATTGAGAATGGAACCCTGAGATTAATTGCAGGTCTTCAATAGCTAATCTCAGCAAAACAGTACATCTGAAAGTGTCCACATAGTAAGGAATCCTAGTCCTTCGTGAGATAATATAAAATTTTACTTTTGTACTCAAAATCCTGCTGCTGTTTTGTTTTTTCTCCTGTGGAAGAGTTGCATGTTTAATCATCACTGTATACCTCTTGAAAACACACTACACCCAGCACATTTCAGAATATGCTTATTTGCCTGAGCAGCCTGGTCGTTGTGGGTGTTCGGCACACAAATCTGGGCTTAGCTATTTTCAGTTAAGCTTTGCAGCTCACCTATACAAATGTAATTCTGATGGGTGTTTATACTTTTTATGCAGTATGTTGAGGACACATCTAGGGCAAACAATTCATTTTTCCTTAATCTTTAGTATTTGTGTTGATGTGTTCAAAGTGCTTACAGGAAGTATTTCAAAAACCTTGCTGAACTAAGAAGCCAGATGCCCTTTTGTCTGTCAGCCTGTTCCTTTCCTTAAAACTTTTTTTTTAAATCAATTTGTTCAGTAACTATAAGTGTTGGACCTTTGATTTGTTAACACAATACCGTAAGTTACTTAATGTCCAGTGAATGGTACTGCCAAAAGTACTCCATTTAACTACTGGTCCAGACAATAAAAGGCAAAAACCTACAATCTGACAGGCAACTTCATACCCTTATTGCTAATCACTCCCACAATAAGGAATAATTCTTCATTATTAACGAGGAAGAAGGATGTACTGGGCTTATGGGTGAACACATGAAATAGTCCATTTCTGGTCCATATCACTTTTGCATGTGTTCACCCATAAGCCCAGTACATCCTTCTTCCTCGTTAATAATGAAGAATTGTGTTTGTATACATATTTCTAAATGCCTTCTCTCAAAACATACTTTGAAATTTTTATGACCCGAAAACTACAGATCCAGTCAGTTTGTATCAGAATTCACAAACGTCAAATTCTTCAAGTATTCCTACCAAACTCTGCAGGCAATATGCACTTGGCACAGTGCTGCGTTATAGAAATATACCACAAATATGTCTACTGTTAAAAGTCTTCTTCAGCCTTCTGGTTTAAGAATCCCAGAAGGAACCAGGAGTACAGCTGCCATGTTTGGAGCTGTTTCTACCCAGGCCAAAGGAAAGTGGTTCCTTTCCTTTGTGTCTCTCACATCTCATCCCCCCCACTCCCTCGGGATTGGTTCTGTCACTAGTCTGTGTGATCACCAACCCCATTCAGTTACATCAGATTATAAGGAGCTGACAGGAGGGGTAGTTTGGTTGTGCTGGATGGAGCTTCACCTGTATTTTCCACCATTCAGCAGTACATACTTCCTTGCTGTTACTTCACAGCAAGAGTTGGATTACTATAGCAATAATGCTACAGATATTTCATTAGCACTTGGTTTCTGATAAACAGAATCATTCCTATTTTCATTTTAGATGTAGAGAAGATGTGCCCTGAAAGCAGGAGTGAGTCACCTGTGGCTGTTGTGATGTTGTTGGACTCCAGCTCTCCTCACCCTCAGCTGGCATAGTCCATGATCGGGGGGATGGAAGTTGTAGTCCAACAACAGCTGGAGGGCCACAGGTTTTTAGGTTAGCTTTTACATAGGTCCGTGTGCAGAGTTCATATTTTATGGACAAGCATTTGAATAGAAGACTTTAATATGTTGCAACTACAACTTGTAAGCACTACCGTGGGAATTACAAAATCAAGGAAAAGTCTCTATGTCCTTGCTTTCTTTTGTTAAATACAAATGGTCTCAACACTGAGATTCGGCAAGGCTTAAGGAGCTCTATTCTATCAAGCCGATGTACACAATGCCAAGCAGATAGGCTGGGAATGGGACTCAGAATCTTGAAGGCTGGTTGACCAAGGGAATTGACTAAAGGTCAGAGAGTTTAGATTTGCATGCCAAATAAAAATGTGCATATAACTGTGTGCTTTACATGTTGATCCACTTCAAAGTTCCTTCCAGGAAGGAAGTGTCCTAGCACTGTAATTTGTCCCATGTGCACAGTTTTAAGGCTTAATTTGTCACAGTTCCAAATGCTATCTTTCTGTATCCCCAAAAATGCCACAAGAGCTTCTCTAAAGTGTGACAAATATTATTCACATCTTAGAATAGTAACTGCCTACAGCCATCTCTCTTTAAAGTCCATTAGTATAAAAATTAAATCCGACCAGGACTTCTGTTAGATTCCACTGTATCTGGCTTCTGACTGATGTTTTTATTCCTGCTTCTGCCACTGTTTCTGCTTTTATTGCTGCTTCTGCAATCCCCAGTATCGTCCAAACTCACAAAATATTCACCAGATTTACTGAAATATTGTCCACATGTATTATAAATTTACAAAGGTTAATGTCAGGACTGTGAGAGATGAAAGCAAAATGAAACTGTGGAAAAGATAGGTAGTAGCTTAAGACATGCTCCTCTTCCTAGGAGTTAAGTCTCTTGGCGTGTTCTAGTGTAATTGGATCAAGTTAGTCAGAAATGTGAAGTCCAGGAATGAGATGGATAGATATGTGGGTAATGAATGGCTTTAGGGATTGAAAGTAAGGTATCTGGGACATTCGCATCCCTCTGGTCAGAGATTCTGATAACCCATCTGGATGAAGATAGATTGTTCCCATCTGTTGGACATCTTAATGTTGGGTCTTGGGCAGTTTCTCGGATTGGCTGTCCACATGACAAACTACAAATATGCAATGTTTTTTTTAATTGGCTTCCCTTCAGCTACAGCGGATGAATGGACTGCACAGATGATGCAGGTTATCCAATAGAAATGATCCTATTAGGGTGCACAGCTTGTGAATAATGTTTGTTTATGGTACCTTTTTATCTGCAACAGAAGGCAGGATAACATAATTTCCACAAGGGCAATCAATAAACAGCTTATGACAAATGGCAGTACCTAATAACAGCAAAAAATATCTTAATGTGGCAAAAACCAAGCTAGAGACTTCTAGAGTTCTCTAGGCTGCATTTTCTATTTCACATGGGCAGGGTAACTTTCATGAGTTACAAGATATAGACTGGGGGCCTCCTTCTGGCTCCCAGTCTATGTCTTAATGCCTCTGTAATCTTTATGCTTTTGATGAAGCTTTGATTTGCATTCCCTACTGTTCCCTGTAGACAAAGGCGTAGTTTTGCAGTCAAATAAACCCAGGATGTGCATAATTGCACCCCTCCTCCAATGAAACTTTTGTTGATTTTGGTTTTGTAATTTTGGGAACATTTTCATTACACTCTTCTAGAGCCTTGTACATCTTCCATGTTGATATTATTGTAACTGGATGCTGATAGACGATTTTCAACTTCTCTTCTTAGATTGTGGTGTGAGTGTAATTTTAAGATGATTTATTTTATTGCTAGCCACCTTGAGTATTGCACAGAGGAACATGGGATATAAATTTAACAAAGATATAAAAATGTACACGTACTTAAGCCTCATGTGTAAAGCACCTTTCACAAGTCTAGTAAAAATGGATAAGCATCATGCTTCTTTTCAGATGAGGCAACTGCCTTCTGTTATCATGAACGTAATCAGTTGAGATCCACTTCATGCAAAGATTGTCATAATGAACTTTGGCTTTGAGGGTACAGCCCAAGCAATATTGTAGCAGGCATAGTTACGGTAAATCTATTCTTTGTAGTATGTGATGGTTCTTACACTTGCTTCCCAGCTCTCCGAAGACTAGGACTAGAAGACAGTTGCAACGATTAAACTGCATCCTCAGCTACCAGTCTAATGAGGTTAAAAGTGCAGATCTGCTAATGGATTTAGTATAATCTTGCACATTGGAGGGAAGAATGCAGGATATACTGATGGACTCTGACTACCTGTCATCCAGTGTTAGAGGTGGAAGTCAGTGCAAAGACACTTGAGAGAGATTAGTCTGTTAGTGAAATTGGAGGCCTTTGTTCCTAATGGCACACCACCCAAAGTAGATAGTAGGTAGGTGATCTGAATTGGGGCAATGCATACAGGGAACAAACCTTGCAATGTCACAGAAACTTGTTTGTACTAGTGTCTGTAAGGCAACCTGCTTATACTTGTATTACCTCAGTTTTAGGGGAATACTGCTGTCTGATATTGTTTCATAACCCATGATTTGATGTCTTGTTTTGAAGGTTACAATAGCTTGCCCTTCCACCTTAAACAGGTTGCCTATTCCTATGAGCATTACTATACTTTCCTAAAGCCATGCTACATTTTCCTCTTCTCTTCCCATGTCCTCATAAAGAACAGTTCGAGCATATCTTAAAACTACAGTAAATGATGCAAGAATGAACACATACTGGCCTGTAGTAAGCAAAACCAGAAATCTCAGATAGGAGCATGTACAGCAATCTGTCTTGTCGTCACATATGAATTGGGGATTATGCTTTAAAACAGCCCTTTTATAATGGGAATATCAGGTTCAGTTTTTGAACTATGCAGTTTACCCAGATGGTGGGTAAAAAGAACTTTGCAGTAATTCAAGCTAGAGAACAGAGACTGGAAAAAGAGGACTGTGGTGATGCCATCAAAACCAGTTTTAGATCATATTTATGTGATATTGCAGTGAATATAGTGGAGTTAAATGCAGTGTAGCTGGAGATTAACAAAGGTTGAAGGGCTGTCTCATGCAGCCCCTCTGAGTTCTTGCTTCCCCATCAGTCTGAAGCAGAATATCAATCTGAAGCAGAATAACTGTGTAGTATTGCCCCAAATGTACTGCTGCAAATGGAGCTTCTTTTGCTAATAATCACATTATCCCAGGGGTAGGCAACCTAAGGTCCGGGGGCTGGATGCGGCCCAATTGCCTTCTCAATCCGGCCTGCGGACGGTCCGGGAATCAGCGTGTTTTTACATGAGTAGAATGTGTTCTTTTATTTAAAATGCATCTCTGGGTTATTTGTGGGGCCTGCCTGGTGTTTTTACATGAGTAGAATGTGTGCTTTTATTTAAAATGCATCTCTGGGTTATTTGGGGGCATAGGAATTCATTCTTTTTTTTTCCCTTTCCAAAATATAGTCCGGCCCCCCACATGGTCTAAGGGATGGTGGACCAGTCCACGGCTGGAAAAGGTTGCTGACCCCTGCATTAGTCCTTTCTTCTGCTCCTGACAAGCTTAGAGTTGAGGCTATTGCTCAGAAGAACCCACAAATTGGAGACCATTCATTGTTGGATGCAATTAAGCCTTTTCAGTTTAGCAAACTTGACTCTGGGAAGGGCAAGAGACAGCTCTGTACCTACCTGGAACTGTTGTGTTTAGTGATACCTATAAACTGGTTTTGTTTGTGTTTCCCAATTCAGATGACATGTCCTTCGATGTCTCCTGGTTTGCCATGCACTCGATCGCAATGGACAGAGACCCCGTTTTCCTCGCATCATTAGATCGGAAAGGGATAGTCACCCAGGCCAAAAGAAATGGAAGCAGTGATGTCAGCTTGGAAAGAATCAGCCCCATGGAATTCCGTCTTAGGATTCATGGCTGTGAAGACCAGGACTTTGGCAACCACTACTGCTTAGTAACCCCCTGGGTACGGTCAACTGCAGGGATCTGGCAACAGGAGATGGAGGTCAAATCCAAGCCAATCCTTGTAACTGTGAAAATGGATGGTAAGAGTGCCTCCAATTTGTTTATATATAGCATTATCAGTTGTCATTGAGAAGTAATCAACATACTTTGTCTTTTAGCATAATGGCAAACAACATAATGCTTTCTACCACTATTGGTTTTTATGACTGCCCAAGAGGGTTTTCCCGTTCTTGCATCACTAAGTGATGATCCAGGGAAAATCAGACAAAACTGCTAGAATGCGCTAACATGATAGCTTGCAATTCGATTTCTTGTAGTAGTAGTTGCTCTGTTTTTTATTTGTTTTATTTAACTAGTTTGTATAATTAGTCTGCAGAAATCTTCTGTTTTTCTGTTGAATGTGAGTTGTTTGAAGCAACATACATTTCACTCTACAGGCATATGCTCATTCCAAGCACCATGTTATCCTGGCTTACAGTGTTGTTTTGATTACTGGCCTTCATGGTAATTGGTTTCCTTTTAAATATAGATTGAACTGGACATTTGCTGGTGGAAAGTCTCAGTGTTTGATTCTTTTTCTTAAAATTTAGAATGGAAGGTGGGATGTTTAGGTAATCAGAGATAACAGTAGCTGACCAATATTTCTTTCAGTACTCTTAACATTTTTAATCTTTATAAATCGACCTGGGACTGCATTGACATCCCTATGAATCTCTGTTCCTTTCTCTGTCCAGGTCAGGTGTAAGTAGCAAATGGCAAAGGAATACGTTTTCTAACTTGCATATATCCAGATCTGAAATAGCCCCTTTCAATGCAAGAAACATTTACTCTCTCTGGATTGTGCATAACATTTCTTCTTCTTCTTTCTCCCTCACCCTCAGTGCTGAATGCTTTCAAATTCCCACTGTTGATTGGCATTGGCCTGTCCACAATCATTGGACTCTTATCCTGTCTGATTGGCTACTGCAGTTCCCGTTGGTGTTGCAAGAAGGAAGTTCAAGAAACCCGACGAGAGAGACGCCGACTTATGTCTATGGAAATGGACTGAGCTTCAGAGTTGAGGTGGATGCACACGTTTTTGGGAGGGAGGGGATTTTGGAAGGCCTGAGGCTACTCAGACTTGAGTGTTTCAAGCCAAAATGCCCTGACAACAATTGTCTGACCTTCTCTCCTGGACATAGAACTTCTCCTTTTACCAGTGTTTCACATTTAGAGCACAAGTAGTGTTTGTCAACATTGAGCTCTTCTTCAAGTGGCACTTTTTTGAGGGATAGTTCTCCCCACCCACACAGGCAAACTGTTCCACAGTGTGCTTCCTGCAGACCTTTAGCTAAGACTCACTATCAAGGCTTGTGTTTAAAATGTTTTCCCTTGTTGTTTAATAGGAAGATGGAATTGGAAGAGCTCAGAGGCAATAAATGTCTTCCTTTATAACTAGCTGATCCCTAGAGAAGAGAGAACAGGTTCCCCTACTCCGGGCAGAATCTGGCGAGGAAATCCTTTTGTCTGCTGTTGGTGGGATTGGAATTAATCCTAAACTAAAACTTGGATTGTAGTTTCTGAAGTCTTTTTTTTTTTAAATAGTGCTGGTTTAGCAGCCCTTCAAAGGAAGTAGGCAGCAATACAAACCTTTTCTTACAGTGCCCTGCCTCCCACTGTGCTTCATATTCTGCCCACTATTATCATACTGATAAGAGGGGCTTGAGCTTCTGTGCCCTGCATATTCCTAAGAGCCTCAACATGAAGTGCCACCACTTTTTCCACTTCTGCTCACTGTGCTGGTGAATTTTTTTTCATAACGAACATGTCACCTCTAGAAACTGGATGGAGACTTCTAGATGTTCTTAGGTGGATCACAGGTCTACCTAACTCAAGGACCAGAAGGTCTAAAATTGAGGCACAATCCTCCTTGTACAAACATTCCTGACTCGGCGCAAGTAGAAAAAAGTCACAGAGAGCAGTGTGCCATGACAGATTAAGGTGCACCATGACAAAGACCCCTGCAGATCAGTGAACAAGGGTCTAGATCTGCAGCTTGTTATTGGGGAACTTACATAATTGGTTTTGCAGCCACCAAGTAGACTTTGGCATTGGTCAGTGTCTGCAGTTGTAACTCAGGGTAGGGGTAAGGAGGGAGGGAGGAATACAGTGGATATACATGGGGGATAGTGCTCCTTTTCTGGATTCCCTTGTGCATGCTGCATAGTGCAGCATATCCTTTGCTGACAAACTAGGATAAATGATCATGATAGGGATCTCTGGTGCTAAAGTAGAGGGATCTAGATCTTGTCTTCCACATACCTTTATCCCTTATCCAAGGAGCTGCCCCTGTGACTTAAGGCATCTAAATCTTCCAGCACAGCCAGCATATCTAAGCAATAAGAATTCAGAACAGAGGCATTTTCCAGAAAACTTTAGGCATTAAACATGTGTGACTTGAGTCAAGCCTAAGACTGAACATTCATGCAAAGAGCAAATAGTCATACTACTCTATTGTGCTTGGAGGTGAAGTTGACCTGCAGAGTAAACTGGTTAATACAAGTTGAATGGAGATTGTGCACATACACAAGGAGGCATGCAGGATGTTATGCGTGTGAACATCAACTTAGCACATTCATCTGAAGGCACAGATGGTGTTCACAAATCACCAGTTTCAGCTTGCATTGACTCCAGTATAAGATTGTGCATATTGCTAGGTTTGCAAGCTTTAATTCTGGGGTGTCCAAACTCAGATTCCTGAAAGGTTCCTTGAGAGCTGCAGGAACCCGCTGGAAATCTGCAAACTTTAAAGTTGTATGGAGTCAACATGGCTAGAGTCCTCCAGAAGGCTTAGTAAATATGAGAGTTCTGGTTGGCTGACCATGGTAATCTGCCCCTTTGGGGCCTTCTCTGTGGCAAACCGTTTTTGCACTTGACATTTAGAGCATTGCCCCAGGTGGCTTATATTTAATCCGACATCCCACCCATCTAGACAAATCCTATGTCTTAACCTTTCATATTGCAAGCTAATGTTTTAGTTGCATTCTCCACATTGTAAGACTTGTTTCTTTTTTTAAAGTGGAGCAGAAGCAGTTGTCTAAAGCACAAATTATCCTTCCATGCATATTGTGTCTTGAGTCTTTCTGTTCTCACATTTTGAGGGATAAACAAAAACATTTAAATGCAATAATTATGAAATGGCTTAGCCCAGGAAAGTTTAATTTTCTTTGAACACTTATTGCACACTTTGCCTCTCCATGGAAAGAAACTCAGGGTTATTTTGGTTCAGGGATTCCCTGCCTTTCATAGCAAGGTTCTCTCAAGTTGTTGCCCAAGCTTCTTAGACCAGAGGGTGGGGAGCTATTTTTCTTCTAAACAAATCTGGCTGATAGGTTCAACTGCTCCTTTTGATTTGAGATTATGCTTTCTCCCTTGTACTTAAGTATACCTTGAAGTAGTACCACTCCAGAGTCTCCTTCCAATTGTGCCAATTTTATATTGTTCCTCTTTTTAAAAAGTAGCTCTTCTGTCTCTCCAGAAAATATTTGTTGCTTCTGTTTTGTGTTAACTCTCTCTGGTATCTCTGTGGAGAAGAAGTTGCATGGGATTCAGTTAGGTGTTCAACAGTATTTGTCAGAGTTGCAGTCATGGAATCAACAGTCAAACATTCTAAGGGCTCCTGTCAATCCTGATTTGTCTCTTTCCATGCTTCTAGCTCACAGTTGGGAATTCAGGACATTTGGAACACAAATTGGGTAACATTTCAAAAGCATCTTTCTTAAATGACAGGAAATCTTTTTGGTTGATTTTGAAAGAAAGGTTTTAGGCACAGCTCTGGAAGCTTTTAAAGAAATGTGTTCAGCATGGCTTTGGAAGATATGAGTTGAACAGTTAAACGATGCTGTGTAATGTGTTTTTTACATTGAAAATAAATTGTCTTTTTATAAAATCGTGTTCTGTGGTCATTGTGTTAAATTACATCTTCCTCTCCTTTTATATGTGGTGTTCAGTGTACTTTATGCTTTTCCACTGCTTGGAGTGGTGTATTATCCCATTTTAGTCAAAGGAAAATGAAATAATGTTGTTGCTTGTCTATGCTGTCAAAAGCAGCCCTGATCTTCATTCTTGACCCGTCCCCTATATTGGAATGTCAATATTGCTGCATCCTGCTCTAAAATGATGCACTGAAGATCTCAAAATCACCATTAGTTGATGCTTTACAGTCCGCTCTATATTGACTTGAGATGCCCCTGTAATGTTTTTCTCTCAAAGGGTTTTTTTGTTTTGTTTACAATCTCTTGCTTTACATAATTAGCACATTACCACAATTGTACCATTATCATTATTGAATTTGCCAACAATAACAAATTGTCCCAGAAGTTTGTTGATATGCTTGTTCTTTTACTATACACATTCAAATTCTACTGAGTCTGAAGTTGAATAGTTAGGATAGTTAGGTTGATTTGCTAGGTTCATTGATTTTTTTTGGTACAGTGGTACCTCGGGTTAAGTACTTAATTCGTTCTGGAGGTCCGTTCTTAACCTGAAACTGTTCTTAACCTGAAGCACCACTTTAGCTACTGGAGCCTCCCGCTGCTGCCATGCCGCCAGAGCACGATTTCTGTTCTCATCCTGAAGCAAAGTTCTTAACCCGAGGTAATATTTCTGGATTAGCAGAGTCTGTAACCTGAAGCGTATGTAACCTGAAGCGTATGTAACCCGAGGTACCACTGTAGTAGTTTTGTTCAGGGAATGGTACTCAGTATATTTTGAGTCTGGGGCAGTGAGCTTCAGCAGGATCTTTCTGCCGTATGTAGGCTGCAGTTTTGAAACTGATCAGATGAACTTTATGGGAGGGTTGTCTCCAGCTACTCCACACCTTGCCTTTGCAAGCGACTACAGGAGATGGACACTGAGCAATATCATGGGAGAGGTGTTTCTGGGACTAAGATGAAACTGCAACTCTCCTTTGCTAATGGATGCTGCTTGTTGCTTAAGTAATGTGGGTTTTTTTGTATGTTACTATATTCACTGTTGTTTTGCTACATTATTACGAAATTGTTGTAACATGTATTCCTGCTTTCTTTGTCATAAGCCGCTTGGAATATGATTATTATTTTTTTGCAGAAAAGTGGCATACAAATAAAACGAATGTGTTGAATGAGCTGGTAACGGGCGAAATTGAGTTAGATCTGTGCCTGTGTGGCAATGAAGCTCATTAGCTAAGCCACAGTTAAGTGGGCACATGTTTTGGGACTCTGGTCATGACCTGTTTCCCTTCTTATCCAGAACTGCTTGCAATTTTCTGCTCAAGATGAAGACAAGCAAAGGCATCTCTATATGTCTTGACAGTTCAAGCTGCGTATCAAAATCTGCCAAGAGGCCTTGCAGATATACTCCTCTCAAGCCCTAATTTCCTTACCACTTACTTGCTTTTGTTCTTCTTTGCTTCACTTTGCTTCTTTTTCTGACAGATGAATTAAGTGGAATGGCTGGATGCAGAGGATGGCAGAGCTGCTGTTTTATTAATGATTATGTAGAAGAGGAAACTTGGGCACATAAAGCTTTTCTCATCCCTGAACGGCAAAGTCCTGCTGACAAAATTGCCTCTCTTACACTTCCGGAGGCGGCGCCATCAGCAATGGCGGATTCCCTCTAGTTCTGAGGAAGTAGCTCCGCGGAAATCGGGTCTTGCCGCTACGACGAAGCGGGGACTCCTTCGAAAATCACAGGCGGGTGAAGCCTGTGACCGTGGGACTCGGCGGGCACCTTTAGCGCCCCCCCCCCAATTTGTGAGGGAACCCTGTAAAGGGCTCCGGAGCAAAACGGGGAGTCTGGCGCGGTGCTGAGAGTCAATTGCTTCTTCCGTGGAGTGAAGCCGCACAGCTGTTGCCGGAGAGCGCTGACCTTTTTCCTGTGACAATTCGGCTACTAAACAACTACCTGTGAGTAGGTCAAGTTTGAAGATTGGGGAATTTAAGGGAAAAAAAGGATTAATTTGGCACTGAAGTGGGAAGGCGTAAACAGGAAGTCTGCCTTCCATTTTCTGTAAACAGATTAAAGCAAAGACTGTCTAAGCTAAGACCTTGAAAATAGTGTTGAAAAAGACTCAAATCCTAACATCAATAAAAGAGAACTCCCTCCCTGAGGTGCAGGAGAGGGGAGGGAGAAGGGGAAGTACTTTTTGCCTGCAAAAAAAGAGAGAAAGGGAACAAAGACCACCACTTAATGCCTGGGAACGGACTGCCAAGGGACAATAGAATTGCCGCACTGTGAATCGCGCTGTTTAAGGACAATGCAACTTTTTGACAGCTAACTCTGTAAGAGAGATACTTTGAATCTGAAGGGTTTCTCCGGACTTGAAACTGTTGCTTTTTTTTTTTTTGTTAGAGGGGGATTTGTGAAAGTTGGAAAAGTTACTTTATTGTTATAAGTTTTAACTGCTACTGTGTCCCCCTAGAGGAACTTTGAAATTGTTACAACTGGCCAGGGAATTTTCCATTCTAAACTGGCCAGGGGAATTTTCCACTACAAAACAAGTAACTGTGGGATTGACCTTGATCCTTAGATAAAGTGTTATGGCAGATTTGACTCAGGAAAAAACAACAAGATCGGGTAAAATTAGACTGCAGCAGCGTAGAGCATCAGCATCTGGCCCTCCTGCCCCACCAGGGGAAGATTCTGCTCGAGTTGGGCTTAAAGGAATGGCATCTGAAGAGGGATTAGCTTCAGCATTAGGAAAAATCTTTGAATCTTTGGAAAAACTAAGTAAACAAGTTGCTGAAGCAACAACTAAAATTGATCAAAACACTTTAAGCATCAATAACTTGGGGCAGAAGGTGAACTCAAATACAGAATCTATTGAGAAACTGCTGCAGGAATCTACTTCGAACCGAAAGACAGCTGAAGAAGCCAAGGAAAAAGTATTGGCTGTAGAGGAAAAGATACCACCGATATGTAGGCAGCTTGAGGACAAGTCATTGCTGTCTATGATTGAATTAAAAGAAAAACAGATAAATCTAAGGATCAGGGCTGTACCTGAACTTGAGAAAGATAGTTTGAGTGACTTTCTTACGCAGGAATTTGCAGACTTTTGGAACTTAGACTCAGACAAGTTAGATTTCAAGATAGTAAGCGCTTTTAGACTTGGAAGAGGGGGGAGAAAGAACAGGGTGAGAGACTGTTTGATTACCCTCTGATCAAAAGAGGAGAGAGACAGAATATTGAGTCTGCACTTCCAGAAGACCTTGGAAATAAACGAATCAAGAGTGGAGATATTTAAGGACATCCCGAAACATCTTTTGGACCTTAGGTCCAACTACGGAGATCTGGTGGCCCTGTTAAGAGGAAACAGAACCATTTTTAGGTGGGAATTCCCCCAAGGCCTATCTTTTACCTTTAAAGGGAAAAAGTTTAAAATAAGATCAGTGGGAGATAAAGAAAAATTTCTGAGAGAACACGGAGAAGACCTGCAAAAAGAAGCTGAAGAAGAGCCAAGAGCTTTAAAACCAGGAACACAAGACATAGTACCACTACCTTTGGGATTGGACAAGCTAGAGAAAGTGATACCACCGTCAGAACAAGAACAATTATTGGGAGCAGTTGGAGGAAAAGCAAAATAAATACACCATGTCTCTGCAACTATTAAGTTGGAATATTCATGGATTTAACTCCCCGGAGAAAAGGAAAAAAGTCTTTCATTTATTGAAAACGGAACAATTGGACTTGATTTGTTTACAGGAAACACATGTGATAAGGCTACATAGGAAAGTATTGATTAATAAAAGATTGGGCCAAGAGTTTATTTCATCGGACAAGGTTAAAAAGAGAGGAGGAGTAATTTATGCGAAAGAGAGCCTATCACCGAAATTTGTTTTTAAAGACGACCAAGGAAGATTTGTGGCAATTGAAATTCAAATACAAGGAGAAAAACTTTTGATAGTAGGAGTATACGCACCAAATGAGGGGAAATCTGAATTTTTTAAGAAGTTGCATGAGACACTGTTAGACTATATGGATTACAACATTATCATGATGGGAGATATGAATGGAGTAGTATCTACAAACATGGACAAGTCGCAGAGACAGGTAGTGACTAAAGATGGCAGACTACCAAAAACTTTTTTTGAGATGACTGACAATATGGACTTGATTGACATTTGGAGAACAAAGAATCCCTTGGGTAGAGAGGGAACTTTCTTCTCTGAAGCCAAAATGACATGGACAAGAATTGACCAAATCTGGATAACTAGAGGACTGGCACCTAAGACCCAAAAAGTGGAAATTTGCCCTAAAACTTGCTCCAACCATAATGCTGTGAAAATGGAGATGAAATTAACACCAACCGGTTCCTTCAGATGGAGGATGAATGACACCTTGTTTAGAGATCAAGAGGTTACCAAGAAGGCCCCAAAAATCTTGAGAGACTATTTTGAGATAAATTTGAACACCACCATTGAAAAAAGAGTAATCTGGGACGCAAGCAAAGCAGTTATGAGGGGGTTTCTGATTCAACAAAATGCAATAAAGAAGAGAGTTCAAAATGAGAAAAAAGATAAAATTTTGGAAAAAATAAAAGAGGGTGAGAAGAAATTGAGAGCGAAACCAAAGTCACAAGAGATTCTGAGAGACATAAAGTTATATCAAGCGCAATACATGAAGATGATGAACCAGGAAATTGAATGGAAAATTAAACAAATGAGACAAAGGACATTTGAATCGGCTAATAAATGTGGAAAATTGTTAGCTTGGCAAATGAAAAAAAGACAAAAGCTTAACACTATTACTAATTTGGAAGTGGAGGGAAAGAACATTCAGAATCCAGTGGAAATTAGAAAATGCTTCCAGAGGTACTTTAAACAGTTATATACACAAGGGCCGCAGAAAGAGTTTGATACAGACCAATTTTTAAAAACAAATGGACTACAAAAAATCTCTCAAGAAAATAAGTTAATGCTGAACTATAAAATAACAGAACAGGAGGTGGAAGGTGCCATCCAGAATATGCAGTTGGGCAAATCCCCAGGGCCGGATGGCTTAACCTCAAAATACTATAGATCCTTGAAGGATTGGATAATTCAACCACTAAAGGAGGTTTGTAATGAAATTTTGGAGGGGAAAAAAGCGCCAGAGTCGTGGAAGGAAGCTTATATTACGCTTATACCGAAAACTGAGTCTGAAAAGACACAACTTAAGAACTACCGCCCCATATCCCTGCTCAACGTGGATTACAAAATATTTGCTGATATTTTGGCTAAAAGATTTAAAAAAAGTATTAGTGGAAGAGATACACAAAGACCAAGCTGGCTTTCTCCCAGGTAGACACTTGTCTGACAACACGAGGAATATAATTAACATTTTGGAGAAGTTGCAAGTGAACATTAATACCAAAGCAGTTTTAATTTTTGTAGATGCGGAGAAAGCCTTTGATAATATTTCTTGGAGTTTCATGAAGAAAAATCTTCAGGGGATGGGGGTTGGTCAAGGGTTTGAAAATGGTATAAGCGCAATTTACTCAGAACAAAAGGCTAAACTAATAGTTAATAATGTGGTGACAGAGGAATTTAAGATAGAGAAAGGTACACGACAAGGCTGCCCAATTTCTCCATTGCTTTTTATTTCGGTCCTGGAGGTTTTGCTAAATATGATTAGAAGGGACCGTCTGATTAAAGGTATACAGGTCGGAGCCAAACAATACAAATTGAAAGCTTTTGCAGATGACTTAGTATTGATGTTACAGGAGCCAGAATCTAGTACCAAAAGAGTATTAGAATTGATTCAAGAATTTGGCCATGTGGCAGGATTTAAGTTAAACAAGTTAAAAACTAAAGTTATTGAGAAAAACTTAACACCGTTTGAGAAAGAGAGGTTTCAGAAGGAGACAGGTTTAACATTGGTTAAGAAAGTAAAATACCTGGGGGTTAATATGACGGCTAAGAACTTAAACCTATTTAAAGACAATTATGAGAAATGTTGGTCAGAAGTGAAAAAGGATTTAGAAATATGGTCAAATCTGAAGCTTTCCTTGTTGGGTCGAATTGCTGTTATAAAGATGAATGTATTGCCAAGAATGTTATTTTTGTTTCAATCATTGCAAATTTTGGACAAGATGGATTGTTTCAAGAAGTGGCAGAGAGACATTTCTAGTTTTGTCTGGCAGGGCAAGAAGCCCAGAATAAAATTTAAAATATTAACTGATGTAAAGGAAAGAGGTGGATTTGCCCTGCCAGACCTTAAACTTTATTATGAATCAGCAGCATTCTGCTGGTTGAAAGAATGGCTGCTTCTTGAGAACACAGACATTTTGGATTTGGAAGGTTTTAACAATGTTTTTGGGTGGCATGCATATTTGTGGTATGACAAGGTTAAAGCACACAAAGCATTTAAAAACCATATTGTCAGGAAAGCATTATTTAATGTCTGGATAAGATATAAAGACTTACTTGAAAATAAAACCCCAAGGTGGTTGTCACCGATGGAAGCGAAGGCTCAGAAAAAGCTCAGTATGGAGGCCAAATGGCCGAAATATTGGGAGATTTTGGAACAAGAAGGAGATAAATTGAAATTGCAGAGTTTTGAGAAACTAAAAGATAAAGTGTGAGACTGGCTTCATTACTATCAAATAAGGGAGGCTTACAATCTGGACAAAAAAATTGGCTTCCAGGTGGAAAAATCAAAATTGGAAACAGAACTGTTAGACCCCAAAACTAAGATACTATCAAGAATGTATAACTTGCTGTTGAAATGGAATACACAGGATGAAACGGTTAAATCTGCTATGATTAAATGGGCACAAGATGTTGGACATAACATTATGTTTGCTGACTAGGAACAGTTGTGGACCACAGGTATGAAATTTACGGCATGTAATGCCCTAAGAGAGAATATTATGAAAATGATATACAGGTGGTACATGACACCAGTCAAGCTTGCAAAAATCTATCATTTGCCCGATAATAAATGTTGGAAATGTAAAGAAAATGAAGGTACATTCTTTCACCTTTGGTGGATGTGCCCAAAGATTAAGGCTTTCTGGGAAATGATCTATAATGAAATGAAAAGGGTATTTAAATATACCTTCCTGAAGAAACCAGAGGCCTTTCTCCTGCGCATGGTCGGCCAATTGGTGCCAAAGAAGGATAGAACTTTCTTTATGTATGCGACAACAGCAGCAAGAATACTTATTGCAAAGTATTGGAAGACACAAGATTTACCCACCCTGGAAGAGTGGCAGATGAAGGTGATGGACTATATGGAACTGGCGGAAATGACTGGCAGAATCCGAGACCAGGGAGAAGAGTCGGTGGAAGAAGATTGGAAGAAATTCAAAGACTATTTGCAGAAACATTGTAAAATTAATGAATGTTAAAATGACGTTGGATTGAAATTACGTAGCCTTAGCAACAAGGATAATAAGAATATGTAAAAATGGATTGATAACGGATGAAAATATACAGTTATAATGTGTTGAGATACAGAGTTAAGATAAATGAAAGAGGGTAAGGATTTGCTGAACTAACCATGTGAACGGGAATACCAAAAAGGGAGGTGTGAGGAGGTCAGGGAAATAAGCAAATGAAATTTAAGATATGAAAAAATTGACCTGTTTTTAATTTTTTCTATTTTTTTTTTTAGGTATCTTGTATCTCTTTTTTCTATGTATTTTTGTATTTTTTGTATTTTTCTTTTTTCTTCTTCTCTTGTTTTCTTTTTATTCTGTAATTCTCTGTTTTTTGTAAAACTTCAATAAATACCTTTTTTTAAAAAAACAAAATTGCCTCTCTTACACTGGGATGGTCTGGATCTGGGAGGGTTTTTGTGGAATCCCTCGTCATAGTCAAACCCAGGCACAGGCAAACTCCGGCCCTCCAGATGTTCGGGACTACAATTCCCATCATCCCTGACCACTGGTCCTGTTAGCTAGGGATGATGGGATTTGTAGTCCTAAACATCTGGAGGGCCGGAGTTTTCCTATGCCTGGTCAACCCACTTCCTGTAGAGATGTAGACTTGCTTCAGCAATTTCCTTCCTTAGGGGTGGTGAACCTACTGGAATGGTCTTCCCCCAGAGGCTTAAGGAATCTGAAGCCTTCCTGTCTGCTTTTGGAGAGCTTGCATTTGTCATGGGCTGTAGCTCTTGCTGAAGTCCTAGTTGCTGTGGGGCAGGAATGGGGAACCCCCCCCCCAACCATAGGGCGCCTTGACTTCTGGGCAACCCTCCAGTGGCCAAATGCCAGTGCTGGTGGCAGGGAGGAGAAGCAAAAGTGGCTGGAGGAGCTAATGTGCATTTTACATTTGAACACCCTTCTCTGTCCTCCATCTAGGCATGCAAGGACGAGTTCTAGCTGGGCAAAAGCATTCAAGGAGGGTGTGAAGCAGGAGAAGTGAAGTGTGTGGCCTAGAAGGAGGAGTGGTCTTAGGAGAGCCCTGAGGGCAACTTAAGAGGCTTGGAGGCCTGCGCTTCCTCCCCTCTGTTCTAGGGGACTGAAGACCACTTTTGAAGGGGCAGAATTGGGCGCTGTCCTGTTGAGCCCACTCACCTCCCTGGTTTACTAGAAAGCGAGGAGAAATGAAAGGTAGGGAAAATGGGGAGAACGTAAGTGGCAGGCAGCAAGTTGCGAATCTGATCACACAACTCATAGCTCCATGGCTGTGAAGAAGCAATACTTTTCCACCACCGCTGTATCTGGAGGGTGCTCTGCTGTGGAGTTTTTACAAGTGGATTGAGGGTCCCTTCCAACTTGGTGCTCAGAGGCATACTGTGAGATGAGTTGATTTGAGTCCAATTTAGGGTCAATTAATGTTAAGACACTGGTCAGGTGAGCATTGACAGTCCTTCCTTTGAAGCTAGACGTAATCTGTTAAAAAGTACTTTTTTACTGTATCTCCTTCATAGCAGGTTTCACTAGCAGGTTTCACCCCCCACCCAGAAAAAGATTCACATGTGCCATTATCTTAAGGGATGGGCAGACGTTTTGGCAAGGGATGATTAGCTGCATTTGATGAGCACCTCAAACTAGTTATTTCCACACAAAGGAAAAGGTGGTTGTTACTTTGAGATCCATATTTCCTAGGATTCACACTTGAGTAGGCAGCTTTAGAAAAGCAAGGATTGTGTGCAAGGTTTATAGCGGGTGCGTAACAATAGATTAAGAAGGGGGAAGGGCTTGCCACAGAGAAGTGCTCATCCTGTGTGGTGCTTGGTTCTTGTGCTGAAACTGAATTGACAGCCCACATCCTCTGTTTAATCACATTGATGATGCTACAGTGCTCTGAACTACTGTACAAAAGTGTCTTAAAAAATGTAGTATAAACACTGACAACTGGGAAACACTGGCCTACAAGGGCACCAGTTGGGGACCGCCTTTACCAAAGGTGTCATGGGCTTTGAAGACACTCAAACTCAGGATGCAAGGGAGAAACATGCTAAGAGGAAGGCATGCTTGGCAAATCCACACCATGATCAACTCCCGCCCGGAAACCAACGTCCCCACTGTGGAAGGACGTGTGGATCCAGAATTGGCCTCCACAGTCACTTACGGACTCATTGTTAAAACCATGTTTATGGAAGACATTCTTATGGAAAACACAGCTACGAGTGATCGCCAAAGAATTTGTGGGAATTGTAAGCACATTCCTATAGCCCTGCCTGGGGAGAATTCATGGCCAGGGAGGGAACTCTTCCATGTTCCAGAGTCTTAGAAATTAGTTTTGGCACCAGTGAAATGATTTATATGCCTAATTCTAAAATTGTGTGGCCCCAAAGACTGCAATCAAGATATCTTTGATGGTGAATAGCATAATCCAAGGGACTAAGCCATTCAAAATTTGGAGTGAGTTTTGAGTCCCAATAGTTGAATCCGGATTCTGTCACAGGCTCATAAAAATCCCTATATTTGACAAATAACCTCTGAGGGAGTCTGTCCTTGACTCACGATATCCACTAGATCCTACAGATGGGCATACAAGTGCTTCTTTCATCTGCTTCTCCATAGGAACACTGGGCTGAGTTAGGTGTTCACTATTTGAGGCTGACCCTCATGTCTCCTCACTATGCCACTATACGTTATTAGACACTTTCAGCATGGTGTTGATTGAAGCTGCTTGTCTACTGAATATAAAGCATTGAGGGGAAACCTTGAAAACATGACCAAGTCTAATTCTATGTCAAATGTTTGCAAGGAAGGAGAGAACAAATGAAGTTTTGTTCTAATAAACGTTCGACTCTTTAAGGCACTTGTAGCTTTTGAGAGGGTCTGAATCGTTCTTCCTGAACGAAGTTTAGCCTTCGTGTGAAGTGAATGAGATGCACTGAACTACGATGCGCAATCTGCCCCGTAGCTGTTACGTTTCTTTGTTCCAGAGTTGTTTTAAATCTCTGTGTTTATATACAGGTCAGTTTATGCAGCGGAAAGCTTTGGGTTTCTCTTTTCTTTTTACTATCGGTTGATCCATCTACTTCCCTTTCAGAAAGCACAAACGTGAATGAATATAAAAAAGCACAGACCTGATCAGAGGCGTTTTTAGAAAGGGAGGAAAAAAGAACTCCAGGCTTCCAGACAAAGCTGTTCAAAATCTAATGGACCTTGAGAAATAGAAGCAGACGCCTGTGGGTAGTCCCTTCTAAGCAAGTTAAATTTTCAGAGCAGCAGCAGGAAGAGAATCCAGTTTATATTGTGTGGGGGGCTCTATTAACAATCTGAAACAAAAGAATCACTTAATGCTGATGGGAATGAAGAGAAGCTGCTGAAATCAGGTTAGCAATAGGACTGATTTGTATATGCATATTCAGCACTTGATTGCCTGAATCCATTAAAACAAGTGGTGTTCACTCTCTTAGGATCATGTGAACAAGCCATTGCCAGTGCTTTTTTTCTGGGGGAATGCAAGGGTGCACATACCCCTAAACATTTTGTGAATCTTTGCACTTTTCTCCATTTACTGCATTTATTTTTCCCGATTTGAACTATAAAATGGTGATTTTCTTGAGTCAAAATGAGAATACCTCTAAACATATTTTTTTTAAGAAAAAAAAGCACTGGTAATTGCTATATATGCAGCAATCTTTTCTAGGAGTCCAACAGACTCCCTCCAACAGACTCTGCTCTGATGGCAGCCCTGTTTAGGCAAGTTTTTAATGACTGGTGTTTTAATGTATTTTTAATCTTTTGTTGGAAGCTGCCCAGAGTGGCATTATTATTATTATTATTATTACTATTATTATTATTATTATTATTATTATTATTATTATTATTTTATTCCAAGTCCTGACTGAAGATAAATATGTTGGAATGCAAAATGACTCCAGTCTAACAACAAAAGCTATTTTATTGGTCCCCACAATGTTAACGTGAATTCCTCATTGGGCTCCTCCAAAATCTAGAAATCACTGTCTTCCTGAAATTCTGCTGCTTTGGGGCTGCTGTCGCTGTCTGAAATTTGCCTTATCAAGTTGTTGTTCTCTGCTGGGTTTTTTTAGATGAATAATAATTGGTGGCTGTGCATACTTTTAAATCCTGCCTTTTTAATAGTCATTTAATTTCCCCCTTCTAAATCTTCTGCTTCTAGAAATGCTGTAATGGAATCCAAGCTTCTGTCAATCTAATTAGTTTTGAAATGCAAGTATCTCCAGAACTTAGAGACCTAAATAAGCAGCTTAATATTAAAATCCAGCTTCTTTCCCTAGCACTTAATACTTTTTATAGCAAAACTGGAATTATTGTTAAACAGGACTCTTATTCCTCCTGCCTCCATGACAAATGGAGCAAAATGACCATAATAATATGTCATGAGGTTAGAGGGAAGGCGACCAGTTACCTGTGACACCCCTTCAGCTCCGACCATCTGGAAGCTGAACTTTTTAAAGATTATGATTCTTAATAAGATGCTAATGCAGCTGCAAATCCCAATACAGACGAGATTTAAACATGTTATGCAATACTTTCTAATACCATGCTAACGCCTAGTTAGGCAAGTCCAGCAGTGGATAAAAGTGAGGCAGTAATCTTTTTTATTTTTATTTTTCGCAAATGCTACCATAAAACGAGCAGTCCTTTTGTAATGAAGTTTTTAACAGCAACAACAGCTTATATTGTGCATCCCTCTTGGATACTCTTTGTTTTTTAAATGGCCAGGAGATCCTCCATTTCCCTTTTAAAACAACACAGTTTTGTCTACAGTTGTGATATATTCGACAAGAAAGAAAATGTGTTCTAATGACTCTGAAATCTAGCAAGATCCAGAGAAGCATGGTTTTTTAGACCCTTATGTACACAGTGATACCTCAGGATGCGAACGGGATCCGTTCCGGAGCCCTGTTCACATCCTGAATGGAATGTAAGACACGACGGAGTGTCTGTGCATGCACGGGTCGCATTTTGCAGCTTCCGCGCATGCACGTGATGTCATTTTGAGTGTCTGTGCATGCACGAGCGGCAAAACCTGGAAGTAATGTGCTCTGTTACTTCCGGGTTGCCACAGTGCGCAACCCGAAAGCGCTCAACCTGAAGCACATTCAACCCGAGGTATGACTGTACTTGCTAAATATCAGGCAGTTGCAGGCATGGAGTAGACAGGGTGTCACTGAAGGGGCCCTTTCTTTTATCACGGGTATTTTCTGCAAAGTGTTCTTTGCACAGTATTAGTGCAGTAGGGCTGGATTTATTCTGCTTCAGCTTGCTGGAGAAGGTAAAGCGTAACAAAAACGGGACAAAAATAAACCAGAGCACTTGTGGTGTTAAGAAAAAACCCCTAATGGACTTCAGCAGGAAGTGACATGATAGGCAGTTACTGGAAATGAAGCAATGTAACCACCACAAAACCTTTTGCAGGCACAATAATTACTGAAAGCAGGATCATGTGTGACTGCCCCAAATAGCATCATGCTCTCAAGTAATCATGAATGTGCAATAAAAAGAATGTCTGGAGAGGTTCCGAGTTGGGAGAGGGTCTTTCACTAAGGGCATAGGAGAGCTGATGCATGTTTGGCTAAAAGTAAAAGGCAGATTAAGATAAGTTCTTAACTGGAAACAAAATTATTTGAGGGGGAGGGTGAAGTGTCCGTGACATCAGAGATATTTCCTTTTGCAGAGACTTGAGAGAGTTACCTTGCATGTAACAGGTGGTAGAACTGATTTTATGTTGTTGTTTATTTATTAAGTTCCAAAGATCATAAGGTGGCTTGCAACAAAAAATCAAAACTGAGAACATAAAATACATAATAAAAGAAAAACCCTTCCACAAACAGGGAGCCACCACAGAAAAGGCCCTTTCTCATGTTGCCACCCTCTGGACCTCTTGTGAAGGAGGCACATGAAGATTGAGAGCCTGGCCTGCCACATAACCAAGTCTGCCATGCCACTTTCCTTGATGACAGCAAGACCTTCTGGGAAGCTATCAGCTTACAAATTTCCTCTCTGCAGTCATCAAAGGCGCTGGACAAGAGAGAGGAACATGTTTCCCCCTCTTCAGAAAGACGAGAGTTGGTCTTTGTAGTTGTGTATTGTGCACACTTTCGTAATTGCACTTAAACCTGAAACTGTCAATTCCCTTAGTATCCAAGTGCCTCACATAGTTTATGCATCCATCCTTATAATGTATTTATCCTCACCTATTTATCTCTTACTAGCAATAAGACCCATTCAAGGATGACAGGAATATCAATATCCAGAGTGGTAGTTGTGTTCATATGTTACAGCAAAAAGAGTCTTATGGCACCTTAAAAGCTTATGCCAAAATAAATTGTTGTGGGTCACAGGCTGCTTCATCAGACACAAGGAGTGTAATCCTGAGTTACGTATATGTATACACATGGTTGGGACACGGGTGGCGATGTGGGTTAAACCACAGAGCCTAGGACTTGCCAATCAGAAGGTTGGTGGTTCGAATCCCCACGACGGGGTGAGCTCCCGTTGCTCAGTCACTGCTCCTGTCAACCTAGCAGCTCGAAAGCACGTCAAAGTGCAAGTAGATAAATAGGTACCGCTCCGGCAGGAAGGTAAACGGCGTTTCTGTGCGCTGCTCTGGTTCGCCAGAAGCGGCTTAGTCATGCTGGCCACATGACCTGGAAGCTGTACGCCGGCTCCCTCGGTCAATAAAGCGAGATGAGCACCGCAACCCCAGAGTCGGCCACGACTGGACCTAATGGTCAGGGGTCCCTTTACCTTTACCTTTACCTTTATACACATGGTTGGAAGTAGGAGAAATTGTGAAATAATGAGGTCAGGGGAAAATTAATTACAGAAAGGAGAAATCGATAATTATGGTATTAATAGAAACCATTCATAAAGAGTTGTTGTTAACTAAGGCATTCTGGCATTGGTAAGCAAATTAACATTTGTAGTATGATTATTATTTTTAAGGAAACTTTGATCCCTATTCAAGCCACAGGTGATAGAATGGGATCCCTTGTTGAATTGCTGTTTCATGTTGCTGTTACCCTGTTGGAAGTTGCTTTGTTCAAAAATTCATTCATTCATTCATTCATTTCATTTGTATGCCATTTTTCCATACAAAAAGTCATGTTCAAAGCAACTTACAACAAAGGAAACAGGAATACTTTTCAAACTCTACGAGAAGAACTTCATCATAAGATAGCAAAACAATAGCAAATATAACAACATACAAAAAACCACATTTCAATACTATAAATATAACAAGATTACTTAACAACATGCAGCATTCAATATCAAAAATAACAAGGGATCTTCACAGTTTCACCATTGTTCTAGAAACACCCCTCCCATAAAGAACGACCACATTATAGTTCTAGAACAGGGATGGAGAACCAATTTGGCTCCACCGGCCAGATCTTTACCTGGCCCTATCTCCACAGGCCAATGTAGGCAGGTGGCTGGGACAACCCAACTGTCAGTCACATGATATTATGACATCAGATGATTGGCAAGTGGTTTGTCCCACCCACCTGTCCAAATCTCTCTAGCAGCAGCTCTTAAGCAGTTGGGGCTTTGCCGGCACTTTGGGAAGTGCCAAACATAGGGCTGGCAAAGCACTTTGCATAGCTGTTCCCGCTTGATAGCCACCTGGCTGTCAGACACTTAGGAACCACAGCTGGATCACCGTGATGCAGCAAACAGGTGTTAGGCCTGCTTTCCCTTTCAAATGCCCGATTGGGAGTGTACTTTAAGGCTCCCAATTGTGAGCTCGCAGCTGTGTCTCTGCCTGCAGTTCACCTGATGCCACATATAGGCATGATTTTGGGGGAGCGGCCTTGCAGGCCAAATTTGAACCCTTGGCAGGCCATGTTGGGCCCACAGGCTGGAGCTATCTAGGATTTCAGGCAGGGGTCTCTTCCAATCCTACCCAAAGATGTCTGAGACTGAACCTGGAACCTTGTGCATGCAAAGTGGATGCGCCATCTCTGAGCTTCAGTCCTTCACCAAAGTAAGACTGAATTGACAACTTCTGTATGACGAATTGGGGGGGGGGGAGACCACATTGTCCTTTACCTATGGCAGCAAAATTTCTTGGGATTGTTCAGCAATAAAGTATTGTTGACACCGAGAGAGTTTTTTGTACTTTTATTTCTGCTGAAGTACTTTTATTTTCACTTCCATTCACAGAAGGAAGGTCAGCAAATAGGAGCACCAAAGGTACGTTCTACAGTATCGTTGACTGCTTTGTTTAATAAATGTCCCAAACTGATTTATAGCTTTGGTTGTTAACGCAAGATGAACACAGGCTTCCTCAGCTTAGCTGAGCTGAGCCTATGGTCAGACCCATGTTAGAGAGGTAAATAAAAAAAGGCCTTGAAGGGTTTTCCTGAGTGTTTGGAATAGATTATATATCAACACAGACGGTAGCTCTTTGACAAATAGTGCCTAAGCCATTTTCATGCTATGGAAAGAAACAACACGTGAGTAAGAAGCAGTGTTTCAAGGCTGGGACTAGACAGATCCCACCTCCACATCTCGTGGCGGCGGCATAAACACAAAGTAAGTGAAATGCAGAGGCATACTGCGGAGACTTGTAAGTGAGAAGCAAACCTACAATAACTGTATTTAAAGCGCTATGCAATATTGTTGCTTTAAAAAAACAACCAATCAATTATAAGCAGACTAAATGGTCAGCAATAAAGTCAAGAGCATTTTAGCCTAGTGTTGAAATGCCATCAAGGAGGAAGTCGATTGGATCTTCCTGAATGAAGGAGTTCCATAGCATAGAAGCTGCTCTATCTCTTCCCTGTTCCCACCTCTAGGACCAGACAGACCCGGCCTACACATGAGGTGAGGTAAATCCACCACTTCCAGCAGCAGGATCCACAGGGGGCAGCAGATCCAGCACCCGTGACAGCAGCCACAGCTTCTCTTCCAGTTGCCGCCCCTTCCGACTGCCCCCAAGGCAGACAGAGAGAGAGAGACCAGCGAGCAAAACCCATCCCATTTCGCTAAAAACCCATCCCAGGGAAAGGGAGACATTCCTATCCAGCATTGCTTCCTGGTTTTGCAATCCGCAAACACAATTAGCATTTATCAATTTCATTCCTTTGCGTGTTTAAACGATGCTTACACACAGGGAAGTGTGACTGCAACCTTCATTTTCATTTACTGCCTTGCATTGGTCTTCTGCTTCCTCCTTCTGTCCGGCTCATGAATCCCCTTCGCTTGTAAACAAACCTGCATTTCGGTGGAGTTACTTTCAAGTGCAACATGTGTTTCTCACCCAGATGTGCAGTGTTCACAGCTCCATGTGCCAGTTGCTGGTCTGGCTGTCCCCCCACCCCCAAAGAAAACCATAGTTTTGGGTCTTTTGCACAGGGAGGGGAAAGCCACCTCTGTACAGGCTGCCACTGCTGTCTTAAGCACAGAAAACTAAGGTTGGGAGGGTGACTGCGGTCAGCATCGCCTCCTTTCCCCTTCCTGAACTTTATATTGAATGAGAGAAGCACCCTAGACAACAGCAATGCAGTTTATGCTGTGGCCTTTGCTATAAGAAATTGGCATGAATCTTCCATGTGTGTATTCTCGGGGCACAATTTTCTAATTCACCTCAGGTGCCAAACTCTCTCAGGCTGGCCCTAAGGGCAGACCAGATGCAGAGGTTTTCCAAATGCTCTAAGGCAGGACCAGTGCTTTTTTTCTCGGGGATGCAGGGGAACCCATACCCCTGAACATTTTGTGAATCTAAGTTTGACCTCATTGAGAGGTAGTATTTCAATATGAGTAGGAAAATGAGAGTACCCCTAAACATTTTTTTATAGAAAAAAGCACTGGGCAGACCATATGGGAAGGGCCCTGGGACCAATGGATGAGGAGGTTCAAAGATACTAATTGGACCACAAAAACCATTAAGTCAGATGCTCAGAAGGCATGTTAAAGGCCTACAACGGCATGCGCTCAGCCAAGTGCGTGAGTCTTTGCCACACAATTGGCTCGCTCCCTCCCTCATGGCAAAAAAGCCATTTCCTGAAGTGGGCCATCTAACACACACACACACACATCCCTAAGCCTTGGAAAGGTGGGGTGGGAAATATTAAAAATCTAACTCCAGTGAGGACCGATCCATTAAGGTGCATGAGGCCGTTCCCCACAAAACGCAGCCCTGCCCTCACCTGTCTGCCTGCTCACCACCAGGCACTGCCTGTCAAATTCCTCCTCTTCAGTCTCAGTGTTGCCTTTGTAAAACTTGGCAGGGAGGAAGATGGAGACAAACAATAATTAGTTGGTTCTGCTCGTCATTGGCTCTGGCGCCCCCTACTGTTGAGCTCCCAGCTTTCTGCCCTACTGGTCTCAAAGGCCACCATTGCCTAACTCTGAACAAATGTGGGATTGATTTTAAAGGACTAACTGCGGGTGACCCATGTAAAGAGCCCCCAAATGAGGTTGTAAATGTTCTGAGATAATTTTAAACTAATGCACTGCTCAGGAAATCTGGGAGCAGGATCCTGCTCCTCGGGCGCAAGCCACTTTTAGAGAACCCACCAGGACACGACTGAGCAATCTTTTCATACAGTCATACAGAATTCTCACACCGACGAGCCAGTTGTTTTTACTGGAAGTTTGTAGGGAACAACTCTTTATATAACCAGTCTTGCATTAAGAAGACAATACCAGACTTCAAAGTGTTCCTTGTTCACAACTGTAACGCTAACGAATGGGAGCTGCCCTCGAGAAACACACAGTTAGCTATTGTACCCCTAGAGGGCGCTAAAGTAATGCTTGAAATCCATCGCTAGTTATGCTGGGGGGAGAAATCTGGGAAACAAGAGCTCAAATAATCAATATTGGCACGCATCAAATAATAGCCTTGGGAGCCTATGTAATTTTGTGCCGTGCTCTTTCTAGGACTGCTTAATTTCTATTCTATACGTCTTATTTGTTCTCTTATTTCCTGCTAGTGTACCCAGATGCAAACACACACACACACACCAGGGCTCCTGTTCGCTTTAATAGTGTTTTGGAAGGAGAAATCCAGCAGCTTTTTCTTACTCCTTCAAGACAAGCAGCACCTTCCAGGATTCCTTTATGTAACCAAGAGGTACAGGTGCCCTGTCCTTTTCTTCATCGGATCTCCCAGTTTCCCCTGTCCTATTATCTTGGGGATACTGATGTAAATATGCAATATAGAGTTTTGTAAAGAATAAGATTCTCTTCTGTTCAGCTGCTTGGTCTTGCAAGCACTGCTGAATATTTGCATGCATCTGTTTATGGGCTGGTTACTTTAGGAAATCTGAAGTGTGTCTATAATGTGCAGTAATTTTAGCAGGAAACAAACTCATAAGGATCAAGGAGTAATATAAGAATTAGGGGGAGGAAAGATTTGTGTCATGGACAAAGAGATTTTTTAGAAAGTCTATCGCTGCACTTAACCTTAACCCTAACTCTGTCCCATTCCTGCTTGAAATTTATTATTAATCTGGAAGACTTAAAACTGAATTCAGCACAAAGGTAGAAAGTATTTTTTTAACCCCACAGTAGATAAGAAGAGCATACAAAGAGCCTGCTAGATCAGGCCAATGGTCTATCCAGTTCCAGCAAACTGTTCTCACAGTGGTCAGTGGTCAGAGCAGTCCCAGAAAAGAGCACAGAAAATAAAGTGATGGCAGAAATTTGGAATACCTGACAATGAAGCTTTAAAAATGACTGTAAACATCATGAAACTCATAATAGCATTGCAGGAAACTAGGGGATGTAAATAATATGATGCTGGATTTCTACAATCATCAGCAAAGTAAACCATCATTTGTGGATGTCCCTAAAGCACCAAACAAATTTATGATTCTGTCATGCAAGATTATTAGTTCTAGGTCCCCCCACCCACGGAAAATGCAGAATTCCATTCTGCATTCCTACAGTTAAAGATCCAAAGCTCAGCCATCTGTTAATATTGTCTGACAGACAGTGGGTCAAAAATCCATCACTAGGGCCTGGAAGTGTTAACTGCTAAAGATGTTTTAGCTGTGGGGCAGAGTTACATCTTAATTTGCTTCTGCTTTTGTCATGGAGTAGCTAAGGAGTGTCAGAGTGCAGCCAGGATATAAAATTGGGGTGGATGGTGGGTTTGCTACTACCTACTATCGTAGACCCCATTTTTATGCATAAGCAGTGCTTTTTTCTGTGGGGACACAGGGGCACCCATACCCCTAAACATTTTGTGAATCTTTGTACTTTTGTCCACTTACTGTATTTATTTTCCCCGATTTGAACTATAAAATGGTGATTTTCTTGAGTCAAAATGAGAGTACCCCTAAACATTTTTTAAGATAAAAAGCACTACGGATAAGGAAGTTGGCAAATCACCCAAGAGATATATACCACAGGCTAGCTAGAGCAGGTAAGAGTTTATTAGGTTAATGGGCCTCCTTGTGAATACACATGCATATTTATTGTGAAGAAGAAGAAGATATTAATCAAATATATCTCCCCCCCCAAAAAAAAGCTTTGCTGTGAAACCTAAACAGGTCCCTATTTCTGAGAGAGTTGTTTGCACATGCATTGTACTGGACAGGACAGGATAGGATAACTTGCACCCCACAGTCCCATCAACCCTCACCAGCATAGCTAATGGCTATTGGGAATTGAAGTCCAGCCACAACTGGAGGGTCACAGGTTCCTCATGCTTGGTGTACAATATTGTGCGTTTTCTCCTTCAAATGCAAAGATCTTGACATTTGATGGGAGGGCGTTCCAACAGGCAGGGTGCCATTGCCAAGTAGGCCCTCTGCCTGGTTCCCTGTAGCTTCACTTGTAGCAGTGAGGAAATCACCAGAAGGCCCTTGGAGCTGGACCTCAGGGTCTGGGCTGAACGATGGGAGTGGAGATGCTCTTTCAGGCATACAGGGCCAAGGCCGTCTGAGGAGAGG
This sequence comes from Podarcis filfolensis, assembly GCF_964270895.1. Taxonomy (NCBI): domain Eukaryota; kingdom Metazoa; phylum Chordata; class Lepidosauria; order Squamata; family Lacertidae; genus Podarcis; species Podarcis filfolensis. Next base: position 64,054,384 of record NC_139607.1, on the reverse strand, counting down.
ACCTAGCATGTTACTCTGAGCCTCATGGAGGAAGGGTGGGATAGAATGTCACAGATCAACGTCTCTTCCACCCAAATCTGCATTTCAGATTTCAAGTAAACTACCATTTTTTAAAAGTAGCTAGTATCTTTCTTATTTCTTTAAGTGGATCATTTTTTCTTTCTTTTTGACTTGAAGTGAAATCCAGAGAACGTGGATTGGTTTACAATCTGTATTCCAGTTTCAAGTTACTTAAATGACACAGATGCAAGTGAGTTATTTAAATAAGTACTGATTTCAAGTGGTAGTTTTGCAACCCTGTGTGGAATTATCCAGGCAAAGGAAACCAGCCTTTCATCGGGTGATCACCTTACTCTAACACAATGCTCCTTTCATAAATTCATACAAAAGCTAGTGCACTTTAATCAGTGGGTGGGTTAGGCTAGAGAGGGAAGTGTAATAGTCCCCAAATCCAAACACTCTGTCCTGTGTCATTCATTGCTTTCAGTATGAGCTAATAAATGTGACCAGGAGAAGTAATTAAGAGGGACAGGAAACTGAGAAAGAGAGGTGGAGACTGAAGTATTCTGTATTTGCCTATTAAACTAATGAGAATGTAGTGTTAGACTCCCAGGGAATCCATAATTGCCATTCCAACCCTGCAACGACAGCTTAAAAATTCAGTTGTCGCTATATCCATCACAACCTACCATCCTTGCCTACAAACCTCTTGTGAACATGGGGAGTTAGAACTCAATTTTGCCTGTGGGGCTAGCTTTCTTCAGATATATGGGTTAGTACAAACTAGTGCCGGGAAGCTTTCTGGTTCTACACTGCAGTGCTCCTGTTCCTTCAGCAAAGGAATCCCAAAAGCTTATCAAGTGAGAAACCAGTTGAGGAGTTTATAAGGCACAGCCATAAAAGTTAATTGAATCAAAATCCTATTTCTGGAGCACAGACTCTAATGAGGTAATAGATACTGCAGGGCAGGCTCTCAATCCTTCCATTAAGACTCCTTGTGTTAAAGGAATCTATAGGAGAAAAGAAGGGTTGTTTTCTATACAAGAGGCAGAGAAAGAAAATGGGCAGCTTCCTAAAAATCTCTCATTGGCCCCTAGAAGCCAGTCTGTGCCAAGACCAAAACCAGATGGTTGTGGTATGTCATGAAAGTGGCTCTGCATTCAACCAGTGTGTAAACACCAAGGTGGTCTGTATGCATTTTTGTGTTGAAATGAGAGCAGCCTTCAAATGCGAAGTACATAGGGCTGCACTGGGGAAAATTAGATTCATTTATCTAATTCTCATTGCAAGAAGTATGCCTCTCCCACCTGGGCCCTTTTAGAATTATTTGCAACTGCTAAGGTGGTGTCCAGGTTAGCTGTGGTGTGGTAGCACATCTAGACTAAAAAATAAATTGGTCACAGTCCTTGAACTTCCCTGTCACAGGAACAGGAATGTTGGAAGTTTTTATTTATTATTGTTGTTATTCTTGTACTAATATTGTTGCTGTTTTATTTTCTGGGTGTTAATGCTGCTGTTCTTATTACAGTGAATTTGTGATTTTTAAAATATTGCATGGCTGTTTTATTTATACTGTTGCTAGGCAGACCCAGCTTCCAAATAAGAGGAGCAGCAGGATAGCGAATGTCCTGAGGGGGGGGGGATATGTTTAGGGGAGTGTACGCCTTGAAGTTACATACCAGTCACCCAAGCATGCCCCATAGCTATAAAATGCTTAGGTTGGGGACTGGAAGCCCTCAAGTACTAGATAACATAATAGAGAAAGTTGGGAGTGTGGAGAGGTACCCTTTCCCTTTTTCTTGAGACTCTCCACTCCCCCACAAGCTCCAAACAGTCCTGTAAGACTCCTTGTCTGTTCTGGAGGAGTTGACCTGGGAAGGCAGGACCATGGAGAGCTCCTAGTGAGCAACTTGCTCCAAGGAAAATTGGAAATGAATTGATGCCTTTCAAACCTCTGCATCTAGTCCACCTCTGCCAGACGCCACCCACTTTTAGAGAATTGAAATCTCTTAAAATGCCACCCCACTGGACTGAAGGCAGCTTTGTCTCTTGTGTTCCATGGCTTCCTGTCTGGTGTGTTCCCTGGACCATTCAACTGGTGAGACACATTGTCCAATTTGTTGCTGGACAATGAGGTCACAACACTCCCAGGCTAGTTGGGACTTTCCTGGGGACTGAGAATGCACTGAATCTTTCAATGGTGAGTCTCACTGGTACCCCAATTATCGAATGCCAGAGACATACAATAGGCGATGGACATCACATTCACCCCCAACTCGGAAGCTTCCAGAGGCATTTAGCTAAGCACTGATTCAAACAAAACTTGGATGAATTTCTATTTTCATATGAAGCTGAAAATGCAAGCAATAACAAGGTCACCAATTACAAAAAGAGCAAATTAAACTCACCGGTCCATAGGCCTTAGTATGTAAGTATGCAATTTATAAGAATCGGTGCCCACTTTGTTTGTTTTCTTCTCCTCTTGTCTTTTTCACAATCTGAAAGTCTTTTTTAAAAATGATCTGTGACTCATTCTGAGAGGTTTTCATCATCATTATTATTGAAGAGCACAGTAAAACCACAATCAATAAATAAATATGGGGGGGGGAAGGAGTTACAGTAAAATAGCCTGAATAAACACTCCCTAACAGTTGAGAGAGTTTGGTTGTCTAATGATGCAATCCTATACTCACTTACCTGTGAGCAGGTGAGTAGACACACATAGATCACACATTTTCTTTAAAAATAACTTTTACCATCCCCAGACAGGATGCCTAGTGGTCAGGAATGGTGAGAGTTGTTGTCCCTGCAAGGTAACCAGTTCTCCCTCCCTGCTCTAAGTCAATGTGCGTTTCTGAGAAACATTGCATCTTCAGTCTGTCTTCTGTGAAAAGACAGGAAGCCACAACAACATTGTGACAGACAACTTCCCCACCATTACTGAGGCAAGGTTAGTTGCTGGAGCTCAACTAGAGAAGAGAATTCTAATCCCCGAAGAGGAAGAAAGTATGTTCTTTCTACTAATAGGACCTATCCAGTGCTTGGCAGCTGTGCTCCTCCTGCTGTCTGGTGAGTTTCATGTAATGCGTTTAGCCTTCATGGGAATATAACAGAGACAGGGAAAGGATGCATTGGGCTCCAAGCCTCATCATCCATGAACATTGATCATGCTGGCTAGGGCTCTTGGGAGTTGGAGTCCAGCGATATCTGGAATGCCACAAGCTCCCTACCATTGGAATACAAGAAATGCCTTGCTGTATTACAACTATGTTGACCTCCTGAGGTGTTCTTGTTGGCTACTGAAGTTTTGGATGCTTACAAAGTAGGAATGTGATGTTCTTTCACGGAACAGAAGAAGGACCTGCTGGATCAAGCCAGTGGCTCACCTAGTCTAGCATTGTGTTTTCACAGTGGCCAACCAGATGTCTATATTTGTTGCCATGATGGCTATGCCTGGAGATGCCTGCAGGAAACCCATAAGCAGGACCTGAGCACAAGTGCACTGTTCCCCTCCTGGGGTTTCCAGAAGCTGGTGTTCAGAATAATTACTGTCTCCAACCATAGGGGCAGAGCATAGCCATCATGGGAACAAAGAGCCTTGTCCTCCTTGAATTTGGATAATCCTCTTTTCAAGCCATCCAAGTTGGTGGCCATCACTGCCTCCTGGGGGAGCAAGCTCTATAGTTTAACAATATATTGCATGAAGTATTTTCTTTTATCTGTCCTGAATCTTCCAAAGTTCAGCTTCAGTGGATGTCCACAAGTTCTAGTATTATGAAAGAGGGGGGAAAACCTTTCTCTACAATGGTACCTCGGGTTAAAGACGCTTCGGGTTACAGACGCTTCAGGTTACAGACTCCACTAACCCAGAAATAGTACCTCAGGTTAAGAACTTCGCTTCAGGATGAGAACAGAAATGGCGCAGCAGTGGTGTGGCGGCAGCAGGAGGCCCCATTAGCTAAAGTGGTACCTCAGGTTAAGAACAGTTTCAGGTTAAGAGCAGACCTCCAGAACGAATTAAGTTTTTAACCCAAGGTACCACTGTATTCACTTTCTCCATTTTATGTATCAAAAACTTTATGTATCAAAAACAATCTAAAGTTATCAGCTCTCATAATAATTATATACAGACAAAAGTAGCAATTTTTAAGTAAGTTACAGCTAATTTCAGATTTATAAAAAAAAATATTTTAGTAATCCTACAGCTGGTTGCTTGTAGCTAACATCAAATGTTATAGATTCAGTTTGCTTGGTTGGGCAATAAAGTTTGAAACCTGAGTATAGATGCGTGTGTATATAGAATATATATGTAGAGCACCTCTTTAAAAAGAAAAAGGGAGAAATGAAGAAATAAAAACACTGCATTATTTTTAATTTAACTTTTGCTCAAGCCTGTAGTATTTGTGAATTCTGATGTAAGGCTACTGAACATCAGAGTTTTGCCATTTTGCATTTCACCCATTACTTTTGTCTTATTGCATTTTGTTCAGAATGACAGCTTTACTTGATTATATTTTGATAAACAAACTCTGCTGCCATGTTATGGTTTGCATACAGATCTCTGTGCAGGAGAAAGGATAGTATCCATTCAGAAAGGACTTCTATATCGAGCAAGAGGCTACCACATCACCATCTGGTGTAATGTCAGTGGTTACCAGGGACCAATGGAGCAGAATTTTGAATGGTCCATTCATCGGCCATCGGACCCAAATAGAAAGCTGCAAATTATCAGCACGGATGACGCCTCCTTTCCTTATGCTGTCTACTCTCAGCGCGTTGGAAGTAGGGAGATCTACATAGAAAGGATCCGAGGAGATTCTGTTCTGCTGCACATCACTGAGCTCAAAGACATGGATACCGGCGAGTATGAGTGTTACACACCCAGCACAGATACTGGTTACCTTGGGAATTATGGTGCCAAAACGAACCTTTTTGGTATGATATGACTATTTACTGACCACTTAGCAGTTACCTTCAACAGTCTTTGGCCCACAAAACTGATTGCACAGCCCACCAGACAGTTCTTATGGCTTGTCAGGTGTTTAACTGCACGGCTGGATTTTGCCATTCCACAAAGGCAGCTAAAACAGAAGCTGTTCAAAAGGGCTGCCATACATGGCTGCTTGGCTCGGCTCCAATTGGAGATCGAAAGTTTGTTCAGGCTTGTGTTTGACAGTAAATGTGGATGTTTTTGAATTCAGCTGGAGAATGAGCTCCACTCTGCAACAGCTGCTAAGTAAGAGGCACTGGAATGGAGATGCGAGACAGCTCATGCGCTTTGCTGAACTGTTCTGCCTATGACTTCTGAGGCTCCTTGGAAGGTGTGACCAAGAGTTGGGGAATCTTTATTTATAAAATCCTCTTCTTCCTTCAAGGAGCCAGGGTGGCATACATGAACCCCTAATGACTCACAACAATCCTGTGTTGAGGCAGTTTAGTCTTGAGAGGGACTTAATCCAAGATCACCTAGTACACTTCATGCTTGGGTGGGGCTCTCCCTGCTCCAAGTCCAGCACTGGTAAGGTATAAACATTCCTTAGAACCACCTCCTAAAAAATAATCACTGCGGGGGGCTCAATGGATGCTGGCCAGTCGCTTGTAGTCCGACCTCTTCTAAAAGAAGTGTGTGGCTCTGTATGCATCTGTGAACATCCTTCCATCTGTGTTTTCTTGTATTTCTTCATTTCATTTTAGTAATTCCAGACCTGCTCGCTGCCACCATGAGGCCACAGGCTCTCACTCGAGATCAAGGAGATTCATTAGAACTCATTTGTGAAGTGTCAACAGCTACAGTCCAACATACCCACCTCTCGGTTGGCTGGTACCTTCTTCCAGAAGGAGGCAATGGACAAGCCCAGAGGATCCTTTCCCTGTCCAGAGATTTTGTCTTACTACCAGGATCCTCTTACAATCAGAGGTTTTCCTCAGGAGATATCAGGCTAGACAAAATTGGGAGCAGAGAATATAAGCTCTCCATTGTCAGCGTACAACCCTCAGACCAGGGGGAAGTGTACTGTGAGGCAGTGGAGTGGATTCAAGATCCCGATGAAACTTGGAAAGATATTGCCCGGAAACAGACAGACAAAACATCACTAACCATCAGAAGCCTAGGTAAGAGTTGTATTTTCTACCCATCATATATCCTGCCATTCCTGAAAGAGGCAATGAGCTACTTGATAGCCCGTGGGAGAGTAATTGTCTATATTTTTCCAGCAAATGCACACAATTAACTTGATTCGCCATTTTACTCCAAGCCTTCTATACAGCTCTGACAGGCTTCGCATCCCAAAAACAAATATTTGATTCCATACAACAAGAGGGGAAAGAAATTTAAAAATGCAAGAGAGGCCATTTTCCACTATTGAAAATGTAAGCAAGATTAGAACAGTACTCCTTCACCATTTTGTAAAAGTTGCTTAGGAATCTTTATCGCTTGGAATGCAAACTTTGTAACTAATTCAGTTATGTGAGATGGTGTTATCTGGGAGAAGGAAGGCTGTATATTTTACTCTAAAGACCTTCCTGGGAAGGGCACAATAAAATAAAATTTAATTTGCAGCTGATGATCTCCTTGGAGCCAGCTGGAGCATCAGAAAGTAGCATTATGTATAAACAACTCTGGCTTTTTCATTTACCAGTTTGTCAGTGCTTCTTTATATAATCAGCCATTCTGGATTGCTGTTATTGTTTTTTAAAGTTAACATTTTGCTGCTCTAAGCTACTGTAATAAAGCTATGGAAGAATGAAAGAGAAAAGCACTCCATCTATGCAAAGAGAAAAGAGACTGTCTGCTCTGTCAGATCCAGGTGTGGCTCGTCCTATTAACATCCTGGAGTGTGGGGAGGAATCAAGGACCATACATCATGCAGACATAAACCACGAGACTGGCTAAATAATACATGGTGCTTAACGCAAATACTACTGATGATGATGATAAAGTGGTAGTTTAGGTTTATTTTTTTCCACTCTTTCAGTTGCTACAGCTGTGCTGCTGTTGAAATGTGATCCTCCTACACTAGGGAATTGAAAGCTAGCTGGCTGATTCTGTCCTGCTTCTTTTCGCTTTCGGTTGCGGCTAGTTCTTCTTTGTCTCAGCACCGACAGCTTCCGTGGATCACGAAAATCATGTAGCATTTGGAGCAAGAGGGCGGCAGGAGACCCAGCTCACTTCCTAGTCCAGCCACTGCCAAGGCAGATTGTGGTCTCTTCTGCAGCACGGCTGTGTATTGTAGGGATCGGGGAGGGAAGTATTGATGTAACAGGGAGCAGGACAAGGTTTGAGTGCTGGAATAGAGGCCTGCTCACCCCTTGTGCTAATCAGAGGATTTAACACCAAATCCTGCACCTTGGTACATACCTAGCACCAGTGCATTAGGCAAATGGATTCTATAATTGCCTCTTTCCACGTAACATTTATTGAAATTCTATATCCTCCTCCCCTCCGCCAGCTCCCCATTTGTCGAATTACAATCTGGGATTAGTGCTGCAAGAACATGGAGAAAGGGATGGGCTGCTTTCCCACATCCTCATTCACCCCAGGGGAGCTGCAACCTAAATTGAAGAGCACACAGCACACACCCTGTCTCAACAAGAGCGATGCTTTTTTAACCCACTTCCAGGCTGAAACACGTTATGCCACATTGTTGGCATAAGATATTCAGCAAATATTTGTGAATGGCAAACGTTTGTTCGGGATTTCTGCTCTGAATTATTTATGTCCCTGCATTCAATGCCTTGGATAATTTATGCGCAGTAAGCAATTAGACCAGCGGCTCAAGCTATGATTAGCTGCAGTGCCTTGGCCTTTGGATGCATGGAGCGAGAGCTCTGAAATTGCACTGATATTAGGGAATGCACAGCACAGGGGCACAGGAGAGGTAAGAAGTTTCCTTGCACTGAATCAGGTCACTGGTCAGTATTGTCTAGGCCAACCTTTGCCAACCTGGTGCCCCCTGATGTTGTTGGACTACAACTCTCATCAGCCCCAGCCAACACATGCTGACTGGGGCTAATGGGAGTTGTAGTCCAGCAACATTGGAGAGTCACATTTTCAGGAAGCAGGTCTTCCAGGACTCGCAGCCAAGATGGTCTTTGAATGTCGGTATTCCTAGGAAGAAGGCAGAGTATGGGGTGGGAAAGTTGCCAAAACTGCCCTGGTTTCGCGGCTGTAGCATTAAGAAGGGAAGCTGATTTTTGCACATCACATTTTAGCCCCCTTCAGCCTCCTGCTTTCATGCTGGAAATCATAAAATTGTAGAGTTGGAAGGGACCCCTGCAATGCAGGAACCACAACTAAAGCATCCAAGACAGATGGCCATCCAGCCTCTGCTTAAAATCCTTCAAGGAAGGAGAGTCCATAACCTCCCGAGGGAGACTTTCTCACAGTCAAACAGCTCTTACTGTCTGAAAGTTATTCCTGATGTTTAGTCAGAATCTTCTTTGTTGTAACTTGAAGCCATTGGTTTGGACCCTGCCCTCTGGAGCTGGAGAAAAGAGCTTGGTCCATCCTCCATGTAGATATTTGAAGATGGCTATCATGCTGGAGGAAGACGCCCATGAAAATTTGTCACACATCAAGTATGGTATACTCCTGCTTATTGCACTAAAGCTGCCACCTGAAAGGCAAAATTGAATCTGAACTTAACTATCTCTGCTGCTTTATATTTTCACAGATCAAAATTTTGATGTTGACATCTCTGTTGCTAAGAGGTCTCTCCTGGAAGGGGAAGCCTTGCAGATCAACTGCTCTGTGAAAGCCCAGAATACGCAAAACAGATGGTTCCGGGTGGTTTGGCGCCATCACGGTATGGGGATGGCTAGTCTTGATCATTATGGCACCTTGTCTTTTCGAAATGACAATGAGGAAAGGCATACTGTGGGAAACCTCCTAGTGAAGAAGCAGAGCAATGATAAGTACATCCTCAGAATCAACAAGGCAGAACTGAAGGACAAAGGCACCTATAGCTGTTTCGTTTCTGAAGTTGGGCAGACTCCCACTGGCTCCTTTGCTATCGCACAACAAAAGTCTTCATCAGCCATTGATATAGATGTGAAGCCTAGAGGTCAGTCATGCCAAACACTTTTCCTCCAAACAAAATATGGGAATAGCCCCTGGGCTGGGGTTCACTGATGCCCTTTGCTAGCAGACTCTAAACCAAAACTCACAGGTATATTAGACCATTCTGTAGCATAGGGCAGTCCAGTGCTTCTCTTCTGAAAATAAGCCTCCAGTAACCTTGAGTACCCCCAGAAAAAAAGCACTGGGGCAATCCAACATTAAAAGAAGTCATTCAGAACTGACCAGAGACTCCAAATTTTGCAATCAAACATCAGTCTCCAAAATCCTATGGGAGAGGTAAATTGTGCAACTATAACAATTTAAGGCTTAAGATGGTGAACACTGAGTGTGTCCTTTTCTATATACCATCTTTCCATTGTGGGCTACAGATAGAAAATAGGAAGTGGTTTGAGAGCAGTATCTCTTCCTCTGTGGTGTAAGCCATTTCCTGACATTACCTTTAGACAAACACATTTGACAGCTTTTGAAACACTACAAATTCCTGCTTATCAGGGATAGTTGGATGTACAAGTGCACTAGTATCCCACTTTCAAAAATGATTTCATTTTTTTTTGGGGGGGGGGGGGAGAGACTGCTGCCTGTATCCAGCCTTAGTTTGCAAAGTGGGAATAGACTGGTGACATCATCACCACTCCAGACTGTCTCTCAAGTTTTTCTTCATTAGTTAAGGATTCCATTCTAATGCTTTCACTATTTCCCCATTTTTCTCCCTATGTACCTCTTTGTTCCATGATTTCCTGTCCTATTTCTGTGGGCCTTTTTACAAAGCTATGCAGCTTCAAGTGTGCTCCTAAAAAAATATATCTGGCAAACTGCTGTTGAAAATTTGCATGAGGCAACTATACAGGAATGTCTGTGGTCCAGGAATAGATGAAAGTTTCATTCAGGATAAAGCTCCCATTCCCTTCAGTCTCATGAACACCCCTGCCTTCAAGTTAGATTTATGTAGTATACCATAGCTTATTTCAGTGTTCAGGGGCATATACGCTTTTGTTCCTTTTTTAAAGTTTTGTGATGGAGGAATTGGGAAAGAGTAACAAACATGAGCATACTAGTTTTCTAACCCTTCTGGTCTGATCATGAAGTCTTCCTTCCCATCACTGAAAACTCTACATCTTCATAGCTCTACAATTCAGTGATAAAGAACATTTTTTAAATTGTGAAGTTCCTTCTTTGACGAGTAGCATTTGCATTTGACAAATGAAAATGGATACCAAGGGATGTCTAGATTCCTCTTCTTCTTGTCTCATTAAATTCTGCCTACTGTTCCTATAATACTATTATTTGATTGATTATTTAATTTTGCTATTCCATGTCTCCAACAATATCAGGGTAGCATACATGATTCTATTTCCTCCTCCTTTCTATTCACAACAGGCCTGTAAAGTAAGCTAGGTGGAGAGTGACTCAAGGTCACCCAGTGGGAATTTGAACTCTAATCTCTCCACCAATCCAACCACTCCATCAGCTTCAACTGTGCCCCTACCTGGGTAGGGATAGTCTAGCTATTGTTGTCTATGCACTTTTAACCCCTAAGTTAGATTAGTGCATTGCATTATACATGCACTGAAGCCGGTGCGGAAACTTCAGCTGGGGCAGAATTTGGTGGTCAGGTTGCTCACTGGGCGCAGGAATGTCCGGCTGATGATTCCTCAGGATCATTGGCAGTCTGAATATGTGCTGGAGGGTTCAGCTTCTCTTGGGTCCTCATTGAAAGGAATCTCAGGTTTGAGGTTTAGACACAGCTGAATTATGGCCATGTTGGATGAGGAGCTCGAGAAATTTGGGATCCATTTTAAGTCATCTGTTTCAGACTTCCTTCACAAAATGAGGAGAAGACCAGTCCTGCGACACTTTGTTATGGTTATATTACTGCCAAAGAGCAAGGGCATAGATTGTAGGAGACAGTAGAGTTCTCAGCCACGGTGATCTGGTAAAACCAAGGAATTTGGTGATCTCGGTGTTATGGAAAACAAGTCAGGAACCAAAAAACCACCTAGTGAGAGAGGGTGAGTCACTTAGTCTCTTCACGCCTTACATTTTGTCCTATGGAGAAATGAGCTCAGTGTGAAAAGATCTTAACACATGATGGTGTATAAGAACATAGTATGAGTTGTCTGGATCACACCAGTGGCCCATCTAGTCCAGCATCCTGTTCTCACAGTGACCTTTGAGAGGCCTTAAAGCAGGACCTGAGCACAACAGCACACTCTCCACTAGTGATTCCCAACAACTGGCATTTAGAAGAAAACTGTCTCCATCAGTGGCGATTAAGATATGGATGATCTCTATATAGAAAAGAGGACATGTATCCGACGGGAAACGTAGAGGACATGTGTCAATGAAACTTTCCCAATAACCAGTTAGAATGCTCAGTAGAAAACTAAGTTGATCTTCTATGAAACAGTGTAAAAATGCAAACCTATTCTGTGTCTTCTTCCCTCTTTCCCTTTGATTCAGATTTATCCATCTATATAACCCGTTGTGTTTTGTTCACAGAAAGCCACTTGCAGCTATTTGTGTGGGTCAATAAGAAACAAATAATGGAAGGAGAAACTTTGGTTTTCAGCTGTAATGTGAGTATAGCTGCAAATTCGCTATCTGTGACCTGGTGGCATATCCAGAGGGACAGAGATCCTCCACTGCTCATAGCCAGCCTGGAACAAAATGGCAGACTAAAGATAGGTGCTTCTTACTTGGAGCGCAGTGCTCATGGTGAGCTCAGGTTAGAGAAGAGGGACCCTTCCACGTTTACCTTGACCATTTACAACACTTTAGCCACAAAGGATACAGGGCTGTATCGCTGTGAAGTGACAGAGTGGTCCGGGAGCAGGAGCTGGAAACACACACAGGAAATCTCAACAAGAGTTGAACCACTGGGTAAGTTCATCCTATAGCCTTTCCCTTTCACATACTTCTAGCTATCCTGTCTAATTATCCAAGCTAAATGTTATACGCTACATGACAACTCTTTAAGCACACATATATGTCTTCGGGAAGAGACCATAGCTCATTGGTAAAGCTTGCCTTGACTTCAGACAGTCCCAGGTTCAATCAGAGCATCTGTTTCAAAGGATCAGGTAGCAGGTGGTATCACAGGCCTCTGCCTAAGACCCCAAAGAACCACTCCCAGAGTGGACAGGACTGGATTAGATGAACTGACCCAAGCCCTAGTACAAGACAAGGGCGGTATATGAACCCAATGGTCTGACTTCCTAACACTGTGCTGCAGAGATGTATAAAGTACTCCTGAAACATCATTCCTCCTTCTGTGAACAGTCTATAACTGAGCTGGGTTATTTCTTGCTAAGCCCAAGGCAATGCTTTTGTGATTTTGACTCAGTTGACTTGGAAGCAATCCAGGTCAGCAAACATCTATTCAACAGAATGGGTGTGATATGATAGAGAATATAATATTTTATGACATCTGTCCTTACCTCAGCAGTGAGACTTGACTTTCTAGACAAGTAGTGAGTAGTGATCACTCACTGTAGCACAAGATGTTAGGGAAAATACTGTCTCTCTTTAAGTAACTGAGACTCTGATGGCAACTACTGTATGTTGGCTACTACAGGTGTAATGTTCAAAATAGTCAGGTGAGCAAGACTTTCCTACAAATAGAAATTTGATGACATTTGGGAGAGAGATTGACAAGGTATCTCTGGTGTAATGTTCTCAATTTTCTCTGGCTTAACAGGGCAGAATTTGAAAGCTATACTGAGTAGCAGAGTTCCAAATGTAAAACTGCAGGAAGACCTTGTACTGTTCTGCAAGGTGGCTGGTAATGATGACATCACCAACAATGTGCCAATTTCCATCACCTGGCTATTCCAGCCTCACTTGAAGCTGAGTGGCTATCAGCAAGTGGTCAAAGCCACCGCAAGAGGCACCATTGAATGGGGATTGGCGTTTATGCAATTTGAGAAGAAAACCAAGATTACAAAAGTGTCTTCTTTATCCCAACTCCTTATCCACAGTGTCACATGGCAAGAGAGAGGGATGTATAAGTGTGAAGTTGAAATCTGGAGAAACTCACAGGATGCCAGAAACTTGTCTGCAATAGCAGCTTCTGTGCTATCCTCTAATCTTGTGGAGATCAAGGTCACCCAACCAGGTAGGTGTTTAGAAACCATTGTCAGCCTAACCTTTCCCTTTTGCTACAGTATTAGCCACTGTCTTCTAGGAAGCGTCTCTCATAAGTCTTGGTGGATGACTCAAATCACCGTCCAATATGTTGAATGCAACAGATTTTATTTTGCCCCATAGTGTTGACTGTCTTTTCCCAAACATATCCAAGACTGCCCTACTTTATGACATTTGTATTAAATTTTTCTATTTTATTGAAATTTCCAACCAGCTTTATGAATGGATAATCCCTAAAATCCTTCCAACAATAAGGGAGCACTGATAAAACAAATACCCTTGGTTGTATCAAGCGCTCAGAGTAGACCCATTGAAACTAATGAACCGAAGTTAGCCACATTCATTTTTATTTATTCATTTATTTTCACTCTGAGTAGCACAAGTATTGGATACAAGCCACTATTCCCATCTCAGTGATTTGGTTACTTCTGTTGTTAAATTTGCTAAATGTGTTCATTGTTTTTAAATGTTTTTAATAGATTGCTTTGAGTTGTTTTTAAATGCATTAAACGTGTTCTGAGTTTATTTTTAATTGTCACGTATCGGTGATGGTTCTGCTGCCATGGGCTCCTTTAGAAAGAAGGACAGAATATACATTTAATAAAATAAACAAAAATAAAATAAAGCCCCTTTTGTGAAAGCAACCCCTGCTTTCTTCTGTTTGCCAAGAACAGGCAATAAGTTAAGATGCTAGAGGAAGCTGATAACTTCTTACCATACGTCTGACCAATGCTGTGGAAAGGGGAGACGTTTTGAAATGACTCATACTGGGGGTTTTGCAACCACAGTGGGTAGACAATATTTTTTGCAGAAATGCACCCGATGACAGCCTGCGCATATACTGTAATGGGAAGCAGCTGCTGGGTTCTTTTGCATACTTCACTTGCCACCGCAGAGAGAAGAGACTGCACTGTCAGCAGCCGGGTTCAAAGCAAGAGAAGGAACTTGGAGATTGTGCTCAGTTAATTAAATTGAAGTGGGTTCTGATTTCTCCTTTCAAGTCATCTCTCTTTAGCAAGGCCACTGTGGGTGACAAGAAACTTAAAAGAAAGAGCTTGGCTATCCTTAGCAAGATCTGCTTTGGGGGGGAAACTGTAGCAGGTTTTCGTAATCGGCATCTTCGGATGAAAATCAAGTACAGAGCTCTGGGATCTAATGAGAATATTGGAAGCGGGAAAGGATGTCCTTATTACAGCCTTTTCCAAGAGTCCTTTCTCTTGGAAGCGATTCAGATGCTATCCGTGATACTTCGTTGAGAGAAGCCAACAACCCGTGCAGTCCTTTCCACAATCCCTTGTGGGTTTTCCTTTTGCTATAGTCTACAACTTCTTCATTGCTGATGAGGCACAATGTGAAAACCATTAAGATGTTATTTCCACTTGCTGGAAAGGTTAACAAGCCAAATCATAGAATTGTAGAGTTGGGCTCCAAGGGTCATCTAGTCCAACCCCCTGCAATGCCAGAATCACAACTAAAGCATCCATGACAGATGGTCATTCAACTTCTGCTTAAAAACAGTCAAGGAAGAAGAGTTCACAACCTCCTGAGGGAGACCATTCCACTATCGATCAGCTCTTACTGTCAAAAAGTTCTTCCTAATATTTAATCGGATTCTCATTTCTTGTTGTTTGAATCCATTGGTTCAGGTCCTACTCTCTGGAGCAGCAGAAAGCTTGTTCCATGAATTATTGTATTTTAATCTTCTGTTGGAAGCTGCCAAGAGTGGCTGGGGAAACCCAGCCAGATGGGCGGGGTATAAATAATAAATCATCATCATCTTCCGTGTGGAAGCCCTTGAGATATTTGAAGATGGCTCTCATTTCACCTCTCACTCTCCTCTTTTCCAGGCTAAACATACCCAACTCCCTCAAGCACTTCTCATAAGGCTTGGAAGCACCCAACATACCTTCTCTGATCATTTCACTTAGGCAGCCGTAAATCCTTTTGCAGGAATGTGATGGGCAAGATTAGGATTAAAATGAAAGGCAGGGCACGTAAGGAAGGAGGAGTAAGGAGATGGACAGACAGCTGCTCTGAATGAGAGAAGATCGTAAAATGGATAATAATGAAGATGGTGCTCAGATATTTTCCAGATCTCTGAACATCTTCCTTTCCATCCAGTCAGAACTCTCCCATTTATGTCACAGATAGTTTTAAAATCACAACAGAGCAAAAACTAAAGTGGAGGCAGAGTTACATTCAGGAGGAATTTGCAACAATTTACGATATGCGTATAATTCCTTTTATGATTTGACTTTTTTGGGTGAGCCTAGCCCACATTATATAATCATTGCTAAAGGTTTAAGGATGGGGGCATTACTTTCTTTCTAGTACCTCTGAATAAAGTGCTGATTTCTAAAGCTTTCTGTGGAGCAAATATGCGTGTTAAAAGAGGTTCTAAAATGTAAAGAGAAGTGCAGCAAATTAAAATGTGCTGGAATCCTGAAACCCAGATGGGAACTCACTCTATTTTTTTATTTTTTTTAAGGATATGAATGAATCATGGTCTTCGTAAGAGCTTAAACAAAATTGTTTGGCCTGTGTTCCACAAAATTTATATTAGAATAGATTGTTTTTTGTAATATATTCAGTTAATTTAAATACTATTTCACATTTCAATATACATTTTAAATGGTTTAGAACAAAAAAAATCAGCATAAAAATATTATATAATTCTACATTCAAAAGTAAGCAAAATTGCTATAATTACTTATTATATTGTTATTATTCCGTATTTTAATAATGGTGTCAATATTAGCTAGTAACTACTATTTCTTTGCCTTTTATTCTAGAAAGCAATCTAAGACTCAACATGGATGTAAAGTCTTTGGAAATCACTAGCAATGAAGATGTAAGAATTGATTGCAGAATCAGGTCATGGACCAATGAGAATTCTCGGTTAGGAGTTGCCTGGTACTTTCTCCCATTTTCTCCCACGAATTCAGTTCCACTGCTGATTATAAGAACGAATTACACTAACATATTGGAATATGGGGAGGCGTTCAGTTCTCTGCATCAGAAATCCAGGTTTCATAACAAGAGGGTCTCCAACCACCTGTACCAGCTGCTTATTCTGTCAGGGGGTTATGATGCCCGTGGCAAATATTACTGCGTAGTAGATGAGTGGATCTGGTTAACAGATGGGGGCTGGTACAAACTTGGAACGATGGAATCTGGAAAAACCACGGTATATTTCAAGTTTTCAGGTAACCGACCTTATTTATTCATGGATCTTTTAGATGAGAGTAGCCAACATGGTGCATTTGGGATGTTTTGGCACTGAAATGACAAGAGATTCTGCCATTCTCTCTCCCCGCCCTCAGGGGTTCAGCTGAGCTGGGGCACCATTGCAGAAATGGGAGGACTGGCACAAAACATTGGGCTGCCTGAGAAGATTAGACCACTCATCGCTGTGCTTATCTCTGCCTACTCCTGGCTTAGCTCTTTGGCGGCATGCTGGGGACCTCAGTGCCACTCTTTGAGGGGGGCACAGGGAATAAGGCAACAATGGAGAATGTCTGCCCATGAAAGCAGCAGATGCATTTTAAACTAGCTTTAAACATTTACTTTAACCCAGGCTTCCTCAACCTCGGCCCTCCAGATGTTTTTGGCTACAACTCCCATGATCCCTAGCTAGCAGGACCAGTGGTCAGGGATGATGGGAATTGTAGTCTCCAAATATCTGGAGAGCCAAGGTTGAGGAAGCCTGCTTCAACCATTTAATCAACTCTGCTTGTCTCTGTACTGGTATCCCAAGCTACAAAGCCATTTTTCTTGCTTTTGAGTCTTATATTGGCACGTTACTGCCTTTAAAACTTGATTCTTTTATAAACTAGCATCACCATCACAAGAGTCATGTGGATATTGCTGGCTCTCCGGAGCAGAGACACTAACATTGGTTCATTATTGGTCTGTTTCAAATCCCACAAATAAGCAAGGCATTACTATCGCCAATGCAATTGTGTTTGTGTGTACACAATTGCCTCCAGTAAAGATCCCCAAAGTCAATACTCTTAATTTCCCCAATTTAGTGCATTCACCTTTGTTCTACCTTTTGCATTAACATTACATGCCCCAGGCATTGTTGTTGTTAGATACAAACAGCAAGCTGAGATGCCTGCTTGCAAGTAGGTCTCTGCCTGCTTTTTGAAATGGTAGATCTCCCAGGTATATGGCCAAATAATTTGTTGTTATAAACAGCCACTCCAATATTTGAGCAGACTGCGCGGGTGGCGCTGTGGGTTAAACCACAGAGCCTAGGGCTTGCCGATCAGAAGGTCGGCGGTTCGAATCCCCGCAATGGGGTGAGCTCCCGTTCCCCGGTTGCTGCTCCTGCCAACCTAGCAGTTCGAAAGAACGGCAAAGTGCAAGTAGATAAATAGGTATCGCTCCGGCAGGAAGGTAAATGGCATTGCCATGTGCTGTTCTGGTTGGTTCACCAGAAGCGGCTTAGTCATGCTGGCCACATGACCTGGAAGCTGTACACCGGCTCCCTTGGCCAATAAAGCGAGATGAGCGCTGCAACCCCAGAGTCGGTCACGACTGGACCTAACGGTCAGGGGTCCCTTTACTTTACCTTTACTCATGAGTACATCCAAATCTTTGCCTAGACATTGTAGGGGAGTTATGAACCCTTTAAGAAGGTGATGACTTACCCCTCAATATCTCTGACTCCAGCAAGACACACAGGGCCTCTTCCAGACTGGTGTTTGATTGCGTGTGTATTCTGCAACATCTTTGTGATGTCATACCAGTGCATTGGCAGTGGATTCATTCTGCTTTGGTTCGTTCTGCAATGTTCTCCCCCATGCTACCACATTATTGCTGTCTGGAGGGGTTATAGCACAACAAAAACAGGATAAAAACAAACCAGAACATTTGTAATATAAAAAAAAATGTGGGATTTCAGCAGGAACCTACAGGATCTCCACTGACTGGAAGTGAAGCTCCAAAACTTTTGCAGGTGCAGACAGTATTGATAGTGGAATTGCATCAGACCATCCAGAACCATCTCAGCAATTGGGCAGGCTGAGGTTCTTGAGGCGCCAGCCCCATGAGCATCCTGCCTGCCCTGCCAGCTGGGCAGAAGTGGTGTTGGTATTGGCCAAAATCATGTGAGATCTTGTGGAGTGTAGAATTTGGACCAGATCTCACCCATAATTGGCGCTGATGCTGATGCTGCTTCTCCACCAGCGACTGAGCCGGTAGCATAGGCAGAGAAGTGGCACTGGTGGCAGCAGGTCTGGCGGCAGTGGTAGAGTAGGGCAGCACTTCTTGTTTTGCCTTGCTGCTCCTGAGACTGCCCCGAGAGCATCATGTGTGCAAATCATCATGAATGCACACACAAAAAGCTGTCTGGAGGGGCCCACAAAGTGTAGCTTGGACCAGCTATTTCTGGTATGTCCCGGGACAATTCCTAGGATTGGGGAATGCATAGTGCCAATCGGAGTGATTAGAGATGTGACGTAATATGCCAAATAACATTTTCTATTTCTTTCTTATTTTGGTTCTCCCCCAGAAAATAAGCCACTCGTTGAAAGAACGAACTACAGCATCACTGTCACCGAAAATGAGGACGTGACCTTGAACTGTACCCTGCAGAGGCCATTCCAGCCCACCTCCCACTTCTCCATCAGTTGGTTCAGAGTGTCAGAACAGTCCAATACGGAAACCCTGGTGCATATGAAAGGCAATGGCATCATTGACTACAGCAATGGCACAATGTCAAGGAGGCTGCACCCCCATTGCCCTTCTGTGGGTGATTTTCTTTTGATCCTGCAGAATGTGGAGAAGGGTGATGCTGGGCTGTTCTACTGCCGGGTGGAAGAATTCAAGGCTGTCGACTGCAGTGCTGCAGGAGCAAAACATGAATGGGGTGAATCAGGATTCAGCAAGCTAGTTGTACTCCCTTCAGGTAATGCTGAGCTGACTCCTGGGTGCATGTCAGTGCTGAACGCCCCAGCCTTATACCTGGTTTAAAGGCGATCCTTACCCTCTTTAGACAGTTCAGATTGGGGAAAGTAAACACATAAGAGGAAGCATTTGGGCACACTAGCTCCACCCCCTTCACATTTATTCCATTCACTTTCCATCTTGTGGAATCAAAAAGGGGTCACCAAACACTGGGGACAAAGAAGGAACAGGAGGGCTTAATTATGGAGTTGGGATGTGGCAAGGCAATAGGAAGAAGAGTAGTAGTAATGGGTTCTTCTGTAAGAACATTAGAAGAACCTGCAGGATGAGGCCAATGATCCATCTAGTCCAGCATCCTTTTCTCACAGTGACCAGTCAGGTGTCTAAGGGAAGCCAGACAGCAGAATCTGAGCACAACAGTACTCTCTTCTTTTAAGCCGAATTTCAGTGGCAGGTAGAGATCCTGTGGGTGTCAGGAAAGGCCTCTGCAGGGACTTTAGCAACTGCTGGTGCCCCTTAGTGACCCCTTTCGATTGATCAACATAGTAGGTAGACAAGCTTTCCACATCTGGAGCACAGAAAGGAGGCAGAAGGTTTGTTTTGCTACTGTTATAAAGTGAGGCCAAAAGACCAAGCAATCAATAAGTGGAAGATCCAATGAGTGTTGGAGCGATCAACTTTCCCCTATCACACACTGAGAATGAATAGATGTAGAAAAATGAACAGTGTATATAAATACCAAAAGAGAGGCAATACCTTTCTGTAGCTGCTTCCAGTATCTGCTGAGTCCTCTTATAACAGTCCCATGGTGTCAAATTGGCTAATAAATTCCAGTTCATGATTTTTAGTGCAGTATGGTAACTTTAAGTTCTGCCCATTAATGTCTTAGGAGACTGAAATGCTATCCTAGTGGTTTGTGTCTCCGTTTATGCGATCTCACGCAGATTTTTACCTGGCCTATGAAAATGGGAGAAGCACATTGCTTGCAGTTAATGGCAAATTCTAAAACAGTGCTAAAATGGCAGTGCAGACACATACCAAGAATGGAAAGGTGACAATCCATGCCATGTGTTGTGCATGTGATCTAAATATAACAACTCAGTCACAGACATTTCACTTTTGCATATCTGTTAGAATGGGTGATAATGAAGATTCTGAAAAAAAATTTTTTAAAGATGTATTCAACATATATTAAAATGCATGGTTTTTAAAAGATGTATTCAACCTTTTTTCAGCCTGCATAGATGCAGGAAATTCAAGAATGAACAGCTATGTTTTCACCCTGTTTCCCTCCCTGCAGTGTCAACCAGTTCCACCCAGATCTGTTCTTCTCCGCCGCTGTTCCGTTTCCTTGTATTCTACCCTCTGGTCCTGTTTGGTATCCTGGTGGCTGCCTTCCTCGTCTGGCACTTCAAAAAGAAATGTGCTCAGAAGAACAAACTGAATCAGTGGGAAGAGAAGACATCTGTTGAAGCTGCTGAGATGGTGGCACCATCCCATTCCAAGCTCAGTTCCGAAAGCCACAATGACATAGCGGAGGAAGAAACCAATCGTCTCAAGGGTAATGAAGAGGACTGACCATTTGTTGAAGAGTGAACAGAGGCATTTTGTGCTGCATTGAATTCTGATGACTTTGGGGGCGACTTCTCTTTAGCACTCAGTCAGAGCAAATGGCAATTTGGGTTCTCTCGAGACAGACAGATGTCAACAACTGATGTTGGAGGCTATCACCATTTCTCGTTGTTGGTTTGACTTACAGCTCCCTCCCCTCTTTTTCTCTTCTTCTTCTTCCTATACTTTTTGACTCTGTGGATCTTCACAAACAGGTACAATATTTAGCAGCAAGAAGTTTTATTCAACAATCTAGAACTTGCCTCTAGATAGTGCAAAGTGAACTCTGTTCCCTTCTCAGGCAGTGAATGGGAATGAATTCCTGGCTCAGTGTTTCTTTTAAATGGAATTGTTACTCGTGGGGCACGAACTCAACACGGTACTTTTTTAACCATGCAGAGAGGCACTTTTAACCTTTCATAAAAAGACATAATAAAGCAATAATGCCATGGATGTATTTCAGCATTAAATTTAAAGACGGTTAGCACTTAAATTCCCGCTGCCTTTCTCCCATTCTAATTCTATTCTCTGCTGACCCTGCACAGTTTTATGAAGCTCAGATTTAAGGTGATTCACTGTGGGTTTTTAAACAAGACTCAAGACAGCAGAGACACACAAATATCCCCTCTTAATCTCTTTCATGGACACACTGAGACATATTCCAGAAGAACTGAACATTTAGAATACACACTTTATCAGAATTTTGTAGCAGTTAGAGAGTCGGACCAGGACCTGGGACACCATGACTCAGATTCCCACTTGGTCATGATGAAGCTCACTGGGTGACCCGGGCCAGTTGACTGCTTCTCAGCCTAACCTACCTCACAGGGTTGTTGTGGAAATTACATGAGGGAGGGGGGGGACAATGTATACCACTTTGAGCTCCTTGGAGAAAAAGGTGGGATAAAAATGCATTTTATTTTTTTAATGCCAACTATATAGAAGGTAACACAATCTTGAGACTAGTCCCAAGGGTGATCAACAAATCAATGCCATGCAAAAAAATTTGCAAAGCACCAGGGGACGCTGTTACCCGGGGGGCCCTAAGAATCTGTTGCCCCAGGTTTCCAGCCCCTTCTCCTTGTTTTTTATTTTCTTTTTAAACTTAATATTTATTTTATTTTGCTTACAGGACTGCTGAGCATTTTAAGGCACAGTGTTGCTGAGACCCCAAGCACCCATTATCTTAATTTGATCAGAGACCTAAATTCCCTTCTCTCTATAAATTAGCACGTTCAAACTGTATGCAAGTCTGTGTCATAGGCTTGTGCCCTTTTAAACACCTAGTGGCATCCCCAAGAGCAGGCAACTCCAGAAGAACTATAGACCAAGTCGCAATGCGCATTACACGGTCAAGGAATTAAGTACCTAGAAAACACATGTGCGCACATGCATATATAAAGGTACTTGGAATGCAGATTCCGATGAGAGCTGAGGCTTTTTAGCCTAGTGACATCAAGCTTTTGGATCAGTGATCCTACATGCACCTACAATGCTGATATTTCGTCTCCTGCTGAAACCATTTGTTTCACAAGTGTTTTTAGAGAATTAATTTGATTTATGTTGGTATTTGTTCTGTGTTTTATGATTCAGTCATTATATGATGTTTTAATCATTTTTATTGTACATTGCTATGGAAAAGAAAAACTGAAAGAGTGTGTGAGGGGGGGGGAGAGAGATGCCTGCCATGCTCCTTCCAGGTTATTGTATCTTGGAGGAGAACATCAGTGGCAGGCAGGAACCCTGACCAGGAGTACTATTGTCAGGAGGTCCTCCAAGATTTTGCACTATCCAGGGTTCCCCAAACTTGGGTCTCCAGCTGTTTTTGGACTACGATTCCCATCATCTCTTACCACTAGCCCTGTTAGCTAGGGACGATGGGAGTTGTACTTCAAAAACAGCTGGGGACCCAAGTTTGGGAAACTGACTCTGGTGAACCCTGGACTAAATGGATGACTGAGTGGGAGATTCAGATGGCCTCCCATCAAAGGGGATTCCTGCCAGGTCAGTGGCAAGACAGAGCAGCCAAACAGGGGCTGATAGGAGTATGGGGTTGGGTGTGTTTTTTTGCTTTGTTTCTTTGCTGTGCATTTGTGCAGATAAAAAGAAGAAAGGGAAAGACAGAGAAAGCCTTAGTCTCTGGGGCTGTCAATCCGGTATGAAAATTCACAGTCAGGGGGAAATCATCCCCTTATTTTACTTTTTAAAAAAAGCACATGAAAACGAACTGGTAATAACAAGAGAAGGATGGGAAAACACCCAAAGGGGGTGGGGGTCGCAGCAAGGCTGCTTTGTTCCCCCTCTGATGGGGCTTTAATACCAGCGTGTGGAGCACTGTCCAATTTGGAAGAGAAGGACCATGACCAATCGGTGTTAAATGTGGCAATAATGTGTCATGCGGCGGCCACAGGATAAAAGGCAGCGACAGCCTGAACTGTAACAGATTTCATTCTCTTGCTAATGAGTGAGACGGCACAGTGGCAATGAAATCGAAGGGAAATGCCATGAGATTCTAATTTCTCTTCCCGCTGTTGCTGCCTCTTCTTTGATCTAAAGCGAGTGCCTGTTTTAAATTGCAAACGGATACAAGGAAGATACCATCCAGCCAGTGGCTTACGGGCTTAATGAAGTGGGGCATACGCTCGAGTCAGATAATATTCTGAGAGGCAGGAATTCAGAAGCAGGATTACGGAAGGACTCGGGGAATAAGGTGTGCGTTTTGACGCAGAGGCAAAGGCGAGGACTGGGAAGGGTAGTTCTTATCGGAGGCCACGCTTGAAGGCTGCAAGGGAGAGGGTGGTTTCCGGAGGACCTGTTTCTTGAACAGTCACCCTGATTTGATTGCCGGGAGGCAAGACGATTGACTGTTTAAGGAGCATTCCTCCTAATTTGTTTGTGGTGAGATTGGGTGAAAGTGCTGGCCTGGATAATCCAGGGAATTCCCATCAGTTTCATTACCAAACAACAAGCAACAAGCAAACAAACAAAACCCTGATCTTTTGAGGAAGCAGATGTGCAAGACACTCCCCACCCCGTCAGCCAGAATTGAGGCAACCTGATTTCCCACCCCAAATTTACAACCATCTGGAAGCACCTTGTTAACTGGGAGAAACATCTCCTGTGAAGATGAAGGGGAGCTATGTACAGTATATACTCTTATCTGCAACTTGAGATGCTTTTGGGGTGAGGAGAAGTTCTGCCCACTGATACTTCTGGGGGGGTTAGATGTGCTGATGCTCAGCCCCTGACAGTGGGCACTATTTTGGGGTGGGATTCAATCATATCCTGACACATTCAGGCTATGCAATTGAAGCTGCTTTGGAGCTCTTGTGAAACAAACCCACCAGCCCCAAATATCAGACTTTTTTGGAATAAGGAAGCGACTTGGGTGCTCTAATGGGCATCAGGAAGGAATTTCCAACCTTGTAGTAGGAACTGGGGAGAATCTGCAATGGAAGTGGGAACCCCAGCCCTTTCAGGGCACAGAGGTTCTCTCTTGCAAATGATTCTCTGACTTTTTAAAGCTGGGGTTCCAGAACTTGAAAGTAAACCTAGCTGAGGGACACATGGATCCTAGAGGATGTTGACTGACGAAAATTAGCAAGCACAGGCTGGGCAGGTTCAATACATTTTGCTACCTGAGGCAAAGAACAAGACAGCTCTGGGCTGGCATCTGACTCTTACTTCACCACTGCTGTGACAGGGCACACCATCACACACAAGGGCAGCTCATTAGTCTAAGGGATCTAGGACAGACATACAGCGCTGTGCAATCAGCTGGTTGTTGGGTCTTGCTCAGCTCTCTGGGTGGCACTATGCAGTTTTCAGGTGATCTACAGAGTGATGTAAATGCCAACAATCAGCTGATTGTCAGGGGTTGTATAGCTCTGTGCATGGCGCTTTGCAAGCCCAAACCAGCTGACTATAACCTCAGGTACTTGACAGGTAGGCGGTTCTGCTCACCTCCCAACTTGAGCCATGGGAGAGATGAGGATCCAGCCTGCTGACCAGATTCAGTTCCTCATTCCTTGCCTAACCTGATTGGCAGAAGGCAAGAGTCTCTCCCAGCTCCACCTGATGAAGCTGGAGATTGCCTACTGATCTTCTTTGGCAATTGGAGGCCAGTTGGTGCTTTTCAGGGTTGCCAAGCTTGGCCATGAGGCCTCCAATTTCTAATTCTTAGCTTAGAACTTCCTACTGTACAGAGTGTCAAACATTTTTTTTGGGGGGGGGGAAGAGTCCCTTTTTGCCTTAGCACAGCAAATTATATCAACATATTTAAGGATATCCATAAATCTCATAGAAGTAAATGCAGACGTAAGTGCGGGTTTAAAATTAACCAAGTGTTTGGGTTCACACTTCATTTTTTTAAAAAAGAAAAAAAGACCTACATTTGCCTGAGTTACTTGATCACTGGCCAACTTGCTCCTTGGATCATGGCGATGATAATTTCTCCTTTGCAACAAATGCATTAGGCTAGGATATTTCAATCAGAGAGCACCAAACGGTAATAGACTCTTCTCATTAATGGCCAGTGTAGTTGCTGGGAATACTCAGATGGCTGGGTAGTTTATTGTTGTGTTAATTAACTCTTACTCTATTTACATGCAGATTTAAATTTACATGGGGTATTTATTTTGCAGATGAATGCAGTGGTGATTATCAGATAATTAACTGGAGAATTGATAGCATTAAGAGGAGACAAGGTTCCATCCTAAAGGGTCCCTCTTGCTTCCATCTCTTTATGGCCCACCAACATTTTAAAGATGGAATCAGTTCTTAATATCAAGCCTCCTAATTGCTTTTACTAGGTCTCTGCGCCTGTAAATAATTGCTTTTCTTGGATCTGCTTATGTCTGTTTTATGTTGGATTTATTTATTTTTTATGATTCTCTCTTGGACTGTTTCTACTCGGCTGAAATATTTGCATGGATTATTAGGTTGGAGCCAGAGTTGTTTACCTCTTTGAGTTGTTGTATCAGGGCTGGAGGGTCAAGTCATTTTGCTTTAAATAGCTGTACTTATGAAGCAAAATGTCAGAATCATAGAGCTGGGAGAAGGCAAATGGATCACCCTTGGATGCATCTGCACAAGGTGCTAGGAAGAAAAGCACAAGCGCACCTATTCAACACATCTGGCATCCTGACAGACTCCAGTGGCCTCCAGGTCATTCATGATGGATGAAGATATTAGTATGGCTTTTGGTGGCTACCCTGGATAGATACAACTGAATGTTGGCCAAGCAGTGGAGGGCACACACTGGCCAATTTTGTGCAACTGCAGACAAGGTGGTAAAACTGTTCCTAACCAATACCTCTTCAGACCACATAGGAGGAGTCACATGGGTAAAATTCTCAGAAAGTGGGGTCATCGCATGTGCGAAACTGACATTTGCGGAGTAAGAGATGCTAGAACTCTTTTCAGTGATACCTGGTAAGCAAAAGGAGCATGTGACATGGAAGAGTGTTCAATGATCATCCTCAACAATGTGCGCACACACTTCAGTCAGAAGTGGATACAATCCAGGAACAGTTTTATCACCTCACCCCTGCTGTTTGCCTGAACTAGACCTCAGACGCTCTGTTTTCTAAATGGTGTGTGGTAAAATTCTAATCATCACATCAGCAGAAACTGTACATGTGGGTGGATTTCTGAAGTAAGAAGCTGCTATTTGGTGCAATCATATGTATTCACCCAGGGTCTGGACATGAAAGACACACACTTGGCAGAGAGCTCCTATATTTCTAGGGATTTTTCCCCACACTATCCATATTACTGCTAACAAATTGGATTTAGGATTCATTTTCATGAGAAATTCCTGTACTCCAGATCCAACCCCTTCCTGCAAAACAGGATCTCCTTTTTGAACCAGGTGCCTCTCAGGAAACCTTGAATGAAAAGACTCCACATGGTGGAGAACACTTTAGACCAGAATTTGACAACATATTTACACGCCCACCACAAATGGAGAGGAGAGACCCACTCTTCACATCCACATAAAGGAGATAAGGTAGGATTGATGTGATGAGGCTTTTCTGTCTGGCAGCCAGTGTGCCAACTAATTCAGTGCCAGCCATTTCTGAAAGGACTTTGCCCACACTGCTCTTTTGCCCTCCAGTTTTCACCTGGCCAATGGGGGCCTGTGGCTCCCCACTGCAACTCTAACCGTTAATTTGGAATTCTTGGGAAGGGGGTGCTTTATGGTGTGTATGCAGCCTAACATTCCTACTTGTTGCCCTGCCCATTCAGGCCACTAGCCATCTCAACTTTTGCCTGTGGCTCTGCCCACCACTGGCATGTGATGCCCAAAAGCTTGGGGGGGGGAGTGGGAAATTTTCCCATAGAGGGCAGCTACCAGCTGACATGCAGCCCTGAGGAAAAAGTAGTTCTCTGCCCCTTCCTTATCATGCTGCCACAGCCATCCTTCTAGACCAGCCTTTGCCAGTCTGATGCCTTCCCAGGTGTTTGGAACCAGAACTCCCATTGCCCCAGAAAGCTGCCCTAGGCCATCATACTGAGGATAAATAGGAGATAACCATGTCAGCAACGTGGCTGTGGGGAAACTATCCAAATCCATTGTGTTGTCCTAAGAAGCCCCATGTCGGCATAATCTTATTTAAAGATTATTCCTCTTCCAAACTTCTCCTTTATCTCTCCTGTGTTCCAGGTGTCGCATCTGTTGCCTAGGCATGCTGGCTGCTGAAATGTGCGTAATTTGTAATGCTTACAAAACAGCCAAACATCAGGCAAGGCTTCTCCTCTTCTCCAAATCATAGCCCAGTCCGGGTACTTGTATCCTCTCAGGGCACATCCACAACACAGACTTAAGCTGATTTAACAACTATTCCCTCTTCCCAGAGAACTCTGGGAACTGTAGTTCTGAGGGGGAATAGGAGGCTCCTGAGAATTCACTGCACTCTTAACAAACTGCAGAATCCCAGGGTTCTTTGAGGAAACCATGACTATCAAAAGTGGTATAGAAGTGATATAAATGTCTAGTGCAGATGAGGCTTTAGGTCAGTGTCTCTAAACTGGGGCGATGCATGTAATCTCTTACCACAATTCTAGCAGGGGCTCCTTCTGTCTAAAATCCTAGAGCAATCATATGTTTTGTGGCCTCTCAGTGTTAAAAGGCAGCTTGTGTGCTGGAGGAAGTGACATGCTTTAAAATGAAGATTTTGACTCATGCTGCTAGACTCCCCTGAAAGAACATATTTACTCACTGCTGCACTAGAATCATTCGCTCGGTGTAACATGCGCATCCCGCTGTTTTCATCTGTCAAACACTGGGAGCTTTGCCATTTGATCATTCTGGATGTCTTCCAGGCCATAGAGATAAATAAGGTCATATTTTTCATCTTCCATTGTTAAAACCTTTATCGGTTTGCTTGCATCCTGGCAGGTCAGATTTCTAGACAGGTTTTTGAGAGGGCATGGGGACTACCTTATTCTGAGCTTCATAGTCTGCTAGATACCCTACTGTTCTCTCTTGTGTTTTATATTTGCATTTTTAAACCAAGGATGGGGAATCACTTCTTGTTTCACTTGTACTATGATTCACATCAGACCAGCCAGTGGCCAGAGAAGATGGACGATAGAGTCCAATAACCTGTGGAGGACGATACAGTGGCTACACCTACCCTAAAAAATTTCGCAAAAGTGGCAATGGCACTTCTCCAGTCTTATTTGCTTCACGGACAAGGACGTCTCCCAAAGAGGTCCACATCAATTTTAAAAATACTGAAAAAGGAAAGGGGTATGATGGGAAAGGTTAAAAAAGGGAAATCAGTTCCTAAAGATCAGAACAAAGGTCACATCCATACTGTATATTTAAAGAACATCGCTTCCCACAAATTCTCCTGGTAATTGTAGCTTTTTTAAAGGGTCCTGAAGCTCTTTGAAGGGTAAACTGGGAAGCCATTAAAATGCTAGAAATATGCTTGAAATATACCAGTATGTGTGGTTGTGATCCAAGTGGTGAGCAAGCATTTGCGTCCAGTTTGGGCCAGGGTAGAAAGAGAAGGAGAGATCCTCAATCTGAGTAGCTAGAGAGGCATCCTGGTACTAGGCTCAACAAAAGAAAACTGTCCTTGAAGCTTTAACTGCAGACATCTTTCCTTTGTTCAAGCTTGGAGGGCTTCTACTACCAGCAGCATGACAATGTCTCTCTGCTCCCTCCTGCATGTGTGTGTGTGTGTGTGTGTGTATGGCTTCTCCACCAACAGACGTCCAGAGTTTCCCTCCTCCCTTCTTTTATTTTCTAATCCCCCAAAGGGTCCTGCAAGATTGCCAGCTTCAGGAAGCTTAAGAAATTCATGAGGAGAGAAATGTTTTGCATGGTTTCTTTAATCAATTTATCCATCCCTTCCTGCAGGATTGCCTTTGGGTCTTGATGTCAGAAAGTGCACACTTCATTTCCATACTGTAGTAGGAAGGACATGAGAAATTCTTGGCCGAGCAACAGTGAGAGCCAGACCTGACACATTGCACCTTGGTGCATGCAGCTTCTGCCTGATGGTTTTCAAAAATGATAATTAGAAGCAGTCTTGGGGATGGGGAGCCACTTGAAGGGGGAAATGGAGGGCAGGGAAAGGATGATGCGTTGTGTTCCCCTATCATCTTCGTTCCTCAAGATAGCCTTTAAGCCTTCTTTGTGTCAAAGGCCATAGATAATGGCTGCTTTCTTCCTATACATTTAAAGCCAACAATTTTGCCTAAAGAATGCTGGGAACTTAGTTTACCCCTCATTGTGTTACAATGACTACGGACCCTGATGGAGATGTTCTGCCTTCACTGCAGGCTTCTGTTTAGCAGTTGCTGGAAGCCATAGGAGGGGATAGTGGTCTTGTGCTTGGATCCTGCTTGCTTGGATCCTGTTTCCCACAGGCATCTGGTTGGCCACTGTGAGAACAGAATGCTGGACTACATGGACCACTGATCTAGTCCAGCAGGAGCTGTAGCAATATTTACCTGAAGACTCTGGACTCTGTGTGATTTACCTCTGATTTAAACCAGCACTGCGCTAAGCTGTATGGATATTTCTCTAGCTCCGAAGGAGTCAGCCTGGATAATATCTGTGGGTTCCTTCCAGCCTGTGATCTGTGACATTAGAATCTACAAGAGGATGCCTATCAAGCCCCTGATCCTTTGCAAATGGGAGAGAGTTCTGGCTGGTGCTGGAGGCACAGAAGTTTACCTTGCTCTGTGCTGGACCCAAAGCTATGGCTTGGTCATCTCCCTGGGATCCTAATGGGGTGTGTTAATGTTGTGAGCACCTCCATCCCATGCTGTGTTTGTTTGTTTGTTTGTGCATGTGTATTCATATACCCTAAGGACACCACAGTCTCTATTTACCTGCATTTCAAGGAAACCAAACCCTGGGTATTCCCTGGGACCCTGGACTTTCTCATTGCTTGGAGACTGAGATACATGCAAGAATGCTATCTATGGAAGGGCCAGTTTTCCTAGACCCCTGTGTCAACAGTTCACTATTGGGTGGGGATCAGGTTTTGTTTCAACAATCAAGGATGAGTCAGTTGTGCATTCCCCCCCCCACCTCAGTGATCTTTCATTTCGTAGACATTTTGTAGTTAACCAAGAAGCCTTGGTTGTGCTGGATGCAAAAGACCCAATATTTGCGTGAGGATTTTACACCTTCAGACTTCATTGATCTCTTCTTCTTCTTAGACATTTCCCCCTTCTAATTATATTCCACCCCCTCAAATGATCCGGAGGTGTGACATCTATTTCTGCCTGAATGTGTTGCTAAGAAAATAAGTACTACAGAATAAGATTTAAATGGGTTGTTAAATGCTGGAGGCGGGAGGAGATGTGTGGCAAAGAATGCAGACTTGACTGAGATAGAACGGCTTGTCCTATGAAGAACTAGGACAGATTGTCTAGGAATCCCAGCTTAAATGGAATGAAATTCTGGAAGGTAGATAGTCCTGCTTACAGGCAATTTAAAAGGGAGAGGAG
The DNA here is from genome assembly GCF_964270895.1 of Podarcis filfolensis. Classification (NCBI taxonomy): domain Eukaryota; kingdom Metazoa; phylum Chordata; class Lepidosauria; order Squamata; family Lacertidae; genus Podarcis; species Podarcis filfolensis. The sequence continues at coordinate 64,023,660 of NC_139607.1, read as the reverse complement.
GAGGAGGAGGAGGAAGCAGCCTGTTCCTGACTGATAGGCAATATGGGATATGGTATGTAGAATATTCACCTTTTCCTGCTGAGGTCATGGAAGGATAGACTTGCATTTTTAAGCTCCTGTTTTGGAAGCGAGACCGGCCCCTCTCTCTAAGGAGGTAGAGAGAGAAGATGTTGTGTCCCTGGCCTCCCCATGTTGTTTAATTGTTTATTTCCGTTTAACAAAACAATAAGGATAACAATAAACCAGTTTAAAGCATATATAACATCCAAAAATACTTTAAAAACCAATGATAAGCTAAAAACAGATTAAAACACATGTCGACATTCCACACAACTGGGTAGGCTTGTTTACAACATGGTCATTAAACCATTCATTGCTCTGAGATCTACATAAACTTAAGCCACCAATAAAGATCTGCAGGCATACCCTCCAACATTCCTCTGATGAAAATAGAGACATTTCTTAGGGCAGATTTACACTCACGGTTTGTGACGTTAAGGAAAGGTTATCATCATGCAGAGGGAAACATTACGTTCTGCTTGTAACGTTCATAATGTGTTTTTTGAAATGTGACACCAGAGGGCTCTGTAGAGCAACCAGGAACGCTTCCAAAGCTACAATTTTATGATTCTATGGGCACGCGGTGCTGGGAATTGTAGCTCTGTGAGGGGTAAACTAGGGTTCCTAGGATTCTCTAGGGGAAGCCTTGGCTATTAAAGTGGGACAAAACTGCTTTAAATGTCTAGTGCAGATGTGATCTAAGTGACTCATTCCAGTAGTGCCAGGATTTATGCTTGTACAAGAGAACTTTCCCTGTCCTCCCCCTGCGTGGCTCCTAAATATGTTCTAGGGTTTCCCCCAACCCTTCAGAGCAGATTTAGGGGTTGTTGGGAGCATGTGGGGGAGATGGGGGAAGATCTGTTCCACAAACATAAATCCTTGCGCTAATGGAATGAGGGCCCGATATTTTAGTCCTGGGTCCCATTTAAAAAGCAGGACGTATTTATGCAATATAACATCTAAGCTGTGGGCCATAGCCAAAATAACAGCAAGAGGGTGCTTTAAAAAAATTACATTTTTCAAATTGTAATAAACCCATTAGGACTGAGCATAAATGTTAGATAGAGCTGAAGCATAAGTATGGTGAATTTGCCTTTACATAATCTTATGTATAGCCAGGGAAATGTGACAGAACATAAAAAATCCAAAACTCAGGAATGACTTATTGATATGAAATGTATTTTAAAAATGGACATTATGGAACAGTGTGTGTGTGGTGAAACAGACAGAGCGGGGGGGGGGGAGGGGGAGAAGGCCTTTCTAAGCTTCAAAAGTAATGTGGAGCATTCCCTTGGGACAGGAAATGTCCTTGGTATGGATTTGTGAGAGAAAATGATAGTGTATTCAAGTACGGTCTTGTGTTCTCACAGGTCAATAATCTGCATTTAACCAAGTCCCTCAGTGCATCAGAGGCCATAACACTTGTAAGGCAGCTGCTACATGCTGAAATAATAATCAAAGAAGCAGAGAGAGCAGAGCTGATTATCGAGTGTGTTAATGCGAGAGTCGGGACTTCGGGATATTGATCTTGTGTGCTTTGGCTGCTCACTGAAAATTCCTCTGCAGTCTGCTTTTGAAATTTATAAACATAATAATTACCGAAAATGGACACTTTCCAAGCAGGATTTTGATCTCTCTCCCTCTCTTCCTCCCTCCCTCCCATTCTCTCTCTCTCTCTCATTGCACGTCTCTTCAGCTAGAGGCAACCAGTCCTTGAACGAGTCAAAAGCACAGCAGTTCTCTGTTCCTGTCTCCTAAATCAAAACTGTTGAGAGCCAGTGTGGTGTAGTGGTTAAGAGCGGTAGACTCGTAATCTGGGGAACCGGGTTCGCGTCTCCGCTCCTCCACATGCAGCTGATGGGCTAGTCACACTTCTCTGAAGTCCCTCAGCCTCACTCACCTTACAGAGTGTTTGTTGTGGGGGAGGAAGGGAAAGGGGTTGTTAGCCGCTTGGAGACTTCTTTGGGTAGTGATAAAGCGGGATATCAAATCCAAACTACTCTTCTACTCTGGCTAGCAGAATGGGACTGACACTTCCAAGTGCTCCAAACACACTATATTTTACCTGGAGGTACACCCAACAAGCCTGCTCACAGCAGCCCCCAAGAGGTATCCAGTGCTTTGCGTGGGTTTTGGCACCCAGTTGCAAACAGCATTTGCAGTGGTGTGCCAAAAGCTGGATCCTATGTATGGCAGTGGATGTGCGGAGCCAGTTTGCCCTCAAGCTGGGAGAAGGCAAACAAGCTTTTCAATTGGCCAGTGCCCCTAGTGCCAAATAAATCCTTGCTCCCTCTCACACCTCAAACATTGATTTTTATCCCCACTCTTCCTAACATAATTTTATAACCTGTCACAGTCTTCCTGTGATAACAGCAATCTCATATCCTTGGGTTTTTACCAGAAATTACCCAAGACTAACAGGGTTTTTATCCGACAAACAAGGAAAACAAATTCCCAGCAGGGTCAGGCTACATATTACTTTAAATAAATGATTGACAAAATGGACTTTACAAAATGGACTTTACACTGGGTGTGGGATGCGGCAAGTGTTATCATTACCAGAGAGTACCACATGCTTAAGCCAAGGATTTGGGAATGTGTGGTCCTTCTAGACTACAGCTCCCATCATCCTGCCTTGGGTGATGCTGACTGAGACTGATGGGAGCTGGAGTGGCTACAGTTCTTGTCCTCATGTCTGGTTTAGGTCTTCTCTCCCCATCTTGTTAAAAATATATATTCTCCCCCAGCCCCCACAAAAGCTATTAGCAGGGTGTGGGAACTCTCTCTCTCTCTCAGTGTGTGTGTGTGTGTTGTACAATATAAAGTACTCATTTTTACATCCTTCCCTTCTTCTCTTTCATGGTTCATTTTACATATCATAAATTGTTGCATATATATTTTTTAACAAGCTATACCATTCAGTATTCCCTTACTGCATCCATCAAAACTTGTTTACACTGTTGAATTTATCTTAATGCTGCCAGCATTTCCAGCTGTACAGTACACAATTATTTCCCATATAGTCAATAAATGTTTTCCAATCTTCTCTAAACGTATGTTCTTCTTGTTCTCTTATTATATATGTTAAGTCTGCAAGCTGTGCATATCCTGTCAACTTCAGCTGCCATTTTTCTTTGGTTGGGACCTCGCTCGTTATCCATATTTGGGCTAACGAAACACGGGCCGCAGTAGTGGCATACATAAATAACTTTTTTTGACACCTGGGAATTTCAGTCTGAATGATCCCCAGCAGGAAGGACTCTGGGGGTTGTTGTTTTTTTGGGGGGAGTACTTTTAAACATTTTTTTCAATTCATTATGGATCATTTCCCAATACTTTTTTACCCATTTGCAAGTCCAGCAGTGTGCAGGAACTGTGGGAAGCCTGTAAGTAGGAACTGAGCTTACTCCCACCTTGCAGTTTCCAGCTACTGGCATTCAGAAGCATTGTTGTCTCTGACAAAGGTGGACTGAGAAGAGTTCAGCCAATTCACCCACCCTGGGCACCGAGCTGAGAGGGTGCTGCAGGGGACCTCAACAATGTCTTAGAACAGAAGGTGGGAGGTGGGACAGCGGCAAATTTTGGTGTTGCACAGAGTGCAAGTTCAAAGTCTTCCAGTGACCAGCCTCTGATCATGGAGACAGAGCATTGACACCCTGACCATGAAGTGATACGATTGTGAAAGCACACATAGTACACTTGTCCTTTCACTTACAGTTTTAAGTAGCATGGATGGACACCATAATGGTGAGAACCTAAGATTTGGACTCATAGATTGTCTGGTGGGTTGTTGTAGTTGTTGTTGTTAATTAGCCAGGGTATCTCAGATTTAGCTAGGATGCGACTTTCTATGACAACCTGCTGTTTGTTTGTGAGCCACTTTTCCAATTCACTGGAGGCTGTCTTCTTCATGCTGGTTTCCTACTTGCTCTGGTGGTGTCATCGTCCCCCAAATGAAGCTGAACTGCAGAAATCTTGCTGTGAGAAAGAAAAACCTGCATCGTATCATGCTGAAATGTTGCCCCACTGAGCTGAAGCACCTTGGGAGAGAGCTGAGCTGAGTCTATCACCTTGGGGGAGAGGCAGCTGAGGGCACCTTCTTGACCTTTGTAGCTGGGGCAGCATTATGAGACAACTGGGCCAAATGTCATGAGGGGCAAGGATACTGAACAGAACACTTTGTAAGTAGCCACTTTCATAAGAAAGGAGGTGTAGGGTCAATATAATTGCTTCAAGTCTTCTTTGCAGTTTCAGTGCTCAGTAAAAAACAAAACAAAAATCAATTGCATAATAGCAGGGAAGATATTTGCCTATATCTCTATATATTGCTTATTGCAGAAATGCATTACATGTCCCTCGTTGTCAGAAGGCATCCGATGGATGAGGTGCCCTATTATAACCTCTGCCAACCTGGTGCCCTCCTGAAGTCTTGGGGCTACAACTACCAAACCTGCCTGCAGCTGGTGGGAGATACAGTCCAAACCATCTGGCGAAGGCTATAATTCATAGGCCCAGCAATGGTGTCTCTGAAAGGAAAGAGAGAAGAACAGTATCTAGCTCTTGTCTTGCTTTTACATTCTAGCAGTTAATTTCAAATCTGGAATTTATTGGAGTGGAATTTGTATTTCTGCCTGATGGTGATGATGATGATGGCATTCCTATGAAAGAAGGCTTTATATTGGCGTTAGTCCTGGGACGTCTTACCGATGCCTCCAAATCTCAGCATATGTCTCCTGTCTAGTCCATGTGGGAGGTGATATTAACACCTCCTGGGTGCCGTTGGCATGTTCTCTAGTATCTGCTGGCCAGCACTGTCTGCTTGCTGCCAGATTAAAGCCAGTGAGTCGATTGAGTGTGCTCATGTGCGCGTGCGCAAGCCGCCTGCAAGCAACGTTACGGAGAGGCTGCCCCTTCCAGACGGGCAAGGGCTTGATTCGATTTGTCAGCTGAGAGTTGCTAAAGGGGAGCAAGAGGTCCCCCTCCCCTCCGCCTTCCATGATCCAATGTGGAAGCCAAGAGGAGCAGGGAGGCAGGAGCTCTCGAATGGATGCTTGTGGGAAGGCAATGCAGTCCGGCACCAGACATGACACTTGGAACCTGAAATGTCAAACCAACAGGCAAGGGTTGTGCAGGCCATAGGAAAGGGTGCTCCTGTGCCATACCTGGGACTTTTGTGACGTTGTGTGGTGCTATTAAGGTGCGGGGTTATCTGGACCAACTTACAGGGAGAAGGGAGCCAGACCTGTGAAGTGTGATAATGGAATGGAGGGGCTGGGAAAAGTTGATTGTCTTATTTCCTGGGAGTCACCAAACTGATTTCTGTCTCATAAATCAGGGATCACTTTGACTTTCCAGGGACACCCAGTCACTTAAAGTACAAATGCACTTTCAATTAGGTAAGCTCAGCTCAGGGAGTAAAGCAACCGGAGTGGGTGTATATGCATAAGTTTGTCCATAAATGTTACACTTAACACTCAACGTGTGAATCAGGCAATTGTGTGTCATGGAGGCACACTCATCTGCCTCCCTGCTTACTTACAACCAGTCTAGAGGGTGGCACTGCCTATGGCAGCTTCCTTTTCCTTAGTCCCAGTGTTGCCCTGGTAAAACTCAGCAGAGAGGAGGAGGGATACAAAACCAGAATGACTTACCATGGCTCTGGGCTCCCTGCCTTCCGCCCTAGCAGTCCAATGGGTACCAGCCTCTACTATTCTAATGGCAGTGTACTTTGTCTTCTCATTTTGTACACGGTGGTATCTCGGGTTACATACGCTGCAGGTTACAGATGCTTCAGGTTACAGACTCCACTAACCCAGAAATAGTCCTCGGGTTCAGAACTTTGCTTCAGGAAGAGAACAGAAATTGTGCAGCGGCAGCGCAGCGGCAGCAGGAAGTCCCATTAGCTAAAGTGGTGCTTCAGGTTAAGAACAGTTTCAGGTTAAGAACAGACCTCCGAAATGAATTAAGTACTTAACCCGAGGTACCACTGTATGTATGTTGCAAACCACCCTGAGATCTTCGGGTGAAGGGTGGTATGCAACTTTAATAAACAATAATAACAAACCAATGGAAAATGAAGATAGCCCAGACATTTTTAAAGGGGTTATCCCTTACTTCAGGGCATCTTTGCAAACGAGGCAATGCATGGGCAATCTTTATTTTGGACTTATTCTGTATCCTCATTGTACTTACCTCTCTGCCCTCTTTTGTTTTCACGTTTGGAACAACGTCTCCCAGCCTATGTGAGAGCTCAGCAGTGTTTTCCACCTCTAATCTTGCCAGAAGAGCTTTTGCTAAACAGGCAAAAGGGGCTCTGCATTATAGTTAAAATATGTGCTTTTTTCCCTCTACTTCATTTTTTGCAGGCAGGGTTTAGTGTTTAGAGATATGGCATGGATGAGATTCAAGCTGCAGATCATATTATTTCAAATTCTTGTCATTATCTCCCATAAGTCTACTGGGGGCTTTATACAGAACTAACATTTGTACAAATTGCCCTCTTTTTCAAAGGTCCCAAGTGGAAGATGGGTGGGGAGGGAAGCAGCGGAGACCCCAGGAGTTCTTAATACATTTTCAAATGTGTTGAAGTAATGCATAAACATGATTTTGATGGCTGCAAACATGTTGTTGAGCCACCACTGGGGATTCTGTGACAATCCCACGCCACCTGGTGGATGTTTTGCAGCAAGTTGTCTCCGGCCTGCCGTTCAATTGCTTTTACTCATGCAGAAATGACAGGCATCCCCTACTGTCGAAACAACAGGATGCAAGGAACTGGATAGGTCTGTAAAGCGTTCTAAGTAGTGGAGGCACACACATTCTTTCATCTTGACTGAGCACGCCAGCATCCACACACACAAAAATTAATTCAAGATTTTGAAAGGTGGGGCTGGAGAGAGATAGTGAAGCGTTTGCCGGTGCTACTGCAGTTCTCAGGGCACATGTTCGCAGTACTGACTTGAAAGTCAGCAAGGCGAAGTCCTTCTGCTGCCTTTCAAGCCACATTTGCGCAGAGATGCTCACGACAGAGAGGGAGGCAGGCATGTCTTCACCTGACACCCCCACAACGGCGAAGGCATGCGCTACAACAGTGATTCCCAAAGTGGGCAGTGGGAGCGTAGCTCAATTGGTAAGAGCGTGCTGCTAATAACACCAAGATGGCAGGTTCAATCCCCGTATGGGGCAGCTGCATATTGCAGCATTGCAAGGGGTTGAACTAGATGATCCCCAGGGTTCCCTCCAACTCTTCGATTCTGTGATTACCTGGGGGGGGGGAGGGCACTGAGAGGCAAGGGGGCAGCAGGGGGGCACTGGAATGACTATGAGACTTTGAAAAGTTGGTACTGCTGGATCAAATCCATCCATGTTGTTGAATCAATCAAGCTAAATGGTTTTAATTGGATTTTGAATAAATGTGCAATTAATTGATACTGTTTTGAATTTCATGGTGTTGTCATATCCCTGAGTGAGTTGTGGAAACTGCTGTTCTGGATCATGCTTTTGTAGGATAAAGTAGCAGGCAGTGGGGATGAGATCTGGGAAGCTGAAAACCACTTCAGTACCAGAGATCCATTCACAGCTTTGCTTGAGTCTGTGTTATAGAATAATAGTCCAAACATCCTCCAAATGTCACTGAACTCCAATTCCCACCTGTGCCAGCCAGCAGGGCAACTAGTCAGGGATGCTGGGATTTGTAGTACAACAGCGTCTGAAGGGTGCCATGTTGGCCAGTCCTGCTGCATCCCTTGGTTAGGATCCTTGCTCTCCCCCTCTATTGTGACTTTTGCTTTCAGCTGCTTTCTCCCCCACCCCTTCGTGGCAACAACAGACAGCTGACCCTGCAGCCCGTCTTCCTCATTAGTATTGGGCGGAGGTTGGCAGAATGGAGAGCTGTGCCTCCAGCAGCTTTGCCTGCCTGCACAAATGGACTGGCTTATAAATTAATTCATAAGTTGAAATTGGCCCATAATGAGAGCGATATTGAGCAAAAATGACTGCTAGCTGAAGACCACTTAGGAATCTGAACTCTTGGTACATTATATGAAGCCAGAGGGAAATCCTGGGCGAATTAAGCAAAGCACTTAGGTTTCCTTGCAGTTTTACTGGGGAAATGCATGCATTGCTGACTCGGTTAAACTACCGCAGATGTGCTTTAAAAAGTGTGGCCTGTCTCATATTAAGCGCAAGTGTGTGTGTCTGTGTGTGTGAAATTTGACCGCTTGGCTGACTACATTGACAGACTCAATTTAGGGCATCCTCATTTCTAGCCTCGGAAAGGTTCTTGAAATGCATTTTGTGGGAGACGGTAAATAAGGGAGGAGGGAGAGAGGGTGCAATGAAAGGTGGCTGCATTGGATGCTGGAGGTGAAAATGATTAAGGATATGATGCTTGTCTTCATGGGAGGTGCCTGGCAAAACCCGCCATTATTTTGATTAATTGTTTTAAATATTTACAAGGCAGCAAATTTATGGTCCTTGTGGCGGCATCCCAGGGGTGATAGCATTCATTAGATCTCCCACTAGAGAAAAGGATGTGTAGGTCAGACTTCACAAGGCCCCTCCCAGCTACTGGGAAAACCTCCCTAGCCTCTGACTAATCAATGTAGGATATCCCAACCCTGGTAGAAGCAAAACTGTTCTGTGCTGGGAGAGATATGGATGTAAAAATACATCTCAGAAACCTAGTGGTAAATGCACCTGCCACCCCACGCTCCCTTTTGCCCTGCTGCTTTGGATATTTCGCTTCCTGTGCTATCAAATCATCTGGGAGATTTGCTCTATGGGCTCCCCTTATGGAGCAAGCCCACCGTTCTGGTCCAAATCTGCCATGGCAGCTCAGTGAATGGCAGCAGAACTAGAAAGCAGAACACCACACACCCTAATAAAAATTCCAAAATCCAAAAAAAATACGTGCATATATGAAGCCCGAACCCAACAGTAAATTAGAATACAAACCGGTATAAACCATTTTCCAAAGTCACAGCACTAAAACACTAAAGCAGCAGTAAAACATGCCGTTGAAGTTCCCTGCTCTGCAGAACTGTTAAAGGTGTGTTTGCATTACTCAGAGTAGCGTAGTTCAATAAAACTATCACAATCTCAGAATAAAACAACACACATAAAAACAAAGCCGTATAAAATGGGAAGAGGCACAGCAGAGAGAAGCCCAAAAGCTTATAGCAGTGGAGCATAGGAAGTTGTCCTTAAGCCAGGTATGACAATTTGGGGAAAGGCCGAGCTGAGTGGTACAGCATCTGCTTGGCATGCAGGTTCAATCCCCCCCCCCCGGCTCCAGGTAAGGCTCAGGGAGTTCCCTTCCTAAAACCCCAGAGAGCTGCTGCTAGCCCATGTAGACAATACTGACCTAGATGGACCAATGGTCTGACTCAGAAAAAGGCAGCTTCCTATGCCCTTCTAACCCAGTCTGGTCTCATTGGCTGTGGTTAAGAATCATGGGAACTGTACTATTGCAAGGGTGCTGACCTCAAAGACCTACAATTCCCAGCACCCTTAACAAACTATAGTTCCCAGGCTTCTCCACCACTGCTAAAGTTGCATAAGTGTGCTTTAAATATATGGTTGTAGATGTGACCTCTGCTAACCGACTGGCTGCAAGCAGGGAACTGCAATGATGACCCTCTGGGGAAAGCTGTGTCTTCTTAACCCTGAAAGGTGACCTAAATCCACTGCTGTCAGGCCAGAGAAGTGCTAATGGGCAGTGTCTGAAAGAAGAGAAGCTATTACTCCAGCTCTTCAAAAACTGCCCTTTTCTAGTCTAATCCCAGCTACTTCCTTAATCCAAGAGGTACAGTGATGGCTGGGATGGCCTAGTGATGAATGAAAAGCATTCACCTGCCCATTCTTCAGCTGAATCCTGCTACTTGCCAGTAAACTTTGCAGGATGACTCCCAACTCATGATGAGCAATTACACAACTGAAAATGAAGAGCATGCAAGGTCAGCCCGTGTAGCTCTCTGAGAGCCTCTCATTTGTAAATTTTGTGTTTCCGGCAATCTGATCCCATCTCTCTTCCCTCCTCCGCTTTTCTTATTTTTAATCTTCTGCTCTGTGTTTAGTGCTTATTAGCATATTCATTCTACATACTGTCACTGGCAACTATAAAATATGCTCTCAAACAATGGGTCTGGGAGACTCCAGAAAACATTAATACACACAGAGAAAAACTACATCTATGTAAAGCACGTCGGTATCAATATTCAGCTGATGTAGCTTAAAGCTAAAAAGGGCTTGTGAGCAACATCTAAAAACAGAGAGAAAGGGATGCCAGGACTGTAATGAAAAACTGACAGAAGAGAGAGTGAGAGAGGAAATTAAAACCATGCTACCTCATCCATAGTACAGAACATGGTACATTCAGTGGGGACCTGACACAACATCTTTTAGTCCCAAACTTGAAGAAACATCATTGGTTACCTTCCCAGTCTTGTTTTGTGCCATGATTGGCTTTTCCATGGGTGTGGCTGTCTGTCTTTGCAAGGAGCTGGACTAGGCACCCTATCCTCGAATCTGCCTAGTCTCTTAACGTATGCCTTGGTCTCAATGAACTTCTGCCTTTTGTGAGAATTGCAATCAACGGGGTACTAAAAGTTATTTCTTATTGTCTGGTCAAGTTTCTAGCCGCCAAGGATGTGGAATGTAGGGTTGGTGAGAACATCCTTTAATATTATAGATTGAGGAAGGCCCTTTTTTCTCCCACTGATGATGTGATTTTGCTGTCTTACATGTCTTTGTTTGCTGATTGATTCATGGTATTTGAGTGTACTCTGTTACATATTTTGATTTAATATGTTATTCCCCATTGGGGGGAACCTTCGGGCCAAATCCTGGTATATAAACTATAGTAATAGGAATAATCATTCCAAGGTACTGCTGATGGGAGCCACAATTTCTCCAAATGGCCTGGAATGATACGGCATTAAGACATTCTCAATGGGGGCAGGGGGACAGAGAAGGCAGACACTGGGGTGCATCATGTATAAACATCTCCTCCAAGACCGATAAGGGATTGAGGATCCCCCCCAAATTGAGGATCCCTTACTATGACTCCCCTTTGGTCTTCTGTGCACTAGTTTTTGGATGAATGAAGAGCAGGCTGAACTGAACGGGCCCCCATTTGTCACAAAATGAATGCAGGCTCCGAGCACAGAGTAGGACTGCATTGCCAGGCAGCTATGCAAAATCACCCGAAGTCACTGCATCACAATTGCAGTCTGGAATGAAGTCCTGCCTCTCTCCATAGGAATTAAATTTCTGCCTACTTCTGGCCATGTTTATGTATCTAGCTGATCTGTGCTGCAGAAGAGATAGGGCTTGAATTGCTTTGTTTGATCTACTGCACCATTTCCCTTTCTCGAAGCATCCAGGTGAGAAGGCCTGGCTTGAAATGCCAATGCAAGGAGCAATTTTTTTTGTGCTGTGATTTTCTGCTAAGTGATTGCCAAGCCGTTATTTCCTTTTAAGTGACTTGCCCCACTGCAGGAGCCAAAGAGCAGTTGTATATTCTTGTTCCTTTCAACAGTTCAGCTTCAGTTAAGTGACTTGACCTCTGAGAGCAGTGACTGCCTTGTGCTGTCGCTTAGTCTCACAATCTCCATCACATTGTCTGTCAGGCTTGTCTGCGCTGCTGCAGATAGACCAGTGATGGGCTGCGGTGCTCCTTGCCATTTAATTGGAGAGCGACAAAGGTGAGCTCTGTAAAACAGCCATTTAAACTTGTCTATAGTCCTCTCAGTCTGACATGGGTACCATATAGTTGCCAGCATCTTCAAAGTGGGCTGCTGAGCTATACAATTAGAGGAATCATGTGATGTAGTCCCTTGAGGGACTAGGGATGGATGGCTCAGCCTATTTCCAGTTCAAGTCAGTTTCGCATCTGCTCAATCATAAGTTCCTTCCATCCTGTTTTCTGAAGCTTTAAAAAAACAACAACACAATTTGTATGCAATTTACCCTTCCCCCTAAAACTTCCCCCTAAAACACTTCCCCCTAAAACACACATGTATTTCCTCCCCAAAATACACCTTTTGTTATGATGTTCTACAAATATGCCTCTAAAATATGCTTTTTGTACCTGTTTTTTCCACCAATGTACACATTTTCTTATGCAGCATAGAAACTGTGGCATCTTCTCGCATTGTTCTGCTGAGATATTTTCACTGTGTTTTATGCACAGTTTTGGGTGCCTTTTATACCATCAGGTGTGTTTCCATAGTGCTTAGCTTGTCATAAGCAGCACAGCTGAATCACTTTGCAAAAGAAACATAAAAAGTGAAGGAAGAAGCTGTGCTGGTCTAGAAGTGGTGGTGAGCGCCACTAAATCCAGTGGTGCAGGCCAACCAAAATCTCACAAAATAGTGAGCAAGCTTTTGAATCCTACAGAACACCAGTCTGTACATTAAAGTAGAAGAGGTGGTGGGCAAGAGAAATGGCTTGATGCTGAAGCCATAAAATCTGCGCTTATTCACTGTATTAAAAGGGAGTGTGGATTGACTAAGTTAGATTAGGCTTTACCAGATGCTCTGCTGGTTTCAACTGATCACTTGTTATCTGTTTTATTTCTTTGAATGCTCATTGTAAGCCGTCTTCAACTGCCTAGGCCTAAATACAAGCACCAGCTGCTGATCCAGACAAATTGGACACCCTGACCTCATTCCCCGATGATCTCCAGGTCTCAAGCAACCTAACCTTTCCAACTGTGCTGAAACATCCTTGGTAAGCTTGGAAACTCTCGGCTAGTCTCTAGGGCAGCAGATGAGTATGCCCTTCGATCAATTTGTCCTTTCTTCCAGCAGAGGGTGGTGGTTCTACATCCTTAAACCCAAAGGCCCGCTGAGATTTGGGGGAATGTTTTTTAATCTCTTCGGCTCCAAATGTTGACAACCCCGGTGGTAGTGATTGCTGTGCTCATGCAGACAGTGCGGATGTTACATTTGACTTGCAGAAGCTGTTGCTGCTGCTGCTGACTTGGTGCACTCTGAGTGGGCAGGAAGTGGCCACTTTTGCATCACCAAAAAAAGAGGACGCAGATTTGCCTAAAGGTTGGCACATGGTCGTTTATATGTGTAGATGAAATTTACACAGATGTAAATTTCAGAATGTGGGGAACATTCTGAACTTGTGTGCCTGCTCTGTCCCCTATCCTGACACTCACTGTTGATTGGCAGATTCATGCCCCTCCTTCTCTTCCTTCTGCTAGTTCTTTTAAGCTGGGCTTGGATTGGGCAGCCTTTGCAAATAGCAACCTCTTTCAAACTGCATACATTGCCACCCTAGAGGTAGGGGTGGGGCAGAGTAGCTCTGCATGCTTTATTGTGAGTGCACACATCTCTCCGAAAGAATATGTGTGTGGAACGATTGACTCTTGCTTCTCTATAACTGCTCATGCAGCATCTGGAGATGTCGAGAGCCTCTGGGCAATGAGAGACATTTATTTATAAGATATAGGGTAGAGGAGCGAAAATACCATGACAATCTCTTAGCAACTAGGCTATTTCCTGTCATTTAGATACACTTAAACAAGTCAGCAAAATCTGCCACCCCCCTCCTGCCCCCCAAACCATGGCCAGAGAAAGAATGCAGAGTGGAGGAAAATCTCCATTTTGAGGTTGGCTGGTTCGCAAACAAGCCCGAGGTCGCAATTACTTCTCAGCCTCCTTGCCATCCTTTACAATATGTGGACGTATGATTATTTTATTCCCTGAGAAGGCCTGACTTAAATACAAAAATTATTGTTTTCTGCCCCCAGGAATGCTAGATTTACTATGAGGAAATTGCACACATTGTAAAAGGTAAAAGCATTTTCCCAACTCAAACAACATGACAGCAAATAACAGAACGCTCTGAATGCAAATCAGCATGGCCTCCACTCCTGGTGTTCCCAACCCAGTGCCTGTGGGCACAATGGTGCCCATTAAAGCCTTTGCCCTTCTCCCCACCCAACTGCCCTCTTTCCCGGGAGTTTCCTTTCCCCACTATCTTCAGGGGAGCAATCTCTGCCTAGAACATTTCCAAGAGTTGGGAGAAGTTTCAATGCATGACCACTTCTTCCGCTTTCAACCCTCTACTTTTTCATACTGAGATCAATGTCTAAGATAAAAGTTTACCAGAAGAAAAGAATGGAAAGTGTTTTGAAATGGAGAAAAACCTGTTCATTTTAACCCTTCTAACTGCATTGTCTTTACAGCCATTTCTTCCCCATCTTCCCCAAATTGCAGTGGAGTGGGGAAATCATCATCATGAGTAGAAGGAGAGGGAGTATTTAACCCTTTCCCCCACAAACTTTAGACAGAATCATGGTCTCCCCAAAGGCTAGTATATAATATCGTATTTTTCTATTTATGCTTCTTATAAATTCCCACTCAGTCATAAAGGCTCATTGAGTGACCTTAGGCCATTCACTGTCTCCTAGCCCAGCCTACCTCACAAGGTACTTCTGATGATAATATGAGGAGTGTGAAGAAATCTGTATGCCTCCCTGAGCTACTAGATGAGATAAAAATACATGTTAAAATAAAAACAAGTTCTCTTAATTGCAGGAATCTTCCATATTTACAAGGCTGATCAAGTTAGTTTGGCCTATGTGGTTAAATAATAATAATAATCCCACAAGCATCTCTTACTGGCAGTAAAACAACAGCAACAATAAGGTAAATAGTTTCAGGGCACCTGAAATTAGCTACCTGGAACAGCTGCCCAACTCAGCCAAATGGTAGGGCCTGGCCTGCTTCAAAGTGTGCATGCTCTTAAAGAAATGGAAATGAATGAGTGTGGCTTCACAAAGCCAATGGGAGAAGACAGCCAAATACAAGCAGCCAAATTTATGGAATTTATGTCCTTCACACTGTGGAACACTTGAGAGGTATATCAGTTAATACTCTAATGTTTTTGAAGCAACACCAGAGAGAGCTCAGCTGTTTATACAGGAAGGTTAATTCAATTTGCACAAGGTTGTTCTGGAGCTGAAGTGTTCTTGAAGCAGCTGTGGAGGCTTTCAGAACTCAAGGCTTTTTGTCTTCATAGTACACCAAGTGATAGCTTTTTTTTACACAACTGCCTTGCATAGGATTCCTGTGGCAGAGTGCTATTTTCCTTTAAAATGATAGCCTACAGGGCATAATGAACTTTGGGTTGGTTTGTTTTTATGAATTAAACTGTTTCCCCAAGTAGAATCCTCAGCAAAGAACCTCCCTGAAAAAAACAACAACAAAGCTCCTTTAATTCGTTTAAAACCAAGGAGATGTCAGTTATGAGCCTAAAGGCCTCACAAAGATCCATTGAAGTTTGTCCCAAGTTTATCACTGAGATCATCTGGGAGAGCATTAATAGTAGTCCCTCATGGACCAGAAGAGTGACTGATGTCTACAAGGGGTCAAGTCTTCCCTGGAGTGGACACAACACTACGGACCTCCCACCCATCAGAAATCTGGCATGTACCATCCCTGCTAAGTTTCAGACACCAGGTCAAAAAAAGTTTTTATTTCAGGAGGCTTTTGAACTATTAACACTGTTCTAATGTTTCCATTCCTATGTTCTGAGTTTTGTATATTGTATTTTGTTCCCCTTTCCTGTACAGTAAACTGTTTTGAGGCATATAGTGAAAATCAGGGTATCAAATAAAATATGTATGGTTCAGTGATGCCACCTGCAGCCAGGAGGTGCTCCACTTACCCGTTCAGAGGTGTTAACAGATGAATGTGGCCATCATTAGAGAGCATTCATAATGGAAAGAATTTAGGATTACATGGGAAACGGTTCTGTGAAAAGTGTACTGGGGGTTCCATGACAGTGAGTGATAACCTTGGTCATTCACACTGATAGCAGAGGAAATGAGCGACAGGACCACATTAGCTTAGTTAACCACAATGTGATTTTCGGAAATCCACAACCACCCTGATCTGCACTATGATCAGAACAAGACATGCAAGGGCACAACTGAATGTAGGTTTCTACAAATCCTGGTTCACATTCTACTGCACAACTGAAGGCGCCATGAAACTACTAGGGTGTTCTGATCCAGGCAGTGGTCTTAAATGTGTGGGATTCTAGCCCAAGCAGAGAGGGCTGGGGGTGCTAGGCATGTTCTGGTTCCAGCGAGGGAAGCAAGGCAAAGTTCAGATTCCATTAAGGGTCAAACTCCAAATAAAACTGATAGCACTCTGCTATCCATGCAAGCAGGCTCAAATGTTGCTTCAGCCACAAGCATGCCCAGACTGATCTTTAAATAGAGCTACTAGCTCTGGCTCTGGTGAGAGCAAAGCTCCTTCAGTTAAAGGGATGTTGCCTGCTTCAATAGCCCCTGACTCCCATGCTACAAGGGTGAAGATGCTTCTGCTGGGACTTCTAGATGGTCTCCCCAGGCTGAAGAGATGCTATCGAAACAGGCTCTTCCTGGGTTAGAATTTTCAGTGGAGATGTCAGGGGCTGGTTCTGAGGGCATCAGTGCATGTTCACCAGGCCTTTGGCTGTGATGCAGACATGTGGATGATGCCTCTGTACTATGAATTACACCAAGGTAGGCTTGTCCCAATTGGGTACAAGACCCTTATTTGTGTGACTGACAACAGTGCATGAGAGGGCTGGAAGGTACCTGCTCTGTGAGCTCAGGGTCTCCAGTAAGCAAGACTCATGCATCTCTTCTGACCTGGCCAACACCACATCACACAGTAGTGCTGAGGACTCCAAGGCATATTCTAATTGCCACATGTCCCACTTTCTCTTCCCAAACCTTTCCTTCCTCTGTATTTGTAGCAGGCTCAGAATATCTCCCTGGCTTCCCTGCACCCAATAAAGCCTTTGAGAGGAGGTGGGCTGCAGGCAACCTGTAGCTTTTGGACAGAATCCCAATTGCATCCTTTACTTTCATCCCAGTCTCTGACTGTTCTTGTTCTCCCTTGCAACCACCAGGGAGGAATATAGTGGCTCGTGTTTCTCATGACAGCATCAATAATGTCTTAATATAACAGCACTCTGCGGCTCAGTGACACCTTTTCTTTGAGCTTTACAAGCAACTTCAGAGTCAATTAATTAATTAAGCCGTAAAACACTTCCTTGAGATAAGGAGAGCACATGTGAATCACATCACCTAATTCAAATGAAATCCTTTGGGTGTGCAGTCTCATGCCTTGCAGCTTCGATTGGGTGGGTAATCGCATCTCGCTGCATCCCTCCCCACACAATCCATTTCGGGATGTGTGGTAGTCCTTCATTATCATCCACTAGTTTAATGTTTGGAGGCTTATAAAATGTAACAGCACATGGTGTCAACAGCCTGTTCACTCTGGATGTAATGGCTTTGATCTAAATGTGCACTGATCATTTGTTTGATAGCAAGCTGCATCCCTCCCACACAGCCTGCCCCCGCTGGATGAATCTCACTAATTTGTGGCACTCGCAGCCCTTGCAGGCAGCACCAGATAGGAACCACATAAGCAGCATCTGTGTGTGTATCTGGCTACTTATCCAGTGAGGTTGTAGGTGTGTGCAGAAGCCCCATATTCTGAATTGGGGCAAATGGGTGTTGCCATATAGTGTGGGACTATTTCTCTGCATTTTCAAAATCCTGGGATATGAGACAGTGCAGCATAATGTATCAAGAAATATTCAGCCATGGTCTTCTTTGATTACTTGTGCCTTTGCCATTTAACGAAGGCTCAAAATATTTAAGGAGTTTAAAACAGGGTGCAGTCAAATTATTTGATGCCAGCCTTTGCCATTCCTTCTAATCGAAGGTTGATGTGTGGGGCACTGCAGCTACTGTGTACAGAACAACTAGAATGTTTCGTTTCTATCTTTACCATGGCCAGAGCTCCCGAGGCAAAAAGCCGGATGGCATTTCCGCTGCCTTTTCAAGGAATAGCAGATTCCTGAGGTTTCAGCTGTGTGTGGAAAGTCTCTTGCCCTTTCAGCTCATGCTTTATTAGTGCACAGTCAAAAGTGTAAGTCAGGCTTCTAGGGGAAAGAAGCCTGAGCTTCTCACCTGTCCAGGATTCCCTCCACCTGCTCTATGGAAGGTGAAAGAACAGGATGAATTTCCCACGGCAGCTGTGTGATTTTGGCAAACTGGAGAGCAACAAAATGGCAAAGGCATGCTCTGAAAGAAAGGGGGGAGGGGGGAACAGAGCCGTAACACGGGGATAAGAAAATACACGGTAGAATTCTCACTCGTCCAATTGTTCATTTGCATAAGCATTTCAGCTTGCCAGATAGAAATAACTCCCTTCTCCTCCCCCCATGCACTGTTCTGGGGTTCCCCCAGCCCCACTGAACCCATTTTGGGGAGCATGAAAGGCCTGCAGGCAGAGGGATGAGGGAAAGATGGAGAAGCTTAGGTGAATCCCAGCTACTGTTCAAACTTGTAAAAGTTTGAGTGAAACTGTATGTGAAGTGGTTTGAGCTCTCAGAAAAAGCACCATGTGAAATACTATCACTATGACTGCTATGACTGTAATGAATAAAATAAAAAATGCATTTTAAAAGACCTCTTATTGCAAGTCCTAATATAGTTTTTTTCTTTTTCTTCATCTCCATGGATTTAGGTACCTGACTCCGCAGTACCTAGCCAGTCCTTGCTTTTTAAGAAGGAATGCAAAATCCAAGTGCATTTTTCTCTCCGCTTGCTCTGCAGCATTACCTCACTAAAGCTTCCCTGCTTCTTTTCGCAGCAGGCCTCTCTCTCCACCCCACAGTCAGTTCACCGGCAGCCAGGCAGCCTCAGACATCTGTATCAAGTATTGTTTTCTGTTCCCCGCATAGTGAAATGCTGTGCGAATGCAAATTGAGCCACCAAGAGAGGGCGTTGAGGCACTGTCTGTGGAAATTTTGGAGAGAAGATTAGGTAATATACTCAAGGGTAATGTCAGGGAGACCAGGGACAGAGGCTGCAGGCGTTAAGGTCCTTAAAGGTCTTTTCTTTCTCAGTTAACCACCAGGGGCTTAGCAATAATAGAAGTCGGTGCTTTGGATAGGATTTTGCACTCTGTAATGTCAGGTCCACTGCGGAAAGACAATCCTATCAGTGCTGAAGTTGAAAGATGTCATATTTGTAATATATGGCAGTTTTGCTAACTATTCTGAGCAAAGGGGGGTGGGATCTGAATCGGTGTGCAGGTACAAAAATGCCCACAGTTGTTTTAAATCAATGCTGGACTCCTGTGAACATGTACTTGGGAGGAGCAACCCGAAACTCACTCTCCTTCCATTTCCACTAAATGGACAGGACATGGGGTGGGGACATTTCCTGCTTTTCATCTTTATTTCTTATTTTATACCCCACTGTTCGCCACATGGTCTCAGGGTGGGTTGCAACAAGAAATCCAAATACATGAAACCATCCAAGAGCATTTACAAAGCTACATAAAATCTGGAAGGCAGCTGGCCTGAACTAAGACTCACACAGCAGCAACAAAAACCAGGCTGTGAGTGTGTACCTGAGCCAGACAAATTCAAATGAACACCAGGTTTTTTTTATTGCTCTTCTGCAGACAAATGCAAGCTCCCTTGGCCTGAAGCAAGATGAGCACTGCACCCCATAGTCACCTTTGACTGTCCAGGGGTCCTTTACCTTTTTTACTTCCTTTGTGAAGACTATACAGGCACACTGTGGAACTCTTGTTCTAGTGACACCATCCAAAAGTATTGCGGTTGCTATCCTTTTAACCTGGTAGTTGTGCCTGGTCAGAACTGCCTTAAATCAAGGTGCATATGCTGCACATGTCCCGGAAAAAACTGGGACCCAGCAAGGTGATACATGCAGACTGCATTGAGTGCATGTGTTGGGAGTAGGCGCTGTTGGGTACTTGCTAAGCCTGAATGACAACAGAGCAGCGTCTTCTGCATATCTTGCGATCTGGCATTGTATAGTTGAATGGATTGCAGCAGCAACAAGGAGGTCATTGAGTGCACTTGGCCCAATGACACCCTGAAATCTGGAGCTGACATGGTGGAAGCAGAGGCACAAATTGCTATGTCGGCTTTGAAGTTTCTAGGCTCCTCAAGATTCAGCAGTTCTGATATTTTGCTGTGGATCTGGGCACTGGGAAAGCTTCTCCCCTTCCCTATCCTGTTGCTTCTCTCACAATTTGAAGGCCTTTAGCGGCTACTGAGTGTATTGCTCAACAAGATGCAGATGCAGAGAACCCGACCAGACAGCCCTTCTGTACGGGAGGCCACCCGCAGGAAATAATAGGAACAGTGTAGGCATCTTGCTCAACTCTCCAGGACAGTGGGAGACAAATGGGAAATAAAAGAAGGAAACACAACTCATAACAGCTTGTTCCTGTTCGCCAGCAATTCTTAGCCCAATGGCTGCTGCTGCTTCATTTGTTGGGTACACTGTGTGTTTCAAAAGGTGGAACAATGATGATATGAGACAGGGTGGGGTTGTCATGCACCCAATTCAAGTTGACACCCAGACCTAAAATATGTTCTCTGTTCCGGAACAAAGCAAATGATCCTTTTATTCTAGGGGAATAAAATCATAGCCCTGGCTCATTACGACTCAGCAAGTGATGGACACTTACAGTGAGCGTGCCTCTCTAATTAAAGGCAATTAGGAAAAATAGCAAATGAAGGTGGCCAGCTGTAACTAATTACCCCTGGGTATAATCATACCTAAGCAAAATTGAGAATGTGGCCCTGAGAGTGACAGGATCCCCATGGTTTAGATGTGAGCGTCATATGCTATATAGCCAATGCAAAGGTATCCGTGAACTCCACACATCTCAAAGGAGGGGGTTTTGCACAAGGGTCACCTCATCAAAATGAAGAGGACGTTATTGTCATTTGTATACTCAGCAGGAAAATTAGCATCTCACCTTGCAGGCTCCTGTGCACAAGGTACCGGCCAAATTGGATTTTGATAACAGTGGGAACCAGCCTCCCTTTCCCATTACACCATCATCGCAAGCCTGCCAATTCCCTTGCCTTCTTTGAAAGGCCTAGCTAATTCACCATTCCAGAAGGAGAACTTGGGATTTAAATGAATGAACCCCATAATTCTGTACTGCTTGATTGCTGCCTCATTTTAGCAGCCAGGCCTCAGCAGGGAAGCCTAGGCCAGTCCATTTTAATTTATTTTCGTGTTACCAGGAAACTGTTATCGGCGGAGTGGGTGCAGGGAAGCAGCTTATTAAAAACCCACATGAACACAGTTACATACTGCAGGACTAATGGAACTCATTTATTAGAAATTGCCTTATCCCCTGCTTCAGGGTCCCAATGTTGGCTGGAGTTGGACTCTGATGTGGTTGATGAACCAGTCACCCGAGGGAGCCCTCAGCAGCCCATCTACATGGCCCTTAGCTGAGGGTGTGGCTCTTGGGTTATTTTCAGAGCTTGAGGATGATTTCCCTGTGGCTCCTCCTGTCCCACCATCGCAAGGAACATGCAACTGCTACAGACCCTTAAAAAATAATAATACGGTCCTCCCAGAGGGGTGGAGCCATTGGAATGATAGGACCTGCCAGCCTTTTAAGGGCTGAGCCAGGACCTTCCCAAACACAGATCTCAGGGCCCACTGGGTCCAGCCTGGCCTGAGCATTGGGTTTTATTACCAATTCACCTGTGGTTCCCAAATTCTAGCAGAATATAATATGAATAGTTCATGAAGACTTCAACATCAGCATATGTGGTGGAGTCTTCCGGGGGTCTTCTGCTGCCCCAGAGAAGAGGAGCCAGCCGGACTCCTGAATCATCAGATAGACTAGCAGGAACGTGACTAAAAGAGTTTCCTAGCTTAACACTTATCGTGCAGCAGGAAGGAAGGTTGCCAGCCTCTGGGCCTTCCTATGCATGTGGGTGGTGTGTGTCTACTGATGGATTTTGTGCTTTCCCTCTCTCTCTTTTAGAACACCTGTCATGCCTATAACTTTGGAATAACTAGTCTCACATGAAAGGACTTGGGTTTGTTTTTTGTGTCTTCTTTCTCAGCTCTGAGTCCGGGAAACGATGTACTGGTTGTACTGAGTTAGAACATTGGTTGATCAAGCTCTGTGCTGTCTATAGACTGGCAGCAGCTCTCCAGGGTTTTAGGTAGGGGACACTCACATCCCTACCTGGAAAAGCCAGGGATGATGATGATGATGATGATGATTTATTGAATTTATATACTGACCTATAACCGGTGGTCTCAGGGCAGTTCACAGAACAAAATCAAAATATAAAACTTGAACTTGGGACCTCTTGCTCACAAAATAGGCACTTGACCACTGAACTAAGACCCTTACTCTGAGTATATCTCCCTCCACGGAACTTTAATAGGTGGTCTTGAGGGACAGTATTACTACTAAGATTAAAACGATTGCTACTTTAAGAATTACCTTCTACACATGTCTCAATGTGATTTGCAGTCATGCTACAGAAGGTTTTAAAAACACTATATAAAATTAACCAAAAATAGGCTGAAAACAACACAAAATGAACACCTATTGCAGAAACCATTTCATTTGAAAGTATTGTGTGAGAGGGTGAAACAAAATGTTTCTTGTTTATTCCCTCTACAGTGTATAGCACGAGTGGGCTGGAGGGAGGGGTGTGTGTGTGACCTTTTCCAGCTTCTGAGCTGAATTCCCTCATGGGGAATCTTCCAGGGGCTGCAGAACCAGCAGTGGTCCTGGCCAGAGGCGAAAAGTGGCCAGAGAAATTGATGCAACTCTTGTCTTTCTACGATTGGCTACATTCAGGCCATGCAAAATGCATTATTATTATTATTATTATTATTATTATTATTATTATTTACTTATACCCCACCCATCTGGCTGGGCCTCCACAGCCACTCTGGGTGGCTCTCAACAGAATATTAAAAACACGATAAAACATTAAACATTAAAAAACTTTCTTATACAAGGCTGCCTTCAGATGTCTTCTAAAAGTGAGATAGTTGTTTATTTCCTTGACATCTGACGGGAGGGCGTTCCGCAGGGTGGATGCCACTACTGAGAAGGTCCTCTGCCTGGTTCCCTGTAACCACACTTCTCATAGTGAGGGAACTGCCAGAAGGCCCTCGGTGCTGGACCTCAGCATCCGGGCAGAATGATGGGGAGGAGACGCTCCTTCAGGTATCCTGGACCGAGGCCATTTAGGGCTTTAAAGGCATAGATTTCTACATGCATAAACACACACTCACCCCTCCAACCAGGCAAGTAAGAGTCATCTCCAGAGCTCAAGGACACCTTCCGTCTAGGCAAGAGTGCTGAAGGAAGGGGTGAAGCAGAGCCAGTGAGGGCTGTGGCCTGGGAAGAGGCGAGTTGGAAGGGGCCACGAGGGTCATCTAGTCCAACCCCCTGCAATGCAGGAATCTTTTTTTATCAATGTGGAACTCGAACCCATGACCCTGAAATACAGATAAAAGAAGGTACTTCTTCACACAGCGCATAGTGTAACTATGGAACTCGCTTCCATAGGAGGCAGTGATCTTTAAAAGAGGATTAGGGAAATTCATGGAGGCTAAGGCGGCCTGTGCGCATTCAACAACTAGTGTGCATGTGAGTGACTATGATGAGATCCAAGTATGGATATGATCTTATATGGTAGGAATCAAATATGTACATTGTGTTTCAAAGTTGCGAAATGGGCAACATATGCAATAAATTGGGGGTGGCTAACCCTTTGTGGCCCAAGTGTCAAAATCAGTGATTGACATGGCCAAAATGGATGTGGGCATACGCAGGGTTATTGCCCCTTCCCCATTCATCAGGTAATCAATCTAATGACTAGGAAGGGGACAATTTGCATCCCTATCAGGCATGCTCACCAGTCTATTTTTTTTAAAAAATATATAAAAAATATTTTCTTCTTGCCACAGTGGCCAAAATTGGTGGGGTTGTGAGGCCAAAATTTTTTTCTAGCAGATAGGAGCTTGCAGTAAATAAAAAAATATTCCAAAGTTGGACAAGTAGAGGGGAGGACACCGAAAATGCTCCTCACTTAATGCAGTGTTTGGTCTAGGGCTAGCTTTGCCTCTTCCCCTCAATCAGACTAGCTTTCCTGTGAAATCTCCTCTTTCAGTGAATAAGAGCAGAAGGAAAGGCTGCTGGACCATGCTAGCAGCCCGTCTTGTCCAGCATCCTGTTCTCACAGTGGCCAACCAAATGCCTGTGGGAAACCTGCAAGGAGGACCCAGGCACAAGGGCACACTCCCCTCCTGCAGTTTCCAGCAACTGTCATTCAGAAGCATTATTGCCTCCAGTCATGGAGGCAAAGCATAGCCATGTTGGCTAGTAGACATTAATAGCCTTATCCTCAATGGATTTGTCTAAACCTCTTTTAAAGATGGCAATCACTGCCTTTTGTGGAAATGAGTTCCATAGTTTAACTATGCGCTGTTTGAAGATATACTTTATTTTATCTGTATTTTCTGACTTTCAGCTTCACTGGATGTCCTGTGGCAATGTCAGGAAAACCCAGGTTCCCAGTGACAGACCATGTTAGGACCCTGCAAATTCAGGGAAACCTTTTTTCAACTTTCCTGCTCACAGAAGTGAAGTAGCTTCTGCTCTTTGCATCGTTTCCCTCTGTCTTGGCATCTCCTTGCAGTTACTAGAATGGTAAATTTATCTAGACCCTTATCGAGATGAATGGCAATGTGTACTTCAAACATGTGCTGTTCAAGGTGAAACCAAGATCAACATTTACCTTGAAGGGAGATCTTGACGTTCAGCGAACATGAAATACATTCTGGCTGCCTTCATGTGAAATACTGTGTTCTCTCATTGATGGACCCATAAATTTTGTTAGCACATTACAAATGTACTTTCTAAAAGAAGTCGGAGGCACTTCAGTCTAGTGAGTAAGAAAGCCGTTCTGAGATCCTTAGTGGCCTCTGAAAAATCAGTGTCATTTGTATTTTTAACAGAGAAAATCTTGCCACAAGTTAAGACATAATTACAGTTTTTCTATCAGTAAAGTAAAGGTAAAGGGACGTCTGACCTTTAGATCCAGTCGCGGATGACTCTGGGGTTGCGGCGCTCATCTCGCATTATTGGCCAAGGGCGTACAGCTTCTGGGTCATGTGGCCAGCATGACAAAGCCGCTTCTGGCGAACCAGAGCAGCGCATGGAAATGCCATTTACCTTTCTGCCAGAGCGGTACCTATTTATCTACTTGCACTTTGACGTGCTTTCGAACTGCTAGGTTGGCAGGAGCAGGGACCGAGCAACGGGAGCTCACCCCATCGTGGGGATTCGAACCGCCGACCTTCTGATCGGCAAGTCCTAGGCTCTGTGGTTTAACCCACAGCACCACCCGCGTCCCTTTCTATCAGTAGTTGGTTCCTTATACATGTAAGTGGATCACATGAAATTAATGAATCCCCCATTTTTGAATAATAATAAGTTTCAACAAAGCGATCTCTTCTATTGCTGCCAATGAAGATCCAATCTATAATCTGTATGTTTCCTTGAGTCTCAGTTTCTCCATCTTTAAAAAAAAAACCACATTATTTTGTGAACTCTGACCCTAAGTAACAGGCATCACCCCTCCTCTCCCCAATTTTATTAGTAATTGGGCTTGGCAAACCAATGTCCCTTGAAATGGGAAAACAGCTCAGTTTACAGTGGGCCCCATTACAAACCAAACTGAACCCCATCATATCCCTGATGTCATCATTGGGAAAGCAGCAGAGCTGAAGTCCTTCCTCCCAAATCCTCTGTGAGCCTCTTCATGCCTACTCCCCTTACCAGGAACTAATTACGGTACTTGTCCAGCAACTATAGATGCTCCTATAACAGCAAGAAAGGGAGGAAGGGAGTCCCTTTCTCCCCAGCACCTGAAATGCTTCTTTATCAGTGGTTCAAGTACTTGGGACTCTGGGAAATGTAACTTTCCAATGGCACCTGATTGTTTATGAACACCATGATTTATTTGAGGTTCACATTGTATTTAAGGTGATCATTATCAGTTGCCAAGATTCTATTCCAAGCCAAAAAATTATGTTATTTACTGATATTGCTGTTGAACTGCTATAAAGTGTCCCTGAGCTGAGAAATTCTGGGGACAATAAGATAAATTACCTGTATTCTCAGCAATAGAAGAAGCAATATTTTTTTTTACTCTTGATTCCAGTTTGAGTGTATATTGGGTTTGAGACAAAGCTTGCTGGAGTCCTTAGAAATGTTCCCATCGTCTTCATTAATTCACCTAGTGAGCCGGAAGTTGTAATGAGGCGGACACACCCTGAGCTTAAACTTGGATGAGCTTTTTAATACAAAGCTGAAGAGATTATGAGAATGACCTACTTGCTTGAAGAGGATGAGTTCTTAGAATGTAGCATTGCCTCTGCTCATGAAGAAAAAAATGTGTTCAGCATAATGGGACATTTGTCCAGCTAGTACACAAATAGGGACACATTACAACTGCTCAAGGGAGCCATGTTGTCTCCTTATGGGATGTATCATTTTCTTCCTTTTCTGTATTGATCTATCGCTCATTCTATATGTGGGTGACCCCAGCACCACACAGAGCACTGAGCAAGAAACCCTACACAGTGAGGACCACCACAAATTCTTCAGCAATATTTAATGTTTTCATTGCAACTTTGGCTGCATATATCTTTAAGAACTTTTTTTAAGGCAATTCTGTTGTGCCAGTTTTGTCTTGTTGTTTAAAACAACACATCTTTAATCAGCTTCTTTAAAATGCAGGTTTCATAGGGCACTGAGTGATCAAAGAACCTGCATGTGCATGTAATTTCCGGTTGTTTTTCAATAGAACAAGGTGTAGGGCAATGGTTAGAGAGTTGGATTAGGACCTGTGAGACTGGGCTATCTTCAGCTACTTAGAAGAAAGGTGGGATAGAAATGTAATAGCAAAATAAATAAAAATCAACTTTGAGAGAAGGCAATTTGGAAAATATTAGTGATGCAAGGGGAGGCGTGCCTTTCCCAGGCCTTCTGTTTCCCCACCCCACACCCTGGGGTCCAAATTGACAGTCACCATTGCAAGTATACACAGGGTGCCCAGTCCAGTTGCACATTGCACCAAAAGAGGGTCTGCATTGCCAAAAACAAAGGAGGGCACCAACTGGCACAAATGTTGGCAATTTATATGCAAATGGTAGTGGTGGGGACTGTTCTTATGATTATTTTATTACCATGCTGTGTGTTTTGCTATCTGTATTATGTTTTTATTATTATGCTGCATAAATTATGTTCTTAATGTTGTACACCGCCCTGGGATCTTTGCATAAAGGGCAGCATATAAATTGAATAAATAAATGAATTATATGTATATAGCCTCAGAATTAGGAGGAATGACTGGTGGGGAAGACAGCAGGTGACTTGTGTACTTGCTCAGTATGCTGACCAGATGGGCATCTGCAAGCCTCCTGCTCATTCCTTTGATGGTTTCTTATATTTAACCCAGACTTGGAGTGGGTAGCCCTCAAATGGACAACACCAACTGACTTTGCACTGGTCCATTTAGCTCAGTCTTCTCCACACCTAGAGATGCCAGAGATTGGACCTGGGACCTTCTGCATGTAAAGCAGATGGTCCACCACTGAGCTATGGCCTTCTCTCATGCACCTAGGATCTATTTTGTTTGGAAAGTGGAATTCTTACCACTCAAACACTTTGACCACCTTCAGCACTGAAACTCAGAGGCCTAGTGTTGCATCCCACCACCCTTAGAGGGTACGATTGGTTGAGATGTGAGACAGTGCATTTTTTTTATCGCAGTCCCCAGGCTGTAAAACTCACTCCCTAGACAGATTTCGTTGGCTCCCCCACCCGCTTTTCAGGATTTAGGCAAGCTATTAAGACCTTTTTTTATGTTGCCTGGCTAGTAGCTTGTGAGAAATCCTTGTTTCCCCTGTCTGATTATGTTCTGATAGTTTATTCCTCTCTCTGTTTTACTGTATTTTAAATGGTTCTCTTTGTATCCTTTGGAGGGAGGTTTACGTGAGCTGCTCTGGAGGCCCTTTTTAGGCCTGAAAATGGACATATAAATGATTTGATAAATAAAATTAAGTAAATCTGTGAGGGCTGGTGGAACACCAGTGGGGATTCTTAGTGCTGTAGTGGAAGATTCTTATTTGCAGATTGAAAACAAAGGTAGCTCTGGGATTGTCACTACACAAATTTGCCATGTTAGAAAAGCCCTGGAGAGAAACGGTGTAATATATTTGCAGGTCGACTGTTGAACTAGCAACCAAAGAAACCCAGTTATTAAAGACTTGATGGATTTCGGTTCTTACGCACCACCCCCTTGGCGGCTGCAAGCTTCCCTGTTTTACCTACCTATTAAACCACCACTTGCTAATAGCTGTGTGCCACCAGGACGGTTGGAAGCTACCAGGATTACAGAGTCACTCGCAATGGAGCATCATTATCACTTGCCTCCAAACTGGTTCACACAGACATGCTCATTTTCAGAAAAACTGTTTCCATACTGCACCACATCAAACGGCAGCAGTGGGTCACATATTCAGGTACTCTTCCATGAAAGGGACAAAAAAAGCAGCCTTGCACAAAGAAATCTAGAACATCAAAAGGAAAGAAAGAGAGGCTATATTACAGTGGTTCACCCTGAGATATATCCATCATATTCAAAAAAATATTTAATCACAGTTATGTGATCTGTTACCTACTGCCTGAAGTGGTATACCATCTAGCGACAGATTAACTAAGTGATCTCCTCAAACTACGACCGTCCTTCATGTGTCTCTTTTGTCCGTGTAAATTTGTGTGCAGTGCTGTTGTTCCCCTAATTACATGTGTTTTCAGAGAAAAGAGAGAGGAGTGACATAATGATAGCAGTCCTGTGTCTGGAAAATGAACCTATCACTCCTTTAGCAAGAGTGCTCTGTAGCTGAGTCTCTGTAACATAACAGACACTTGGCTCTTGGTTTTGATAACGACTCCATCTATTTTTTTATTTTTTTTACACAAAATGAATCCAGACTTTGAACTCAGCTTCCACTGATCATTTTCTGGAATATACTTTCTTCTGCAAGATCCCTAACCTTATTTCGGAGAATGGTAGGGAGAAATAAAGGGCATATGTGCAAAAGGTAGAATCTATTTTAAAAATAGTAAAATGCTGCCCATGAAATAATGCCCCCCCCCAAATACCTTGACATAGATCACAGAACAGGATGTATGTACTGGAACAGAATTCTTTAGCAGGGAGTGTCTGGCTTTGCACAGATCTGGGCTGCTTCATTCACCTTGGGGCCTTGTCACAAAACATTTTTTCCTTTGCTGCATTTGGGATCTTTTGGGGCATAGTAGCATAGTTGGAGCAACTGTAACGAAAGACTATTGCTTCCCAAAAAAAGTCAACCAAGCAAACGAACTTCTCATGAGAACATTAGAAGAGGCTGCTGGATCAGGCCAATGGCCCAATTAGTTCAGCATCCTGTTCTCACAGTGGCCAAACAGATGCCTATGGGAAGGACTTGAGCACAACTACTCTCCCCAGATTAGAAGTGTCATCAGACTATTGAGAGCTTGATAAATGCAGCACCATGACTGAACCTCGGAAGACAGGTGTTGTATAATTAGAATGACAACTCCCAGTCAAAAGTCTGGACACCATGTTCTGAGGCTTTCTCTGTCTAGAAGGGGCCGCAGCTCAGTCTAAGCTAATAAGCCATCATTACCACTTGAGCATGGAAAGTAAGGACAAGATCCAAGAGCATCCTCACGCTACAGGGGTTGTCCTTCAGGGGAAGTGAAACCTCATTCAGGAGTGGTGAGATGCCCATTAACAGCAATTCCATCTTAACTGAATTGTTCACCCTCACTTATCCCGTTACTGATTCCAGCATGGGTTAGCCCTGCCCCTGTCTTGCTAGGTTCTGATGTGAAGGAGAGCTAGACTTGGGTGTGTTTGGCACAGTGATGGGCGCCATTCTTCAAAGTCGGTAGGCTTTGTCCCTCATGTAGCAAAGCATTACCTCACAAATCCAGATGGTCAGCTAGATGCTATCCATCAAGAAGAGCAAAGGTCAAGCAAACCATGCGGTAACTGACATTCCACCAAGCCTCCTCCACCTCCCTGGGCTACATTAACTGAAAGTCTTCCAAGCAAACAGAATTAGACAGCTCTCTAGTAACATCCTGTATTTATACCGTTCCAGAAGTGGTGTCCAGGTTGCACCAGATGGAAGTGATTTCATTTGTTTGTGGTGTTTAGCAAACAAAAAAACAGTGGACTGTCAAGGATTTTCTCCAATAGCCTGGAGAATACTCCAAACAGTTCCACTGAATGAAACTGTGCTTATTTGACAGTAGCAGAGAAGTACTGTTCTTTACCACAAGCACCAGCCCAGATTCAGCCCTAGAATGGGCTCTTGCCTGTGTTCGGTTGGATTCACCTCGAGTTTCTCTCCACTTGTCTTCCAGCTACAAACCCTGCCATTTCACATCTCCAAGCTCCAAGCTGCTATGGAACATAGAAATGGCTAGTCCTGTCGAGTTTTGCTGGTATTTAATACTGGAAACCTAGTTAGATGCCAGGATCATCATGGAGAGACCAGAGCCAAGTACAAAATTCTGAATGGGATATGGCCAAGCTGGAGAAAGACATGGCATCTTTGTGATCAGTGTTACCTTACCTGTAGTTTAGAACCATTTCATTTCATTTCAGTAAGGTGAAATCAAAGTGTCTCTAGACTCTCTTAACTGTTTGGATATCAATGGCTTTATTATATGAGGAAAGTCTTCTTAAGCATGACATAAAAGAGAGTGTTCCTGCATCTCAAGGGGTGTGTGTCTTTTCTAAAATGGCAGGCTAATAATAAATATGCAGCATATTTAGACTTGCAAATGCTAGGAGAGGAAGCCAGTAAACAGAGGAAGCTGCAATCAGCTCGCTGGCTGAAAGTCAAGAACATTAAAGCATAGCATTAGCCCTGGCTTGAATTAAAGTAACAATGAATTTGCATTAATGACAAAAGACACACAAAAAAGTAAAGCAAGCAAAAGGCAAGGTTTTGCAACTTTTGGGACATTTGTGGCATTTAAATGGGAAAGTATCATCTAATTGCAGTAATCCTGAAGTCTTCACAGTTTGTTTAAATTGAGCTCAGGATGTCTTCTGAGCTGCTGCTGAGCCCTCTTTAGAATGTGTGCACACGTACGCAAAGGATGTGTGTACAGCTACAGATGGACAGAACTGTTATTTTCGGTTTATGTCTGTTTCTAATTTTTCCATCTTGAGTTCAGCTGTCCCCATTTCCACATCAGTTTGTATTAAGAGGCGGGGGGAAGCCTCATGAAAATTTGCATGCATTTTCATGAAAGCTATATCTAATATATACAATCTTGCATGCATTCTTGCCCAATGTATACATTTTGCCTAGTATATGCATTTTTGCAAGCAAGCGGGTGGAGCTCGCCCACATTCCCGCTTGTCTTGTGCTTTCTAGGCATGGATCTGAGCAGTTTTGCCTTTGCCCTGCCACTTTCCCACAGAAAACCTGCTCTTTAGCGCTAAATCCCGGTTGCCGTAGACTTAAGTGCTGGAATAGCTCAGTTGGTAGAGCATGAGACTCATAATCTCAGGGTCGTGGGTTCAAGCCCCGTGTTGGGCAAAAGATTCCCACATTGGAGGGGGCTGAGGTAGAAGAGCCTCATGGTTCCTTCCAACTCTTTGATTCTATGAAATTGGAACAAACACCAATTTGCAGAAACCTCAATTGCCGTTTGTTCTGATTCAGCGCTAAACCACAGGTTTCCCCCAAGGGAAAGCAGTGGGACAAGTGAAGGTTTAGATGTTGCCCTGAGAGAGATAATTCCCAGCAACCTTCACCAGAAACTGTGCACAGCCTAGTTAGTTAAGGGTGCTGGGATCTGTAGCTCTGTGAGGGTAGGCTACAGTTCCCAGGATTCTCTGGAGGAAGCCACAGACTATAAGCACATTGTGTGTACACAGCCCGCATGGGACATCCTTGCTAAGGGGCTCCAGGACGGCAAGGGGGTTTCACTGAGCACTTGCTTGCATTTTGCCTTTCCATCTTCAGCCCCATCTCTGTTGGGCCCCAGCGAGAGAGAGATCCGTTTATGAAAGCAGACAGCTCCTCAAGTCCTCCGGGTACAGCAGCTGCTTGTTGCTCACAGAGAATGAAAACATATTAAAGTTAAAAACTGCTGCTCTAGTCATTTTTCAATTCCCCTCTCAGAGAACTGGCTTCCCTGGAAAATAGGTCACTTACATAAAAAGCACCTTATTACAGCACCGCAGCACCGAGGTTAGAGCAACGGCTCGGGAGACGCTTTCATTCCGAACCCCTGTTTTCAGACACTTCAACATTTCTGAAAAATTGACCCTTTGGGCTGCAATTCTTCATGCTCATTTTCAACACAACAAGCAAATGCCACAGCCAGCTGGCATCTCTTGTTTCTGATCAGGCTGACTGTGGGATGAAGAATTCTAGACTTTAACCCTTAGCTGTTTTTCTTGGGGAAATCTACCTAATTCAGTAGAAAGACAAAAGGAGAGCTGCATCATTCCTCAACCAGGTGCCCTCCAAATGTTTTGGACTACAACTCCATGAGCCTCAGCTTGGATTGAGATGTGTTCCCAGATCAGGCGAACAAGAACTGGGGGCAGGAGGCAGAATCATAGACAGGATAGTGTTCAGATACCAGACAAGGCAAGGCAAATTTGTGTTGCCACTCAGTATAACACGTTGTTCAGACTGAAAAATCAGGTATATAGAGCCACCTAGGGCTCCACTGTTTACTCAAATGATGAGCAGAGATGAGATACCTTCCATGACCACAGCAGGAAAGATAGTACCACATAGCCTAACTACCGTATTTTTCGCACCATAGGACGCACTTTTTCCCTCCTAAAAAGCAAGGGAAAATTTGTGTGCGTCCTATGGAGCGAATGCAGGCTTTCGCTGAAGCCTGGAGACCGAGAGGGGTCGGTGCGCACCGACCCCTCTCGCTCTCCAGGCTTCAGGAAGCTATTCGCTAGCTGTGGGAGACCCAGCTCTCCCACGGCTAGCGGAGCGCTGCATTAATCCCGAAGCTTGGGGCGCGCGGAGTTCAGCTCGCCCCAAGCTTCTGGGTGCCGGCAAGGTCTCCGCTAGCTGTCTAGCGGAGACCTTGCCGGCACCCAGAAGCTCGGGGCGCGCTGAGCTCCGCACGCCCCAAGCTTCGGGATTAGCACAGCGCTCTGCTAGCCATGGGAGAGCCGCGCGGCTCTCCCACAGCTAGCGGAGACCTTGCCAGCACCCAGAAGCTTGGGGCGCGCTGAGCTCCGCACGCCACAAGCTTCGGGATTAGCGCAGCGCTCCGCTAGCCGTGTCTAGGCTGCGGATAGTAGCCTGCTTCCCGGAGCGTCGGGCGCCCTGAAAGCGCCTGGCGCTTCGGGAACACATCCGCAGCGTGGGAAGCCTTGCAGGAGTTCCCCACAGGGCTCCCCACGCTGCGGATAGCAGCCTGCCGCCCGGCGGGTGGGGCGCCCTAAAGCAAAGCGCCCCTCGCACCAGGCATACATCCGCAGCATGGGGAGCCCTGCAGGAGTTCCCCGCAAGGCTCCCCAAGCTGCGGATAGCAGCCTGTCACCCTGCGGGCGGGGCGCCCTGAATCAGAGCGCCCCTCGTGCCGGGCAGACATCCGCAGCTTGCGGAGCCCTGCAGGAGTTCCCCGCAGGGCTCCCCACGCTGCGGATAGCAGCCTGCTGCCTGGCGGGTGGGGCCCGCTGAAGCAGAGCACCCCGTGCGCCAGGCAGACATCAGCCAGCCCCACAAGCTCGGGGGACAGCAGGGAGGCGCAGCGCCACCATCCCGCTGTTCCTCGACCTGGTTCGGTTTCCCTGACCTGCTTTTGGGGGGGAAATAAAGGGAAAATTTTTTTCCTTTATTTCCCCCCAAAAAAACTAGGTGCGTCCTATGGGACGGAGCGTCCTATGGTGCGAAAAATACGGTACTTCCTAGGCTTTTTGAGAAGATAAAATGGGAGAGAAAGAACAATGCATGCTATTTTGGGCTCTCCCCTCTTTATATAAATAAAAATAAACCAGATACAGTGGTACCTCTGGTTGCAGATGGGTTCCATTCTGGAGCACCGGTCGGATCCTGAGGTTTCTGAAACCCAAGGGACCGCTTTTGTGCATGCACGCACAGTGGTAGAGTGCTTTTGCGCATGTGCGCATGTGCGCACTGTGAAACCCCCCAAAAATACTTTCAAATTTGCCACGTTCGCATCCTGAAGGATACGCAACCGGACATGTGCTTATCCAGAGGTACCACAGTATGTGCCTTTAACCTGTGAACAGCCTTGTTCATTGAGGAATTCAAGCACCTATGCCTTCTGCCTGAGTCCCCAGGACACTGTGATGGGTTATAGTCAGACACATCCCTGTAGCAGAAAATGTTGCCGCTCCTTTCTCATGTGAAGACAGAACAACCCCCCTACACTCAAGCCGGGGTAACAATCAGTGTTTGATGCAGAAGAGATGACACAGACTCTCCTCACCGTCGGGTGGAGTGCAAACCATATAGATACAGGGTTGGCCCAAGACATTTTGGCATCTGTCACAAAGTGCAGGGTGGCACATCGCCCCACAGAAATTGACTGGCCTGGCATCAGTGGTCTCAGTTGGGGCCTGAGGGCAGCAGGTGAGCTGAGGGGGCACAGGACAGACTGTGTGGCACCCACAGTGTGATTCCTAGCCAAGAAGAACAACTGAGGGGGTTAGGAAGAACAGCAAAGGGTTCATTTGCTGGCCGCTTCACACTGTCTAATGGTAGGGCTGGCCTGCCCAGGTAGCTGCAGCCTGCCCGAAACTCTAATTTATAGCTTTAGATGCTGGTTAATTCGGCCCTAAGCAAGTGCCAGATGTTCACTGCCCTGTTGGCTGCAGCCAGAGTGCCCAAACCAAAATCTCTGCCAGTCACCATTTGACTGGGGATGAGGGAGTGACCCCCTTTTACTGTCAGGGAGGGAGCAAAGAGCTCTAGCAGCAAGGAGCTGGTTTGAAAAATGAATTAACCACGTCTTCAGCGTGCAAGTGTAATTTACATAGCAGGAGCTGGGAGATAGATGGCTCTTTAAACCAGATCTGTCACTCGCAGCTCTTCCCCTCATCTCTCTTCGGCGCTTTGATGTTCCTCTTTGAAGAACTCTACACTTGCTGCTCGTCTCTCCCTTGGCGCTGCTCTGCTTCCCCCCCACAACCCACTCCCTTTCCCCCTCCATGCTGCTACACACTGTTGCATGTGCATCTCACCAGGAAGTAAAACCACCAGCCTGCACCCTGTGAGGTAATGAGGCAGGGGCTTTGGAGGGGGCCCTGTTCAGCAAATGCAATGACATAGGGTTCAATGACAGAATTGGCATCAGTTCAAAGAGGGTCCCGTTAAATAATTATGAATCACACAGAGCACAGCTATTTCTCCTTCCACAGTTCCTTCTCTCCCCCACCCACCGCCCCCACTCCATGCCACAGTAGTATTGGAAAGAAATATTAACAGCCTTGCTTTGTAAATAGGAGCCGCAGTGGGACGACGGTGCTCTCTTCCACTTCCTTTGGGCTCGGGGAGAATGAGGCAGCAGAAGGGGCACAAGTGATGGGGTTGGGATCCCAGATTTCCATGATTCTGAATGTCAACATCTCCCTTTTCCAGGTAGAAAGACAGAGCAGCAGGGAAGGTGGCATGTTACAGCCTCCCTGGTGTGCGAGGATACATGAAGAATTTGAGTTCTGTGAATTCCAACGTAACCTGACCTGATTTGCACCTCCAGGCTGATGTGTGAATCGGAACATCATGGTAGGTCGGATTTCACAACATCTCCGAATTTTGCAATAACAATTCTTGTCACTGAAAAAAAATGCCAAAATGTTATTCTAGAATAATATATGTTTTAAAATTCACACATTCAGCTAAAATAGATATGTTTTTTGATGAGACACATATTTAAATTTAGGGATGTACAGTGAATTTGGATGAATCCTAAAGTGTGTGTCTTGGGCAGGTTTGGGACTTGTGTAAGCCAAAGGGGGATCTGAAGCAGCCTGAACTGAAGCAGGGGACCTCCAGAGCATTCCCAAAGGGCACCTTGGCAATTCTGGCATTGAAAAAACAATGCTGTGTGCCTTTAAAAAAACATCCCTTCAAGTTTACCATGTAAGGAAAACACCAGGGTGGGGAGAGTGGGGAGGGTCTCTCTTGTGGCTGACAGATCTAGCTTCCAATCCAAGGGATTGGTTTTACCAGGACTCTCCAATCACAATGTTTCAAAGAAGGGGTATTAATGTATTATCTTGTTCTTGTCTGTTCTGTGATGTTTGTTAGTTCTGCTATTGGTACTTGCTTAGAAAATGTTGGATGTTCAAGTCCACCCACCTCTGTGTTGCATGCTTGCACACCCAGTCCTGTCAAATCAGCTTTCCACTTAGTTTCTGTGACTTTTGGTGCCAACTGAGTAGGACACAAGCTTTAATCTTGCCCTCCCCCTGCCGCTTCATTCAACTTAACTCCCTATCCCCTGCACCTATCCTTCTGAAATTTTACAGGTAGCTTTCCTAGGGGCACGTCTACAATGCATGGCATTTTATACTTACTGCCCACAAAACCATAGGGAAAGAAGCAAATCACATTTAGTTCTCTCCTCAATCAAATGTCCTGACACCAAGCACAAAACCTCTGGACTGTTTGCCTGTGATAGGGCAGGTTGCTTACCTAAGGGCACCTCTGTGATGCATGATATCTCACATAAATGACCTACAAAACAATAGGGAAGATGAAGTATATCCTTTTTTTTGCCACCCCAATAACATAATCTGCAATAACCTTGCAGAAAGTCCATTGGAGTTGTCTAAAATTTGGCAGGATTCATGAACTCTTTCATCTGCCCAAAAATGAAGAAAAGTATAGATGGCTCATTAAAATCACCACCACCACCACCACCACCATCAAACTTTAAAAGGTGCCTAGCACACATACAAAAATCCACCTTAGGACTTACTTAAATGTAATTTGGCAGAATTCTCTGACTCAGGAGAAGCGGCTAGGTCTGCAAATTTCATCCACTTCTTTAAAACATTACATTCATTTTTTAAGTTACCCATAATACTATGTGTGAGGTAGGAAACTTCATTTTTCCAAATCAGGATCTAGACTGAAATCAGACGCCAAATGTTTAGGATAGGATTGGGCTGTTTTCTGATGTACTAAATCAGGATTCAAAATGAATCTTGTCTTGCGCTGGCGTTGAGAGCAGAGAAAGAGGAGACATGGTTATCCTTTATGTGATAGCATTTCAGGTATTTAAAGAGGACAAAGATTTGTTCTCTGCTGCCCCAGAGGGCAAGACTAGACCTAAGAGGCTTAAATTATAGGGTTGATTTCAGTGGAAGATTAGAAGCAACATTTCAGTGGCAAGGACAATTCAGCAATGCAGCCAATTAGCTAGGGCAGTGGTGGATGTTCTCTCACTGAAGGTCCACAAGCAGATGTTTGGCAGCTATCTAGCTCTGGATTTCCTGCATTGGTTAAGGCATTAGTTAGTTAAGGGAATTACTAAATGGCTTCCGACAACAGGCTGTCCCAAAGTGATCAACAACAATAAAATACAATAATACAGTAGAACATACAGAAACATAATAAAAATGTAATAAAAACCACACTCCATCTCTTTGCTGGTCTAACTAATTAGGACTTGCAGTAAAGGTGTATGTATGTACATCTATGTGTGTATATCTCATTGTCACCATCGGTAGGAGCATTAGCAGGAACAGTAAAATGCACCATGCCTCATAAATTAGGAAGACCTTTGCATGAAATGTACAGATGTTAGCAGAATAGTACACTATGCCTCTCTGTAATTCACCCAGTAGCACTTCTGTGTGTTGCTATCTGATGTGCTGCACTGCACATTGTTATGCGTCCAGGGCACCTGTCTTTGGTGCACATAAGGTGGCCATTCATGTTGTATTGTGAATTGTTGTAAGGATTTATTCATTTTACTTTTACTTTTTTTACTGTGATTTCTTCTTCATCCTGTTGTGAGGTCTATATGGAACGGAGGTGAATGAATGATCTGGTTTTTGAGGCCTGCCGAAACTGTGGTAGATGGAAAACAAATGACTTCCACAGAACTTAATTCCATGTGAGCCCTGCAGGAAGGATAAGGCCAGGAGAGGGTTTGGGGCATTGAGGAGCCGAAGGGGTGGTAACTACCTCATAGTAGAAGAAAAAATATTCTGTTAAATGAAATGACCATAACACTGGCCAAGCTCTCTAGGAGAAAAGAGAGCAAACAAACATTTAACAAAAGGTGGTGGTCAGAATTCTGGAGTATTCCAGTCATAGGTGTAGCCCAGATGCTCTTTGTCCTCCAGTTTGAATTCTGTGCTACTTTTTTCTAGCTACACTGTATTTTCCCCAGTCTTGTATTTGTGAAACAGCTCAAGAGCACAGCTTTACTCACTCACAAAGTCATACACTGATATGTTTGCACAACAGGCGTATGGCTATTTCCCTTCCAAGTCAGACACTCATGCTCTTGCACAGCTTCATACAGGCATTTAATATCCGTGTGAGTCTAAGATAGAGGGAGTGGAGTGGAGATAGAGGGAGTGGGGAGTGAAGTGCATTTGTTAACAACCAGATATTCCAAACTTCATTGACTGGGCCAGCAAACCAATTCCAGGAGTTAAATTTGTTTGTTTGTTTGTTTCTTAAATTTGTATACCGCCCCTTCATTTGAAGATATCAGGGCAGTTCACAGCATAAAAATACAAAATACATAATAAGAACAAGAACAAAACAAATTCATAACCCCTGCTCCCACAAACACATAGAAACATGGGAAGTTAATCAGCCCAAGGTTTGGCTGAAGAGGAACATTTTCACCTCAAAGATGTCTAATGAAGGCGTCAGGCAAGCTTTCCTGGGGCGAGCATTCCACAATGGGGAGCCACTGCAGAAAAGCCTGCTCTTATGTTGCCACCCTCTGGACCTCTCTGGACAAAGAAGGGCCTCAGATTAAGAATGCAGGGTCTGGGTCAGTTTATAAGGAGAGAGGCAGTCCTTGAGCTGTTTTAGGCTTTTAGGTCAAAACTAGCACTTTGAATTGGGCTCAGAAACTAATTGGCAGCCAGTGCAGTTGGACCAGGATTGGTGCAATATGCTCAAACCATCTTGCCCTGGTGAGCAACCTGGCCACCGAATTCTGCACCTGTTGAAGTTTCCAAATTGTTTTTTGAAGCCGCCCCGTGTATAGCACATTGTAGTAATTAGATAGAGGCATCAAGGGCATATAGATTTCTGGCTGGTAGCAGGAGGGAGGAGCAAAAGAAAGTAGGACTGGCAAGCTAATCTGCAGGCTTCAGCACTCTCTCACAAGGCGCAGGCTTCAGGCAATGCCATCATACCTGCCATTTTGTTATATCCACTCATGCATTCTGCACCACTTAAATAAAGGGTTCTGCAGTACAGGCACATCTGAGCATTAAGTGCTTGGTCCTGGTGCTATTAGGGGCCTGATGCACAGGAAACATCTCATTTAAACAGAGGCTTCCTCTTTTTCCAGACTAATATGGAACCATGTTTCTATTTGTTCTCTGAAAATGTTTGAAGTGTCACTTTCTTTTTCATCCCTAATTGGGATAAAACTTTGAATCTATGCCAAAGTGAAAGGTGTAATTTGACTGCCTGGGTGCGACTCTGCAACACACAACTTGGGAAATGCTGTTCTGTCTGATGAGCCGTAATGCAGTTGCCCATCTTTCATCTGCAGCCTCTTTGAGTAATTACTCCAGTGCCTTTACTGTGGCAGACACTATTTGACTAGCAATAAGAGCAACTTGCCGTCCTGTTATTACTGCTTCAGTAGTAATTGCTTGGATGGTAAATCTGTCTTCTTCATGAGCCCGTCTCACAAAATATGTCAATCTCATCTCCCATGTTCCTACAATCTCGGAATAGGTGCTGACCAGTATAGCAGCCTCATTTTACTATTGCTGCATTCATTTTATGACAGGAAAATATACATATAACTGTTGCATTATTTTTTCATGGGCAAAAATGGAAGTGTTTAAAAATTGGCGCAAAATGTTTTTCAAAGATAGTTAAAAGTCTTCAGCCAGTATTTGGACTGCTAAACGTCTAAGGGAGACAATGCTCTCCTCCTTATGTGCCTCATAGCTACCTAGTTAGCAATCCTTGGGAGCAGAACTCTTTTGTTGCCTGTCTCATTCTTCTAGAGTTGTCCTAGTCTGCTAAGCATTTTTATCACTCTCTTGCTCTAGGAAGTCTCTCTCACCACCTTCTCATCTCTCCTTCTACCTTCCTCTCATATCTTTCTCCTCCTTATTCCTCTGCTTGTGTGTGTGTGTGTGTGTGTGTGTGTGCATGTATGCCCACCCAAACTTCTGAACACATATGTGATACATGGAGTTACAGGAAGCAGACTTATACTATTTCTGACTTTTGGTCTCCCCAGCTCAGTATTGTCCATTCCGATTAGTGTAGTCTGTGTGCCTAATTAGGCCCACTAGGCCACTTTGGCTAAGCCACGCCTACCTGCCCTACATCATATATGACATAGTGAAAACTTGGTTCAGCCAAAGGGGTACCAACTTTGCAAACTGTGCAGGTGGAACCACGCAGGTCCAAATATCATCTGACATTATTGTGGTGTCAGGCGATTGACGGGGGGCCGCTCCACCCACCTACCAAATTTGGCCTGCAGGGGTGGTGGACATAACAATTTGGACCCCCAAGCCAGACCCAGTTTTAGCACTATGTAGATGAACTGCAGTAAGCCCAAGCAAAGTGTTGTGCTCCTTGATTCCCCTTTCCTCTTCCCACACAGTTTGGAGGAGGGCTTTTGTGGAGATGGAGAACATTTTCAAAGGATGTCTGCTTCGGGTGCGATTTGAACTGTGGACCTGCAGTAGGAGGGCCTGATGGAGTGATGGAGTGTCACAGTCAGCACTGTACCCACAATGGAAGGCAGAGTGCAGGAGAACATGTCCCTTTGCTACACTAGCACTCAGGCTGATGCAGTGAAGAAGCTTGGATTGGGCCTGCTGCCATCAGCTTGGTCCACCGGATCCTCTGTCAGCCCTGCCCTACCACCCCAAACATCCCATTTTGGGGGGTTTCCACTGGCTAGTTTGGCTGGGGCCATCAGGGTGCTTGTCAGTGACTGGTGGTGGAGCTCCCCTGCCAGCAGAGGCTGGTTTGATGATCACCTCTATTCCATCCATCCCCGCTTCAGCATCGTGGATCAGGGTATTGCTCTGTTAGTTTCAGAGTTATGAAGCTGGCACATTTAACCAGAGATCATTATAAGCCAGGATTCCTGGTTTGGACGACAAAACAAGCCAACATTCTTTGCAAGAGAAACTGATCTGTGCAGAGGTGCCTCCTTCCAGCCATATGAGGGGGGGGGAGCAGGGAAGAGGGGCACTTTACTTGGGTTCGCTGCAGTGTGCCCACATAATGCTAAACCAAGGTTTTTATAATGGTGTTATGATGCTTGCGGGTTCATTTGCAATCACTTCCTTAATTTCCTCATATTAAATTGGTCTCTCCCACCCCAGCTATAGCTCACTGAGCTGACGTTTTCAGCAAGCTTTCCAACATGACCCCAAAATCTCTTTCCTGAGAAGTAACAGCCAATTTAGACCTCATCAGTGATTCCATGTATATGTCAGGTTAGGAGGTTTTGTCCCAGCATGCATTTCTTTGTGCTTACTCATCCTGAATCTCATTTGACATTCTGTTGCCCATCACCCCATTTTGATCTTGACAGTCTGCATGGGATTTTATCATCATGAATAAATGCAATATCCCCACAATGGAAGTGGCACCTTGGGCAAAGCCATTTGGGTTATCCTGAAGCCGTGAATTACTACCGCACATGTATCATGCAGTATTATTATGATAATAATAATCCTCTGGAATGACTCCCAAGTTTCAAGATCAGTAGGAAAAACTCATGACCTTCAGTGCCGAGACAATTATGTCAGGAAAGTTTGCTGAGCGCCTGCATTATGACCTTAACCAATAGCTGTTCCTGGGTTTCTCCTCTATTAGTTTGTCTAGATAATATCTATGTTTATGCCTTAATAACACAGACTTCGCCACTTTTGAGGGCAGCCAGTCTGCACTGCAATGTTTCATAGATTTTCAGGTGAAGGAAATGAGCATCAACATAATGAAAAATCAATTGTAATCTTTTGACTGACCAGCAGGCTTCCATGTACTGAAGTAACAAGGCTATGTAACGTATAAGGAGTTTATTTTTCATCAGCTAGCTCCAATAATGTTTGCTTATTGATGATATGTCTTCAGCAATAAACAATGCATTTAAGTCTCCCTGGCTGAGCTCTGGGGAAGTATAGCTGTTTTGCTAATGGAGGAAATGTCTAACTACTTCCTAAATCAATTAGCTTGAAAGGTTCAGATGCAGAGGCATGAGGGTAAAGGCATGCATACACATTTGCTACCAAGTTCGGCTTGCTAGGATGAAGTATTGAAAGAGAGCTGTTACAATTCCATCAGCACACCACCAGTGGCGGAGGAAGCCGCTTGGGTGCCTGGGGCAGCATGTGCAGGGGCGGAGTGAGCCACCCATGGGGCGGGCGCACCGCAGGGCCTCCGGAGCCTGCTGCCTCCTCCCACTCAGCCGCCCTACAGCTGGGAGGGGGAGACAGCAGGCAGACCGTTTGGACCCTGCGCATGCCCAAGCCACCCAGGAAAGATGTGTGGCTCGGATGTACTGCAGCCCCCTCAGTGAGTGCCACCCGGCATTTTGTCACACACACCCCTTCAGTGGTGACACCTGGAGGCCCCCGATCCCCTGCACCCCGCTTCCTCTGCCCCTGCACACCACAGCGTTCCTTCTGTACATTCACCAATATCCCTCTCATATAAATATAGGCACAAACCTAGGCTGCTTATGTGTGCTTCCTTCTACATATTAATATAAATCAGTGGGATGTGCAACAAATTGTTGCAGTGTGCGCTGTGCTGCTCCTCAATATCCCACCCTCCTGGTTTTCCATTCTCACC
This sequence comes from Podarcis filfolensis, assembly GCF_964270895.1. Classification (NCBI taxonomy): domain Eukaryota; kingdom Metazoa; phylum Chordata; class Lepidosauria; order Squamata; family Lacertidae; genus Podarcis; species Podarcis filfolensis. Next base: position 63,980,603 of record NC_139607.1, on the reverse strand, counting down.
TCCACTTTGTCTATCTGTCTGCTGGTCAGCATGCTGTGGTCACTGAGGATGCTCACTCGACTATTTTACCCACCTACCCAATCAGGGTTCTTTTTCTGCTTTGAGATTTTTTTTGTATTTCTACAAACCATGGGATACCAGTTCCAGGCAGACATAGGGATTGCAATGTTTTCTTTAAAAAACAGAAAATAAAACCTGGCACCTGTCCTGCACCAGACCTCTTGAGTGGTTAAAAGCCTTGGTCCTTTTGGAATATGGGTCAGTCTACTTGTAGGTAGGGTAAGAGCCTAAATCTGACATTAAACCACCTCTGAATTTTTTGATGGGAGGGAACAAGGAGAATCCTAATGAAGAAGCTGGGAAAGTGCCTTCTACCAAGTCAGATCAGTGGTCCACCTAGCTCAGTATTATCTACCCAAGGGGCGGCTCACCTGATTTTTTCTGAGGGCTGCACTGATCCTTCGCAAACCCTCCAGAGGCCAGTGGTAGATGTGGCTGCCCCACACTCTCAAATGCATGAGAGGAACGGTTAATGAGCCCTTCCCTGTCCATTGAATGACTGATGTTATGACTGGGGAGCAGATGATTTGCATCCCTTTTGGGGTGCTGGGATTTAAACCTCTCTGTTCAACCCAGTACCGTGTCTCTCTCTCTCTCATATATATGTGCTTGAAGGGTGACATCAAGACCCCCAAACAGAAGGTTAGCCATCCCAGGTCTACATACACTGACAGCATCTCACAGGAGTTATTGCTAACATTACTGATAGATGCTATGGACTGAACTTGTGACCCTTTGCATACAAAGCATGTATGTAAGGCTTTCCCTAATTGCATTACAGAAAACTTTTTTTTTTTAAAAAAAAGATGAAATCTAGATAGAGCTGTGTCTTGTGTCAGTAGAAAGAAACAGAGAGGGTTAAAAAGAAAAGAACAAAGAAAGCATAAAAGAAGAAGGATGAACTTGCCACCCTGGAAGATTTCCTGGGAATATACTCAGTGCTTGAAAAGCAGAATAAAGATAAATTATTCAGTGGAAGTAAAATGTCTGGGAATAGGCAGGACAACTCTCACAGCAATGTCAGAAAGTGGAGCATGTGGCAAACTGGACCCAGGATTTCAGCAAAATAGACCAAAATCCAGGAGAGTGTAACATTTATGAGCAAACAGATGGATGACCTAAGGGGTCAAAAAAGAAGAAGGTAGGAGAAGGTATTGACAGACTGGAAGATGCATCTGCCTCACCTGTGATAAAACATGTCTCTCCCATATCGGTCTCTACAGCCACAGCAGGCGCTGTAACTCTCCAACAGTTTGACTTCACCCCCAAAGGCACACTGTTCCATTGTCTCCCAAAACAGACAGATGCCAATAAAAAGATGACTAAATTCAGTGACTGAACAAGCAAACAAGGAAAAAGTAGAACAAATCCAGACTCCCTCCAAAATGCTCTGAGCAGCATGAAAATTTCTGTGATGGAGCCCTATGTATTTCATATGTTAATTTATGAAATCTCAAGCAAAAAAGAGAATTTCACATTTAAAAAAGGAGAGAGGAATGTCTCTAGTATGCATGCTTATGGAGAAAAGCTGGAGACCATGGGGGATCATTGGTTGCAAATAACTTCATAGTAGCCAGTGGGTTCTTCATTTTCACCATGTCATGTGAGTCTTCCTGAACCGAACCTAAAGAGCCAAGTGTGAAATTCACAAAAGCAATGAAGGATTTGAAAGAATCTGTCAAACTGATAAAATGAAGAGGTATGGGGGGGGGGGAGCCAAAAAGCAACAGAACTGAACGTAACTTTGGGGGGCGGGAATCTGTCTTTGCCTTGAGAGTGTTAAGGGCAGGAACTGAGCTGAGAAAACAACAAAACAAAGACTGAGGCTGGCCCTCTTTTGGTATAATAGAATTGCTAGCATGCTGAACAATATAAATGCAGCTGTATCTATCTTCTCTACAAAGGAGGAAGGAAAAAACTGGTGATCATTAATAATATGCTAAGCATCGGGAAGAAATTTGCAATGTGGCAGGCCTGGCAGGAATAGGACTAGCAGAAATGACAGCAACTAGCATGGCCAGCGGGAGGAAAAAGTAGGGGGGTGCTTGGAGACAGAAAAACAACAACCAAAGTTACTCCCCATGTTATAGATACTATAAACTAGGCTTTCTCTCCAGATTCAGTAGGCTAGAAAGGGCCCCTGTGGCTCTAGCTGAGTAGAAAGAAGAACTTCTGGCAGGCACAACTTGTCCTGTCATAGCGCTGAAATGATGTGGGAACTTGCCTGCGCTGAGATTGTCCCCTCTGCACGGCTATTAAAGGCATGAGGGACCTGTGGTGTAGTGAATCTAGCAACCCAGAAAGAAGGTTAACAGCAGCGATGAATTCTCCTGACCACAAGATCAGCTCTTGAATTCTCTCACCCCTTCTTCATATGCTTCTTGTTGGCCTGGAATGTTTCTTGCTGGATGTTTCTATATAAATAATACGCAAGGCCTTTTTAACATGCAATGGACAAAATTTTATGTACACAAAAGGGAAGAAAAAGCTCTCCAATGAGACTAAAAACTGGAAAGAGAGAAGCAAATAAAGTGACTGAGTTCAGGGGTTGCATAGCTGTAAGTAGTAGTAATATTTTCAAAGTAATGATTCTCCCAAGCCAAGAATATTGGAGAATAGAATAAACAGTTCCTTAAGTCTTCTATTTATCTTGGACTCAGTTGTTATAAAAATCCCCTAATAATTGGAAATGTGGTTGTACAGGAGTTCAAAATCTCAATAATGACAATTGTTATATTTCACCAATAAGTTTGCTGTTAATGCTGATAAATTGCTGCTGTTCCATTCAGAAAATGCTAATAAATCCTTACTTGTTACTTTGTGGAAATATTCTTCCTGACAGCAAAAAATCTCAACAGGATGTCTATTTCACGCCAGTTTCAAATTTATCTTACTAGAAAGCATTCAAACCAGGAGATAAAAATGTTCTAAGCATGCCTCAAAAATGGGCCTTTATTAATCTTCTAAAATTAATACAACATAAACGACATAGAAAGATTTGCTAACAATTTACAAGTATTTTATACATTTCAAATCTAAAAGATTTATCACCAAATTCATAAGCTCTAAACCGCACTGCAAAAAAAAGTTATACCTATGACCTGCAATATAAAAATCATAAACACAGAAATGAAATGACTATTTTTCCTCCAGCCATGGAAAGGGAATGATGGGAAAGTTTAATTCCTAAGGGAAACTCGCTGTTGAATTTCTGCCTGTTAGAAGCACTGGCCCATGATACTGGAATGGAATGTCACAAATTCAATATTTAGCAACATTTCAGAACCCTAGCTTTTGCATTTCGATCATTTTCAACTCTTACAACATTAAGGAATCCTTTTAAAAACCCACATCTCAAGCAGCATACCTGAGTTCAGTGAGCCTTTCCAAAATATTTCTTTAAAGATGCATTCTCTTGGAAATTTCACCATCCAGTTCCACTTATCTCACTGGGGAGGCAAAACTGAGAAAGTGTCAAGACTGTAGCTGTCAAAATTCCATCCTAAGACCAATTAGCTGGGAATACCTGCCACGGGTGGATATAAAAGCCACCAGGGAGCCCAAAGCACAGCAGCACATTTTTGTATTCAGATACGCAGTGTTGTTATACTGCTTTGTGTGATTTCGCTCTGGATGACTTAGGCACTCTGACATCAAGGGGAGGGGAGTATCCTGTACCACAGGAGTGCGAAGCAGCCCAAAGAGAGCACGATCTGCTACTGACCTCTCTTGGAACCGACACAGATACAGTTTGAGAACAGGGTGAGAGTAGATAAAGCAACAAGCAAATCCCTATTCCCAGAGCCAAGAGGTTGACAGAGAAAGAAGCAGAAAAACATGACCATGTTAGAATTTCAAGCTCCATTAGAGAAACACAGGAATGGGCAGGAGGAACTGCTAGGTGCTGACCAGAAAGTGCAATGGAGAATCTGTGCCCCTCCAGGTGTTATTTTATTTTATTTATTTCATAAAATTTATTTACCACTTGATTGTTAAAAAAAAAACCAACGACACCCAACCCACAAAGCAGTTTACAAAAAGAATGTTATTAAACCCTGGTTCCCATCAGCCCCAGCCAACATGACCAATGGTCCGGGATGGTGCAAGTTGTAATCCAACAACATCTGGGGGGCCACAGGTTTTCAGTCCCTGCTAAAGGGAAGGCTGCAAAGAAGGTGAGAATCAGATTAGAACAGTGCTTTTTTCAGGGGGTACTCAATGGTATGCAGTACTAGCACCTCTTTTTTGTTGTTAAAAAGTGTGGCACTTACTGTAACAGGTAAAAGGTAAAAGACCCTTGGATGGTTAAATCCAGTCAAAGGTGACTATGGGGGTGTGGCGCTCATCTCGCTTTCAGAGGGAGCAGGCGTTTGTCCACAGACAGCTTTCTGGGTCATGTGGCCAGCATGTCTAAACTGCTTCTGGTGCAATGGAACACCATGATGGAAACCAGAGCACATGGAGACATTGTTTACCTTCCCACCAGAGCAGTACCTATTTATCTAGTTGCACTGGTGTGCTTTCGAACTGCCAGGTTGGTAGGAGCTGGGACAGAGTAATGGGAGCTCACCCTGTCGCAGGAATTCAAACTGCCAACCTTCTGATCGGCAAGCCCAAGAGGCTCAGGGTTTAGACCACAGCACCACCTGCATCCCTCCCTTACTGTAACAACTTCATGGTGAGTACCAGCACCTATTTTTCTAGGGGGAAAGTACTGGATAAGAGTATTAATTGAAACACGGTGGATGTTACCAAGCCATTATCTCATAATCCACAACACCAGTTTAGACTGATGGAGTGCTCAGCCTTGACATTCCCAAATGGAAATCTACAACTCCAGCCTGACCGGGCATGGAATCTGAGTGTTGCTAGGTCCATATTCTGAGAAGGTTCCTGTAGCATTTAGCATTGTATACATAGAAGCGAAGAGTCTTCCAGATATTATTTCTCCTGTCAGCACCTTGTGGTATACCTGGCAAAATTATTTAAATTCTTACAACAGTAAACAAGGCAGGCTGTGAGTGACCCTTGGTTTGAACCAAAGATTTCATTCCATAAACTCTGTAGGCCTTGACTTCAAAACCCTTGGATATTAATTTTCAAATGTCAGTGATGACTCGATCACACCCTTGATTGTAAAATTAAGAGCAGATTGTCCCAGACCTTGATTTAGCTTTGAAAAATCTCAGGATTTGCACAAACAGCACCCAGAAAAACCAACTCCTGATGCTAAGTGGGCCTTTGGGCTATTGTAATACAAATAATAAACTATCATAAAATATTGCAATCAATGTGTGCAGGCTTTGTCGACCTCCCAAGCCAGCTATCATGGGTTTCAAATTGCACAGGTTATGTAAAAGAGTGTGAGCATTAAGATTCCAGCTGTCATGAAGTAGACCAATTAGCTACAGTATCAGGCTCTTGTGGGCAGCAAATCCATCTAGGCATCCAAAGAGCGCCTTGCATGCTTTTTAGTGTATGTGATGCATTGTGTTTGACTGCTATTTGCTATGTAAAATAGGATGTTGGAATTTTTCACAGCACTTAACTAGCATGGATGAAAGCGAACAATCCTTCAGGACTGAAGTGGGTGGAAGTCTAGGGTTACTCCTCTAATCACATCTTTGAAAAAAAATCCTGGAAAACAGGTGAGGTGACAAGGTTGGAGATAGCCAGATGTTGTCCCCATCTCCAAAAGGGAGGGACAGAAAGCTCTAGGAGACTATAAGCCAGTGGATCCTGAATTCTGTCTCAGATGCTAAAACCAATGATAACGTCTGTAAGCATCTTTATAACAATCCAGTAGAATAGTAGACGCCAGCCCAGATTGATGAAGCATACAGTGGAACCTCGGTTTTCGAGAGTCTCAGAAGCCAAACGATTCAGAATCCGAACGCTGAAAACCTGGAAGTAATTGCTTCCGTTTTCATTTCCCCCCACTGACTTTGCAGCCAGCCCATTGATCCTCGGTTTTTGAATGTTTCAGAAGTTGAATGGTCTTCCGGAATGGATTACGTTTGAAAACCGAGGTTTCACTGTACATCCTGCCACACTATAATTGCCTCTGGTTTTTTTTTATTGAGTTACTACCTTAGTAGACAGAGGGAATGCAGTGGAAGTATATTATCTTAATTTCAGCAAAGCATTTGACTATCTATCGTGATCTTTTGGTTATCAAATTCATTTAATGTAAGCTAAATGCAGTGAGGCGAATTCAAAGTTGTTTGAAAAAGCATACTCAGTGAGTCCTCCTCAATAGTCTCCTCGTCAGACTGGAAGGGTGGTTCTGAGTAGGCTGCCACAGGCAGGGATGGTTTTGGATACTTAGGGCACAGCCAAAAATTAGCGTCAAATTTGCACATGCTAGTTTATATATATAAATCCACATTTAGGCCTCTGAGCAAATTATGATGGCTCATAGGTGGGTGTCTCACTGGCACTGCATGCACTGCCATCTTATAAAATTTTAAAAATAAAAATGGGAGGGGAGCAGAAGCTGGGCAGGACCTAGACCAAGAGGGACAGAGCTCAAGCCTTCTGAACCACCCTTTAACAATGCCACTCAGTTTTAAGTCTGGTCAACTTTTGGATATATTTGGACATTTGTGCTTTTATGCGGATCTGTGTTTTTATATGTATAGCTGGCACACATTATCATTTAATTTAATTTCTTTATAAGGTTTCTTGCCTGCCCTTCACCATAATGTTCCAGGTCAGTTGCAACAACTTTTCATTAGCTATAGTAGGTCAGGCTGTAGAACTAATCAGTTGTCCAGAAAAGTCAGCGCATCTGCGGAATGTGGTTTGAGGAAGGGAGGAGTCGGAAAAGCATCCTTTTTGGTATGTTGCTTCCAGAAGAGAGGTCTGAACTTGCTATTCTGCCTCTCCCGTCCAGTCCCAGGCTACTCCTGTGCAAAAGAAGCAGGTGTGAACATCTTTGCTTTGCAATGACTGTTTCAATGCCTGGAACTGCAGATAGCTGGTAATAACAGCCTCAGCAGCTTTTAATTGCTCTTTTGATCTCAGGTGATACTAACTGTGTAACTCCACGAACTGCAATCCCCATTCCAAACCTTGGCACTCTCCTTGCAACGTGGATATAAACAACATAGTAGCAATGTAACATTCTATTTAGTGGCACTGTGCTTGCATAGGTAAAACTACGGACTGCCTTAAGCACAATTGCTGGCACAAAAATCTCTATAATCTCAGGCTGTTTTGACACGTTGGCGTAAGTGCTTCCTGCAGATTCAGATTAGCCTTTTAATGCTTAACCAGGGGTGAATAAAACATTGAAGAAGTAGATAGGAACTGACAGACAGTGTGTGTACATACATGGCACTTTTTGTGGTGTCAGGTACACATCTCAATCCCTAGTGCATTTGGAGCATTTCCCTGTTATCATGGGAGAAAACAACTGCAGATATTTTACTCTTGCCAGAAAGGTAACTAAAGGCAAATCTACAAAGGTAACATTAGTCACATCTATTTTAAGTAAGGCAGATTCACCTGGTACCTGGTTGGCGACTGCAGGAATCTGGATGCTAGATTAGATAAGCCTTTGGCCTGATCCACCAGCACTCTTCTAATGTTCTGTTCTTTTAATGAGAAAGCAGCCCCAGGGCCCTGATCCGAAACAGGGGGAGCAGTTTGTTGGGCGACCCAATAAGTATCTCTGGAGATCAAAAGTGAAGTCCACAAATTCCAAGGCTATTATTACCAGATCTCAAGGACCGATATCTGCATCTGCTTCATGGTGTAGTAACTAGATTAGCAGGAGGCAGAACAACACCTTTTGGGGGCAAAACAACACCTTTTGGGGGCAAATAACAGCAAGAGGACATTAATTTTCAGCAGAAACCTGACATGGGGTCCTGAACCAAACAGGAAGCACATTTCAGAAAGGGGCACCATCATATCTTATCCAACAGTATCTGACTAGACAGACCTGCAGACAAAGTAGCACCCAGGTCACAATACACCCACCCCCACAAGATGGCTTTGCACACATTTTGCAGTGGGCTGTCAAATGTTCTTAAACACTTCCATGGTAGCGAAGCTGCAAAAGGCCTGAACCACCTGAAACTACCATACTCAATTAGTGACACTATGTAAACATCAGTGAAGTAGAAACAATGCTTCTTCATAAGCATCATTGCCACCAAGTAGGCCAAGAACCACGAGACGCGGGTGGTGCTTGTGGGTTAAACTACAGAGCCTAGGACTTGCCGATCAGAAGGTCAGCGGTTCGAATCCCCGCGATGGGGTGAGCTCCCGTTTCTCGGTCCCTGCTCCTGCCAACCTAGCAGTTCGAAAGCACATCAAAGTGCAAGTAGATAAATAGGTACCACTCCTGCAGGAAGGTAAACAGCATTTCCGTGCGCTGCTCTGGTTTGCCAGAAGCGGCTTAGTCATGCTGGCCACATGACCTGGAAGCTGTATGCCGGTTCACTCGGCCAATAAAGCGAGATGAGCGCTGCAACCCCAGAGTCATCCGCAACTGGACCTAATGGTCAGGAGTCCCTTTACCTAGGCCAAAGAACCAGTCCAGAGACTACATAGTTCTCTGGTCATTCACCTAACCCTTTCTCTGTTCCTGACAACCATACTCTCCACTGAGTGACCCATACACTCTGGCATCTGGTCTGACTATATTCCTGTGTCATCAGCACAAACCACATCCTATCATCAGAAACAAATATTATTATTTTTTACCTTTACGTATTCTGGAAGAAGCTTAGTCCTTAGTCTGTAGCATTCCTTGAACTAAGGGTGGGGGGAGATGAAGTAAATCCACATGTTTACTAAAAGGAGGGGGATTAGCAAATAGTTGCAATCTTTGCTCAGATTATGTTCACTGAATGGCTAACATTAAGTACACAAGTACACATTTAGTAACAGGCTATCACCTTTGCCTGTTATTACCACTCCACACAAAAAATCCCCAACAACAACTCAGGCTTCTTAAAGGTTGGTAGCTGATTTTTCCAGACTTAGTCATCTCATTTTATTAAAAAAGTAACCTCATCCAAGGACACATCAGCAAAGACCTTAATGCCCCCCCAAAAAATGTCACACGATGTGTTTCAGCCTTTAGTTCACAATAGTTAAGTGGTTTGTGTCTGTCCAGGGGTCCTTTACCTTTAGGCATGCCTAGGCTTGCACTTTAAGCTGGTCAAGAAGGATGAGCAAAACTATTTAGATGAACTTGTGTGATCCTCATCAGGTATGTATGAAGCATTACTGGGAAGTTTGACAAGGCATATTTTAATAGTATGCAAAGTCGCAAGCCAGCATTCCCTGAAAAAAAATGCCTTGCTTTCCCTACCACATTACCTGAAGGGATTGCGTGGGTTTCCTTCATCCAATATTTGTGCAAATTATTACTGCTTGGATTGGAAGCATAAGGAGTTATAGATCTGAGAGCAGTATGTGCTTGGAAATATCTAGTATCTCCATCATTGTGCAAGTGTTCATAAAAATTGCAAGTCCCTGGGCAATCCGAGCTATGCCATACTAGTTTCATTTACAATAAAATCCATGCACAATCTGTTCTATCCTTGACTGTTGCTCGAAGGCTCCTAATTATTTTATCTGGGTTCAGATGTGTCTCATGCAAAAGCATGTCTGATAAGAGGTAAGAAATCAGATTAGATCAGCAACAAGTCTTTTGCTCTGAATGTAAGCCAGCTTTCTTCAACTCCAGTGCTCTCTAGATGTTTTAGACTACAGTTCCCATCATCCTTGTACATTAATTGTGCAGACTGGGCCTAATGGGAATTAGTCCAAAACACATGGAGGGCATCAGGCCTGGGAAGGCTGAGTAAACTGCAGAGCTGTGAAGAAAACCAAATGTTACCAGCCCCACCTAGCATGGCCAATAGCAAGGGATTATGGGAGTTGCAGGACAGCAATGGGGCATCAGGTTACCCACCTCTCTAAAGAAGCTTTCCACAACCTGGCACACTCAAGATGTTTTGGACTATGATACCCACCATCCCTGTTAGCCATGCTGGCTTTGGCTCATGAATATTGCAGGGCCCTGCAAGACTGAAAAGTATGTGTGTGGGTGTTTTGGAGGTGGACTCAATAGTGGGCCCAATGGTCAAGAAGGCTGTTTCTGCACATGCTGTAGAGGGGAGTGAGGGGCTGATGGGGCTCTTCAACCTGGGAAGGTAGTCCATCTAGGAGAAAGAAGACTCTGGCCCTAAACCTTGGCTGCCTTGTGGGATATAATCAGAAGAAAAGGCTAAGGAGTAAACCCTACACAAGTCCAGAGTGGAGTCCCTAAATCAGTTATCATACACCTCCTTCCGGCAACTCCTGCAGCCAAGCTGGTGCCAGACGTATTGCTCTGCTTTCCTTGGGACCACATCAGTGAGGCCAAGAGGGGTGGTCTTGTTGTTTGGGCAGTCCAGGATCTCCATACACACTGCCCAGATTTGTACCCTGGGGAGGTCACTTTGGTGCTGCTAACACAGTGGTTTGATTTCACCCCTGGATGTGCACTCCATTGTCTCTTGAGACAGATGGATGCCAGCAATTCTGCAATAACTCATTGATGCAATAATTGTGCATTCACCCACCCAAGCACACCACAGCTGTTGCCACTGCGAACAATGCATTCACTGGAGGCCAGATCTGCAGCCCCTGTGGCTTCTGCCACCCATGGCAGTCACCTCACCTTGCCTCATGGGTGAGCTGGCCATTCAAAGCAGTGTGTTCACTCCAAAGCTTTTGTAGACACAAGTAGTCTTGATAATGGGATTGCATATAAATGGCCCCAATGCCATGAATGCACAATAAAAACAAGTCTGGAGGGACCTGTAGCCCAAAACAGGTAGAGTGCACCTGTCTGGAGAAGACCACTCTAAATATTTTTTTCTAAAGCTGAAATGGCTTCCTTTGTTTCAGGTCCTTTTGGGGTGGGCGGGGCAGTAAGTGTTGAAAAACACCTGCATGTAACCAGGATTTTGCTTGTAAATGGCAATGGCAATGAAACGGCAATGTTGCAAAGGAGGACTGTAAGAATGCAGAAAATTTGAAATGGCATCAAGAAGCAACAGCAGCCAGGGAGTAGGGAAGTTATGAAGCAGGATTAAAACTACACAAGTACTCAGTATGCAAATTCTCAGTTGCATCAAAATTACAACTTTCAAAGCAAATGCTGAAACAAGAGAATATTTAGTGAAGCCCTACTTTTAGAGTATCAGCACACTTCCATGGAAGTGAGTTAGTTCCATCGAAAGTGCTGGAACTTACTTCCAAGTAAATGTATCTGACACTGGGGTGTTAGGCTGACAAAGCTTCTTCTCTCCTTCCTATTAGTAGCACCACAAATGTGCCAGTCCTATAATTATGGAGGAGCAAATTGTGAACAGAGATGAAGCTCCACAGCTGTGCAGCAAATGACTGAGTGAGGAACGTTCTGCAGCGTAGGGAAGTTATTTATGTAGCCTCCTTCCTCCCAGCAAGGCTGAGGGAGGCCTCTCTCCACCTCCCCTTGCCCCCTTCGCGCAGGAGAGATTGATAGGCAGACCTGCCTCAAAAGCAGAGAGGTGTCGGGTGAGGAAAGGTGACTCAATTAATGGCTCCTCTGAGGTGACTCGGAAAAGTAAGGGCTTTCTAGAAGCTTGAATAGCTGCAAAATGTTTCCATGATGGAGAACACAGCAATCTGTTTCTGCTGCAATCTGCCCAAACCATCTTTGCCTTGGTTTCAAAGGCTGTTGTTTAATAGTCAGTCTGGATGTGGGGGGAGGGAATTTGTCAGCCGTAGAGAATCTCACGGGACTCATATACTTGTTTTTCTTCTCTGTAACATTACATAATGGCAAGTAGAAAATGTTTGTACAGTAGCTGTATTGGTCCTTCGGGCAAGGGGGAAGGGAAGGAGGTGGATAATTTCAGTCTGTTTATTAGACCAATAAATCATTTATAATACTCCAGCTTTCAGGCTGGTCCCTTATTGCTCATGCCAGCCATGATATGTTACTCGGTGACGGAATGTAATGGAACTTATTGAAAATGTGCTTAATTCATTTTTAACCACAATTTCTCCAAAGTCAAACAAGGGGATCCAGATGAACACATCCTTGTGTGCTGAGAAAATCAGGAAGACCATACACGTCAAGAAGAAAAGGGGTAGCTGTCACCGATTTCAAGAAACTGAGGCTGGAGATAAAAATCTGAACCTCCTGTATCTTGACCTTTGGGGCAAATTTCACACTTTCATGCCAAGTTCCAAAGTCGATACCATCCAACCAGGGTGTTTGCTTACTTGTATTAAATTAGTTTGGTGTATTTCAATCAGGTTCCTTGAGACCGCTGATATTGCCAAAGTTCGTAATTATGCACTCTGATACCATATTCAACTAAGTTTTACTCAGAACAGACTAACATAAATGAATGAACTACCCCCCACCCCTGTGCACTGCTATGGCATTTCCCTCAACACCCACTTGGAGCCAGTTTGGGGGGGCATGAGGGCACACAGGGTGAGAAGAGGCCCATTGTGTTAGCAGAAGACCTTGTGCTGTCTTGCACTTGTTGTTGTTTAGTCGTTTAGTCGTGTCCGACTCTTCATGACCCCATGGACCAGAGCACGCCAGGCACTCCTGTCTTCCACTGCCTCCCGCAGTTTGGTCAAACTCATGTTTGTTCGTCTTGCACTAGCATGACTTATTGGCTGAATCCAACTTGGGTGTCCACAGCCAGCTGCTCTGTAGGAACATGCACAGCTCTTTAAAGTTAACCTCTTTACACATGCTGGGACTCTTCAATCAATATGTTTTTTTATGATCAATGACCAGTATTGTACTGAGACTCTTGCTGACTGCTGATAACTGTGTGACCAGACTACCTGACTAAGCTTTTTGGTGGGGATGGGCAAGGCGATCTTCTCTACTTAGCCAGTTCTGTTGACCATTTGTTGCAAACATTTCTTGTACTGGTTGTTCCCGTTTCAGATCTAAAGCACTCTTTTTTCTGGGTCTATTTTGTTTATCTATCCAGTTATTCATCTTTTAATAACCACCCTTCATCCATTCACAATCTCAGGGTAGTTTACACAGTACTCCTTATAATGAAACAATTAGCACATAGCAACATTAAAGCACACTTCAAGCCAAAATAAAATGATAAACAGCCAAGATTTTAAAAACCATTATACACTATAAATTCACCAGGAGCCAATGTTTTACAGTAGGGCCTTGAACATTCAATTTTCCCCAAACCCTTGAGTGAAGAGATATATTTTTATATTGTGCCACAAACCAAATACTGGAAGAGTCATCTGCAGCTCCATCTAGTACAGTGGTACCTCGGGTTAAGTACTTAATTCATTCCGGAGGTCTGTTCTTAACAGTGGCGTAGCATGGGGGGTGCAGGGGGGGCCGGCCGCACCGGGTGCAACATCTGGAGGTTAGGGTTAGGGGGCGCAAATCCACGGCTTAGGGGGCGCAAATCCATGGGTTAGGGGGCGCAAATTACTTGCCTTGCCCCGGGTGCTGACAACCCACGCTACGCCACTGGTTCTTAACCTGAAACTGTTCTTAACCTGAAGCACCACTTTAGCTAATGGGGCCTCCTGCTGCTGATTTCTGTTCTCTCCTGAAGCAAAGGTGCTATTTCTGGGTTAGCAGAGTCTGTAACCTGAAGTGTATGTAACCTGAAGCGTATGTACCCGATGTACCACTGTACAGGCAATTCACCCAGTTCCTGGCCATGAGGAAACCAGCCCCCCCCCCGATGCTTCCATCTAGTCTGGGTGCATCTTTGTTTAAACTGCAGAAGTGGGGATTTGTATGAGGTTCGCCACACCATAGCTAATACCACGAGGTGAGTGCAGGGCAGGTGAAACCAAATCAAATGTTCTGAAAGCTATATGGATAATGTGCAGGGGCATGGTACCACAGGTGAGCACAGATTCTTGGGAAACTGACATGCATTCCCTCGGGGAACCAATAAAGACCAAATCGATCTGAATCAAGTCAAAGGGAACCCACCAGTCATTTTCTGAAACTGTGGATAATGCGGGAAATTCATTGAGGAACAGGACTGGATTACGCTTGCATCTTCACAAGCCCACCCTTCGTCAAGCAAGACATGCTGTAGTCTTAATTAGTTGGACTCTGTTGGACTTAATAAATGCTACACAGCACCTTCTGTGGCAAAGTTTTCCTGAGCTAGACTCAGAAAAGAGCTCTGCGGGCTTGTTAAAGCCCATCTCAAAGGAGAAGTGAGCTGTTCAATCTCCAGAATTCCTCCCTTGCAAATTGTGTGGTTCCTTAATTAATTCAGTGGAAACTTTGGAGAGCTCACACAACTCTACTATTCTATAGGCCCACATTCAGATGAAATTGTGACTTACAGAGAGTGTGCAGGAATCAAGCACCGTTTCTGTGAATTGTATCATATACTCCTGTTATCTATTCTTATGCTGTGTTTCCTGCTCTTTAACTAAATCACAGTATCAGTTTTTGTGGGTAGGATTGACAATTATCAGCATTAACAGCCCTATGCAGGCATTAAAGAACTCACACAATGAGAGGAGAGCATGATTGTTCTCAATGGCCCTGCTGCATTTGTCTTATCCGCTTTGTGTACCTCCACATGCTGGAAAAGGGCTGCAGCAGGGAACATACTGCAGTTGGACTAGCTCCCCATTCAGTTTAGAACCCTGGTCATTATGCAGACTGACCATAGCAGACTGGAGGGCAGATTGGCCAGGCGATATGAACACAATGTTCAGGGGCAGAGCTGGAACTCCTCTCAAGTGATTCCAATCATGTTGAGAGCTTAAATGCGAACATTTCAACACCACCCTACAGGAATTTGTTTGTTTGTTCTTCTTGAATTTATATACAGTGGTACCTCGGGTTAAGTACTTATCATATTTTCCGCTCTATAAGACGCACCAGACCACAAGACGCACCTAGTTTTTGGAGGAGGAAAACAAGGGGGGAAAAATATTCTAAATCTCAGAAGCCAGAACAGCAAGAGGGATCACTGCACAGTGAAAGCAGCAATCCCTCTTGCTGTTCTGGCTTCTGTGATAGCTGCGCAGTCTGCATTTGCTCCATAAGAAGAAGAAGAAGAAGAAGAAGAAGAAGAAGAAGAAGAAGAAGAAGAAGAAGAAGAAGAAGAAGAGTTTGGATTTGATATCCCGCCTTTCACTCCCCTTCAGGAGTCTCAAAGCGGCTAACATTCTCCTTTCCCTTCCTCCCCCACAACAAACACTCTGTGAGGTGAGTGGGGCTGAGAGACTTCAGAGAAATGTGACTGGCCCAAGGTCACCCAGCAGCTGCATGTGGAGGAGCGGAGACTCGAACCCGGTTCCCCAGATAACGAGACTACCGCTCCTAACCACTGCACCACATTTCCCCTTACTTTTTAGGAGGGAAAAAGTGAGTCTTACAGAGCAAAAAATACGGTAATTCATTCCAGAGGTCCGTTCTTGACCCGAAACTGTTCTTAACCTGAAGCACCACTTTAGCTAATGGGGCCTCCTGCTGCCACCGCGCCGCCGGAGCACGATTTCTGTTCTTATCCTGAAGCAAAGTTCTTAATCCAAGGTACTATTTCTGGGTTAGCGGAGTCTGTAACCTGAAGCGTATGTAACCTGAAGCGTATGTAACCCGAGGTACCACTTTACTGCCCTTTATAGGAGCATCACAGCGTGACTTACAATGTGATGGCACAAAAATACATAGCATAGTCACAAGCAAAAACAATACCCTCCTACAGTTTAAAAGACCATAGATTGTTTAATTAGCCAAAGGCCTGGGAGAAAAGGAATGCTTTTGCCTGGAGCTTAAAGATATATAGTGAAGGGGCAAGGAGAGTCTCCCTGGGGACAGCATTCCACAAACGGGGAGCCACCACATCAAATACAGGTTTTTGTGTCATCACTTGCAAAAGCTGGCTAGTGAGCCAGCCTGTGATACCCTTCCCCTTTTCCAGGAGGCAGAAGTGGTTTCATTGAAACTACTGTTAAAGAGAAAATCCGGTCTCTAAATAATATTGTGCTTATCTTATTTACATTTGAGCTTTGCACAGAATTGTCATAGATTGCACCTCTTGCATTTTGTTGCCATTTGCTCTGGCTGTTAGTAATTTCCCACCCTCCTGTTGCAAGTGCCAAGTGAGGATAACATTTCATGCATCTGTTAAAGGCGGCAATAGTACCCAAAAAGGTTATGTCACAATAAATCTGTAAACGTTTTAGGTATCCCTAGAACACTTTGTTGTTTATGGTACGTTGTAGTGCAGTATCAGTGAATACAAAATCATGAACAATGGCAGAAGAAAACTAAATTACTCATTTTCTAATTTTAAGTTTTAAATTTAAATTAATTCATCATTATAATCTGAATTTCATGAAGCAATAATCAGTTGTCTAATGAAGGGAATCAAACAGCTGTTGATTGATAGTCCACAAATTGATTCCAGTACATAACAAATGGTTCCCATTTCCTCTTAAAGTTGTTAATAAGTATTTTTCCTTGGTGCCACATTACAAGAAAGGTTATTTTGGTGAATGCAGCTACAGATCATAGTTATAGCAATAGTTCAGTATTTTTAGATATTTCAACTCTTCTCTGGCACTAAGTAAGATATGCAGTAGTATCACATCCAAACCTATGTTTTCTACTAAGTTTCAAGTATCTCAGCAGTTTAACCACAGGATTCATCAGTAAGAGATAACTCATTACATCTTAATCTTCTTCTTCTTTGCACTTTTTCCAGAGCAGTTGTGTTTTATGGCACAACTACCAGCAATGATACTAATCAGCATTTCTCAGGGCCAAAATATACTTTATTCTTTTAACCAAAAATACCATTGGCAAGCTGCCAGGATAAGGCCCTCCTCTCTCCCTTTCCCTCATTTTTCAGCTCAAAATTGCACCCCTGGCTTCTTCATCACCAAAGACACAGGTAACCTGCCTTTCCTCCCCTCCCATGGGTGAAGAGCAGTGGAAGGAGGATTTGGAGATTCAAAATGGCCAGCGGATAAAGGGTTAATCAGCCTTTTCTGTCCACCCTTCCTCTATTGAGGCAAGCAACTTGCCAAGGCTGTTTTTTGTCTTAAAAAAAGAAAGGGGCGTTTGATTATACTAGTGTAGTTAGAGTGGTTGAGTGTGTGGCCACATCCAATGAAATGTGTCATTGTTCTTCCTATTTGATTTCAACTTTTTATTGTTTGAGCACCCCCCTTCCCTCTTAAAAACAGCAACAACCACCACCCAATGATGAGACAGCACAAAGACAATACAAAAGCATTTCTCTGAGTTTATACGTGGCATCTTTAGAATATATGGCTTTATTTACACATATCTACAACCTGAGTATAGGATGGAGGAGCTCCCATAGATCTTATTTCTCCTTAGGACAAGAATCTCCTGGTCTCCAGCCAGGTGAGGGAAGAGCAGGGCAGGGCAGGATACCTACCCCTTTGCTGGACCATCACTAAGCTCATTATCTGAGATGCTGCTGAGCACTTCACTGCCCAGCTAAAGGCATTACCTTGACTAGTTTGGCCAACCCACCAGTTTCCATTGTGTACATTCTAGCCTCACTGATACTGGATCACAGGTTTTGGAAGGCAGCCAGGATTCCATCCAGACTAACCCCCTAAACTCATAACAGTATCTCTATTTTGTTTTATTTTACCTTAATAGTATTGCATGTTTTCAAAAGTTTAATACAGAATCTGTAAATTGTCTACTTTTTATGTCTTTGATTGTTAAAAAAAGCCCCAAAGATTCCTTAAGAGTGTCAAGTACTATATAAGCCAAATCTTTCTTTCTTTTTAATCATAGACACAGCACTGCAGGTCAAAGGTTGTGATTCCATAAAAATAGTGAGATTCCACACCATGCGAGCACATTATTCTTTGCACTTAGGAACTCATTAGGTATTCTCTGCATTACCAGACAATGCAACCAAGGTTTCATGGTACTGCGTTCTTTACAAAAGCCTATGTTGTTATCTGATATTTGAGAAGGGCTCCTAAATGTGCTTTGTCTGGTTAACAACTCTAGTCAGCTGGTGCATGAAGAACATGCCTTGTTAGCTGATATTCACATGGATTCAGCTCCTTGGAAGATTTGTGGCACATGAAACTTCAAAGTGAGGTCATAATCATCTGTGCCTGGCACTTGTCTCTTGCCAAGTTGCACAAAAGTATTCTTATGCACAGGAGAGGATTGCTCCGACGGATTCAAAAAATGTAGCACCTGAAACAGTAGGTAGTTTGAGCACGTAAACAGTTTCTGCCCCACTGTGGCCATATAGCTTTCGTTCTTTGTCTCAGTAAGCACATTTGCAAAGGCTGCTTCCTACATGCAGATTATCAGCTGGCTCGAAACAGATGAATGGCCGGGGGTGGCGGGGTGAAAAGGGAAAGCCAAGCCAGCTCCGACTTTCCCTTTTCTTTCTCAAGCAGTGAGCTAGCTTGCATGCCCCAGTCTTGGAGCATCCAAGGTAGCTCACTCTGCTTCCATTAAAATTGTTGGCAGGTTCACTGGCCCGGCCTGCTGTTAGCAATGATAGAGCACTGTGCTATGGCCACATGCGACGCAAAGTCAGGGCCGTGCCAGTTGGCTGGGCCAAGTCTGTTTTGCAGCTTTAGAAGCGGAGACGTCCCTGCTTTTGAAGGCACTAATTGGATTTGGGTTAGGACAAGTTGTTTTGTGCGGCTAGGCTCAAACCAGAAAATGGGAAAACGTAGGAAAATGTATCCCTTGCAATACCAGGCTCCTCGGTACTTTTGTTATTTTCAGGGAAGAGTAAAGAGAAGAGAGTTGGAAAGCAAGAAGGGAGACGGCATCTAGGAAACTCTTGAACAATGGCTGCAGATCTTGAGGGTCACACCACGAGTGTTCAGGAACAGCACCAGAAGGGAAGGTAGATTGCTGCCATGGCAACAAGCTGCCCAAGGCTGGAAGAGAAGATGCTGCCGTAGCAATTTTTTTCTTTAAAAAAAATCCCTCGGTCAAAAGGAATACGTTTCCTAGCAACTGGGAACATCAGACAGCAGAATAAGTGAACGACATAAGAACTGGCCTAGGCAAGAAAGGGAGAAGTGTTTGAATTAGATATGAATGAAAGATAAAAAAGGAGAAGGGTATCATACAAATCCACATTTCACACTTACACTGTAGTAGGGCCAACTCAAGATATTTTCCTCCCTGGGGCAATAGGTAAGATGATGCTCACCTCCATCTTATTCCATGGACAGAAGGTGAAGCTGTCTAGACTAGCTGTTGAATCTGATTTAAGCTCTGGCAATGGAGATTTATCTTCACTTGAGTATAGCTTAGGGCATCCCACCCAGTAGCTTGGAGGAGGGGATCTCAGGCTGTGTGGCATACACACAGGATCTCAGCCTGGTCAAAGGGCTCGGGAGTAATAGCCAGGGAGGCTGCTACTGCTCCCAACCCCCAGTATCTGCCACCTGGGGCTATTGCCTCACTCTGCCTTATAGTGGTCTGGTCCTGCACTATAATTGCCTATAACTTTATCCCTTTTCTTCCCCACATCTGCTTTGTCCAACATAACCCTCATCCATCGCCAATGGTGGGTTTCTGTAAAGGTCTACATGTGTCTTCTTCTTCCTATTCTTTTTCTCTATTCCCAGCCCAAATCAAACCCTGGAATTGTGCTCATTATCTCAATAGAGCAAAAGAAGGCAAACAACATTTGTAATTTCAGCTTCTCAGTAAGCATGGACCTGGCACAGTAGACACTTGTATGTTTGTCCCTTAAGAAAATATATCCCATGTATAAAACATTCCAGTACTGGTTTCCCAGCTTTCCTTGGAAAGCTCTACGGATTGAGTCTTTTGAGGTGTATAATGAAGGATAAGTCTATTCATGGCTATCAGTCAGGATGGCTGTGTGAAATCTCCAGGTCCAGAGTCAGTATGACAGTAAATACCAGCGGCTGGGGACCAACAGTAGTATGTCCACTGTCTTCATGCCCTCTTAGTAGACTTCCAAAGAGCATCTGAACTGTGGAAAACAGAACGCTAATTCTTGGACTGATATTCTCTACTGCCATGTATTTTAAAGCCTTCATTTCTCATTCTGGGTGGTACTCATGGAATCATAGAATTATAACATTAGAAGGGACCCCAAGGGAACAATAGTTTACCTCTTGCAGAGCTACAATCCCCAGCACCCATAACAAATGACAGTGCTCGGGATTCTTCAGGGGAAGTCACATAGAATCACAGAAGGGACACCAAGGGTCATCTAGTCCAATCCCCTACAATGTAGGAATCTCAACTAGATCATACATGGCAGGTGGCTATCCAAACTCTGCTTAAAAACCTCAAACGAAGGAGTGTCCACCACCTATCGTGAAAGTCCATTCCACTGTCAAACAGCTTTCTGTCAGAAAGTTTTTTCTGATGTTTACTTGGAACCTCCTTTTTCGCCACTTGAATCCATTGGTTCAGGTCCTAGCCTCCGAAGCAGGAGAAAACAAGATTGCTCCATCCTCCAAGTGACAGCCTTTGAAGTATTTGAAGATGGGTCTCATATCTCCTCTTTTCCAGTCTAAACATACCCAATGCCCTCAACTGTTCCTCATAAGGCTTGGTTTCCAGACCCTTGATCATTTTGGTTGCCCTTCTCTGCCTTCCAGCTTGTCAATATCCTCCTTAAATTGTGGTGCCCAGAACTAGACACAATATTGCAGGTGTAGTCTGTCCAAGGCAGAATACAGCAGTACTATTACTTTTTTGATCTGAACACTATACTTCTGTTGATGCAACCTAAAATAGCATTAGCTTTTTTTTGCTGCTGCATCACACTGTTGACTCATGTTGATCTTGTGATCTACTAAGTTTTACTCAAAGTAGACCTGTTGAAATTAATAGACCTAAAAGCCATGTTCATTAATTTCAATGGGTCTCCTCTAAGTAAAACTTAGGTCAATACCAACTTTGGATAGAATGCACATATGTCCCTTCCTTGCATTTACAAAATAATACTTTTGATGCCATCAGCATCTATTGATTAGGTTGCACAGATGGTAGCTGAATCTGCCTTAAAAAACAAACAAAAAGCAAAGATACAGAGGTCTTGCATAAATGCCATTATTGGAAGTTATTCTATCTATCTATCATCTATATCTATCTATCTATCTATCATCTATCTATCATCTATCTATCATCTATCTATCTATCTATCAATCATCTAATCTATCTATCTATCTCTGTCATCTATCTATCTATATCTATCATCTATCTATCTATCTATCTATCTCTGTCATCTATCTATCTATATCTATCATCTATCTATCTATCTATCTATCTATCTATCTATCTATCATCTATCTATCTATCTACACATCTTCTGGCATGGCTGTAGCTTAGGAGAGCACATATTTATGCATCAGAAACAATGATAAGAATAATCTAGATTAGTATGATTTTAAAAATGTCCAAAAATGCTTCTGTTCACTCTTGATGGCAAGCAAAACCTGCCTCTTTCCCAGCTCACCTGGGGGTTTCTGCTCTTCAAAGTTTCCAGTGCTGGAGAGCTCCTTAAATTAAGAGAACATCCCAACCAAGTTTTGCTGTTATTGAACTTTGACATAGGAGGGTTTTTGAACCTCCTAAACAAACTATGAAGCTCTCCTTTTTTAAAAAAAAACCTAACCAGAAAGTGTACATCTAAATTGTAGTGCCAGAACTACTTGACAAGCTCTTCCTTTCATTATCCAGACTCTAAAACCCCTTATGCTGTGAATTGTTGTCAAGTGTAGGTAAGTGCTGTGTTCACAGATGTACCACGTCCAACTGGAAGGAGAGAACACAAACAAAGTGTCAACAAGAAAAAGAATGCTGTGCTAAATAAATAATTGAAAACATAGCATCAATTCCAGACACTTTCACACTTTGCTCTTGTTATGGTGTCTGGTGTGCATGTGTTTAAAAAACCTTGAAGGGGACAATGTTTTCTTTGCTTTCGTATTTATAGTGCACCATCTACAATTCTACGGTTCTGTGACTCTGTTAGCACCCTTACATTCCACAAATGCACACACACCTCTGCCTTTTTGTCTACAAATGTAGCTCTTGCTGACTAGATCTCAGGGCACAAATAATTAATTAATACTAGAAGAGTGACTAGTGGGGTGCCACAGGGTTCTGTCTTGGGCCCGGTCTTATTCAACATCTTTATCAACGACTTGGATGATGGATTCAAGGGCATCCTGATCAAATTTGCAGATGACACCAAACTGGGAGGGGTGGCTAACACCCCAGAGGACAGGATCACACTTCAAAACGACCTTGACAGATTAGAGAACTGGGCCAAAACAAACAAGATGAATTTTAACAGGGAGAAATGTAAAGTATTGCACTTGGGCAAAAAAAATATGAGAGGCACAAATACAAGATGGGTGACACCTGGCTTGAGAGCAGTACATGTGAAAAGGATCTAGGAGTCTTGGTTGACCACAAACTTGACATGAGCCAACAGTGTGACGCAGCAGCTAAAAAAGCCAATGCAATTCTGGGCTGCATCAATAGGAGTATAGCATCTAGATCAAGGGAAGTAATAGTGCCACTGTATTCTGCTCTGGTCAGACCTCACCTGGAGTACTGTGTCCAGTTCTGGGCACCACAGTTCAAGAAGGACACTGACAAACTGGAACGTGTCCAGAGGAGGGCAACCAAAATGGTCAAAGGCCTGGAAACGATGCCTTATGAGGAACGGCTAAGGGAGCTGGGCATGTTTAGCCTGGAGAAGAGGAGGTTAAGGGGTGATATGATAGCCATGTTCAAATATACAAAAGGATGTCACATAGAGGAGGGAGAAAGGTTGTTTTCTGCTGCTCCAGAGAAGCGGACACGGAGCAATGGTTCCAAACTACAAGAGAGAAGATTCCACCTAAACATTAGGAAGAACTTCCTGACAGTAAGAGCTGTTCAACAGTGGAATTTGCTGCCAAGGAGTGTGGTGGAGTCTCCTTCTTTGGAGGTCTTTAAGCAGAGGCTTGACAACCGTATGTCAGGAGTGCTCTGATGGTGTTTCCTGCTTGGCAGGGGGTTGGACTCGATGGCCCTTGTGGTCTCTTCCAACTCTATGATTCTATGATTCTACAAACCAAAGTGGGTTTGCTTTCCATATTGTCCATGTTAACTGAAAAGCACTGTTACATGCATCCAACTAGCTGCATCAACACTGCATTATGCATCAATCCTGCATCTGCTTTGCATTACCTGACTACTTCAAATTTTCACGGCTTTGACCGACCTACCCTTCATTGATTTGTCTGACTTTTTTCAGAGTTACTGGCAGTTTCCACATATTGCCCGTTGGAGTTTTGTAAGGTAAATTATGCTTTCTGTACAGAAGCACTTCCTTTTGTTTATCTGGAATGTAGGCCAATCCATTTCTTTGGGGTGTAAACCTAAATTCTAGTGTGATGAGAAAGGCCTTGCTCAGAAATTTTGTCATGCATTCATATAGGGGAGAAGAGATCCACCCCAAGCAAGCCCTGGTCCTGATTCAAAGATTTCTATATCTACTGGCTTTCCTCCCACTACCAGTTTGTCCGATCCAAAAACCTATGATAAGGTTACCAGACATCCCCATTTCCCAGGGACAATCCCCAGATTTATAAATCAGTTCTCTGACAAAATCCATTCAAGTTGAAAAGTGTCCCTGGATTTATTGGAAAAAATCTGGTAGCCGTAGCCTATGACCATATACCTTTCATGCAGGCTCTCATTCAGCTCTTCTGCTGAATATGTGGAGCCTAGGGGTGTTGACATTGAGGATAGGACCAATGGATGTGGCTCTCCGCCCCCCAGCCATGCATTCATTCATTCATTCATCAATTTTAATATAAATATTTATATATTGTCCGCAACAGACAATAAATACATGAAGACATTTCTGAACAGAGAGAGATAATATCCTCTACCCTATTCATCCTTTTATACAAACTCTTCTAGCATGTCCCTTGCTGCTGCTCTTTTTAATTTTTTAACAAATTCTTACTACAGTACTACTACTACTACGGAAAACACCAATGTTGTCCAGCCCTTTCCTTTTTTTAAAATATACATTTTTATTAGTTTTTTTATATATATTTTCCAAACAGAACATATCATCTCATCTTATACAACATTTTGGCTATTTTAGCCTGAGACTTCCATCAACCATATCTAATGATTTTCAAACCTCATCTCTTAATCTTACATTTGTTATCCTAACAATTACTTTTAGTAATCCATAACTTAAAATTCATTCTCATAAATCTTTTATGCAATATTTCAAATTGTTCTCCTTACAAAACTTCTTGTAGTCCTACAAGCGTAGTCAGTTGGTTACAATTGTCTTTCAGATAACTTGCATATTTACTTCAATCTTTCAAGAATTTCTGGTCCCACTGGTTTTGAATTCTCCCTGTCATCTTATCCAATTCTGAGTAGCACATCAGTTTCATCTGCCATTCCTCTTTCATCGGTAGTTCTTCCTGCTTCCATTTCTGTGCCAATAATACTCTTGCTGCAGTTGTCACATAAAAATAGTTTTTTATCCTGCTTTTTCATTTCATTATAAATCATTTCCCAGAAGCCTTTCACTTTCTTACATTCCCACCGCAGATGATAAAAAGTGCCTTCGTTTTCCTTACATTTCCATTTCATCATTTTCATTACATTTTCTTTCAGAGCATTACATGCAGTAAATTTTGTTCCCTCTTTCCATAATTTCTCCCAGTCTTTTAGCTGTATATTATAACCAAAGTCTTTGGCCCAATGTATCATAACCGACATAACCTCTTCATCTTTCAAATGCCATTCCTACTGCAATTTATACATTTTTGACAATGTTTTAAATTTGTTATCTAATATTTCCATTTCGAATTTCGACTTAGTGTAACCAAAACCATTTTTCTTTAAATCTTCTTTAAACATTTCATTAATTTGGCGATAGTGCAACCAATCATTTAAATATTCTTTTACCTCTTCATAAGGTTTAATTTCCCAGCCCTTTCCTAGCAGGGGGTTCAACTCAATGATATTCAGATGCATTTTTCTATACTTTTGCAGTTAAATAATAGCCTTCTTCAGATGGAGTAACCTGCCCTTACAACCTACAAGGAAGAAAAATGAGTAATTGAGATGGAGTGTGTGAAGGAGACCCAGATAGCAGTGGAGGTACCAGTAAGGTGAGACTAGGGATGCTTCAGAATGACTTCACTGAAGAAAGGAGTACTAAAGAAGGAGCAGAGGCTGGCCTGAAGAAGAGAGAAGCTATTCCACCTGTACAAAACAGGCACCACTGCATATTCCATGGAAATGTGAGGGAAGAATATACAACTTTCAAGTCTATTATGGGACTGTCTGCTTCAGTGCACTCTCAGTCGCCAAAGTTTTGTTTTGCAAATGTTTTGTCCGTTTTAAAGGTTTGTTTAGATCTGTTAGTGCCTGTTTGAAGATGAAATGAGTAAGCCTCTTGTCAGTGTGTGGGTAGTACTGTTTAGAGGGTGGGTCTTGATGCAGAGCAAGCACTGTAAAAATAGATATGAAATATTGCTTGAGTGAAAAGGCTTGCCCTGCTCTGCAATCTTCAATGAAACTTGGAACCTAAAATAGGATAGTTTTACGTAGGTATGAAAACCATGAATGAAAGCAATGCACCAATGCTTAGGGATGATTTAAATGTGGCTGCACCTATAATTGATATGGGCCCCTTCATGCACAGTAAGCAGGAGAAGGGGTTAGATGACAGGGCTGGCATGGGAGCAGGCAGGAGAAGTCACATCCTACCACTTCAGGAAATCTGAAGGCACATAGTATGATGTTCTCCACCTTTGAATCTAGCAGCCTTGCTCTGGTCCTAGTCTGACATTCTATCCT
Organism: Podarcis filfolensis; assembly: GCF_964270895.1. NCBI lineage: Eukaryota > Metazoa > Chordata > Lepidosauria > Squamata > Lacertidae > Podarcis > Podarcis filfolensis. The sequence continues at coordinate 63,954,655 of NC_139607.1, read as the reverse complement.
CTGTACCCAGTGCATTTTTGTGAGGATGCTCACTGGTACAGAATACCATCACCTCTCTTTCTTTTGGCTGCCATTTTGTCCTGGAACCCATGGTGCTTTCATCAAGATATGGGTACTGGGGGCTCATTTATTTTAACCAAAAAGATAAAACCGACTCTACTCCATGGGATTTCCCACAAATTCAGAATTACATGATATCTGAATACATTGTATGTACTGTCTTCTTTTAAAAATTGGTTAACGGCATTCCCGTTTATCCTGGTTTCTCACTAATCAAATATTTTGGCTACCTCTGGGATCAGATTGAGAAGTGAAGTCCTTCTGTCATACTGGTTGCAAAAGTTGTGGACCCTGGGTGAGGGTTATTCAATATCCTGTTGTCAAGATTCTTGCCAAGAAGCAAATAATTTGATGGCTATATGCCAACCATAAGATGAAGCATTTTCTATAAGTTTCCTAGAAATTTAACAAAAATGGAGAAAAGAATAAATTTGTGCTTTTATGCCACACTGCTGAATATAAGATTTCTGGGTAACATCCATCTCAGTCAGGGGTCAGCAAACTTTTTCAGCAGGGGGTCAGTCCACTGTCCCTCAGACCTTGTGGGGGCCGGACTATATGGGGGGGGGGGATGAACAAATCCCTATGTCCCACAAATAACCCAGAGATGCATTTTAAATAAAAGAACACATTCCTGGACCATCCATGGAATGGATTTAGAAGGCGATTGGGCTGATTCCTGGACCATCCATGGGCCAAATTTAGAAGGCAATTGGGCTAGATCCAGCCACTGGGCCTTAGTTTGCCTACCCATGATCTAAGTCATACCCAGAATAGAGCTATTGAGATCACTAAGCCTACTACAAATTTGACTAACTTTGGATATTCTGTAGAACCAGAACCACAGAAGATTCTTAAAACCTTTACAGCAGCCCTGTCTGAAGCCAGAGTCTGCAGCCCTAGTTGCTGGGGGGAGTGGGGGGGGGACAATGTTTATGAATTCAGAAGTCAATTGATGCATGAACCCCTATCACATTGTCATTTTATGGGACAAACCACAAGCTGAAAATAATTCAGTTCCCTCGGAACCACCAAATCATGTACCGGGGTTGCCATGGAGTCCTAATAAAAATACCTACAGTGTTGTTGATGCTGATCTGTCATTCATAGATGCAAAGCAGCAAAAGCTCCATTTTTGGATGAGAACGAAGTCATTCTTGTGAAGTTTTGTTAACCATTTGCAGAAAAGTAAAAAAAGAAGAAGCTCACCACCAAATTAAGTTAAAGTTGACCAGATATGCTTTTAATAAATCTATGCACCTGCACTTTTAAGGGCGTTGGGGGAGAGAGGAACTGATGCCTTTCTTTAAGGGCTCTTGAACTACCAGGAATGATAGACATGGCCTCTTGGAATATAGATCTCCTCATGTTGAGCTCTGTTGGGCAAGGTGCATGTAATTTCTTTTTTTATTATGATATTTTTATACCAGTGTTCCTCCAAGGAGCTCAAGGTGGCATGCAATTGCTCTCTCACTTTCTCCATTTTATCCTCAAAGCCACCCTTTCACCCAGCAAAATTCATGGTCTCCTGGGTCCTAATGCAGCACTCTGACCACTACAGCTGCCATATTTCAAAAACTGTTGAGCTTTTTTGAGGAGGGAGGAAAAGTTGGTGAGGGTTTTTTTATTTTGTTTTTGTTTTTAAAAAATCACCCCCCAAAAAAGCAACACTTCTGACATGAGTTGCCACACATCCAGGTTTCCCCAAACATTTTTACCAATTTTTGAGAATTCCACACAGATGCTATTTCCGACAGATGAAGCTGGGATGTATGGCAGCCCTAAGCATCCTTCACCATATGAGCCTGTGGTCTGTCTTCAGATGTTCCATCTTCTCTTGCACATTGCCACATAAAAGTTTAGTGCCATGCAGCACATGGAGCAGAGTAAACATCCACAGATCTATTGCAGAACCAGGCTGGCCCATGACATTTTGCTGCCGGAAGTGAAGGACAAGGCGGCTCCTCCCTCTATTCTATATGCAAAGCTCACTAGAACTGCAGGGAAATGAATCCTCCTTTGACACTGGCAAGGGGACGTCGTTCTCCACTGAGCCTTGAAAGCGCAGGCTAGTTTAGGGGATAATGTGCAGACGATATGGTACACACAGGTCTGTCCAAGTCAACATCCCATTAAAGCAGGAGACCTGGAGGCTGATATGAGCCAGCCTAGGCAGAGCAAGTCAGCCTCCTCAAACATCAGGTATGGGGATTTGGTCAGGGAGGGTACAGCAGCAGGATATTCTGAAGGGCAGAACTATGTGTGCCATTCAGCCTGCCCTGAAGCCCCTATGCAAATCTACCACCCTCAGGATTGCTGTGTTGTAGTAATGTTCAGTATCCATGCTTTTTACTCTGGCCTTTGACACGTGATTAGCTGGTGTGTGTTTGTGTGTGTGGCCAGCCTGTTCTTCTGAGTGTCAATCAGTTTAAATTATTTTTATGTTGTTGCAACACACCCAGGGAACTTATGGTGAAGGATGGGTAAGAAATGCAATCAACGACAGCATCAACAGCAGCAGCAATATATGGTGGGGGGGAGAGATTGTCCTGCAGCTAAATGTCACCACCACCCTTCCTTCAGAAGGCCTGAAGGACACATGACCTCCCAGTTCGAGAGCGGCCTGCTTACTCAATGCCAATCCTTGGAAGGAAACAGGGTGTTTGTGGTTTTTCTACTCTGGGGTTTCAAAATGGCAAGTTTAAAAAAAAAACATGAAATGCAGCTCTTTCCCGAACTCTAAAGCAAAAAGCTGACAAGTCACTGTCAGGAGAGTGCTGTCTGCTTCCCCTTCCCCCGATAATTTCCTTCATAAAACTGCAGTGCAGCAGAATCAAACAGTGACACAAACCAAGAGGGAATAGAGGAGGTTTTTCTTCTTCCCCTTCAAACGAGTATCTCTATCAGGAGCCCCACGTACACACTCAAAAAAACCTTCAGAGTTCAAAGAATATTTTTAACGTTAAAACTCAACCTTAAGAGCTCCCATCTCTGACTAAGAGACAACAAAGCCCTGAAGATGCTTCTAGCTTGAATACTATTATAAAGACGCTAGGGCTGAAGGGAAGAATTCTATCATATTTCCCTTTGGGTTAATGTGAAGAAAGTTGCTGTTTTTTCTTCTTCTTCCACATTCCTCCTTTGTATATGGCACAATGAAGGGAAAAGTCCCTTCAGCTGAAGAAAGTCAAGCAGCACTGAGTAAGAGGGGCAAGATATCAAACTTTCCCTCATGGGCATACAACTTATGGCCAGATTCTGCTGCCTGTTACTTCATCTCCACTGCAATTTAGTGCTATTTTTGTTTAAGAGGAACAGCTCTAAATTTGCATCTGTGGAAGAGAGAGAGAGCGAGAGAGAGACTGCCTGAGCCTTTGTTACATCAGTTTCATTTTTTCCAGATTAACCTTAGAAAATCCAAATATCTCAGGCAGGCACAGCTCTCCTTGAGTGATTGTCCGCATTGCGGTGGCCTGGAAATGAACTGTAGCCATATAACTGTTGATTTCTTACATCACTCTAGAACAATTTTCTACATCCAGTGGACCCTTCCAACATTTGCTTGACTGCTGAAGAAACCCCATACATTAGAGAAGATTCTGGGGTGTGTTCTAAGACTCATGCACACAGTTTGCAAATGGGACTAGGCAACCTACACTGCTCTTCTGCATGAATAGTAATACACTCCCCTCCCCTGTGCATTGCAGGATAAAACAGTAGTGGTAAGCTCTCTTTTAGGGCTCATCCACACTTAATTTTCCTTCATTCTTTCCAGGTGCTTTAAAACCCCATGTTTGAGCAATTATTATTATTATTATTATTATTATTATTATTATTATTATTATTCCAGAGCTTTTCTTGCAAAAAAACCCCAGCTCTTTAAAGCTGAACTGGAGCAAACAGCAATTTGTGGAAAACGCAAATTGACGTTTGCTCTGATTGAGAACTAAAGAGTGGTTTTCCACAGGGAAATCTTCAGGACAAAAAACAATAATACTGGGACTCGGAGCTTTTAAACATGGACCTTTGCTTGGAAAGAGCTGGGCAAAATGTAAGTGTTGATAAGCACGAAGATAAGCTTATCTGCCAGTGTCAGTCTCACGAAGAATGCTTCAGCTGTCCCTATTTGCCCAGGCAGGCGTATTATGTGACCCACAAGAGCAGCAAAATAACTAGACTGCACAACGGTGATGTGGGGAAATCAGGTCAAATCTTTATTGACAGCAGCAGGCAGGGCAAGGGTTGGCATGACATTGGGTCCCAGGATCAGTTCATCATTCCACAAGCCCCTTGTTGATGGAATGGAGCTGCTGGGTTTGGATCGCTCCAAACCTGTACAACGGGAGTCAGCCAGTGTTGAACCTTGGCGTGGTACAAGCCAAGCAAGCAAGGTCTCACTGGGGGACCAGGGGGCAGATTCCAACCAGGCAGATACTGAATCCAAGTTTGGGTTTGCTGTGGTCAATCCTCCCCTCCCCCCCATACTATGTTGATCCTATCCAATTTCTGCCACTCTATTGTCCCTATTTACCAGGGACAGCCCCTGTTTTTTAGTCCTTGTCTTTATTTTTGCTTTGGGGAATTCTTTTCCTGATTTTTTTTCCTTGGGTATGTCTAGAGTTGCTATTCTTCAGAATCAGAAAGTTAGATCTATGAGGTTGCAGTCCTTTGCATGTCTGATCAGAAGTCTGCAACCCTTTGCATGTGCTTTGCATGTCTAATCAGAAGTAAATCCCAGGGAAGTGAGTATAGAATTGCAATTCCCTATGCACAATTATTTACGAGTAAGCTGCACTGAACACAGCATGGCTTACTTTGGAATAAAGATGATAGGATTGCCCTGTAAATGGAGGTGGAGGCATCCTGTCTCATAGGTAAATACATGTGCATGATCACCAAGGCACGATGCAATTCACAACCTGCAATTTTGCATCCTGCAGTTACCAAAATATAGTTTGAAGTGTTGATTTTTCAAAATATTGTAGGACATTTATTATAGACTTAATCAAAAGAACCATAAATAGACACACATAGAGGAAGTAGAGATGAACCCTGTGTAGCAGCAGAGATGCTATTAGCAGAGGGAGCAGTTCACACAAGTAGGGGTGTATAAGCTTGCCCCTGTTTGTGAAATGTTGGGTGTTATGTGAGAAGCCCCAGGATTCCCAGAAGTCTGTCTGAAAACCATTGCTCTGGAACACTTCTCCCAGAGGCAACATTTTATGCCAGATCCTAAAACTTTTATTCTGCTGTTACTACCAGTCTGAACAACTGAGCTCTTTGGATTCACTCAAAGGATGTGCTAACTCAGTTTTACAGGGAAATTTATGGTAACATCAAAAGCGCAATGACAAATCTCTCGGACCAGTGAGGGTACTACATATTTATCGGTCTAATTATGTCAACTCTTCTCAGAAGCAGGATAATAACATTATAGTAAGCAGTGCTCCGAGCTGTTTTGTTTTTTAAGCAATTTAAATGCTCGCCTCCTCTAGCTGTTGTTTTTTAAGAAGCCATTTTTAACAGCGATTGTGGAACAGGTTCCTCCACAGCTTATCAAATAATGTCCAGCATTTCACAGATTAAAAGGGCACTGCTAATGAAGGAACAGTGGTAAAAGCGTTCTAAGATTGTGAATTGATCTGAAAAAATGATCTGGATGATGATGATGATTTGTTCTGGTATTCTGGGAAGCCCCAGTCGAACAAGCCAGCCCCCAGCCCAGTAGCCTCACATATACCTGCCAAACCTAAGACTACGGACTCAGCTATACAGCTGTAAATAAAACGTTTTAGGCATGTTGTAAAATGTAATATACAAATGTGTCACTAGATGGTGATGGTGAGCTATGGCAAATTCAATATTTTTCAAAACATTTTCACTGCATTTTTATATGTGTGTATAGTCCACCTACATTGCTGCAATCAGCCAGAGTCCAGAAAGCTACCTGTCCCCAGTAACCTGGAAAAATACCTGCCCAGACATTATGCCAGCTTAGTCCAACACAGTGAGCCAGCTAATCATTCAAATAAATGCAGGAACAGAGTCTGCTATGAAGCGGGTGGAGTTCTGTTGAGGAAGTGGGAGGGGCCAGCTCCTTAATAATTTCCCTTCTGTCCCAAAGGAGAGGATTTAGTGGGTGGCTGTAACAGAGCCCTTCCACTGTCCTTGCAACACCATTAAACCATGAAGCAGAGGAGAAAAACAAGCTATCAGCTAGAGATTAGTCTAATCGAATATATTCATGCCAGATACCTACAAGATCCATGCAGCCCTTTTGCCATCTCAACAAGCAAAAGGTGTGAGAAACCAACACACAGTGAGCCTTCTGTGTCCTGGTGACAGGAATGAGATAAAGATACAGATTGGAGGAAGAAAGAGGCCCTGAAGGAATGGAACTCAGTGCTTACCTCTTGGTATTCATTCCCACTTTTCTTCTGCTCTGTTCCATTCTGCTCTTGATTCACACTCTGTTAAAGAACACAGACGCTACATAGTAAAGTGTGTAGGTCAGGCATGGCCAAATTTGGCCCTCCAGCTGTTTTGGGACTACAATTCCCATCATCCCTGACCCCTGGTCCTGTTAGCTAGGGTGATGGGAGTTGTAGTCCCAAAACAGCTGGAGAGCCAAGTTTGGCCATGCCTGGTGTAGGTAGTATCTCTACTATCCATCTCCCCAAAGAATAGTTACATGGATATCTTTGCACCCTTGGCAAGGAACTGTATCAGTGACCCCCCCAAAAAAAAATCATACTCGTACATTTTGGCTCCCAAACGCCAAAAACCCAGAAGTAAGTGTTCCGGTTTTCGAACGTTTTTCAAAAGCCGAACATCTGACGCAGCTTCTGCTTGAGTGCAGGAGGCTCCTGTGAGAAGCTCAGGAAGCCACACTTGGTTTTCGAGCATTTCAGAAGTCGGGCAGACTTCCGAAACAGATTATGTTTGAGAACCAAGGTACGACTGTACTACACATGTTTACACTTCTGATATGAACTGCCACATGCCCGGGTTTCCCCGGACATTTTAGCCGCTTTTCTAAAATTCTGCCCAGACGCCATTTTCAGTGGATGAATCCCAGCTGTGTCTGGACGTATGGCCGCCCTAGTTTACAATTTACAGTGGACGCTCGGGTTGCGAACGTGATCCGTGTGGGATGCACATTCGCAACCCACAGCCTTCACAACCCACAGTAGCACTTCTGCGCACGCGCGGGTTGCAATTTGGCACAAAGCGCAATTTGGTCTTCTGCGCATGCGCGACCGCCAAAACCTGGAAGTAACCTGTTCCGGTACTTCCGGGTTTCGGCAGGTGTGTAACCTGAAAAAATGCAACCTGAAGCGGCTTTAAACCAAGGTATGACTGTATTGCAAAAAAGGATGATAAGTTTCTCCCACATTTAATCTTGTTGCGACAGCAGCATACTCTCTCTCTCTCTCTTCATATTCTGATAGGTGAGGGCCGGTTTCGCCAACCCTTAGATATGCCTCTGGATATTTGCCTTCCAGATCATTCCTGTACAATGGAGCAAACCATCCTTCTGCAGCTGGGCTTTTTAGCCTCTGCAGGGTTTGTATGCTTTCACCTGGTCTCTGACCATGGCAAATTAATTGGGCTCCACTCCCAAACCCACTCTTCCCCCAGACCTAGGCAGCAGAACTGTTTGTCCCAAGAATTGGCGGCCTGAAATTTCTCCTACCAAGCAGGTAGGCACTCCTCCCAGCACTGTAGGACACCAAATATGCTGCAAATGAACTCGAGAACTGGATAAAGGGTAGTCATGATAATGATGCCACTTATTTCCCCCCACTGATGAGAGGCTGCCAGCTTGCATGAAATGGTAAAATGCTCCTATTCCTTTTCACGCAAGGCAATATTTGATTACTGTGAAATTGTAGATGGCTCTGGCTCTGAATACCCTTGCTTTCATCTTGCAATAGCATTCAAGCACATGCTTAACTTCAAGCAAATTAATAATCACAATGGGATTACTCTTTGGTGGTTAAAGCTAGGCACATGCTTAAGAGCTTTGCAAGGTCAGGGTTAGAGCATTCAGCACCGCACTGTGTCAATCCCCTAGCAGAAAACAGTGCATAAGGGATCACAACTGAGTTTTTAAAGACGTGGGCAGAAAAAGAAAAACCTCTAATCCAGGTCATGCATCAGAAACGCAACTTTTCTCTGTGAGCATTGCCTCACTCTTTCAGCCTCCTTCGTCCTTCTCCATGTATCAGCCTCTCACATTCTCACTTTGCACAAAATCCAGTCTAATCTCCTGCTTTCTTATTCCATATTATTACCTCTGTTAATCTCCCCTGCAAATAACCTATATTTGGTTAAAATTCAAAAATAGAACCTCTTCCACAGACTTAGGCTCTTGTGATTTAATATATGCTGCTCAGCCCTTAACAATCAAGCAGTCAAGAGACCTAAATATTGTGCATTTTGTGCAGCCAATGCTTTCTGGGCTCCGGCATGAACTTCTTATCCACAACATATTTAGGTTTATTTATAACCTAGGAATTTGTGTAGCGATTTAATTTGTATAAAATAAGTGTCACTGAACAAACATAGATGGTGGAAAAAAGAAAGCGAATTCAGGGCCTATTTGGAACAGAGGCTCATCAAAGTTGATCTCTGGGATCTGTTTTCAAGTCAAGGTTTACCCTTGGAGATATAATATGAACAAAAAAGAGCACCATTGCGCATATGCAGAATGCATTTCCTTTACCACTGAAGAATTAATTTGTCTTCCAGACAAGTTTGATCCTCCTGTTAGAAAAAACAGAGACCAGTCTTGAACCACTGCCACATATTTCTGGATTTTCAAATGGGAAAGATCTCAGAGGACTTGTTTATTGTAACAAAGAAATGTACATGCATGCATGACATATTGCTTTTAGGCATACAATGATTTCCTCTTCATTTTGAGTGGCCAACAATGTAACCCTATTCATGTCTAATTGGAAGCCTGTTCAGTTGAGCTTATTCCCAGTTAAGTGGCTATAGGATTGTAGCCTGAAGAAAATTGCTTTTCTTTTCTTTTTTTAATGATATTTATTGAAGTTTCAGAAAAAGTTACAAAAGTAAAAAAGAGATAAAAAAGAAGCAAAAAATACAAAATACAGAAAAAATAAAAACAGTTAAAAATAAATCCATCTTTCCATGTCTTGTCTTTCATTTACCTATTTCCCTGACCTCCTCACACCTCCCTTTTTTGTATTCCAGTTCAATTGGTTAATTCAGCAAATCCTTTCCCTCTTTGTTTTTATCTTAATTCTTTATCTTAATATATTATAACTTTACATTTTCACCTGTTAACAATCCATTTTTACATACTCCTTTATAACATTGCTGCTAAAACCACTTAACTTCATTCCGACATCATTTTAACATTCATTAATTTTACAATGTTTCTGTAAATAGTCTTTAAATTTCTTCCAATCTTCTTCCACCGACTCTTCTCCCTGGTCTCGGATTCTGCCAGTCATTTCCGCCAATTCCATATAGTCCATCACCTTCATCTGCCATTCTTCCAGGGTGGGTAGATCTTGTGTCTTCCAATACTTTGTGATGAGTATTCTTGCTGCTGATGTTGCATACATAAAGAAAGTTCTATCCTTCTTTGGCACCAATTGGCCGACCATGCCCAGGAGAAAGGCCTCTGGTTTCTTCAGAAAGGTATATTTAAATACCTTTTTCATTTCATTATAGATCATCTCCCAGAAAGCCTTAATCCTTGGGCACGTCCACCAAAGGTGAAAGAATGTACCTTCATTTTCTTTACATTTCCAACATTTATTATCGGGCAAATGATAGATTTTTGCAAGCTTGACTGGTGTCATGTACCACCTGTATATCATTTTCATAATATTCTCTCTTAAGGCATTACATGCCGTAAATTTCATACCTGTGGTCCACAACTGTTCCCAGTCAGCAAACATAATGTTATGACCAACATCTTGTGCCCATTTTATCATAGCAGATTTCACCGTTTCATCCTGAGTATTCCATTTCAACAGCAAGTTATACATTCTTGATAGTATCTTAGTTTTGGGATCTAACAGTTCTGTTTCCAATTTTGATTTTTCCACCTGGAAGCCAATTTTCTTGTCCAGATTGTAAGCCTCCCTTATTTGATAATAATGAAGCCAATCTTGCACTTTATCTTTTAGTTTCTCAAAACTCTGCAATTTCAATTTGTCTCCTTCTTGTTCCAAAATCTCCCAATATTTCGGCCATTTGGCCTCCATATAGAGCTTTTTCTGAGCCTTCGCTTCCATCGGTGATAACCACCTTGGGGTTTTATTTTCAAGTAAGTCTTTATATCTTATCCAGACATTGAACAATGCTTTCCTGACAATATGGTTTTTGAATGCTTTATGTGCTTTAACCTTGTCATACCACAAGTATGCAAGCCACCCAAAAACGTTATTGAAACCTTCTAAATCCAAAATGTCTGTGTTCTCAAGAAGCAGCCATTCTTTCAGCCAGCAAAATGCTGCTGATTCATAGTAAAGTTTAAGTTCTGGCAGGGCAAATCCACCTCCTTCCTTTGCATCGGTTAATATTTTAAATTTTATTCTGGGCTTCTTGCCCTGCCAGACAAATCTAGAAATATCTCTCTGCCACTTCTTGAAACTTGAAACTTGTCCAGAATTTGCAATGATTGAAACAAAAACAACATTCTTGGCAATACATTCATCTTTATAGCAGCAATACGGCCTAACAAGGAAAGCTTCAAGTTTGACCATATTTCTAGATCCTTTTTCACTTCTGACCAACATTTTTCATAATTGTCTTTAAATAAGTTTAAGTTCTTAGCGGTCATATTAACCCCCAGGTATTTTACTTTCTTAACCAATGTTAAGCCTGTCTCCTTCTGAAACCTCTCTTTCTCAATCAGTGTTAGATTTTTCTTGAGAACCTTAGTTTTTGACTTGTTCAACTTAAATCCTGCAACTTGACCAAATTCTTGAATCAGTTCCAATACTCTTTTAGTACTAGATTCCGGCTCCTGTAATGTCAGTACTAAGTCATCTGCAAAATCTTTCAATTTGTACTGTTTGGCTCCGACCTGTATACCTTTAACCAATTGGTCCCTTCTGATCATATTTAGCAGAACCTCCAGGACCGAAATAAAAAGCAATGGGGAAATTGGGCAACCTTGTCATGTCCCTTTCTCTATCTTAAATTCCTCTGTCACCACATTGTTAACAATTAGTTTAGCCTGAAGAAAATTGCTTTTCAGCCTGGCATATGTGTATCCAAGGCGTCGTGTGATAATCTACATTTGTACATCTCATTGCAGACTGTTTTTGGTATAGGACAGTGTGTGTGTGTGTGTGTGTGTGTGCGCGCACACACACACACACACACACACACACACACACACACCAGTGCTGGATTTATATATAAGCTAAACAAGCTTTAATTTAGGGTCCACTCTCTTGAGGGCCCCCCAAAAAATTAAAGGGGAAAAAACCTGGATGTACATTTCCAAATATAAGATAAAAAACAAATAAAATAAAACCTACATACAGCAACAGTGTTTTGTGTTGTGTAGGCTCCTATGATGGAAGTAATGGACCCCGCCTGCTAGCCTGCTCCCTAAAATATCACTGGTTTGCTCATTTCTGTATATAGGGTGCCTACATTCTGCATGTGCAAATGGCTTTAGATACCTATTAGGTCCATAAATTACTATATAGCATATATTCAACACAAAAAACAGTGACAATTTGTTGTTGACAAAGGACAGCTGGACATATAAAGGGCCCCATTACCTTCAGGAACTTAGGGCCTCATCAAACCTAAATCTGCCCCCCCCCCACACACACACACTTGTCACATCGGTGACAAGGAAGTTAGCAAGGAGGGAGAGAATCCAGACTTGTTCTTTGTTTTCTTCCTATTTTTCTTCTTAGGTCAGCTTGACAAAAGCGTGTTTGTGTGTGTTGTACATTAGCAATTTTAAAAGAGGCAGCTATCCCTGCAAAGCCTACAATATAGGTGTATACTCCTACATAATAGTTTGAAACTGACTAAGTTCCACGATGCCCTTTTAGATTCCCTTGGGAATGTGAATAGCGGGTCCATCAAGCAAGCAGAGAGTTCAGCGCATCACATTGCCTGGAGCTGTTTGGCCATATTTGCATACGTTCTGGGTTCTCTTTGCTTTGAGTGTTTCCTTCCTTCCCCTCCTCTCTCCCCCACCTCCATTTACCCAGCTGCACTTGGTAATGAACCTGACAACATTAAAAAGTCACTAGAAGTAACCCAGCTGCCTCAAAGTGAGTTCATAGAGAGAGCGACTTTGTAGCTCCTCTCAGTCAGTCCATTAATTGCACATAATGAGGCATTTAGTGACAGAGGGATGGTTGATGAGCCTTAGCTGAAATAACAAGAGCTTGCCAGAAGCTGCATTTTCACTGTCAAGAAGGAAGTCGCAGAATCCTGACAATAGTGATGAAAGGAGCGGGTTGTTGAGTCATAGGGCCGTATGCTAACCTATTAGGACATGTGCTGCTCCATCCATCGCTGAGCACTGAAATGTGACCCTGGGGGTGCTTTAAGGGTGCCGCTACTCCATCACTCTATGGGGACTGCCTGTCCTGGGCTCACAGGGAGCCTAAGCTCCTTCAGTAGAGAGAAAGCTATTCATGCTGATGCCTGGATCCTCAGTGGCTTGGAACACTATTTGAACAAGAAGAGAAGCCAGCCCCCGTGTGCTCCATTCCATGCATCTCAAACAGCGGAATCTAGACCCTTAGTAACAGGTTGCCAATTATAGCCTTGGCAAGATTCACTTGCTTTCCCATACATCCTGGCCTACAAAGGGCTGGAAAGAACAAGGAACGAGCAGCGAAGTCGGTAGCCAGGCCACGGCTATCCCTGTGCTCTGGTAACATCCAATTTTGACTACTGAAATGCATTGCATTGTCCTGAACCCCTGGCCTACCAGGCAGCAAGTCAGTGTGTCAACTCCAAAGTCCAGGGGTCAAGCTGCACAAGCAGAGTCCACATCCAAAGGTCAGGAAACACAGTCCACAGTCATCCAAGACAAGATACAGTTCAGAGTCAAACCTGAAGCACAGTCCCATAGAGGACTGAAGTACAGTTCCGTAGAGGTCCAGGAACATCCAAACCAAGGTCCACCAGCACAGGCAGTTGAGCAGACCTACCACCTCAGCTCTGCTTCCCTTTTGGACTTTGCATGCTAATTGCAGCATCTGGGCTTGATACAGTGGCGTAGCGTGGGGGGTGCAGGGGGGGCCGGCCGCACCGGGCGCAACATCTGGGGGTTAGGGTTAGGGGGCGCAAATCCACGGGTTAGGGGGCGCAGATTACTTGCCTTGCCCCGGGTGCTGACAACCCACGCTACGCCACTGGCTTGATATGACATGTGACCCTCACCTTTCCAAAGCCTACTCCAGCTGAGGAATCACACCCCTCCTCCCAGAGTTAGCAAGCCCCACCTGGCCAGCTAGTGAGACAGGTTGTGTGCCCCTGCCTGCCTCAACCTCCTGGAGCACCCCACCAGCTGCTCCCTACACCTCAGAGGCTGCCATGTTCATGGAGACAGGGGTCCCTCTGGTTCAGGTGATGGGTCCTGCGGCTCTGGTTCCTGTGCACTGACCTTCCATCCCCTCGCCATCCTCCATCATCCTGTGAGTATTTACTTCCCCATTCCCTGCTTGCCCCGGTGTGTCCCAGTCCCAGCTACACCCCTCTCCAGTATCCTCTTCCTCCTCTTCCCCCTCCCTGTTGTAGTGGCAGTTCATGACATGAATGCGCAGGAGCTGCCTTTGAAGTCGTGCCAGGTACTTCGCTTGGTTCAGACTTCTGCACCATGGCCACTATGGACAATTCAAAGTTCCAACATTGGCCTAGGAAGTCCTATATAGGTTGGGACCATGACCCCTCCAGACGATATTTGTTAATGCGCATTCATGATTATTTGTGCTCTTGATGGTATTGGAAGAGTTATATGTGATGCCGCTTTTAACTTTGTGCATGCAACAATCTGAGGTGGATGTGCTGCTTTGTTTCCAATCACTGCATGTCCCATAACTCCTCTACTACAAATATACTGGACTTCCTGTCATTTTGTCACACTGTAGACAGCAATAATGTGGTAACATTGACAGCAAATAAACAACAACAACAACTCATAAAGTGGAATAGTGTAGGAGTAGTTAGGTATATATATATCCACCATGAATGCATCAATGACATGTTGCTGAATATACCTACAAAGAAAGAAAGGGAAGAAAAAGCCCATTGTGAAGGGACCACAGGATGGCTTAGTCTCCTCAACCTTTCCAGTGCTTGAAGTTCATCTGGAGAAGCTCGTCTACAAGTGTCTCCCACATACTGAGATAAGGCAGGCAGTAACCAGATGGTGGACAGGGCCTTTTCAGTAATGGCACCCCATTCTTTGAATGCCCTGCCTTGGTCTGTATTCCTGATGCTTAGGGTGCAGATAAAACTGGTTTTATTTGTCCAAATATTTTAATCTTACTGTTTTATCTGCCTTGGTAGCTCAGTCAGTAGAGCATGAGACTCTTAATCTCATGGTTGTGGGTTCAAGCCGTATATTGGGCAAAAGATTGCTGCATTGCAGTTGTGATCCCACCCAACTCTACACTTCTATGATTCTACTGACAGTTGCTTTGGGGTTTTTTAGTGCTTTTTCTCTTTAGTTGTTTCACTGTTCAGTTTTGATGTTTTGTTTTTCTCATTGGTTGTGTTGTTTATTGTGGTTCTGACGTTTTAATGTTTGTTGTTTTATTGCTTCGAGCCACCTCCAAAAGTCTTTTGAATACACAGGATCTAAATATATGAGCGAATGCATAAAATAAAGTAAAGTTGACTTTGTGAGACCTCCATTAACCCTCTTGTTCATAGTCAAGGGCAACCACTTCTGGCTTTTGAAAAAGCTATGCCCCCGCCCCCATTCTACACACACGTGCTCTTTTCACTCGATGGAGCAAATATGTATTTTGTATTCAGGTATATGCCACCCCCAAGTACAAAACAGTAAAGTGAGAATTTAGCACCCCTTACACTTTGAAATCTCCCAAGGGTATCTTCAGTATAAAACCCATTACTAATTCCAAGTGCTTTACTAAGTGCATAAATGGATTTGAAATTGTTCACATTAAAGCCCATAATTTTCATGTCAGAAAGAAGTCTGTGGCAAAACAAGAGCCTGAACGTATTTTGAAACATTTAACCTTGCACCCAAGCAAATGAGTACCTATCTGGGCTGTTTACATAAATTGCTTCTATGCTTAGCTAGACCTGCACATCTGTCCAAATTGAAGCTTTTTCACTGTTGTCACTGAATTTTGAAAATTAAACAAAAAAATCCCCTACACAGTGGTGTAGCATGGGTTGCCAGGTCCTGGGGCTGTGTGGAGGGCAGGGGGGATGGAGGGAAACAGAGTATGCATGCACACTTAACTGCCTAAAGGCATCCATGTCACCCAGGAGATTGCAGCTGCAGAGGTAAGAAGAGAAGAGTCGTGCCATTGTCTGGAGAGGTCACTTCCTGGGTGGCATTGAGAAGTCATTTTCAACCGAGCCCAGCAATGGAAGCACGCAGCTGTATTGAGGCAGCATCTGGTTTTGAAATTTTGCACCTGGGGCAACCACCCCTGTGCCCACCATGCTATGCCACTGACCTTATACCACTGACCCTATGTAAAAGAAAACTGCATAAAAATATGCCCAAGATCAGTGTTCTGCAACCTGGTGCCCTGCAGATGTTTTGTGCTACAGTTCCTATTAGTTCTAACCAGAATGGCCAGGGTTGATGGAAATGGTAGTTGAAAATACTTAGAAGGAACCAGGTCGGGGAAAGTTGACACAAGACGAAGACATACTTTAGCTTGTTTCAAGCAATAGAGATGTCCAGCATAACACAAATTACAGTATTATGGATGGGACTGCAGAGCTGAAGTGCAGCACACTCACCCTCCAAGAGTTCCTATTTTCCAGGAACATCCTGGATTTAGAGAGACCATCCTGGTTTCTGATTCAGTCCTGGAATGTCCCACTTTTCCCTATTTTCATTGGAGAAATGTTGGAGGGTATGGAGGTATCCAACCTCCAAGCTATCTGAAGGCAATCCTGTATAGAGAAGTTTTTTAATGTTTAATGTTTTATTATGTTTTTATATATGTTGGGAGCCACCTAGAGTGGCTGGGGCAACCCAGTAAGTTGTGTGAGGTATAAATAGTAAAATTATCATTATGGAATGGGACATCCCTATTTTCATCAGAGAAATGTTAGAGGGTATGCACACTCTGACCTCTGCTATTGGCTAGGAGACAAAGGATCGCTGAGAAGCTGCTGCCCCTGCCTATCAAGAAGACCATCATGGCAAAAGGAAGACCATCCTGGACCAAAATCGAAAAGAGCTGATGGGAGCTTGCTCCCACACCCACAACAACAAAATACTCTGTTCCAATTGCCTGTTGCACTGGAACTGCAAAGCAGGGAGAAAGCCTATTCTAACCCCATCCATTGGTCAAAGGAACAAGAGTCACCAACTGCTACTAAAACCAAAACATCAACAAGGGATGATCAGCCTGGCCTGAATTGGGTAGAAATCCTTTTAGCTCAGCACTCAGTTCTGGCCTTGAACAAAGGTTGAGGGTTTTACTCCTCAGTCTTTTCATTCCACTCCCCTTTTGTATTTTGACTTTCTGTTTGTAAGCCTGACTGCAAGGCCTTTTTATTCTTGATCTGAGTTATTTTGCAAGATGACAATTGTCTGAAAAGCAAGATTAAAATGCTGTAAGTTAGGTATACAAGGAAGGGGAGGTGGTGAGCTTTCCCTGGGCCCTAGCAAAGCATTCCACCCCCACCCTCCAGTCCTCAGAGGAGATCTGACTAGAACTACTGTACTAGGAGAGTGAGCGAGCTGAGTATCATCAGCATATTCAGGACACCACTCTCAAATTCCCCTGATGACAGCTTCCGGTAGTTTCATATAGATGTTAAACAACATGGGGGACAAGACAGAACCACACGGGACCTTAAAGTGCAAGTGCCATGGAGACAAGGCAGAAGGTCCCCAATGCTACTCTGCAGCAGTGACCTCCTGCAGGAACTCCTGTGACACAGTGTCCCCAGTTCCCAATGCACAGAGCTACTCCAGAGTGACACCACGGTAAATGGTGCTGAATGCCTCTGAGAGATCAAGGCAAACCAACATGACAGATATCTTCCTGTCTCTGTTCCCAAAAGGATCATCAGTCAAGGCAACCCAGGCTGTGCCTTGCTGCTGGACCCAAGCTTCAAGCCAGACTGAAAAGGGTCTAGGTATGTTTGCAGCTGGCACTTTCTCCACCACTGATGGAACATCTCATCTGCTGATGAGAAATGTACAAGCAGCACAGAGCAGCCAAGAGCTCTCAACTCTTTTAAAAGCCAAGCACTTGAAAACTCTCTCAATAAACATCCTGGCTAAAGCTGGCTGACGGCAGGAACCTGTTGTGTTTACTCATTAGCTTCTGCAGTTGCAAGAGTGTATACAAACAAGACTAGAACATGTGGGTTGGCAACACGGAGTCCCATGCCATATATAAACAACTGGGTTGGAGACCAGGAAACTGCAAACGAAGTGGAAGGGCTGTGGCTCAGGGATGGACCACATGCTTAGCATGCAAAATGTCTCAAGGGTCAATTCCTAGCATCTCCAGGTTGAGCTGAGAGAGACCCCTCTCTGAAGTCCTAAATCGTTGCTACCAGTCAGTGTAGACAACCTGAGCTAGATGAATTGAGCTTGATAAGAGAGCTTCCTGTGTTCCCTAAACAAGGTGCCAACATGGTCCATTTGTTTGGATAGTGTGCATTTATTTAGAGGACTTTCCTACAAACTCGCCATCTGAGGCTGGCAAGTGGGTCTAAATTCCATTTGTCCACTTCCTAAGCACATCTGTTTGATGTCAGCTGCTTGATGCTTTCAGGCATCTGAGTTGGCAGGCGACTCGCTAATTTGCCAGCACATCACATTCCACATTTTGAGGCCTTGGAGGTATCTGCAATGCTCATTATCACAATGTTACTCATTATCACAATGGAACAAGTCTAAATGCACTTCTAAACAGCTGCTCTTCTCACACCACGAAGGCAGATGCCCAGCCTGAACACAGTCATCTGCATTGGCACCACACTTTGTATTTCCAGAGTTGTTCCAACGGTCATAGAAGGTCCTGTTGAAAACTTCCAAGTCCAGGTGCCTGTAACCAGCTGAAGGCTGCAGCTGTGGACCACTATACAGATGCACTCACTTTACAGTTGCATTTTTTAAGCATTAGAATAATACAAAGGTAATGTTTGGATAAGAAAGGTATGGAACATTATGGAACATTACTAAATCATACACTCCAATTAATGCAACTAGTAAGATTAAATTGACATTTAAAACGTTGCCAAGTGTTTTGGTGTTGTTTTTATGATGTACTTCATTATACTGGTCTGTGTTTCTGTCTCTCTCATCCTTCTGGAGGCGGGAAAGTGTTTGCAGAATTTTCAGGTGCCCAAATAACTTTGCTGGCCTGGGATACTTGGACCTCACAGGGGTGGGAAGCTGAACTGCTGCTCTTCCTCAGGCACCAAAATGTTTTGGGCCATCCCTCAGTAGGCCTATGTGTTAGTGATGCCGTGTTCCACAAGCGTCCCAGAAAAACTGGGATATCCCATTTTTCTCTGCAAGAGCACAGCAGCCATTTTGGGCCATTTTTGGACGCCGTGAGAGCACAGTCTTGAAAAAGCATGTATTTGGGGCTATATGATCTTTCACAGGTCATGTGACTCGCACGTGAGCACGGACAGGAAGACGTGCGTGCCTGTTTTGGGACTCAACATGTTGGAGGGTATGTAATACATGCTTTGCTTTACTATTTGATCTGTGTTAACATTGCCCTAATAATTATTAAGGTGGTATAAATATGAAAACAAGCATCACATGCATTCTTAAAACTACGCACTTCTTTTTGCAGTTTAGACTACAATTCTGGTCACACTTTCCTGAGAATAAACCCCTTTGACTTCCTACAGGATCAGGCCAATGACCCATCTAATTCACAATGGCCAGCCAGATCCTTATGGGAAGTCCTCAAGCATGAACCGAGTGCAACAGTATTCTCCCCACTTGTGATTCTCAGCAACTGATATGCTGTGCCATACCTCCACCCTGTGACAGTGGAGGCAGAACATTGCCATCATGGCTAGTGACTATTGATTGCTTGTATAGCTTTGCTCATGAATATTTTCAAGAGGAGCCTTTGAATCATACAGTCCCATCCCACCATCTGCAATGGAGTTTCTGTGGCAACTAATTAAACAGTTTCTTCTTGCATATGTTTAAAGATATTGGCTATTTAGACCAATGATAGAGAATTTTTTAAAAAAATCCTAATATTCTGAGTTGCTAGCAATCTGAAAAGACATATAAATTCTGGCATTTACAGCTCCTGCTAATATCACTAATTAACAGATGCTGTCCCCTAATCCCAGACACATGAGATTCCTCATTTGTGAGGGAAATGTGCTTGCAGATGCTCTGAGGCACTCTCATCTCCATCTAGCCTGCAGGTGTGAAGATAAACAACACCAACAAATACATGTTATGGGAGGTTCAGTTTTGCAGGGACTATTCTAGTTTCCAGAAACAATGGTGAAGCTGCATGCTCCGCTACCAGGGGCAGAGAGCAGGCGGGGGCATGGTGTGCACCCAGGGGCATGGTGCGCCACCCACAGGGGTGTGGCACGTGTTCTGGGGGTGTGGCGCACAAACCCATCCTTGGATACAAATCATCATTACTAGTAGCAACGAACAGGCACCACATGTTCTACTTTTTGTCTTCTGTCTCATCCACCAGCATAGTCCAGGGATCATATTAAATTACTGCAGCATAAAATATTAAAGGCTGGTTTTGAAACCTATCGAGGGCCTTAGCACCTCACACTGTGAGGCATCTGCTTTTGCAAAACTAGCTTTGCCCTTAAATAGCGCACTTATAGACATGCAGAGCCAAAAATATAAATTCAAATGGGTGTATTTTGAAAAGGCTTGGATTCTGTGATTAACAATATAAATTTTTAGCGTGGGTGAAAACCTATGCATACTGATTTCCGGCATTATTTGTGAGAGAGTTCACCTGAGGAATGTAAATCACAACCTTGAAGGAAGTGATGTTGCTTTAGAAGGTGTTTTTCCTCTGTGAATCACCACCAGCAGGGAAAGTTATGCTCATGGCAATTACTATTACCATCCAAGTGTTTCTCTTAACAGGATGCCACCCTTGCTGTTCCAGAATAATTCCACCTTTGACAATTATTCTATGTCCTTTCCAGTTCCAAATCCATATACAAAATCCATATCTATCTCTATCTCTATCTCTATCTCTATCTCTATCTCTATCTCTATCTCTATCTCTATCATCTCTATCTCTATCTCTATCTATCTCTATCTCTATCTCTATCATCTATAAATTTACATAACAAGTTTCAGTTTAAACATATCAATCACCTTTACATTTAGGATTCTCATGATCCCTTGACTTCCCCCCACTGTTCTTTGGTTTCTATTTTCCATCTCTTTTTATTCAACTTATCCTCCCCCCCCCCCAATTTGTTACATCTTTTACAGTGGTACCTCGGGTTAAGTACTTAATTCGTTCCAGAGGTCCGTTCTTAACCTGAAATTGTTCTTAACCTGAAGCACCACTTTAGCTAATAGGGCCTCCTGCTGCCGCTGCGCTGCCAGAGCATGATTTCTGTTCTCATCCTGAAGCAAAGTTCTTAACCCGAGGTAATATTTCTGGGTTAGCGGAGTCTGTAACCTGAAGCGAATGTAACCTAAGGTACCACTGTATTAACTGTTCTCTTATATTTTGTCTTTTACAAGCATTACTCTAATCCTGCCAGAGTTTTTAACCATATACAAAATATTCTTTTTACATATGTGTTTGTTTAACAAGACTGCTGAATTACAGTGTTTATTAGCTATGCACACAGTCATCCTTATCAGCTGAAGCAATTGTGGTTTTGCACATTACCAGGTTAAAGCACAGAGAGGTTGTTGTTTTTTTCCAACTGCATGTCAATTGGTATTTGCATGTTGTTGTACACATCTGTAAGGTTGGATGTGTTTTCGAGTCACTCACCGCTCATCCGCACCAGTGGGTGGAGAGGGGGCATGGATGTCTCCATCTGGCTTAATGTTTTCATACTGGATCAAAGCGGACTCAAGGGGAAATGCATCAGACCAAAGTATCTCTCAAGAAATTAAAGGATGGATGTAGATTGCGGCTAATGTTGTGTGTACATGGCTACAGAAAACAGTGGTTGGAGCACACTGGATGCAGAGGAAACAAAACTTTGCACACGACCCAGAATGCTACTGCCAAGTCCTTTGCTCACTAATGCTATTTGTCCAGGAAGATCAACAGAGAGGACGATTGTTGGATGATTGTTGAATGTTACTTTTTGGATGTAGGTTGCTTGTTTTAAAGTTATGTTTTATTATTGTATTGTATTGCATTAGATTGTTATAAGATGTACATTTTTTGTTTCTTCACCTTGTAAACCGCCTTAAGTATTGTAAGATAGAAAGACGGTATACAAATTAAAAATGTTGATGTTGATGTTGTTGTTGACGAAGGAGCATCCCTGGCACCCAGGAGCATTCCTGGAAATATCAATCAGAAAATCTCTACAGTTCAGTGATGAATTTTAATTCATAGAAATTCGGTGACCACTTTTGCTCTGTCAAAAGCGGTTACAGTCCTTGGAGGAATGAGGGAATATTCCAAATGGTGTAGGTGACTGTGGAGTGAGTGGGTTCTGCAGTATTAATCACCCAGCAGCATGCCAGATCCAATAATACACCTGAACTGGGACTATGAGTGACTGGAAGTTAAGTCTGCCTTGTGTAAACATAATACTCCTTATCAACGTATCTGTTCCAGGTGAGTCTTAAAGCGGCATCTGTTCAATCAAATGAGAACAGATGTGACAAAACACTGGAAGGTATTCAGCAGGGAGCCAATCTTGCCGTGTCACAAAGGCAGAAAGGAAATAATGAGATAGCTCAGTTGGTAGAGCATGAGACTCTTGATCCCAGGGTCATGGGTTCGAATCCCACATTGAGCAAAAGATTACTTCATTGCAGGGGGTTGGACCAGATGACCCTTGTGGTCCCTTCCAAATCTACAGTTCTATGACATCCTGCTATTGCATTTTTAACATATGTAAAGGCAGGGCTGTTGTGGCTGCACTAAGATGAGTTGAGAGCTGGGTTGATTTAACAAAGCACTAATCAAGAAATAATTCCTTTTAACTAAGGAGTTCCACCATTGGGGAATTTCCTTGCAATGTTGAGCACTTTCCTCAGCACCACAGCAGAGAATTAAAAGGTTAAATTTCTCCTTTCTCCTCCACCATCTGCTGTAATCCCAATATTTATCAGCCTTTCCGCTGATGCTATTTGCCTTGGGGGGGGGGAACCTTTTAATGCAAAGATGGTGCATTTAACGCACACATCTAATTTGGCCCTGAACTGCTTGAAATGTGAAAACCCTTAAAAACAAAATAACTTCCAACCATGCTAGCTTCAGCTGATGTCGGGTGGAGTCCAAGAATATCTAGAGGGCTACAGATTTGCCAGCCCCAGTATAGACCATATTGAGTTAGAAGGGTCGATGGTTGGACCATGTATAAGATTACTATAAGGTGGAAAGGAATTGGTTTAACAGAACAAAGGCACACACTGTTACTAAACTCCCTCAAAGTTTGCTTGCAAGTTGTTCTGTGGCACTTGGTTATATCTGATTTTGTTAGGATTGTGTGGTGTGAAAGCTAATCAATAAGGGGGAGTACGGTAATGGAATAGTTGATGGTTGAGATGGGGAAAGTTCAGAAAAGGGCCACCAAAAGGATCAAGCAAATGTAGCAACTTCCTTATGAGGAAAGGTTGCAGCATTTGGGACTGTTTAGTTTAGAGAAAAGAGGAGTAAGAGGTGGTAGACATTTATAAAATTATGCATTGCCTGTAGAAAGTGGATAGAGAAAAGTTCTCTCTCATAACGCTAGAACTCCAATGAAAATGAATCTAGTAAAATTCAGGATAGATTAAATAAAGTAGTTCTTCAATCAACATATAGTTAAGGCAGAATAGGATAGGTTTGGTCCAATATTGGCAAGACAATCTGATGTACCTTAGATCCGATTTGTATAACTGAACAGCAGCCAATTTTTAACCGGAATTGGTTCAGTTGTTTTTCTCTTTATAGCGTGTGGCAAAGGCCTTTGTCGTGGCGTTAGAGCACCCTGCAAACTGGTGCAAACCCAAAGAGGGAGCCTACACACAGCATCTGTTCCTGGTCTTCCACTCGTGCTTCATGAGAACAAGTGGAGATTTGTTATTCTATGACAGAAGGAAGGCAATGCAAAGTGTTGCCCTTGTTTAACTCTAGGGAGGCAAATGCAAGAGCCGGCGCGTATGCCTTTCATCCTGGAACAACAGAAGATTGAACAAACAGTGTTTTTCACATTTGCAAATCAGGCCCAGTACATATCTCTTTATTTCAACCAGCTTTGGGGACATGACTTTCCATCAGATAAAGCACTGTTTGGCTATTACAGAGAGCCATCGACAGCTGCCGCCTGTAATTCTTCAAAGAGCTGCCCTTCATTGTACTGCACAGAGGAAGCCCAGGAACATCCCAAGAAGAACAGTCTGTAATTGAATTTAAACTTGCCTCGCTCAATCCATCAAGCTCTCCTCTTAAATGGCTGTTGGATGGGGACAAAAAGGAGACATAATGTTAAAATCAAACTTCTTTTATAAAGGTGCTCAGAGAAGTAAACAAAATGCTGGATGAATCAGAAACCAATTTTATGGTGGTCAGTTAGCCTTTGTTTTCAAATTTAAGAGGTCTCTAAATTGGGGATCAATGTCTTTTACCTAGAACTAAAACTGCACCTCCAGCAACTGACAGTTGAGGAAACACAACCCTATCAGTCCATCTATATTGTAGCAATTATTGTGTCATTGTTTCTTTTTCTGCTTCCTTTTTCCCCCCAGAATGAAACTACCACACACTAATGTGGGCTGTGGGCATCAGAGAAGATGAATGGCCAGGCCAGGGGCAGGTGTAGAATCAGAGGAGACAAGCACATCTAAATAATTGTTTATACCATATTTTCCCGTGTACTGGACACCCCCATGGATAGGACACCCCCTATTTTGGGGGACCCCAAATAAAGAAAATGGGGGGAAATTGCCCTGACTTGTTGAAATTTGGGGGGGGGAGGATTGCCCAGAGGCTAACAGCCCCACAAATCTAACAGGCCGCCTATCAGCTGTTCCCTCCCCAGCAATCCCTGAGCTTTTGTGGGGAGCAGAGTTGAGCTTTTGGGGGGGGGAGAGTGGGGAAGTTTTTTTAAAAAATTACTTTTAGCACTTTTCACCTTTCCCGTGGGGCCTCCGTACAGTATTCTGCTTGCCTCCTCCCACTCTGCCCGCCCTACAGCTGGGAGGGAGGCTGTAGGCAGTCCGCTTTTGCCGTGTGGTGTCTTAGTTAGAAAGCATAAAACGAACATTTCGAAGTTAAGCACAATTGCATGTTTGGGGTTTTGTTATGACATCTGGTACATGAAGTTTAAAACATTTGTTAAATTTGACACTGTAGGTTCATTTGTAATAATAATAATAATAATAATAATAATAATAATAATAATAATAATTTATTATTTATATCCTGCCCATCTGGCTGGGTTTCCCCAGCCACTCTGGGTGGCTTCCAACACAATATTAAAATACAGTAATGCATAAAAGCTTCCCTAAATAGGGCTGCCTTCAGATGTCGTCTAAAAGTCTGGTAGTTGTTGTTCTCTTTGACATCTGGTGGGAGGGCGTTCCACATTCCACATTAGCATTGTCCTATGGGTAGTCCAGGATGCGGGTGGCACTGTGGGTTAAACCACAGAGCCTAGGATTTGCCGATCAGAAGGTCGGCGGTTCGAATCCCCACAACGGGGTGAGCTCCCATTGCTCGGTCCCTGCTCCTGCCAACCTAGCAGTTCGAAAGCACGACAAAGTGCAAGTAGTTAAATAGGTACTGCTGCGGCAGGTAGGTAAACAGTGTTTCCGTGCGCTGCTCTGGTTCGTCAGAAGCGGCTTAGTCATGCTGGCCACATGACCTGGAAGCTGTATGCAGGCTCCCTTAGCCAGTAAAGCAAGATGAGCGCCGCAACCCCAGAGTTGGTCACGACTGGACCTAATGGTCAATGGTCCCTTTACCTTTACCTTTATGGGTAGCCCAGAAGGCAATCAGTTCAGTAGCCCTCCTGGGCATGCAATATCAGCCTGCTGGTGATGAGCACCCTGGACCAGATGGAAAAGTTCTCTGCCCCACCGAGGTCTACATACCCCTCAACCATCCTGATTTGAGTTGGGACATCCTGGAATTACAGAAGCCACCCCAGCTTCTGATTGGATCCCAGAATGTCCCATATTTTGGTACTGCACTCTGGCATGAGTCAGCTAGCTTGCGTGAGAGCACTGGACCAAAAGATGCTCATTTATTTGGTCCAGCACTCTTGCATGAGTCCAAAAAATGAGCAGCTTTAGTTCCTGCACTCTCCTGCGAATCAACTGGCTCCCACAAGAGCTTGGGACCAAAAAACCTGAGTGTTCCAGTTTTGATCAGCAGGATGTTGTCTTTCATTTTGGTCCCTGGTTGTGCAATTCTATAAACACAGTACTGGAGTCCTGCTTAGTTGAATGGGCCTTATTCCCAGTAAACTGTGGGTATAGTATTGCATGTGAAGCAATCAGATGGCTTTGCAAATCTGATCTCACCTTCCCAGAGTGTGTTTGCTTGCATGTTTGCCCCCAGGCTTATTGTTGGTCCCTGGGGTACTCATTTGCAAAGATCAAGCTAGAGGTTATTTCTTTGTTTCCATATGCAGGAACAAGCCTCGCCCTTTTAAATGAGTTTCAGGTAAAGAATGCTTATGGGAGAGTCGGAGCTGATAATGATCTGCCTGACCTTGCCTGGTGGAATTTCTCTCTCTCTCTTTCTCTCTCTCTCTCTTGTAAACTAGTGGTCCTCCACCTCTGTATCAACAAGCACACTCATTCTTTCCAACATTTTGTGCTGCAAATGCGTATATTATTCAGAGCCTTCAGCTTTTATTGTGCTTTTCTCCTTTCCATGCACTCATCTTCAGATAGCGTCCCCTGACTTGTCTGCTGGGATTTTAGCTCCCCTTTCTCCAGTGGATTGTCAGCAGTAGGGTAGCCAAAAAGAGAAAATGCACCCCTCCTCCCATTAAAATGCATAAATTTTGCACATACTCATTGATATGTATATATGCAAATATAGGAGGGAAATACTGCAATTTAAATAGAAATATAGAAACTGTTCATAGTGGGCAGGACTACAGCCAGGTCACCTGTGTGCCTGCTCACATTGGTGTTCAGGAGTTAACTATTGAGAGGCAACTTCAAGTCTCTTGTTCTGCCTCCCTATGCTTCTTTATCTTTAAACTGAGCGAGGACTAGATATCCCTGCAAACAGAGGACTGTGTAAAGCAGGACACAGAGGCTCGCTATTTGTTACTAGGGCCAATCCATTTGGGGGGGGAACGTTATTCTGCAGTGTATTTTTTAAAGATTAAACCATCAAACAATTAAAAATCTGTGGCATTTCCAGGTCAAGCTGGGAGAGACCCCACCTGAAATCCTGCAGAGCTGCCCAAAGACCAACAGTATAAAGTCTAAAGCAGCAGTTTCTCCTCTTGCATGACGATAAGAAGGGGTTCCAAACCATTCACTTGCATTCATTTATGCATTTATTGAATTAAAATGGATCCCTTGCCCTTCTTCCCAAAGGAACCCAGGGTGGCAAATGTATCATTAATAAAACAATGCAGTCAAAATTAAAACAATTAAAAACATTTGATATCCCCCCCCCCACCTTAATCACAACATCACAGTTAACATTAACCACAGTTTAGGATTAGGGCAACACTAAACCGTGGTTAATGGAAAATAGAAGCAAATGCTTCCAAATTGTTCCTCATCGCCACACAAGAAAAAATGAAGGAAGGGGGGAATGCATCAGCCTGAGGTTTACCCAAAAGTTTGAATTTGATTAGTATTGGATATGGAAGATGCAGATTCAAATCCACCCTTGCCTATTAGGCTCACGGGCTGGACTTGAGAAAGTCACTATCTCTCAGCCTAATTTGCCTCACAGAGCTGATGGGAAACAAACACGTTCTGCTGAGTGCCTTGGTGGAAGACCAGGACAGAAATAATAAGTAAATAAGCAGTGTGATTGATATATAAGAATTATGACCCCAGTCATGTGAACGCAAAACTAAGTGTGATGGCCTGGGAGTCCGATTCAGAGGCTGAATCGGAGGAACCCCAGCCTGCACAGGAGTCCCCGCCTTCAGGGCCAGCTGAACTGGGGCAGGGCCTTGGATCTGAAGCTCCTGCACCTGTGCCGGATCCTCAGGAGCAGGCACCAGGTGAATCCACTCTGGCTCCAGAAGTGATTGAGGACACAGTACCTACAGGTGCTCCTCTCCCAGCCCTGTCAGGGGAAGGCGAGTCTCCCCCTGGGTCTAGTAACCCTCCAGCCTCTCCTGAGCTGCAGAGACTCAGGACAGAGAGGCGGAGGGAACTGGTTTCTCCCATGAGGAGTGCTCGTCTTAAGGCCAGGAGAGGCGGGTCTCCTGGGGGCCGGGACCACCCCTGGCCTCAGAGAAGATAAAGGCCCGTCAGCTCAGTCCCAGGTTGCGGGAGCAACGTTGTTGAAGAGCTGTTCCGGCCAGCACCCAGACCTGCACCTTCAGAGTTCCTGTCCTTGCCCGGCTCCTCGCTTCAGACCCCGCTCCACCCTTGGAGGACAATCTACAGACCCTCAACCCAGGACCCTGACCTCGCCTCTCGGTAACCTTTCCCCCGGGACCAGCACACTAAGCCTGGGCTCACTCAGACCTAAGAGGTGACCTATAGAATCTTAGAATTGTAGAGTTGGAAGGGACCCCAAGTGCCATCTAGTCTAACCCTCTACAATGCAGGCCTGCAAGGAATGACACCATTTATGATGCCTCCAGGAGACCATGTGCAGACCCTAGCTCTAGTCAAAGATGTGAGGTTATTCGGCAACATCAATTATACATATGAAAAGCCTGGGCAGTTATCTGTGCCTTTTCTTGCCTTTCTTTAAATTAGATAGATTTCTAGTTCTGGGTGACTAAGAACTATGGGTGAGATCTTGGCTCCTCTGTAGTCCTTGGCAAAAGTCCCATTTCCTCCAGTAAAGCCAGCATTTCAGTCTTATCTATGTGTTTGTGCTGCAGACAGTAAATACAACTAGGGGACACTTAAGCCTGACTTCAGCTACATTAACGATAATTCAAAGGGCAGTGATTCCCCCAAATCATTCCTTTCACAAAAGAGGCAGGCCTTGGCCCTCAGCCTGATCTCTGCGCTAATACTGAATGTTTCATTACCTTATTTTGGCGAATGTATTTTCATCTGTTAGCTTAAATCTGATTCCGAGTAGCCCATGTGGTTCTCACAGCTGGGGGAATTTTGTGCCGTTGATCCGCTTGCTTCCTTCCAATCTAGGCTAAAAATCAATACACTTAAATAAATAAAACAATTGGGCTTGTGTCTACCACCTGCTGTTTGGGGGTGTGGAGCTAAGCCGAGTAACCAAAGATTAGTTAAGTCATTTGCTTCCTTCTGTAAGGAAATTTAGTGCCAGAGAAACCTGCTAGATTGAAAGTCTATAAGGCTTTATTCCTCTGTTTATCTACTACATGGAAAACTACTGGGCAGTATTTTCAGACTGTGGTCAGCCCAAGACATTTTGGTGACTGAGGGAAAGGGCAAGATGGCGCCTTCAGCACCAGGGATGGGACAGTGTCTGCCACTTTACTATGTGGCTATAGGCTGGGTTAGGGGGGAGGGCAGGCAGCAGGCTGGGGACAGCTGGGAGAGGTAGCAGATCTACTCCCTCCTGCACTTGCCCACTGCCTCTGCGACAAACATCCCTGAACGCGACCTGTTCCTTTTCGGCCTCCTTTTCTCTCTCCCTCCACCTTCAGCATGCCAAAGTACCCCCAGGCTGCCTCAAGTCACCTCAGGCAGTTGAGCGGCAGCAACAGTAGAGTGAGGAGCCTTGTCTGTTTTGCCTCAAGCAGCAGAACATCATGTGCCAGGCCTGGCAGGGGGCACACTGGGCACACGCCACTCTCTGACAGAGGAGAGTGACTCAGAGGGAATGGGTATAGGGCCTGCAGCTACTTCCCACCACCAACCAGCATCTGCTGCCCAAGACAGCTGTCTCCCTCTGCCCAGTGACAGACAGAGCTGGCCCTGGTTCTACCCTGAATCTCACACCCATGTTAAGTATAATTGTTTAATTGACACTGAAAAGTAGAATGCCTGTGTATTGCTAACATGGGGTGTTTTTTCCCCCATAGCAGCATACTGAGCTCTAGCTGAGTTAATGATTAACTGAGAATGTTCTCTGCTCTAACCCGTGAGTGTTTAACCTTAGAGCACACGCTTAAGGTATTCAATTGCAAATCACCATCTTGAAGGGAGTAGCCTGTTAGTTTTTCTATCACAAAGGATGTGATCATGGCTGTCCAGGAGCTGCATAGCCTTAGGCAGGATGTAGCGAATGCAGGCTGGAATGAGAGTTTTGATTTATGGAAGAAGTAAAGTTTTTTCTTATAAGAGGCTGAGTCTCTGCTGGACACGCACAAGATATTGTATGGAATTATTTGGATGTATCACTTCTTTGTTCTATTTTGAAGAAAGTTTTGCAAGTAAAGTTTTGTTGTTTGTCGTTTTTTTGTAATTTTTTTTATTAATTTTCCATAATTACGTTTTCACAATTTAAAACAAAGTTAACTCACATTTCTAGCAGATCTAGATTTATACAGATGCATTTTCACAAACCTTCTCTTTGAGATTCTTTGAACCTCTAGGCTTCCCTCCTTACCCTCTTTTGGTTTCGTATACAGTGGTACCCCGGGTTAAGAACTTAATTCGTTTCCCGGAGTTCCGTTCTTAACCTGAAACTGTTCTTAACCTGAAGAACCACTTTAGCTAATGGGGCCTCTTGCTACAGCTGCACCACCAGAGCCCAATTTCTGTTCTTATCCTGAAGCAAAGTTCTTAACCCGAGGTACTATTTCTGGGTTAAAGGAGTAAATAACCTGAAGCGTCTGTAACCTGAAGCATCTGTAACCCGAGGTACCATTGTATAAACAAACTTCTGCTGCATTTCCATGCTTATACTTTTCCAATTATTATTTCCCTTAATTTTATCTAATTTTCTGCTAGTTGCAGGTGTTTACTTAAAATCCTGCCAACGTATCAACTTGTTTACAGTATTTTTGCACATAAACAATACACGATTCCCAATCTTTTTTAAGCTTCTCAAATTTTGAGCAATACTTATGGGTCTGTTTTATTCCAAAAGGAGTCAGTTTTTATGCATCCAGCTGCTTCAAGCTGTGCAAAATTAGTATCCGCAATAAGCTACTCACAGCAATTCTGTTTAAGGGATCCTGAAGGAAGGCTAGAAAGTCCTTTCTGCTATTGATCCTACCCACCCAAAAGCTGCTGAATTGTACCTTCTGACACAAATACCTGAGGAACTAAGAACTGGACCAGCACCAACCACTCTTCACTGTCTCTCTGCCTCTCTATCTCTTTCACACACACACACACACACACACACACACACATATTGAAGTCTGAAATAGAAGGAGGATTTTGTGAGGAAGTTGGTATGTTCAGGAACAGTGACCTCAAGTTAAAAGGATGTGGGTGCCCACCTGTTGCAATGTTTTTCAGAGTCATCCAGTTCTGTGCATCAAATTGTTCCAACAGTAGGGGATGCCTATCATTTCTGTGCGGGCGAAAGAAACTCCATTCCTGAGCTGCAGTTGCTTGGAAGAAGTCCCCCCTCTCAATAATAGGATTCTGTGGCTGAGTTAAGTCAGAATGGCATGCAGAGCATCCTCATCATAGAGTTCAAGGGAACAAAAGCGGCAGGGAAGCATCAGAAACTTTCAAGCACTTAGTCGACACTGCGTTCGTTGTGGCTGCCCCTTCATGTTCATTTTGCTTCTGTTTCTTTTTAAATGGCCTTTGCCAGGCACAGAGAAAAGCTTTCGTCTTGCAGTTACCCTGCCCTATCAGCCAAGTGTAATGCACAACTAGTTTCTTAATGACTCATTATATGTACTGTGCGGGAAGGGGATTGCTTATGCTCCTTGTACACCACAATTTAAAGACACAAACAAGCTCCCAGTTTTTCCAGAACCAGAGGCTAATGACAGCCATGCTAAGCATACCTCTCACACTCTTCTTTCTTGCAAACAATGGTATGCAGAAAGGAGCATAAAGACAATTTAAAGGAATGCATTGGCCCTTGTGCCTATCTCGCTTTTCTCTGGTCTCCTGGCACGATAGACCTGCTCATGGCATTCCCACTAAATCTCTGTGTCTCTCTATAGCTTTGTTCAGATTGAAGCCATATTGCTTCCTACAGGAAGAAATCAAAAGTGTCCCCTATTTCAGAATGGTATAAAAAAAATCAAATTGGGGGAAAGCTTTGTTATACCAAATTGAGCTACTTTTCATGAAACTGCTGCAGGAATCACACATATAAACTTGTTCAGAATTGTGTTTGTTATTCTTTGGAATAATGGTTTTTGAAATAATTTGCAGTCATGTATTTGCAGCCTTTTCAATGTTATAATTACATTTGAATATCTATATCTATATCATCTATATATATTTCTCTTTCTGTGTGTTTTCTTTTGCGTTTAGGTATTTATAGTAAAATATGTTTTCAGAAATAACATTACTAAGGGAGTAAACCTAAGCAGTTCCCAGGAGATGGATGGCTAGAAGGGCACTGGATACTGGGAATCTTATTCTTATTCTTCCCAGAGGAATGATTTGGGAGAAGGAGGTCCACAATGGGAAGAGGAACTCCAAGGTTGGAAGCTTCCTGCTTCCTTGTTGGAAAGCTCTGCCACTGCTGCTGGTCTGCCCTTGATGTGAAACCAATAAGGAGACGACAAAGAGGTCCTGCGTGTGGATTTCCCAGAAGCCTCTGGTTTGGCCTGATCCAACAGGGCTTTTCTGGTGTTCTTATAGTGTGTGTGCTGGGGATGTACTGGAGAATGCTTTGGATTTCCCAAACTCATCTCCAGAACAGGGACAAAACTACTGGGATACCATATGGCCTGAATATAAGCCGCACCCGAATATAAGCCGCACCTTTAAAATTGGATGGGAGGAATTCTGAAAGGCACCTGCCCAATGAAGCACAACCACACAATGAGGAAACACACAATGAGGAACTTGCCCAGGGAGGGGGGGGAATCAAAAGCACCCTCCCAAACAAGCACACTCTCACCACTGAAGCCCACACAGTCGTCCACTGCTGAATACAGTAACTGGAAGACGCCTGCTGCCCAGCTGTAAAGGACCCGCCTCACAGCTGATTGGAGATTGCAGCGAGTAGGAGAAACCTTGCGTGGGCAGCAGCTGCTGCTCAGCTTGGGGGAACGCCGCCTCACAGCTGATAGGCTTCTGTGGCTCACCCGGCTCACAGCTGTGGCTCACCCGGCTCACAGCTGATAGGCTTCTGTGGCTCAGCCCGCGTGGTCCCAAGCGCTGCGGCCATGCTCTGCCAGATCCAACACCGCCGCTGCCGCAGACCAGCTGAACGGCTCCCCACAAGCTCTGCCTCACAGTCAATTAAAAAGCCAATTTTTGTAAGGTCACAAATATAAGCCACACTTTAACTTTCACAGTCGGAATTATATATACAGTGCGTCTTATATTGGGGCCAATACGGTAGTTATTTTCCATCCCATTGGTTCCAGTGGAAAGGAAGGCATTATAAAAGGAGTAACTGATGAGGAAAAAAGTCAAACCAAGCAAAATGGGTAAAATGACACCCACCCACCTGCCCTGGTCAATGCAAGCCCAGCAGGACTTTGGAAAAGGCAGTTCCTCTGGCATTGACTCTCAGCTGCCACCATAAGATTGCTCTGATTGTCTTTGGAAGAACTCGTTGACTGGTCATTATTCATCTGAGCAATACCCTACCATGCAAACAATCCCTTTCTTTACTGTCAGGTTATTTGTGGGAGAGCAAATGTGTTTCTTGTTATAAAGGTATCAGAACCTGATCCTTAAACTAGTGGATGCAGCAGACTGGAAAGGAAATGGGCTCTGTTTACACACATATATTCTGGCAGTCGGCAACATCGGGGAAAGGAGGCACAAGAAAGGACATGACAGTTACACAAACCTTTTTATAAAATATTAACAATGGTGATTTTTTTTTTTTTATTCCAGGCAGCGGCAATGCTTCTTTCAGTGGGCTGTCAGATTCCAACAAAAAAAGATGCCAGTAGGTTAAAAGCCCAATGAATTGCTGCTGTTGAATTGGAACCACATGAAATGAAATAAATAAAGGAGCAAGTGCGCATTGGAGCTCCCAAGGATCTTGCTGCACCCAGCTTGCCTCGTAACGAAGCAAAAGCTTCTCTGAGGACGCCTTGCTGGGGGGAAAGGTTCCAAATCGGCAGGCCTGCTTTCCATAATGCCTGCAGGCTGCCCCGATGCCAGGCTTTCAAAGCAAAGCAAAGCTGCAAGAGTAAAGGAAATGGTTTTCCTGCTGCAACTTAATTGGAGCCAGAGCTGGGGATGAAATCTGCTTTGAATGCTAGGAGTCCTCAAAAGCAACAAAGGGGCTTTGCAGCACCTTTAAAGACTTAACAGATTTATTATGCGATAATGCAGCCAGCATACAATAAGCGAATTGCAGTTATATAACCCAAAAACATTTTTAACAAGAGCAACTTTAAGATCTGTGTCCTGATATCTCACAGAGTCTTTTTTTTTTATATATATATAATATTTTTATTTTCCATTTAAACACAATACAACGAACATAAACATACAAAAAACAGAAAACGAAACAAAAAACATGTATCATTTCATATCCTAATTTCATATCCCATCTTCCCCGACTTCCTCATGCCTCCCCTTTCTGTATTCCAAATTCTTATTGATTGTTCAGCAAATCTTCCCTTATTTTAATTTAAATTTAGACTATTCTTCCTTATTCTCCTTGTCTTAACCATTACTAATAGTAACCATTTACTTTCCAGTCCAACATCATTCTAACTTTCATTAACTTTGTAATATTTCTTTAAATAGTCCTTGAATTTTTTCCATTCTTCTTGCGCTGCTTCTCTTCCCTGGTTTCGGATTCTGCTCGTCATTTCTGCCAAGCCCATATAGTCTATCACCTTCATCTGCCATTCTTCCAGTGTGGGTAGTTCCTGCGTCTTCCAGTACTTCGCAATGAGTATTCTAGCTGCTGTTGTAGCATACATAAAGAAAGTTATATCCGTCTTTAACACCCCTTGGCCGACAATACCCAAGAGAAAGGCCTCTGGTTTCTTGGGGAAAGTATATTTAAATACCTTTTTAAGTTCATTATAGATCGTTTCCCAGAATGCCTTAATCTTCGGGCAAGTCCACCAAAGATGAAAAAATGTACCTTCAGTTTCTTTACATTTCCAACATTTGTTATCAGGCACATGGTAAATCTTTGCAAGCTTGACTGGGGTTATGTACCACCTATATATCATTTTCATAATGTTTTCTCTTAAGGCATTACATGCCGTAAATTTTATCCCGGTGGTCCACAACTTTTCCCAATCAGCAAACAAGATATTATGACCAATGTCCTGAGCCCATTTAATCATGACCGATTTAACCGTTTCATCTTGTGTATTCCATTTCAGCAGCAAATTGTACATTTTGGACAAATTCTTAGTACTGGGTTCTAACAGTTCTGTCTCCAATTTTGATTTTTCCACCTGGAAGCCAATTTTACTGTCCAGTTTAAACGCTTCGTTTATTTGATGGTAGTGAAACCAGTCTCTCACCTTCCCTTTTAATTTCTCAAAACTCTGCAATCTCAATTTGTCCCCTTCCTTTTCCAAAATTTCCCAGTATCTTGGCCACTTGGACTCCATATTTAACTTTTTAACTGCCTTAGCTTCCATTGGCGACAGCCACCTTGGAGTTTTATTTTCCAGCAAGTCTTTATATCTGACCCAGACATTTAGTAGTGCTTTTCTGACAATATGATTTTTGAAACTTTTATGTGCTTTAACCTTGTCATACCACAAATATGCATGCCACCCAAAAATGTTATTAAAACCTTCCAAATCCAAAATGTCTGTGTTTTCAAGAAGTAGCCATTCTTTCAGCCAGCAGAAAGCTGCCGCTTCATAGTAAAGTTTAAAGTCTGGCAGGGCAAACCCCCCTCTTTCCTTTGAATCCGTTAATATCTTAAATTTAATTCTGGGCTTTTTGCCCTGCCAGACAAATTTAGATATGTCTTTTTGCCACCTCTTGAAACAATCCATTTTATCAATTATTTGCAATGCTTGGAACAAAAACAACATTCTTGGCAATACATTCATCTTTATAGCTGCAATACGGCCTAACAAGGAAAGCTTTAAGTTGGACCAAATCTCCAAATCTTTTTTCACTTCTCTCCAAGTTTTTTCATAATTATCTTTAACCAAATTCACATTTTTAGCTGTCATATTTATACCCAAATATTTCACTTTTTTAACCACAGTTAACCCTGTCTCATTCTGAAACCTTTCCTTTTCTATCTGTGTCAAATTTTTCTCCAAAACCTTTGTCTTAGACTTATTCAATTTAAATCCTGCCATTTGACCAAACTCTTGAATTATTTCCAAAACTCTTTTCGTGCTAGCTTCTGGCTCTTGTAATGTAAGTACTAAGTCATCTGCAAATGCTCTCAGTTTATATTGTTTAGCTCCGACCTGAATCCCTTTAACCAACTGGTCCCTCCTAATCATATTAAGCAAAACCTCCAGGACCGATATAAAAAGTAATGGGGAGATAGGGCACCCCTGACGTGTCCCTTTTTCAATCTTGAACTCTTCTGTAACCACATTGTTTACAATTAGTTTAGCTTTCTGTTCAGAGTATATTGCACCTATACCATTCTCAAACCCTTGGCCTACCCCCATCCCCCGGAGGTTCTTCAACATAAAACTCCAAGAAATATTGTCAAAGGCTTTCTCGGCATCCACAAATATCAAAACAGCTTTAGTGTTTATGTTCACTTCCAGCTTTTCCAAAATATCAATTATATTCCTTACATTGTTCGACAAATGCCTTTTTGGGAGAAAGCCCGCTTGGTCCCCGTGAATCTCCTCCATCAAAACTCTTTTCAGTCTTTTTGCTAAAATATCAGCAAAGATTTTGTAATCCACATTCAATAACGAGATGGGTCGGTAGTTTTTAAGTTGGGTCTTTTCAGTCTCTGTCTTTGGTATAAGTGTAATGTAGGCCTCTCTCCACGTATCGGGTGCCCTTTTCCCCTCCATAATCTCATTGCAGACTTCCTTCAGAGGTTGTATCAACCCTTCCTTCAAAACTTTGTAGTATTTGGAAGTCAGTCCATCCGGTCCAGGGGATTTGCCCAGCGTCATGCCTTGAATGGCATCTTCTATTTCTTGTGCTGATATCTCCTGGTTCAATATTATCTTACTTTCTTGCGAAACCTTTTTCAGCCCATTTTCCTCGAGGAACTGTTGTATGTCCATTTCTTTTTGCGGCCCTTGTGTGTAAAGTTGTCTAAAGTAGTTCTGAAAACAATTCCTAATTTCCGCTGGGTTGCTTATGTTTTTTCCTTCCACTTCTATATTTGTTACCGTGTTGAGTTTTTGTCTCTTCTTTATTTGCCAAGCCAGTAACTTGCCACATTTATCAGCAGATTCAAAGGTCTTTTGTCTCATTTGTTTAATTTTCCACTCTAATTCTTGATTCATCAGTTCCATATATTGTGTTTGATGAAATTTGATTTCTCTTAGAATCTCTTGGGATTTTGGCTTCGATCTTAATTGTTTTTCCCCTTCTTTTATCTTTTCCAAAATTCTCTCCTTTTTCTCATTTTGGTTTCTCTTCTTTAAAGTATTTTGCTGAATCAAAAACCCTCTCATCACGGCTTTGCTTGCGTCCCATACTATTCTTTTTTCTACTTCAGACCTTAAGTTGATTTCAAAATAGTCTTTCAAGGTTTTTTGGGCCTTCTTGCAGATCTCCTCATCTCTAAATAAGGTGTCATTCATTCTCCATCTGAAGGAACCAGTTGTTGTTTGCCTCATCACCATCTTTACAGCATTATGGTCGGAGAAAGTTTTTGGGCAGATTTCTACTTTTTTTATGTTCGGAGCCATACTGCTAGTCACCCAAATTTGGTCAATCCTTGTCCATGTCATTTTGGCTTCAGAAAAGAAGGTTCCCTCTCTTTCTAATGGGTGTTTTGTTCTCCAAATATCAATCAAGTCCATATTGTCAGTCATTTCAAAAAAAGTCTTTGGTAGTCTTCCATCTTTTGTTATTACCTGTCTTTGTGCCTTGTCCATATTTGTTGAAACTACTCCATTCATATCTCCCATCAAAATTAAGTTGTAATCCATATGGTCCATCAAAATTTCATGCAACTTCTTAAAAAATTCAGCTTTCCCTTCGTTTGGTGCGTAGATTCCCACTATCAAATACTTCTCTCCTTGAGATTGAATTTCAATTGCCAAATATCTTCCTTGATCATCTTTAAAGATTTGTTTCGGTTGCAATTTTTCTTTTGCATAGATCACCACTCCTCTCTTTTTTACTCTGTCTGAAGATATAAATTCCTGTCCCAGTCTTTTATTTATTAATAATTTTCTGTGTGCTCTTGTCACGTGGGTCTCTTGTAGGCAAATCAAGTCCAATTGGTCTTTCTTTAAGACATGAAATATACTTTTTCTCTTCCTGGGAATATTTAAGCCGTTACAATTCCAGGTTAGAAGTTGCAGAGCCATGATGGGATTATTTACTCCTTCCTCCTACAGCTCCCTGTTTTTGTTCCTCGTCTGTCGGTGGTACCGTGTTCGTATCCAGTGATGGATGCCCTTGTCCTGGAAATGTCTCTTTCTGTAGGTCTTCTTCGTGTTCTCCCAAGAACTTGTCTTTATCACTTACAGTCTTTATTCTTCTCTTCTTTCCCTTATATTTAAAAGACAAGCCTTGGGGAAATTCCCACCTGAATGGTATGTAGTTCTTCTTCAGCAGTGTCACCAAGTCCTTATAATGTCCTCTTGCGTCCAAGATACTCTTAGGAATGTCTTTAAAAATCTCAATAAAAAAGTCTTCAATTCGAAGGGCTGTTTGGTAGTGCAGGTTCAATATTTTATCTCGCTCCTCCTTTGATCTTAAAGTAATAAGACAATCTCTGGGTCGATTTCTCTTCTGTCTTATTCCCAATCTAAATGCACTTTCTATCTTAAAGTCCTCTTTCTTCAGCTCCTGCTTCCAAAAATCAGAAAATTCTTTTGTCAAATAATCCACCAAGTTCTCTCCTTCCTTTTCCGGCACAAGTCTGATCCTCAGGTTCCTCTCCTTGCGTTGCATATCCTGCATAGAAAGTGCCAGTTCATATTCGTCCAATTTCTTGTAAACTGGTGGAAATTTTTCCTCCGCAGCAGTTGCAATTTCCTTAGCTTCCTCAGCTATCTTTCGTGTTATAGATGAATCTTCCAATAATTTCCCAATTGCTTCTGCATTTGAGTTCACTTTATTCCCTAGGTCAGTTATACTTTTAGTATTTAGGTCAATTTTCCCAGAGATTTCTTCAATTTTTTTATTTGTTTCAGCAACTTGCAATTTAGTCTCCGCACCTTGCTTTTTTAGTTCCTCCAAAGAGTCATTTATCTTCTCCAATACCTTAGCAAATGATTCTTCTGTAGACATTGCTTTCACTTTTGGCTTTGCAGCCACTATAGTTCCAGAGGCTCCTGTTACAGAAGCCCTTCTTTGCATGAAAGTGTCAATTTTATATTGTCTGCCAGATCTCAAGGTTGTTTCTTGTAAATCCCCTTTCTCTTTACCATCTGCCATAACAAAGTCTTTTAGTCAAGGTCATTCCCAGACTTTGAAACTCACAAACAAAGTTCTCAAGTTTTAAACTCCACTTGTTGCTGAAACAATTTGTAGGTCCTCTAGAGGGCGTAGAGACAGTTCTATGCTTCTCAAAATAATCCCACACTCTTCAAAAAAGAAGGAATAAAAGTTTCCTAGTCCCTTTCAATTTTTCTTTCCTTTTTCAAGGGGATCCCAGTCAATAGTGTCCTGTAAGTAACTTTGTAATACCACAGAAACAGTGTTTCAAATTGGAAGTAACCAAAGTCAATTTAAGATACTTTTTAGCTTCTTATAGCAACAGTCCTTAGCCGGTTCCTTTTCTCCGGCAGTCCGGTCCCAGGTTAAAGAGCAGCGATACTTAATCCAATTCTTTTAAATTGGCAGGGAAACACTTTTAAAATCTTCTTCCCCCCCCTCCTGCCTTCGGGGGGGGGAGTTCTTTGCTTTGGTGGTGGATTTCTTAAATCCCACAAGTTTCCTCTCAAGCAGTTACAGCTAGAGTGCCTTTCGCTTTGATCTTGCTACAGAACGGAAAGCAGACTTCCTTTTTAGTGCTTATCCGTCTCGGTGCCCAATTTCTTTATTTTAGAGTCCAATTTATACTTTAGCAGTCAATCCTACTCACGGATAGTTGTTCTTTTAATCCAATTTCACGGGAAGAAGTCAGCGCTCACCGCTAATGGCGACGCGGCTTCGCTTCGCAGGCTGGGTGAAGACGACTCTCAGCACCGCTCCAAGACCCCTCCGCTGCTCCGGAGCCTTTAAAAAGGCTATTTCGCAGCGTCGGGGGGGCGCAAAGGTGCCCGCCGAGTCTCCAGTTCACAGGCAACGCGCCTGTGATTTTTAGGGGTCCCCGCTTCGCCGTAGCTGACAGGACCCGAACCCACGAAGCAGATCTCTCCCGGAGCTCCGGTTGAGATCCGCCATTAAGCGCCGGCGCTAACCGGAAGTATATCTCACAGAGTCAACTGTTAAACACCTGGTCTCTTCCATTAATTACTCGAATTCTTGTGTTTAAAGTATAGCCCAGGGGTCAGCAAACTTACCGCGCCTTGGGCCAGTGTCTCCAGCACCAATTGCACGGCAGGCCGGAGGGCGGGGGAGCGTGTGCCCATACGCGTGCACACACGCTATTTCCGGCGCACTTCCGGGTTGGAAGAGCACTGGAAATAGCTTGTGCGCATGTGCACAGGCCTCCTCCGACCCGGATGTGCACCGGAAATAACGCTTGTGCATGCGCACAAGCTATTTCCGGTGCTCCTCCAACCCGGAAGTGGGCAGCCGCGCAGTGCAGTGCCAGTAAAAGCGGGCAGCGGGCGCCGCCACAGGCCGGATAGACGAGTCCTTCGGGCCTTATCCGGCCCTTAGTTTGGGGACCCCTGGTATAGCCTTTCCCCAACAGTGCAATGGGAAGTAATATATAAACTGGATCTTCAATAAGCTAGAATTGTTGCCAAAGAGATTGAATGTTGTTCACTGGTTGTTTTGTAGGTATTACAGATATGGAATCAGGGCTGAGAGCGGTCCCCTAGTTAGTAGGAATTTAGAGAGCTAAGATCCCGTTTCATTGCTCCGGTTATTGGTCTTCACCCTGGCAAAAACTCCATTAAAACAGAGTCAGTTCCTGGCTTTTGCACTTGCTACCTGTTGGCAAAGGATTCCACGAAACAGCAGGTGGCTAGGAGGACATCACCTGATCAGCTCCCCACCCACTCCCTCCCCGGGAGTCGCCTGTGCCCTCTCCTGTGCTGTGGCTTAGCGTGGCGATAAGAGAATTCTTCTAACTTGGGGTTGGGTTAATAAGTTAAAATGCAGAGACTTAATCCCTGCTGCTAAATCAGAATGTAATTCAGCTTATAACCAAGGCCCAATCCATGTGAATTACAATCACTTTAAATACATCCAGGAGTGGCCTGGATTTAACATTCTCCCAAGAGGCCCTAAAAAAGGAAAGTGGGACATTGGAAACACGGGGAGGGAATCACACACATGGAGGTGTCGAGGTGCTCTCTGCCGAGAGAAAACAGAGGTCAGAGTCAGGCTGTGGGGGGTGGAATCATTCTGGGTGGGACACAGAGACTCACAGCTGGGAGAAGTGGAGGGTGCTTAGAATTCCAGAGCAAGGCATCTGTACATCTCATGCAAGAGCTTATCTGCCAGCGAGGGGGATGCTGCTGGCATACATGCCATGGTTTTGATCTTTAATTTAGACTGTTTATCCCAAGAGGTTCCTCAAGCTTTAAAATAAATGTTACAACCCTTTTGTTTGCCTTGCAGCAGCTGGTTTCTGTACGTGCTTGTATATTCCATGCTCAAGCAGGGCTGGGGGAGAGAGCTATTTGTTGTCCGTGGACTGCTTCAAACATTATGAATTTCCTCTGCGGAAAAGTCAGGGGGGGGGGGAGCTTGAAAAGGGCAACACATGGAGGTCATCATGTATGACCATCTCCTTAGGCACACACCAAAATGGAAGCAGTTTCTATGGAGGAAATCCCTCATGTGTGGCAGGTGGCTCAGGTCTCGACGATTCATTGTTTGGTTACCGAGAGTTCAATTTCTTCCCCACAGAGGTGTCACGGTGTAACGACAGCTCTCTTTACCATGCCAGCAAGCATGGTAATTCTGTGGGTAATCAGTGTTGCGGTCTGTGCTCGTTCCAGACTTTTGGGGGTCTGAAGTGCTGGTTCCCAAAAGCCCCACAACCAACTAGACCAAAGTCTTTACAAAGGCTTGCTGCACAGTTTCAATGCTAATTCTTGCTTTCATAAAGTCTTTTCACTCCCACCCCCTAACTTCCTGAAGCAGGTTGCTTCATCCTTCAGCACTACAGGGCTAGTTCAGTCTGTGGGTTCATCAGAGCACCCATCACCCACAACCCTCCTTGTGACAGAGGCCTTTAAATGACCAGAGCAATCGCAGTTGCCTGTGGATCTGTTTCTTCCAGTCCAGTTAGGGTGGTTCTATGTCCTGCTTTCCAAAAGGAAGCCCTGTAAGTGAAAGGCTGTCAATGAACAGTTCTTATCCTCTGAAGGCATCCTCTGCCGAAGGGTGGTCCAACTTGCAGCCTGAAGGCCCTTGAGGCCTTTGTTATGGCCCTCAGAAACATTTGGTGGCCCCTGCCAGCCCTCTCACTGCCTTCCCAAAGCCTAGTTAGCCCCTGCCCAGCTTTGGGAATGAGGTGCAAGGATTCTAGGACCCTGCTAGAGCCTTGTGCCTCCTTTCCAAAGCCTGGCACCTCGCTTCCCTGGCTTTGGGTAGGCAGCGCAAGGGCTGGGCATCAAATTTTTGCCTTGCTCCGCTTCCCCATGCACTGCGGCCCGCAGGTTCCGTGTCAAAGTACCTTTGCAGCCCACTTGAAAAGTTGGATCACCCTGCTCTACTGGAAAGGCTGCCTGGTTCAAGTCCAGTTTAAAGATAAATAATCACAAGAAGCCCTTAGATCTTGTGATGAAGGGTGGTATATAAATTAATTGAATAATTAATTAATTAATTAATTAGGGAAAGCCTTGAAGCTACCACCAACATTGAGCACCTGGACAGCAGACTGAGCAGGTCCA
Organism: Podarcis filfolensis; assembly: GCF_964270895.1. NCBI lineage: Eukaryota > Metazoa > Chordata > Lepidosauria > Squamata > Lacertidae > Podarcis > Podarcis filfolensis. The sequence continues at coordinate 63,911,929 of NC_139607.1, read as the reverse complement.
GAAGTCACTTGATCACTGATGCTCCACCTAATCACTGAGATCTTCTGATGTCACTCTTCTTGTGATCCCCCATGCCCCTGAGGTGGTGGTCCTTTGCGAGGGACTGAGGCTTGAGTGAGGCAGACTCTGTCCTGGAGTCTTCCATGCCTTGTTTTAGATGTCTTTGAAAAACTGCATTGTGCAAACAGGCCTTTAGAATGTGATTTCTTTCTTCCTTTTTTTAAACCCAATTTACCAATATTTTTACTGATCTTTTTGTCATCTTATGCTTTTATATTTTTATGCATTTTTTAAATGAAAGTGTGTTTGATAAATATTTAAATTAAGTGGCAACCTTCCCCACTATGATGAAATGCATTGAATTTCTATCTAAAAACAAAATACATTGGGGCAATACCTTTATTTGAATCATAGCAACCATTTCTAAATGTGCCTCTATACGTATAAATTAGCATATGCAAATTCTATGCAAATCCGTGTCCTTTTTTATGTGTTTCCTTCCCACCCCCCTACCCCTCAGTATAATGTCAGATGTATGCAAAGCAATCCATATGCTTCCTTTTGGGGGAATAAGCTTTATTCAAAGAGGGGATTTCTCCTGAATACACATATAGGACTGGGCCACCCAATGGCTTGACTCCTAAAGACTCACAGGGTTCGTATCCTTTGTGCTTTTGTAGGCGAGGGCTGCCTTCGCTTCCTTCACTGGATCCCTGAAGGGGTCGAGAAAGGCAGAGGGAATAAACAGAGTGAGATAATGACTCATTCAGATAGCTGGGCTGTGAAACCTTACAATGCAAAATCTAAATGTAGTCTGTATCTTCATTTGCATTTGTATAGGTCCCTCGGAGACTGTCTCTAATTACTACAATTCTCAGCCATTTTGTAATTCTATAGTGAAGGGAGGAGGGGTGAGAGAGAGACAATTGCCTATTGTTAGTCCTGACCACAGACATAAGAAAGTTTCAGACTGACAGGGGTTTTGTTTGTTTTGCGTTTCCCCCCTCCTGCCCCGCAGACTGGTTTTCCTAGTTATTTTTTAAAGCCTTGGCAATGATGACAGGTGCTCATAGGAGACCAGTAGAACTCCTCCACTTTATTGGTGCGGCAATTTCACCACAGTCTAGGCTGTCCTAAGCTGAAGCAAAGAAACAAACAAAATGAAGGTCATGCTCTTTCATACTCAAGTCTTGAGGGGAAAGGGGTGTGATTTATTTATTTTACTGGCTCAGAAATGTTTTCTGCACTAGGAGACAAAAATGTTATTTCTTAATATCATTAACTTAATATTTCCAGGGCAGGCGCCATGGGCTGGGGAAAGGAGGGCTCAAAGTGTTGCTTACAACAGCCATGCAATGTAGGGCTCATCCACACTTCCTGTTGTCCCCCTGCTTTCCCACTGGGGCGGTGAGTGGGGCTGCTCTTTAGTGCTGAATCGGAGCAAATGGCAATTCGGGTTTTCCTTGGATTAACATTTGTTCTGATCTCTCGCTAAGGAGCAGCTTTTTCCTTGGAAAGGAGTGAGACATGAGGACAACCTCTCGGACCCATGCCTGGAAAGTGCAGGTCTAGCGAAAAATCGCTCAGACGCATGCTTTCTAGGCACAGCACAGTTGCTGTTCTGTTGCCAAGGGACTGAAACTGAGAGTGGTTTATGAGGACTCTGCATTGACATCCAGTGTTAACATTCCCATATTGCAGGAAGCGGTGGGGTCTGAGATCAAGAGACAATATATTCTAGCAATCTTTTGAAGCAGGAGTGGGGCTGAATGTGGCTCTCTCAGCCTCTCAGGACCATTCACAGGCTGCAGCTCTCAACAGCCTTGCTCTTCACCCTCCTCTCTGGCTTTTGCCTGTCAAAGAGGTCTGGTTCTTTGATGTAGAGAGATAAGAAACCACTTTGCTCTGTCCACTTTTGCTCCTGGTCCCACCCACCATTGGCTTGCGGAAGGTTGCCTGCGAAGGAATGTGACCCTTTGGATGAAAGCTGCTCTGCCCCTCTGCTTTCATGTAGCTCCATCCTGCAATGGAAGGGGAAGGCAAACGATTCACATGAAAAGGTGGAGAATATTGTTCTATTCCTGTTCAGGCATGGGGAATATTGTGTTAGTTTTCCTGTTTATAATGCTAGCATTTTGCCCCGTTTTCCAATATTCCTTTCACACTGCAATACAGTGGTACCTCGGGTTACATATGCTTCAGGTTACAGACTCCGCTAACACAGAAATATTACCTCGGGTTAAGAACTTTTCTTCAGGATGAGAACAGAAATCTTGCTCTGGCGGCGCAGCGGCAGCAGGAGGCCCCATTAGCTAAAGTGGTGCTTCAAGTTAAGAACAGTTTCAGGTTAAGAACGGACCTCCAGAACGAATTAAGTACTTAACCCGAGGCACCACTGTACCTGTTGTGCTATGGAACTGTGGCTTTTTGACTGATATACCAGCATACTACACTAAAGTTTATTCACAACTGTGGATGCGGTGTGCCACAGCAACGAACATCACTGGGCAATGTGCTCCCCCACACTTCTGTTTCCCCATGATTCCCTCATGAAAACAGCAGGAAAAAACTGCATCTGTCTGTCTCTAGAGAAAATGGAGTGCACCTCAGGGGGTGAAGTCAAACCACTGCAGAATCACAGCGCCTGCTGTAACTGCAGAGATCAGTAACACATGTATATTTCCCCAAATTCCATCATTTTACTCCTGCAGTTTTCCAGGTTAAAGGGGCTGTAAACTGGGGTTTTTTCTAGAATCAAATAATATGGACATGAGCTCTATATCATGCATTATATTCCATGAGTTTTCTGGAAGTGGCTTTTACATCAGGTGAAAGCTCAAATATGAGATTACCACTTAGGGAAATGTCAGAGAAATGGAATAAACTGCCATGTGAATGTAGCCATAGTATGTTGTGACTATTATACAGAAATAACAAATACCAGAAACCAGAAAGTATGTCATCTTCGGATGAAGGGTGGTATATAAATTTAAAAAATAAATAAATAAATAATATATGTTACTACCTTGCTCTAGATCTTTTACATTCCTGTGTTCCTGAATCAGTTTCTGGAATAAGAAATCATGGAGTTTACTGAGTGCAAAAGACTTGATGACCTGAGAAGTTTCACAATGCATTTTTCTCTGTTTCTTCAGGCCAAAGTTTGGGAAGGTTGGTCAGCAGTGGCTTCAAACACACTAGGCTCCAGGGTAGATGTTATCTTCAGCCATATAGTTAAGGAGAACAAGCAGTGTCTTACAACCAGATAAAAGTCCTTGTCCCTAACAAACATAGATTTTATTAGCAGTCCTTTATTGGTTAAGAAAAAATCCTGCAGTATCGGTACTCATAATATCTTGATGGGTGCCAGTGCAAAAAAAAAAAAAAAAAGGAACTAAAAAAGAGGTGACAGTATTTCATACCCGTGAATACCATCACAAAAAAGCACTGGGTTTTAACCTCATTCTTCTTGGGGAACTAATCACTGCCTGAAGGGTTTAATATGCTTTTGAGAATTCATGGAGAATAGATGAGTTCCCTACAGACTGGAGGTGGGCAAAGGTTGTCCACAACTTCAAAGCGGGAGGTGGGGGGGGACACCCAGGTAACTACCAGCCAGTCAGCTTGACGTTGATACCAGGAAAGGTCCTAAAACACATAATCAAACATTCAGTTTGCAAACACTTAGAAAAGAAGGTTGTGATTACTAAGACTATTCATGCCAGACTAATCTCTTTTCTTTTTTTGATAGAGCTACAAGCTCAGTGGATCAGGGGAAAGCTGTGGACATAGTGTATCTTGATTTCAGGTGGTGGCAGTGCCGCGTTGGCCTCTGCACAAATGCAAATAACAAGTTAACTTATGACTACTGTTAACTGCTCTGTTATGAAGTTACAAAATACAAGATTTTGGCTAATTGTCAGTCTTCTTTCATGGAGTCCAACCAAATCCTGATATATGGTAACTTTTGCTCTGTCTTTCAACAACTAAATTACAAAGCATATCTGGAGCATGGACATTCAGGAGGACCTTGCTTATATGTTTGAATTATCCTCACACAGATGAAATTTTTTAATTCAGTTTTTGAAAAAGCACCCTATCCATCTATTCAAACTCTTAAATATAGATCAGACTAAGATTTTCTATTCTCTTTACCAGCCTAATGTGCTACAATCAGAGAGGTCTTCCATCCTCATATGCTGTCTGGCTTTGCACTAAAAGGGTAATAGAAAATCTAGAACGTTATTTCCTGGAGAGTGAATTTTATAGAGGGAAAGGGATAAATGGATTCTCTCTGAAACAGAAAATATCTTGTTTCCTAATTCTTCCTCAAAGATAGCTTATCTCATGGGATAAAAAACATATCAGAATGATTGCCATCTTTGCTCATTTGGCAAATACTTGTAGGCAGCAAAGGAGAATCGAGCGTAACATTTGGGGATAGATCCTTCCATCATAGACAGGCAGCAATATTTTATTTGATAATACTATTTTTATGATTATTTTATGAGATGGTTATCCGATTTCTGAGATAGTATATCAGCAGGTTATACGAATGTTCTTTGATCTCAGAAATGTGTCAGTGGAGGTTCTTCCCAAATCACGAAGAACTATCCTTTTGATATATTATATGGGTAGCAGAGAGGTGGTGTTGGCTGAGACACATGGTGTGGCCACTTTCCCCTACATTCAACAGTTAATGAGGTTAAGAGGAGGAGGGGAACTAAAATAGGGTTTTGGAGTTAATTCAGTTGCCTTCCTCTTTAAAAACCCAGAGCTTGTTTCCCCCCTAGTTGTATCATTCTGAATTCTTCTGGTACATCATATTGCATTTTTAAATTACTCCCATTTTAGTGGTGTCTGTTCCCTGCAGGAGGGACCACTTGCTATGATGTGTGCTGCTCATTTGATTCTCAGAGAAAGACGCTTGTAAATCTGGGCTAATAAACACGTAAAAATACTGAGAAGTCCTTACACCGTTGCAATTAGCAGCTGAAAGGGTGAATGCCACTTAGTACTTTCTGAAGTGGCATTGTGATATAGCAACTCATGAAATAATTTCCTGGAAAGAAGCAGGATGCTTAGGAACAAACATTTACAGCATCCTATATTTCTGTCCACTGTTGTGAGCTATTTTTCTTGATGCTAAAATCTTCGAGGGCCACCAAGTATGTACCGACTAGTGTCTGTGAATTTCCATTTCATTTTTAATTGGGATAAATTTGGAGCCATTGTGGTTCTTCTAGAACACCAGAGTCCCATACAGTGACCCATATGAGCGGCTGCTTCTAATGCAATGGTATGGGGGATGTAACACAGGTGAAGCTGTGTGTGTTACACTCAATTCAAGGAAGATGTGAATATCCTCCCCCCATTTTTTTACAGAACATCTTTTACAGTTTAGCAAAGGACTAAAACAGGACTCAACAGTCCCCAGCTTCCCCAGAAGCCCACACTTCCCTCTCTTTATCCAGAGTTCTGATCGGTTTTTAATTGAAAGAGGCAATAATAACATGTTAACTAACTATGCGGGATGTGGGTGGCGCTGTGGTCTAAACCACAGAGCCTAGGGCTTGCCGATCAGAAGGCCGGTGGTTCAAATCCCCGTGACAGGGTGAGCTCTCGTTGTTTGGTCCCAGCTCCTGCCCAACTAGCAGTTCGAAAGCACGTCAAAGTGCAAATAGATAAATAGGTACCACTCCAGCGGGAAGGTAAATGGCATTTCCATGCGCTGCTCTGGTTTGCCAGAAGTGGCTTAACGTATTTTTCGCCCTATAGGACGCACTTTTTCCCCTCCAAAAATGAAGGGGAAATCTGGGTGCGTCCTATGGGGCGAATGCAGGCTTTCGCTGAAGCTTGGAGAGCGAGAGGGGTCGGTGCGCACCGACCCCTCTCGCTCTCCAGGCTTCAGGAACACATCCAGAGCCTAAGCAGCCCTGCGGGAGTTCCCGCAGGGCTGTCTATGCTGCGGATAGCAGCCTGCTTCCCCGGAGCGTCGGGCGCCCTGAAAGCAGAGTGCCCGGCGCTTCGGGAACACATCCGCAGCCTAGGCAGCCCTGCGGGAGGTCCCGCAGGGCTCCCTACGCTGCGGATAGCATCCTGCCGCCCGGCGCGAGGGGTGCCCTGAAGCAGAGCGCCCCGCCTGCCGGACAGACATCGGCCAGCCCCACAAGCTCGGGGGACAGCAGGGAGGCGCAGCGCCACCATCCCGCTGTTCCTCGACCTGGTTCGGTTTCCCCGACCTGGTTTGGGGGGGAAATAAAGGGGGGGAAATTCCTTTATTTCCCCCCAAAAAAACTAGGTGCGTCCTATGGGACCGAGCATCCTATGGGACGAAAAATATGGTAGTCATGCTGGCCACATGACCCGGAAGCTATCTGCAGACAAACACCGGCTCCCTCGGCCTATAGAGCGAGATGAGCACGCAACCCCAGAGTCGTCCGTGACTGGACCTAATGGTCAGGGGTCCCTTTACCTTTACCTAACAATAAAGGGAACACTTAAGGCAGACATGACTTCAAGGCAGGCACAGATCACCTTTCATGTGTGATGCAGCTTAATGGGGCCTTCAAAATCAGGGGTGGGCCAAAGGTAGACTGGGATTCTGGCAGATCTCTGAGTGATTTGCAATAGAAGAGAAAGGGGTTCTGAATCCCCATTGTTCAACAGCATCAACAGCAATATGACTCATGATCAAGGTGTCTCCCCTGCCAGGTAAGACCTGCCAAGGAAACTAAAAAACATCTTCATGTATGCGACAACGGCGGCAAGAGTCTTAATAGCATAAGGATGGAAGAATGAGGAAATCCTGACTAAAGAACTGTGGCAAGAGAAATTGATGGATTAAGCGGAATTGGAGAAATTGACACACAAACTACATGACAAGGACAACTGTGACTTTAAAGAAGAATGGGAACCTTTTACAAAGTATTTAAAGAAACAACAAAATGAACTGGACTCCTTGGCAGGTTTTGAATAAACACTCACCAACTTTTTATTGGTAACATATAGATAGATAAATTAAGGATCCATACAATGTTATAACATGCAGAGAATAATGTGCTGAGAAACCAGAGAGAGGAACTGAGGGAAGTCTGGGGGGTGGGGTGGGGTAGGAGGGTGGGTCTTTCTTTTTTTTCTTTTTGGGGAGTGAGGAGGGGGAAAATGGGGGGGAGGAGGAGGATGCCTTTTTTTGATAAATTGTTATGTTGAAATTCCTAATAAAAAATATTCAAAAAAACAAGGCGGGGGGGAAACAGCAATATGATTCTCCCCACCAACAGTTGCAGACCTTGGGGTCTCAGATTTCAGCAGTGGCTGTGCAGTGCCAAAATTCAGTGCCCCTTTGCCTCTTGCACTCCATCCTGTGGCACCCCCAAGGCTCCGCGCCCAGTGCAACTGAACCGACTGCACTCCCCTAAACCCCCCTTTGTCATCACACACCAATTGGACTGATGGAATGAAGAAAGGCTGTGAGCGACCAGACATATATTTTTGTGTGGAAAGATTGTGGCCTCAGCTCAGTTCTGGGACTTAAAACAAAACCCCATTGTCCAGCAGATGCTTAGGAGCACCCCGCTATTTCAGCCTAAGTGCATGACTTTTGCATCTGACCCAAGTTAGAGGGTCTCAGGGTACATCCCAGAAGCCTGCCCTCCCCTGTTCTAGCTGCAGTGCTAGTCAACAGGGGAGTGGATCTTTGCTGCCGTCCCTTTTGTTTTCTCTGGTCTTTTTTATTATTTGGTAGGTTAAAAGGAACAGCTCTGAACACTTTTGACAACAGATATGGAAGCAGTTAACAGCCAATCTGAGCCAGTGTTCGTCAAATGCTGTGCCAGGTTGAATGGTTGAGCTAGTGGCACTACTGAATATTCCCAGAAGGCCGAACTATGCCTATTAATGGTTGCCAGTTGTTTTCACGTACACAAATTCTGTTACACCTTTGCCTGCTGTTTCTGGGACGGAAGAAAGGTAGGGAGCTTGTTGTGGCATTATATCTGTTTTCCAGTGGCAGAAAACCAGGAGCTGTAATTAGTTTTCTGGCAGTCCTTGCCCTGATTCATATGTCAAGTAAGATGCAGATAAAAAGACAAATGATTTCCCCCCTTTCTTGCTTAAACACGGACTGCTACAACACCCAACACATTGCTCTTCTCCTTAGAGAAGAGTTTTGCTTTCCTTTGATCAATGTCTTGTCAGGATTGATTTGCCTCCACAGTCATCTTGCTGCCACACAGTGGTGCCCTGCATAAAATTTCTTAACTTTTGATGGGGTCTCTGGAGATAGCTAATTAACAACCCTGGGAGATATGAAAGCTCCAAAGATTAAGATAGTCATGATATGCTAGATTTATAAAGCGCCTCGCTTAATACATTCATTAATCAAGCCTCCACACTCCTGGCAGAAAAAGAATTCACAATTTGTTCCACCTAATACAAGGGTGAATGGAAGTGCAGAGTAAAACCAACTTATCAAAGAGGCCAGTGGCTACTGACAGTTAAATGACTCTCTCTAAAAGAGAGTAAATGCAGGAGATGAAAAGGCAACAAGATCTGCCATGATTGAGTAAGGTCACTTTCTTCTCCTCCACATCCCAAAATGGCAGGGTCAGTCGAGTGATAACTAAAACAGCGCTGCTGTCCATCCCCAGTTAAAAGAATCAACAGAATGCTAGAGTCCTCCCAAAACCCATCTAGTCCAACATTCTGTGCCCACAAGCAGGATATGAGAGCAAAAGTCTTCTCCTGTTTATGACCCCCAGCAACTGGTATTCAGATGTATCCAAAAACAGTATTCTCAATGCAATATCTCTCCCCTCCTTACTGTGGCATCTAGGGCTACATTCACACCATATATTTAAATAACCATGGCACCCCTTTATGCAGTCATGGGTGTCCCCTCCACAAAAAAATAATGAGAGCAGTAGTTTAAGGGTGCAGAGAATTGTTTGAATGCCTCTATTCCTTTCACAGAGCTACAGTTCCCAGAGTTCCTGGGAATAGCGATTGGCTGTTAAACCACTTCAGGATTTGTAGCTCTACAAGGTGAACAGTGGTCTGCTAACAACTCTCAGGCCCTTAGCAAACTACAGCACCCTGAATTATTATTTTTCGGGGGAGCCATTCATGTTGTGGTATTTAAATGTATGTCATGAATGTGGCGTAGGCATACTTGCAAGCAGAGGCAAGGCCCTCCTCATGTTGAGCTATGGAAGCACTGTTGTTCTGTGGTAAAGCAAACTGCTTTTCATGGTGGCAGATGATGCATGCAAGCTTTGTGATGAGATGTTTGTGTATTGTTCCTGTTTTATTTCAAAAAAGCCAGTTGCCTTGGAAAACAGGGGATAAGTAAAATGGTAGCTAGGTAAGGGCGAGGCTGTTCTGGGGAATTGTCATGTTGGGAAAGCGACAGTTGGGGCAGTTAGTCCAGGGAGAAGGAGGAGAGCATAAATGTCGGCCTAGCGGTAGAAGTAAGTCCTGTTGGGAATTTGTGAAAGACATCTGGTGAGGGGAGACAGTGATCAAGGGCTGGGAGTGGCTGAGGCAGGTAGAGAAAGAAGAAAACAGAGGAGGAGGAGGAGGAGAGAACAGATGTAAGGTGTAGGTTCTTCAGCCTGCAAGGCCAAAGAGCAGTGTGAGAGGGTCGCCTCATAGGAACACCCAGGACATCAAAAATTGGTGGGGGAGAAGAATGCAGAATTGGTTTATTTTACAGGAAATAATATAGCCTTGTACAGGTATTATAGTCTGGAGAGAAGCTGTTCCTTCCCTCATTAATAATAATAATTTAACCAAGGTGCTGGCGTAGACTTCCAAGCTCCTTTCCCAGATCGTCATATGTAGGACATCTCTGTTTCTATCCCTGGTACATCTCCAGGTAGGGCTTGGAAAGTCCTCTGTTTGAAACACTGGAGAGGCTCTACCAATCAGTGCAGACAAAACTGAGCAAGATTGACCAATGGTCTGATTTGGTACTAGGTAGCTTCCTAAATTCCTATTGAACCTGTTCCACATCATTGGCTGCTGAGGGGCATAGATGGGGGAACTCAAAATATGTTGTGGCATTCAGGGAAAGTGAATCTAGACTTGACATCAGGGATGGGGAAGATCTATTACAGTTTCCAGTGGCATCTCCATTGTGGGCATATTGTGCAGCCCAGCTGTAATCGGCTGATGGATTTCTCCCTAATTATCCTATAGGCAAATATTCCTATGATTTTATGTTCCAATACTGAAGCCATTTGTCCAGATGGGAAAAGTTAGTTTCCTATGATGGAAGCTGTTAAATAATCAGCTGCAACTACATGTACAGGGCATTATGAACCGCAGCCAAGAGGATAGATTTCAAGAGGTGGAGGTCCCAGGATTAATTATAACAGATTACAAAATCAGGTCCTCCATTTATAATCTTTTGGCAAACTGTCCCTAAAGCTACAAAAGTGGGGACCTCTGCTTCCTATTTAGATAATTGAAATCCTTTCAGAACAGCGGCTGAAAACAAGGCTGGAATGGAATAAATAGCCTCACCTCTTAGTCTTGCAGGTTCTGCTTGGATTCTATAGAACATGGAGAAACTGGGATAGGTGGAAAGGGGTTGACATAGCTTTCCACTGCTCTTGCCTGCAAGACCAGTAGTTTACATAATCCCTTTGGTCAGTCTAACCATCATGTGCTTGTGGCTTCCCGCTTTTTAGCTGCATATAGGTAACATTAATTGGAATCTAGCATTATAGCCATTATTCTGCCCCCAGCTTTGCAGATTCATTTGTGTGTGGTGATGTCCCTGTTGTCACTACCCATGGATTAGTCCTCCAGATGTTATTGGAGTCCAACTTCCATTAGCCTCAGACTTTATGGTAAATAGGGGAGATAGGAGTTGAAATCCAGCAACATATAAAGGGCAACAGGTTAGTCACCCCTTGTGTAAATCAGGGCTGGATTATGTAACTGTTTAGCAAAATGAGCACACAGTTATTTGTACTTCTGAAAAACAATGGGGTTCCCCTAAACATCTAAATATCTGTCTCTCTGGTTACTCTTTGTCCCTCTTTCTGTTCCATTGCTATTGACTCTCATGACCTGAGTTGGCTTTTAGAGGGAGCATTTCCAGAGACACCCAGTGTCTCTCATGCTTTGTTACTCCTTTATGGGCACTGCTCCTGAGCAAGCTGTTAGAATTCCTGCTCCATGATTGCAGTCATGGGATTTTTGTCTATCACATGACGGTGTATGTTTTGACTCCACAGAGTGGGAAGTGACGGAGACAGGATGTTTGTGTTTCTGTGTTCCGTGAAGTGGGACTATTGTCCTTTGTTTTTTCTCTTTGCTGTCTGATGCTAGAGAGAGAGGGAGCCATGTTGCAGTGCTCCAGGTGTGTTTATATGTAAATAAAGTAGATTAGCCAAAATGCTGAGTTGCTGAGGTCTGTTATGCAACTGTGAAGACTCTGCAGATCCCTAAGTGTGCCGATGTCTGGTGGTATCGGTTGCTGTGATGTTCAGGCTGAAGAAAGCTAATGAAGCTCCCAAACGATTGACCAGGAGGGAGAGAACATGCCAGTTGGGCTTGTGTCTCTGCCAGGGTCCTACTCGAGTGTAGGATGAGTGAAGTAGAGGTACCAAAGAGGTCACCTTGATTCTGCATTTTTAAAAAAGTGAGAACAAAGAATGGCAACTCTAGATAAAATGGCTAGACACAGAAGCAACCCTTGTTCAAGTGTTCGTGTGATGCTGTTGAAAATCATTCTAGAACAGGGAGAGCCAGCGTGGACTATAACTCCCATCAGTCCTGCCATCATACTGAATAGTCAGGGATGATAGGAATTGTAGTGCAGCACCATGTGGAAAACACCATGCTAGGTACCTCTGCTCTAGAAAAATTCGCTGTGGAAGAAAGCTTTTGCATCGTTTAGGATGCTCTGCCATGGGCAATCTTCTCATACAGCAATGGCAGACCTGAATGCCATCTCTTCTCTGGGGCATCAGGTCCCTTTGAAGCTTCCGAAAAAATTCCCAGGTCTTGTAATTAGGGGACTTTCATGCCTTTAAGGGAGGACAAAAACACATACAACCTGCAAGCCTGGATTGCATGTCAAAGAGCTTTCCATGGCTTTTTGCTTTTTAAATGCGTAGGCTCAAAGCTGGCAATGTGCTAATTAGAAATTTGTATCAATGTAAATGATTTCTGCATGCAGATTAGAGCGTATCTGGCTCTCCAAAGGTATTTTTCCCTAGACAGGTTTCAGGGGAGAGTCTGAGATGGAAGCTGCATTTGGTGCTGTTTGTAATATCCGAGTCACGATCAGTGGAAACTCATCTATCAAATCAAGGCTATATTTGAAGTACAAAGGCAGTGCACATTTTTGCTGAGGATCATCCCTGAAGACAAAGGCTTCCTGCATTATTTAAAAGCATCCCTGATGAATCCTTGTTAATAAGGCTAGCTCTCTCAGCAAGCCAACCAGCAGGAAAAGCAAGGCAGCTTTCCCTTGCAGCTGAAAACTGGGTCTGTGGCATCCAAGGGCCATCGATTTTCACTTCCCATTTCAACACCCACAAAGGCTGGACGTGGCCTCTTCAAATCTGTTAAGCACCTCTCAGATGCATGTCGAACATAAATCTGTGCAAACCACAGCAGGACATGCATTTGCCATACATTTGTCAAAGAAATACAGGGAGAAAGGCCTTTGTGGGTTTTGGTTTGCATGGAATAGATCTGGTTCAACCAGCTCAAATCAATTGACAGTCTGGTATGAATGGGGAGAAATTTGGTTTGGTTAGAACCTGACTAATTCTCGCCTCCTGACACAGTTCTTCAACCAAAATGTAGCAGTCCTTCAGAATTTGCTCTTCTCTGAATTTTGTAGTGCTGTTCTGCAACCAAAGGAAGTGTACAGAAATGAGCTTTTTTGGGGGGAGGGGGTGCATGAAAAAGCATAAAATAGCAAAATGCATTACAGTAGTGGGAAATACACATATAAAAACACATATGGGGGGAAAAACATACAAAGATGTGCATATCCGGACAAATGTGCACTAAGATGCGGACCAATTTTCATGAGGACTTTTAAAAATTGCAAACTGATGCTGAAATGTGGTGAACTGAACTTAAGTTTGTAATAATAATGATGATAATGAGGATGAAGATGATAATAATAATAATAATTTATATCCCACCCATCTGGCTGTGTTGCCATAGCCACTCTGGGCAGCGCCCAACAAATATAAACCACAGTAAAACTTCAAATGTTTAAAACTTCCCTATACAGGGCTGCCTTCAGATGTCTTCTAAAAGTCCAATAGTTGCTTTTTCCTTGACATCTGATGGGAGGGCATTCCACAGAGCGAGTGTGACAACCAAGAAGGCCCTCTGCCTGGTTCCCTGTAACTTTACTTCTTGCAATGAGGGAACTGCCAGAAACGTCTCAGAGCTGGACGTCAGTGTCCGGGCTGAACAATGGGGTGGAGATGCTCCTTCGGGGGACAAAGCCATTTAGGGCTTTGAATGTCAACACCAACACTTTGAATGAAAGTCTGAGAAACCAAAAATGATGGATTAGATCTGTGCATTCTAGGTCAGGCATAAGCCTTAGGTTGGCACCAATTTGGACAGGAAGGAGAAATGTTGGGCAAAACACAGACACTACACCCTACAGGGGCCTAAGGAGACGGGTCTTTTTTCTACTTCAGATGGCTCCTGTGGGGAAGCCAGGTTTCTCTCCAATAAACAATTGCAAATGTATTCAGGAACAGTGGATTAACAGTGCATGGCCTGTTTAACCGCAGCCCAGTGTCCAGTCTGCTTCTTGGACTGTGTTTTGAAGCCATGCCAGAGAGCTGGATACAACTCGGTTAACAGCTGCTCTTTCCTATCTTCATTGTACTTCCACCCTGTCAGTCTAAGTTTATCTTCTTTCCCTGAAGGGAAGGGTGCATGTCTCCTCACTGTCCCCCTACTATCCCATTTGGATCACAGAGTGGTTCCAGTAGGAGATACCCTTGCAAGAACTGATTGGCGAGGGTGTTATTTACTCCGGCAACAACAAAGACTTGGATCCTAAGATTTGTTGTCAAGTTTACAAAGGGGATGTTTCCCACCCTTTCCTCTCACCTTACCCTTGTAGACATCTGAGATCTCAAAAAAAAGCCTATCTTGAAGGTCAAGGGCCATCATGAATATTGTGGAATGGGACATGGGCACACAGGGGCTGCTGGGTGTGGGGCATAGGAGCCAATTCCTAGGGGCTGAGGTCCATTTGGCCCCTTCAATAAAATATTTGAGAGGGCCAGCCCCCCCCAGCTGATGGACATTGTCATTCAAATGGTGTATATGCACCACATCTTGTGATTGGTTACCTTCCCCCCCTCCATATTTTATTCAAGTTGGCACCCCTGGTGGTGGGAGATAGGAAATGTAACTTTCCTTCTGTGAACTTCCTTAGGATCCAAGCCAAAGTAGAGGCTCAGAGAGACTCCAATAAACAAAATGTCTCTTTTACTTCTTGATATTGGGAAAGGTGATATTAGAGAAGCTTAGGTGAAGAAGGGAGTGCCTCTCTTGTACCACATGCAGTATCTTTATAAGTACCAGAAGATGATTAGGTCTGGTTAAGGGAGTTTGACGCACACACATCTTTCTTCCTGGCCAACTGTTTTAGGAGGAGGAAGAGCAGTAACAGCAGCAAAATGTAATTCACATTTACAAAAACATAATTTAATTTTCTCACATACTAAAGATCACACCCTTTGACTGAATTTAGTTAGAATAGCTGCTACTCCATGGTTGTCTGCACAAAATCACTAATGTCACTAGGGTTACTGCATTCTACCTATAAATCTGAATTGTACCCCTTTACTATTAAAATATCCTGATTGTGACTAACAGGATGGTTAAAGTGATGGCTAAGCTTATAAGTACTGAAGTTGTTTTATGTTTGTGATGAGGCTTGCCTCCAAGCAAAAAACGGTTGGAGACAGGCCATTAAATGTGAAATAATGTAAGTAGGCAATTTGCATAAGTAGACCATTTATGTGAGAGGGAAATGTGTCAGGCTGCAATCATTTACCCATTTTCCTGAGACCATGCCTCCGGATGGATCAAGCTGTCACTTTTGGTTTCTCATTTTTTTCTATTCTTAAATTCATCTCAACACATTTCTACACAAGTTTGCAATTTTAAAAAGTCCTCGTGAAAATTCACCAGCATTTTCCCCGAACAGACACATTTTGTATGTTATTTTGCTGGCAATTTCCCCCTAACAAAATGCTGCTTTTTTCCCCTTGCTTTTTTTTGGTATGCTGTTTTTCACAATTACATGCAATTTCCCACGATTCCCCTTAATATACACATATTTGTACATATTTTGTTTGAAAACATGAACAAAATTTCTTCTCCATCCCACAAACAGGGCACTGAAGTCCTTGCTCAACCACTGGGTGGACTTGCACACGTTATTATTTTCCAGTGAAATCTCTGCTTCACAAGGTTGTTGTGAGAAAATGAGAGAACATAGTCTAGGCAGCCCTGAGTGTCTTGGAGAAAAGCTGAGTGTGATCATTTTTGGTGGTGGGACCCCACTTGTTCAGTATCCTCCCTAAAGAGACTCACCTGGTGCCCACTTTGTTACTATTTCAGTGTCAAGCAAATACCTTTTCCTGGCTTCTAATTTCTTAATTATTTTAATCTGCTGTGACTTTTGGTTGATTGTTGTCTTATCCTGTGCTGTTGTCTTTGTTTTATATCTTTTCTAATAATTGTATTTGTATGTTCTTCTATTACTCTTCTGTAAGCATCAAGAGAATGGTCACTGAGCATTAAAAATGTGTGGTCTAGATTTCTGCAGACTGTAAGGTTCAGAAAAAGCAGTTATAATATTAATAATAAAGAAATAAAGAAAAGGCAGCTAGGCACCTGGCCTACAGCAAAGAAAGTAACTATTTATGTATGGATAATTGAATCTCCTTGTTTGTGGAAATTTATGCAGTGTGAGTTAGACAGAGAAAATCCTGAGCAAAATAAATATTCAGTCTGTGGCTGAAGGTTATCCTATTTTAAATGAAGAGATATCTTTTTTACTCCTTGGAACAGTTAATGAAGCAATTAAATAAGGTGACACTGAAGATGGTGCCTCCTATCACCCCAATCAACACTTTTCTTAATGTGACACCTTCCTGGCTATAATTTTCTTGACCTCTTGTTTGCATACCAGTTTTCTGTCTATTAATGCTCATTGAAAAAACACATTGACTACAGATTTTACTAGAGCCATTATTTTCAAGCGCTCAATCTCAAGTGACACACTGCCCAGTCTTAATATAAGGCTGAAATAATATTCTTTTTATCTGGGAGTAAGCCATATTGAACTCATCAGGACTCTCTTTTTGATCAGACACCTATAATACTGCACTGCAAATGGGTTGCATGCCTCCCCTTGTGTTTTGTGTTGATTGCTGGTTCCAGAAACCTTTGAAGTCACCTCTTTTTGTTTCTCTTCACACAGCAAATCATTTTGCTTCCACTCAGTGTCCACAGATTAATTGAACTCTTACAGGGAATCAACATGAGCTTGCAGCTGTTTGAACAGGAGGAAAGTGTGGTTTTTGAGTTCTCTGCTATCAGTTCATCTGTGGCTTGACTTGTTTTCTTGGACTGTTCTCCTTTGCATAAGTTTTGAGTTCTCTGTCATGGTTTGTTATTTCATCTAGCGTTCTCAGCCTCAGTGTTTGTCATCTGTAAAATGGGCACATTCTCTTCTAAAATTTTTAAATGTTTAATTCCTGTACAATGTGCTCTCTCACTCTCTCGCTCTCTCGCTCTGTGTGTGTGTGTGTTGTTCTACATTTGCCTTAATGTTGTGATCTGCATCTGATCTCACCTGCATAACTTGTTGTATGTAGTTTTGCTTGCAACAGAGCTGGAGTTCACATTCTGTTCAGTTTTTAGCAGTGAATCAGCTGTGACAGCATACTCACTGCATTTCACTGAGATGTACAATCACCTTGTGGGGCATCTTTAGGAGAGGAAAAGGCTAAGCCCTACACAAATTCAGAGTGGAGTCCCTAAGACTGTTGGATGGAGTATTGTACGCCTCTTTCCAGCAACTCCTGGAGATCTCATGGTGCCACATTTTGCCTAATGAAGCAAAAACAATGCAAGAGGCAACAGTTACAAGTTGCCTGTCTCTGGGGCCACAGCAGGCGCTGTGATTCTCCATCAGATTGATTTTGGCCCCAGAGGCACAGTCCATCTCTCAAGACAGATGTCAATGACAATCACCTTTGAAGCATACCTGAAGCATGCGGGAGGGCACAAAGAACAAACATAATCAGCATTTGATTTACTGATAAATATATTATTTGGGGCAGATTTTGTTCACCATTCAAACCTTTCAAATGTCCAGGGATGATGATTATTCCAGCAGCTAAGGTTGTATTCAACAAATTACTACTCTAAATTAGACCCTGAATTAGTTGTGTCCATTAACTCTAGTGGATCTGCTCTGAGTTTAACTAGCTATGAATACAACCCTTAAAAAACTGGTCTTGTATATGTGCTATGCATGATTTGGAATCATGGTTTAGGGTTACAATGCTTTTTAGTATGTGAAAGTGTGATAATGAAAACATGTGGGTACATCAACTTATATATATATATCATCAGTTTTTGGGAGAACCAGGTGCCTTAGGGAGAAAGGCGGCTAATAAATTTTCGTCATCATCATCATCATCATCACCAGCAGCAGCAGCAGCTCTGACTATTTCACTGTTGCATGGAGACATCTCAATTTAAGCCTCCCCACATTTTGCACATGGCATCAAAATTAATGAGGGTGTATGTGCAGTAACTGTATTTTATTTACTTGTAACTGGCATACTTTTCTGACAGTAGATTTATGGAGATTATACAATATTCTGCTACTGGTTCCCTCTCCGCCTTCCACCCAACACTTTTGTGGTCCTGTGACAATGTTATCATTTCAAAAGACTGGCTGAATCCTTTTTAAATGATCGCTTCCCACCTTGTCCTTTTAAAAGGCAGAGTATGTGTGCGTGTGAAAGACACAATCTCATCCCTGCTGAGGATGAGATTAAAAATAATTTGCATAAGTGTCCCAGGTCCGTGGCTGCACTGCTGCTGTCCGAATTGCACTTATAGCAAGTGTGATCTGTTTGAAGCAACCCCAGCAGTGATAGTCCTGGGGCCCCATTTTAAATTCATGTTACTATTTTTGAAGGGAATATCTGTGGAGCACTAAGGTAACCCATGGCAACCATCTGCTAAACTGCAATTCACACTGTCTAGTTTTATCACAGAGGTGGTGAGTTATTCAGGCAATTCTGTTCGTGTGTGTGTGTGGAAAGGGGGTTGGGAATCAATTCTCCAAATCTTGGCAACACAACCACCATCTTACAGCAACTTTGCATTTAGTTAAATGGAACCATTCATAG
This sequence comes from Podarcis filfolensis, assembly GCF_964270895.1. NCBI lineage: Eukaryota > Metazoa > Chordata > Lepidosauria > Squamata > Lacertidae > Podarcis > Podarcis filfolensis. The sequence continues at coordinate 63,893,483 of NC_139607.1, read as the reverse complement.
CTGACTCCTCACTCTTTCTTTGTAATCTGTTTCTAGACACAGGTGTATTTTAAAATTGCAGAATGCATTTCAAGTTTTTCTCACTGTCTCCTTCACTTTAATGAGAAGGTTTCCTCTCTGAAAGGCTGAACAGTGTAGAAAGCACTAAGTTCCTATTGAATATGCCAAACTCATAATACATCATTTCCATAATGCATACATCATAATGCATACATCATTAGGAAAGGAGCTGAAAATAAAACTGCCAGATCATAATGCTGTTATACAAATCTATGATATGCCGCACCTCAGAAAGGATGTCATAGAGTTGGAAAAGGTTCAGAAAAAGGCAACCAAAATGATCGGTGGGGTGGAACGACTGCCCTATGAAGAATGGTCGCAGCAACGCAAGCAAGAGGCAACATGATAGAAGTGTGTAACATTATGCATGGCATGGAGAAGGGGATAGAGAAAAGCCCCCCCCCCTGCAAACGCATAGCACTAGGACTCTTGCACATCCAATGAACCTGAAGCTTCAAGACAGATTGGGTTAAACCACAGAGCCTAGGGCTTGCCGATCAGAAGGTTGGCAGTTCGAATCCCCGCAACGGGGTGAGCTCCCGTTGCTGGGTCCCTGCTCCTGCCCACCTAGCAGTTCAAAAGCACAAAGTTCAAGTAGATAAATAGGTACCGCTCTGGCGGGAAGGTAAACGGCATTTCCGTACGCTGCTCTGGTTCGCCAGAAGTGGCTTAGTCATGCTGGCCACATGACCCAGAAGCTGTACGCTGGCTCCCTCGGCCAATAAAGCGAGATGAGCGCCGCAACCCCAGAGTCGGTCACGACTGGACCTAATGGTCAGGGGTCCCTTTACCTTTACCTTTACTTCATATCACACATAGTTAAACTATAGAACTCGCTCCCACAGGAGGCAGTGATGGCCACCAGCTGAGATGGATTTAAAAGAGGAGACCAAGTCATGGAGGAAAGAGCTATTGTTGGCTACTAGCCATGATGGCTATGCTCTGCCTCCAGTTGGCGGCAGCAATGCTTCTGAATAACAGTTGCTGGAAATCACAACGGGGGGCGGGATGGGCTGTAGTGCTCAAATCCTGCTTGTGGGTTTCTCATAAGCATCTGGTCAGCCACTGTGAGAAAAGAGTGCAGGACTAGATGGATCACTGGCCTGAGCCAGCAGGCTCTTCTTATGTTCCATACTGATGATCTTTCCTAAGGGCAAATCCTCTAGAGAAGGAATAGGGAACTTGTGTCACCCCCCCACTTGGTTGGACTACAGTTCCCATTATCACTGACCATTAGCCAAGCTGAGTTAGAAGCCAACCACACCATCCTCTCTAGAGGACAAATCTGATGGCACTTGACTCCTAAGAAGTTGAGATTGGGCCTTCTTCAGTGCAACCCTTCCTCACAAGCCACAGAGAAGCCTCATTCACACATCATTATCATCTGAACTGTGGCTTACTGGAACTGTACTGGCTTCATGGGAAAAACCTTGGCTGCAGATCATGGTTGAGAAAGAGACCTTAACCGTGACCTTGGGCTCAGATAGCACGCTAAGCCAACTTGTGGCTTAGATCAGGCACAGGCAAACTCCGGCCCTCCTGATGTTTGGGACTACAATCCCCATCATCCCTGACCACTGGTCCTATTAGCTAGGCATGATGGGAATTGTAGTTCCAAACATCTGGAGGGTTGGAGTTTGCCTATGCCTGGCTTAGATGCTGCCCATACTGACCAGGGGGGAGCAAACATGTTTGCACAGTCCGAGTAAGCAAACCCAGTGGATTCAGAGATCTACCCCTAGAATTGCATTGGTGGCTACTAGTCATGATGGCTGAATGGAGCTTCCAGGCAGTGTGCCACCGAGTGCAAGTTGCTGCAGAACAACAACAGGAAATGGCTACCCCCTTCTTATCTTGCTTATGAGGGAAAGGATGCTGGACCTGAAGGACCCTTTGTTTGATCAAGCAGGGCTATTCTTTGCTTCATAGATTTGTGAACAGACACCTGTGGGGGAAGCCAACAGAATCTGGAAGGAAGGTTGGGAAAGGCTCCTCACTATTGCTTCCCCTATTGTCCCCTCATGCTGGCTGCAAGAGACAATTATTATCCCGCAGTGGTGTTATCAACCTGCACTGCTGGGTCACGTTTCTACCACTGCCCATAATGGAAGAAGAAAGCATTGACTCCCGGCTTCTCTGTATCGCAGCGACAGAAGCTGAGCCTGTGCCTATTGTGGTTATTTCCATGCCAGAACCAATATGGTTCCCTTATCTGCGTATGAAGATGTCACAATCCACATGGAGTAATGTGAAATATTCTAAGCAACCTGGGGCCTATTCTTTTGTGGGCCCTGCAGCCTCTCACGCTTCCATCAAAAGCACCAAGCTGGGAGCAAAGGAGCTCTTGTTTAGGTGCGACCAATGCACACCAGTGGCTTTTAAACATTGCTGGCATGCGCAAGGTATTGAAGATGGTGACTTTCTACAAGTGAGGGCACTCACGAGAGATGTTATGGCGCTGTACACATTCTGTCATTCCGTTGCAACTGCTGATAAATGTGAAATCCAATTCTATGTGGAGAAATTGTTAGTTTCAATGAGGGCTCTGGTACAGAAGCACAACTTTTCTTGTTTAAAATCGCAGAACACATCCTGCCGGCGTCTTCTTTTGTGGGATGGAATGTGGCCTTCCAAACCTCTCCATCTGGCCCTCAGAACTCTGCCCAGACTGCACTCTTCACCTATTTCACCCCCCCCACACACACACACACCAAGCTCTGTTCCTCCTTCTGAAGAGGCTGACAGCAAGGCACTTGCCAGGAGAGCTCCCTTCTCCAACCTGGCTTCCCACCAATCAGGGCTCCCCTCTGCTTCTTCTTCCTCCTCCTCTTCCTGCATCAGGGCCTGTCAACTGAAGCCCCATCGCAACAGCACCACATGGCTCCTGACAGGCTTATTGTAATTTCTTTTCTCTCAGCTTAACGAACAATTGCAGCACAAAAACCTTCAAGTTCCCAGCTCTATTGTCTGGAGGTGTGGGTGGGTGTTGTGTGGTTGATGAGGGTGGTGTGAGTCACCTGCCCACCCCCCCCCTCACAGTCTTCTTCACCATGCCCACTCCTTGGCTCTGAGTTGAAACTCTGACACAGTGTGGGGAAAGCCTTTTCAGCTTCGCCAATCCCTTATCACAGTGCTTTTTTTTCTATTTTAAAAATGTTTAGGGGTACTCTCATTTTGACTCATGAAAATCACCATTTTATAGTTCAAATCGGGGGAAATAAATACGGTAAATGAACAAAAGTACAAAGATTCACAAAATGTTTAGGGGTATGTGTACCCCTGCAATCCCCCCCCCCCCGAAAAAAAGCATTGCCTTATCAGTTACACACACACACACCCATACAATATTACTTTGTGCACCATTGCTGGGAGGGTTTGTTGTTGTTGTTGTTGTTGTTTTGCATATGGTACATATATATTCAAAGTGTCATAGTTCAGCACTTGCTTTTATTTGAGCATCTATACTATGTCATGTATAATCATCTCTCTATACAAAACCCCCCTGTGGATCATTTTGAAAGCAAAGGCAATTCCAGCACCAGATCTATCCCTTTGACAGGGATCAGTAACGTGGGGGTCTCCCATTTGTTCAATGCCCCGCCCCTAGTTGTAATCTACTTACGTTCTTCCTATAAGCTTATCATTCCATTAATATTTCAGTTCCCGGCATCTACTTATACCGGGTGTACAACATGTCAAAAAGCAGACAGCATCCAATGGCTCTCCTCCTCGTCACATGCACATGCACAAGAGCTAAATAATTAAATCCACACAGCCCTTCCAGTGTCATGCATGTGCAGTGCATTAATGCATGTTTCGCAAAGGTTTGTTACTACACCGTGCAGGTGCAAGAACGTGTAGGCCGACCCCTTTTTTGTCATTAGTGCTTTAAGCAACAGCCATTAATTTTTTTCCAAATCACACCTTTCCCCCTTCTTTTATACTGAAGGTAGGAGACAGAGGTATTCTGGTTTGGGGTTCAGAGAGACAGCACTGGTGGCTGCAAACCCCATCTCTGGGAATTTTATCACTATATAGAGAAAAGCGTTCTGCAAAGTTGGAAATGGGAAAAGTTCTTATCCCTCCCCCCAAACATCCCTATAGAATACAGAATTAGTTTTTAACCTTGTAGCATGCATTTCCCACACCCCCAAACTCTCATGCCTGCTCCAAAATGCTCAGCATACAGTAAGCTGTTAGGGCCTTAGCAGGTCAATTTTCTTTCGCTCCCTGCAACACCTTTTGTCTCTATCAAAAAAAAAAAAGTTTTAAAAGAACCAGTGGCTGAGTCACTGTTAAGGACAGTTCAGAGACAAAGTATGACATTTGGTAATGATTCATTTCCTGTCCCTGCCTAAATTTCTGCCTCCTTACTTAACCAGCCATGTTTCTAGTCAACAAATGAAAGTTATGTGGGGGTTTTATATATATATACCTGACCACTGTGAGAAGAGCCTTCTTGGAAGTTTGGGCATGCGGGTGACTCCTTCCAGACTAAGCCAACAATGCTATAGACTGCGCATGCCATTTCCTGGAACACATGAGGTAAAGGTCACTTGGTGTAGACACATGGCAGCCACCCACACACCAAATTCCTTTGTTCAGAATTTTTCTTGAAACTTGGTTTTTCCCAGAGGTCTGCTGAACTGAACAAAAAACAAACACCAGTAGCTCCTTACTTTTGTACATTGGACAGTGCCTCAAACTAGGTCAGATGCTTTGCTCACCTAGCCCAGTATAGCTTCCTCAGATGAACAAAGCCTCTCCAGTGTCTCAGGGGAAATTCCTTCCAATTGCCTGCAGTGGGCATATCCAGGATTCATGTTAGAGGGGCAGGATTTATGTGGAGGAGGGGGGCAGAACTGAGCTTCAGTTAAGTATTTCTATTTATTTACTTGATTTAGGGGAAGGGGCAGCTGCCCCCCTGGCCACACCTATGTGACCTGCTACCGAATTGCCTTTTTATAAAACTGATGATACCAGGGATTGAACCTGGGACTTTGGCATGCAGACCACTGAGGGCTCATCCACACTTACCCGTGATTTCTAGGCATGGTCAGAGAGCTTTCTCTCTTGTCCTGCAACTTTCCCCTGTTGACTGCTGAATCGGAATAAACATCAATGCGGATTGATGGGAAGCATGGACAAACTTTAAGTTATGGTCCATCCACCCTTATCTACCATCAGGCTGACCCAATTTGAAAGCAGGAAGAGGGGAGACACTTCCTCTTTAGATTGTATCCACATCCTGGGAACTAGTTTGTTAAGGGTACAGAGAATTCTATGAGGTAAACTACAGTTCCAATGCTATTTGGAGGGGAGAGCCATGTGCTTGAAATGTATGGTGTCAATATGACCTAAGCAAGGGATGGGGAACTGTCATGAAGGCAGCTTGGGATCAGAGAGGGAAGGCCCAGAGACCAAGACAGTGGCTGTCTATCTGTTTTTTTATAAACCTCCCCTGTCAGTCATGTGCTGCTCCCTTGGAATACCTGTTCAAGGAAGTTCAGCAATCTATGCCTATATGTTTCATGAGCCCTGGGGCACTTGCTAGGAACCCAAGTTAACCCTAAACTACCACCAAAGAGCAGACAGGTAAAAATACACAATCTTGTTTTATATGCTAGCAGACCAGGATAATAAAGCCCATTTCCTTCTCTGGCCCTGTCAGGGTGTTTCTAGACAAATGGACATAACTTTCCTGTAATGTAACTTTTCTTTAAGTCCTGTTCATCTGAGATAGCCATCAGCCACAGGAACTTGTTTTTCCTTTTTGGCAAATGTGCATAGATTGACCCCTCATTCCAAATATTCACTCATTGTTCTCAACCATTCAAAATCTTCCGATTCAACTCCCAACGTCACTGACCATTGGCCATACTGGTAGGGACTGGTAGAAGTTGGGAATACAGCAACATCCAGAGATCCACAGCTTCCCCAACCCTCCTCTAAATGATCCTGCGGATAATAAGTTCTCCACCCATGTAGAAGTCCCCTCAGTGTTGATGCTCTTTACTGTTTGCGGTCATAACATTTTACAAATCATACCAGCTACGATTTTCGGGCTCCCTGTTGACACACTTTTGGCAGCATTGTTGAAACATGGAGTACAGATCTAGATAGACTGACAGAAAGCAAAGTGTCTGTGTCACCAACTCCTTGGAAGTCGAAAAACACAAAACTGCCTTTCTTCTGAAAGAAACTGCTGCGATAATAACAGTTTTCACAGCAGGGGGCTTGTTTGACCTCCAAAATCCTCTCAAATCCTGGGATTCTCATTGAACATTTCACATAGGTGGCATTGCACGCTGACACAGTTGTGCTATGTGACTTCAAAAATAACAACGCTATGCTGATGGGAAAGTGGAGGGCAAGAAACTTTTTTTCCCATTTATGGTGGGAGAGCCCACTGGCAAAAAAGTTCTGGTCTAATCTGTATCAGGAGGTATCTGCTATCTTAAAGACTACTATGCAAATGGCCCTGCAGTTTTCACTTGTAAATATATGCAGTGGTCATACTCAAAAGATTGCAGCCTAAAGGACAGGTGGTATGGCTACTGGTATATCCATGGCACAAAAATGGAAGACTTTTCAGGGTCTGCAAATATCCTTGTGGTATAAAAAAAGTATGGAATCCAGCGATTGCAGAAAAGATAACCCATAATATAAAGGTTTCCAAAGGCTCAAAAACCCAGAACATTTTCATACTGTTTGGTGAGACTTCTTAGAATCATCCTCTTTGTCAAGGAAATAAACAACTATCTGGCTTTTAGAAGACATCTGAAGGCAGCCCTGTTTAGGGAAAATTTTAATGTTTGATGTTTTATTGTGTTTTTAATATTCTGCTGGAAGCTGCCCAGAATGGCTGGGGAGGCCTGGCCAGATGGGCAGGGTATAAGTAAAGAAGAAGAAGAAGAAGAAGAAGAAGAAGAAGAAGTAATAATTACTAAAGGCATCATTTTCCTAGTTCTTAAAGGCCTACAGCTGTACATTTACTTTGGAGAAAACCCACTAAACTCAATGGGCCTTATTTCCAAGTAGTCATTGCACTATATGTTACATCACAAATGTGTAACTAAATCATAGTGGCTTCAAGAAAGGAATCTGAAGCAGAGTAACAGCATGAGGTAGGAGGGATGCTTAATCATTTATTGGCACATCTCTCTCTCTCTCTCTCTCTCTCTCTCACACACACACACACACACACACAAAACTCTGTAAGCAGTGGTGGAGCTTCATGCTACAGCACTGGCAGGCGGAGAGCAGGTGGGGGCAGGGCTGGTTCGTGTCCCAGGGGTGTGGTGCAGCGCCCGTAGGGGCATGGCGTGCATCCTGGGGCGTGGCGTGCTGCCCGTAAGGGCGTGGCGCCCAGTGTAGGCAGGGGGGGCAGCCGTGGCACCCCACCAGGATTGTGCTGCCGGGGACGGTGCGCTTTCCCCTCTTCCTCCGCCAGTGTCTGTAAGATGACACTTGGGGTCCCTTCCAACTCTATGATTCTATGATCCTAAAGGTTCCAAACAGGTTTGGAAATGGAAACACCCAATTGGTTCCTTGCAGAAGAGAGAATTTGGAGCTAGAAAGCAACAGGCAGTGAAAGAGTTAAGTATTAAACAAACAAACACACCCCACCATGTTTTTCTGCTCCAAATCCCTTTCTCAAAGCTGCCATTGGGCTCTTGTTATATGTGCTTTATGTATGAGGTATACTGAGGCCAGTCACGGATTCTGTAGGAGGCACCGCAGGTCGCATTCAGAATTCCATAATTAGGGTCTCTGAGAGTCCTGATCTAGGGCTCGTAGGGAGGATGCAATTTTCTGTCACCACAGATTTCTAGGCTGTTCTCGGGCCAGTCGTTTGTTCTCTTAATACCTCCATTCCCCTTGAAGGAACTGAGGGATAATAGGTTTCTCTCTCACCGCTCTGTTGTGTGGATAAACACATTAAAGCATAAGAGACATTCATATGGGCTGCAGTAATTGGGCGAAAATGTATTAGGCATGAAGGAATGCAAGCGGGCAATGGTGGTGCACAGACAGACTATCCCCAAGGCAGTGAAGCTGGTACAGAGAATGATTTAGCATTATGAAACAAAGGGGGCGTGGCACCCTGGGACTTGTGGCAGAGGAGGCAGAGTGAGGGTGGCAAGACTTGGCAGGTGGAGGGAAGGGAAAGTTTCCTTTGCCTCCGGCAAATGCATGGATCTGGCTGCAAGAGTTTGACAGCTGCTGATTTCTGCTTAGTGCATCTCTCAGCCCAAAGTTGTAACCAACGCCTAATCTGTCACTACAAGACATGGGGGGCAGTCATGTGTTCATGATAACCAGTGCTTTTTCTTCTTCTGGGGGGTACTCAAGGGCACATAGTACCAGCATCTTTTCCCCCCAGAAGAAAAGCACTGGTTATTCACTGTAACAACTGGCACATTTTTCCCCTAGAAGAAAAGCACTGATCTAAACCATGTGAATAAGTTTGAGAGCTGCACTATTTATAGGGCGATTGGTTTATGATTGGTTCAAGCTGCGTCGTATTTATTTATTTGTTTGTTTGTTTGTTTGTTTCATTCCCCCCCCAACCCATCCTCCAAGGAGCCCACTGTGCAATATATCTATGGGTTTTCCCTGCCCCCCTCCATATTATCATCACAACAGCCCTGTCAGGTAGGTTAGATGGAGAACTGGTGAGCAGTCTGAGGTTACTTGGCAGGCTTCATAGTTCAGTGGGGATTTGAATCCTGGATATAGGATATTCACTTCCAGAAAGGTTAGCCTTTTAAAAATTAAATAGTAGGCATGGGTCTACATCCTGGATCTTGGTGTGAGGAGGTAGCAGGGGCTTTAATTCCCACTTGTGATCCTGATCCAGATCAGAGGCATGCAAGCTTGCTATTTGCACTGTAAGAAAAGCTGCCCACCCAATCTAAATAGTAGATATATGGCTCTCAATCTGTATTGGGACCACTCTCAGATCAATGGTTTAAAGCCCTTCTACTTCCCAATCTGGATCAGGTCCCCTATGCCTGCCATTTGCTTGCTTAAAAGCCACTCACACAACTGCTAATTGAGTGTCATTTTGTCCAGTGTGGTTCTGAGTGCCTTTAACTCTTCCTCCAAAGAATCCCAGTAGATGCACATACAGATTCAGTTTTTAAAGCCAGTGAGAATGCAGTGCAATACTATGAGCGACCATCAGTCCCTCCTGCATGCATATCCATCTGATAAAAGATTATAGCAGCCTTATTAATTATAGTTATTGTACCAGACCAATTTGTCAGCTCAGAATGTGTCTCAAGATCAGAGTCTTCTGTTGTGCAAATAACCATTAATACTTGCCCCGTCTGTAGCAGTGGGAGACAATTATCCCGAGACAAGACTGCTTTGAACTGATACAATCTCTTAATTATATGGTACTCTGTAATATAGTCTACCATCATTATAGTAATAACAGAATAAATGAATGCTCTCTTCACCAAAGTCATACTTCTCCAAAAATGCCTCCAGACATCTGAAACTTATTCTGCAAATGCTGACACCTGGAAGGATGAAACCCTGAGACTTCTTTCCAAAGTCCCAGCTGGCTCATCTCATAATAGCACATTTACTTTTGGTGGGAAATACCCCACCTTTCCCCCTATTTTTCCCTGGACTTTTCCCTTGGTTTCTGCCCCACCAATAGAAATAATGCTAACATCCCATTTTATGGGATTAACCCAAACGTGATAAATCCATGTTAATCCAAACACCATGCCCTACTGACATGACAGTGACATACCACTGAAATATAAGAACTGTCAATCAACTAAAGAAGGAAATTATAAAGGAATGAAGCCTAATTGGTGTTGGGAACAATTAAATAGGATTCCCGCCTATCAGCTATTCAAACAGGTGGGTGTTTTTGAAGCAAAGTACACAACGGGCATCAATAACTCCTTAATGCAGGTGAACACATGCATATTAGAACACACACTCATGATAAACCTCCAAGTATCACAATAATGGAGAAATATTTACACAGATTAAATTAATATTTATCTCTTTTCTTCCCCATCCCGGAAGCAATCCTTACTCTTTGTCAAAAGACCTATTAAGTTGACACTACAACCCGAGTTATTCATGGGAAAACATTACAGCTGTCCCTAGACAATCAGAACATGCTGAAACAGCTGTATGACAAGATGAGTCACCATTATTAATCACCGATTCTTTATTGCATGAGGTAGACACACACAAATGGCCGTGAAGCTGGAAGGTGATTGCTTCTTGTCTTTTATGTGATGACTAGCAGTGCCTTTACCACTGTCCTTCCTCCCAGGGCAGAACTGAAGACCATTGCTTCACCAATGTGACCGCAGCTTGTACTAATGCTGGGCTTATTTTTGTGTGTAATAGACAAAGCCTAAACACAATCATGTCTTGTGAAAAGCCTTACATAGCTCAGGACCTCAATACCTTAAGGACGGCCTCTTCCAATACAACCCATTTGTCATCTGAGGCTCTTCTCTATGTCCCCCTTCCCTAAAAGGTTTGGAGGGAGCAGAGAACAGGCTTTTTCTGTGGTGGCTCCCCGACTGTAGAATGTTCTCCCCAGAGAGGCTCGCCTGGTGCCACATGTAATGACCAGGTAGAGACATTCCTCTTTACCCAAGCCTTTAGCCATTAAATAATCTATGGTCTGTTAAATAATCTATGGCCTGATGGGGGAAGAGAGCTGTTATTATGATTATTTTATTATTATGCTGTCTGTGATTATGCTTTTATTATTGATGCTCTGTAAAATGTATTCTTAATGTTGTACACTGCCTCGGGATCTTTTGATAAAGGGCAGTATCTAAATCAAATAAATGAAATAAAAGGATAAAAAAGCACTGCAAATGCAGTTAATCATGACTTCTTTATATTCCACTGATTTCAGTAGGGCTTTGTTGCTGTTGTTGTTTAGTCGTTTAGTCATGTCCGACTCTTCGTGACCCCATGGACCAAAGCACTCCAGGCACTCCTGTCTTCCACTGCCTCCCGCAGTTTGGTCAAACTCATGCTGGTAGCTTCGAGAACACTGTCCAACCATCTTGTCCTCTGTCGTCCCCTTCTCCTTGTGCCCTCCATCTTTCCCAACATCAGGGTCTTTTCCAGGGAGTCTTCTCTTAGTCACTGCTAACTGCTAACTTTGGCTAAATTGTGGCCACTCTGACGTTTGAGGTTACCTGTTCACAATTTTTCTTGCGCTGCTGACAGTCTTTCAGTGGGCAGTGCTGTTCCAAACTCTGAGATGTTGGAATGCTTGATATCACGTCTGTTCAAAGTCATTTTGTTTTTAGACATCTTTCAAACGTGCCAAATCAAGTGGACTTGACTTCTTTGAGTACACACAATCTGCTTCTTCTCCAGCCTGCATTCAGAGCATGTGTTTCTGTGTGGAATTCTTTTTGCATCCCCTTCACCCAGCCTCAGTGCAACACAAGCTCGTTCAATGCAATTTGTTATAGCTTCACATTGTTCAATTTGTTCCCGTACATAGAAATTTTAAACTTTCCTCCTGCCTAAATCTCTTCTAACAGGGAAGGAAAATATTTGGAGCTGTCAAGTTATGGAGCAGTTTCAGTGCCTGACAACCTTCCTGGAATGGTTTAACTACATCTGTGCCACCATAAAATATGAAGAGGTATTACATTTCTTTGTACGATACGAGTGAAAAAGTTGGAGGGAGAAATAGAATGCCCTGTGATTTAGGAGTGGAAACCACAACAGCAAAACCCACCCGCACAATATGCTTCTTGGCTCCCTGATATCATGAACATGATTTCCCATCATTTGTTTTCACTGCATCACAGTGTGTTCCAAGGTGATAAAAAGCAGATATAAATGAAGATGAGAAATTACATTCTAAAACTGAAAAGTAACCTAAAAACACAGCACTAGCCTCAAAAGTGAATTGAAGACCATTCCTGATGAGACTCCCATGCATATATATGAATACTGTATTATTACTAATAGCTCATACAATGTATCATGTATCAAAAAAATACATTTAAACCGCCCCCAACCAATTATATTAAATGTATATAAATGCAATATATCATCCTCTGTATGGTTTATAATCTCGCTTTTTAAGAAATGCACGTAAATATTTTAACGGCTGCAACATCACTATTATTGCACCAATATATGTGGAAGAAAAAAATCATTTAAAGGCCAGCTAGACTTGATGCCAGAATGATCCGACCAGGGTCATACCAAATTATTATATGTTGGGGAGGGGTGTGGTCAATTTAAAACACAACAGAGGGAGGGGAGGGGTGCAACTGACCCACCTTTCTGGGGCTTCCACCTGCTGTACTGGGACATACTGGCCCTGGAGGCTCTGCATGTCACGTGCCTCAGAAAGCTGTTGGGCTCTCTCTTCTGGAAGCTTCTCCTTTTCCCCATTGAAAGACAGTGTGGTGCAGTGGTTAGAGCGTCATACCACAACTTGGGAGACCACTTGCCATGAAGCTAAGTAACCTTGGGCCAGCCGCTGTCTCTCAGCCTAGCCTACCTCACAGGTTCGTTGTGGGGATTAAATGAGCTCCTTGGACACAAAGGTGGGATATACATGCAACAAACAAACAAACCTTTCTGTTACTCATACCTCCCCTGCCCACCACTGCTCCTTGGCCCTCCCCCCCCCCCCTCATGGTGAGTGATATTTATGGTCCCTGAGTAGGAAGAAAATGGGAAGAAATTATTATGGGGGAAGGGCAAGGGTCCAGCACCCTCTCCCCATCTCCCCACTTAATGCTTTAAGCAACCATATTCTGACACACAGATATCTGTAATATCATACTTAACAAGAAGTAAGCACCGCTGAATTCAATGGGACTTATTCCCACGTGTGTCGAGAATTGCAGCCTTAGTTTGGTCCTCCCAGTTAAAAGAATGCTATCACTGAGGTACCTATAACTGCAATAAAACAGTGCTTTAAGAAGACCGCCCAGTTTCTGAAAATAAATATCTTAGCTGCTCAAAAAACACAATTCCAGTGTTGCAATTGCTTGTATAATTCATCCCAAGGGGGTGGGGTCCCTAGCTATAGTTTGCAGGAAGGAAAAAGAGCATACAGTGCAAAAAGTCAAGTTACAAAACTCTGAACATTTCTTGTCAAAATTCTATGTCAGCTGAACAATTCCAGATCACATATGTAAAGAAATTGTAATTTAATGCTTTGTTGAATCCATGCCTAGTCCTATGATTATGCTCTCAGAAGTGAATCCCACTGAATTCAAGGCGACTTACTCACTAGTCAGCATGTTTAGGGTAGCAGTCGTAGATGGACTGTACCAGTATATGTCTGCACTAGACTGCATCCTAATTGTAATGATTTCCAATATTCATGAAGAATTATAATTGGCTGAATAAGTGTTATCTAAATGCCCTGAGTAGAAAAATGAATTGATTGCAATATGTTGTTTCCAATGATTAGGTGATATATGCCTTACAGATTTCTTTAAAAATCAAAATTTCTTACAGCATCTAAAAAAACACATCCCTTTCTGAACATAAAGCAAAGAGTATTACCTCCTAAAATTAACAGAAATGTATAAGGAGGTTTGACTAGAACTGTAGTCTGGTTACAGAATATTGGGTCACTCAACCTTAACTCACAATTTCTTCAGTGGATGCAGGTCACTCGAAAGATTACATTCCAAAAGATAGCCAATAATAACAGAAGCCACCTATTAGACTTCTGACATAAGATATGTCTCACCATTGGTGATGCCTGCACAAGACAGAAAGTCAATGTGGGCTTTTTTAATGTCAGCAATTGTGCTGCGAAACCAAACTGTGAATTCACTTCAACTTTACATTTTCAAGGGTTTAACTGGAGATTGAAGAACACTGAGCTAGGCTTTTCAATCATCTCTTTCAATCCTTGTATAAGGTCTAATATCAATAATAGCATGGTATTGTGTTTGCTGGCGAGTATATACAGTTTCATAGAGAAATACAGTGACCTGTGAGTAATCTAATATATTAAACATGAAGTCAGGATTTGTTGCTTCGGGATAACAATCAATGGATCCTTATTGTGTAAACAAGGCCTACTTTAAAGCAGCACTGTGGCTCTTGTGCCAAGGTTTTGGTTATTTTTAGCTCATAGCATTTTACATCTTAGTAAGCATTTTCCTATATGTTTAAATGCAGATTTGTTTTAAGAATTATCGGCCACAGTCTAACACAGTAAGCCCACTTAAATCTCTGAATTTCAAAGGAATTGAGGGCACCTCTTCCCATGTTGAACTGAGACCATCATTATGTCCCAGATTGCGGTATATGAGGGGATAACCAACATATGGTGTCCTCCAGATTTTGCTGGACTACAATTCACATCGGGCCTAGCAAGCACAACTAATTATCAGGGATGAAAGGAACCATGGTCCAGGGCCACCAGGTGGCGCGTTGGAAGATGGCCGACAATAACATCTCTCTGACCCATTCAAGGTAATTCAGGGGCTGCTATGGGAAGTAGGCAACCTTCCCTTCCCCCCAGGAGGTGGGGGGGACCCTGTCTTGCCAGCGGTGTTCATAATGCACCCCCTGATCCGAGAGATGGGGGTGCCGAACACTTGGCACGAGCCCTCAGTGAAGTCAGCTCTTCCTGACGCCGATTCCAATTAGCGTGTGCTGGTTGCTTCAGCTCAGAATTATAATTGGAAACATATGATTGGAAATGAAGCTGAAGCACATATATCAAGTAAAGCTTGACGATAAGGCTGCTGAGTAATGGATCTCTGTGACCGGGAGCGACGGATGGATAAGTAAATCTTTTGATGTGTCACCACTAAGAGACTGTATGTTCGGAACGAAGGGGGGGTGGAGGAAAAACCCTTTTTTTCTCTTTATATGATGTGATAAAATAACCCTCCACCCCAGAAAGAAACAAGATCGTCGCGTTTTTTAAGAATCATAAGGAGGATTTTAAGAACTATGTGGGGATGGATTACAACAGGAGAGAAGATTTGAACGGTGAGAAAGTGGAAAATTTTTATGACACAGTTAAAAAATGACGTCTTGCCAAGACAGGCTTGCCGGAGAAAGAAGGACGGGGGAGGAGAATCAGGAATGTTGGAAAGAGAAGGAGTGTTGGAATTGAAAGTTTGACCTGACAGAGCCCTCTGACCTATTTGATTTATTTGGCTAACCTGGAAAAATAAAGGACAGACCGAAGATTAACCTTGTTTATGGAAGCGTTAAACAGAGGCTGTCCTGGACTGATTTAGCTTTTGAAGAGTACAAAACCCACACAGAGACGCCAGCTTTCAGTCTGCTTGTGAGAATCATCAGAGATCGCAAAGAAAGGAATATATGACTACAACAAGATGAGAAAGAAAGTAATAAAGGACTATCCGGATTGAACTGGATAGAACTGATTAATTAATGCAGTAAAATGAGTGATGTCTGGACTTATCTGGAATTTTGGACTCGTGCGGAGCTTGATATATGGGTACCCTCAAAAATTTAAAATTTGGCTGTATAATTCAGAACCAATGTGATTTGAATAATGTGATGTGATTGGCCTGTTAATAAAAATTATTTTAAAAAAAAAAGAAGAAAGGAACCATGGTCCAACAGCATTTGGACCATCGTCTATGCCTGGTTATCCCACACTCAATTTGGGGCACTATTATATACGCAGAATTCTAGATACCACATGTCTTCCCTGAATCAAATCCTTGCTTTAGAGTCAGTTTTAATATCAACAGACATTTGAAGCCCTTGGTTCCACATCTAGCTTCTTCTCTCTGATTTATGCAGACTACCTTGCTCCTGACCCAGTGTTGGGTGTGGGTGTAACAATCTGATTTTATTTATTTCCAGTGACATCCAACTAAGTCCATTGTTTTCAGTAGATTTCCTCTGAATATGACTTAGTCAGGTAGCATCTTTAATTTCAATTCCAACTTTCTTCCAGAGAGCTAATTGCAGTGCTTATTTATTTTAAATAGGTTTCCACTCCCCTTTATCAAAAATATATTGGGACAGTGCACAATATATGTACAAATAAATAAGACAATAAGCCAAATATCATGAAACAATAAATAAAATTAGGCAAGATTTGGTACATTTTAAAAGGCATTTAAAAGGCCACCAGGACCCTGGTCAGACCCAGACATGGTTAGCTTCAGCAACATTCATATATCGGGTTGTTGTACAAGACTTTTTAGATGGAGTTTCCACTCTCAAAATCTTATGAGAGACAGGTTAATAAAGTATTCATGAAGCTGGGTATCTGAGCTCACTTAAGTTGAGGATATGTTTTTGTTCCACAGGAAAGGATGCAAGCCAGGGATAGATAGAAGAGTAATGGAAGACTGATGGCCTCCTAACAAAATTTTGGAAGGAGGGCATTCACACGTACACAAGTATGTCTGTCTTTTACTTGAGTTGATGTGAGTGATAAACAAAATAACCTGTTTCTGGACTCACTACTTGACTTTGGGGTGCCATATTCCAGTTCCAAATAGCCAATTACAAAGAAGTATCTGAGTGGCTCTTGTGACTGCATGCCAGATAGGGAGCACTATTAGTGAATTGTCTTTTTGATTCTGCTGGAGAGGCGTGGTTGGCGTGGTTGCCCAGACCCAGTGGCCATTAAGAGAGCCAGAAAGAAAGCAAAGCAAACCATGCAGTTGGGCAAAAGTGCAGCATTTGAGAGGCCGTGTGACACACCACCCTGCCATCACCTTCAACCAGGAGGCCTTGTTTCATGACGATGGGGTAGACCTTTCTGATGTCGGCAATGATAGCTGGTTGAATGATATTTTAGAGTGTGTCAGGGATTGGTTGCCGGTGTGAGGGTGTTGGCGGCGAGTCATTTGGGCTCAAGTGAGGGTTAGGCGTTGGGTAAGTGTTTGTTCATGCAATCTCACTTTTGCAATTGCATCGACTAATGTGACATCAGAATCCAACCCAAGTTGAGTTGACAGTTCTGTACCTTTTACACCCACAACTGCAGAATTCTGTCCCTTATAAGCTTCTCTTTCAGTGTTCCATAGTTACAATGTTCAGCTGCCCACAGCAGTGATAAAAGCTTCTGCAGCAGCTTCCCCTCGTTCCTGGCACCTCCTGTTCCATTTTGCTTTTTCATATTTGATATTTTGTCTCCTTATAAAATGGTTATCAAAAGCTTCTTTCGAATTTTAATAAACCTTTTGGTTCCTAGCAGTGAGAGGTAGGTCACAGAGAATATCGTCAGCTGCATCCCCCATTGCAAAAATGAGAGTATTCACTTGGTGTTCTTCTGGTTTCTATGTCAACCCGGAAGCCATTCTTTATCTCTTAAATTGCCTAATTAAGCTGGCCCAATTACTTCAGTTTTGAAAATCAAATTTTCTGAAGTTGAGCCATTTGTGTTATAGGATCCATAGCTTGTGCATTTTAATTGTCACTTGGGTCTGGCTATTTCATAATGTCTCCCTTTGTTTCCCCTCACTAGGAACTTCTTTTACTTTCTCTCACTTTGTTGTGCTTCTTCCCTGCTTAGTCTTGTCTGATTTAAAACCTTGCTCCTGCTGCTGTTCCTTTTTCTTTTATTTATACACACAGTTAAAGTTCTTCTTTCCTTACTCAGTCCTGCTGAGTCAAGAAATTACCCCATTCTGATGTCATTTGGGTGCATGAAAGAAAGAGCAGCAGCTATGTTGAAGTAGAAAACTGAAATGTCTCATCTAGAGAACATAGGACCTTCTTTATGGAACTCAATCTCTCCTTCCTAGATCGTAAATATTGACATCATTTTTTCTTAGAAAAGGAATGAAAGCTGACAGCCACAGTAAACTTTTTTGGTCCCTGGAAATGCTACTACCCACCCTGTAGCCACAGACTACGATAAGATATTTCATGTAAGAAATAAGATATTTCATGTAAGATATTTCATGTAAGCTCTCAGTCATACACTGTGCCTTGTTTTGTATACAGAACCAAAAAGACAATTGCGTTCCAAGGCCCCCATGACCCACAGTTCCCTAATGGACAAACAAACACACAGACACAAATATTTTGGTTTATGGGTTCAATTAGGCCACAACTTCATTGGTTACAGATGTGAGCGGTTTGGCTTAGGCATTGGGTGAAGCCAGGCTATATCACGACACCAGCCCATCTGCTGGGAGTCCAACTAAGTGTAAACCACTGAGAGGGGGAGACCTATGACTTACATCAAAAATGGGCACTCCGAGGGGTCCCCATAGGGATGTGACATGGCCCTAGCCCACATCCGGGCTTTGGACAGAATCCACACCCCCGGCTCCCTTTAACAGGAGGGGCAGATGAAGGGTATAACCTTCTTACAAACACTTACCCAACGCCTAACCCTCACTTGAGCCCAAATGAGGCAGGAATGGCAGGGATGACACGGCCTCTCAAATGCTGCACTTTTGCCCAACTGCATGAAACCAAACCACTCTCCC
Source organism: Podarcis filfolensis (assembly GCF_964270895.1). Classification (NCBI taxonomy): domain Eukaryota; kingdom Metazoa; phylum Chordata; class Lepidosauria; order Squamata; family Lacertidae; genus Podarcis; species Podarcis filfolensis. The sequence continues at coordinate 63,874,983 of NC_139607.1, read as the reverse complement.
AGAGACTGAGGACTCAGCACGGTAGAAATCCATTGGAAAATGGGAGAAAAGGTGGTCAGACCATATGAAAACTCACTTTTCAGAAGACTGAAGCGTCTTCGACTGCACATTTAATATTAATTAGTCCAAATGGTTGCTTCATGTACCCATTCATTAGACTTAAATTGTGCTAGTTTTATGTTCCCTCCACTGAACATAGTTTATGACTGGCACAAAGTAATTACCTACAACATCCAGCCAAATTGAAGCACTCTTTATCGGTATTGATTTCAACAATAGCATATGCTTAACTCTCCCAGTGAAATCAGCGAGACATAGGAATGCATAAAGCTACAATATACATACTTACCCAAGAATAAGTCCCATTGAACTCAGAGAGGTTTGAGTGGACATGCATGGGGTTATGCTGTAAATTTGACTGGATTGTGCCTTGAGTATTTAAGAACAAGCATTTCTTACCTAAGTTAAATAATTGTGCAAAACCTTTCCAGTTTTCAGTTAGGAGAAATGTCTGTGTGCAGCACAGTGTAGCCAGAACATGAGAAAGCTTTCACAGCTGTGTTGCAAGCTTTTGAGAATCCCTTTTTAATATAGATAATACATTCTATAGAAGTGTTTTGTGTTCTTGAGTTTAGCACTGGTTGCTTTTGCCTATCAGAAATAATATCCATCTACAGAATCAGGCCAAAATCACTTGCCCTCATTTGGCTTGACGCTACACAAGAAACTTGTGAAGTTTGACGTCTCCATTTTCGAGCAATTTTCTCTGTTGTGAAAGAGGCTTTTATTTTGTCACAGCTGTTATGAACCAAAATGAGTAAATAGTGAATGCAAGGCACAAAAGGGAAATAGAATGCTTGATGGTAGAGTATTATGGTATTCAAGGGTAGTTGAAAACTTCTTTCTGCTAGCAAGTATTTGGACCAATAGGGTGCAAAGGTGTTGGATTGGAACGCTGTATCATTTTGGAGTCATCTGCCTAAAAGAAGCTTGTAACAGAACTCTGCTGTTTTGGGACTCCATTTCACTTCGTTTAGCCGTCCTACACCATGCTTTGTCCATACAGTTTTCCGATGTTATTTGACCTTTTAAAAAAAGTCTATTCGCTTTACTACTTTGGTGCTTTGCTTCAATTTAAGAATCTTTTCAACATTTCTCTTTTTTCTGCTTTGGTGACATATTTTGGAATCTTAAAAGGATTGTTCGTATATATATATATAGAGAGAGAGAGATGTTTAAGGCAACATTAAGTCTACTCACAAATCCAAAGAATTGTCCAAATAAAAGAAGGCAATGTGTGTAGAAGTGTTTGGTTTTTGTCTAAGGCTGCACACGCACCTTATCTTTAAAGCACATTCGAAACTGATTGTTTCCCTCAAATAATTCTGGGCACTGTAGTTTACCTCCAAGACCATTTTACAATTCCTAGCAACCCAAGCAAACAAGGGTACCCATAATTCTCTGAGGGAAAGAGTGTGGTTTGAATGTGCTTTAAAGATACAGTGTGCACAAATCTAAGAAACAACAATTAGTAAGCATAGCATCTTGCTGTATTTACCTGACAGTGGGCATTTTCATCTTTTCAGAGAATTCTTATGAGTTAACTGAGGAATCTAATGCAATTTAGAGTTCATGAATAAGAACAATGAACAGTTAATTAATGTAGAGTACACAAGCACATGATCTTGTGTGTGTTTGTGTGGTGCCAATTTCATCCTGAAATTTGCAATTATTTGCAAAAATAACTGCAAAGCTCCATTTGCTTTTTGTGACAATTTATACAAAATAACTTTATTTTATTGATGTGCATGATTAATAGGGATTGCTCAGAGAGTTGCTTTCTGCCTTTCTTGGCATAATAGTGTTAAACCAAAAGTGGGACAGAAAATACCAAGGGGTGGAGGATATGGGAGAGGGTAGAAGACGAAAAGGTTATTTATGGGGAGTTTTACAATTAGGGCTAATCCACACTTATCTTTTGCCCTACTCTTTCCAGGCACAAGTTTGTGCTTTAAAGCTCCATGTCTGAGCATTCTTTTTTTTTTTTTTGCTGCGCTGGATCTTTCCCTGCAAAAACCCACTCTTTAGCACTCATTCAGAGCAAACAGCAATTCAAGTTTCCCATGGATTGCTGTTTGCTCCAGTTCAGCTTTAAAGAGTAAGCTTTAACAGGGAGAGATTTGGAGGAAAAAAGAAGAGTGCTTGGAGCTTTCAAGCGTGGACCATGCCTGGAAAGAGCAGTGGAAAGTTAAGGGTGGATAAGCCCTATTTTCTACTGCGTTGTTCTTGCTGATCATGCTAGTCTGTCATCTGAACTAGAAGTAGCTTCAGTGAGGACTGCCACATTCCAATATACCTGAAGGATACTATCTGGAACAAGACATAGAACAGCTTATATACTGCCATTATAGATTTGCAATAACCCATTTTACAACCTTTGTATGCCTACTTTACTTTCCTGGGCATTTAAGATATTGTATGGTTGCTTCCACAGTTTAACCTATACTGAATTCCAGATCAGCCTCTCAGTTTCCAGATTTCTTTTTTCATTGCACGTGTGAGCTGCTATATAATAAATGTTCTCTGAGCACTGAACAGATATAAATAACAAATTAAAACAGAAATTATAAAATGCAATCAAATTAACACTAAACCCCAACAAACAAGAACCCAATCACACCAACAAGTGCAACAGTAATCTCTGAATAAATAAAGTATATACTTCTGCACTCTAGACTTTCTAACCATCTGTCTGGATGTCTTCTATTTCCAAAAATATTTTATAAGATTCAGCTGGGAAAAGTAAAGCTGTGCACACAGGATACAGACCAGGCTGAGGCTAAACTTGATCCATGCTCCTGATGACTGCAATCACCCAATGTATCAATAATGAAATCTAATAATGTTGATTTTTGTGTGTTGTGTATTGTTATTTTTTGATATCTTTCGTGTTGTTGTTGTTGTGTGGAAAATACTAATAAATTTGTTTTTAAATAAAAAATAATAAAAATAACGAAATCTAATCCTATCTGCAAAACTTCACCGTTCATGTTGGGATAGCAGAACAAAATGATTTTCCTGTTGGTGGAACTGTTTGCTTTTGTTGTTGTTGTTCTATTCTTGCCAAGATACCAGTAGCTGGAAAGTGTGTTGCTTGTTGCAACTTCATCTCATAGCCTTATGAAAATTAAGGCCTTTTTACACCATCTTCAATGTTTTAATAATGGGGTTAGTTATGCATATGTATATGACAAAGTGCCTTTTGACACATTGAAGCATATGTAGCCATTGGCAGCAGAGTACCATAGCTTGATCCAGGCTGAATTCAAAGTATGGTAGGAAACATGTGCACAATCTCTTTGCAACAGACCAATTGAAAACCATGGCTACCATGGGCTAAAACCATTGTCTGAATAGATTCTTAGTGTAAAACAGGGACATTACTGAAGCTCTACAGTCTCATAAGGGACACAATGTACTTTCTGCATTTGCTGCCAAGGAACCACATCTGTTCTCATGAAGCTAGAACAGAAGAGCTCAATGTGCTCAAAAATGCCAACCCCTGCAATCCTCTATTGGCCCACTCCAATGTAACATTTTCCTCCATTGGATTCATTTTGGAATTATTCCTCTGAATCAAACAATATGTGTTGGAAATATTAAATCAGCTGCAAATGCATGTGGTTTTTTTATTTTATTGGGGAAGTCCATGAGCAAGATAACTTTAGGGTCCCTTTGTTAGTTAGCATCATTTTTGGAAAGCTAGCAATTGCACTAAGTTAAAATTTAAATTGCAGTTATCACAACCAATTTATATACCCAGGGGCAATAAATACATGTTATACATTCGTTTCCCCATTCAATATATTACATGAATGGAGCTCATGAATAACTTACGACATTGATATAATAGTGCCTATTATAAACCATTATTCCATGCTCAGCAGAATTTGCCTTTCTAAATAGTATATGTCATGACCCTCTGTTCTTAGCAGTCTGAAAGGATTTGGCATTTCCTCATATGAGTAAAACACCCAAATAAGCTATGTTCCGATAACCACAATTATACAGTATCAGCAAAAAGGCAGAAGTCTCTGCTGAATATTCTCTCAGGAATATTTTCTGGGTAAAGATGCTATTTGGGGGTGGGGCAGGGAATTTTCCACCATGTTTGTCTTTTTTACTTACTGTTCATTGTCCAATTAAGAGTTGCCTTGGACCATTTTGTTTTGTTTATTTTTAAACTGCATTTTATTCCTCATAATGCAATTATGGCTAACCAGAGATCATGTAGACATCACAATGATATGATCAGACACGGCTACATGATATCACAAAGCCAACTTAGAGCAAAGAATATGACTCCTGCCCTTCACTCTGAAGGTGAATTCCTTGCCTGACTTTCACAGCACCCTTCAAAAAAAAAAATCAGTGAAAAAGGATCACTTTTTAACAGCTGCTAAAAGCTTTTGCAAAACAAAAACAAGAAACCAGTCCTCCCCTTTAATTTCATCCCTAGTTTTTAGCATCAGTGAAGTTTTGTCTCTTCTCTAGTCTGTTCCCAGTGGAGTTGTCATTTTCTGAAAGAATTTCTCCATAATTCCAAGAGATCTGCAGATACGAAAACAAGATACAGCTATCTAATTCAAGAATCTGTCTAACAGATTACAAAATAAATTACCTGATATTTTTCAACACTGACAACACACTCTCAAGCATGCTGAATCAAAAGTTACATTGAATTCAATGGCATTTATCCCCAAGAAGGGTATTTAGGGCTTGTCCATACTTTTGCCTGCGTAGTGCCTAGAAAGCATGGGTCCGAGCCATTTTCTGCTTGACCCACACATTTTAGGCATGGGTTTGAGTGGTTTTCTCCTTGCCCTGCTGCTTAGCATTAGTGCAAGAGGATTTCCTCTCCTTTCCCCACCACACAAATACACACACAAACCGTGTATGCCCTGCATCACCCCCAAATCTGCTTTGGAGGGTTGGGAGAAGCTCCAGAACAGAATTAGAGGTATTTTGATGGAGTTGTATGCTTAACACTATGTTGAATAAAATTACAAAAGTATTTCATAACCAATACTTTTTTCAGACAGTATCTTTCTGGTATGATTTCAATGGGAGATTTTAGCCCATGTTTAAGTCTTCTCCTTTCAACTATAGAGCATGGTGCAAAGGAGCGTGCACAGAGATCTTTTGGAGATGCTTGAATTCTACCAGTCTGGTGTTTGGTGGGGAAAGGGAGCAGGAGTCACAATCCAAACCCCGCCCCCAGACGCCCTCCCAGAGAGCTGACCTATGCAGATCTACTAGTTAGTTCAGAAAGGAGATTTACACAGACAGGACCTGTTTTGCTCACCGAGGGTAAAAGGTTTCTCCAGAAAACTGCTTTCTTCTCTATAGGGTGCTGCTCAGAGGTTGTTACAAAGAGCAGAACACTACTACCCCCTTAGGAATTGTTCGGTGGTCTGCTGAAATCTACACAATACACCGAAGAAGAAGAAAAAGAGAGAAACTAAAAAGGCCAAGAGGTCAAAATGCAATCAAGTGGCTTTCCAAAAGTTTTTATTTTATACAGCATTTTGCAGAATAGAAAAATTGGATTTCTCGCTTTAGGATGCTGTTCGGTATTTGTTCTCTAAACAACAGAGCACCCACCAGGAAAAAAACACACAGAAAGAAATATCCCAAAATAGCAAAAGCTGCAGAGCGGAAAATGTGTTGGAATTGACAGGGGCTCTGTATAGTAGGCAGACGGACAGACAAAGAGAAACAAAGAGAAATCTGGCCTTTTATTTTTCTTTATTTTTTGCAAAATATAGAATACAAAACTATACACTGGATTCATAGATAAAATAAACATATAAATACATGGCATATATGGACAAACTAAACATATAAATCTTAATTTTTACAGAATAATACAATTGTTCTGCTCTATAATGACTCCAAAGAAACTATAAAAAGAAAATTGTTATGTTTACATTTAATTACTCAAAGTTTATGGAAAGATTTTACAAGAACAAAGTTGACTATATTTTGTTATATTATTCTGTAGCTGCATCTTCTGTGTGCCTCCAAGAGTGTTAATTTGAACTTGTGCTTTACTATTCCAATAAAATACAAATAAACTCCATTCTTCAATGAATTTATAGTCCTTTTGTTTGCCTTCTCTAACTCTGTTTCACCATATGAGCCATTACAAAACACCCTCATTCCCAGGAATCAGGAGATGGCGACATGGGATTTTCCCACTTTTGACAGATTTTCCTTTTATTCCTTGAATGCTAAGCTTACTCAGGAATCTTTGGTGAGGTACTTTGTCAAAAGCTTTTTCAAAGTCCAAACACACTATTAACTCCCTTGTACTGTTGGGCCATCCAGTAGTAATTTTATGGTGAATTGAGAATCTAGAGTAGCTTCCTTAGGAATTATACTTTTCTTTGACTTTTGAATTGAATCTTTACCATTGTGTGTTTTAACCAATCAGAGGGAACAAGCAGGCCCCACCACAAAATGTTGCAGTGCGAAGTGCTCCTGTTCCATGTTCAGACCAGCCATAGTCTCCTCCAAGATACTCCATTTTGTTCTCCACTCACCAAACCCCCAGAAACATACATTCAGCACCCTGTGGAAAGTGGCCACGCTCAGTCGTTATTGGGCTGCTTTGTGAGGTGCTTTGCTCCTTCAGGATTCTGCCCCTAAAGATTTGTTGTACTTCTACAAACCTTGGGACTCTCCTGAGCATGCTGATACCTCCTGACTTCTCCGTGGCTAAGATCTTCTCACCAGCTGAGCTTCCTATTAGCGAGAGGGAATGAAAGAATGGCAACCTAAAGGAAACCCTACTATGAAACATGATGAACAGAGGATGAGCCAAGAGCACTAAAACCAGCAAGGGGGAAGGAAATCTGCTTCCTTTTCAGCACACTGGATATCATACATTGCATTCCCCCCCCCCCCGCCCCCTAAGGCCGCAGGTGAAGGAAACGGATGAGAATGCTGAAAGAAAAGCAAATCAGGCACCATTCCATATTGAGAATGTGCCTTTCAAATCACATCAGAGAACCTATGACATATATAACCCTGGAAACGTGTTAAGAGTTTTATTCATATAGCTAACATATATTTATTCATATAGCTAACATTGCATCCTCTCTCTCTCTCTCTCCATGCCCCCCTCGTGTGTGTGTGTGTGTGTGTGTGTGTGAGAGAGAGAGAGAGAGAGAGAGAGAGAGAGAGACAGAGAGACAGAGAGACAGAGAAAGAGAGAGAGAATGAGAATATAGGCTTCTCCCAAAAAACATTTGAAATAATTTCTGTGCAGGCAACAGTTTAGCATGGTAGAAATAATATTTGCAGCAGAAATGCTATTTCTGCTCTTAAAAGTTCCTTCCTGCCTTTAACAGGGCAGTTTTGAGCTCTATCCTCAGCAATGGGATTTAATGATCATTGGTAAGGTACACGGAGCATTATGGATGTCTTCAAAGGCAAAGGAGTTTACAACACATGATGTGATCTTCGTATTTTGGTTTGATTTCTTGGGACTTTATGAGGCTTTGCGTTTGCATATGGGTCTCATTTTCAGTTTTAGTGATCCAGAGATGCCAATTATGACTGCAGCACCGACGCAAGAGGCCTATCTTGTTTTTCCTCAACATTAACGTTTTTCAAAAGGAATTCTGAATGTAACACCAGAGTTTCAGAACTCCCCTGAGTACCCAAACCAGCTTGTCAAGTATTTGCAAAGATTTCTGGAGGTGGGGTATTTGAGGTGGGGTGTTCATAAACCCCGCTATGCTGGCAAAACGTATTGCATGGCTGTCTTGGGATGCTTGAGAAATCTGACTACTGCAAACACCTGTGTGAAATGACCTGATCTTGGACTAGTGTGGGTAGGAAATTGGCTACCCACTGGGTTTCATACTTCTGCAGATGCTGTGAGGCAGGTCTTGACAGCTTAAACAAATCAAAATACACTTAAATATGTTTTTTACTCCGTCCCCTTCCCATGCTCCTTCTCTCCCCCCTCCCACTTTATGTTTTTTTTTTAAAAAATGCTTTGGCTCAAGGAAAACAAAGAAAAACTAGTAGTCTTGCCTGTTGGTGGATTTGTTTTATATGTTTTATCTTGGGCTTGTTCTTAATGTTTCCTGGTTTTAATAGTGTTGAGATTTTAATTGTTAATAAAATGCCTCAGAAGGCCTAAAGACAATATATATCTATATCTATATATTGTTTAATAAATAAACCTCAATACACACACATTAGAACTAGCTTGCAGGTTGAGATCAAGCGCCATCTAGTCCAAAAACTCTAACCATCTTTAGAAGCACACAGTCAGGGCATAAATTTACTGGCCTTCCCCATTGTCTATGTCCAGTATGATATTCAAAGGTATATAGCCCTTGAATAGGAAGCTTGGTATTGCTAGCCTGGCTAAGGGCAGCTGACACTTCCCCTCATTATTTTTTTCTAATCCTTTTTTTAAAAAGCTGCCTACCTTAATGATTATCCCCGCCCCCCACATTGCAGTAGTAGGATAAATACGTGAAGTGCTTCCTTTCGTCTGTCTCAAATCTGCTGCCAATCAATGTCAGTGGGTGACTCTGAGTTCTAGCCTTAGGATTAGAGACAGTTTTAGTTTTAGTGTCTATAAGAAAACTGTAGTCTTCCTCAACATGACACCCTCCAGGTGTTTTGGACCACAATTCCCATAATTCCAAGCCAACATGGTGACTGATCAGGGATTATGAGAGCTACGGTCCAAAAACATCTGGAAGGACATCCGTGCCAGTCTGATTTGTCTTTAGATGCGTACTGAATTGCATTTTTTTCTGGAAGTTACTGGAAGTGGAGCTCATTCTGCTTTGTAGCTGCAGCATGGTTATTAAGACCCCAGAGAAGTGGGCACAGTATTTGGTCACAGATAACAGAATCTTTGTTAGAATGGATCGTGCAGGTAGCCACTTCAAACAATGCCCTAGGAAAGGATAACCCTTGCCTAAATAATCTAATCCATTAAACCATCCAAAAATGGATTTCCTTCTGTTTTTGAACTCTTCACCATCCTTGTAGCTCTCCTTGAACTCAGTTTGTCAAATATCAAGTTGTCTGCAAACAAGATCCTATTAGCACAGTGGCACACTGATCTGGACACTTTTCCACATTTGATGCAGGTGTAGTTGATGCTCAATAGATACCATAGTGGGGATGGCAAGTGTATGTCACAAATTCACAAAGGTAGTAAAGATGTCAGAGACTGATGGCAGTCTTAGCAGATAAATGACCATACAAAAACTGCTTTGACCTGAGGAAGACTACTGACCTATCTTGTCCTGAGCAGTCTACTTTGAATGACAACAGCTCCTCAGATTCTCAAGCAGAAGTATTTTCCAGTCATTCTACTTGATTTTTTTTTTAAATATCCTGGAGAGATTAGGGAACCAGGAACCTTCTACCGGAAAAGCATATGTTCTGCCCTTAAGGTATATGCCCACTCCTAAGAAATAAAAGAATTGGTCAGAAAGTTCCTTACCTGATCAGAAAGTTATTCAGTTATATCAGAAAGTTATACAGAAGCGTTGCATTGACAAGGAAGGAATATAACATTCTCTGTCCTGTGAATAAATAATAGGTATGAGATTGGAGCTCTTGCTTGGGTAATTTTTTCCACTGCTTAAAATTTAATTGTATTTATTCACAGATTTCTAATGCACCATATTGCCCATAGGCTCTGAGATATACACACAAATAACAATATAAACAAACCCTCCCACCTCTTTCCAGTCTCTTAAAACCAATACAAACAGCAGGGGTTTACACCCAAAGATGTGTTGCTTATTAAAAGGATTGCCAAGAGCCCAGAAATAATAAGTTTCATAAGGAATGTCCCTGAGTAAAATCCTCTCAGACTGTTTCAGACAATAGCCCAGCACTGCCAGTTTTATGTTCACCTTGTCAGATATGAAACATCAAGCAACAATGACAAAGAGTTGCCTCAGTCTGTCAGCTACTTACAAAGAACAGAATATATTTTCAAGGGGTAGAATCTAAAGAAGATGAACTAAAGTCCAATTTAGAATTAGTTTTGTAGATGGATGGCTTTTTTTTTTACCTTGGACACTTCTAGATAGGAAGTTATTGTGGAATTGGTGCTACTCATGCTCATAGATTTTTCTGTAACCTCCACACAACAATGTCATCAACAGGCCAAACATTTAAAAAAAAAACAACAACATCTATTTAAAACATTTATTTCAGGTTTCTCTCTATCTCAGAAAACCCAAGAAGTGAAAAATTTAAAGAGAATGGGGATAAGATACATGACAGCATGACTTAGAGGAATGGTCTAAGGTCCTGTGTGATAGCCACAAAATTCAGTTTTCTAAGAAAACTTCGCTTGCAAAGATATATTCGAAAGTGGATTTATTCTAATTGATTGAAAGTGTGCAGACAACACCAACTGAAATTTTAGAAGCTTTGGGAGTTGCTGAATAAGATTTGTAGGGCTCAGAGGCTGTTGTAGAGTTCCTTACTGCTCCTCCTGACTAGCAGAATTAAAATAAAGTATGAAAAACAAAACAAAAGGTGCAAATTTGTTTAAGAGTGCATAGTTTATATAGTCTGAAGAATTCAGTTTGCAAAGATAAAGTACAACATGCAAATTAAGGCAAATGGGCATAAATGTGTAAGGATACTGAGAGATGGGAAACTAGGGAATTGTACCTGTACATACTTGAAGAACCAGATGTTTGAAGAGACATGGAGCTAAGCTACTCTGTATCGCCTGTCCACCACATCCAATTGCCTCATTGAAATTAATACAATATATGATGCAACAACCTGCTGCTGTGTGATGAACACTGCCGCCATTTCTACTGGCAGCCACTGATAGAGTTAGGTAATACACAGTGTGATGATATTAAATTAAGCGCAACTTGTGAGGAAGAGATTGATACTAAACAACCATTAACTGTGTGGGCAGACCCACGCCATACATTTAAAGCACATTTAGAGCACATGGCTCCTTCCCCCATCCTGGGAACTGTAGTTTGTTAAGCATGGTGGGAATTGTAACTCTATGAGCATGATGGGAATTGCAGCTCTGGGAAACTACAGTTGCCAGCATTCTCCCAGAAGTCATGTGCTTTACATGAGCAATGAATGTGCTTTCAATGTATGGTGTGAATCAGCCATGTCTCTCATCTAGTTCTGCCCTTTAGTAATCATGCACCACTTGGCTGCACCAGAGAAAATAGTGTTTGAGTTTTACGCTGCATGTCAGCTATCGTTACCCTTACCACACCTTTGTTGTCTCCTCTTTGACATGTGATGTATTTTATCGGTGGTTCCTGACCATACAATATGGAAAGCCGGTGCCAGCCTGGTCAGAAGCAGATGTTTGGATGCTTCTGCAGCACACGGATCATCTATATTGGGGATGAAGCATGAATGTTCTCAGTGTCAAGGAAGTGCCTGTTTCAATTTCACTCGACTCCTTTCAGCCTTTGACAGGAAAGACAGAATGGGAAGATGAAACAGCAAGAGGGAAAATCTCTAGCCAAACACTTTCTGACCTCATGAGGAGCAAGCTGTTTGAGAGGAAGAACATATTGTTGATCAAAGAAAATATGTTCCCTATACGCATGACTCTATGATTTTTTGATAGCAGCTACAGATTCCACCTTTTGCTGCAGTTTAAAAAACAACAAAGACTCTTATTCCTTTGGTTATGAAGAAACTACGCTGAGTAACATCCAGTTCCAGTTATCTTTATGTGTTGTACCCAACACTTAGATATACTGCCTTAAGCCCAAAACAATATGCCTACTCATGTGTAGGGCTGGGGAATATCTGGTTTTCAACTCTGTGATATATCACCAGCTAAACAGTGCAATATACTGAAATAAGGATGGAGCTATGTAGAGGCACTGGTTGGCTTCACAGATTTTCCTGCATCGTGATTTTTGCATAGCACACACACATACACATCATGATTTGCTATATATTGCCAGGAAAAAAATTATGAAATCGGTATCATAATATGGACTTCAAACTGGTTTTGGACGATATAGCAATAGATCGCTTAGCCCTACTTATGTGGTGAATATAATGGAACCACCAAATACAGTAGATGCCATCAGCAATCCATAGGACTAGAAGGACCAAGGTCCTTTGATTCAAAGGCAAGGATGCATGTTAGCTGAGCCAGCACAAAAGGCTTAAGAAGTTGTGCTGGCCTCTGTGTCTCCTATGGACTATAGACACTCAAAGGATCATAGAATCATAGAACAGTAGAGTTGGAAGGGACTGTGAGGGTCATCTTGTCCAACCCCCTGTAATCTTTTATCCAAATGGGACAGGACCCACAACCCTGAGATTAAGAGTCTCATGCTCTACCGACTGAGCTATCCCATCGTATGAGCGTGGGCAGGACAACTAATATTGTCCCTCAAAGTGCTGCAAGACCCTTGCATGACACAGCTGTAACAGCTAAGGCAGGGATTGCCAGCCTCTTGGAGACAGTAAGCACGCTTGGGGGTGCATAGCATAACACAAGATTTAAAAAAGGAGAAAGGGACCACTAAATTGTGTGGACATGGCCACCCATCAGCTGCCCCATCAATGGCAAAAAGGCTCTCATTCACAGAGAGAAGTTCTTTGCATCTCTCCTCTGTTCAGAATAGATAACAGCGTGTTCAATTCTGGCTTCCATTGAAATGTGGACATACATAAGCAAGGAATCATAAAACCCACTGCAAGGAATCATAAAACCCACTGCAAGGAATCATAAAACCCACTGACAAATACCCCTTCCTCTTGGTTCATGTGGGAACCAATGACACTGCAAGCAATAGCCTCCAGAAGATCAAAAGAGATTACGAGGCTCTGGGCAGGAAACTGAAGCAATTAAATGCACAAATTGTCATCTCATCTGTCCTCCCAGTTGAACGACGTGGCCCAGGGAGAGAGGGAAAAATAGTGGAAGTGAACAACTGGCTTCGCAAATGGTGTAAACAGGAACGGTTTGGATTCTTAGATCACGGAATGCAGTTTCTTGAAGATGGACTTCTGGCAAGCGATGGGCTGCACCTCACAACGGTTGGGAGGAATGTTTTTGCAAAAAATCTCAGAAACCTCATCAGGAGGGCTTTAAACTGACTAATGTGGGGGAGGGAGACAGTGCTCCTGAAGGTAGGAGTCTATCAATTGATGAAGATGATCATCCAAATGTCATAGACCGAATGGAGCAAACAGCACGCAGACCTAGTGGTGGGAGGAAAAAATCCTTAAATAAGAGACACGGGGGAATGATTAATGGACTTCAATGTCTGTACACTAATGCGCAAAGTATGGGAAATAAACAAGATGAGCTTGAGCTCTTGGTACAGCAAACTAAATATGACATAATAGGAATCACTGAAACCTGGTGGGATAAGTCCCACGATTGGAATGTAATAATGGAGGGATACAATCTATTTCAGAGAAACAGACCAGACAAGAAAGGAGGAGGAGTGGCGTTATATGTCAGGGATGTGTATACCTGTGAAGAGATCCAAGATTTAGAACCTCAAAGCCAAAGTGAGAGCATTTGGGTCAAAATTAAGGGAGAGAAGAATAACAGTGACCTCATTGTGGGAGTTTACTATAGATCCCCAAGCCAAACGGAGGACATAGATGATGCCTTCCTGGAACAGATGGCCAAGCATGCAAAAGGAAGGGAGATAGTAGTAATGGGGGACTTCAATTACCCGGATATTTGTTGGATGTCAAACTCAGCCAAGAGCATAAGGTCAAACAGATTCCTCACTGGCCTTGCAGACAACTTCATTGTCCAGAAAGTGGGAGAAGCAACAAGAGGAACAGCCATTTTAGATCTGGTCCTAACCAATGTTGATGACCTGGTTAGTGGGGTAGAAGTGGAAGGATCATTAGGCGCGAGTGATCATGCTCTTCTGAAGTTTACTATACAGCGGAAAGGAGCAGCCAAGCATACTAGGACTCAATTTCTCGACTTTAAGAAAGCCGACTTCATAAAACTTAGGGAAGTGCTTGGTGAGATCCCATGGACAGTAATACTAAAAGGAAAGGGAGTTCATGATGGCTGGGAGTTTGTTAAGAGGGAGATAGTAAAAGCACAACTTCAGGCAATACCAATGAGACGGAAACATGGAAGGTGCCTAAAGAAGCCAGGGTGGCTATCTAAAGAACTTTTAACTGAGTTAAGATTAAAAAAGGATGTGTACAAAAAATGGAAAAGGGGGGAAACCACCAAAGAGGAATTCAAACAAATAGCCAGCACGTGTAGACACAAAGTCAGAAAAGCTAAAGCACAGAATGAACTCAGGCTTGCTAGAGAGGTTAAAAGCAACAAAAAAGGCTTTTATGGGTATGTTCGTAGCAAAAGGAAGAACAAAGAAACAGTGGGGTCACTCAGAGGAGAAGATGGTGAAATGCAAACAGGGGACACAGAAAGGGCTGAACTCCTCAATGCCTTCTTTGCCTCAGTCTTCTCCGATAAAGAAAACAATGCCCGACCTGAAGAATTTGGAGCAAATGATTCAGCAGAGGAAACACAGCCCAGAATAACTAAGGAGATAGTACAAGAATACTTGGCTAGTCTAGATGTATTCAAGTCTCCAGGGCCAGATGAACTGCATCCAAGAGTATTAAAAGAACTGGCAGATGTGATTTCAGAACCACTGGCAGTCATCTTTGAGAATTCCTGGAGAACAGGCGAAGTCCCGGCAGACTGGAGGAGGGCAAATGTTGTCCCTATTTTCAAAAAGGGGAAAAGAGAGGACCCAAATAATTACCGCCCAGTCAGTCTGACATCAATACCAGGGAAGATTCTGGAGCAGATCATTAAGCAAACAGTCTGTGAGCACCTAGAAAGGAATGCTGTGATCACCAATAGTCAGCATGGATTTCTGAAAAATAAGTCATGTCAGACTAACCTGATCTCGTTTTTTGACAGAATTACAAGCCTGGTAGATGACGGGAACGCAGTGGATGTAGCCTACCTTGATTTCAGCAAGGCATTTGACAAGGTGCCCCATGATATTCTTGTAAAGAAGCTGGTAAAATGCGGTCTTGACTATGCTACCACTCAGTGGATTTGTAACTGGCTGACTGACCGAACCCAAAGGGTGCTCATCAATGGTTCCTCTTCATCCTGGAGAAGAGTGACTAGTGGGGTGCCACAGGGTTCTGTCTTGGGCCCGGTCTTATTCAACATCTTTATCAACGACTTGGATGATGGACTCAAGGGCATCCTGATCAAATTTGCAGATGACACCAAACTGGGAGGGGTGGCTAACACCCCAGAGGACAGGATCACACTTCAAAACGACCTTAACAGATTAGAGAACTGGGCCAAAACAAACAAGATGAATTTTAACAGGGAGAAATGTAAAGTATTGCACTTGGGCAAAAAAAATGAGAGGCACAAATACAAGATGGGTGACACCTGGCTTGAGAGCACTACATGTGAAAAGGATCTAGGAGTCTTGGTTGACCACAAACTTGACATGAGCCAACAGTGTGACGCGGCAGCTAAAAAAGCCAATGCAATTCTGGGCTGCATCAATAGGAGTATAGCATCTAGATCAAGGGAAGTAATAGTGCCACTGTATTCTGCTCTGGTCAGACCTCACCTGGAGTACTGTGTCCAGTTCTGGGCACCACAGTTCAAGAAGGACATTGACAAACTGGAACGTGTCCAGAGGAGGGCAACCAAAATGGTCAAAGGCCTGGAAACGATGCCTTATGAGGAACGGCTAAGGGAGCTGGGCATGTTTAGCCTGGAGAAGAGGAGGTTAAGGGGTGATATGATAGCCATGTTCAAATATATAAAAGGATGTCACATAGAGGAGGGAGAAAGGTTGTTTTCTGCTGCTCCGGAGAAGCGGACACGGAGCAATGGATCCAAACTACAAGAAAGAAGATTCCACCTAAACATTAGGAAGAACTTCCTGACAGTAAGAGCTGTTCGACAGTGGAATTTGCTGCCAAGGAGTGTGGTGGAGTCTCCTTCTTTGGAGGTCTTTAAGCAGAGGCTTGACAACCATATGTCAGGAGTGCTCTGATGGTGTTTCCTGCTTGGCAGGGGGTTGGACTCGATGGCCCTTGTGGTCTCTTCCAACTCTATGATTCTATGATTCTATGATTCTATGATAAGCAGTCTGTTCAAGGCAGAAGAGGCTGAGCCTGTGCAAACAGAAATTGAGCAGGGAAAGCAAACCATCCATTGTGTATGGTGGACTGTGGAAGGGATATTTACTGAGATATTTTGTGGGCACCACAGGAAGAGTGGGCACACTGGGGGTCACGGGTGATTTCTAGGGGGAAGAAAGTAGCAGAGTGGTAATGCTTAAGTCAGCTCTTATACCAAGTTTGACAGGAGACAGATCTGGATGACACTGCCTCAGATACTGTAAATGCTAGTGAAGAGACTCATAAGCTTGAGCCTATTCACTTTAGAGGAGGCTTCCACCACAGAATCCAAGACTGCACACCAATAATTTACTTATCTCAACTCTAGTTGTTAACATTTTAGATGAGTTACCTCAGACGTAGCACATTCATCCATAATGTTTGTATTCCAATCTTCAGGGGACATATATAGGATTATCCCATATGATACCTAGATTGAATCTTTCTTCCCAAGGCTACCTACTTTGCCTCTATTATCGATGGCCTATTGCTATTTTTAACTAGTCCAAATTCAAAACTGTATCCATGATTTCAATAGTCTTTTTCAGACCATGGGTCGACCTTGAACTTCAACCTACAACGTGGGACCACTTTTAAACATTTCACCATCCGTTTCTGTGTTTTTCTTTTTCTCCCTGTTTCTACCTTTTCCTACCCTCTTTTCCAACTCTCACTCTCTTAAAAGACAGCAACCCCTCAAAAACTGAAGACAGTGACAGACAGAAGACAGAGAAAACACTGATGCAGCCACTGGTATGATTGAGCTGAGAGCCCGAGCCCATCGACTGAAACCTAGTTATGCCACATCACGCCACTTTTCAAATCACTAACATCAGAAAGATTTCAACATGTGTGGTTTGGCATCTGTCACGTTCATTAAAATATTACGTTAATGACATGAAGTGAAATAAACAAATTAGCCACAATCCTACAGTGCGGTATAACTTTTTCAGTGTGGCAGTCAGTTCTGAACAAGCAGTTCTGAACATCTGCTCGAGAATATCCCTATAATGAACCGCCGACTCCTGCCCTGCTCCTGGGTGATAGGATTTCTTACCTCAGTTACTAATATAAACCAAGGATAAACATCATTCTTTCCAATCAGATTACAGTTCATAGCCCAAGAATGGCACTGGCGCAGGCATGATTAATGACGGGTACAGACACATACTGACAGACTTTCCTGTCAAGAAATGGTTAAAATAAAATTTGCGGTGGGATTAGCCAGCATACACTGTAGTGCCTGGTGACAGATGCCCTGAAAATCTGGAAACATGTTGATTTATCTTAAAATAGTCCCCTTCTCCCCTATTTCATATGGTGCTTTGCAGAAAGAATTTCCCTGGTGTCAACTGTGCCGTAGGAGAACCATTGTCTGTCTGCTACTACAGGTCGAATTCCTGACCCATCAGTGTGTACCGCAAGCATAAATAACTCAGACATTCTAATTATAAATGCCCACATTTCTGTCATCATAGTGGTGCTGCTATTGCACAGCTAAAGTCACTGAGGTTTCTAAACATGATCTTGAGCTGCTTGCATTTCTAAGAACTTAAAGATCAGTCATTTTTTAAAAAAAACCACTAGATGATACTGAAGCAGAACACTGTAAGCAAAGAACAATTTGAACTTGGCTATTTAAGGATGCTCACTTAAGAATCAGTGTACCCAGTTTTCAGTGGGAGAGTCACCTTTTTGCAACAGTGATTAGGTAATATTTTGGGGCATAATATTGAGAAATTGAAGCGTATTATGCTTGCTCAAGGTAAAGAGTTTAAGCACGTGTATGACTGCAAGATAGCAGTTTGAATCAAGTAAAGCAATTCAATGATTTATAATGAAAGGGATAGATGAACTTGCAATTTACTGAAAGATAGGAAGGTGGCTCCTTCAGTGTCAAACCAGCAAGAGGCCTTCATGTAGATAGGGTGAATGTTGACGAGGACAAGGTAAGAGAAGGCTACCACCATTAACCCACGTAGTACAAGCACCAAACACCTTACTCCCAACTAATCCTCTTTCACAAAGTCTTAGTGAGGAAGGATCAAAGTAGAAGCCTCCTTAGTTATATAGGTATCTAGTTCCATTTATTTCAAAGCGTTGCCTGCATCCAATGGCATTTTAGAAAAACAAACAAGCTCTTGAATTAATGTTTCAAACAAGCGGGACCTTTATGTCAGAGTCATATCACCACGAGCCTATCTTAAATGAACATGCATTCTGTTCTCCCAGACTAATCATGTTTCTATTACGGCTACACATAACTACTGTATTCTGATTGTGATTGCACAAAGTAATTATTTTTGATCAGATAACTCTCAATTTGTGCTAGATTCTCTCTTTCCAAAAAGTATGCCGATAATGACTGCCCCATTATTCTTTACAGCTAAAAGGAAAGGATATTGCTTTTGGATAAGGACATCTCAACCTGTCTTTCCCTGGGAGTCATTCTGAGTCCTCCATGCACCCACATTCTACTTAAGCCTCTGGGTTGTTAGAAAAAGTAAACTAGATGTGGGATACCTTTGGCCCTCTGGATTTGCTGAACTGCATACAACCGCCATCATCCAAAGCCATGCTTGCTGGGGCTGATGGGATTTGTAGTTCAGCAATATCTTGAGGGTCAAAGGTTATTCACACTTGATTTAGAGGAAACTCCTTACCAAACGACCACTGGACAAGTACCTACTGTTCAGGGTGAGAACAGTAGTATCTCATTGCTATTTTCACTAACGCACATCTGACCATGGGCCTGTTTTCTATTTGATTGTTATGTGGAAATATGTGTGCAAGAACAGCAGTAGCATTCTGGTATGCATATGCAAAGTGGTTCTTTAGTGCTTGGTAGTTTAGCTGATGAAAGAGAAGATCGTCTTTGAACTCTCTAACCAATTCAAAACATTGAATTTGAAACTACATCAGTTTATGTTTGTGTTTAGGATCATAGTCATTTTGTATGCGGTACGATGGAAAATTGACAGATGAGGCATAGGCCGATGAATGCTTTGAGAGGGAGGCAGGGGGGCCACCAAGCAGCAAAAGAAGGATTTCTGAATTGCCACAACTCCATTTTGGAATGGCCATGAAAAGGAGTGAATTTGCCTTGCCTCGTTTGACCCTTCTGTGCAATGGGAATAAACAACAAGTTGGGCTTTAAAAAATGCTTTTGAAAAATTCATGCCTACTTTTAAAGAATTCTGAAGGCAAAAAGAAGAATGAGAGCTAAGCTATTTTTATGTTATTACTGAGGTCAGGAAAGAGCTGACAAAGAGATTAAGGGGATCCAGACAGAGCACACAGGTGCCTATTAACAGTCTTTAACAGACTGTGCTTATTATAATAATCTAATTTAACTGAAATGGGCTTAATATTATAATGCTATAAAGTCATTTCCATGGTCTCTTTATATATACTATTGTTACTATGCATGAATGCAATAGTCTGAAAGAAGACTGAGCAGGGTGTAACAGCTAAATAAGCTTTCTGACAGCACTTGCTAATTTTCTGCTTCTTCCAAATATCCTATAATACATATTTCTATGGTTACCCCTGGTTAAAAATATCAAATGCTCAATTAAAATAGTATAGGGGTATGCTACATAAAATATATACAATCCACTGGAGACCCAATTCTTTTTGGCACTGTCACTTGTTTCCTAACAATCAGTTGATATTACTGCCTATAAGCTGTACAAGATTAAAGACATGGAAGGTTCTGTCTTAACTCAGTTATACATATCTGCCCAAAGCCTGTGACCACTTCCATCTCTTCAGCTCCCAGATTACACTATCTGTAACAATGAAAGAATGTCTGAGTGAGGGTTGCTCCACAGTATGAAATTAAAAACAAACAAACAGCAAAACATACCTTAGCACAGCTAAAAACCCTGAAGATTTTAAATTATCTTTAAATATCTGGGAAAATAAAAAGTTTTCACTTGCTACTGAAAATATCACAATGGCAAGCTTTTCTGGGGAGGGCATTCCACAAAAGAAGCACCACCACCAAAAAGTCCCTTCCTCTTTAGACACCTACAATTCCTTGTTTGGCAGTGGCAACCTGAGAAGGATCTCAGAAGCAGTGGTGGAGGAACCCTCTCCGGCATCCCATGCGTGCGCACTCCGTACGGAATGCCGCACATGTGCAGTCCATATGGGCTGTCGCTTGCACGATGACCGTACAGGCTGCCGCGCAAGCGGCATCCCGTACGGACTGCACATGTGCGGCGACCGTACGGGAAGCGCGGTCCACACGGGATGCTGCGCGTGCACAGTCCGTATGGGCTGCCGCTTGCACAGTGGCTGTACAGGCAAGAGTGGCAGCCCGTCCGGATGCCACGTGAGTGGCGCCCATACGGATTGCGGGCACCCTCGTCCGCTCTACAGCCGGGGGGAGTCAGGGGCCATCTTGTCACCCCTCCCAGAGTGGCACCCTGGGCTGTCCACCCCCTCTGCCCCCCCCTTCCTACACCACTGCTCAGAAGATGATCTAAGCCTCTGGGCAGGTAAATGTGGGAGGAGGCAATCCTTCCATTTAACCTCCTTTAAGTACACTTCCCTTAGAATAAATTTATGTTTATATACATGTTCAGAGTGAGTCGGCTGAATCCTAAAACTTGGAACTGGAAATTTAGCATTGGACCAGGTTGGTTCATGTACCAGTTCTGTACCACCCTGCCCAACCCATCCCCTCCATCGCTTATCTACGTTGCTCCACTGCGTCATCCATTCAGCTAACTCAGCACAGAACTTCCTCTGCCTATTTCCTAGGAAAAGGAAAGGCCTACTTTATTTGCACGAACTTGCTCTAAACCTGCTGTTTCACTCTTTCCCACATTAGACACATCTTACGTTATAACATCATGACTCAAAAGAACTTTGGTTATGGCCAAGTCAGCATATGGAATTTCAACATAGTTAACTCGCCCATGCTACTCAGTTGGAAGCATCCGTTTTCACTTCCAGAATATTTGGTCCCACAGGTAAGAACCGGTAACAAGTCTTTTGTGCTGTGCCAGGTCATGCTGCAACTTGCGTTTCATGCGTAAATGCACAGTCACCTTTGCTCTTGCAGCATGCATGATGCGGCAGTACACCCAAAGCACACCACTGCACTGCTATAACAGGTATCTAGGGATAGAACTTGTCCCATTAGCGTAGCTCTTAACATCCCACTCTATGAAGTATTGCAGGCTTTTGTTGACCAGGTTCGCTTTATTGTTTCACACTGTGCTTCAACACACAAGGGTTGTTAACGGGTTATTGAGTGGGTGGAACTTGTTGGCCGTTTGACAGCTGTTTTCTTCAAACCACTTAGCTTGGAGCAACTCCCAGCGGGACTACTCCAAATACAAAGCAGTTTTAAGTCATTGGGGCTGCGGCATTTTGCATTTGTTGTCAGAACTGCAGAAACAGGACTGGAATGTGGTGGCTCCTTTGCTCCCACAGCCTTACTAATTCTAAAACTGTAAATTTTCAGTTCAAAGCACCCCAGAAGGGACAAGCCCTATAACCTAATGGTGTGTGTGTTTTAATGATTATGCTTACCATATTGGGGTTCTTGAAATGGTCCTGTTAGGACTAATTCTTAAGCAACAACACAAGAAGCAGCACTAGAGGGAAAAGGTGCCAACCCGGCCTTCTACCGGTCTAGCCTGACATACGTGCAGTGATTGCTTTTACTGGCCCGCAATGGTTAATGATTGAAAGGGAGGCTTATCCTTCTCTCCCGCCCTGCTCTATACCTCGCTGCCAGCTGGAAGCAAAGGCTCACAACAGCCTGGGGTGAAATATGATCCCATTCCAGGTTCCGCGGCGCACTCCCCAAGCCTCCTTCGCTTCTGGGCCATTGTGGAGAGAAAGAGAGAGGCGCGCGCTCTTTTCCCTGCCCCGTTTCTTTTCTCTCTCACACCGGCCAGCGCCCGCCCGGAGCTGAAGGTGAGTCGGGAAAGAAGCGGGGAGGGACACAGCGAGGGGAGGACGACGAGTCCGACGAGGAGGGACGCAGGGGGGAGAAGGCGGAGCTTCCCGGCCGGGAGGAAGCGCTTGGCACCCCCTGCAGCAGCAGCAGCAGCAGCAGCTTCTGAGCAGAGAATGAAGCCCGAGCGGAGACGCCGAAGGAGAGGCGGCAGCAGCAGCGGCGGCGGGCTGAGGGAAGCAACCAGAGCGGCCAGGTAGGCTGAGGTGGCGCCTCGCCGGGCGGAGAGCAAAGCTGAGGAGAGCGGCGAGTAGCCGTACGGGGGAAAGAGTCCGAGGGGATGCCGGTGTCGCCGCGGCACGTGGAGCCGAGCAAGCCGGGCAAGGGAGTGGCTAGGGTGGGTCGGCGGCAGGAAGAGCGCGCGGGTGGAGGGAGACCCCCTTGAGGAGCGCGTCCTGGTCTCCCGGAGCCGCCGGGCGCGCGAGGCGCTTGTCTTCGAGGGGTGTTTGTGGCGCGCGGAAAGTGGGCTACGCTTCGCTTTATGACCGGAGGGCGGGGAAAGGGGAGAGAAAGAGAGCGCCTAAGCTCCGGGCCGCCGGTCTCCCTTCTCGAGGGCGCCCTGCTCGAGCCTTTCCTCCGGTTTGGGGAAAGGGGAGGCGGCCGTCTTGCGCGTGAGGCTGAAACAATAGCGGGCTGGTCTCCTTCCCCGCGCGCAGATGGGGGTCTTAGAGGGGCGGCGGGGCGGGAACTGGTGCTCGGTCTGCCCCCACTTCTTCCCGCCCCTTCGTCTCTGTATGTACCCCCCCCACACACACAAACCGCGCGTGTTTGGAGAGGCAGTTAGCAGCAAGGAGCAACAATTTATGCCTTGGCTTTATAAGTTTCCCTGTCTCTTTTTTTCTTTTCTAGGGAGGAGCAGACCTGAGCTGTAGGCACCCGAGCGAGCGAGCGAAACAGAGCGCGAGCAGCTGCTGAAGGGGGCCATCCCAGCTCGGGTTGCTGATCTGCCCCATCCTTACAGTTCAGCAAGCAGAAGAGACGAAGCCCCTCCCGAACTGTCGATGCAGTCCGTGCAAGAGGACGATCTCAGCCTCGCTTTCCCTCTCGTCTAGGAAAACTAGCAATAGACACCTACAAAACTGGTTCGGATGTGGGCAGACCTGACCCTTCGGGCTCTTTTTTGTGCACGTGAAGAGCTTGCAAAATAGCCCAGGTTGTTAATCCTTGGACACATAGCCACTTCTTGAGCCCAGAGACGGATCTTCCTGCACCTTTCTCTTTCCGGAGAGGGTTGATCAAGCAAGGAACTGTGTACTTCTTTACTGTGCTGTGGGATACGGAGTAGGAGAAATCAAAGTAGATGCTGCAAAACACAATGTGTTGGAAAAGCATCGGTGTCTGTTTGGAATAATCATTTAGCATCTGAAGAAACATTCACGCCTCCCACTAAGCTTGTCCTTCACTTTGTCTTTTTAGTATTATTCCTTCCCCCTGCTGGTTATCTTCCCTACGTCCTTCCCGTTGTGTTTCGACTCTACCAAAACACTCTTTTCTGGAAATATAAACCAGGTGGCGGTTGACAGCTGAAGATAAAAGAATAAGCAAGAGGTGAACTGGGAATGAGAGTGATGCCCTTTTATCTTCCCTCTTCTACAAAGATGAGGTGCTTTCTGCTGGAGCTGACATCTCTTCTGCTACTGGGTAAGAGGCTGCCATTCTCTGTCAACAGTCCCTGGCAAGTTTTTAACTCACCATTAGCCCGCCCCCCCAATCTAGCAGTGCTTTCTTATAGCAAGTCTGCCTTTTATCATAGTCTTCTGGGCAGTTCCTTCTGGTATATAACACCATGTTGTTTCCCTCCAAAAGCAGAGTTATTGTTGTTGTTGCAACTTAAAGACAGGGGACTTCTCATCATGAACTCGCTTAATTTATATTGTCATTTCTAGCCCTTTTTCTGTTGTGCTTTAAATAGAATTGTGTCTGGTTTTGGGATGCCACATGCAGAATTGAATTCAGTCAGCAGGGCTTTCATGCCGAAGGAAGTATTTGAGTTTTGAGGACAAGCACAGAGCCAGCGGGCAACAGAAGCTGTGAGGTTGCCAGTTGGTTAATGTACGTTTTGCAAGGAAAGCAACACGGTGGTACCACAAAGACTTAACAGGTTGATTGTGGCATGTGCCATAAGCTTGGGTGGACTAGGAGTGCAGTGCTACTCCCCCTATGTTGATGACTGGAGGGGGCGGCATTAAGATGGCCCATTGGTGCCTCCTGGCCTCTGCCAGAGAAGAGTAGTACTGCTAGTGGGGCCCCAGTTGGTGGAGACTTATAACCCCAGTTTTCCAAATAATGTACCCTGTGGATCCCCTGAGGGTACCAGTCAGCTATATCAGCCTAGAGCTGACATAGAGAATACGTCTAAACCTTCCCCACCCCTCCTGTGCCAACCAGCATGAGCCAGCAGGACCTGGGATGTGATGGTGAGCCTGCTGTTGTGCACCCCTGACCCCAGAATAGCTCTGCCTGTTCATGAAGTGGGCTCTAGTCCACAAAAATGTACACTACAATAATTCTATTGATGTCTAAAGCACCAGAAGCCTTTTAGGCTTTTAAAAGTAAAGCAACAAAGATAGCTGCCCTCTGGGAATCCCCCAACAGTAGAAGTAGTGATTTGGCTGAATTCCAACTCGGGGAACAAGGGACGCTCTCGGTACAATATACTTCGCTGTCTTCTATCAAGTGATTTGTTGCAATGCTTGCCTGTGTTCTTAAACAGCTGCTGTTCATATCCCAGAAGTGACTATGGGTAGATGAAGCGAAACTGTATGTAGTTCCGTAAAGTGCATTGTGATTTTTCTGGATGAGAGATGCTACAACGCTGTAATTGTTCTTGTACACGTTTAAGAGGGACTGAACGCAAGGCAGTGAAAGAATCCCATGTGTCTCCAGCGAGGTTCACATGGTTAGTCTGGCAATTATACAGTTTGCTTATTGAATAAAACCAGGGATAGGGAAAATGCAGCAGAATACATGGCTGGAATGGGGTGTGTGGTTGATGAAGATGAGCAAAAATGTTTGTGCTTTGTTGGTAAGATCTCTCTTTCCCCACCCCCACTATCCACTATGACTTTTTAAAAAGGCAGTTCTGAATACTTGAAGGAAAATGAGCCAAGCAGCTAGTGTGGCTTTTATAATATTGGTTTTAAAACAGCCGTGCAGTTAGTCACTTGCTTGTTTATCAGTAGTGAGTAGCTTTCCAGACCTGCTACTCAGACCTGTGACATAAGGATACACTCAGGCGGGTCTGCTGGTGTTTTGTGAATAAATCTTGTGCTTATTTGAAATGCTGATTTTTTTATTAAAAATGAGTATTCTTCTGAGCAAGACACCTTTGCAAAACTGTTCTGTTTGATCTGCAAATCCTTTGACCTTATTTACTAACAGGAAAGTTTTTGGGGAACCCTTAACGCTCCAGCAATATGCATGTTTGCTTGGAGGTAAGCCCCACTGAAATCAGTGGGACTTTCTCCCATGTAACTGGTGCGTACGGTTGCAGCCTAAGGCATAATCTGTCAAGTGATTCTATTGTTTTCTGATAGCTGACATGGATGAACTGGAATTGCTTATTCAGTAAACATGACTAGCTTGAGCACTAAATCCCTTTGGCTTAAGGACAATATCATTGTGAGTAACGTATTCCTAATATGGTGTGAATGCTTCCCTGATCTCCTTTTAATGTCAGTGTCCCAGCCCAACAGTAGAGGGCTCTGTGTTACTAGAGGAGCTGTCTTCTATGGTGATATAGAAGCAAGGATCTGACAACGGAGTTTTCAAATAATTTAAACGTTGGCCCCAGTGTCCTGGTTCAGTGCCAACCTCTTAACTGTCTTTCTCTGACAGCTTCAGTAAAAAAACAACAAACCACTCTGCAAGGCTCCCATTCTTACAACTTTTATCTCAACCAGTGCAGCTGTATCTCGTATTTTTTGTTCAAATGTCAAAATTCCTGTCTCGTCTCCACCCTTGACGAAAAGAATGAATGCTGCTGGTGGTCTATGTGGGGTAGATTTGAAACACACAAGGCTGTTTCTGTTTCTTCAGGCACTTTTGCTAGGTATGCTAAACTGATGTTTTAAATTACACACAACAGATCTGGCGATGCCTTGAAGGTCTTGTGATACTTGGAGGCTCTGCGCTACATGGAAGTTTTTCGGGGGGGGGGGTGGAGTGCATCCGTAGGCTAAACTTGATTTGCTTCTCCAAAGAGAGGCGGGTAACGTGAAGTCAAAAGCTTTTATCTTGTTCTATAACTCGAATTTTCTAACTGAACGGTTTGGAAAGCCCTTTTTTGTTGAAGGCGCTCATCGTGTGGCTCGGAACTTGCAGCAACTTACGACGTCAGATCACGGTGTAGTTCGTGTTTCTTTTTTACCGTTTCATTTAGCATTTTAGAATGGCAGGGAAGGAAGAAATTGGGAATTTTAAAAGGGACGGAGGATGAAACGCAACTCTGGTGTAACCATGGGAGAAGTCAGGAGGGGGAAAATGCCCTGCAGAGCCATGGATTGAAAAGTCTCATCTGGCATGTGGGTGTCGTACAGAGGGTACTGCTGAGTTTCTTTTCCTTGCACAGCAGTGCTTCAGTTACAAGGCTTTGAGCAAGTGGCATTTCATCATGCTGAGTATATAATGGGGCGAAATAGGGTAAAGTATTGTAAATAACCCTTGCGCAGTAATGAGACTGCTAATGCCTCTGTCAGGCGCTGCTGGGCCTGTGTGTACTTCTGAGATTTATTTGCTTCCTCCAAAGATGCAAAGTCTGATACCAATATCAGCAGTGTAATATATAGAAAACAAAACATAATAGGCTTAGAGAAAGTTATGGAACTCATTTTCCCCTGGCTGGTTTATGAATAGTTTCCCTCTTTCTTTCATAATAGCTAGACTCCCACCAGTGACTGAACACCGAAGGACTGTAAATTGTGTGCTGTGAACAAAAGGGATTCTCTGAATTTCTATGTAAGCTCTTTTTCTGTTTCCTCTGTGTTTGCTTGCATTATAACGGTTAATTTGTTTTGCGGTTGTTGTTTTTAAAGTAGGCATAAAATAGGATGGGTGTGTTAATAGCTGTTTAACTGCCCCTTGACACACATTGTGGTCCAGTAGATGCTGGTGGACTTGGAATTTAGACTTCTGGATTTAAATGCCATTCCAGCCATGAGCAAATTGCTGTTGTAGAGTGGAGACAGGACACTACCTTATGCTGAGTCAGGCCATTAATCCACTGCCTAAGAAGCTGAGACGACGGGATGGCCATAGTGGGTCTTCTTTTTATTTAAATTTGTAAGAAAGTTTTTTTTTTAAAAAGCAACTGATGGGCAGGATCTAGATCAGGGCTGTGGCATGGGGAGGTGTGGAAAGTTTTTTAGGATTCTGATTTATATTCAACCAAGTTTTATTCAGAGATGATCCATTGAAATTAATCAAGCTAAGTTAGACACTGGCATTTTATTAAAAAAAATGAGTGTATGCTGAGTAAAAGTTGAGAGCAATTCTTTTCCGTTCCCAGTGAAAACTGTTCCCTCCAGTTGTTGTTTTGCCCATTAGAGAATACTTGGCATGCACAGGGACTGTGTGTGTAGGTTTCCCTTAAAGGTGCAAATAGCAGATGGGATTTTTTAAATTGGGAAAATAGCATCCCCCAGAGAGCTCTTTGCCATTATTTATAAAGTTACGGAAGATGCCATAATAGATCCCTCTTGTTGTTTATGGTCTGGCCCTCACGCAAAAGACACATTTCTAGCCTTTTTGCATGTAATCCTTTAATTAGGGACACAATTGTTTGAGCCAATGCACTGTTGGCCTTCCCTTAATGAAATTAATTACTTCATAAGGATCTTTTGAGACTGAGCACTCTGTGGCACTAAACGTGCTCTAGTAGCTATTGGTCATAATAATTCTGAAAGGCAGGGAATGGCTTAAATCAGTGTTTTGTGAAATACGAGAATCTTCACATCAATTGACTTTCGTTAACAGAGCTACTCAAACAAGGCAGACATACACTTCAGTCCCTCAGCACTACACTTTGATTTCATCTAGGCCAGACTCTTGATATTTTATGTTTCTTGCTATGTGCATGAGACCATAGCCCATGAAAAGCACATAACTCTTCAGTGGGCACTAACCTGTTCTAGAATGGCACTGGCAGCAAGCAATGATAGTCCACTTTTCTCTGTACAAGAGGGTGCAACGAAGAAACACAGAGAGATATTTCTGCTTCCAGTGCAAGATTCCCCTCTGCATTTCTGCCAGTGCCTTAATCTATAAAACCAGACTATAAACCCAGTTAAACTTTCCTGTATGCATAAACATACTTCATCTATATGCTGGTGAGGTTGTGGGGGCAGAGGCAGCTATAGGCACTTGTGGTGGACATGCCCAAAGGTGGCATATTTGAGGGCGCAAGTATTCAATGAGATAAGTAAAATCACTCTTCAGCATATCGGAGTCTCCAGTGCTTGCGTTACTGAATCTGTATTTAAATGAGAATTAAGACTTGGTGGATAAACCACTAATTGGATTTCTCTTAATGGCAGAATGTATGGTTGTAGCCACATTCTGGAAGGACTTAAAAGGTGCAAACGTGAGCACTTTTTACAAGAGAGTATGGCGTATTGCCGTGACTGAAAAATTGATGGACAAATTGAGACTAGCAAAAAGGACAAAGAACAAGTACACCTTTTCAGGAGAATGGTGGAGCTTTATTTTGTTCACAAGTACCCCAGGAAACCAAAGCCCAATATCAAAGATTTAAACAAACGTGTGGATCATGTAATAGGAACGTGTTTTACAGATGTATGCTTTTATAAGGTGTGTTGTATGGATGGAAATACAGGTTTTCGTAATGTATTTTCGGGGTCTGTGGGAAAATTTCATTGGTTTTGTTGGATATGGGTTATCTTTGTGTATGCGATTTTCTGCAAATAATACAAATCAAAGTAATTAAATCAAAGTAAAACCAGACTTGTCTTAGCACCACTAACTAGGAAGTCATATCATTTGTTCTGGAACCCCTCTAACTGGGTTTGTTAACTCAGTGCTGAGAAAACGCACTTTGTGTGTATACAAACATTTTTGCTAGATATTTTCCAAGACAAAGCATTGAATTTTGGTTCTGGAGCCTTAGTGGTGAACTTTGATCTTGCTATAGAGATCATTGAGATAATACATTGGTTCTAAACTGGAAGAGTGTATGTTGGTATACTGTTTATCGAAGTAAATGATTCTAGATCAGTAGGAAGACTTCTGTGAGGTGTCT
Organism: Podarcis filfolensis; assembly: GCF_964270895.1. Classification (NCBI taxonomy): domain Eukaryota; kingdom Metazoa; phylum Chordata; class Lepidosauria; order Squamata; family Lacertidae; genus Podarcis; species Podarcis filfolensis. Next base: position 63,845,527 of record NC_139607.1, on the reverse strand, counting down.
TGCTTTCTGTGGGACTACTCTTTAACTTTATTAATTTGTTTCTAAGCCAACAACAAATTTGTTTGATGGCCAACAACAAATCACAGATTAATTGATATGTTTAGCAGTCATGTTGTAGCAGTTCTACTCAAAGCATGACTGGATCCAACTCATAGAGAAGTATTGGGCTAGGAGTCAGTATAGAAAATAGAACCTCTGTTCAGTACCTGAGAATCTGATGAATTCTTAGAACTAAGAAGGCTCTGAAGCATAAGTTTCAGGAAAGGGGTTTTGTTTTTACTGCTGTTGCTTCTGCTGCAAAGTAAACTGCAAGGTCTATACAAACAGTTGCCTGGGAAGGGTAGAACACGAAGTTACTCAGCCTAACAATAAATTAATGAAGCATAAATTCTGACATGCCTTCTGTGGTGCAATGCAAACTCTGATGTTACCCAATTTCTAGGCTGCAGAGCTTTTTCTCCTGCTGCTTGTGTCAGACGTTTGCATTCTCTGGTAAGAGGATAAACTTCCCAGATACCACTGATTGACCTGCCTGTGTCCATCAAGGGCATATAGGGCCTCAAGCCCTTGTCTGACATGAATTGCAATAGTATTACTGTCTTTGCCTTTTAAATGGCTAGATACCCTTTTGTAACGTGGTGTGTATATGGACTCCATATTTGTATTTGCATCCATTTCCTCTTTCTCCATACAGTGCTCTTAGATACTTGCTGGATAAGTGTTCTGGAAAAGTTTTTATTAGCTGTTGGTTATCTGATGTAGGGAAGCAGAATAGTTTGTTTCCCCAGGCAAACTTGAGATTTCTCCATTCTTAAGGGGAATGGAAAGTTTAAAAAAGGCTTTTCATCTTTACTGAACATGTATCTGCTATCACATCTGGCCTAACTGTGGCAAAATATTCTGCCCTCATCAATCAAGAATAAGGGTCTTTCAGATAAATGCCACTGGGAAGTTTGTTAGGATTCCATGGACTACATTTTTGTCTGTCTAGTAACTACAGTGGTACCTCCGTCTAAGAACAGTCCTGTTAACGAACGATTCGGGCAACGCACTCCGCAAAACCGGAGGTAGGTGTTCGGCTAGCGAACTTTGCCCTGGAAGACAAACGGAAGCTGACCAGTGGAAGGGCACCGGCAGCGGGAGGCCTCATTGGGGAAAGCGCACCTCGGTTTAAGAACGCTTTCGGTGTAAGAACGGATTTCTGGAATGAATTAAGTTCATAAATGGAGGTACCACTGTATTCAGGTTTACAGTTATGTAATAGCATAGTAATTTTTTTTAAGAGGTCTGGCATCTTGTCCTGCCACACAAGACCTCCTCCAATATGTGTACTGAGCAAAACCATACAGTGAATAAGGAGGTGGCAACAAGTCCCAGTAATACACATGCTTAGCTGCATTGTAGTTTTGCAATCTCAGGTCATACTTCGAGGCTGGATGTGAGTGGACACTAGAGGCAAGCAAAGGGAGATGTGGCTGAATCCAGGCAAACATAAGATTTGTTGCCCTTGCAATCAGAATTATCCAGGCAAGATAATGATAGTGGTTGGATCTTGTGACCTAAACAGAATCAAAATCGGAGAAGTGTCAAGATAGCACAAAGAGTTTAAGATGAAGCCTGGGCCTTTCTCTTGTGTGAGAGACTGTGGTTGACAAGAAGTGTGGTCAGGAGAAGAAACATGAAGCCGAGGTGCAAGTAGGCATAGAAAAAAGATCTGCAAACCGTGGTACCCCATTATGTCCTTCAGAAATTGACCAAACCTGACAGGAAATGAGTAGCCTGGATTACTCCTAAGGTGGAATATGCTACCAACTTGTCTGTCCTCTCAGGGCTGATAATTTATCCACTAATTAAGACTTCATCTGAGCAGCTGAGGCACTAGTAGTTTGAACAGCTGTTGCTAGTCCTATTGCAACATTGGTGTCAATGACATTCTGCGTAGGTTTGTTCATGCATATTCTTCTGCGTTAAACAAGCCTTTAACTTGCTTTTGTGTGTTTCAGGAGCATAAAAACGAGTTAAAGCCTTAGTAATGTATAAGTAATGTAAGGAGGTGTGTGTGAAAAACTGAAGGTTTTCTTAGAGGATTAGGCCTGGTTCACACGTTACGCTTAGCCAAACTACAGCTTAACATGAATGTGCAAATGTGTGGACTTCCAGAGATTGTTCTGCTGTTGCGCTGAACCAAGCCATGGTTTGGCTTAACAAATTGTCTGAACGCAGGCTCATGGTTTAGCTCTCCCAGACAAATCAAAAGCTGTACACCAAAGGACAAACCTTGGTTGCAGCTTGTGGTTAGTCTGCAGAGAACTATGATTTTTGGTTTGAATGACATGTTAAGCAAAACCATGGTTTAGTGAAACAGCAGAATGACTGGGGAGGAGCAAAGTGGCCGTGATCTATTCTTCTGGAGCCTGTACACATGCACAAAGCCATGGTTTGGCTTAGTGTGAAGTGCAAACCAAGCCATTGTGTACCCTGAAAAGAAGCTTCTTCTGTGCAGTACTTGGTACAATGCAAGCAAAGAGATACCTATCCTAAGGACTACTCTCTTCTTGGTTTAAAACAGGACAGATTGCATTTCCAAGACTGGAAAGAATTGTTCAGCTTGTATATGCAGTAGTATGCATTAAAATGTAGAAGGAGGAAGAATATACAAAAGGCAGCGTAAGTTTGTGAGTGCTTTCCACATAATGTGTTTCTCTGATTATATATAGACATATATTCATATTGTAAATATTAGAAGAGTGACTGGTTTAACTGAGGCATGTATTAGTGAGACTATTGCACTAAACTGCCAAAAGCTCACTCTAGCTGCTATAGGTAAAATTTGCTTTGATTTGCGATGGTAGGGTAGCAAGAGACTCTGGACTACTATAACAGTTTGCTACTGTTCTTGTAATCTATTTCTGCCTAATGATGCTCTCTTATTCTACAGCACTATGTGGGTGGAAAGTGCTCATACTTCTGTTCATTCCTGCAGAGCTTGCTCCTGTTTCCTCCTACTGCCACCATTCCTCTTCTCTGTTTCTACTCCTACTTGCATCTTGTGTATAACCTACACAGCCCTGCATCAGATACTGCAAATACATTCCCAATATTTTTGGGAGGAAAAAGCACAAAATGTGTTTGCATAGATATTGCATAGAATTATAAAGTTGGGAAACGTACACATGGACTATCTAGTCCCTATGGCTTGCATTAAGGCAGGTTGTCCTATACTTAACATGCACACAACTGATGTCATCCTATCTCACATGGAAAATCTCTGAGGGTAAACCTATATTATCATGTTTTGAAAAAAGGGCCACATATTCACAATCTGAAACCCAAACTGCAGTATATCAAATGCCCAGATCAGCTGTGGCTTGGGAACTGTTGTATGTGCACATCAGTAACTATAATTAACTCAGGTTGTTGACAAAGATGTAGGTTGATTGAGGGATATATCTTCTACTGGTATGAATTTGATTTGATGTCATCAAAGGGGAAAGTGAGCCCAGGATAACCAACCATGTAAATAGGTCCTACATTTAGTACAGCTCCTAGCTCACTGTTGAAACTGTAGTAGTGGGAAAATGTATTTTTATTTTTTTTGCCCCCCAAAAAAGAGGCACAGTCCTTATGATTCATGTCAGAATAGGTCTACAAAAGCAAAATTATAAAAACTAGCGGCACAAAACTAATAACAGTTAACCTGTGTCATCACTTAAGATGGGACAATGTTCAACTGAGAAACGAAGACCGATGGATCTCCAGCCAAGCCAACAGTGATGGCTTGTGAGTTAATTTAAGTTTGCCCAAAGTACAGTGTGGAGATATTTAAGAAGTACATTTGATCACAGTCAAGGATATTCAGAGTGACAAACATCAGTAATGCACAGAGAGCAGTAGTGCTCAAATGGGGCAGAGAAGTAGAGGGAAAGAAGATTTATTTACTGAACTTGGGGTGAAAAACTTCTGGCTGCTGCTGTATCTCTGGGAATTTTTACCCAATATGCTTCATAGAGGCAAAATGGCAGCTGTATACCAGTCAGCTTCCTACCAGTTGATGGAGTGGAAGAGCCAGCACATGCAGGTTCCCTTTTCAAATATTGACCTATATGTGTAGATGTTGGCAGTTTGATGGAGAGGTGCACTTGCCCTTGGGACTGCTAACAAATACTGGCTTTGATCGTTGAAAAAGCTGTGAAAAACTGAATATTGTAGCGCTGTGAAACATGTTTTCATGAAGAAATGTATGAACTGATGAACTGGCATTACCTCCATGCTGTCTTTGCTTCAATTCTCAGAAAAATCTTGGAACAAAGGTGAACACACTGAAGCATGTTGTTGCAAATGTTCTTGCCTTTACCATGTCTATGAATTCCCAGCAGTGACAACATCAGGGACAAACAATATTAAGAAGAACATAAGAAGAACTCTTCTGAATCATACCAAAGTTCTCTCTGGTCTAACATCATTTTTTCCTGCAGTTGTCACCAATATTTCTCTGGAATGCACACAAATGGACCACGAAAGCAGTAACCCCCTATTTTTGCTCACATTACCTGGGCTGGTTCTGACATATTGCTCTGAAAATTGGAGGTTGCACATCATGGCTCATGTCCATTTATAGTTTTCCTCCATGAATTAATTTATCTAATCTCCTTTACTACCTTTGTGGCAGCAAATTCTATACACTAATTCCCTAAAATTAGTGCTGCAGAAGCACTGAAAAAAGGTTGGCAAGTTTTGAATGCACCTTGAGTGTTAACGTGCCTGAAAATATTTCAAGTATCTACTCTTGTTATCACAGCTTTTCAAGAGGTGGTCATGCAGATGGGTGCTGTGCAGATAATCCTAAGAGAAGTTACAAAGAAAACTATAGCAGAAGTGATAAAAGTTGGATTTGTATTCAAAATGAGAGAGGGTTTTGGACATGCCTACACAGAATGCAATTGATTGCAGAGAAAAGATGAGTGTGTGTTGTAATAAATTTTACAAGAAGATTATTGTTGATGAACCAACAATTTGTGAGATTTACACCACAGTGCTGGATTACCTTTTGCTACCACCACAAGATCATTTTTACATACTGTGGCGTAGTGAAAGAAATGCTTGCGACATGATGAAATAAACTGATGTTCACCGACCAAAGAATTATCTGCAGTGAGCAAAAACTGTGTTCATTCAATGCAGGTGTAACACATACAAGGTGTGTGAGAATTAGGCTTTGGATTCCTGTAAAGTGGCATTGCAGCCCAACATATTGGAACATTTGTATTTACGAATGGAGAAGTACATTCATAATACATAATGATGAGAAAACATGAAATTCAAGGTAAAGATACAGTAACTCAAAAATGAACAAAAAACCCAGAAAAACTATGGATTCTAATTTCAGTTTTAATTTGTATACTGCTCTTCCACATCGCTGTACTCAAGTTGGTTTACAACCCATCAACATGACACAGACAATATAACTAATGGTTTCATAAAGCCTTTCTAGCTGACAGCAGAGATTTCATCATTTCCCAGTATGGCTCTTATGCACAGAACCTTGGTAACTTGCACCATTACAAGATGCTCCACAGAGAATGCGCTGAGCAAACTACATGATTATGAACAGACAAAGAAGAGCCATGCTACACTGCATATCTTGTATGACTGTTTGGGTTACTGAAACCAGGTTGACAGCATTATGCAAAGTTAAAAAGTAGTAAAAAAATTAAAAAATGATGCAATTGACCATGTTTCTGTTTTGAGAGTAGCAGAACCCCAGTTTAGCCTCATGGTGACGCTTGAATTGTAGAGTTGGAAGGGACCACAAGGCTAATCTAGTCCAACCCCCTGCAGTGCAGGAAATTTTCACCCAGTGTGGGGCTGGAACCCACAATCCTGAGGTTGAGAGTATCATGCTCTACCAACTGAGCTATCTTGCAACCTATACACTGTTGCTGACTAAGCAAAAAGAAAAGGTCTTTATTGTATTTTTCTTTATTTTTTAAAATTTTGTGGGGGGAGCGTTTCCATATTAAAAGCAGCAAATTGAAAATATTCTTTTTAAATAATAGGGGGAAATGCAATACAGATTTAATTTTTCTGGTAAACAACTAGGTTACCAGGTTTAAAGATTTGAGTTATTAGGGTGCAGGGAAGGAGCTGTCAAGCACCTAGTGTGGATTTGCTCCCCTGGCAAGTATTAATTTCAGTACCTGGTTGAGACTCTGGTTCAGTATATGACTTTCATAGAATACTATTTCCTCTTGCATCTTAGGCCTTCCTATTAACACTTCCTCAAACTGTCATACAAATGGATCTGGAATAATCTGACAGTGATGCTAAATTTGGCTTTCTCCTCCATGGCCCTTGAGGTTAGCAAGGTTGGTGGAGATGCTCATAAGTTACCACGCAACAAGCTTGTAAGGCATAATAGCTACTTTAGAAATTCCATAGAGATGCTGCTAAAAGCATAGGGATGATACTGATGTAATAGATTTGAGCTTTGGAAATCCACTTGGAGGGATTTCCACAACATTGCTTTTGGTTGCTGAAAACTAAATTTATTATACATCCAAATAGCTGGATAGATGAATGATGTTATACAGTGTGAAATACATTCTGCAAGCTTAAATATTAAGGAAACATACCTCAGGCATGTGTATGTGTGTTGTGCTGGCATGTAGCCAGTTTTGTTTATTGTATGGTCTCTGTGTGTTTAAAATCACCTTCTCCAAAGGAGTCCTCTAAAGTTATGGAAGATGGGCAGTTGTCATTAATCCTGGAAGTCGCTGTGGTAGGGACCACCGTCCACATTTCATGGATAAATCTTTCAGCTAGGCTCTTCAATATAAGAGTAGGGGAGAGAAAAATAAAAATAATAAATATTGCTTTATTGCTTTAAGATAGAGTACTACATTATCTCAGTCCTATGGGTAGTTTACAAACATTGGTTGTTGTTGTTTAAAAAAAGTTTAAAAAATAGCAGCCAAAATACAAACAGTACAGAACAGCATCTCGACACAAACATTAACAACATAAAATCCATTGAAGCCCCAATAAGGACATGCTTTGATACCTGAATTCATGTATTTTGGGATTTATTTTTAGATATTTTTTTTATGTTGCTGCTTTGATTAGGGGACCATCCACATCGCCTTCAAACAGCTGCATATGTTTATTATGAGGCGAGCAGCTTCATTTTAAAAATGTTCTTAGGCTATTTCTTTTGGGGGGAAAATTAAGACTTGGTTGCTTTTGGAAAAGACTGGAAGAGATAGAATTAATTTTCTCAATTGCTCTGGATATATCTATTGAGAGAGTACTGTTGGATAACCTTTGCACTCTGCATCTCATAACTGCAAACCTGTTGGGTATTTAAAAATTGCTCTGCTTTTGTTTAATGCTTGTTCTGGAGACCTGGTGGTGGTTTGTAACAGGTTAAAATAATGCTCTGTTTATAGCCTTTTGGTGAGACAAACGTGTGCCCCCTTTTAAAGAAGGTTCTTAAATTCTGTTTTTGTCTTGCTCTCCCTGTATCCCAGGTCTTGTTGTCTGACTTTGTGATTGTGCTCTGGTGGGTAATTTTCTCTGCAATTTTCTTACCAGTCTATACACTTGTGGCCCTTTGCTGCGATTCCTCTTAACGGTGTCTGTTAATCAGTGCTGTGCATCTTTTTCACTTTATTTGTTTGGAGTTGAACTTCAGCTACCAGTATTTTTTTTTAGTGCACCTCAAATGCGCTATTGCTGGGGAGCAGTGATGTGGGTTTCCTGGGAGAAAATTGAATTGGATTTTTTTTTTACCAGTTCAAGTTGGTGTACTTTGCACACAAAAACTTACAATTTGCATCAGAAAATTTTCTGATGTTCTAGAGAGCAAAATAATTTAGCACAATTGTTTTACTCACATTTTGTAAACAAAGCTAAAAGCCAAGCTTGCTGTGCCTAATATTGTGTTTGAAATTGTCATCCATTTATTGTTAATGATGAACTTACAAAATGGGAAACATTCCATGGAGAAATTAAGTATTGGAAAATTTTCCCATTTGGGAAAGTTTTCGCTCTACGTTGCCTCGGGGCAGCAAATGAATTGACTAGCTCTGAGATATATGAAGTTCTTGGTTCTCACTTACAAGCTATCGAGGAGGAAATATTTGGAGGAAGGATTACTTGAAAATTGCATATAAAACTGTTCGCGTTTTAGGAAATAACAAGCACCTCGTGCTTTTAGGGAGCAGAAAGGGTTTGTTGTTTCTTAGCTCCTGGTAGTTTAAACTTGGTGTGAGTGTAGTGTGGAGAATGAATACCTGCTTATAGCTAAATGGGTTAATTGTTAGAGGAGTAGGCACCATGGAATCTAACTATGATTTATTTATCCATTAAAAAATCCATAATGGGGGACAAATTTACCCACAAGATGGCTTTTCTACCATTACTGAACCTCCTCTGCAGGTGCTACAGTTATTCTGGGGTGTGCCACTTCAAATATGTTCAGGGGATTTGTGACAGATATTCATGACTTCATTGATTGGTGAGTTGATGTGGAAAGTGCTCTTTGAAGGACGGAAACTTGAAAACAGTTGCCCAATCCTGTAGATGGTAGACATTTTATTGGAACTTACAAGACTTGTTAAGTTCGAAGTAAGGAACAAGATGGGTTCACTTGTCCACTTGGGAAATTCCAGGTGACAAGACCACAGCAAAGAATCCAGTTTGGATTTCAGCCTCCTTGTTTAGTAGCTGTGTTTTAACACGCATTGGTAGCCCAGTGTTCAGTCTAACATCTCTATGGATGTTTGCAACAAGGAAGTACCTTTCTGTCTTGAATCATTCAAGTGTTTTTATTCATTAATAAATCCCACTTGAGTCTGTTATATTGGATACACTGAAATCAGATAAATAAAAATCCTCTCTTCTTTTTAGCTATGCCTCCAGTTTCTAATCAGAAGGGACCAAATATGTAAAGTAGAGGATGATCAAAGCTTCTGTGTTCTTGATATAACTAGGGAATTTAGACTGGAGCAGTCATCCTGTTGTTGTGGATAGTTTCTGCCTTTGTTTTGTGTGTGTGCTCTCCTTATCAATTAAAAACATATATCCTTGCTGTCAAGCGTATACTCAATCAGTGTTTTTCTTTTCTTTCAATTCAGTAAGCCTAACCTTGAGGGGTATGTCTGAAATATTGCAGAGGATTGGAACCAGCCTAATTAAGTTATGGCAAAATTCTGCTTTGTGTTGACAGGAGCAGTTCATAAATTGTTTTTTTGAGCTAAAAAATAATGGTTGTTGGAGGCTGAGGCCATGTTTTGACCATCTCTCTGGTTGTCTGTTACATCTGCAAATTTTTATTTTCTGTAGATCAATAGGATAAGCTTCACAAACAAGCAGTATATATACCATCCTTTTCAGGTTGATATAGAGATGACTTTACCTGTCTAACTGCAAAGGAGAGTGTCTGTTCCCCCCCCCCAGTTAGAATTAAAAAATAGCCATTTGTGAAAATCAATTGGGATTGGAGGAAGCTGCCTTATACAGAGTCAGATCATTGGTCCACGTTGCTCAGAATTGTCTCTGTTGACTAACAGTGGCTCTCTGATATCAGACAGGAGTCTCTCCCAGTCCTTCCTGGAAATGCCAGGAATTGAACCTGAGACTTTCTGAATGCAAAGCAGATGCTCTTGTCATGGAGCTACATCCCTTCCCCTAACTACAGGCAAACATGATTGGAAAAGGAACTAAACATGTCCAGAGCATGAGATAATAATAAATAAAAAAAATGGATTGAGACCTCTTAATTCAAGGAAAGAAAGTACAGTGGTACCTTGGGTTACATACGCTTCAGGTTACATAAGCTTCATGTTACAGACTCCACTAACCCAGAAATAGTGCTTCAGGTTAAGAACTTTGCTTCAGGATGAGAACAGAAATCGTGCTCCGGCGGCGCAGCAGCAGCAGGAGGCCCCATTAGCTAAAGTGGTGCTTCAGGTTAAGAACAGTTTCAGGTTAAGTACGGACCTCTGGAACGAATTAAGTACTTAACCCGAGGTACCACTGTATCAAGTTTGTAGTAGTACCCAATGGTGCTACATATAGAAAACTCAAACTTGTACTTCAGCACTCGCCTGGTATAGGTCATAGCTGATAAGGAATTGCATGCAGGCAAGTGATTGGATGTTGTAAGAGCAACAGAACTCTCCATCCTTCCTCCAGTATTCCCCAGGAGGCTAGCAACTTTTGTGGACTTGTTTACAAAATATAGTCATATTTGATAAAAATAATAATAAAAAGAACGCAAGGTAAGCACTTAATAATGGGTGTTATTTCAGCAGTTGCAGTGATGGACAGATCTAGCAAATGGAACTTGTCATAAAATTGTAGAGGGAGCTGGAGGAATTGCAGTTCACATTTTAGGTTTGTAAGCTCCTTGTGGTAGGAACCTTTCATCTTGTATTCTGTTATGCATCATGCACACTGATGCTGCTGTATGCATTGCAAATAGCAGTAATTAAATCCTTAATAATCTGAGCAGGATTAAATGCTAGGACCTGGCTTTTTCAAAACTCCAAGTGTTGGGGTGGGGGTGTTGTACTAGCTACTTTTAAATTTTGTGTGGAATCTGGTTGATTTTCTCCTATTTGTGTTAAACTGACTAACTTGTTTCTGAGAATGAAACACTTGTGGGTTAGTACCCAGAGCCATTTCTGTATTTCTAATATCCTCCTTGACAGATTATAGCAGTGCATCTCTTTTCCCTTCTGATAACATGCAAACCATCCCTGATACTGTCCTGTTTTGTGGGGTGGGGGAAGAGGAGGATGACTTGAAAGTAAGACTGGGAGCTCAGTTGGCACAAAGATATGGCCTGCCACATTCTATGGCAGCTATGCAAACTAACAAAGTTTATGCAAATCGTTTTAGTAGCTGAGGCTTGGCCGTTCATTGCAAAATCAGTTTATAGTAAAGCTTCTGTGATTGTAGCTCTAGCCCTAGATTTAGTGTCGAACCTTAAGCTGCTGTGTACAATGGGCGGCTTGGGCAAACAGCGATTGTGTTTTGAAAATACAAAAGCAATGTTATTCTGATGTTCCTGTGAAGGATTTTATTTGGGAGACCTACTGTCAAGGATATACAGTCTGCCTGGTGCAGTGAATCAAATGTGGAACAAGCAGTGATAGTGTGAGATGGTTTTAATACCATGAGGGCATCTTAGAAAACAATAGAAAATTCTAACAATACAGCAAGACGTATTATCATTGCTTTTTGAAGCAGCCTCTCACAGATCTCCTTTCAGTGCAGGTAGGAAAAGTGGCTCACAATACTCCTTGACCTGCATACATTAATTTGAAGGCTTTTCAACATGCAAAATGCAGCAGGCAGATTGCTGGCTGGGTTTGTCTTTAGAAATCCTGTAAACCCCTGTTCTAAAACAACTGCACTGGCTGCTAGTTGGTTTACTGGCCCAATTTAGGATGTTCATGCCATTGTGGTTTAAGGTCTTATTTGGCAATTAGATTATATATCTGAGTTTCTAACACTGCAAATGAGGTGTGTGAGGTACTGCAGTTCTGGATCTCTCCCCCATCCTAGTTCTGTGCCAGGATTCAGAATGGTTAGGGTTTTTTAAATTGAATTTTATAAACAAGAATAACGTTATACAAACAAGTATACCGAATTTTCTCATGTCATTTGTACTGTATTTTTCGCTCTATAAGACACACTTTTCCCCCTCCTAAAAAGTAAGGGGAAATGTGTGTGCGTCTTATGGAGCGAATGCAGGTGGGAGGCTCTGCTCAGTGCTCCCTTTAAAGAGCCGCACACATGCTCTGCGCGCGCGGCTCTTGGGGGAGGCTTCCTCCCGCTACCTGGCAGAGGCTGTGTGCGGCTATCCCATAAGCCAGGACAGCAAGCGGGAGGGGGGAGCCTTCATCCCACTGCCCGGGAGAGGCTGTGCGTGGCTATCCCAGAAGCCAGATCCCTCTTGCTGTTCTGGCTTCTGGGATTCAGAATATTTTTTTTCTTGTTTTCCTCCTCCAAAAACTAGATGCGTCTTATGGTCTGGTGCGTCTTATAGAGCGAAAAATACGGTATATCACAAAAATAGCATAATAAATGTGGAAAAATATCTACAACATATGTTTCATTGTTAGTGGTCAGTGTATAAGTTCTTAGTTTATGAATTGGTTTAAACAATTAGGAAGAAGAAGAAAAAAAGGAAAAGGAAAAAAGGGGAGGGGCAAGTGGGGTAGGATGGGGTGGTTATGCTTCTATTATTCTATTCTATTCTACTTAGTGTGTGAGAGAGGTTGTTGTGACCGTTACTTGTGTGGGTTGTCTTACTATTCACTTGTTGTATTTTCTTGGTGGTGAGAGAGGTTGGGTGTGGCTTAGGGTATGGTTGGTTGTCTTTGGTTGGCTGTAGTGAGAATTGTTTTGTGTGTCTGAGTGTGTATTTTTTCAATCTGGCTAACCTGATTCAGAATGGTTAGTTAACAGGCCATTGAGCTTTCCTCTCTTCTCATTATCTGGCTGATACGTTTCCTTGCCTGTAAGTTACTTGCATCCAGTGGCAGGCTGCTCCTGTTGTTTTTACACCTCTGATGGGCAGAGCTCCTCCTCTGTCTTTTGCTGCGGAAGACAGAGCCTTGCTCTCTTCCAAAATCATTGTGCTGCTTTTTCTCTCTCTGCAGCGTCTACAGCTGCTTCTGCTTCTTGAGAAAGCATCTGCTTGCAGGATAGTTTCTTCAGTACAGTACTTCTGGGCCTTAAAGTTTCTGTAAATGGTGTAGCTCTTCTGTGGATTAATTATAAAGTGTCTGGAAATCAAGTTGTATGAGTAACAGTTGAGGGAGTTGGGTATGTTTAGATAAAGCTGAAAAGTGATATGATGGCTATTTCCAAATATCTAAAGGGCTGTCACATGGAAGTTGGAACAAGCTTGTTTTCTGCTGCTTCAGGAGCTGAACCAATGGATACAGAGTACAAGAAGGAAGACTCCAACTAAGCATTAGGAAGAACTCCAGTGTTCAACAGTGAAATAAACTACCTCAGAAGGTGGTGGAGTCTCCTTCATTGGAAGTTTTTTTTAACAGGTTGAATATCCATCTGTCAGGGATGCATTGCTAGGGGTTGAACTAAATGACTCTTTGGTCCCCTTACAATTCTATCATTCTGTCACATTTCGGTGCCTGTCAGATATGGCCCCAGCCATGTTGAGGTCCAAAAGCTAGGAGGCAAGTCAAGGGTGCGGCAAGAAGCAACAGCACAGTTAAATCTGTTCTTGCTCAGACCAAAAAACTTTACATGGAAACTCGTTTTATTCAAAGCCTTCTTCAAGTCTATCTAGAACATGGGTAGGCAAACTATGGTCCGGGGGCCGGATCCAGACCAATCGCCTTCTAAATCCAGCCCACAGACAGTTCGGGAATCAGCGTGTTTTTACATGAGTAGAATGTGTGCTTTTATTTAAAATGCATCTCTGGGTTATTTGTGGGGCATAGGAATTCATTCCTCCCCTCCCCCCCAAAAAAATAGTCTGGCCCCCGACAAGGTGTGAGGGAAAGTGGACTGGCCCCCTGCTAAAAAAGTTTGCTGACCCCCCGAGAAGTCATTGGCATCCAGACTGAATCCACACCTGTTACCTCTTGAGACTAAGGTTTAAGACCTGTTGTGATCTCTCTCAGAAATGTAGAGAAATGGAAATGTGTCGTGACTTTTGATTTGTTTTAAATTAAAGTATTGGTCTCCAGTTGCAGAAGGGAGGAATAAGAGTCTCTAATGCAGTACAGTGGTACCTCAGGTTACAGATGCTTCAGGCTACAGATGCTTCAGGTTACAGACTCCGTTAACCCAGAAATAGTACCTCAGGTTAAGAACTTTGCTTCAGGATGAGAACAGAAATTGCGTGGCAGTGGCGTGGTGGCAGCGGGAGGCTCCATTAGCTAAAGTGGTACCTCAGGTTAAGAACAGTTTCAGGTTAAGAACGGACCTCCAGAACGAATTAAGTTCTTAACCCGAGGTGCCACTGTAGTGGAATATACACTGAAGCTCCACTTGTTTTCATGGCCTAGGTGAAAGATGTATGTACTTTTTCATTAAATACATACCTTGAATATGATAAAGCACTCTGTACAGTGCTGTTCTCAAGTAAAGGCTACAAAACCACTCTGCTGTGCTCCCTTTATGGCCTCCCCTCTCTTAAGTGTTTCAGTATTATGGGCCTGATTTATGGCAAATTGATTGGTCAGGCTTTGTTTTCACTCAGCATGGCAAGCGTTCTCACTGGCCTCTGGTGAGCCCAAGAAGCCAAGCTTTCCTCCCGAAGCTGGCAAGAAAGATGGTCCCAGCTGCTGAACAGAGATCTGCATTCCCTCCCTGGCGGTTGTTTGCCAGGTGGGTCAAACCAAGGCAGGGAAATTCAGGTGGGAGGGTGGACTTCAGCTTGGTTTCAGTGCTTCAACCATAGTTTTTTGCTCTGCTTGCAAAGCTATCTGATACCTGTAGACCCCTAGGCTGGGGTGGGGGGGAGGTTCAAATTGGTCACTACATTATCTTGGGATAGATCTTAAAGTAGTATATCTGGTAGATGGTTGGACTTTGACTAGGAAGACCTGGGTGGGGGGTCAGATGCCTGCTTATCCCTATAGCAGATGTGTCACACTTTATCAGTTCATAGTAGTTCTGCTGTGGCTGCTGTGAGAATCATATATGGAATAACCCTCATGTATGTTGCTCTGAGTTTCTTGGAGCAAGACTGTGGCTGTCCTGTATTGTGCTTTCTTCTCTTGCCCCTTTCACCTGCCCATCAGAAACTTAAATGTGACAGAGATCACTTAGCAAAGTGTAGAAGCAATTTATGTATAGGCTTTTCACACAGTTGTGTAAGGTTTAAAATGATCTCATCCAGGACATATGTATGCAGCATTCTCGTGGCAGACAGCAGTTAATGCTGGTGTGCATTTGCATGGATTGGGTATGGGCCTGTCACGGTTGTGTTCTTACATGTTAATGGGATACCTTCACAGACAACACTTCAAAACAAGTGGTTTAAAGCGTAAATCAACACAGATGTAATAATAATAATAATAATAATAATAATAATAATAATAATAATAATAATAATACCTCAATATGACAAAATTAAATATTGCTATAAAATAGTTTACCAGTTCTCTGGTTTGCTTTAAAAGGGGGGGGGGAGAGAAAAAGACCACAATCCCCCCCATCCCCAATTGCATTCTGTTCTCTGTACCCATTAGAATGCGGCTTGGCAGCTTCCTATTTTTTATAGCAGTTATTGTATTGTTGGTATATTGTTCAAGGGTTTGCAGTGGGATGCCAGCTGTGTCACTGGCATATTAGCCAGATGTCACCCTTAATTGTAACCCAGGCTATTCAAACTCGCTCTCTTCTTGAGCTATTCCCTCCTCTTTTCATTGGAGATTTAAAATTATCTGCCAAAAAGAGCCCTTGTTCAAAGGAATGTGCATGGGCACAAACATCCAAACCTCTATACAGTAAGACTGAGAAGTGATTTAATTTGGAAAATGTACTGAAACACTGTCCCTAATGATATATTTTGTTCCATGGGGTTTATTTTCTGCTTGTGAAATGTACTATTTGTATGTTTCCCTGTTGCTAGATATGCATATCTAACTCTGTCTGTAGTGACCTGTTAAAAGGCACTATTAATCCTGAGTGCAAAGATCCTAATTCAGTGTGCATTAAATTGGCTTTATTTCTTGTAAATGGGGACTTGGAGTATTAGTCAATCTAGCATAATAGGCTTCAAAGTAGCCTCTTAGACTCCCTTTCCAGTACCCATTAGCTAAAAATTTATTAACTTTTTTTCCTTGTCTTCCTCTTAAAACCACATTCTTTTATAATGAGGGGAAATATAATTTGGAGCAGCAATGTGTTCTACCCAGCATATTAGTTTGAATTGCACTCCATCTGTTCAACTGCATGGTCTGATGGATCTGCTGAGCCATTTTTCACAATTTATTTTAGAGTTGGTAAGAACACTCTCTCCTGGACCTATTCCAAGGCTTCTGGTGGGAAAACTTAATATCTGGAGCCTATAGTCCAGCAGGAGAAGACAATTTAGCTAATAATCCTCAAATGGCAAACTACCCCTCTTTCTTTCAGTAGCTCAGATGTATTGTTAAAAAAAATAATATTACATTCCATAATTGTTTTTTTAAACATATTTTGCATGATTACACTACAATTATTGCAAATGGCTTATTTCTTTGTTAAAACCTCAAAGAGAGAGAGCAGTGCTGATTGGCTTCACCTGGGTTCTGTGTTGCAAGTAATTCAGTAGCTGAGGAGAGATCTTTATGAGATCCAAATCCCAGGGTCTCTGCTATAGCATAAGTTTCTGGTTTTACTGCTAGTGTGGTGGAAACTTCAGGCAATATATAATTGCTATACAATGAAGCAGATAGCAGCTGTCTTATTCTTTCCTTTTCTGCCAGTGTTGCAGCTTGCTGATAATCTCATGTCCCAAAACACAATACTTAACTGTTGAGCCAAACAGCAAAGATTGGTGGGGGTTTTTGTTCTGCTTTTGTTGTGTTTGAGCCTTTTGTTTAAGCAATTTTCAAACTGGTTAAACCCACTATGCTTGAGTGCTCTGGGGGAAGAGTGGCATACAAATTGAACAAATGAATGTATCCATAATTTGTTGCCTTTAAGCATCCATTGGCATGTTGAGCAAATGCAAGAACTATTGGGGGGGGGAGAGAAAAGATGTACAGTAAGGCTGCAACTTAAGCGCATTTAACTTGTGCACATTCAGCTTTACATGCTTGGTAAAAAATCATTTTAAAATGTAAAAGAGGGCAGAAGGGGGGTGGGAGTGAGTCTAGGGCAAAGAACCTTGGCATTCCCACTCACCACTGAACCCAGCCTGTTTTGACTATACACAATTTCTGCTTTAGATGGGATCCACAGAACATAACCCCCATGTACGTTGCAGGCTTAGTGTAATAAAATGGGTGGGAGATACAACTTTTAAAAAACACAAAATCTTATTGGTTTTTTAAATCAAATATAAATACAGTGGTACCTCGGGTTACTTATGCTTCAGGTTACACACTCCGCTAACCCAGAAATAGTGCTTCAGGTTAAGAACTTTGCTTCAGGATGAGAACAGAAATCGTGCTCCGGCGGCGCAGCAGCAGCAGGAGGCCCCATTAGCTAAAGTGGTGCTTCAGGTTAAGAACAGTTTCAGGTTAAGAACGGACCTCCAGAACGAATTAAGTACTTAACCCGAGGTACCACTGTACAATAACCATTGAACACTTATCCAGCTGTACAGCTAATTGAGTTTGTTTCTTTTAACATAACAAAGTTACCGCAACATTTCCAGTGCTCCCCAACTATGTACACAAGTGTTTAGGGCATGCAAATTTAACCTTTGGGCATGGATATGCAGCCACCTTTTGAAACCTCTTCCACTGTCAGTATCCATCCCTGTCCTATATTTATTACTTGACATGTTGCTTTCTGTGTCTATTTTCCATGCACATGAATGCTCTTTCAAGTCCAGCCTCATAGGGTTTGTTTGTGTGTGTGTGTGTGTGTGTGTGTGTGTTTAAGATAATGTGGACTGGATGTTCATCTACTGGATTAGCTGAACATTCATAAGTAATCTTCATCACAACTCTTCTCTCTGTCACAGTTTCGCAAGCATCCTAGAGAAATTAATTGCTGCTTAACAGATATGTTAGAAATGAAACTGACATGCTTGCCTCTTGTTTATGCCCCCATGGCCTTGGGGAATGTTCTTTGAACTGAGGCATGTGTGAGTTCAAACTCGTTCTCAATGTGGTTCTAGCCCAAACTGCACCTTTCACACACATAAACCATAGCCATAGAGCCCATTGTAGATGCAGCATGCTCAGTGGGTGCAGACTTCACATTAAGTTTTTTTTTGGGGGGGGACGTTTAATGGAATGCAGTATCCCAGAAGAGGCATGACTAGCTGGCTAAAACCCTGGCATCTTTCACTTGTCACCACGGAATGTGATCCTCCATATAATATCACTTCTATGGTAGAAGCTTGGTGCGAAAACGTTTTACTGGCAACAGTATGTTAAATATGGAAATTGTAAATATATAGAAACTTATTTACAATTGGTTAAAATGGTTAAAATAAAGATAATGTTAAGAAGTCAGGTTTTTTTTTTAATGCAGTTTTAAGCATCTTTATTTGATATTGCTTAGCAACATCAACCAGGATACATCATGTATTAAATGGGCCTAGAGTTTATTTGTTCATAGTTTATGGATCACCTTTTGGGGCATAGTCCATCTAAGGTGACTTATATCCCACAAAACTCAATAACACTCAGAAATGAATACTTTAAAAGCAGTAGTACAACTAGTATTTCAAAACACAAGCGATTTTAAATCAAACAGCAAACAGAAATGGTGTCCATTCAAGAATAGATTTTCAAGACTTCCGGGTTAGCGCCATCGGCAATGGCGGAGTTCCTCTGACCGAGAGGAACCCGCTCCGCGAAAATCGGGTCTTGCCGTGGCGGCGAAGGTGGAGACCCTTCAAAACTCCCAGGCGGAGGAAACCTAGGAACGTGGGATTCAGCTGACACCAGGAGTGCCTCCCCTACTCGCAGGGAAACCCCTTTTTCGGGGATCCGAAGCGATGTGGGGTGAGTAGGCGCGGTGTTTTGAATCGACCGCTATTTTTACGGAGTGAAGCCGCACAGCCGTTGCCGGAGAGCGCTGACTTTTTCCTGTGGACAATTGGACTCTAAACAAGTACCCGTGAGTAGAACGGAAAATTGGATTAAGAAACATTTTAATTTGGCACTGAAGCGGGAAGGTTCTAAACAGGAAGTCCGCCTTCTGCTTTTGTAAATAGACTGAAGCAAAAATTGTGCAAGCTAAAGTCTGGAAAGTCGTATATAAAGGTCTAAAATTCCTCCAGTTTTAACCACCAAAACCCCTCTTGGAAGCAGGAGTAAAGAGGGGGAGTTTTGATTGTTCAAGCCTGCAGGAGAGAGAGTAAAGAAAGATAAATTTCCACCATCTCAAACCTGGGAACGGGGTGTCAGAGACAGAGATTTTTGGGGAAGTTCATTGACTGTGAATGGAACGTCTTTTGACAGATAGTTAAAGAAGAGAAACAAATTGATTCCAATGTTGCCTTTTGCATTTAAAAGAAACAAAAATTTGGAAAATGAAAGTAATTGTCTTTTGTTGGACCTGCTTTCAAAAGATGGATACAAATAGAAATTGTCTCCTCTAGAGGGAGCTTGTTAAATTGTTGCTGGAGTCAATCTGGGGATTTCACAGCTGTGGAGATTAGGATCGTGGGACCAGACTCTGACCTTGAATAAAAATGTGTTTGGAAGAAGTTTTGGTGCTTGCTTTTTGCAAGACAAGCGCTTTGTTGGAGCAGATGTATGAGAAGATGGATTTGATGACTGTTGCAGTCAAAATTTTTGGACAAACAGCGAATATTTATACAGAAACCATTCAGGAACCAACCCAGGAACCTGTTTTGACAGGGCAAGTGCAAATGCAGAAGATAATGGAGGAGGTTGCTGTTGAACCTCAAGTAACACAAATGGAGAAACCTGAGGCCCTGCAGGAGCATAAGCCGCTGTTCTTGAAGACTGAATTTGGAGTGGGCCAGAGGGGGTCTGGAGTCGTGGGGGCCCTTAATTTTGGAGGGACTTTGAAACATGCTTTTAAATACTCTCTGGACTACACTGCTGATTGTGGGGAATGGGACTGTGGGGAATGGGCTGATCTGCTGAGGAGAGACGGAGATATTTTTGAGTTGGAGTCTCCCCGAGACCTACTCCTCAATGAGAAAGGAAAGAAATTAAGAAAGAGATCAACAAAAGACAAGGTAAAGTGCAGGTATAAACAAGAAGAAGATCTGCAGAAGGGACATGGAAAAGACTTAAGAGCCTCAGACATAAGATTACCAGGTTGATGGAATGGACAGTAAGGACTGACATAACCCGAGACCAGGAAGAAGAGGCGTTGGATGAAGATTGGAAGAAAATTTTTTAAAAACTTATTTTGGGAATTAGTGTAAAATTAATCGAGTATTAGGAAAAATGTTGGAATGAAACTATTTGGCTTTAGTAGAAATGATATAAGGAGTTATGTACAAATAAATATTAAGTTTTAAGCTTTAAGGTATTTTATGGTAGGATAAGGTTAAAATAAATTAAGGTAAATTGAATGACAGAATATAGTGAAAGATGGAAAGGATTTGCTGAGCTAATTAATAGGTTAGACTGTTAAGATAAATTACCCAATAAAAATTGAGAAAGATGGAAAGAATTTGCTGAAACAAATAACTAAACTAGAATACAAAAAGGGAGGTGTGAGGAGGTCGATGAAACAAGTAAATGAAAGATAAAGATATGGAATATTGGATGTGTGTTTTTTATTGTTATTGTTGTATTGGTTTTTATATTTTTTCCCTTTTTTATGTATTGTTATGTATGTTTTGTTAAACTTTTTGTTGTTTTCTTCTCTTCTTTTTTCTGTAATTTTTGAAACTTCTAATAAATATTAAAAAAAAAGAATAGATTTTCAAAATAACAACCCATGGTGTGTGTTTTTTAGAAAAATGATAAACATTGTGTATTAAGGCCTACTTAAAATTTGGAGCACTTGGGGTCATTTGCACCTTCCATGGGGAGTTCCATAATCTGAAGTTCAAGTTGCCTCTTTATTTTCAGAGATCATATGTTATTGTTCAGAGGCCTATAGCTTCACTAGGCTGATTAAAACTCTAAAAGCTGTTCAGTGTGTTCTTGTATAAGTTTGCAAGTTTGTAGTATTCCATATATAAATCTGCATAGGATTGTGCAGAGCACTACTTGGCCCTTCTGTGTTCAGCACAGAAGAGTGGGTTGTCATAGGAGGGAATCCCTCTGCTGGAAAAAAACATTGATTTATTTTAAATATTAAAATTACTCAATTAAAGGCTGTTGACTAAAAATTAGAATGCTGTTAGTCCAGTAGTTTCCATTCCAAACACTCTACAATTTGACCATTCTACTGCTGTTGCATATATATTACTGTAACTTGGCTCTTTTCTCAGTCGCTATGTAATTTGAGAGCATTTAACTACATCCATACATAGAATTCTGTCTTAGTGGTTTTATAATGTTTATAATGTATGCTAGTAAGGCATTTGGATTACGCATCTGATTCTCCAGTTCTAATTGAATGTTTCCCAAGAGGTTTGAGAATTGGGAGAGAGAGATGCTGGATTTCACTAAGAGGAAAGCTATATTGGTGACAAAAGTTACTCACAGTCAGTCCCCTGAGGAACTTTTGAATAGTACCTTGTAAGAAGAGTTAAGAGGGCATGTTGAAACTTTCATTTATTGATGTATGTAGGTGAGTAAGGATAAAGGAGAACTTAATAAAATCCCTGTGCTTTGAAAATCCTAATAGGAGACCTACATTGATTGCATAGGGAATCTACAGATTTAGGGAGTAGAAAGTATGGGACAGCAGTAGTTGTAGAGCAGGCTTCCTCAAACTCACCCCTCCAGATGTTTTGGGACTACAGTTCCTATCATCCCTGACCACTGTCCTGCTAGCTAGGGATCATGGGAGTTGTAGGCCAAGAACATCTAGAGGGCCAAGTTTGAGGAAGCCTGTTGTGGAATACTCCTGCATGGATGAGGACGAATTAAAGAAAGGGCAGGGCCTGCCCACCCATGAAGCATACTGAGGGAGTTGCCATGGGCGTTGCCACCACAGATGAGCTCTTTTGAGCTCTGGTTGGTGCCACCATTTTTCCAGCAGCAGGGTGGGTGGGAGGTGCCTTTGGTGGTGTTGGATAAGTTCTTCAACTCAACCGCAGTTGCCTCACACCCCACCCTATCACCAGAGAACTGAGGAGAAGCGGTTATGGGTTCCAGTGACATCTTGCTGGAACCTGGAAGCCAACACTGAAACCACATGATCCCAGCTTCAGCATTGAGGGTGGGGGAGCAGAGGAGGTGGCAGCTGCAGGTTGGGGCAAAATGAGACAGGCCGCTCCTGGGCACAAGGGCTTCACAATCCACATTAAGCCAGGATATGGAGGGGCCCTGAGGTCGCATATATGGTTAGTCAGCAGTTGTGCATGTAGAAAACTACAAGGACCTTGTTACTCGCTTGGTGGGTATTCTTTTAAATCAGTTCTTTTTTCTGAAATTAAAAAAAAATTCCACACAAACATTCATGCAATTTCCTCTATGGAGCAAAAGAAGATTATGGTTAAATTTGAGTATTGATTGTATTTTTATGTGTTGGAAGCTACCTTTTGAGGATTTGCCCATGAACTTCAGTATATAAAAAAAAATCAATCAATTTTGATGTTCATTTCTGCACAAGAGCCTCCTTTGCTAGGAAGCAGGTTTATTTATTGACTTAAGTGGAAATAGAAGTAAAAATGTTTCAATAGAAGTGTAAATGTTTGTAGCTTGATCACAGATCCCCTCATGACCTTGAGAAACAAACAGCTTTTCTCTTGCATCATGGATGTTGGCTCCTGTTACGGATTCATGATCTGTATTATTTTATTTGGTACCATTGCTTCCATGGCCTTTGTTATGGCCTTTGCCTAGAACAATAAACTTATATTGTTATACAAGCAACTTCCCCTCTTTCTTCTTAAATGGACCTATTTCACCGGCTTCCTAATAACGGCCTTTTTTTGGAAAACCTGAGTGAGTTGTGTAACGAAAGACACTACTTTGGAACAGTCAATTAAAAAGTAGTGTATGTGTTTATTTTATTTAATAAGCTAGGTGTATCTGAACTCTTTTGTCATTTTCTTCCCCTCAGGATTGGCATTTGCACAACGTCAAGTCACCGTTCAAGACGGACCTCTATACCGCACTGAAAATTCCCACATCACTATCTGGTGCAAAGTCAGTGGCTACCAAGGACCATCAGAACAGAATTTCCAGTGGTCCATATATCTCCCATCTGCCCCAGAAAGGGAGGTACAAATTGTTAGCACCATGGACCCATCCTTCCCTTATGCAATCTACACCCAACGTGTCCGGAGCGGAGAAATCTATGTAGAGAGGGTCCAAGGGGATTCTGCTCTGTTGCATATCAAGGAGCTCCAAGACAGGGATGCTGGCGAGTATGAATGTCACACACCCACCACTGATGACAGATACTTTGGGAGCTACAGTGCCAAGATGAAGCTAATGGGTAAGTTGTTTTATTTTTCAGGTTGATGTTACCCTGCATGAAGACATTACCTTGTTTTCTCTTGTTTAAATTAAGATGGCAAATAGTATTATAATGACTATAAATTAAGGTGAATAAATTTTAGGAGAAATTAAACTGAACCAGTTGTGACCAGGGAGAGCAATACCAGGAGCTACAGATGACAAAAACGTAATTCCAAAGGTCAGTTCACTGTCACCATAGAATATGATAGGCTGCTAGAAAGTCTCTCCTGTAACTTTTTTCCTGTTTGCACTGTAACAGTATAAGTATAAGTTGTTTGCATATTGTTGGCTAAACAGTAAGTACAGATGTCCAGGGAATTATATTGAACAGTGAAGTGTGAATTCAGAAAATAAATACAATTGCAAGGTTTTTAACTGGGACAGCTTGCTCTGATCATATACTGCCAATTTCACAACAGTTTTGCTAGCTACCTGTCTGCTTCCAGCCCAGATTCAAAGTGCTAGATGTTTGTTTGTTTGTTTGAATAATGATTACATTTAAAGCCCTAAAGAACTTGGGGGGTCCAGGTACCTTCAGGAGTGCCTTCCTTTACCTCCTATTAATGCTTTGTTGACTGTCCCAACCCCAGAATTCACTCCTAAAGCAGCAGCAGCTTTTTATGTCAGTAATATCTACCAATCAGTTATAATTTTTCAAGCAGGCACAGATGGGGTTCTCAAGAAAGCACTCTGGCTTTTAATGGAGAATTACTAATCCCCAGAAATGTACAGTAATAAAGAGAATACAGATAATATAGACAGTAGTATTAAAATAGCTGTTTACACCCCCCCCCATCTGTGCAAATGTGACTCTTTGTGCAGAGCTGTGTCTCAAAGTGTTTAATAATTCAGTATAAATCCAGATTGGTTTAATTAAATACTCGTGAATGGGAGCAAAATAGTGCAAGTACATGACAGGGGGGGAAAAGAGCCCCTGAAATTAGTGTAGAAGAGAGGTGTTGAATAATATAATGGTTCTAGATAAAGTGAAGGATTGATGCACCAGTAGATAAGTACACTTGGGAGGTGATTGAAGGAGAAGGCATGCATCCAGTTGTTATAGAGCAGGGATGCCCAACCAGTAGATCGCGGGATCCTTACCGTGTACAAAAAGTTACAGGGGAAAAGCTAAAAAAAACCCTTTGTGTAATCCTCTCCCCACAAAGCTCAACAACTCTGGGCAATCCACCCCCCCCCACACACTCCTCCTCCCACAAATGACAATGGGTAGATCACTGCCAGTTGTTTTTTTTTTTTGTACTGGGAGTAGATCACAGTCTCTTGGGAGTTGGACATGCCTGTTACAGAGAAAGCAGCAGAGTAGCAAAAGCAATATGACCCACACTTGGAGGCACCAAACCCTTTGAGCTCCTGTATTTATTAGCATCTCTTGCAGTCTTTGAAAACTAGTGATTTGAATGTACAGAAACGCTTTTGGGGGTATTGCCAGCCATGCAGGACAAAACTTAATTTTAATGTACAGCATTAATTAGTTTAGCCTCAAAGCTCAAGCTGGATAACTAATACCAAACAGAAAATTATATGTTACAAGAATGAATTTGCTAACATTTTTACAAGGATGTAGGTGGTGCACAGTGTGTTCTTCTCTAGTACTCAATACCATCATGGCCTCTGAACAGCCTGTATCCTTGATCTTTGGATGACTTGCAGAAAGGGAGTTTCATAGTCACATTTTAGAGATTCCCTCTGCCTTTCATATCTGTTTAAAATTACCACATGGATGATCCTCCTGAGAGGCAGTTCTCAGCTGTCCATATGGGCTGGTGACATGGCCCATGTGGAAAGAGAATGAATGTCATGTGAATGCTACAAGCCTAGTAAGGGTTTGTCTAAGGGAGGGGGAAAGACCGTGACACCCCCCCCCCCCCCGTTTTCTGTTTTGGTAAGAAAAGTGACAAGGAGAGAAAATTTAAGCAGTTTTATTTTGAAAACCCCCTCTCATGGGATTTTCATGTGATTGAGAATGATGCCGTTTGCTTTGTAGGTGATAGAAGAATCCCCCTTAGCTTGATCTGGTAATTATGAATTTTGTCAGTGGAAAAGCTTACCTGTGTTCAGAGTTCAGTCTGAGCTTAAAGTGGTTGCGATGCTCACAGAAGGTGCTGCATGCATCACCTAATCATTCTAGTATTATAGTCATGGGTTGAAAGTTGCCTAGGAATCCAAAAGCCGGGGGAGAGATATGTGTGGGAATTTTAGGTATGACTGGGGCTAGGGTGGGCAACACTTACAAGAAAAAAAATCAAGCGGCTTGCCCCCAAAGAAGATACCTGCCTCATAGAAAAATCTACTTGGTAAAGTTCCATAGTTCACAGTAATTAACTTGTGAGTTACAATGAAAGGAAGAGATTTAACATTAAAGGACTTTGAGGCTTGGCCCTTTAAAGTAGCTGTCTTAGAGTGTGTGGTCTACTGAATCCTGAGCACACATGCTCAGAAAAAAAAAAACATTTTACATTCTGAGCTGGCAAAGAACATTTGGGGAGATCGTTGCTTAGTTTGTAATTTCATCATTATGAACTGGGCAAATTCTTATTCCGAACCAGGTAATCGTAGTCTTTGACCACATTGCTAATTATTTCTGAAAAACCTTGGAATATCCTTTTCCTCTATCATATGTGGGTTAGCTAGATATACCCACTCAAGAAACACTTCTGAACTGTGAGTGAATTACTGTTTTTCATTTTCTCAGAAGTGGAACCAAACTTTCTTCTTTCATCAAGTTATGAATTTTTAATTCCCTCATTAGGTTCAGCGGCTTTTATTTGGCAGCAGACTTGCCCAAGGGACCGTGGGGGAGATGGGAGTTTTAGTTTTTCTGAGTGCTCTGAAGTGTGTGGGGGAAGGGTGAGTAAAAAGGATTTAAAAAACAAAACAAAAAAACGTGCACTTGCTGGTTCATTATACCACTTAGTGCCCTAGTAGTTTGTGGTAAACATTAAATGATTATTTTGTCTTTGTTTGCTGTTATTTAAAGATGGGGACTGATCCAGTGAAGCCACAGAAATGCTAAAGCAAAGAGCAGTCTGCTTGCCATGAAAAAACAGCTTGAGACAGCATCCAGCTTTTACACCATTATGGTGCTCATACAAATGGACTAAGTGAGGCACTCTCCATGTTATTGCGTTATCATAAAGCAGCTTCCAGGTGAATGTTGCTCTATGTCATTTTCCCCAAACCTGGTTTCCTCAAGATGTTTTGAGCTACATCTCTCAGAATTCCATACTGGCAAGGGCTGATGGGAATTGTATCCCAAAACATCTGGAGGAAGACAGGCTGGGGAATACTGTTCCATAATGCTTCCATATAGTGATTGTAGCAAGTAAACAGTCCTAAGATGGGTAGGAAATGGATGAAAGCACAAGTCTTTAATGACCACAGTCCAACAAACCTGGCAACCTACTTTTAGTCAACTCTCAGATGAGCTTTGCCAGATTGGGTTGTCTGTGATCAGATGAAGGTCTCTTTCTCTCACATTTGTCCAGTCTCTCCATTTTCTATTTTCTCTGAACGCATCTTAAAGTCACAAGTAGAAAAAAAAAGATGTTTAAATCAATCACAAGAACACCTCCACTTGAAGGCTGAGAGACCATTTTGGAGGGGGCATAATCACTCTCTGAAGTAATTTTTCACACAACCTTCCTCCATGTGACTTTTAACTATCCAAACTATAGTTTCCCTGCTTCAAACTACTTTGTTAGGCTTTTGGAACAAAGTATTACCAAGGATGATTTACATGATTATCAAATTTTATGGTTTTATTGTGGGGCAAGCGCAGCCCAACAGCTATTTTTACTGTAGAAATAGGTAGTATTTTTATTGGAGATGTCTCCACAAATATTGAGCCAAAACCCAGAAGATATTTATGGCTGATTGTGAAACCCAAACTACCTTTCAGGAACTTATTATTCATCTTCATTGGATGATTATTGGATATGACAGATGTTCAGCATCATCCACATCTGAGGCATTGCTTATCAGACCGATCACTCCTGAGGTACATTATGAGGGGTATTTGACTAAAGAACCACAGGAAAAGCATTCTAGTGGATTTGTTTTAGAAATGTGAACTGAAGTTTTTGCTGAAGCCTGTTGTTGGGGTCTTTCCCCTTCCTGGATTGGTGCATAAGAAGAACAGCTGGAAGAATGCAGTACAAGATGCCATTTCCCCTCCCTTTCTTAGCAATTTTTAAAGCAGCTTTAACCAGGAAAATTGTTTCTCTACCCCAGTAAGCAGGGGTCTTCGGAAGGCTAAAAAGAAAGTGAGGAGAATTTGCATTGCTAAATGCAAATTCTCTCCTCCTGTTTGAAGATTTGCCATGGGCTGATTCTACTTGGCAACCACTTTGAGCAGAAGGAATAAATCATGCTGCATTGTGCTCCTTGGCTTTATATCTCCTGGTTCTCATTAACATCATGCTGCCATTTGGACCTGAGCTATGTTTTAATGGGGCCTGCGGCCATGAATAGCTCTTTATTTTATTTGGGTTGTCGGCCAGGACACAGGTGGCTTCACTCAATGGAAAATTGGTGGAAAGATGATGCTGTAATTCAGAGATCCTTCCGTATCATTTTGGATTGTAACTGATCTTATGTGTTCTTGAAGTGTTCCATCCCTGCTATGTCTTTTCCTTAGTATGAAGCTTAAAAACTGGAAATCTGGTCTGATGATAATTTACTATCAATAGAATATAGGTGACAGCTGTCTGTTGCAGCTGCAGTGTTTACAGATCAGGAACTTTGACCTATATGTTGTGCGCATCACATCTTGCTCTATTAACTATGTCATTAAAAGAGCAGTCATAAATGATAAAAATCAATGTATTACTGTTATTATTGCTGTTAATGTAACAGTGCTGTTGATTCAGAGATACAGAGCATGGTCAATGGGGAGAAGTAGATTAATCCCATAAACACTCATATTCTTGCATGCTAATAGAACTTCACTTACCTCCACATTTGTGAGCAATACACTTCAACCCAAATGATATTAACACAGGTATGCTCTGATATAGTCAAATAATTAATTAGAAGTTTTGAATAACTAAGGTTTGACAGATGGACCTCTCTTTCACACAGACACACAAACACACACAAACAAAATCCCCCTTCATTTATGTAGAAGCTCTTGCATTATCTAAATCTGCAGTGAACATCAGAGTAAATCCTCTTGAACTTGGTGGGACTTAACTCAATGTACCGTATTTTTCCATGTATAAGACTAGGTTTTCCCCCCTAAAAAATAATGTCAAAAATTAGGGGGTGTCTTATACACAGATAGTGCTGGGGGTAGACTGGCGATTGGTTGTTGTCGCAAGTGGGGGGGGGGGTCTTATACATGGGGGCATCTTATAGATGGAAAAATCTGAGACACCCATCAGCCAGATGGGATAGTTCTCTGTCGTCTTACACACCCTCCTCTTCATTCTTTGGTAGCTAAGAGATTCCTTGGCTTAATATCCTTGCAAAATACACATTGAGCACACTAGGGCCTGGTTCAGACCTTTGTTTTTGGTGGTTGCAAATGAGGTGTGAGGAGCCTTGGCCTTGCATTCGCCCCTTCTGTGTGCAAGAGGAGAGTGAAATGTTTCACTTTCTTGTTTGCAAAAGCATTCACCTCCTTCCATGGACACAGGAAGAGAGTGAAGGGAGAGCACACGAGCCCAAGGCTCACTCTTTAGCATTCGTGATCACCTAAACTGGCTTTGGCCCGCTGGTGCCCTCCAGATGTTTTGGATTGCAGCTCCCATCAGCCCATGGCAGCAGGCATGGTTTCCCTTGATCGTGTGTACCAGGGACTCCCATGATTTTTGAGGAAAATTAGCCACAGCCGTGCTGCTGGATGACAAGTAAACTGGTGGTGACTGGAGACAGCCTGGATCACAGCTCTCTTTGCAGGGGCAATATTTCTCTGTTTTCTTCATTTCTTCCTAGTTTTAAAGGCAGAAGAGAGCGCAACTGTGCAGCTGTTCTACTACTGCCACTGCTGTTTTCCTAGCTATAAAGAAACTTAGGGGGCAGGGAGGGAGAGGTAGGCAGATCCAGGGTACTTCTGCATCTCCTTACCTGAAATAACTGGGGTAGACCCTACTTTTCACCACACTGCTCTTCTTAGCTATTTTTGCATTCGTGCAGCCTACTTTTCCATCTCTGTTTCTGTTTGAGCAAACTTGAATGTACACCTGGCACATGCCAGAGCCTATTATTTCACTTTTCCCCTTTCATGCTGTTTAAAGTTAAAAAAAGAGAGAGAGAGGTGTGTGTTAAATCTTGTCAACTCAACTCTAGTCATGGGAACCGGTCTACTGGGCTTGTATGGAATGCTGGCATTGAGAGTCTTCTTGCGCTCAGATTTTTAGGCGTGGTGCTATGACTTTTTGTTGGCAAAAGCTGGAGTCCATCACCCCTGTTGTTTTCCTGCTCACTAGTGGGATATGGTACTTTGCCAGCTTAAATAGCAATGCTACGGTAACAGCGGAAGTTCTTCAAATAATGTGCAGCTGTTATGGCTAAATGGGACCCAGCTAAATGGAGATTTACTTCACCTAGGCTCCCTTTCTTTGTTTCTAGCTTTCTTAAGACACTTCACAGCACTTAAGTGCAGTAGGCATTCTGTTGGGAGTACAGGGATTGCTACAGCAGCTTCAAGCCGTGATCCATCTAGCTTAGCATTTTCGCTGACATTGGTGGATATTGGATGCTCCAAGCGGAAGTGCATGAAATTGCCTCATAACAGAGGAAGCGCCTTTTTAATTCCCATCAGCTAAGGGGTATGTTATGTCTTGGAACTGACATGTTTTGTGATCCTGCCAAACTTTTATGTTGGTTTGTTTTTAGATTCTCCTCTGCTCTTGATTTGTCTGGTAACCATGAATTTGCAGGCTAATGGTACATTGCGTACAAGAGGACTGGGGGGGGGGGGGCGTGGAGAGCTGCTGTTTCTGCTTAAATGATATACTGTTCAATTTATGGAAAGATGCTTTGCCGCTGCTCTATGGAGGAAAAGAGTGACCCCAGGCTGCATTCTCTGTTCCGCTCATTAGTTTGCATGGCTTATTCAGTGCGCTTGTTGCTCAGCTGCTCTAAGCAAAACACACCCAGTTATTCACCTTTTGATAAAGTATGCCATCTGATATTTTATCAGATATGCAATTATATGCTTGATTTTCACCGTGTAATTTGGCAATCTTTTTCGCTTTTTCTCCTCCTTTGCTTTTAAAAATTACATTCAGAACCTGTAGCAGCAGGTGCCTTAAGAAGCCATTTACCCTAAAAAGAGAACATTGCCAGAACTTGATAAGTATCACAGGCATTTCAGTCTCTTATTAACTAAGGTATCAACTGCAATGTTAACTAAATGCGGTAACCAAATGATGATATAAATAGCATACAACTGAACTGTGATGGGGAATCTGTAATACTGTAGAACTGTAATACTTCCGGTTACATTTGTGGATGACATCCTTTCAAACCTGATTCTTCGAAGAATCAAGAGATTGCCAATTATTATTTAGTGCTTACAAGTCAAGCATGCCCTGCATTGTGGTTAGAATGTCAGATGGGGACTGAGGAGACTAAGGATCAAATCCCCACTGAACGTTGAAGTTCACTAGGTGGCCATGGGGCAATCAACATTCAGCTGGACCTTACCCTTTGGTAGAGTGAAGCAGCTGCTTCAGCCTGTGAATTCTGGGTAGCTGTGAGGTGTTAAGAGGACAGAGCTGCATGTGTACTATGTGGCCTGCCCTATGCCCCCTGGATTTAGCAAGCTCTTCATCAGATTTGATGGAGGAAGCTATCCCATACCAGTGTTGAAGGAAGATTCACCTGCCTCTCTCCATGTGGTTTCTGTATGTGGAAAGAGAGTGACCATCTTTTCCTTCATCTCAGATAGCAAAATATCCTGGGCCAGGCCTTTGAAGATACAATGTGGTGAGGGTAAAATGAGGTGGGAGTCAGTGAGAAGAGGACTTCAAGTCAATTGCTTTGAGCTCTTTGGAGAAAAAGTGGGATATAAAATTGAAAAATAAATTTATTTAAATAGACAAAATAGAGATTCTCCCTTAAGCAAGGAGCCATGAGGTTTTGTTACAATCAAGTGGTACATATAAATATTGTAAAATAAATTGTGCTCTCGAAGCAGAATAATTCTATTTCCCCTGAATAGTTCTGGTGCCACAGTTCTCTTTTCACCCTCTAATCCAACCCGAGTGGGGTGGGGGAATCTCCCCCTTGCTTTTTAAAACTATTTAAATCTGAAAACTACTTATTGTAGTCTGAAAAGTACCTTGACGTGAGGCCCTGTTTTTGAAAGCAGCAGAACCTGAACTCTGCCTCTGCCGCTGATGGTGGGGGTTCTCACTGGAGTGGCCTTTGGGGGCTCCTCTTACTTGGATGGGTTCTAGAAGCACTCTAAATGAATGCTGCGCAGTGGGAAGCCATTTTAGTTTTCCATTATACCCCCAGTGGGGCATAATGGGAAATATTTAAATGGTAGCTCCCAGCTACTTAGTGCTGCTGCTTTGTGTGTGTTATAGGTGGGTCTGTTGGAGTGCTGGGGCCCCAGCAGCTGCCCAAAGATGCCACATGCTAAAGGTGGCTCTGAACTACTAGATCTGCTGATTTTGTTGTTTCCTTATAACCTCCTGTGGTTTGTACCACTATAGTTTCTTGTCTTCTGTTATTTCCAATGATTGATGCTTTCATCTTGGCTTCTACCAAAACAACAGGTCAGGGGTATACAAATGTACACCATTTGATCATGGCCTTAAAAGATAAGCACATCAACAGATGGCTCTTCCATCTTAGATTTTCTGCTTTGTCAATTGAATTTTACTCTTTAAATTCAGTACTGTAAACTATACAAACTTATTTTAAAAGTCATAGTACAATAACATACGGTTACATATGCACATCCCTTTGTGTGGGGTGTCTGCTCACGGTAGGATGCATTATGAACTGCCTGCCAAGGATATCCATTGTCCTTCCTAAATGTTCAGGTTGCACCAGAGCTATATTGAAGAGCTCAGATACGGAGATGGGAGATGTAAGCTTGGATCCTTGAAAGCTGCTGGCCCTGTCTTCCTTCTTTCTAGGACTACCACTTTGCGGCTTGATTTCTTAACTGTGTGTTTCAAATCAGATACTTGGGGTTTGCAGATGGGCTTAGAAAAATTTCTAATATGTGTGATGTGATGCTTCAGTTTCACACATAGCTTGATGTCTTTCCAAATAACTCGTGGTGGCACAACTAACTTTTGTAATTAATTACAACCATCCTTTGCAGGATACAAATCCCCGAAAGGTGGCTTAAAGTAAGCAAAACCAATGCACATTAAAACACGCACACCCAACATGCAGCAAGTCAAAGTGATCCTTCTCACATGACAGCTGGTGGTAAATGGCTGTATGGGGAGATGAGATGGTCCTGCTGTCATGTTTTTCTCCCTCTATTGCCTGCAAAATGGGCAAACGAATGTGAATTTGTCTGATACAATAATGTTCCAGTTATGCTTCTTGCAGAATAAGAAAGCACACATGCAGAATACACCCTTTTTGTCTACATGGGCACTGCCGTAAAGTTGGCAGGGTGGCACTTTGCAGCATGCACTGTGCTTCCTCGATGACAGCTAAGAAACTCTTGTCTCTTCCACCCTTCCTTCCTTCTTGCCTTCCTTTCTCTTGATGAGTGGTTGCAATGGTTTGGCAGCCCTCTGGTACTTGAGGCTGCTTGGGGATCTCTTTCAGCTTGCTGACAGGTCCTGTTGCAGTTCTTGGCAGATCTGTAAGAATAATGGGTTGTCTGAGCAAGAAGAGAGGCCAGAGCTGGGCAGGTTTCTCTGCCTCTGTGCCTCAGAACAGTCTCTCAGCATTAAGTGGGGAAAGTGATAACCGTAAGTGCAGCTGGTAACATATGGCACCCATCCCCTGCCTTAGCAATTGCTCAGTGAACTCTGAAAGCAGAATGTGGTCCCTGTAGCTTCAGCCAGATGCAGCTCTGAGAAACCCTATAATGGAAAGAAGCCATTATTCTATTACCAGTGAAAATTTCCCATTTCACAACTTTGCCATTCTCCTGCTGTTTCTCTGAGGAGGCTTTAGTATACTTACTTCCCTCATCTCTATTCCCCCACCCAACACTCTCTTCAAAATTCATTTCCCCCCTGAGGCTGGCTCACTCTCTTGCTCTGCCTCCACTTTCTTGTCACCTCAGTCATTTTGTATTAGTTTGCCTGTTGCATTTGAGGACGGGGGAGCGGGGGCAGCTGCTGCTGCAGTTGATGCCAGAGTTTTATTTTGGCAACTGTGATTGACGTACTGAGCGAGTCTGCTTTGGCTCCCAAAGGGGTTGCAGGCAAGAACAAAGGTCTAGCCTAGTGATTTGTAACTGTGACCATATGTGGTCACCTCTACCCCGGAGCAATTACACTGGGGTGGTACACATTCAGAACTTTTACAGGGAAATGGGGGGCATTTGGTATTCTGGCAGCCTCTTCTCCTCCCGTGGCAGCTTGTGACAGTCGGCAGAGGCGAGTTGTAGAATATGTGCCCTACTTGAAGTGGTACACAGCAATGAGGAATGAAATTCCTGTTAGCTGTCCTCAGACAATGAGAGGACCTGCTTCTGCTATTGCTCTCATTGTACCTAGTCAAATGTACCCATTGCTAATGTATTTGGCAAGGAACAAGGCCAGATCACGAAGACTTGAGGCTCAAGCTGTCTACTAGTATTGATCCTAATATTAAGGAGTTGGCTGACAGCCATCAGGCACAAGGATCTCATTGAGTGTGTGTCTGAGAGGGATACATATATCATAAATATATACATATATAATATCAAGTGTCATAGATATCATAAATTTACCTTGTCTGGAGTTCTGTTTTTATGTCCTCCCCTTTTTATTTGATCTTACATACTTGGTGGGAGGTAGTGAATGAAAGGTTAAGAACCAATCTAACCATGTTAACCTATGTAGCTGTTCTATGCAGTGTGCCTTCATAGATCCATTTAGCCTAGCATCATGTACCAGTCCTGGACCCTGAGATCCATAAATTGGAATTGTCTGGGGTTGAACCTGGAATTTGCTGCATACAAACATGGCACCATGCCCCTAAGACAGGGGTAGCCAGTGTGGGCTCCTCCAGATGTTGTTGTACTACAGCTCTCATAATCCCTTGCCATTTGCCATGCAGGCTGGGGCTGATGGAAGTTGTAGTTTCAAAGCAACTGGAGGGAACTATTCTGGCTACTCCTGTAGAGAGCCAGTGTGGTGTAGTGGTTAAGAGCGGTTGTCTCATAATCTGGGGAACCGGGTTCGCATCTCCGCTCCTCCACATGCCGCTGCTGGGTGACCTGTGGCCAGTCACACTTCTTTGAAGTCTCTCAGCCCCACTCACCTCACAGAGTGTTTGTTGTGGGGGAGGAAGGGAAAGGAGAATGTTAGCCGCTTTGAGACTCCTTCAGGTAGTGATAAAGCGGGATATCAAATCCAAACTTCTTCTTCTTCTTCCTCTTCTTCTTCTTCTTCTTCTTCTTCTTCTTCTTCTTCTTCTTCTTCTGCTGTACTAAGTGATGGCTCCTTAACAAGTGGCAAAAAACAACTCCTGTTATAAAATAACTTTACTACTACTGTTCTTTACTTCACCCTGTTCTTCACCTTTCCTCTATGACTATGACAAATACATTTGGTCAGAAACAATTTTGGATAAGTTTTGGAATATTTACAGCTGACTTAACCCTGCTTCACACTCTAGTGGGCATATGATTTTTTCATCTCCACCACACTTTCCAGGGGCAGCAAAACAATCAGGGATTATTCCTCTTTTCTTGTTGCTTGTTCTAAGCTTTCTACCCCACATAGGGAAGTGAAAGTCAGATGATTTGGAGGTGTGATAAAACAGCGCTGATGAAGGACCCCTGTGGTGTTCTAATTCTAGCCTCAAGGAACCCAGTTGACATCCAAATGAATGCCGAGTAATTTTAAACAGGGATGTTTCTGAGATGAATTGGGAGGACTGAAAACACAGAGACCAAGCAAGGATGTGCTACTGAATTGTTAGGACTTCAAGTAACTGGTATCTTCTGTTTCTGTATGCAAAATGGAAATATAATAAGAGTGTGTTGAAAAACAGAGTTCAGACAGAACAATCTGCAGACATTATGTATTTTTACATCTCCCTTCAACTTCCATTTAATAACCTGCCCTCCTAGAATGGAAGAGGCCCTGAAGGCAGCCATCTTGTCCACACCTCAGACAGGCGCTTCTGTTGACCAGCTAATGCCCACTCTGCAGTAAAGAGCAAGCCAGGTATTCCAATCTGCACTGAGTTGCAATCAAAGAGCAAGTGCAGTGTGGAAAGCATGTTTATAGAGAGGGCAAATAGCTCTAGATCACTTTCACAAGCCGTATACAAACCTCTGCCATACGAAACATTGGAGCAAATCCCTTTGGTCTTATTGCGCCACCTTGGATAAAGGGATGTTCAGAAACTGTGGCCTGAATTATTAGCAGTAAGCTGCCCTCTTGGTGTTGAGAAACAAATGGAAGATGCTTTCCAACTTGCTGTAGCTGTCCAGCGAGCTTAGGATGATAACAGTTTTACAGTCTTTATCTGATATGGGTTTAAGAGGATTTTTCAGGGCCATGGGGAATTACTATAAGTCAACAAGCAGCCTCTAGCTGATAATATTCCTTCAGAGATTATTTTAAAATGAGCTTAACTGTGTTTAATTTTTTTCTGCAATAGCTATCATTGAATTGTTTATGGGGAGTCCAATTTCAGGAGAAGTAAAACATTGAGGGTGAAGGAAACATCATCTGAGAGAGGAGGATAAGAGATCTTGTTTCTACCCCCATCTTTTTTTCTTTAGCAACTGTTCTCTAACTTTGACGTAGAACCCTTCACATCCATTAGGCATCACTATGGGGAATCTGTGGCTGTCCAGACATCATTGGACTACAACCCCCGGTATCCTTGGCTAAGCTACCTGGGTCTCATGAAATTTTGGAGTCCAACAGCATCTTGAAGATGTTCCCCATCCCTGTGTTAAGAGGCAAGCCCTTTTGATGTACTAGAAGACTGTATGGCATGACTCATGTGCCATGAAGTTTCTTCTACTACATCAAAAGGACCTCCAACAGATATAATAAAAGGATCTGTGTCAGACTTCAATAAGTGATGGAAGTTTTTTGATCTCTCATGCTGTTGAATATCTCAGAGATACGTTTGTAGAATTAATAGTTGCAAAGAAAAGTTTTTTGAAATATGGAAGTACTGTCTGATAAATGTTCAGAGCCTTATGTACATGCATTAGCACAATCGTTCTATTTTCACATTACAGGTAAACATTACTCTGGCTATTAAGAGGAGTCCTTTCTGTTATGCATGGGTGGCAAAGGTTACATATGAAGCAATACTCACGTAGAGTATTGCAGCACATGTATTAAAGTATGAACTCAGACTTTTTTTGGAGTAATATGTTCAGATTGTATCTATGCATTATTGGGTCAAATTTCAGGAAATGACTAGGTTATAGCAATTTAACTGTTCTGTAATGGAAGGCATGGATGCCATGTTTGCAACAATTTTTATAGTCCCTTAAAACACATCTTAATGTTTTCCTTCTGGCATTTCAGATTTATATCAAAAATTCAATATTACAAGGTGGATCCTAGCTAGTTAGGGAGAATCCATTATGAATTCCTAAAGTTATATCTCAGAGTTATTATTGTAATAAGTCATTTTATCAAGGGCAGTATTGCAGCTTGTGTGTGTGGCAGAATGATGCTTCGCTCATAGAACTTGCTACCCTAAAGAAAAATGGCCACCACTAGAAACAGCCACAGTGGTGTGTATTAATAGAGGGATGAAGGCCTGCTTCTGTGCGTGGTGGGTTGCTTTGTGTGTTGTGCATGTTTTGTCTGTATGAGTCCTGCAAGGCTTTGCTCCAACAACAGCTGCAAAGGTATGAAAGTTAACCACAATTATACAAGCCAGTACTGTACAGCAATTGCCCATGTAGAAATAATTGTTAAGGAATTGGTTTGAACAAGAACAATACAGCCAATAGTCTCCCTAAGTCCAAAGGGGAAATTTGCTAATTCTTGTTTGCAAACTTTGTGGTCAGCCAGTCCAAACATTCCTGTAATGCAGGCATGTCCAACTGGTAGATCATGGAGTGTTCTTCCCCTGTCCCCAAAAAAGGGGGACAACAACTGTGGTGGCCTCCTAAAAAAAGCTCAACCACAATTTTGCTTTTCCCCAAAAAGCTCAACAGTTTTGGCTTCCTAACAACTTTAGTCCATCCAATGACAATGGGTAGATCACTGCCAGTCTTTTTATACTGTGAGTAGATCACATTCTATTGGGAGTTGGACTGCTGTAATTCATTAACGTGCTGGACACTTCACAGCTGTTCTTTCTGCAGACGGCTTTCGTTTCTATGACTTGGTGCGGGCATTGGAGTCAGAGCTGGAGGAGGAGTTGAGCCAGGGAGTTTCAGAGCTAAGACACTTGATGAGCTTGAAGAGGAGCTGTTAAATCAAACGAGGGTCCAGAGGAGACTGAAAGACTTCTATACTCCCTTCCTGGTTCTCTGTGGCCTCATTGCTTGCAGCTGGATCGTCATGCGTGATTGAGCTTCACATATTTGCAATGTGGCCCTTTATCCCCTGTGGTAAAAAGTATAGCTATTTGCACACAATGAACTGGAAATAGTCTATCTAGGAGGCTTTCACACAGAGATGTAACAGAGAATTAGTTGGTTAATTCTCTTGTTTTTGTCTATAAAAAGAATGGCACAGAGGTTCTTATGGTTATTGCTATTGGGGGAGCTCTATCCCCCTGGCTGTTCCCCTACCTACTCCCCCAGTATTAACTCCGTAGAGCTTTGCCTTTCTATCTCATGCAACCACTAAGGCTCCTTTCACCTTCCCAACCCTATTTTTGAAGCCACTTCTATTCTGCAGCTCTGCTTATTGCATCACATTGGTTCAGCTGCTTTCTGTCATTAGCCCAACCTACTTCCCAAAGTGGATGTGAAGGTAAAGGAAGGACTAGATATCCCATCCCAAAATCCTTGGAGAAAGAGCAATAGAAAAAGGCAGATAATTTCTGGGGCCTGCCATTCTGAAGGACTGTGATTGGTATGATATGGGGAATAAATGCCCAGAAGAATCTCATAATTTTACCTATAACAGATGGATAGCCATAGAAACAGTGCATGTAATACAAAAATGTTGTGCTGCAAAGGGACACAGGGAAACAGTTAAAATCTCAGATTTAGAGATGGAAAACTCTGTAGCAGGACATACCATCTGT
The DNA here is from genome assembly GCF_964270895.1 of Podarcis filfolensis. NCBI lineage: Eukaryota > Metazoa > Chordata > Lepidosauria > Squamata > Lacertidae > Podarcis > Podarcis filfolensis. The sequence continues at coordinate 63,806,963 of NC_139607.1, read as the reverse complement.
GGTAGGTTTCTTGTTGCTTGGAGACCAGGGTTACCAGGATGCAACATGTTCTTTGGACTAAATTCTCCTTCAAACAGCTTCAGGAAGACAGGGTTTTAAGTTGGGGTGTATGGAAGATAGATTATTGTTGTCTGTAAATGTGCTTCAAATTTGCTTTTAAGGGAGTGCTTGAAATATGACTGCAATAGAATGAATCCTATTATCAGATGTGGATAGTGTCATTATATAGTTTATTCCTTAGGTGGCAGTGGAATTTTTGTACGTATCTGGATGGTGTCAGACGTTTCCTGGTACTGTTCTTTTCTTGTTTGAGAGAGTCAGTTAAGTTTTTGTCTAGCTTTCTTTGTCTAGCTTTGTGCGCCATAAGCATTCAGTGATAATATTAATTTGTTCTCTCTAAAGTTTTGTGGTAAGGTCGGCAGTTCGAAACCGCACGGCGGGGTGAGCTCCTGCCGCTTTGTCCCAGCTTCTGCCAACCTAGCAGTTCAAAAGCATACCAGTGCAAGTAGATAAATAGCTACTGCTGCTGCGGGATGGTAAATGGCATTTCTGTGCACTCTGCCTTCCATCATGGTGTCCTGTTGTGCCAGAAGTGGTTTAGTCATGCTGACTACATGACCTGGAAAGCTGTCTGCAGACAAACGGCAGCTTCCTCAGCCTGAAAACAGAGATGAACACTGCACCCCATAATCAATTTCGACTGCACTTAACCATCCAGGGGTCCTTTACCTTTTTTACCTTTGTCCACTTGGCTGATTACCAGCAGTAAGTAAGAATCTGTCCTGCAGTGAGGGAAGCTTGACTAAATTGGTTTTCTCTGTTGCTGCCTGTGTTGGGTACAGTGTTAGAAACTCAGATATATAAGTCAAATGGCACCTTAAACCTAGGTTACAGGTTGTTGGGTTTTGTTAGAAGAGGATGATGATTATTGTTATTCATTTCATTTATACATCACTTTATATTTTAAAGAAACAAGTCTCAAAGTGGTTTACAACACATTAAAATATCAAATAAAACAATCCAGAATAAAACAGTGATAAGACATCCCCACAAATTACCTGGCTGGCACGCAGCAGCATCTTTTGATGCTGGGACACATGGGGTGGGGGGACGCACAACAACAGAAAAACGCTGTTGCACCAGCCAGATGGTGGAGATGTCAATCACCATACCTGGTGACAAAATATCTTCACTTGGTCTCAACTGGACCTGCGCCAATCACAAAATGTGCCTGGTGCCTGGGGAATTTTGAATACAGGTTCAGTACACCATATATAACCTCTAGAAGTTTGGATATGTTTGAAAGAGTGTGTGCTAAAAAGGGATTGGTGGTGTATAGTTCTTTACAGATGCGACACGCGTTGGTTTTCAGCAGTTGCAAGCGACTTCAAAAAGTTTCTCTAACTCAGCAATTTTTGGAAATAAAGGTTAGCAGATGCCGTAGCAATAATGTCGGAACCTCTCAGAGTCATTCTTTGTTTCTCAGACTACTCTGTCTTAAGGTGAACAACCTGTGGAATGAAACAAAAATATATTCAAAATACAGGTTCTAGGTAGTTGCAGTGTTAAAACAACAACTGGTGGCAACGATGAACAAGAGTCCAAGCCTTCATACAGTGGTTGATGAAAATGCTTTGGTTTGTACATATAAGGTTATGACTAAACTAGGAGTCAGAGTGAAGGGAAGGATGCAGATAAAGGTGCATGCACAGCTGGTGAAGCTCTCCTTGCCCCCCGCCCGGTGAATAGGCAGCATGACTCTCCAGTGTCTGAGAATATGACGAGAGTTCTTTGCTTGCAGCGTGGAAACACACAAGAAGAGAACTTTTTGAACAACTTCCCTGCAAGGGATCTAATCCCCCAGTGTTAGGCTTTGACATCTTTGCTCATCGGTTTGAAATATTAGCAATTAATACTGTTTGTAATTATGCCTGCCTATCCAATAAAATGGGACACGGGTGGCGCTGTGGGTTAAACCACAGAGCCTAGGACTTGCCGATCAGAAGGTCGGCAGTTCGAATCCCCGCAACAGGGTGAGCTCCTGTTGCTCAGTCCCAGCTCCTGCCAACCTAGCAGTTCGAAAGCACGTCAAAGTGCAAGTAGATAAATAGGTACCACTCTGTCAGGAAGGTAAACGGCGTTTCCGTGCGCTGCTCTGGTTCGCCAGAAGCGGCCTAGTCATGCTGGCCACATGACCCGGAAGCTGTACGCCAGCTCCCTCGGCTAATAAAGCGAGATAAGCGCTGCAACCCCAGAGTCGGTAACAACTGGGCCTAATGGTCAGGGGTCCCTTTACCTTTACCTTTATCCAATAAAAATAAGCCAAGGAGAATGTAACTTTTAACCAATGCTTCTAATAGTTTCTTAAGCCAACCAGTTTTTCATGCTTTTTTCAGCTGGAATAGCCAGATAAGCATAGTTATTAGATGACTGCTTTCTTGACCCGGCTATCTTACTTTCTAGAATACGTTGGTAATGGATCTGCAAGAAAACCTAGAGTGCAGTTCCTGACCTAAAAGCTTATCAGATCCGACAGGATAGCAGCCTACAGCAATGTAGCTGCAGGCCATTTCACTAGAAGCCATTCCTACTACAACCATAGCGTTAAATAGGGTTTGTCATTGTGTACACTGTAAGTAAAATACATTTGTCTGTTGGAGATAGGCATTTTCTCTGTCTCCTGAATAAGAAGACTGGGACCCAACTTGACCAGTTGGTTAGAAAAAGAATAAGATTCACTCTTTCCCCTCTAACATTCTCATAGTTGGTGACGTGATCTGTATGTTCAAACGGGGGCTGTCAGCTTGTACTTCTGGTTCTTAGTTGTCTTGTCTAAGAAGGGTCTTTCAAAAATAATTCTTCCCTCTTTCTTACTGGAAAGGCTGTATCTCAGAGGTAGTGTACCTGCTTTGCCAGCAGAAGGCCCCAGGTTCAGTCCCTGACGTCTCCAGGTTGGTCTAGGAGAGAGCCCTTTTGAAACCCTGGAGAAGCCACTGCAAGTCAGTGAAATAAATGGTTTGACTTGATATAAGGCAGCTTCCTATGTTCTTTCATCAGCCACCATTTGAGGCAATATAGTATTCCACAGAATAAATACTAGAATTTTGAAAAGGAGAATTCTTATAGAGATCTGGAGAATTGTGTCCTCTGTAAGATCCATAGAAGGCTCCCCATTGGACTAGCAGCTGCTTAAGCTCTTGTAGAGAAGCCCCACAGTGTGATTGTGGCTTTGCAGCTGATGTTCCTTCAAGTCGTTACTCTTGTAAACCTGGATGTTTTCCATGGGTTATGATCCCCCACCAGAAGGATGTCAATTTGAGTTGTTCATCCCTTGAATACAGCAATTATTGTTGGGTTATGTGCCTCTTTTTGGAGGGGGTGTGTGCATTTGGATCATTTTTGTGGAACCTGATAATACCATAGTGAGGGATCTCTGCCCCATGGGCCTAATTAGGCCCCCCCATTTATCATGCAGGATGTGTAGATGGGTCTTCCAAAATGCTGATATCTGACACAAAGATGGTCAGGTGTACTGAATGTGTTCAGGACAAAGCAAAAGGGAGAGGCAATATGGGTATCTCACAGAGACACCCTATTAGTAATGGGGATTCTGATGTGTGGATTCAGAAGCAACAGAGCGATACGCTCGGCAAACATAGTTTGAAAGGCCTTTCCCTGGATTCAGACAAAAGTGCTGATAGGTTCTGTGACAAGGTAAACCCAAGATGTGCAAAGGGACCAACAGATGGGTCTGACATGTGGGTGGAGACGTCACAAGGCAGGAAGCATTGATTCTTCCTCAGGTATGGAGGTGGCTTGTACAAAGTACTGAGGCCTCATACCAAGCTTATTTTACTCACTAGGGATGTTGAGTGCAGTGCGAAGTGGGGAGGAAATGTGTGTATTTTCCAAGGCTACCCCATTTCTAAAGACTCAGATATTGAGTCTACTGCTGTTGCTGAAAGTGAGGTGAGTTCCACTGATACAGTGATGGACGTGCACCTGATGTGCAGATCTGAGACAGCTACCACCAGGTATGATCAGGAGTTTGCTAACACGGCTGTTGCAGATTTAGCTGTGGCTAGTAGCTCGAGACAGGTCTTGGAACCTGAAGTCTTGAAAGGGGTACAGGGTTTGTCCTCAAAGGACGGGAAACCACACCCAAAGCCGTAGACACTGTTTCCTTGGAGAAGGAAGCTGAACCATGTCAAAAGGCCGTGTGTGCCAGCACTGATTCCTCAGAGAGGAACGAGGCTAGAGTTCGAGTCCCGACAAAGCCAGGTGTAAAACTTTGTGATAGTCAGGAGTGCTGTGATGCCAAGACTAGTCAGAAGTGCAAGATGGTAAGGCCCAAGGCCAATCCATTTGCAGGTAGTTCCAAGGGTGGAACGGGTGATACAGGGGTATACTATGTGTATGACATCTGTATGGTTGTTGCAGTTACACTGATCACTACAACACAGTTCATGAATCGGGGGAGGATGTTAGGATTCTTGCTCCATGTTTGCAGTCATGGGATTGTTTTATGTCACATGACAATGTATGTTTTCATTCCACAGTGTGGAAAGTGACGGAGACAAGATGTTTTGGTATTACTGTGTCCTTTGTTTTTTTCCTCTTTGCTGTCTGATGAGAAAGAGGAAGGAGCTAAGTCAGAATGCTCCAAGTGTATTATATGTAAATAAACGTAGTTTAGCCAAAATGCTGTGTTGCTCAGTCTGTTACGCAAACTGCTAATACTCTGCAGGATCCATAAGTGTGCTAATGCCTTTTGGTGTCAGTCACTGTGATGTTCGGGCTGGAGAAAGCTTTTGAAGCTCCCGAACGAACGACCAGGAAGGGGAGATCATGCCAGTTGGGCATGTGTCTCTGCCAGGGTCCTACAAGTGAGTAGGATGATCCTAACAGAGACATGTATGCCACCTTGAGTTCCTTGGAGGAAAGGTGAGAAGTAAAAAGCAAAAATGAAATAAATGACTAAAATTAAGAGTGGCCTCTGATGGCTTGAGAGAGCAAGGAAGCCTACACACCATGTGCCAGAAGTCCTTCACTGTCATGACCATCTGTGTTTCTTCAGTCTCTCTCCCCCCCCCCCTTTGTGATTTCCTCCTTTACCATGGACATTAGTGGCAGACAGTGGCGGAACCAGAAACATATTGGTGAAGGCAACATGTTTGCTTTGGACACTTCATATTTCTAGGAGTGCAGACAGGAATATTTTGAAGAAGTTTCCAGTGTCTCAGTTCATATGTTTCAGCAAAATAATTTTAAAGAAGTGACTCTATGGAGAAACAATAGTGGGGGCGGATAAAGCTATGAAGAGCATGACTATCCTTTCAAATCACTCTAGCTTTCACTGGCTATGAGGCTATATTAGATTGGTGGTACCTTTTTTCCTTTTCTTCCGTTGGCATGCTACAGATATTCTGCAAGCTACAGATATTCTTGTGCCACCTGCCAGCTTAGATTCTTTTCAGGCTGAATCCTAATTGATGTGGTCACATAGCACTGGTTCCTTCCAGGAAATGTCTAAAATAATAGTGTTGGGTAATAAAGGTTGTTCTTTAAAGGAATGGCAACTACTGTTGCAGTTCTTGTAAACAATCCTTATACGTGGGTGGTTTTGAGTGTGTTTTTATTGAAAGCACGTTCAATGATTGCCATCCTGAAACCTCAACAATATTTCAAGAGTCCTGAAAGTCCACATCAATATCTTAGACGACCAATACCTGGAGTTTTCTCCTGCCCTCATTTCCTCTCTCTCGCCACCCACCCCCAGCCTTCTGTACTTGGTTTCTATGGTTATACCCAACACAGTTGTTGTGTGAATGGAACAGATTTTGGCTCATGTAGTGGGACATCCCCTTCCTCTTCTCGTCCCTGAAGCCACCCACATTCTCCCATTTTTTTCTAAAAGTAGGAAAGGGACAGGAAAAGGGAGTCTACCTGTGCAGCATTTGATGCAAATCTGTGTTCCTACATTGCAAAAGAAAGACTAATGAGAAAATCTAGTTGTTCTAGGCAGCCTAAAGACAAGCAGTTGTGGGCCCTGGAGTGATCACTGATACTCTCATTCCAATGAGCGGGTGCTAGCGCTCCATTTGAAAATGACGGTACATTTCTTACTTGGCCTTTTCTTTCGGTTTGGACATTTGCTTTGGCTTGGTATATAATAACACGCTTATTAGTGGTTGCTGTCCCTTTAAAAGCAACTTGTATCCCTGTGCTGTCCTTTTGGATGTTGCTTCATATTCAGCCTTGCTCCTAGAATCCATATATTAAGGTATAATGAGATCCTTTAAAGGAAGAACAGGATGTGTATGTGAAAGATTCTCTCCCTACCCAACTCATATTTTGATGGCTTTTCTGTTGAAATCTGTGTTAGAGGTCCTCCTGTGCGTTGCTAAATTTGGTCATGCAAAGTGAGGAGGAGGAAACAGAGCCAATTTGTTTAGCTGGATATAGATCACTAGAAGACACTTAATTATGGTGCAAGTTTAGCTTTCCCTTTCTGTGCTTCAGCTGCCAGAACTGGCTGCTAGCTATGAAAACCCAGACTTTAAATATCCCACAGCTAAGCTTGATCATCTCTGTCTTAACTTTTGTCCTTTGATTCCTCAACATATTGTAGTTTTTGGTGGTTGCGTTTTCTGTAGTGCCAAGAGTGTGAAACCCGTGACCATCCAGACGCTGCTGGACTCCAGATCCCATTATTCCACAAGTATGGCCAACGTTAAGGGATGATGAGAGTCATGATATAGCAAACATCTTAGAAGGCTACAGGGTCTTGACCCCTGTTATATAATCATATTTGGAAGTTGGAAATCTCAGCTAAAATTATGCTGTCTTTGCAAACAAGCTTGGGAGAATTTTCATAGAAGCACTTGTTTCATGTCAACAATTTTTTGTGGGGGGGGGGTTACTTCTTTAAATAGCATCTTTCTCTCAAAATGATGCCTTAAGAGTTTGAGAAGATAGATTGATCCTAAGTTTCAGTATCATAAGAGAAAGAAAGAAAGAAAGAAAGAAAGAAAGAAAGAAAGATTATCCATAGTACCATAGTACATACCATGCAAATTTTATAATGATGCCCTTCAACTTGCAATCCTAAGCACACTTACTAGGTATAAACCTCATGTAGCACATTCCAGTGACAAACATGTAAAGGGTTGTGCTGCAAGTGTTTCCCCCCCCCCATACCCATTCCCCAAATTTAAAAGCTCCAACGGAATTTAGCCTTTCTTAAGGCACCCAAATGTTTTGAATGCCTTTGCCTGTACATTTTGTAGTGTTTTGGTGCCCAGGACTGTATACAGTGTTCCATTATAAATTTATATTAAGGCATCAAGATACTGACTGTTTTATTTCCGAGCTATCCCACGCAATCACCAATATAGTTTTCTTTGTTAGTCACTGCCAGTTGAGATCACATCAGTATGCATGAGAAGTTACTTATATTGAGCCACATTTTCCATTTGGTTGCCCACTCACCCAATTTGGGGAGCTCCTGCTGCAGTTTCACTAGAATTATTTGAGGTCATCTGCAAACTCCTAATTCCTGAACGCTAATCATCTATGATTAAACAGTGGTATATTTAGAAGGTGCTCCTTCAGATAGCCTGGCCCCAAGCTGTTTGGCACTTCAAACACTAAAACCAGCGTGTTGAATTCGGCTCAGAAACAAATTGAATAACCAATGCATATGGTTCAGTGCTGGCATAGTATTATTATATATACCAGTTATATAGCCATTTAACTTGGACAAACCTGAAGCCAATGTGATTATAATTACCTGGATCTCCTCTAGAGATCCAGCTTTTTAAAAAAGCTATCATTCTATCCTCTGGTAAAGGTAAAGGTACCCCTGACAGTTAAGTCCAATTGTGAACGACTCTGAGGTTGCGGCGCTCATCTCACTTTACAGGCCGAGGTAGCCAGCATTTGTCCACTTTTAGGGAGCCTCATTTTAGTAGTTTTCTTAGAAGATCAACAATTCCACTAATGGAATAGCCTCATATCTTAGGAATTTGCCTGTACCCACCTATTGGCATTTATTTACCAAAGCTAGATTAAATGTATTTCCTTCAGAAGTTTTAAATGGTAGACTGAGAGGCATCCCCTATCAGCATAGGCTTTATTTATGTTCTCAGGACGTTGATTGCATGAACCATATCTGCATTGTGGGCAGTACGAACAAGCAAGGGATCAACTGATCATACCCTTACTATCAAATTTGCCGGGAAAATCTGAAACCTCCCATATTAAATATCTTCTGGAGGATAGGTCAAATGATACTACACTGACCTTGGCAAAGTTTCTTTCGGAGGTTGCAAGAAAAAAAGACCATCATGCGCCTAGACATAACAAAATGACTACCTCGGTCTCTTTTGCCTGTTGTTTGGTTGTCTTAACTGTAACTTGTTTTGAAACTGTTCTGTGTGTGTGTGTGTGTGTGTGTGTGTGTGTGTGACACATGGGTGGTGTGGTGGTGTAAACCACTTTGCCTTGGGCTTGCCGGTCGGAAGGTTGGTGTTTCGAATTCCCGCGATGGGGTGAGCTCCCGTTGTTCGGTCCCAGCTCCTGCCAACCTAGCAGTTTGAAAGCACGTCAAAGTGCAAGTAAATAAATAGGTACCGCTCCGGCGGTACATGAGTCCGGTCAGACATGAGTCTGACCAAACTGCGGAAGGCAGTGGAAGACAGGAGTGCCTGGCGTGCTCTGGTCCATGGGGTCACGAAGAGTCGGACACGACTAAACAAAACCGCTCCGGCGGGAAGGTAAACGGCGTTTTGGTGTGCTGCTCTGGTTTTGCCAGAAGCAGCTTAGTCATGCTGGCCACATGACCCGGAAAAACTGTTTGTGGAAAAACACAGGCTTCCTCGGCCAGTAAAGCGAGATGAGAGCCGCAACCCCAGAGTCGTTTGTGACTGGACTTAACTGTCGGGGTCCTTTACGTTTACCTACACACACACACACACACACACACACACACACACACACAATTCCGCTAAACACCTGAGAATTTTAAAACCAAGAACTTGCTTGTAATAGTAATATTTTTAAAGTCAAAGCCTTCATGAAAGAAGTCAGATACGACAAGGGTATGAAGTAAGAGAGAAAGAAGTGACACCATATTATGAATTTGGAACATTCTATGCAGAAGTGTTATTTGGTGTGCTCCATGTGCAGCAAGTGTGTGCTTTTTTGCGCTGAGTGTGCATGTGTAGTAAGGTAAGACAAAATGTCACAGTATTTACCGTTTGTTGTAATTAATCTTCTTAAGCTATTTGTTAATGTTGCACCTTTTACAAGTCTGGCATTCTCTGCTTTCTGTAATGAGATAATCACTCAAGTACTTTAATTAATCACAAAGCTGACAGCCTTCCTTTTGTTGGGGCTTCTTGTTCTCTTGACTGACTTTCTGCTTCAAATAGCCACAATGCGATTTCCCCTGGAAAGTCAGTCATCCCTAATCAAGAGTGATTGAGTGGTTGCGAGAGTGACACCCATTAAGCATGCTAAGACTTGGCACATGTCCTGCTCTGACTCATGTCTGAAGTCTACAGGGCAACAGATGGATGGCAAGCCTCAGGTAGCCAGCAGCAAACGCAGGAGAGCAGATTGCAAACAGGCAAGAGTTAAGACTGTGTTATTTAGGAGCCATGCCAGCAAAACGGACTGTAGGCAAGTTCCAAGAAATATGAGATTTGTGTGGGGATGGGGACCCACAAGTATTTCTGCCCATGAATGACCCATTCACAGATAAAACAAGGGGATGCACTTCTTACATAAAAAGGAGCAAACGGATGAGGAGAGATAAACTCGTTTCCACCTTTCCCCCTGCTCTCTGCATCCTGATTCACTTCTTGTAGCAGTGCTGGACTGAGAGAAGTACCTTCACTGTTGGAGGCAGTATGCTTGCGGGAAACTGCGGGAGAGGAGAGAGCTGTTGCATTCTGGTCCTGCTTTATGGGCTTCACATAGATGTTTGGTTTGCCATTCTGATAACAGGATGCTGGAGTAGATGGGCCCCTGGCCTGATCCAACATGCTGTTTTTATGTTCTTAGGTGCCACAATGGAGGTCAGGTCAAGGGTATATAGCCCCTCTTTATCCAATAAAGCAGGTCCATCTCCACACCCTCATCTATATTAAATAATATATAAAGACCTTGCTGTATGCATGAGTGGGTAGATACAGGCATCAATACTCCACAACACTGAGTTTAGTTGGCCCCTAAGTCTTAGTCAGAAGCAGCAACAGTACTCTGTCATCAGTTCATTCTTTAAATAAGTAAGCCAGGTAGCGCTGTGGGTTAAACCACAGAGCCTAGGGCTTGCCGATCAAAAGGTTGGCGGTCCGAATCCCCGCGATGGGGTGAGCTCCCGTAAGGAAAGTAAGCGGCGTTTCCATGCGCTGCTCTGGTTCGCCAGAAGCGGCTTAGTCATGCTGGCCACATGACCCGGAAGCTGTATGCCGGCTCCCTCAGCCAGTAAAGCGAGATGAGCGCCGCAACCCTGGAGTCGGCCACAACTGGACCTAATGGTCAGGGTTCCCTTTACCTTTACCTTTATCTTAGGGAACTTAGGTAAAGCGGTACCTTGGGTTACATACGCTTCAGGTTACAGACTCCGTTAACCCAGAAATATTGCTTCAGGTTAAGAACTTTGCTTCAGGATGAGAACAGAAATTGTGCTCTGGCGGCATGGCGGCAGCAGGAGGCTCCATTAGGTAAAATGGTGCTTCACGTTAAGAACAGTTTCAGGTTAAGTACGGACCTCTGGAACAAATTAAGTACTTAACCCGAGGTACCACTGTATAAATGTTAAAGAAGTTTGAAAGAATATCTGGCTTGCATTATCCTGTCAGGAGAACAAATTAGAAATTGTTGTCTTGTTGACTGTATGCCTTGATTAGTAAGTTTCTGGAATGTGATGTTCATGTGGGGGAAGGGGTGTGGGAGAAACAGCAGATGAAGCTCTTCACAGAGTAGTTTCAGTGGGAATTTGCCTCTGTCATCTCTTAGCCTGCCAGACCATTTTGGGTTAACATATGCTGCGCTACCTTTTAAGGAAGGAGCTCTAGAAATTCCAGTGAAATGAGTAGCTGCGTGAATGATCTCCTCAGCCACATGTTTTGTATCAGATTGAAGTAGCTGGTGGACAGATTATATAAAACAAAGGCCTACTGTGTTTTGCACAAAAGCGTGGCATTTCATTTTTAACTTGCACGCAGGGGCAATGGGGAGGGCTGAAATTCTGTGTATCGAATTCTGGAAGGATGACGAATGATACCTTCACAAATTATTTCTACATGGTTGCAGATGTTCCAAGTCAAAAACAACATTCTGGAACAGATAAATCTGTACTCTCTGACAGTTGAGTTGCACTATTATTATGGACCGTGCACAACCTGTACCCTGATTCCATTCTTTGCTTGCACTGTCAAGAATGGAAATTGCAACCTTCAGGCAGTACATCCAAAGAAAGCATTTGTGAAAGGACCATAGCTCAATGGTAGATCATTTGCTTTGCATGCAGAAGGTTCCAGGTTCAGCATCTCCAAGTAGGGCTGGGAATGTCCCCATTGCCAGTTAGTGTAGACAATGCAGAGCTAGATGGACTAGTGAACTGACTTGGAGTAGGCAGCTTACTATGTTCCTGTAGTAGAGGTGCTTAAAAAACATAACCGATAAATCTCATTAGACTCGTGTGCAAGAAGGCTTTTATAACTTACTGCAAGGGGGGCAGAAATTTACACTTAGGCCAGATAATTGCTAAGCTGCAGATCTGCAGAATACTAGCATTAATTGGCATTGCACAGGAATAAAATTGTAGACTGTGTACAAAAGTGGTCCCCCCCCCCTTGTGACATTGCAGGACTAGAGCTAAGGCTCATTATGAAGCTTAAGACAATTGGCCTGTTAAGGCTAACTTTCTCCCTTGTTTTTAAATTAATAGAACTTTTCATCTTTACTACTAAGATTGGTTGAGTGGTACAGCTTGAGATAAATGTAGGGAGTATTATCAACAAAGGTTGACTGCCTAAGGTGGGAGAAGCAGGAAAGAGTTTAGGATACTCAGCTGTGCTTATTTAAAAATCATAGCAGAAAATAATAGAATCCTCGTACTCACCATGGAATTTTTTTACCCGTCCTGGTGGTTCAACAAAAATAATGAGAATGAAGGAATCTCACTGTTACACAATAAAATAAAAATGTTTGTGGAGGCTGAGAAAGCCCTATAACTAGCTATTGTAAAAGGCTTCTGTATGCTGCTTGGTTTTTTTCAAGAACATTTTTTTCAATCAATTAGGGAAAGAAAAGGCGGGCATTGGCTTCATTTTATTTCATGTGCCTCCAGAAACCAATTTTCAATACCATAACTATTTCCGATGCATCCTTTCCCAAACTTTTTATTTTATGGTAGACAAAAGCTAGTGTGGGCTGTGCCACTGCAATGAATCCTCTAGGAATCATAGTCTAGGTGGCTTATAAAATGAAGAGTATATTGGGTAGTGGCTATGTTGCACCTCTCCAACAGTGCTGATCCGCTGTCACTATGATTATATTTCTTCCACCTAGAACACACACACACACACACACACACACACACACACACACACACATGGATGGAGGTGGCATTTCCAGGCTCAGTCCCTGGGAAGATTTCTGCCTGCACAAGATGGACAATTGATTTGATGCTCCTCCCCCAACTTGATGCCTCTCCTGTTTTATTGGGCATCTGCTCCAGCCACTTGGCCAATGGTCCCAGATATTGGGAGCTGTAGTCCAAATCAGCTAGAAGTTGAGAAAGGATGATCTGTATACACAAAATAAAATAAAGAAATGGCCAGGTTAGATATGTCCAATGGTCAAGAAGGCTGTTTCTGCACCTGCTGTAGAGGGAAGTGAGGGGCAGATGGGGCTCATCAACCTGGGACTGTAGCCCATCTAGGAGAAGGAAAATTCTGATACAGTGGTGCCCCGCAAGACGAATGCCTCGCAAGACGAAAAACCCGCTAGACGAAAGGGTTTTCCGTTTTTCGATGCGCTTCGCAAGACGAATTTCCCTATGGGCTTGCTTCGCAAGACGAAAACGTCTTGCGAGTCTTGCGATTTTTTTCGCTTTCCCCCCCCCCTTTTTCTAAGCCGCTAATAGCCTTTTAGCCGCTAAGCCGCTAAGCCTTTAATAGCCGCTAAACCGCTAATAGCGCTAATCCGCTAATAGGGTTGCTTCGCAAGACGAAAAAACCGCTAGACGAAGAGACTCGCGGAACGGATTATTTTCGTCTTGCGAGGCACCACTGTACTAAACCTCTGCTGTCTTGTGGGATATCTTTGGGAGAAGAAAAGGCTAAGGAGTAAACCCTATGCAAAAGCAGAGTAGAGTCCCTAAAATGGTTGGATGGCGCCTCCTGGCAACTCCTGCAGTCAAGCTGTTGCAAAAGTTATTGCTCTGCTTTCCTTTGGACCACATCAGCGAGGCCAGTGGGGCGGGGAGGTCTTGTCGTCTGAGCAGCTCAGGACCTCTGTACACACTGCCCAGGCTTGTGCCCTGGGAAGGTCACTTCGGTGCTGCTAACGCAGCAGTTTGGCTTCACCCCCGGAGGCGCACTCCATTGTCTCTTAAGACAGATGGATGTTGACAACTCTCCTCTGCCCTTCAAACCTCATCTGGCTGTAAAGTCTACTGGTGGTTCTATTACTGTAAGAACTGCAGATTAATGTAATAGAAGAGAATGCTGTTAAAGATCCCATGTTCCTTGCTCTCAGAATCATTTTCTTATTTGCAATACTTAAGCAGGAAAAAGGAAGCTGCCGTGTGTAGCGTGGTTTTATTTCTCCAACAAGTTGAATGGCATTTGGACTTGAGGTGCAAGCTGATATAGAGGCTAAAACAGGGTTTCTGTAATTTTTCTTTCTGTCCAGGAGGTTTATCTACCTTTGCTTGAAAATATCCATCCACATCGTTGACACACTGCCCTCATTCCCACAAGATCACAACTGCTTTTCTCCTCCCCATTCATTTTGATGCTGTGCTGTCATTGTTCAACTTAACCTGTCAGCTGAAGCTGGGCTCATGGGTTAGTGCTTTGCATACAAGCCACAAGCTGCAACTGAGGTCTCTTCTTATGTTATGACACCCAGAGAAGCAATTGAAAAAGAAATACAGTGGTAACTCTAGTTACGAATTTAATTCATTCTGGAGGTCCGTTCTTAACCTGAAACAGTTTCTGTTCTCATCCTGGGGCAAAGTTCTCAACTCAAGGTAACTCTTCCAGGTTAGCGGAGTTTGTAACCTGAAGCGTTTGTAACCTGAGGCGTTTGTAACTCGAGGTACCACTGTACTTAAGCAAAAGCCTTCCTAAAAAGGAAGCTATTTAGAATGCAACGGAAAGCCATTAAACAAATAGCAAGGTGGTCCTACCTGGAGTGAAAGTTACAAAACTTCTATAATTGCCAAAATCAGTTATCCCTTATCCCTCAGATCTCACCTTGGTCCTTTCAAAACCCTTTACCATGTCTTGCCTTCTCCTTCTCCCTCTCCCTCCTGTACAAACACTGTCTTGCAGTTACGATTTTCAGTTTTTCCAACTTTGGGAGCCTCAGTCTCCTACTGAAACTGCCTTGGTCGCACTGGTTGATGATCTCCGGCGGGCTAGGGACAAAGGTGAGAGCTGTTTCCTAGTTCTGCTGGATCTCTCAGCGGCGTTTGATAACATCGACCATAACATCCTTCTGGACCGTCTTCAGGGGCTGGGAGCTGGAGGCACTGTCATACAGTGGTTCCGCTCCTTCCTCCTGGGCCGTGTTCAGAAAGTGGTGGTGGGGGATGAGTGTTCAGACCCCTGGGCTCTCACTTGTGGGGTGCCTCAGGGTTCTGTCCTCTCCCCCATGCTTTTCAACATTTACATGCAGCCGCTGGGAGAGATCATCAGGAGGTTTGGGCTGGGTGTTCATCAGTATGCGGATGATACTCAGCTCTACCTCTCTTTTAAATCAGAACCAGTGAGGGCGGTGAAGGTCCTGTGTGAGTGTCTGGAAGCGGTTGGAGGATGGATGGCGGCTAACAGATTGAGGCTGAATCCTGACAAGACAGAAGTACTGTTTTTGGGGGACAGGGGGCGGGCAGGTGTGGAGGATTCCCTGGTCCTGAATGGGGTAACTGTGCCCTTGAAGGACCAGGTGCGCAGCCTGGGAGTCATTTTGGACTCACAGCTGTCCATGGAGGCACAGGTCAAATCTGTGTCCAGGGCAGCTGTTTACCAGCTCCATCTGGTACGTAGGCTGAGACCCTATCTGCCTGCGGACTGTCTCGCCAGAGTGGTGCATGCTCTGGTTATCTCCCGCTTGGACTACTGCAATGCACTCTACGTGGGGCTACCTTTGAAGGTGACTCGGAATCTACAACTAATCCAGAATGCGGCAGCTAGACTGGTGACTGGGGGCGGCCGCCGAGACCATATAACACCGGTCTTGAAAGACCTACATTGGCTCCCAGTACGTTTCCGAGCAAAATTCAAAGTGTTGGTGCTGACCTTTAAAGCCCTAAACGGCCTCGGTCCAGTATACCTGAAGGAGCGTCTCCACCCCCATCATTCTGCCCGGACGCTGAGGTCCAGCGCCGAGGGCCTTCTGGCGGTTCCCTCCTTGTGAGAAGCAAAGCTACAGGGAACCAGGCAGAGGGCCTTCTCGGTAGTGGCGCCCGCCCTGTGGAACGCCCTTCCAGCAGATGTCAAAGCGATAAACAACTACCTGACATTCAGAAGACATCTTAAGGCAGCCCTGTTCAGGGAAGTTTTTAACGTGTGATATTTTACTGTATTTTTGGTTTTTATGGAAGCCGCCCAGAGTGGCTGGGGAGGCCCAGCCAGATGGGCGGGGTATAAATAATAAATTATTATTATTCTTATTATATTACTGCCTTACAACTCCACTCATTTCCTGCCCCTTTTCACTAAAACTGCCTCCCAGAACACAATATGATGTGACCTTTCAGTCTCCTTCAACCTTTTCCCCCCAAAACTGAATCATTTCATAAAGCCCCTGACTTAATCCCTTAGTAATAATAATAATAATAATAATAATAATAATAATAATAATACACAGATTTGACCTGTGCCTCCATGGACACAGATTTGACCTGTGCCTCCATGGACAGCTGTGAGTCCAGGAATGGGGAGCTTATGGCTCCCAAGATGTTGCTGAACTCCAAGCCCCATTAGCACCAGCATGACCAGTGAGCCATGGTGGGAGCTGTATTCCAGCAACATCCGGGCGGCTGCAGGTTCTCCATCCCTGCCTTAGCCCTGATTCATATTCATAGCTTTGCTTCTTAAATTCCTCTCTGCCCTGCTACATTCTAAATTTTGATTGCAAGCTTGTAATAAATAATAATAATAATAATAATAATAATAATAATAATAATAATAATAGTGTTCCACATTCCCTCATCGAGGAGGAGAATAAAAAATTATGTAATCGGTATAGAAAGAAAATATTTTTTATTCTGAGCTGCCAAAATTGGCAGTGGGCATGAAGGAAGAACCCTCCAAGCGCTGAATTTGTGAGTCAGGAAACTGTAATTGAGATAACATATGTTCATATCATTATATGTTGCGTTAAAATATTCAAGTTTTAAACAAAAATATTAGAACTAAAATATTTTAACAAGCTTACATTAAGTGTATATGCACTCTTCAGTTTCCCCCACCCCCAGTATTCTCAGCGTGATTTTCACTTGTCTTCTCCTCTTTCCCACACAAAGGAGACTTCAAGGACGCACACCTTCTAGTAAAGCTAGCTAGCTTGCCATGTTTCTTATTAGAGTCAGCCATTAGTGCCACATTTGCATTAATCTTTCCTCTTTCAGAATGGACAGATCTTGTGAAAGTGTACGTAGGTGTGAAAGCCAGTTTCCTTGTTAAAGGGGTGTTCCTCTGTGGCTAAAACACTGTAAGTTGTTTCTGGAGGGATCTCCTGCTGCTCAGGAGTGCCAACTTGAATAAAATATTGGGGGGGTGTACCACCCTACCTAATTGATTACAAGATGTGGCGTGTACATGCCATTTTAAGAGCAATGCCCATCACCTTTTTAGGGGGCCTGCCCCCGTCAAATACTTTGGGGGGGGGCGAAGAGACCAGCCCCTAAGAGTAGGCTCATAGGCTGCTGCTTAATTTTTTCCCCTTGAGAGGCTTTGTCTCCATTTTTTCTGGGTGTACACCTGTCCATTTAAAAATATTTGGACACTTTTACTGAAGGGCCAAGTTCCCACATATTCCCACTGCCATCCCACATATTCCTCTTTTCTCCAGTTTTGTTATTGAGGACTTAACCTGTGGTGACCAAACTCATTCCATACCCATATAAGCAGACACCTTTACCCTGAGGAGATTTTCAGAGTAGCACCGCATTATTCAGTTGTTGTTGTTTTTCCTAACTTTTAGTCAATTAACAATGCCTTGATTAATTTTTTAAAATAGCAATAATAGATGTAAAAAAAGAAAGAAAACTTACATATGCTGACCACTATCTTAAAAGAGGTAGTATTCTCTTTTCCTTCGGAGGAAGGAATATCTATTTTTAGAAAATGCACGCGTTTATCACAGTACATATCATCTTAACCAAAGGCGAGCTTTTTTGTTGCAGAGTTGTTTCATATGCACATTTGAGACCATAAAGATAAGCTTTGGTGGATCAGACCAAAAGCTTATCTACTCCAGTATTCTGCTCTCTTGGTAACAAACCATAGGCATATGGGAAGCCCAAAGGCAGAAAATGAGCACAATATCACTCTCCAACTTGTCTACCCCAGCAGCGGGATAATTAAATTAATTAGATTGATTAACCAACTAAAGTTCATACAACTAATCCACTAAGGTTTCTTTAATCGACTGACAGCCCTATTTAGGATTGAATATCGAAGGTTATATTGAGTTGGGAACAGGTAAAATTGTAAGTGTTGATACTCTGCCTCCCAGTGCTTTCTGTTACCTATTTCAGAAGCTGCCTGGAAAATGGGCTGAAGCATGAAGCACAGATATTGCTCATCAGCAGGATAATAGGCAAACTTTGGCCCAAGAATGTTGGTTATGGGCTTGACAGATGGCAGGAGATCTTAATGTGCCTCAGAGGTACAGACACTGATGAGGGGGAAAACAACATAATCTCCTGGGTGTGGCACATTTAACTATATGTCCAGTACATTACACAAGAAACTAGGCCATAGATCATTAGCAAGGTACTTTTATCACGTAACTGTTCATTTCAGCATTAACTAATGAACTGTGAGGATTCTCCGCCCCCCCCCCCCGCCATTTCCTAGTTGAGAGACTTCTATTTGTATATCAAGGTAGGCACTGGAAAAAAGCCAGAATTCAAGCTGCATGCATTTATTTTCTCATTAAACATGCTTAGCTGGAGCCCTTGGGCTCTTGGCAAGTTGCCAGCGTGATTCGTGAGTGTCCCCATCAGAGATAATCATCTTAACTCCAGAGGAGGTGTTGCCAGTTTATGATCCAGTCCTGGCCCACGTATATCATTCGTGGCTACCACTGAGATAGCAAATGTTAGCTATAAATTTATCTTTTATCCAAGAAGGCCTGGTTGCTATCTCAAAATATGTGCTGTCCATTGTATACACACCGGTCTTTGCCATCCTGGTACATTCCAGATGTTTTGGGCTACAACTCCCATGGATTTGCTGGCTGGCACTGATGGGAGTTGTAGTCCAAAACATCTGGAAGGAGCCAGGTTGGCAAAGGCAGGTACACACACAAACAAGCCTAGCTTCAAAGATATAATGCCCATGATCTTGCTCCTCTAAGTAGGAGCATTCCAAACACATATTTGTATTCATCATAAACCGTGCCGTGAAAAAGTTCCAAATCTTGTTACAAAGATGATTATTTATTGCTGGTGGTATTGATGCCAAGCTAACTGCCCTCTTTCTTGGTGTTGCTTCCTGTTTGTTTGGAGCCTTGATTTCCCAGTGGAGCAGTTGCCTTATAGCTTCTGAGTAAGCTGTGTTTATTCATAGAAAGTGATTCCCCTGTGCCTTATACCTTATACCAGTTCGCAGAAAGCAGAGTCCAGCCAGTCTTGCAACAGATGCTGATCCATAGCCCCTTCTTATTGTGTTCATACTGTTTCCCCAACCTTCCACCAACAAGGGTCTTATGCAGATTAGGGCCTGCTTCAAGCATCTGCTGTATTCTGGTGCCGTAATGTTTTTTAGCAGCATCAGATTATAATGCACTCTTGTAAATGCTGGATATGGTTGATTTAATTGTGTTAAATGAGCATGTGGATCAGGTATAGTGCATGACTAACGGATTGTAACATCACAGGAGGAGTAACTCCTTCCAAGGCCTTGAGTCAGAAAGCTGACCTAATTTCCTGTCTGAAAAGAAAGGTTCAGTCAATTGCCCATCCCCCTTTTCCTCAGCCATTTGACCACATCCAGTTGCTTTGGCAGATGCATTTATTTCAATCTAATCATTTGACACAATCATTAAAGCACAAACAAGGAAGCTGTTGTGATCGAGGCTTTATCAGCAGTACTCCTGTACAGGAGCAGCCAATTAATTTTTATCCCCTTCCGGAAATCTAATAAACTACAAGTATTCTGCTGTAGCAGGACAGTAGAAATTTATAATAAACCGCAAAGTTTACTTCTGTTTGCAAAAAAGAAACTCTGTAAACTTAAAAGAGTAGTGTTCTTGGTTTTTTCTTTTTCTTTTTAAGAGCTAAAACAGTTGCTAATAAGTGAAAGATGCACTATCCTGCTCTTAAATGTGCCTTTTAAATATTTGTGCTACAAAATAATCTGTGTAGTAAGTTTGGGTTCACTAACCTGAGGCAAAGATTATCATAGTGTTTGCATTAAATAGTTACAACAATAAACTGTTTTCTTAAAAACAAAAACAAATTTGTATTAGTTTTTAAACAAATACAAATACAGTGGTACCTCCAGTTATGAACAGGATCTGTTCCGGAGGCCGGGCCACATCCCCAAAACTTTGTAGCCGGGAGCACCCTTCTGCACACACATGTGGCACGATTGAGCGCTTCTGTGCATGCGCGCACGATGAAACCCGGAAGCATACACTTCCAGGGTTGCTGCGTTCGCAACCTGAGGATTGCGTTACCCGAAGGTAACGTAACCCGAGGGTCCACTGTATGATAACCATTAAACACTTACCCAGCAGTACATCTAATTGGTGTTTGTTTTATCCATTTCCTCTAGAGATACTTACACATACAACTACTACTACTACTACTACTACTACTACTACTACCTATTTGTACCCTGCCCATCTGACTAATCTGAGAGCTTCTTCTGCCAGTCAGGCTCCACCCCCTGAGACCATTTTTCAGGGATCATTTCTTTATTTTATTTTTAAAAAACCCTCCCAATGTTTCTTGTTAAGAAATGTCTCTAAACTACTCTCATTTCATCTTTTATTCTCAGAAAAACTTAGCAGACATCAACAGCCAACTATAAACTAAATTCTGTAGAGGAGAGGTTACTCGGAATATTCCAGTTGATCTGTGGCCAGTACATGACCTACTGTGCTTTCCTCTATTCCTAAACGATATTCAGGAACTTTTCTGAGCATTTCATGCCAGAGGGTCCTTGGAATAATCACCTTGCTGCCTTTGAAAAGCTGCCCTTCTTTTACCAACAGGTCATGCCTGCAGTTCCAAAAGTCCTATAGGCTTGTATCACAGCTGCTGCTGTCCTCTGGGCAATCATCAAACTATACGTTCTTTCAGGAGCCTATCATAATTCTCTGTCTCTGATTTAATAGTGTAATTTATAGTTTTACGTGTGTGTTTATACATAAATATATATACATATCCAGTCAGCTCCCCGGAATCTGGTGCCCTCCAGGTGTTTTGGATTTCAAACCCCATGGGCTCCTGCCAGCATGGCTGTGGAGTTAGCAGTGCAAAACATCTGGAAGCCAGCAGGGTAGGGAAGGTTTGTATATATATAAACTATATGCTTTCTCAGAGAGCACTGGAAAATGTGGCTTTATTGATGGCCCAAAAGAACGTATGTTAGGGATTTAAGGCTGCAATGCTATACACACTTTGCTAGAGCAAATCCCATTGAATTCAGTGAGGCTTACTTCTGAGTAGCCAAGTAGAGGATTGTACTTCATTTCTCCTGTATAGAACTATAGTTTTTTCATGGTTCCTGAAGAGAAGCCCCAACAGTAAACATTCCCGTAGAAAAGGTTAATCTCCAATTGGAAAACTTGTCAGCAAATGATATACAGCAAAATTACTGGATTACCGATGTTTAAAAAAATTAATCACTGGGGGGATTAAAAACAAGTTAAAGCAACTTATACTAATTATTTCTCCCCCTCCTTCAGCCCCCACACGCTCACGTCTCTCTGACTCTCTTTAGACATTTAAAGGATGCTTTAATCTCTGGTATAAAAAGTGCATTAGTCATCTGTATGTTGAAAGAATTCATAGGTGTATTTTATTGCAACTAAAAGCAGAATGAACTTCCATATCATTTATAATTCACCAGAGCACAAAGAAATGTAAGGTTAATGAGAATATGTGTTAATTACCTTAAACAAGTTGCACTTTCCTAATGTGGAAATTCCTTTAATCGTTTTTAAGGTGGAAACATCTTTACTTCTTTAGCTCTTGCTTCCCCTATGTATGAATATGCATGCAAGGTATCCTTTCTTAACCCCCTCTTCCTGCACCATGAGTACCAATATGATTTTCACGTGACCTGTCTGGGATGATATTCCACTAGGCTCTTATTTGGTGTTTCTCTTGTTTTGTTTGCATGAATGTGTGCTTCTCACTAATCTATCTCATTCCTCCCCCCTCCCACTGCTCTTCTGCTACTCAGCCATGATTGGCAGAGAGGTGGCAATGCAGAAGGGCAAGGTAACCATCACCTCCCCCCCCCCCCCTTATGGTTTGATTTCTCATCAGCCAAATTCTGGTGCAACAGTAAGCCATGGACCAGGGGGTTCTCAAAACCTATCCAAGGGCCCACATGAGATGGCTAAAATTTCCAACTACAAAATGTTTGTGAAGGGGAGCAGAGGTTGAAGTTAGCATACTCAGCTGGCAATTATTGACATTTTCTTCGATGTCTAATATTTCTTTCAAAATTGCTAGATTCTTTTGTAATTTCCTTCTGGCAGGGAGTTCAGCTTTCTTAATGCTAAGTATAAACATTGGCACTTGGAGGTATTGTGACTTAAGCCTCATTTTGGGCAGAATTTGCTGCTCTGTTGGGGAGATGCCTTTTTATTTTAAGTTTTCTCCACACACACATGCCTCTCAAAGTATTTTTGTTCCTCCTATTCTTTCGTCTCCTTTCACACTTAACTTGCATGCTATTCCTGTCTTTTAGCCCTTCTCTGTGCTCCTTTTAGATTCACTTCACTTCTTCCTTGTATAACAGCTTCCCTTTTTATCCTCTTCCTCTGTATTCCCAATTCTTTTTAATGATTCTCAATATTCGGGCTGCATTTTCTCCATGCAAATGTGGAAATATATATAAAGGTAAAGGTAAAGGTACCCCTGCCCATACGGGCCAGTCTTGCCAGACTCTAGGGTTGTGCGCTCATCTCACTCTATAGGCCAGGAGCCAGTGCTGTCCGCAGACACTTCCGGGTCACGTGGCCAGCGTGACAAGCTGCATCTGGCGAGCCAGCGCAGCACACGGAACGCCGTTTACCTTCCCTCTAGTAAGCGGTCCCTATTTATCTACTTGCACCCGGACGTGCTTTCGAACTGCTAGGTTGGCAGGCGCTGGGACCGAACGACGGGAGCGCACCCCGCCGCGGGGATTCGAACCGCCGACCATGCGATCGGCAAGTCCTAGGCGCTGAGGTTTTACCCACCATGACATAATTTTATTTATCTGGCTCTAAAATGAGGCTAATAATTCATATAGTGTATTTTCAGAGTACACACAGGTTTTCTTTCTTGGGTGCTACTTTTAAAAGAGACTTTTCTAAGGAAAATAAAAGTGGTTAGCTGTATTCAAAAAAGGCCATTTCTCTCATTTGTGTTAATTCCTTCTTGCGGTTTTACTTGAACCTCTTTGCTTAATTACAATCTTTTCTACCTTGACTCCACCTAGTGGTAACCTCAAACGTTACAAAAGCTGTCAAACATTCTTAATGTGGACTCGGGTCTTTAATAGAACAGCATGGCCCATCTCCCTCCCCTTGTCTTGTCTCCACAAAAGTACTAATCCTCCTTTCGCCTAATCAGACTGAAAATAGCAGCAGCATCTGTATTTTCAGCTTTCCTTAATATCTCAAGTGTTAAAGTGCTGTCTGGTTTAGCTCTTTTGAAGCTCGTGGTTAAAGGGGGCTTCCAATCTGCTCTGCTCTCCCTTTCCTGCCTCTTTCCTATCAAAAGCTTGCTTGCGGCCCATGTTCCACCTTCTCTGGTGGCTCACAAGCTTTATAAAGTGGGGACATCTTCCACTGAAAACCCATTCATTCAAATGAATGAGAGCTGTCCAGAAAGATTCCTCAGCTCTGCCAGTCTCATTCACTTCAGAGGGGCTTGTGTCATGTTTATTAATTTATTTCAGCGTTTTACATATCACTTAACACTGTAGCTTCTGAGGCTATGAAATAAATACATAAGGAAAAAATCAGTTAAGAATAACCACAGAATCAGAAAAGCTTACTTTAAAAGTTCAACAAGGCTGTCTGATCTCAGCCTTGAGAGTGTTCTACAGAATTGGGCCACACAATACTGTGTTCTGGATGGGAAAGGTCCTTTGTTAGTCATATGATTTATCAGCTGGTTAATGGTTTTTCAGTTTATTTCATTGAAAGCAGATGACCTCCTTTTTCCCTCTCCCGCTATCCCTAATGTACCTCCTGTTTGTAGCTTTTGACCCATTTAAACACTAATCAGGTGATCACTATTCAGTAGACAACTTGTTGGACTGGATCTGAGCCTTCCTTAAATGCCATCAAATATAAATATGTATGAGTGAGACCTGAAACCAAAATTTTGCAGTATCTTCAATCCTAATGGGAATGTTCCTGTTCAGGCTTCTGACCTGCCATTCTTTTTAAGCTGGTCATCCCACTCTCCCTGGTTTTCCATTTATCTTTGATCTACAACCATTTTCGCTGGGCTGGGGTTTTTTTGCTCGGGGAGGGGTTCCCCTTAAGTTCATTCTTATTTTTTTAATGTCTTTCTGTAAATGCCGTGGTTCCCCAGGGCATTCCAATACCTCTGTCTTGGTAGCTCCATTTTTGGTGGAATCCTGTTTGTTTACTTATTTTATCCAAACTTCTTGGTACTTAGAATCAGAGTTTGTTGTTAGACGTAACAATACAGTCATACCTCAGGTTACGAACGCTGTGGGTTGCTCGTTTTCAGGTTGCGGACTGTGCCGAACCCGGAAGTACTGGAATAGGTTACTTCTGGGTTTCAGCGCATGCGCAAAACATGACGTCATGCGCAGAAGCACGAAATCGCGTCATGCGCGTGTGCAGACGCAGCGTTGCGGGTTGTGAACGTGCCTCTCGCACGAATCACCTTCGCAACCCGAGGTATGACTGTACTTGGATTCTGTGCAGTTTACGACTCACCAGGAATCTAGGAACCCATTCACAAGTTCCAGTAGAAAGTTTCTGCATATAGCTTATCTTCACAAAGGCAAAGCAAAGGGTTGTGTCCAAAGCAGTTCTGTATTCCAGGATGGAAATGTCTCTTGAGTTGTGGAAAGCCACATATTGTTCAGTTTTACTGTCCGTTTAATGTATCAGTCGAGAGATCAGTGAAGTAATGCCATATGCTGCTGTACAGATTTTGCATCTGACTTAATTGATTTATTTATTTTCTTTAAGTTCGAAGCGAGTGTCATGGCTGCAGGGCAGAAGAGATCTAATCTGTTTTTGAAATTATTCATAGTTGGCTTTAAATATTATGTGAGAATCATGGGTAAAATATTGAGTTGCAGCCTGATGAATTTATTAATAATCCGGATAGGAGAAATGGGTGCACATGACACATCCTGCAAAGTGTAGGGAAAAAGAAAACCAAATGCATTATATTCTGTTTGAAAATATAAATATATTTTTGCACACCAGAATTAGTCCCAAGACAGCATATTGCTAGTGTTTGCTGTTCAATTGCAAAATTAAAAAATTCTCTATAATGTTCCACTGACTCAAGGTGGATTTTGAATATGTAAAAGTATCCCCATAGCCTAAGCTTTCTGTGACCACAGTTTACTTCATCAGATGCATGAAGTGTAATCCTCAGTTGCCACTCAGGTCTTCCAACAAGAGGAATGTTTGCTGATGTCATATCAACAAGAAAATAGCGATGGCCTTAAAATCCCTGCATGCAAGACAGCACATCTGGAGGGTGCTTGCATATCTTCTACAGCCAGTCCCATAAATTGCAGGAATATATACTTGATTTTGTAATTTTCTCTCTTTGCAGTAGATAGGTCTTCTATGAGCGCAGCATCTTAATTATGCTCACAGGCATTGTTAAATAATGAAAGGACATAAGCAAAAAGGAGAGAGATTTGATCTCATGGCTTTATTGGAGAAAGATGAAAGAAAGAAAACCTAGCTAAGGTAGTATAAATGTTAAAAAGAAAATTATGAAAAGAGTTCCTTTTGAAGGTTTGAGAACATAATTGGAATTTTAAAGATTACAGCTAAGTTTCATAAAATCATAAAATAAATCTCTAAGAGTAAGTAGGCTCTCTTAAGTTCTGCAGTAGCAATGAGGTGCTGTGTGCACACACTGGTTTAGTATATTCAATCATTTGCCAGTGGAGATATGCAGCCAGTGCTCTGTATTTGCTAACAGCTTTGGAGTAGCAGACTTGAGGATTAAATGTGGCTTGATATAAGATTGTCTCAGACAAGCTGTCCATCATATCCAATAATGCCAACGCCTGAGGAAGAGAATATAAGAGCCTCCTGGATCAAGTCAAAGACCCATCTAGGCCTGTATTCTGTTCTCACAGTAGCCAACAAGATGTCCATGGAAAACCTACAAGGAGACCCTTTCCTGTCCCTGCCACAGATGCCTGTAATTGGAGTTGTTGCGTATCGATCCCAGGACTTCCCCAGGGATGGGGAGCCTATCACTGTTCAGTTGTTGTTTGGCTGCAGTTACCATCGTCCGTGGCTGGAAGTGATGGGAGTTGGAATCCCACAACATCTGAATGATCATGGATTCCACCTCCCCGATCTGAGGTGATAACAGACTCTCCTATTTGAGCTACAGTCCCACTGAGGGCTTTCCCTTTAGAGATCTAAATGTGAAAATATCTTCATATTGCTTTGTAAAGTCTTAACTTTTATTCGCTGCGCATAATCCTCTATATAAGACCCATTAAGCACCAGATGTTAACTTTTGTCCTTTCTCTGTCTCTCTACTGCAGTTATTCCTGACTCCCTGAGAGTGACCTCAGAAGCCCAGACCCTAAACAAAGTGCAACATGATTCTCTGGAGCTAAAGTGTGAGGTATCCAAGAGTACCGTGCAGCACAGCCATATTTCTATCGCCTGGTATCGACGGAAAGCAGATGAGCCTGCCGTGGAGGTGATCTCCCTCAGCCGGGATTTCGTATTGCGTGCGGGAAGTGATTACACCCAGCGGCACGCCAGTGGAGATATCCGCCTGGATAAAGTAGGCGAGACTCAGTCCAAGCTTACAATCTACAACTTGCAGTCTTCTGATGAAGGCGAGTTTTACTGCGAGGCAGCAGAGTGGATTCAGGACCCTGATGGCACTTGGTACGCAATGACCCGCAAGCGCTCAGAAGGCACCACGGTCTATGTGGAAGGAACTGGTTAGTGTGTCAAGCTTCTTTTTTGTTACCTCTCTCATAGACTGTAATATTCTTTGTGTTTTTGCGGCAGTGTTGGGAAGGAGGGAAGTGGAAAGAGAGGAGAAGGTGCTCTAATCATTATGTCTTAAGAGTAGTCCAGTTCACATGCAATACTGGGTTGTGGTCTAGTACTATGTGGATAGGTGAAGCATCCGGCTCCCACACCATCACCTTCTTTGCAATTGGAAGAGGGATTTCTGCTGAGAATTTAAATTTCAAAAAGTTTTGGTTTAGCATTACCTATGTGCTAGGTTTTGTGGTTTATAACAAAAAAATTTACTGCTAAACTACACAGTTTCATAACTCAATGGTTTGAAGTTGGCTTATTGTGAAGTGGATCTGTTGGTTTTAAAGCAAGATCCTTGGTTTTTTTAAATTGAAACTTAACTCTGCAGATGTCTTCCTGGCTGTGCTGGAGGAGGAAAGGGGAGGTGGGGATGCAGCAGCCTAGTCCTTCACTCTGCCTTGGAGGGAGGCCCATCATTGTATCACTAAACCTGCCTCTCCTGGTCTTGGGTGCAGAGTTATTGCAACCCCCATCATCCCCAGCAAGCATGGGCTGGTGGTCAGGGATGATGGGAGTTCTAGTCCAAAACAGCTGAAGATCCAAGTTTAGGGAAGGCTGCACTAAACCATGGCTCAGCGTTAATGTTTGAATGGATGTTGGGGCTGGAGTCAGGCATAGGTCAGCAACAAAAGCAATATTCACCCGAGGCCAGTGAAGTTAATTCTTTATTCAAGGAAGCAAACCACAGTTCCAGCCTAGTGGTCTCAGCAACTCTTTCTAGGAGGTCTTGCCCCAGTGAAGGAGTTGTGAGGACTGAAGATCCCCACCTTCCCAGGAGCCCAATAGGACTTCTCCTCTCTAGGGTCTTTTCAACACAGTTTCAGGCCACGTCTGCACACAATCACCCTCTGCTTTGCTCATTTCATATTCTAGGAGGGCAGGGGAGACGGGAGGTCTTCACAGCAAGAGCGGGAGACTCCCTGGCTTCTTCAGCATCTTGCCTCTCCTGGCTCCACTCCTGTCCAGCCCCCACTTCTGCCTCAGAGTCTAAACTATGCTCTTCCTCAGCCTCTTCCTGTTCACTAAACCTTGCCTTCTGCTTCTGACATCTCCTCCTCCCAGTTTGCTCCATCTCCCTCTGATCACCAGTCTTCTCCCTCTGACCACTCATCTTCATCCCATCACCAATCCCTTGGCTCTGAGCCTTCTTCCCCTGGGGTTTCCCTAGAGGGTTCTCCGGCTGGTGCATCCTACCACTGCTCTGCATCCAGCCAGTCCATGACAGTGAAGCTAGTGGATGCAATTTTGTGGGAAAGACTCATTTACAAGGAAATGTTTGATAGGCTGGGACTGCCTTGCAAGTGACTTAAATTCCTGGATGTCATTTTCTGCCAACAGATACTGAGAGCATTTGATTATTGGCTGAATAATTTCTCCAGGAAATGTGAGTGGAGCCCTGAAGCCATAATCATTCATTTTTATTTTTAAACTGGTGATGCATGAGTAAGATAAAGCTTTGGCACACCAAAATCTCTCTTTCTCTCCGTTTACCATTTTCTGAGCCCTAGTTGGTTTGAGTTTGCAAAGTTAGGCCATCTGGGGTGAGTTTACACAATCACTTTTATTGGACAATACCTTCACATGACTTTTCTCTCCCTCCTTTCAAACAAAGATATTTGAGGAGCTGTATGAGGAGTCAGTCTGTTTTTATTAGTGAAAGAGAAGAGAAACAGTGGGATAAGAGCCATCTCACCTGCTGTTGGTCCTCTAATCATAATTTCTCATATACAATAGCATGACCCTAAGCATATTTTCCTTGAGTTAATAACATCCACTTGACTACCGCTATTTAGCCACCAGGGTTGTGGGTACATCACACTAGTTAAAAGGCACTGGAGGAGTAACTAACACACACTAAGTGATATTTCAGCATGGTGATGTTATATCTCTTATTTCTTAGATCAGAAGTACTGTTTTTGCGCTCCCAGTCCCTACAGATTTGCTTTCTTCTCCCTTTCCTTGGTCTCATTTTTCTTCCTTCCTTTAATTTATCTTATTTCATTTACCTTTTCATTCTCTCTGTATCTGGCCTGTTAGTCTCTTCCCATTAACTCAGAACTCAGGCTCCTTCCTGATACTGCTTTTGAAAAGGATTTTGGAATGAGACATTCTACTTGCATGTTATTGTTGTTCCTCCCTCTGGTTGGAAGGAAGGAGTGTTGCTGTCAGTATGGAAGACGTGGCGCTACATTTTCGATGTATCAAAAGGGCCTGCTCAATTAACGATACACTGGCCGGACATGACCTAGATATTTCAGATGTTAGTAACTCTGAAAATGTATTAAAGTCTGCTTTTGAAAGTGCTTTTGAAAAGATGACAAGGAAAAGGAAACTGTTGAACAGCCCACATGTATTTTAGAGCAGACATACGCTGATTGTATCATTGCAAAATAAAGGTATGTTGGCATTAAAATAATCACCTGGAGTTTTCGCAGGGAACTTCAGCTGCTGTTTGAGAAGCAAATTTGGATCTTGGGGGAAAGCGTAGTGAAAATAAGTGGTTTGGCAGTGTACAACTCTGCCTTTCGGTATAGCCTTATACTTGTTCACTCAAGAGTGAGCCCCATTTGGTTTAGTGCGACTTTCTTCCAGGTAATTAAGACTTCAGCTTTCAAGTATGAATGTGTTCTTGAATGGGTGGAATAATATTTTCCTGAAAGTCAGAACCAAGATTTCCAACAATTGTAAAGTGTACCTTTTTGCTTTAACAGCCTTCACCAACCTAGTCCCCTCCAGCTGATTTGGACTACAGTTCCCATCATCCCTGTGCATTGGCCAACTTGACTGGGACTGATTGGAGTTGGAGTCTAAAACATCTGGAGGGTAGCAGGTTGAGAAATACTGCTTTAAAGTGTTTAGTACAGTCCACAGTCATTATTGTGAGATTAAAAACAGGTAATGTTTGGAAGTGATGCATTGCATATATTGGACCACGAGCAATCCTCAGCCACTACAGCAGGTCATGGCTTTTGCGCATAGGTATTAAGAAAGGAAATTTCCAGTAAATGAAGCATTAATTAATGATCAAATAATATTTATCTATATTGAATATAGATCTATATTTATCTATATTAAATATCTATATTTAATACCCTGTTTTCCTTAATGCAAAATCTAGATGAGATAATTATTCTCAGGGTCTTACTAAGCAGTGTTTTACCTTTTGTTGTTGTCGTTGTTGTCCTTTGTTGTGCTCATGGTGGTGTTCTTTTGGCCTATCAGTCAGTACTCGCTCTAGTTCTGGTAGGTTTTCCTGATTTATAAATAAAACTTATTTCCTGTATCTTGATACTTTCAGCGGGTGAAATCTTATTTGACATTTTACAAACCAAGACCTCTTGATAAAGTGCACGACCCGTAAAAGGTCTGTTGCTAAGTTGGTACACAGTTCAACCTTTGAATCAAAATATGTAAACTGAGGCACATCAAAACCATACATTTAAGGCATATGGTTTCCTCCAAATAATCCTAGGAACTGTAGTTTGTTAAGGGTGCTGTAAATTGTAGCCCTTTGAGAGGCTTCCAATGATTCTTTGGAGAACGCCATGTGCTTGTAACATACAGTGTACCTAGAGTTTGGAATAATCTCTCAAAACAGCAGCTAGTAAGATACTAGGAAAGAAAGATCAGATCTATTCCTGCCTTTTCTTTCTTTGCAGAAAATTGGTATATATTTAATAGGCAATCGTGCCAAATTAACTTCTACTAAGCATTGTTTTTAACCTGTGCCGCCTTGAGCATTATACAGATGACACAGTTAGAAGAATAGCATTTAAAGAGGTGGATAAAATCAGGGTGGGTAGGTGGAGTATGAACTGTCTTCGTTTCCAAGTTCTCGTTGGTTTTTTCCTGTGTGTTCAGTGCTGTGACACAGTTTCATTGGGAATGTGTGTGTGTGTGCTTGCTTGTGTGTGTGTGTTCTATTCCTTTGTAGATATGGATATCAACGTCCGGCTAGAGACAGAGAAGAGGACTTACACCGTGGGGGAACCAGTGGAGTTCAGGTGCATTCTGGAGGTACAGAACGTTGCCAAGAGATACTTTTCCATCTCATGGGCCTTCAACAGTTCCCTGATTGCTAGTTTTGGGGCAAATGCCGTGCCGGTCCTTAACAATGAGTTTGCCCAACGAGAAGCTCTGGGACAACTGAAAGTGGCCAAAGAAAGTGACAGCATCTACGTCTTAAAAATTTACCGACTCCGCCTGGAGGACAGCGGCAAGTACAACTGTCGGGTGACGGAGCGCTTGAAGACATCGACTGGTGAATTTATTGATGGGGAGAGCAAACGACCAAAGAACACACCCATCACCGTCCTGCCCCTCAGTAAGCAGAGATGTTGGTTGTTTCTGTTGTGTGTGTGCATTTGTAGGAGTTACTGGGCCTCAGGCATGGTTATGAGACAGAGCAACTCATGGGGCTGACCTCCTTGGCTGTTGTTGAACATAATGAGCATAGGAAGTTCAGGCTCATTTGTTATCCATGTTAGTTATCCATGCCACTTTCCCCAAAAGGCTCAACACATAATAAATTCATTAACATTATGCAAATAAGCAGTGCCAGCAGAAATACAATATTTCCCTTTGATAAAGGGGGAAATCAATAATGTGTACTCCTCGTGCTGTAAATGTCGTATTACAACAAACCCCAACCTTTTATTGGAAATTATTTTTATTGGAATATTTACAAATGTGTAAGGCATGACAGCAATAGCTTATATTTTCCCTATGTTATGTATATTTTAACAGCACAATCCTATTTATGTTTATTCAGAATGAAGACTCATTGGGGCTTACTGTCTGCTAACTATGCTTATGTTTGCAGCCCAGGGAAACAAAAAACAAAGGTGCTGAAAAGTATCTCACATACTAAATTTAGCATCCCTAAAGAGCTGTTCATGTAAATATATGTGTTTCCAAGGATAGTTAGCTGAAGGAAGCTAATTACAAGTTTTATTTTAGGTTTGACTGGTGTTGAATCCATTCCAGTTGGCCAGTATAACTTGCATTTTGTACATTCATTACATTTCTAATTGATATTATGCAAAATTAGAAAATTATTTGCAGAAAAATATGGAAGTGGGGGAAAAAATAAAAATGTAGAAGTGGAAATGTTCTATTTCAGAAAAAATTTCCACCCCACATAAATTAAGGCTGGATCACAAACTGCATAGGGTTTTAAAGGTAAGCCATCACAACACTATGAGTTGTGAATTCACTAGCAGATTCTGAAGTCGTTCAAGAACTGATGGTAGATGTGCTGTTCAGCCTGTTCTGGTCAACAATTCAGCCATTTTTAGCACTGGCTAACATTCATCTTGGGCTGGCAACTTAACTTGTGTTTTCAGACATATCTCTTATTTAGCCATGAATGTTTATGTTTCATGGTTTGAATCTGAAATGAAAGCAGAGATTCTTTAGAATCTGCGGTAGCTATCAAAATTGGCCCCCATAGCTGCTTTTCATACATTGTTCTGTTCCAATTGCAGAACTGTAGAAGACACAAAAGTGGTTCAGATGTTTATATCACCTTCCACATTTGTCCACATGATTGCCTCTGAACATTTCCAGGTACATAATCCCAGCGTTGCCAATACCAGTAGCACTTTGTAGACCTGCCACATTCATAGAAATCAGCTACTGAGTGTATCCATTTACTGCTAGATCACATGTTGTATTTTTCCATGCAGTCCCTAGGGAGCCGTTTTGTTCAGAAAAGTGGCCAGTGAATATATGTACAGGCCCCAGGCAACCCTAACTATAATTGCATACACTCTCCTTTAACTGCAGAGACCAATATTTCTGTGGAGGTGACCAACAATGCCAGCAGTGTTTTAGAAGGAGAGAGCCTGCGATTTGGCTGCAGTATCCGCACAGGATTTAGACCTCAAAACCGGCTCTCTGTCACCTGGCAACTTGTGGACAAGCAGAACCGGCGCAGTGACATTGTGCAACTTGACCGGGATGGCACCCTACGCCCTGGCCCGTCTTACGCTGAGCGAAGCAGCTATGGTGGGATCCAGATGGAGCAGATACGTCCTGGATCCTTCACGCTCGAAATTTTTAACAGCCTCAAGGCAGACGAGGGCCACTATGAGTGTCGCATCACAGAGTGGACACGTAGGCT
This sequence comes from Podarcis filfolensis, assembly GCF_964270895.1. Lineage (NCBI taxonomy): Eukaryota > Metazoa > Chordata > Lepidosauria > Squamata > Lacertidae > Podarcis > Podarcis filfolensis. Next base: position 63,773,890 of record NC_139607.1, on the reverse strand, counting down.
TGATGGGGAGTGGCAGATGATCGGGGAGCGACATAATGGCTCTGCAGTATCCATCACTGCCCTGGGTGGGTATTAAAAGTGCTATTAAATATATGCAATGCTGGTTAAGCGTTTTGTGTAACCATTTCCCCATTTTCAGTTATTTAGACACCACAAATGTCCTGGTAAGAGAAAAAAATTAAGCTCAGTGATTGATGACTGGAGATAAAGGAGCCTGTTGTCCTATTCACAGCTTGCACACTTCTTTCCTCGTGTGTTCCCCTGGAAACTCGAGGATGAAACTACCATATTTTTCGCTCTATAAGACTACCCAACCATAAGACACACCTAGTTTTAGAGGAGGAGAACAAGAAAAAAAATATTCTCTCCCTCTCTGGAAGGGAGGGGGTTCCGTTTCTCCTCACGCTTCTCCTCACGCTTCGTTGAAGAGGCACTGCACAGCTCTCCCTTTCTGCGCACCGCCCCTTCAGCGAAGCGGCAGGAGAAGCGGAGCCCCTTCCATTTCTCCTCCCGCTTCGCTGAAGGAGCGCTGAAGGGCAAGCTGCGCAGCACCCCTCCAGCGAAGCAAAGCCAGGAGAGCAAGAGGGATCAGTGCGCACCGATCCCTCTTGCTCTCCTGGCTTCAGGGATAGCCGCCCGAAGCCTCCGGAGCGCAGCGGGAGGAGTGTTCCCGCTACGCTCCAGAGGCTTCGGGCGGCTATTCCTGAAGCACCGATCCCCCTTGCTCTCCTGGCTTCAGCAATAGCTGCACAGCCTGCATTCGCTCCATAAGACGCACACACATTTCCCCTTACTTTTTAGGAGGGGAAAAGTGTGACTTATAGAGCGAAAAATACTGTAGTTGCTATTGAAACATACTCTGCCTGCCCCCTCACCTACCTTCTTCCTGGCAATATGTAGCAGCGGGGAGCCATAGCACCATGGCATCATAGCACACATGGTTTATTTAATAAGATTTTATTAAGACTTTTCATAATACGTTGCAATAATAAACAAACTAAACAAAAACAAGGAAAAGAATACAAAGTCCTCTTTCACAGGTAAATCTTAACTTGTCCCACACAGAGATAGGTGAACCTCAACTAGGAGCTTCCCTTTTTTCTCCCATCCTCCTACCCCAGGAGATATTCCCTTCCCTGCCTCTCACACAGGGTCCCTCATCAACTATCTATAGTATCCACTAATTTGTAGTTCTCTTGAAATAACAGCACAGAAAAGAGGAGGTTGAGCAGAGAAGGAAAATCAAATTTTTTGAGATTTGCAGAACTAAGGCTCAGTGGGGCAGCTGGAGTGTAGGAAGGCTACATGATGCAGATTTAAAGAATTTCTAGTGAAGTGTTGGGGGAAGAAGTAGCTGGCAGGATTTAATGGTTTGTATGTCACTGAGCTTTTCAGAAAAGTTTATGAAAGAGTCAGGTTTAGAGGTTGTGTTCAGTCTGCAGCGAGCTCCACTTCAAATGTCTGTGGAGCCAGGGTCCAGAAGCAATGATCTGAAGAAATGCTATGCAGTTAAAAGGTAGGTTCTAAGTAGCTCTGGTCCTATAAAACTACCTGTTTGGAAGGCTACCTGGAAACATATGTAGCCTTTGCGGAGCTCTTTGCTAGAAGAGCAAGAATGTAAGTGTAATTAGGTGAAAAAGGAAGCAAGATGTTTACCAATTCTAAAAGCTTGTTTAGGTCAGCCACACGTTCCCCAGGAAAACCAGCAAGGTTAGTTCAGTTGCCTAGTGACAGAAGTCTGGAATAAGAAGTGAGGAAGTTTTAGATGCTAGTATTGTTACAAGATTGCAGGAGTAGCTTTCTCAGCGAGAGGAGCTGCCACTTGGTCCATCTTTTGTCAGGAGGCCCCCGGTGCATAAACATCAGGTGGTTCATCTGATGCACCTGCAAAACTGACTGCCACTCCTCAGCTAGAGCAGTGTGTATATGACGCGCACAGAGTTCTTCAGAAAATAATTTAGACTTGTAATCGTCAAGTATAGTGCTGCCTGAGGGTACTCGTGTCTTCTGCATTACCAATCTCTTGCAGCTGTGTCTGAAATACCTAGGCAGGTGAGACAATTGCCACAAGGTGCCTGGATTTCACTTGCAGTTCACTGTGTATGTGTGTGAGAGAGAGTGCTTATCTCCCTCCCTCCCCTAGCTCCTTCCTCTTCTCCTGGATAACCATTAAACACATTTTCAAAAGGCTTTAATCCGAAAGATTGACCTGTTTTTGCTGTAATTACATGGGCCGGAGCTGTGCCATAGTGACGTCCTTTGATGATTAGAATCCCTGAGCCCTTTGCTGAAAGTGTGCAGAGATCTCTGTAGCAGCTCTGGGGAAAGGTTGGCAGGCTAAAATTAATCTGCTTGCAGCAATTAATGTCCCAGCTGCCTGGCCATTGTTAATTAATATCTTGTAGCCTTTGGGTCAAGAGGTACAGCCATCCTGAACAGCACAGAGCCAAAGGCTACTGCCTTCACACCGTCCTGTATGGTCAAACAAATGGAATTTGCGAGCACATAGAAAACCTTCCTGTGCTAGCCTTCTGAACAGTGCATATTCCGGCTGGAAAGTCATACTGTAATAATTGTGGTTTGTGCAAGCTTATCACCTAGTTCAGAGAGCGGTGTTAAAAGTTTCATTGAATTCACAGGCATGTGTTGCATATTGGATAGCATTGTGGATTAAAGCTAGCCAGCAGCAACATTTGGTGCATATATATCTGGTGTGAGCATTTCAAAAGTTGCAGAGGATTTTTATTTCAGGAGGGATAGCCATGTTCGCCTCTTGCAGCAAAATCATCAAAGATTTTTGCAGCACCTTAGCAATTCAACACATTTATTATGGCAAGAGGTTTCAGGGACTAATGCCCGCTTCATCAAAAATATTGCCCTCTCAAGAGCTGCATAATAGGAATTCCCCCCCAAAAAAAGGCAGGGGGGGTTACACTGTAGTCTTTGGCAGCAACTATCCCAAGTATTTAATTTATAATGGTATCTTAAAGGTAAAGGGACCTGACTGTTAGGTCCAGTTGCGGATGACTCTGGGGTTGCGGTGCTCATCTCGCTTTACTGGCCGAGGGAGCCGGCATTTGTCCGCAGACAGCTTCTGGGTCATGTGGCCAGCATGACTAAGCGACTTCTGGTGAACCAGAGAAGTGCATGGAAACACCGTTTACCTTCCCGCCGGAGCGGTACCTATTTATCTACTTGCACTTTGATGTGCTTTCAAACTGCTAGGTTGGCAGGAGCAAGGACCGAGCAACAGGAGCTCACCCCGTCACGGGGATTCGAACCGCCGGCCTTCTGATCGGCAAGCCCTAGGCTCTGTGGTTTAGACCACAGTGCCACCCGCGTCTTAGTCTCTCCTAAATGTTTGATTCCATTCAAGTGGGGTGACTTAATAGACATTATTTATTATAATACGTTAAGGCGAATAAGATACAATTTGGAAAAATCAAACCAGAGGGGATCTACAGCTGCCAACTTCAAGAAACAATCCAATTTTATGTCTGATGATTCTTTTTAATATATGCATGTTCATTTTACATGTAATCTTAAACTGTTAACTCAATAATAACTATTTACACATTTTTATTGCTTTTTGGGCTCCCTGTGATTGTCATTTCTCACCTTAAGGTCACTTACAGTGTGTTCTAGGAGGCTAAAATGTCTCTTAGTATTGCCAGATTTGCAAGCATTTTTTCTGTTGTGCGGAGGTTGTCCTGTTTGCCCTATATAGAACGCAAAAGGAGATTGCTGGTAATGCTGAGGTTTGTCAGTAGATTTTTGTATGTTGCCTGCTGAATTTCTAACTCCAAAATTCAGGGATTGGATTGTTTTGTAGAATTCTGGGGGGCAGCTTTGCCCATCCTTGTTTTAATGTGTGTGTTTATTTACTGAGAATAAGAGTTTACCAGACCCACCTCCTGTGAGCTGCTGTTAGGAAAGCACTTCTTACTGTAGTTGCAGAAATTGACGTGCCAATGGTATTACAGTTACTGTTGAAATATTCACTCTGTGTGTGTGTCTTTTGCTTTTTGGTAGATGCTGGCTTTGCAGTTACAGCCATCTCCCGCACTCCTGGAGTGACCTACAACGAGTCATTTGATTTACAATGCATCATCAAACCACATTACCCATCCTGGGTCCCAGTGTCTGTGACGTGGCGCTTTCAGCCAGCAGGCAGCACCGAGTTTCACGATCTGGTCACCTTCACTCGGGATGGAGGTGTTCAGTGGGGAGATAGGTACGCTGGGTTTCGAACCAGGACAGCCATTGAAAAATCGGAATCCAGCAACAACGTGCGCCTGAGCATCAGCAGGGCCAGTGACACAGAGGCGGGAAAGTACCAGTGTGTGGCAGAGCTCTGGCGGAAGAACTACAACAGTAGCTGGACACGACTGGCAGACAGAACCTCTAACCTGCTGGAAATCAGGGTCTTACGGCCTGGTAAGTATCCTATTGGCAATGCTGCCAAGACTATACCTAGTGCAGAGACTTCAGTATGAAAGCTTGCCTTTCCAGCTGCATGGAATTACTCATCCTTTTTTATATTGTGTTTAGGGTTATAGGGCTTTTTGCTTTGGTACCTTTTTTTTTTTTGGAGATGCAGTTTTTGTTTGCTTTGTGTTGGTTTCAGAGCAGGAATTCTCGGGGTGTGTTTTTTTAACCACAGAAACAAAAGAAAAAACTCTTTCAACCTCCCTGAAGTTTTCACTGTAGAGAAGTGTAGGGCCACTGTGCTCGTTCCCGACTCCATGAGGCAGGTGTAAACGTCTGTTAAAAGGCAGTTTAAGATGTGTTCTTAGCTCACAGTTGTATGAGCAACTTTGTGGTACCTATGAAATGTGTCTCCAGGACCAATTTCATTCCTCATTTCCTGACAGGGACTCAGTTTTAAGCTTAGACAAGCCATCCTCTCCTACACGTCTTATCTTCGGATCCAATGCGAATTACATAATGGTTTGAAAAGCTTGTCTGCCTATTAGTTATGTTTTGTGGAGGCTTTTTTTTTCCAGGAAACATCCAAATCACAGTTCATAGCACTTGTGAAATGTTTGCTGCCTTCCTAGTTTGTGCTGTGGCTTAACACATTAGGTTTATGAGGATTAATGACCAATCTTACACGTCCAGAAAGCACAATGGTGCATCTGTTCTTGGAGTACAAAATGTACATGCAGGATTGCATGTGTAAAATGAAAACCAACATGTTGGAGAAAAGACAAAGCTAGATTTCCACAGTCAGCTGCTTTGGGGCTAGCAATGAAACATGCAGCCTCAGATGTGCATTCTGAAGAAGCACTGTCACCGGAGTGCTTTCTCTCTGTGTGTAGATTAACCCATAAATGTCTTGGCTCATTTGAGTAATCATGAAACTAATCAGTTGAGAAAGGTATGTTTTAAGAGGAGCTCTGGTTTGAGATTGGTGGTGTAGTCACATTGATAAGGGATATGTACTATCACGGTCAATAAGACAGACTTCTAATGAATGTGGTCAGTAAGGATTCAAGGAAGTGCCGTTTAAAGGAGAGATGATGTCAGGCACAATATTGTGGCTGTGATCCAACATCAATCAGTAATTCTGTTTATCCAACTCATTCAGTCTAATTTCAGCTAGATACTATTTTTGTGTGTGGCATCTATTATGCAAGTCTCATTCTGTGTCTCATACAAATCAGACAAGTACGTGTGTCTAGGACATGTTGTTTTTGCCCTTCAGTTGCATTCTTGCAACTGCTCCTTTATCAAATGTGTTCCTTTTGCATTTGTAAGTATGGGATCTCTTGATGCTTCCTGTCCTCCAGACAGATGACATATTTGAGGCTTCTCAAGAGTATCAAGTTTTGCATGTTGAAATCGCTTTACAAATAATTATATAAAATGAATGGGACATTGATGCCTCTTAAAATGTAGATAGCAATTCCTTCCTCACATCTAGTGGTGCAGCAATAAAACTGCTAGCACATCTGCAAAGCTAAGTGGGGTCCTGTATGATCTCAAACTGGATGGCGGACCATGTGTTAAGATCCCTGCATTGCAGGGGGTTGGACTAGATGACCCTCAGGGTCCCTTCCAATTCTGTGATCTCAGATTTCACTGCTAATAGTGAATAGTAGCTAGACAAAAGGACTCAGCACCATATCTTGTTCAGGACTATAACCTATCCAGTGCACAACCAGAGACAGTGGTTTTTAGTCTGCAGACTTCTGAAACCTTTAAAGCCCTGTGCTGAGTGTCCACATCTATTGAACTATGCAACAAACAGTAGTGGCAGTAGCAACAGAATCCTAAAATCAACCAACTAGAGCTAGATACAAAATAATGGGGCAATCTTGAAATTAGGATTAACTAATACATTGCCTCTGAATACCACTAACTCCCCAAATTTAGTTTTCATTCTGGACATAAACTCACAGTTCTTTCACACAGTTCTTTTTTTCTTTTAGCAGCCCAATTTAGGAATGATTGGGATAAAACATACCTGTCTATTGTCATTGTTAAATAGCTAAAAGACAGAAACTCTTGCTGATTTTCCTCAACCACATATAGATCTAGTAGTAGATTCTGGCATAACCTCTGGCATGCAGTCCTAATTAGGACCAACACACTTCCCCGTTTGATCCACCAGGCCATTTCATCCAAGCCAAAACCATCTGCCTTACACCTAACATCAGGTGGGGAGCTGGTAAAGACAGGGCTTAGATGAAAGAGGCTTTGCAGTGCCTACAAAGCCTCTTCCACACTGCCTATGAAGTGCTTGGGAAGCACTACATAAAGGGCTTAGCAAGCCCTATATAAGCATGCTTTAAACACCAAAAACCAGCTGACTGTTGGTGCTTGGGAAGAAAGCATCGAGGAGAAAGAAAGGGGCCAGCAGTTGAGCCCAAGGATCATTACCATAACGTGAAACTGTGGCATCCAAATAAGACCATTGCCATTCAAATGCAAGCCATCCTAGATGGTGGCAAACATTTGTTGAAAACAAAGGAAATAAAACTTTTAATGTTATTCCAATTAGAACCGGCTTCTTTACAAGCTTGGCTGATTGCCCCCAAATGGTGCCCCTACTGGACATGTCAAATTAGCCATCTCATAAGTATTCTCCTTCAGATGACTGCAATGTCTAAATTTGTTTGAGGGAGCCAAAGATGGTTGCACTTAGGCTGTGTAGATCTGGGGTAGAGTTCAGGTTAAGACTTGAAGACTTTGGTTGAATCCAGTGGAATGTCCTATTCCATTTTTGCTTGATGTTTATTGATTACCTCATCCGCTTGCAAAACATTTCAAGGTGTGATCAGTGCCACAAGCTGAAGCACAGACGTCTGAGGGACTCAGACAAGGACAACAGACCCACTTTGGGAACTGAGCACATGACAGCTGGCTGTGTTGCAGACAACAGATATATTTATATATGACCCCCAACAGGGAATTTTGTCAGATGATTTGTGCCTGTATCAAATGCTGCTGACCTCATCATCATTAGTGCACTTAAGTTTTCAAACATGAGCAGCATTAAGGCTTAGAAAGGACCAAGGGTGAAAGGATGCTGCATATACATGCAAATCAGCAATGTCCCCATCCAGAGCAGGCAGTAACCTTTGTTGCTCTTCTTTTATACTTGAATAATTAAGGGAAATGATTTGAGAAGTACTGTAAGCTGCTGCTTTGCCTCATCTAAAAAGGGCACTCTGGTTCCTTTCTATAAACTGAGGAAAACCACAAGACTGCTTCATACTTATGAGTTACCTGCACAGATAATATTTGTGTAGGAGAAAATGCGAAACCCCATGTTAGAACTATTTATTACATGTTCATGTAAGACAGTGGTGTCCAAACTTTTTTCAAAGAGGGCCAGATTTGGTGAAGTGAAGGGCTGACCAAAGGGCCAACCCAAACTTGTTAACTTTTTTTAGGATTGAAGTTGTTGAGCTTTTTTTAGGCCCCCAAGATGGACTTTGGACCTGCCTGGTGTAAGAAGTGATCATGTCTGAAATCTGGGTTTGCCCTTAAGCTTTTAGGACTCTGATCTGGTTTGAGTGGCTTAATTTGCCCTGCTTGGCTTTTCCAGGTTTGCTGCTTTTAAATATCTTGAAGGTCACTGAAGACTACTGCTAACAGGGTTCACAGGAGGCTTGTTTGCTAGTAATGTGCAACAAGATGCCCACAGGCCCTTTTAGCACCATGAACAATATGGCCCATTAACTTAACCAATCGCCTAATCCCTGGTTTATCCCTACACAGCATCATGCTGTAGCTGCTTGCTTGCTTGCTTGCTTTTTTAAATAACTTGGGCGAGGGGGTCATAAACAAGGATCATGGGAATGATAAATGATACAAATAAGTAGACCAAGTCTCCTCATTTGTATATCCAAAAAATAACATAATAAATTTGCTGTAATATCTATGATATATGCCTCATTATGAGTGGTCAATGTTCATGTTCTTGGTTTGTGAATTGGTTTAAACAATAAGAGCAAAAATGAGGAAACACGATAGAAGAGAGATAACAAATAGCATTCAACATCACATAGCCCTTGTGATTGTGCTTAGGCTAAGTATGAGTAACAGTCATTTTTCCTAGTATGCTATCAATGAAACCTGTATGTGTGTGGAAGTGAAGGTAATAATTTATGTTTAAATTTAAATTTAAATTTAGATCAACCAGTTTGAGCCAAATGCTGACGGGGAGATTGTTCATTTTCTGGGATACTGGCATATGTTATGAAATTAAACCACACTGGGGTAAAGCCATCTTTCTCGATCTGTCCACATCAACTGAAGTTTTTCTTTTTGTTAATCTCTCAGGGAGGGCTATTTCCCAAACTGTTTTGTACCAATTGTCTACCATTGTGCCAGAAAAATCCAGTGTTGGGTTATGTTCTGTCTTGCCACTTGTAATAAATAGCCTATTAATTATTTATTATATAAGTCCATATACTCTTGAAATATATATAATGAAGCTAATTATGGTTTAACTTCCAATTGTTATTTCGATGTTTTATTAATTTATTGGAATATGGAATTCCAGAAAGGCTGGATTTTTGTACATTCCCACCACACATGGAGATATGTACTGGGTGTGGGGCACCCCTCTAGCAACATGGTGAGGTGCCATTACCAGGTTCCTAGGGATTAGGGATTAATTTCCTATTGCTCACTGAAATGGTTTTAAAGGTTTGTTGTTGTTTTTGTCTGAGCCATTGACCTGGGTCAAGTTCATAGTTGAAATCTCATTCCCGTTGGTGTTCAATAGGATCAAGTGAACCCACCGATGCACTGAATTTTATAGATTGCAGATTTTATACCTGGGCCATGTCCTTCTGTGAATATTACAAGTCTTTCAGATGGGGTTAATGGTCTTGTGTCTGCCTTACTGTTAAACTGGGTTAGCCAGGAAAAGTGTGGATTTGGTGGAGTAGCAGCCAAGGGGTTTTTAATTTTCCTAGTTTAGTCCTTATTTCTTGGTCTGATAGTGCTATATTTCTGTTATAAAAGTCAGATAACCAGTATAGACCTTTTGCAACATAAAATTGTCATGAAGTGTTGTGAAAACAGTGGGTGGAAGGCAAGGGGTGTCAGTGGAGATGGTGCTGGAGTTAGGATTCCTGCCTTCTCTTTCCGTACATTAAGTATGGTTTGTGTGAATCTGTTTTGAACATTTAGCCCAGTTCTAAGAAGTGGTTTGCAGAGGTTGGTATTCCTTTGATAAGTTCTTTTTCCAACTGGAGCCACTGCTTTGAGGTGTCATCTAAAATAAAAGGGACAGCATGTCTTACTTGGTTAGCAATAAAATACCGTATTTTTTGCACCATAACACTCACTTTTTTCCTCCTAGAAAGTAAGGAGAAATGTCTGTGCGTGTTATGGAGGAAATGCCTACGGGTGGCATGCCTACGGATTTTCCTCCTCTAAAAACTACGTGCGTGTTATGGTCGGGTGCGTGTTATAGAGCGAAAAATACGGTAGATCAGGGTTTGGGATACCCCAGCCTCCTTCATTTGGCATTTATTCTGGGTCTTTTGCAGGAGTAATTATTTTTCTGCCATTTTCATATCTGTTTGGGGGAGAGGTCATGAAATAGGCGGACCACATATGGTAATAATATTTCTTTGAATCTTTTATAAAACTCAGAAGTGAAAGCATCAGGTCCTTGGGCTTTATGTGGTTTCGGTTTTTGTCAATTTCTTCTATGGAGATGGGGCTATCTAAAAAGGTTTTTTCATCATGAGCTAATAATGGTATGGGTAAGTTTTCTAAGAAATTGTGGATATCTCTTTTTTTAATTTGGGCAAGGTGAGGTATATAATTTAGAATCAAAGGCAAATTCTGAGCAGAAGTCAGGAGAAAATGTTTTAATGCCATTGCTTTTTTGCATACTGTGTACCCCTGACTTAGATTTTTTTCTTTTTACATCTGCCAAAAGTCTAGAGTCATTAATTTCTAAGGAGTCTATTTCTTGTCTCTTTTGTTCAATTCCTCTAAGGAGGTATTTTGAACCTGAACTTTTATATTTAGTTAGCAGCTCAGTAATTTCCATTTCTAGTTTGGTTATTGTTGTAGAGACTTGTTTTTTAATATATGCTTTTTCTTTGATACAGATACCTCTTGTCACTGCTTTCATAGCCTCCCAAAGGTTGGTAGAATTGGTGTTGTCATTGTCGTTTTCCTTGAAATAGAATTGTAGGGTTTCTGCTATCTTTTCCTTTAGGTAGTTGGCTGGTTAAATGACCATGATGTCAAGGTTTGGATTTCATTGCTCGGTCATATGTTCACTGTGTGGATGGAATTAACTTGTGGAGTAAGCAATAAGGGACGTGGGTGGCACTGTGGGTTAAACCACAGAGCCTAGGGCTTGCTGTTCAGAAGGTTGGCGGTTCAGATCCCTGCAATGGGGTGAGCTCCTGTTGCTCAGTCCCTGCTCCTGCCAACCTAGCAGTTCGAAAGCACGTCAAAGTGCAAGTAGATAAATAGATACCGCTCCGGCAGGAAGGTAAATGGTGTTTCCGTGTGCTGCTCTGGTTCGCCAGAAGCAGCTTAGTCATGCTGGCCACATGACCCGGAAGCTGTCTGCGGACAAACGCCGGCTCCCTCAGCCACTAAAGTGAGATGAGCGCCACAACCCCAGAGTCCACGACTGGACTTAGCGGTCAAGGGTCCCTTTATCTTTTAAGCAATAAAAAGTCTAATACAGATCAGGAGTCATGTTGGGGTGAAGGAAATGTCAAACTGAAATCTTTTGCATTTTCTCCGTATCTTGTATAAGCCCCATTTTTGGAAGCGCTGTAGTAAGTCATAGGAGGTCTTTTATCTTTTAAAAGGTTCTTCCAGGTGGTGCCCTTGCTCAAGGCTTTTAAAGACACTGCTTTTACATTAAAGTTGAAGTTGCCCCCTAGTCTAGTTTCTCCCTCAGCCAATTTATTGAATTTACATAATACCTTCTGAATAAAGTCAAGTAGCTTTGAGTTTGGTGCACATGCAAATCTAACAGTTATTTTTTAATTGCCATCAATTGTCCCTTTAATAAAAACGTATCTACCATTCTTGACTTTAAGTATTGAGTTTGAAGTTTATTCCTTTGACACATTGTCTCAACCTTTGAGATAGGTAAGCAATGCCCATTGTCACTGTGTTTGAGTATAGAGTTGAGAATGGAACATCCTGTTTCTCAGGGTCTCTTTAACTGTAGCAATCATTTATACGCTCTTCTCTTGCTACAAACCATAAAACCTAAGTGCTTCTGGAATTGCTTTAACAAAAACTACTGCAAAGCCCTGTTGGTATCAAAATTTAAGGGTCAGTATAGATGTGGCAACACTTCTGATTGGACAAACACCTGCTGGCTCTCAGGTTTAGAGATTGGCTGGGCAGGGGCATTGGGTTATCAAAGGAAGCCCCATATAATGGGGCAGCTAATAGCGGCATTTAACGAAAATCAGCCTCTGTGCCAGGGATATGGATTGTGGTTAATGTAAAGACAGTTCAGTCTGTTAAGGTGTCTCTGAAAACTGCGGGCCACTGAACAGGCAAATTGATTGGAACTGCAGTAAAGAGCAGAACAGTCAGAAGCTAAGGGTTAGAAAAGGTCAGCAGCATGGTGGTGGTCTATCATAGAACTTCTGGCTCAGAGAGCAATTTCATTTTCTCAGCTAGTTCAACTCTTTGGCCAATTAATTTAAGAAGCCCTGCCGGTCAGGCTCTTCCCTGCACCAGCGGCCATTACCTGATGGTACCAAAGTCAGCGGTACCAAAGTCTGCCATTGTACAGTCCTTATTGCCATGGGATGATAAGTTTGTATAACTGTGCTCAACTGTAGAAAAGGAAAGGACTATGAAATATTATTTAACTTCAGCAGTAGGGCCTACAACCTCGCTTTCAGTATGCTGGTTGAGCCTCTAATTGGCGGTGAGTGGCTGGCAGGGACCAAAACCCATTTCCTAATTCCAGTGGGCCGAAAAGAATAGTTATTTTAAGGCAAGTAATTCCAAAATCTGTCCCGGGTATGGACTACCAAATAAAGATAATCTCCCTGCGAATCAGTGGGTACTAAAGCATAGCCTGCAGTCAGTCACTGACTCTGTCAGCCAGTTTCATGAAAGAAAACATAAATGTGTAGAATTCAAAGTTTGTTTATGGAGCTTCTCAATGGGCTCTTTCTTAAAGACTTATTTCTTCCTGCCAAAAGTGAAGCCTACAAGCTTTTGAGATATTATCTATTCTCCACTGACTCTGGGAAGGCATTTCAGTTACTTCAGGAGTGGTTCTTCCCCTTCATTCACAAGAAGGAGGGGCTATAAACTTGTTGATTCAGAAAGGAAAGGTTCTCTTTCTCTGGTGTAAAGGGCACAGCTTTCAGGAAGTAGAAAGAAAAGTATTCCTTCCTTCTCTTCTCTGCCTGACATGGGTGAACCGCACAACGGGGACACCAGTAAAGGGAGGGACAGATGGTTACCTCTGTATGGCTACCACTATATCCCGTCTATCCAGGATTCCTCAAGGCAATCCATGCTCTGCAGTTAGCTGCTGCTGCCACTGTGACTCTCCCTTGAAAGTTGTTTGCCTTACCTCTTAAGAGGGATACTTGTGCAGAGCTAGTGGTAAGTGCAGCAGCGGTCTCCCGATACACCTGTCAAGGGGGTGAAATGTATTTTTCCATAGCCCAGTCATCTCCCACCATATTTCTGCGCTAGCCCATTGCATGTTTGTATGACTCACCCACCCTCCCTTTCTCTACAGAATGGGTGTAGGTGCAGGGGTTGGGTTAAGAGTCAGTAGTATTGGCGTGAGTGTGAGGTCTTTGCTCAGTGCTTTATGGTGATAGTACAGCATGGGAAGCTAGCATGGTGAAGTGCTAGTGGATCTCTCTGTAAACTTGTATCTGGACAAGGTTTTATTTCTAAAACCAGAGAACTGCATCACAGTAGATTAGTTCGTGATGTACTAGCATTTTTTGATGTTTATGTTTTAAGTTGATGTAGATATTGTGTTTATGCTTATCTTGCACCATGAGACAACAAACACTTTGAACTGAACTGAGTGGGTAAGGAGTTTTCTCAACCAGGAACTCTTGGGAAAAGCTGGCTGCTGGGAAGCAAAAACACCCTGACATTTGCTGGGTGACTCTGCTGGAGCTGTGCCGACTCTGCTGGTCACACCGGTCAATATGCGGTGTAGTATCAACAGCAGATGGTGGGCCCAGTATAACACGTTATGGGCCGACTGACTTCAACAAGTCCAGCGGGGGGAGCATGAAGCAAGGAAAGCCCGAGAAATACTCTGGTATATTTGTGTGACTTAGAATTGTTTTGGCTGGAGAGAGCAAAATGCACTTTGTGCACAAGCAGGGTCGTTTTAGTCCATGCCCTGCTTTTGTTTATTGCAATTATTCCAACTCGTCTTTGAATAAGGATTTCTAGGGTTTGGGGCTAGAGCACAGTATCATAGCCAGAGTTTCGGCTCATCAAAAGGCAGCTTTGATGAGACTGAAGCATAATTTTAACAAAATGGTTTAATAGAAGGCTCCCTAGTCAAATCCTCTGGAGCAGAGGAGGACTGTCCATCTACCTACTGCAGATCCTCCTCTGCCATTTGGATAACCATAAGCCATGACCTTAGTGAGTGTTTTGAAGCCCAATAGTTCTATTTGCTTAAAATTGACTGAATGAGAGATATCAGGTGCTTCTGGTGATGGGAATGCTTTTCATGAAAGGGGCGTGTGAGGTCAGAAGCTTGATTCTCACTTTCTAACACCTTGTCGGAACAAGGCCGTATGTTTGCAAGTAAGTTGGAAAGGACGGCTCACCACAGCAGGGATTACCACTCGGTCCAGCATCATAACAAGCTCAAGGTTTTATTATTGAGCTAAGTTGCCAATGCAGCTGTTAAACACAGTACATACTTAGCTTCCTGGAGAAGAGAGAGAGAGAAAGTTTACATATTTTTCTTCCATACCAGTGAAGGGAGGGGCTTTTTTTTCTTTATCATGTGATTCATTTGATTAATACCTTGCTTTTCTTTTTCCCACTGGCCCTTGGGTTTTGTTGCTACCATCTGTTCTACCCACTATGGACCTCTGAATGACAGTTTGCTTGAGTGGCTTCCAATAGAGACAGACAAATAAAGATGTTTTCAAGACTTCATACTTAGGATTGCATCAGTGACTTACTGAAAATGATTGACTTTCATCTGGTTCATGTGTGTTACTCCTACCAATCTTATTGGAAGGGTTTTGGTTTTTTGCTCTTTCTTGCTCGTGCACTTTGCAAAAAGTCATTTCTCCAGCTTGAAACTTTATTGTTTAGATGTACACAGTATAGTGATAAATAGTGAAAACCTGTTTTTGAACTTGCATACAGATAATTTTGAAAAGTTTGGCAGCACCCAGACTTTACTTCTACTTTTTAAATGACCTTTTTTTACAAATGTTGACTCTTAATGAATAACCTGCAGAGTAAATAAGCATATTTCTTTATAGGATGACTTATTCGAATAGAGTTTAATTAAATGTTTTCCTATTTGTGCCAGCGCCATTTATTTTGAAGGCTTTTTGATGAGCCATTGATGAAACAGCTCAGTGTGTGATTTTGCCCTTTGAATCTGCTGTTTGATGCAAGTTCTGTTTTCCATTTTTCACATCTCCATATTCTAATTCACCAGCGATCATTGAGGCGTACACATTTTCTGACGGCAGATGCATCTTGCACTGGAATTCTTCCCTCATAGCCTTTTTATTTATGTGTGCTTCAGATTTTGACATGCTGTGAAGTCTTCTATTTTTCACAGACACAGACGTATATATATGAAAAAGTTATAGATGTTCTTTTTCTTCTTCCCGTCCAAATTTTATAGCTGCCTCTTCATTCATATATATATATATATATATACACACACACACCGTATTTTTCGCTCTATAACACGCACCCGACCATAACACGCACGTAGTTTTTAGAGGAGGAAAATCTGTAGGCATGCCACCCGTAGGCATTCCCTCCATAACACGCACAGACATTTCCCCTTACTTTTTAGGAGGAAAAAAGTGAGTGTTATGGTGCAAAAAATACGGTATATATATGGCACCTGTTTATTTCAGATCAGCTTTTGCTTTTCAAAATCAGAGTTGACCCTAAATCTCCTTGATGATTTCAAAACATGAATTTCTGTCAAGGTTTGAACTCAAGCCTAGAGTATCTCATTGTCTTGTGTGACCTGTGGCTAGTACTTGCAGCAGGCTGCTCCTCCAACACTAACCACATGGCCAGATTCTGATGCATCAGTGTTTATAAAGCACTGCTTATCTGTTTAAGGACCATTACTAACTGCTCTTAGTGTAGCCAATAACAGCATCCCCTAAACTGACTCTTAAGTGGCTTGGTTGGCCCTCCCAACCTGTTGGATTCTTCCCGCTCTCCCATTATTTTACCATGTATGTCTGGCCTCGGATGTTCTATGAAAGGGTCTCAAATAACTATGTGATAATTAAATGACCTAACTAAGGAAATGGGTATTTTAAAACATTGGTAGTGTCTATATATTTTAATAGTTCAGATGGGTTTTCTTGCTCAGGCTTCTTTCTTGTGAAATTATTTTGATGTAAGTTGCTTTGGCCAAAATCACTAGCAGCACCTAGTTAAACGATGGAACTCCCAAAGGAGGCAGTGATGGATACCAACCTGTGTGGTTTTAAAAGAGGATTAGACAAGATCTTGGAGGAGATGGCTATCGATGGCTCTGAGTAATGCTTCTGAATACCAGTTGCTGGAAACCACAGAAGAGTGCTCTTGTGCTCAGAGGCTGCTTGTTGGTTTGCCACAGGCATCTGATTGACCACTGTGAGAACAGGATGCTGGCCTGATGTTCTTATGTTCTAATCAGTGACCGTTTTCTTCCTCATCTCACAAAGGATGTTCACTAGTACTACCTAGCTGCCTGAACTTTCCTCTCCATCCTGCCACCATAATTTATCTTACACTAATTAGGGGTGGATGGGTGGAGAGAGAGTTATGAAAGTATTAAGCATCACTTCATGTCAGCTTGCTCTGAATCCATTTTAGGATTCAGTTAATCACTAAAATAATATATATGTTATTGTGATTAACAAAACAGAGAAATATAGGGAAATGGGACATTCTTCTTCAGTACCACCCCCCAAACCCCACTGGGCAATCATAGGGCCCAAGGTGGCTGTTATTGGGACAGGCACACCTTTAGGTACTTGGGCCCCAAACCATTTAGGGCTTTATATGCTAGTACAGTGGTACCTCTGGTTACGTACTTAATTCGTTCCAGAGGTCCGTTCTTAACCTGAAACTGTTCTTAACCTGAAGCACCACTTTAGCTGCCGCTGCCACGATTTCTGTTCTCATCCTGAAGCAAAGTTCTTATCCCGAGGTACTATTTCTGGGTTAGCGGAGTCTGTAACCTGAAGCGTATGTAACCCAAGGTACCACTGTACCAGCATCTTGAACTGGGCCCAGTAGCTCAGTGGCAGCCAATGCAGGGCTTTCAGGGCCTGTGTCACATTGTCCTATAGGCTGCCCCACCTACCAATCCGTCAACCGCAACCTGCACCAGCTGCCACCACTATCTTCAGGGGCAGCCCCACATGGAGTGCATTACAGTAGTCCAAGCAGGTTGTCACTACAGTGTGCAGAAAATTCAGCAAGCAGTTGAAGTGGGAGTTTTAACTGCAGCTTTTGAAAGCTGTTCCATGGTACACTCAAAACAATTCATTTTGTTTGAACTGGCTTAAGAAATCACACTGTCAGCTTCCCAGAGTGAGGGATGTGCATTCCATGCTGTCACAGGACTTTTGAGAGCTATTACTTCAGGAGCACCAAAATGAGAAGGCCTAAAAGAGTGGGAAACAAATGCATGAAATAAATTATAAAATAAATAAATTGGATTCAAGGGCGGGGCAGTATTTTGCCTAGCTGAACCTACTGTGGCAGTACTGTATGCTAAAAAAAGAAGAAGGTTGGAATATAAGTCCTTCTCTTGTTAAGATTCTTTCAGCAAAGAATCTGCCCTAGTGGTTTTCTCCAGCTTGTTGGGGAAGGGGTATAGGGACGGGGGGAAGCAGGGAGTAGTTGTGAGAATATCAGGAAAGAGTTAATGTTGTCATATTTACCAAGAAACAGTTCTCCACTCTCCTCTCCAGTAATTCAATCATTTTGGCCTGCTTTCAGGCAATACTACGGCAAAGTGACAAGTTAATAACGGCAGTAATAATAGTCGCAGAGCCTAATGTTGTTTCCCTTGCTCATACTCTCATTGCACCATCCTGCCGCCCATGTTGCCTAATGCAATTTCCAGTATTGTTAATCCAGTTTGAGTAGGAATTTTATTCTGCTCTGCAAGAGAATAGCACATGCAGGAGCCAGGGTACCATGTACCTTAGGGACCTGGCCACATTATTTGTGACTCTGCCCTTCCTTGTAATTATATTATTTTTTTATTTGTCCTTGATTCTCCAAGAGAGTAAATTAACCTTGTTGTGAATTAACTCCCCCTCTCCTTGTTCTTTTCCATAGTCCTTTCATAGAAGGGATTGCCCCCAGAGTGACTTCTGCTTGTTTTTCTTTAATTATTCTCAAGCACCACCTTCCTTAATGCAACTAAATGTGCCAACTTCCTTCTGTAAAAAAGATAAACCATAATGACTTCATGCCATTTCATAAGCAGGTAATCACAAAATGGATTATATTGTGGAGGTGCACACCTGCATTGCTTAGTTCAAAGTCTCCAACATTGTCAAGTCCCACTGAATAATTTTCCTAACCTTTCCTTTCCCTGTGGGGACAAAACCACAGGAAGTGAAGCTGTAATAATAATATTATTTTGAGGAAGGACAGGCTTAAAGACTTAGTACTCTCTCTCTCTCTCTCAATATCTCTCTGTGTTTGCACAGATTTTGTGGGAATTCCAATATATTTCCAAAGTATTGTTGTTATTTATCTACCATCCTTCATCCGAAGATCTAAGGGCAGCTCACAAGATAAAAATAGATAAAAGCACAAAAGAGATACAATGGTACAGGGTTACAGACACTTCAGGTTACAGACGCTTCAGGTTACAGACTCTGCTAACCCAGAAATAGTACTTTGGGTTAAGAACTTTGCTTCAGAATGAGAACAGAAATTGCGCAGCTGCAGCACAGCAGCAGTGGGAGGCCCCATTAGCTAAAGTGGTGTCTCAGGTTAAGAACAGTTTCAGGTTAAGAACAGACCTCCTGAACGAATTAAGTTCTTAACCCGAGGTACCACTGTAGTTAAAACAAAAACAAAACAACACCCTTTCCCCAAACACATTTAAAAGGCTGTAGAATATTAATCAGCCAAAAGTCTGGTTAAAGGGGAGCATTTTTACCTGGCACCTAAAAGAAATACAGTGGTACCTCGGGTTACATACGCTTCAGGTTACAGACTCTGCTAACCCAGAAATAGTGCTTCAGGTTAAGAACTTTGCTTCAGGATGAGAGCAGAAATCGTGCTCCGGCGGCGCAGCAGCAGCGGGAGGCCCCATTAGCTAAAGTGGTGCTTCAGATTAAGAACAGTTTCAGGTTAAGTACGCACCTCCGGAACGAATTAAGTCCTTAACCCAAGGTACCACTGTATAACGAAGGCACTGGATGGACCTTCCACAAATGGGGAGCCACTGCAAAAAAGGTCTGTTCTCATGTTGCCACCCTCAAAACTCTCTTGGACGAGGCACATGAAGAAGGGCATCAGAGGATGATTGCAGAGTCCTGTCAGTTTATATGGGGAGAGGCACTCTTTGAGGTATTGTGGTCCTGAGCCATTTCAAGCTTCATAGGTCCAAACCAGCACTTTGAATTGGACCCAGAAGCTAATTAGCAAGCCAGTGCAGTCCAGCCAGGATCAGTGTAATATGTGCAAACAGTCTTGCCCCGGTGAGCAACCTGGCTGCTTAATTCTGCACCAGCTGAAGTTTCCAAACCATCTTCAGAGGCAGCCCTACATATAACGCTTTGCCGTAATCTAGCCTGGAAGTTACCAAGGGTTTAGGCATTGCAAGGCCTGTCTTTGTGCATTACAGCAGAACATGGGAGCAGTCAAGTTGCTGTATTGGGACTAGTCTCTTTTTTACTCTTTCATAAAGAGTTGGGTGTGAGCAATGTGGTGACTGGGTTTGC
This sequence comes from Podarcis filfolensis, assembly GCF_964270895.1. Classification (NCBI taxonomy): domain Eukaryota; kingdom Metazoa; phylum Chordata; class Lepidosauria; order Squamata; family Lacertidae; genus Podarcis; species Podarcis filfolensis. The sequence goes on along the minus strand of NC_139607.1, from coordinate 63,754,253 downwards.
TGAATGACGCCTAATTGGCCAGATTGGTAAAAACAAAAAGGGATTCCAGCGACCTCCAAAAAGATCTCTCCAAACTGGTAAATGGGCATTGAAGTGTGAAGTGTAGCTCACCACAAATGATATTACATACCTTTGAATGACAGCTGTTGGGGAACATGAACAGGACAGTGCCATTGCTAGGGCCGGCCCTAGTGTTAGACAGCTGCCTCAGAAAGCAGATCTGCAGTATCGGTTAGTTATTTTAAGTCATGGTGATTATGGTTGTTGTATTTTTACTGCCGTTGTGATGGAGGGACGCTTGTGGGACTTTTCTGCTTCAGGTGCCAAAATAAATTGACTAGCCTTGGGTACTATACACCTTGAGCTGAGTGTGGAAGCGCATTTGCTTCAGGTAGCTAGATGGTTTGGGGCCAGCTCTGGCTATTGCACAAGGGCTTCCCTTAGGCCACTGTGAAAACAGAAAGCTACAACGATCCCGCAGGGGTCTCATACTCTTAGGTTCAGTTTAGTGTTTGAAGGGCATTCTCTCTGCAAACAAACTATAAATACTCCTGGAAACCTCAGCTGTGTTTTACTGCATATTTTCAAATGCCTTTTCAGTATAAAACCTGTAGTGGAACTCAGTGGCCTTACAGTGCAGTGCTTACAGAATGTCTACCTAGCCTGTTCATTGCGGTAAGTGGTGCTAGGATTGTAGCCCAAGTCTTGTAACTTCACATCAGATTAATTGGACTAGCGATGGGGGGTGGGGTGGGGGTGTACGTGTGCACGTATGGGCAAGGTTGTCCTGTGATTCGCAAGAACCCCTCTGTATCTTTTTCATTTTTGCCTGTTGCCCTCCCTTCTCTTACATCAAAAAGGCCAAATTCTGTCAGAGGCTCCGAAAACTAGGGCAAGCTCTGGGAAACTTTGTAATATTTCATAAGTTCTCTCCAGGAGAAAGCTGTCTTTGAAGATTGCTAGCCTCTGGGGAAGAGTGCCTTCAAAGTGGGACAAAGCAGCCTTTGACTGCCTCCCCTTCGAGCTCAGATGTGGTAACCCATGGGACTCTTTGCTGGTTTTGGCGCTGCTCTGCGAATCGTCATTCTGTTTCCCCCTCTCCCACCCCAGCTCCCCTTCAGTTCTTGACCAGTTCCTTCTGCTTCCCTCCCATTTCTTTTTTAAATAGAATGTTTTGCCAAGGGTGTCTTTGGCAAGATTAATCATCTTAATAGTTGAATTATGGGAGGCGAGCCTGTGTCCTGCCTCTGTAGTTTATCCCTAGCAGAGAGCTTGCGGTATTTGATCTGATTTTCTCTTTCTTTAATCTTGCAATATAACATGGGAGGGATGTTGTTGTTTTTTAAGCCTAAAAGATGAGATGTTTCGTGTCTGGCACTTCTGCCCTACAGATCCAAGTATTTTATGAGAGCTAGGTCACTCTAGGGGCAGGAAGCTGAGGGTGCATCTTCACCAACATACTTATCTTAGGAATTGGTTGCCCAAGGGGTGGTGTATCCAGTCACAGATGGAGTCATTGCTTAGCCCAGGCTTCCTCAACCTCTGCCCTCCAGATGTTTTTGGTCTACAACTCCCATGATCCCTAGCTAGCAGGACCAGTGGTCAGGGATGATGGGAATTGCAGTCTCTAAACATCCGGAGGGATGAGTTTGAGGAAGCCTGGCTTGCAGTTCAGAGTGTCTTGCCTGCTTACATGGCTGACTGAGGAAAATGCAATTTGCACCAAAGACTGCATAGCCTTCCTATTTGCTCCTTGCAGCCCATGTGGGAGTGATCCAGGACAAAGAGGTGTGGCCCTTTCCTACTGAGTATACAAACATGCAGTTTTAAATTTGTAATTAATTAAAATTAATTTAATAAATTAATAAATTAATTTAATAATTAAATAATTTGATTAATTAATTTAATTAATAAAAATAGAGTGCTCTTACTCTGGTTCCTCTTTGACAGTGGAACGGACTCCCTCGAGGGGGTTGTGGACCTTGGAGGTTTCTAAGCAGAGGTTGGATGGCCATTTGTCATGGATGCTTTAGTTGAGATTCGTACATTGCAAAGGGTTGGACTAGATGACCCTTGGGAGCCTTCCAGCTCTACGATTCTGTGATTCTCTCAGATAGAATAGGGACTATAAAGGAGACAGATAGCATGCCACCCAAAACTATACACCAGCGAAGCAAAGTTGAACAATGTGTCTGCAGTTATAAAAATACAGTGGAAGTGGGAGTATTGCTTTGTTCTTGGGTTCAGATCTTAGCTAGCAGTGGGCTTGCTTAGGTGCCTTCTGGAAAAATAATGAAATTTTCCGCCTGTTTAAAAACAGGAATGGTGACTGCAGAACTTTCACTGTTTTGTGACCATGAACTCATAAGTAATAAGTAAATTTTTATTTATACCCCGCCCTCCCCAGCTAAACACAATCAAACAATTGATTAAAATACAGCTTAAAAATTAGAATCAGGATAAAATTAAATGACTGCCCATGAATTACAACCATAGAGGTCAGGAACCTCAAGTATTCATCAGGGCCAGCTATCCATGTTGGTCCCACATGAGCCAATAAAAGGGCCAAAGAGGTACAGGGTCCCATAGGGGGGAGGTCAAACTGGGCCCAGACCAAAGGCCAGGCGGAACAGCTCCATCTTGCAGGCCTCGCGGAAGGACGTCAAGTCCCACAGGGCCCTAGTCTCCTGCACATTTTTTTTAAAAAAGGGAACACCTAAGTGAAAGAGCTATTTAAAAAACAACAGCCCCACACTGAATACTGTTATAGCCTGTTCTGGTGACTCTGATAAAGCCCCCAAACTACTAGTACAGTGGTACCTCAGGTTACATACGCTTTAGGTTACAGACGCTTCAGGTTACAGACTCCGCTGACCCAGAAATATTACCTTGGGTTAAGAACTTTGCTTCAGGATGAGAACAGAAATTGTGCTCCAGTGGCGCGGTGGCAGCAGGAGGCCCCATTAGCTAAAATGGTGCTTCAGGTTAAGAACGGACCTCCGGAACAAATTAAGTACGTAACCAGAGGTACCACTCTACAGGCATAACAGAGCTGCTTGCCAACTGCAGATGATTCCAAAGAAATGTAACTGTGTGTGTTGGCCACTTGTAAGTCGGAGTTCCTCTCCTGTGTTGCAAGAGCAAGGATGTGTGAGGAGGGAGTCTGAATCCCTGCGGACAAATTCCAGTAGATAATTACATTTCTCCTTGCCAAATTCCCTCAGTAGCTTCCGATAAGGTCATTCTTCACTTCTTGGTCCCCAGACGGCCTCTTTTGTGTGTAGAGAGATAGCAATTGCATTCTGCCCTGGGGCCAAGGGAACCATAACTGCTCACAGCTAATCTTAAATCCCATATTTAACATGTTTTGACTTGTTACACCTTGCCAAGTTTAAGCAACCTTGCTGCTTAGACAAAAAATAGTTAAAATGGTGCAGTAGCAGGTGGCATTGGGAATAACCTAATGTCCACATAAGCTGTGCCTAATGCCCTTTACTATTTTTGCTTAACTTCTCCTTTGCTCAACTCCTCCAGGTCACCAAGTGATCGTGTAGCAATTGGATTAGGAATGAACGGGCATAAGTATGATTTCCTCTCAGGTCCTTGCTTTATTTCCCCAGAGCTTATTGAGCAGGTGTTGCGGAAAGGCTTTGGTCTCCTGGCATCTCAGCAGCAGCCACTGGTTAACTGTGTTACTCCACACGTGAAATTGGTTTGCTGTGTAGGGGAAGCTGCTACAAGCTGAGCCACCTGAAACACAGAAGCAGCTATGGCTTTTGATGTGCTTGGTGTCTCTGTGCCTTTCAGATACATCTGCCCAAAGCAATGTGCAGCTAGTGGCTCTTCACATTGTCTCCCTGTTCTTTATTTCTTGGTGCATGGCATGTTTCTTAGACAAGAGCTGGTGTTCAGTCATGATTCCATCGCTGACTACAATGATGCAGGCAGAAATAAAACCCCAAATTTGCCACCCATACGTGTCAGTGTATAACTCAGCATGGAATATGTCCTTTTCCATAACGCTGATGTGTTTCTGGCACAGTATTATGATAGGTGTGCATAGTTTCTCCTTTCAAACCTTGGAATAACTGGTATTGTGTTAAAAGTTCAGAGGCTCAGAAAGCAGAGCTAAACGTGCAGCCAGCTCAGTGCTGAGTTTAACATGGGTTGGAAATCAGTGTTGGCTCCAGGATATTTGTTTGTTTGTTTGTTTGTTTGTTTGTTTTAGATAAAGTTTCATTAAAAAAATTTCACAGTACAATAAAAGACACACCAACTCACACCAAGATAACAAAAAGAAGAAAGAAAAATATAAGATTCTCTATCACAAGTATATCCCATTTTTTGTCCCATACAGAAAATGATGTACCCTCCCAGTTCTCCCCTTCCCTGTCTCTCACACAAGGTCCTGCAAACTATCGATCATCTTCATCTGCATGCAAATATAACAAGTAGGAATATTAAGAGAAATCCTTCTGAGCCTGGATAGCTCACTTGGTTTGAGCATGGTGCTGATAACACCAAGGCTGCAGGTTCAATCCCCGTATGGGACAGCTGCATATTCCTGCATTGCAAGGGATTGGACAAGAGAATCCTCAGGGTCCTTTCCAACTCTACGATTCTCTGAAATAATAATAGAATGCCGAAAGACAGAAAGATAAGAATAATAACAAAATACTAAGAGAAAGAGAGAGCGATAGAAATGACTTCCAGCTATCCATCTGTCAGTTGTGTTAGCAAGTGTTCCTCATCCTAATCCGATGTTCAGTTTAGAGTAATATCCATTTATTCCTCCCTCTGCTGATGTTTTCCCAGTCTTCAATCCAGGCAGCGCTTACTCATTCCTTTTGCTTTCCATCCAAGAAGTCCAAGAGAGGTTCTTCAGTTATATGTAATTATAAGAGTCATGGCTCCAGGATTTTGGTTGTTCTCTGTCTGACAAGGACCCTGAAATTGGAAGCGGTGAGACATGTCTGATCTCACTACCCCACGGAGCATGCCCTGCCCACCATTTGCAAGATATGTTTTTAGCTGTTCCCAATATAGTGGTACCTCAGGTTACAAACACTTCAGGTTACAGACTCCGCTAACCCAGAAATAGTGCTTCAGCTTAAGAACTTTACCTCAGGATGAGAACAGAAATCGCACGCTGGTGGTGCGGCAGCAGCGGGAGGTCCCATTAGCTAAAGTGGTACCTCAGGTTAAGAACTGTTTCAGGTTAAGAACGGACCTTCGGAACGAATTAAGTTCTTAGCCAGAGGTACTGTACATGGGCAGCTATAATTGAAAGAGGGGGGCTTATGGTGGCGCAAAGGGGCCACCCCCAACTTGGTATGAACAATAAACCTTGCAAGGTCTGTCTTTTGCCAGCACAGACAGCTCATTAGCTCAACCATTCCAGTCTGGAGAAGCAAACACCCAGCATGTGAATGCAGAGCAGAGACTGCCACATGTTTCCATCTTATTACAACTCAGAGGAAATAAAATGGAAGAGGACTTCAAAAATCTTGAATGCCACAGCAAAATGCCCCCCCCCCAAAAAAACACCAGAGGGGCAGATAGCATGCTCAGCATGTGCACATGTGTGTGAACACACACCGTGGCTCTGCTGGAGTGTGTGTGTGGTACTTTATTAGCAGATATAGGCTGCCCATTTAACATATACAGTTACTATAGCAACTGAGGTTTCCTTAGCAACAGTGCCAGAAAATAATCCGGTACCAATTAAAAATAAACTGTTAGCAAGGGAGGGGGGACAGCAGTAGGAGGAGTAGAATTTCTGTGAATTGGTTCCTTTCCCTTGTTGCTTTTTCATCCCAAGGACTCCCAAGCACTGGCAGAGACATGAAATAACGTTTTTCTTCTTGGCACCAGCCAGGAAGGTGCACTGGGTCACGTTGCCCCCTCTTGGTGGCTGAGGTTATTCTCCTAAAATTAATAAGGTGGAAAGTATCTACTCAGCAGTATGAGCCTAAGCCTCCCTATTAAAGCAAGCTCCCTAGAGAGAGGAGATGAGGGCTCCTTTCCTCTATATGTCATGTCATTGCAGAGCACAGCTATCTAGTCTTTATTAGCATACTGATTAAAGCCAGCGGCAATATAGGCTCCAGGGGAACTTCTTAATGTGTTGCCAGGATGCATAAACCTTGCATGCTGTATTAGGAAAAGCAAAGTTCTATTGTCACGAGAGTGCTTTTTTATCAGAATGTTTTGTGCCTCACCTTATCTCCATTCCCTCCAAAGCAGTCTGGCATGGAAGGGTTAACGGAATTGGGGAGCTTTTGAAAGACTCCAGGGAGGGTGCCCTCTCTCCTTTTGAAACTTGTAGCAATGTGCTGGTGTCAGACTGTGTGTGTGTGTGTGTGTGTGTGTGTGTGTGTGTGTGTGTTGTTCCATATTATATCAACTTTTTTTGTCTTCGGTTTCGTTACGATGAAATCCCAGACCTACAGTTAGAGAGAATTGTGAGTTCCATTTTTGGTAGTGTCTGTTCCTCCAGGGAACAGTTTAGGAACAGACACAAGTGAGATGGGAATTGCATTATATTTCCTGTTTTGCCCCTGCTGTAGGATTCTCTGATATATTTTTTTAATGATCAATGAAGAACTGTTTATAAAACTTGGGATGATCTACATATTGACATGGATGGGTACAGTATACAGGGGTTTCTAAAACACCCACACCCACCCACCCACACACACACACACACACACACACACACAATTATCCTTTCAATCTCACAGTTAATTGTAAAGTCTGCTAAGAGTTTGTTTACATGATTGGTTATCCTGGAATAATTAACTCCTCAGCTAACTCCATCTTCTGTTTACTGACACATTCAGAGAAGTTAATCAAGGCTGAAGCAATCTTAAACGGAAGAAAAGTACGGTGTTAAAAAGAGGTTCCAGTTACACACCTTTTTGTCCTAAGAAAGAAACACTACAAAATGATAAAGTGGTAACTCGCATCCACAAAAGCTGATCAGATAAGAAAATGAGGGCTGAGCTAATGCCAGATGTGCAAGTCTAAAAAATACATGAAAAAGTAGAGAGAAAACAAAGCACAAGGCAAACATAACTAAGCTAAATGCAGCAAGCAGCAAGAAGTTTATGGAGGTGATGCTCAAAGGACTTAGCCTAGGCCTGGCCAGCCCAATTAAGATAAAAGACGAGAAAGAGAGCACTCTATAGGTAGGTAGATGTAAGGTTGGCAGTTCAAATCTGCCTGACGGAGTGAGCTCCCGTTGCTCTGTCCTAGCTTCTGCCAACCTAGCAGTTCGAAAGCATACCAGCATAGGAGATAAATAGATACCGCTCTGGTGGGAAGGTAAATGGCGTTTCTGTGCACTCTGGCCCTTGTCACAGTCCTCTGTGCACCAGAAGTGGTTTAGTCATGCTGGCCACATGACCCAGAAAGCTGTCTGTGGACAAACGCCGGCTCCCTCGGCCTGAAAAGCAAGATGAGCGCCATACCCCATAGTCGCCTTTGACTAGACTTAACCATCCACGGGTCCTTTACCTTTAGGTAGATTTGTATAAACCCAGGTGTGAGGAACCTCACAGCTGGGGGCAAACGTGTCCCCCAAGTCTCTCTCTCTCTCTCTGTCACTCAGGGCTCTCCCCAAGCACTGCGGCTCATCAGTCCAGCTCTGTGCCCTTATTGGGTGCTTTTGTCTTTCTGGGATGTGCCTTTGAACTGGGAGAAACACCTATTGCTTGCTTTGGTGGAACATGGAACAGGTGTGCCTGTATGTTGTAGAAACCTTGTGGCTGAAATGTAGCCCTCTGTATCAGGCATAGGCAAACTCGGCCCTCCAGATGTTTTGGGACTACAACTCCCATCATCCCTGGCCACTGGTCCTGTTAGCTAGGGATGATGGGAGTTGTAGTCCCAAAACAACTGGAGGGCCGAGTTTGCCTATGCCTGCTCTGTATGAAGGCAAATCACATCCATAGCTTCACCCACTTTTGCTTATGGCCTCGCCCAACACTGGCATGTATCCCCTGGAAGGATGGCCTTGGGCCCAAAAGGAGTTCCCCACCTCTGTAAACAGATGCAGATAGAATAAGAAAGAAAGAAAGAAAGAAAGAAAGAAAGAAAGAAAGAAAGAAAATTCCCAGACATGGTGAATTTTGGTGAAAGAAAGGCACTCTTCACATGTGCAGAGGCATCGTATACATAGGTTGGAATGAAAAAGTAAACAAATAAAAATAATTGAATAGTGGTGGTTGTTGTTTGCCTTAAACTTTCTGTCTTTTGTGTCCCCCCCCCAATCCCCTTCCCCCAGTGACAAAGCTGCAGGTCAGCAAATCCAAGCGGAGCATCACCCTTGTGGAGAACAAGCCCATTCCCCTGAACTGCTCTGTCAAGTCTCAGACCAGCCCGGACTCCCACTTTGCCGTCCTGTGGTATGTCCACAGACCATCGGACACAGACGGGAAGCTCATCCTGAAGACCACCCACAACTCTGTGTTTGAGTACGGCACCTATGCTGAGGAAGAGGGGCTGAGGTGGAGGCTGCAGTTTGAGAGGTCCTTGTCCGGGGGGCTCTTCAGCCTCACAGTCCAGAGAGCCCAGGTCAGCGACAGCGGCAGCTATTACTGCCACGTGGAAGAGTGGCTGCTCAATCCCAACCATGCCTGGTATAAGCTGGCTGAGGAAGTGTCTGGCCGGACGGAAGTCACTGTCAAGTTGCCAGGTAATATCTCACTTGCCATGTCTGAAGCTTGCCTAAGACTTCATGTCTATAGCTGTTTCCTGAACCGCAGCAACTTCCTGTCTGCACACTCTGCCTGGCAAATTCCCAAAGGAAAGTTAAGCCTCTGTTCCTACCATAAGAATGTATGTTGGCCCCACTGCACGTTTGCTGTACAGACGCATCCGTGCGGGAGTGTCACTGTAGCCCCATTTCCATTCTTCCGCACGTCACAGGAACTTTAGGAGAGCAAATCTGAGAGAAAGAAAGGGCAATATGCCTTCAGTAAATTCTCGCAGCAAAATCATGTTCTCCTGCATATTCGTACTCTGGAAACCTATGTATAGCTCAGGATCTCCTGCTTCTCAATAGCAGTCAGTGGGGCATCACAGACAGGGTGGTGTTGCTCTCTTGCCTTCCCAGTGCCAAGCATCCATGCCAGTTCCCGAGAGAGAGGAGGGCAAGGCATGGGTTGGCTCAGCGCAGTGCGGGCTTGACCGCAGGAGCATCTGAATAGCTCCACCACCATACCCGCACTGCGCTGAGCTCCCCACACTTCCCCCCCTCCCACTCAGGAACTGGCATTGACACTTAGGGTGGGGAAGGCAAGTGAGCAACACCACCCTGCCCTGCCTGCACCAGACTGCAGCTTTTGCTATTCGAAAGTATTTCAGGACACAACTGAAAATACTGTTTGCAGACTGTGGTTCATGGGGAAAGCCTATAAACGGCCTTCTCCAGCCTAGCTCATCACCTGGATGTTTTAGACTCCAGCTGCCATCAGCTTTGAGCCAGTGTGGGAAGATGGGAGTTGTAGTCCAAAACATTGGGAGGGCACTAGATTGGGGACGCGGGTGGCTTTGGGCTAAATCACAGAGCCTAGGGCTTGCCGATCAGAAGGTCGGTGGTTTGAATCCCCGCGATGGGGTGAGCTCCCGTTGTTCGGTCCCAGCTCCTGCCAACCTAGCAGTTCGAAAGCACGTCAAAGTGCAAGTAGATAAATAGATACCACTCCAGTGGGAAGGTAAACGGCGTTTCCATGTGCTGCTCTGGTTAGCCAGAAGCGGCTTAGTCATGCTGGCCACATGACCCGGAAGCTGTCTGCGGACAAATGCCAGCTCCCTTGGCCTATAGAGCGAGATGAGCGCACAACCCCAGAGTCCCCGACTGGACCTTTACCTTTACCTTTAGGTTGGGGAAGGCTGTTATAAAACCTCTGGCTTTGAGAGTGCCTCTGTTTCTGACTACAGGAGTCTAGATTTTCATGGCCCTGGTGCATGAGCAAGGAAGTGTTTCCCCCTGTTTGCTCAAACAGGTTTTAATGGAAGGAGACGGTCTTCTATGCCTCTGAGATGGTATCTCATTGATAGTGATCAGATGGAGAGGTATCTGTTTGCTTGGGAAAGCTCTGTGTCAAATTCCTCCCCTCCTGTACACTTTAATTTTATTTATTGCCTGGGTCCCAGTGGTGATGTGGAGTGATGGTTTCTGTTCTCATGTGCTGAGCTCTTAGAAATGAGAGTTTAATGAAGAGGGAAGTTGGCTGCTAAGGGGCGATCCTTTCCCTGACAGGAATGGAAAGTGAAGGAAGTAAGGAAGTGTTGAATAAATCAATGAACCGCCAGCCAACAAACAGAGAGGCAGAAAGGTGAGGTCTATTATAGAGTAGAGCCTGGGAGGGGTGGCAATTCCCAGCAGCTAAGCATTGCTCCAGAAAGCTTTGTGTTGACATCTAAACATTTTGTCCTTGAAGGACAACCTGCTTTTTCATATCAGGCCCAGCAGAGTTGGGAAAGAAGAACAGGTCGCAGTTTTGACACAGGAAGCAAAGAGGAAGGAGCCAGGGCCGTTTGCTTTCTCATAATTGAAAAATAATCCTCAATGTTACAAAAGCACATAGGGGAGTTTCCCACAAGTTAGGCTGAGACCTGAATTTCCAGGCCGTACAATATCAGGGTTTCTGAGTGTGCCAGGGATTCAGTAACTGGCCCAAGGTGTGGCTAGTCCTCAGTAACTAGCTGACGCTGCATTTGGAGAGCTTCAAGTGGTGTTTAAGGCTTTCACTGCGATGGAGTACATTGTGGCATTTTGCATTTCAGTCCTTGCATTTGTTGAAGTAAGTCCTCTGAATCTCAGTTCTGTAGAAAGAGGTGAGAAGCCTGCAAGAAAAATCAGAGCCCATGCTATTCAAGAAATCACATTGTCATGTGGTTGGCACTGTAGAGCAAATCACACTAAATCGGTATAAAAGAGCTCCAGGCAGCCAGTCTGGAGGAAGTTGTGTCCAATTAAGGCCAGCTGTAAAGGAAGTTCCTAATCCCTGGTGATGACCTGCTGCTGATATTCCAAATAGTCTGGTTTGGTACATTTGCAATCCCTAAATCTTATTAGTAGGTATTGTGTCTGCAGATTGCATGGAGGACAAAAATGCCTTATTGTTCTTCCGCTTTCAGGGCCACCCTGAACTGTACGGAGCACAAAGGAACCCAGTGACCTTCCCCTGGAGGGATCTCTTTAGATTAATACCATTAAAAGCAAATATATAATGCTGAGCTGAAGCAGTATAAAACAAAGACTACTGCTTAAGTCCTGTTGCATTGTCAACTGGTTTTCTTTTTAATTTTATGTTGTTGCTTTTCCTCTTCTCCCCCCCCCCAAAAAAAACCCCCCCAAAGATAACCTTTTGGAAGTGAACCAGACTCAGAAGAACATCACAATCCTGGAGAATGAATGGGTGACCTTAGAGTGCCTGGTCACCAACCGGAGCAGCCAGGCTTCCCAGTTGTCTGTGGAATGGTATGTGTGGAAATCTGGCCACCCGGAGAAAGAAGCAGTGCTCAAGCTGACTCGCCAGGCCACCCTGTTATACGGAGAGCTGTCAGCCCTGAACGATCTGAAGAGCCGGCTGCGCTTGGAAAGCCCCTCTCCAGGCCTCTACCTGCTCACCATCCAGAACATGACAGTGCAGGACAGCGGGACCTACGACTGCCGGGTGGAGGAGTGGATACTGGGTCCCACAAACGCATGGTACAAACGGGCAGAGGACCTGTCTGGGCTGACAACCATTGTGGTGAAACAGCCAGGTAAAGTTATCTGTGGGTCCGGGGCTTTGGGCCACCAAGAAAGAAAAGCTCAATCACTGCTTATGGTGAGGGAACTTGCTGTGAGAAACATCCAGCTGCTATGTATACAGAATGCCTCTCCCTACTGCACACCATATAGATACAGGAACTGCAGCTTAATATTTGGAGAAAGACAAGTTGCCTAGGCTGACCATTTAGGGGCAGCTGTACCTTTGTTCTCTCCCTACTTCTTTCCTCTCCCCTTTCCCCCTACCCCACAGTCCTTGCTCCCCCTTCCAGGTTTTGGGAGCTTTTTGCCTCCTCAGTTATTTTTCCGTTTGTTCTGCAAATCTTGAGGTTTTCCCCCAAGCATGCTTTTACCACCCTCTTGTGCATGGGGTGGTGCTCTTTTGGCTACATAAATATTGGCACTCACCCTTTAAGCTGGGGAATAGGAGTAGGGACATGGTCAATATCTTTCACCTTTCTTTTTCTGCCTAGATTCATCACACCTTAACATTTGCAGCTAAGCCACTAGGATGCAGCTGGTAATACACACTTTAGCTTCTTCAGGACCCTCTACAACCTCTGTTCTAAATATGAAACAGGGAATGCAGTCGTGTTCCAAACACAGAGATCCCTTACTAGGATTTTGAAATTTGCCATCTCTCTTCTCTGGTACTGAGGAAGGATCTGTCATCTCCTTCCCCCTTTCCAAGGTCTCTAAGCCCCTAAACCCCTGAGCTTGACAAGAGCAAAGGAAGCTTAGGCATGTTTTGAAAACAAGGTCATCTTGTTTTGATTTAATGCATTTAAATGGGTTTTTTTGGGGGGAGGGTTATAAAACAGTTTTCTGTTTACAAATTCACATTGGTTTGTTGTGATATTGTGTGTGAGTTAATGGGAGATAATGATATGCTTTGGGTGCTTGATTGGCTGCTCAGGTTAAGATTTTAACCTCAGAGTTCATAGGAAGGAAAGGTGAGGACACAGTCATTTTGACTGGTGAGATGTCCATGTGGAAAGTTTGACAGTGAATTTACTGGCAACACAATTTCCCACAAGGGTAACGTTTTAAATTAGGTAAAATGAAAGTACAAAAGAAATTTCTAAGAACTAGGGAAATAATGTGGCTTTGAAGTGCTTAAATTAAGTCTGTACGCATTTCAGTCACAGCTTCTAACGTGCAGCACAAGTTTAAGATGGTGAAATTTGGCCTCTGAAATACCCTTCAAATTGGTGCAGCTGCTTGCAGATGCCTCTCACAGTCCCTGTGCGCTTCAGTCAGACTGGTTGGTGCCTGTGGAATGTCCAAAACGTAGCTTGCGATTGAATAGGATTTTCCAGGGCTGAGGACAGGATTTGCAAGCCAGCTCTTGGGAGAACGTGAAAATCTTATCACTAACATCTTTGCTAGAGAAACATTTTTCAGGCCAAAGAAGAAAGAGCTAAGTGTCTCTGTGGGGAAAGAGTTGTCTCCAGGCATTAGTAATTGCGAACGCTGCACACATTGCAACTAAGCTTCCAAAATCTTCCTTTTGGGCTGAAGGTTCTCAGATGACCTGTTACAGCCCCAAGATAGACCAACGGTTCTAATTTGAGGGTGGAAACCTTAACAGCTACTTTTGAGTTGTGAGGAATAGGAAAGAGGTGGTAGGAATCATTATGCCCCATAAACTTTTTGACTCACTCACAAGATTTGAAAATAATTAAATGTCTTTGTACACATCAGGAATTATTTGTCCTGTCCATTTACTTTTATGAATTCTCTGCTTCTCCCAAAACATCCTTTGAGGCCGTTGATTAGATTTTCCAACCCTGAGGCCAGTGAAATAGTACAAACTCTGAAGGAGGGGAAAAGATTGATGAGGCTTTATTAATATACAGTTGGTTGTATTCTTAATTATATAAGAAATGCTTTTGTTTTTTAATAAGTGCAATGTGAATGTGTAAGTATTGCCGTATTTCTAATAACATAGCTTATATCCCCCCCCCCTTATGTCTTGGAGCAAATGATACCAATGCACTATATCCCTCTGTTTTTGTATGTATTGAGCAGTCCTTGTGCCTATTGCTATGTGCTAGGGCTTATGAAATTCCACCCTTGAAAGTGTTTGGCTGATTTTGGTGCCAGTTCCTGTGTCCCAGGAGTGGCATCTCTGCTGCTCGCTTGGGTCCTATCCCACACAGCTCTGGTAATGGTGAACAAGACGTGGGGGTGGGGAGGGGCTGTGTTATAAATATGCCCTTACTGCAGCCCTTAGTCATGATCTCCCTCATTTGAATGTTACTAGAGGTGTCAGGAGCCTAGTAGCCATGCCCTTCCTGTTAATGCAGATACCACCCTTCAACAGGATACCTCAAGCTTATTTGTAAGCTACTCTAGGAGCTCTTTCTGGCTGGAGAGCAGAATAATTTTTTTTGCAGAATCTCGTTACATCATGACTCTCTATAATGGTGGCTCTTGGAGTAAGGAATAGGCTGCACAGCAACTTCTTCTCTTTCCCAGAGGGTGTCTTGATTGGGACAGAGACATGGCCTTCAGCTCATTGTCAGCAAGTTGCAATCAGTGTAATAAAAGAGGCTGCACAGTCCCGCCCATTGCGTTGTTTGCATCATGGGCTTACTCTCTTCTCAAACCCTCTGTTTCCCTACAGTTCCTTCCTTAACGATCTAAGAGTATGCAGTGCATCCATAAAGGCTGCTCTTTTCAATTTCTCCTCCCTCTTTGGATCTGTTAGTCCTGAAGACGGGAGAGAGCCCTCACAGGCAAACTCCGTTCCAATTTAAGGGAGATTAAGTCCTTCTTAGCTGGCCAGTGATCAGGCCTCCTGAAGAAGCCATGTCTGTGCATTTATGTCTGTACAGTGAGAGAAGCTAACCAGTCTCTGTGCATGTCCCCACCATTTTCAGATGCCTCGTTGCAAGTGGACACAACCATGGCCAACCTCACCGTGACGGAGCAGGGGCAGTTCCATCTGGATTGCAACATCCTCTCCCTCTCCAGCCGGGACTCCCGCTTTGCCGTGACGTGGTTCAGCGTGAAGATTAAAGAGAAAAGTGGGCCTGCTGGTCGCAAGTATGCAGAAGAAAGGGAGGCCTTGTTAAGAGTAGGCCAGGACGCCATCTTCAGCAGAGAAGCCACCCCCTGGGAAGGCCGGCTGCGCTTCCAGAGGCTCTCGGCTGTGCTCTATCGGCTGACTGTGTTGCAGGCAGGGGCTACGGATGCTGGCAATTACTCCTGCCGGGTGGAAGAGTGGCTGCCCAACCCCAGGGGAGCATGGTACAAACTCGCAGAGGAGGATTCCGGCCTTATGGCTGTTTATGTGCAAGACTCAGGTGAGGTGATGGTGAGCATTTTAGGAGGGGGTAGATTTTGTGTGTAGAGGCCCAGGGGCAATACGGCTTGAAGGGAGCGAAATTGGCTAAGGTTTTTCAGAATATCAGCTAATGGGGAAGATTTTGGAATTTCAGTTTTATAGGGAAGCCAGAACTTAACAGAGACAGTGGTTCTTTTGGTTGAGAAGTTCCCAATTTGGCAATGCTGTCAGGGCTCGCTCACCATTGATTACAGTTGGGCCTTAAAAGGCATGGGCTTGGCTGAGTCTCCTTATTCTTAGAGAATGTCCCGTTTCGCATCTTGCCATAATCCCTCAGCTGTTCCTGGTAACACCTGCAAATTATGTGTTTAGGGGTTGAGAATTACATATATCATGCTGCATGTTGCGAGGGTGAAACCATATGGAAGTTCCAAACTTCACTGGGTGGAGCATAGAAGCAACTTGCAGAATAATAGTGACTGTGGCAGTCTGTGTAGCTGATTAACAGCTGAAGCTTTCCTTGAATCAGCTGAGAGGGGCGAGTATGTATTGTGATGACACTGAACGCATGTCTCCTGCAGCCCAATGAGGCACCTGTTGCATTCCAAAAGTAGGACAGCCCACCAGCTTTCAAACAGAGGCTTTGTAATGAGTGTTAAATCTACTGTTATGAAAGTGGGCAACCTGTGGCCCAACCCAAGCTGTTGCTGGGCTACAACCTGCATCATCCCTGACCATTGGCATGCCAGCTAGGGATGATGGGAGTTGGAGTCTAACAACAGCTGGAGGACTACAACCTCCCTCCTCACCTCTGTGTAGCAGGAGCTCTCTCTTCATGCTCTAGTGGCCCAGTGCCAGGCAAAATAAGCATGACACTCCTCTTGTTCTCCAAGGCTCGGCTCAAGTTTACATCCTAAAATTCTGAGTATAACAGGCTGTAGCCTTTGCATTGTGTATCCATGTGTGTTTTTTAAACAGATTAGGGCTAGGAAAGAGCCCTTTTCATAGGAGCCGAGAATCTAAAAAAATCATCCCCACTTTGGTACCCATTCCACAGGGTAAACAAAATAAAACTTTGGTGTATTGAGGCAGAAAAGCCAAGGGGAAAAAATGGCAGCTGCTTCGCATAGTTCGGCTTGTCTTGGTCCCCCATTTAAGCCGCCATTGCCTTTGCTTAGTGGCCATTAGGCTCAGGTGCTCAGAAAGTGAAGTTTCATTGCTCTGAATGTTTTAACTCTTCCCCCCTTCCCTGTGTGAACTTCTTCCAGGCTCGTCTCTACAGTCCGTCATCTGCTCCAATGACTCCCTCTTCTACTTTGTGTTCTTTTACCCCTTCCCCATCTTCGGCATCCTCATCATCACCATATTGCTGGTGCGATTCAAAAGCAGGAATTCCAGCAAGAATTCTGAAGGCAAGAACGGAGTCCCCTTGCTGTGGATCAAAGAGCCACACCTGAACTACTCGCCCACTTGCCTGGAGCCTCCTGTCCTCAGCATCCACCCAGGGACTATAGATTAAAAGTGAGAGACCCACAGAGAGGTGAAGATGCACCTGGAACCCAAAGGAAGTGTTTTTGTTGTCTTTTTATTCAACCTTTGTACTTTTTTGGATCCCAACTCAGCTCCACCATGAGGTCCCTCTGAACTTCTGGGACTGGAAGAACTCAGGCACCCCAGAATGCTTGTGAAGACCCAGCCCAACTGCAAAGGGAGATGGAAGGTCCATGTGTTCACTGTATATAGTGGTTTTTTCTAACTGAGCTTTCCCCCTCCATCAGTTCTCATCGGTTGTCCTTTGCCCTGTAATTCTGTTGCTCAAAGACACACAATATTCTTCTTGTATTATTATGCAGAGGACAATCCCCAGAGTGCATTGATTTTGTTGGAGCTCTCGTTGTGCCAAAGTTGGGCGCGTTGTTTTTCGAGGAAGCTTGTTTTATCAAATGGGCTGGGTTTGACAGAACTTGACCCTTGGTATTGGGAAAGGGCCAGAAAGGACTGAATGGTCTGCCTATTGCTCTGGGAGAGAATAGAACCAGAACTGCTCCTATAGTCCAAGCAGCAAGTAGTTCTTCCAGGGCAGAGAGCCTCTGCCACCTCCCTCCATCTCCAGGTGTTTCTGATTTGTTTTGGGGACAGAAAATGCATATAAGGTTGTTTTGCCATTGGCACCACAACTGAATTGCTTGTGCCACTTGCAATCCAACAACGGCCTGTGTGTGTGTGTGTGTGTGTCACTGAGGTACAGCCCATGAGCCTTGATTCCCCCCCAGTACTGCTGCCTATACACAGTTCTGTTTACTAGAAAGGCATTTGGTTGCCCTCTGGGTTTTATTAAACCCCACTGCCACGCCTTTGGAAACTGCAGGGGTGGAAACCTGAACTTTTAAAAGACATTCAAACTGACCAAAGTAATGATTTAGGAAGTGGGGAGGTGGCTGCCTCTTTAAGTGGGCCTGGCTCCGACTTGGTTCTGGGATACCGAAACACAGGGCAGAGAATGTGTGGACACACTGACCCAAGTTTTACTTCCAGTTGCACTAACTACCCCAAGGAATTTTCACCAGGCAAGCAAGGGCCTCTGAATAGCCTCCTCCCTCTCTCTCGTTATGTGTGTGTGCCATTTTGCTTCTTCAGCTTTATTTCTCCAGGTGCAGCACCCGTCACCACCATTCCTCACAGCCCTGCAGAAGCCACAATAAGTGGACTCCAATAAGTGGCCAAAAAACAAAACCATCCCTACTGTTCTTTCTGTGAAAGACACGGTGTTAACAATGTTGGGGCTCAGTAAAGGCAGGGTGTCTACTTTCTGCCGCAGTAAGCCAGCTGTGCTCCTCCTGTGCTGTTTTGGATATGCTTGTTATACCTGGTGGACCAGCACTCTTACATCCCCTCGTTCTGGTCTCTAGGATAAGGGGGGAAAGTTGTGCTTTCTAGAAAATGGCTGTTTTGCTGTCTTCCTAAAAGTCTTCCTGGCAGCTAGTTGCAACCTTTGTCATGAGACAACTGAATCTGCGCAAGGGCACATGCTGCCAGCCACACATGCCAGTCTGCTTAGCTGCTTTGGCAGAAGGCGGATGGGGGGTGGGCAGCAGAGCGCACTCTTCCCGTGGAGTGGCATCGTAAATTTTGATTGCCCCTATCAGAGCATCTTGTGGAGATAAACGCATTTGCTTTAATTAATGGTGCTTTGCGAGTGGTGTGTGTCCACGCAGAGGTTTTATGTCACCCATGTGTTCCGCCAGGCGGCTGGTTGCACATGTTCACCTCACTTACTCTCTGGGTAAACTTGCTGTATTTACCCAAGCTTTAATGCTTCTTCAAAAAATCATCTTCTTTCCTTCGCAAAGGAGGGCTTTGTAGCATTCCAGTAAAGCATTCAGAATGTTCCCCGGACCAAATCTGCCTCTGCAAACTATTATTCCTAGATTAAAAACCCCCTCCGTGCGTGTAACTTGAGAACGCACACACCCTTCCACCCTCCTTGCCTTCCTAGTGTATTCAGAAGGGAGGAAACAAAAAAAGTGAATGGGAATGAAGAGCAAAGCAGAAAGAGAGCCCCTAGGTTGTGTCTGTTGTTTTATAAATGTAAAATGTCCTGTACATATACTGCTTCGGGGCAGGAGCTCTAACTCAATTCAGCTCTTAAAAAGGAAACAAGTCAGCAAGATGATTTCCTGCCCTAAAGAACATTGCTCTTTATCTTCGCGTTGAAAAATCTGTTGTACTGACCTAGTAGCATCAATGCTTCTCTATATAACCAGCAGTCCTTCCCTTCCCCTCCCAGCTCCTTCTGTCTACGGAAAGCTGTCCCACAGCGGCCTCCAGTGGCCAGTCATTCCAGTCTGTGGCTGTGGACTCTTGGAAAATATGCAGGTGTTTTATCAAAGCCAGTAGACACAAGTGGGAGGACTGTCCCTTTAGCAGCACCGATGATCACACAGGTTACCTTGCAGAGGACTTGTCCATTACGCTGCCAAGTTGCTGCCCAGTTTTAGGATCTCGTTTCTTTTCAAAACGTTGGACACTGCCTATAAGAAGCTTTATGGACAACTTTTTCTCTGCCAATAAACCCAGAGGAAAAAGAACAAGCTACCTTTGCATGATGTGGGGAAACAGTGTGGGATTTTTATTATTATTATTATTATTAAAGAACTTTGTACCATGTTGCACTAAATGTTTTATACATTACACGAGAGAGCTGTAGTAAACTGTGTTGAAAGTGTGACTTCAATGTCCTGTGTTGATGGCTTTGAGGCGCTGCTACCAGAGCTTCCCTCCTCTTCTCCCTGTTGATGCCACCCAGCTGTCAAAAGGACGACTCCCTACCAGTGCCTGCAATGTCAAATTGTATGCTTAAATTATCGCAGGCCCCGAGGTTCTTGCTCTAGCCATGCACTTGGCTCAGCTGCTACACATGGGAGCGATTCCTCATGAATGAGCAGCTGTCACATGCACTGCCAGTGCCAGTACTTGGACCAGTGCCTGGCCCCAGGCGCTGCCAAGTGGCCTAAGATGAGAGCCACCTGCAGTGCCGGAGGGTGGGTTTCATTAGCCTGCCCTTCCCCTATTGTGCTGAAAGCTAATGCTGTGGACACCCGGTTTTGCATGGGATTAGAAGTGCCTGGCAAGTACTTAGAAGGACAACCTCCCCTAAGCCAGCAAAACAGATTGCTTGGGAGAAAGGAGGAGGAGGAGACTCTGATGATGATGGGCCATAGCCAAGCCCCATGGCGGGGTGGCCATCGGACTGTATGGTCAGTAACTTTCATCATTTTCCCATGAGAGGCAATCTTAAACTTTCTTTTGTTTAATGTTTCAAAAGTATTAAAATGGATCCCTTTTCCTTCCAAAAGGCAACAGATAATTCCCACAAGAACATTGAGAGCAAAAATAAGTACTTAAACAGCAACTCCTCCTTATCTGCCTGATGTCTTACAGTTCAATAGTAATATTTAACATGTGTGTAGCAATTTCAATTCTTCAGAACACTACATGTTAATCTAGTAACCTCTGCAAGAATCCTGTATGGGAATTTTCACAAGCCTGGGGCCCTCCAGATGTTTTGGCCTACAATTCCCATCAGCCTCAGCCAAACCAAACATCTGGAGGGCTTCCATAAGGTAAGTCCGTATTCTTATTTCCCATCATGCAGATGAGGGGACTGGAGCAGCAAGAGGGTGGCTTGCCTAAGGCCTACTGAGTTCATGGCAGAGGTGAGATTTGAAATGGGGACTTTTGAATTTCTGCTGTTTTTCTCCTGTAAAGGATCATTTGAGTTCTTTATATTACACATTTTCCATTTCTGGACCCTGTCTAATAGAGTCTTAGAAATTAATGTTATGAGGAAGAGGTTAAAAGTTCATAGAAAACTCCCCTTAGGAACAGTGCTTAAAAAGTTCAATGTTCTTTGGGTTTTATTCTTGTCTTCAAGTGCAAAAACTACTCTGGAGAAATCCACATGTCCTAAAGCCATTCTAATTCAGACGAAGGCCTTCCATAAGTGGCAGGGATAGGGGGAATTCTGCCCTTCCAGATACTGTTGTTGATTGATTGTATTCTTCATCACTCTTTATTTATTTATTTATTTATTTATTTACTTACTTATTTACTTACTTACTTATTTACTTAGTTACTTACTTACTTAGTTACTTACTTACTTACTGGTATGGTTCTCATACTCATTTAATCCCCACAATAACCCTGTGAGGAGGTTAGGCCGAGAGAAAGTGACTGGCCCAAGGTTGCCAAGTGGAGGTTGGAATCCTGGTCTCCCAAGTCCTAATCTGACACACTTACTGTAATTAATAATTTTTAATTTTTTATTAGTTTTCATCTAATCTGACACGCTTAACTTCCATATCTCACATGAACGGTCAGAAAAGAAACTTCTCAAAGTGACTTAATAAAAAGCATATAAAACCAGCTGAAAGGCAAACTGCAAACTATGTCTGATACACTTAACCACCAAAATCCTAGGTAATTAAAAAATTGTCTTAGCCTTGCACCTAAAAACTGACAGCGGTGGGGCCAGGCGTCTAACCCTCGGGAGAAGATTCCACAGATGGGTAACTGGACTCCAAATCCCATCAGCCTCAGCCAGCACAGCCAATGGCCAGGATGATGGGAGCTAGAGTCCAGCAACATTTGGAGGGCCACAGGTCCCCCACCTTTGCCTTAGCTAATCAGATCTATCAACCCATCACTTAGAAGGCACAGTTTCCACTTTGAAGTTTGATGCCTCAACCCATACTGA
The DNA here is from genome assembly GCF_964270895.1 of Podarcis filfolensis. NCBI lineage: Eukaryota > Metazoa > Chordata > Lepidosauria > Squamata > Lacertidae > Podarcis > Podarcis filfolensis. Next base: position 63,732,920 of record NC_139607.1, on the reverse strand, counting down.
AAAGCCTTCTACCAGCTTTAGAGACGGGCACATCGTGACTATGGCAACTCGACTGGCACGAAATAATACCCGTATTAATGGGGAAAGATGTGCCCGTAGATTCCCAATCTTGAACATGTTCCACTCCCAATAAAGATCTAAGGAAAAACATTTGTAGCCTGCAAAGTACAGTGGTACCTCGGGTTAAGAACTTAATTCGTTCTGGAGGTCCGTTCTTAACCTGAAACTGTTCTTAACCTGAGGTGCCACTTTAGCTAATGTGGCCTCCCACTGCTGCTGCGCCACCGCCGCGCGATTTCTGTTCTCATCCTGAAGCAAAGTTCTTAACCCGAGGTACTATTTCTGGGTTAGCAGAGTCTGTAACCCAAGATACCACTGTACAGAACTTGACAGCAAAGTTGTCTCTGATACTAAACTCTCAAAGTCAAAGACCTGCGAAAACGCCACCAAAATATCTTTGTTCATGACAAATTTTAGAAATAATGGGCACAACTAGTTGCTGTGATATCCCCCACCCCCGCTACCTAACTTTTGTGTTGTGCCACTCACATTTACACCACTGTCTCATAGGTTTCTCAAGTTTATTGGCCCGCACTAATATTTCACTGATAATTTGTATCCAAGCAGACTTCACACTCGGTGTTAATGCTTCAAGTAAGAGCTCGTAAGAGTAGGCCTTTTATTTTGCTATATTTAAATCTCTTGACTTACTGCACTATATGTTTGGCAAGGATGAACAGCACCAGAGGCTACTGGTTAGCAACTTCCAGGTCTCTGCAGGGGACGTCTTGCCTATAACATGCAAGTGTGACTTCACTGCCCTGCAGTCAAGCTCAGGTGATAGAGTTTCCTCGCTACTTTTTCCAGTCGGTCTCTATACTCAATTTCCTTATAGTTATTCGCATTGATGCCTTTGAAGCCATGCATTGCCCCCCACCAGCATGCAGCCATGACCGCAGTGGAGTCACTGTCCCCACCATGGAAGAAACCCCTGTGAGCCAACTCAATCCAGTTCTCAGCACCAAGGATGGCGTCATAAGCAATCATGGGAGCATCATGCCCACTTGCACCTCCCCAGCCAGAGTAGCTCAAGGACGTGTAGAATTCATCTCTCTCTTTCACACCATACACTTCGGGGAAGGATGGAGGAGATTTCCCATCTGAAATGCCTCTAGTTTCCAGGTACTTCTTCCATGTCCTTTCAAAGTAGTTCCTAAGAAACAGAAACCCATGGGAAGGTATGTAAATATCTAGGATTTCATATTAAGACTGTATTTGTATATGCCTTGTATGAATAAAAAAATAAACCCAGTATAAACTTAGAAAGTCTTAACATCCAGCACGTTTTGAGACCTCTGCAGATCAGGAAATGCTTTCTCTGTTGTAGTACATACGTACTTCAGGGTCAATGTTTCAATATTATACAGCAGGGTTTCAAAAACTTGGGTCTCCAGATGTTTTTGGACTACAATTGCCATCATCCCTGACCACTGGTCCTGCTAGCTAGGGATAAGGGGAATTGTAGTTTGAAAACAGCTGGAAACCCAGGTTTGGGGAATCCTGTTCCAGGGTAATAAGCAGCATCCATTTCCTTCCCCTCTATCTTGGTCACCAGCACAAGGAACATTACTATTATTTTTTGATTTTATATACCATCCTATACCCGGAGACCTTAGAGATCACAGAATAAAATCAAAATATAAAACCACAAAATACATAATCAAAATAAAAACAAACCAATAGCTACCCCCCAAAAAAAATTTTTTTAAGGGCATAGGATGCAAATTAGATCAACCAAAGGCCTGGTTAAAAAGGAACATTTTCACCTGGCGCCTAAAGATATATAATGAAGGCGCCAGGAGAACTTCCCTGGGGAGAGCATTCCACAGACGGGGGGTCACTGCAGAGAAGGCCCATTCTTGTGTTGCCACCCTCCGGACTTTTCGAGGAGGAGGTACACTTCATACTTTCTCAACATCATATCGGGAACTATTTCAATCTATCAGATGGCTTTTAGAACCTTCCGACTTCCAAAATGTGTATTACTTACCAGCACTGCAAGTTCTTCTCCACAAAGGAACCTGCCTTCTGGATATGGGCTTTTGCCATTGGTAGCACCTCCATGAGCCCTTTCCCCCACTCCTGGAGTGGCTTGCGATTTATGGCATAAGAAGTGAAGAGAGCAGAAGCCAGGGATCCAAGGTAGCCGGTAGGGTTGTGGTGAGTCATCCGACCGCTCTCTATGCTTACTGCGATCAAGTTTTCCAGCTCTTCTGGGTGACGAAACCTCAGTCCAATGCACATTGACCGCATGGCTGCACCACACCCTCCTCCTCTTTCAGAGAAGTCGGGTATCCAGCTATCCGGCTTGTCTGGATCCAATCTCAAGGCGTATGCCATGCAGGTATCACCTAAGAAGGGTGGGAAAGGTGGGAAACTTGTACATCTGCCCTGATTGTTCATTTGCATCTCAGGCTGACTTGCAGTTAATCATCCTCAACCTGTATGGTCTACGCACAAACACCAGGTAACAACTTTAATGCTTTCGATCAATAAGCACTGATTTCCTGAGGTTTTAATAGGACTATCATTATGAATAACAAGATTTAATAACACTAACAACTATATGTATTAATGCTTTTTATCATTATTTCTTATTAATAATATTTATTACTAGTAATAATAATAATAATAATAATAATAATAATAATAATAATAATATCTTTATTGTCATTGCCTCCTCTCAGGGACAACGAAATTACTTGACTGCTCCATAAAAACACTAATTAAAACAATACAGTATAGTACAGCAAGGAAGATTAGATGACTTTCAAAGTCCAGGCTTCCCATTCAGGGCTGAGATCGCTCTGGAGAAGAAGCTGTTCTTCAGACGGCTCGTTCTTGTCTTCATCGTCCTGTATCTCCGTCCCGATGGCAGGAGCTCGAAGAGACAGTGACCAGGATGCGATGGATCTTTTACTATGTCCAGTGCCTTCCTATGGCACCTTGTGGCATAAATCTGCTCTAAGGTGGAAAGTGGGCAGCCAACAATGCTCTCTGCTGCCTTAACAACTCTGCACAACCCCATCCTGTCCTGGGTAGTACAGCTTCCGTACCACACACATAAGCCATAAGTGAGCACGCTCTCAATGGCACAGTGATAGAAGGCAAGCAGCAGTTTATGCGGAAGATGGTTTTTCCTTAGAATTCTCAAAAAGTACAGTCTCTGCTGCGCCTTCTTCACAAGCCCCCTTGTGTTGACACTCCAGGACAGATCCTCTTGTAATTCAATGCCCAAAAATCTGAACGTTGTTACCCTCTCCACACAGACCCCATCAATCAAAAGTGGCTGGATATCGCTCTTCTGTCTCCTGAAGTCCACCACAAGCTCCTTTGTCTTCCTTGTATTTATGAGCAAGTTGTTAGCTCTGCACCACTCTGTCAGCCGCTCCACCTCATCTCTATAGTCCGTTTCACCCTCCCTTTCAGGGATGAGCCCAATCACGGTTGTGTCATCTGCAAATTTGACAACCCTATTACTAGGGTGAGCAGCGACACAATCGTACGTGTAGAGAATATAAAGGAGCGGACTGAGTACGCGTCCCTGTGGTGTTCCTATGTTAGTCTTAAGCAATTAGAGGTATAAGGGCCCAACCGAACCCTCTGGGGGCGGTCTGACAAAAAGTCCAGTATCCACCCACGAAGTGATAACGGAAGCCCCAGATCTTCCAGTTTAGACATCAGACGTTGTGGTAGAATGGTATTAAATGCCGAGCTGAAATCTAAAAAAAGCAGTCTGGCATAACCCCCCCGCTGCTCCAAATGTGCAAGGACAGCATGGAGGGCAATCGCCACAGCGTCCTCTGTCGATCTTTTCGTTTTATAAGCAAATTGGAATGTGTCCAGTCCCTCTGGTAGGCAGGCAATGACATGATTTCGTACCAGCTTTTCAAAGCACTTCATGATTATAGGTGTGAGTGCTACTGGACGAAAGTCATTCAGATCTTCCGGGTTAGGTTTTTTTGCTATTGGAACGATAATAGAGGACTTTAGGCAGGATGGAATCCTCTCTCATAAGGTTCCAGAGTGAGTTCTAAATGTGAACCCAGTAATCTGGTTGCTGCTTTTTTTGGACCAGTCGCAGTTTCTGAATCTTGAGGGCAGTACCAGCACTGCAACAATCCACCTCATGAAAGTTACCAGAGCAGGGAGTCACCCTCCCTATGATACAGCCAATACTGCACCCTCCAGGTGTTGTTGGACTATAGGTCCCATTATTCCTGGCCACAGGTCATCCTGGCTGGGGCTGATGGAGTTGTGGTCTAACGTAATCAGAAGGGCACCCTGTTGCCTACCCCTGAAACAGATCTTGGGTTTGGCAGAAGGTGGTCCTTCTGTTTTGAGCTGAGCAGGAGCAGGGGATGCTTTTTCTTCCATAAATCTCTAGAGATCCCAATCAATGATGAATATTGGGGGGGGGATGGAAGGTTCCATCAAGGACCTCTGCCAAATTGCTACCAAGCAAAAAAATAATGTCCCCTTTCTCCCCAGCCCATCTACAAGCAAACAAGTGCACTGTGGAAGTGGAAAAGAGGTGACAAGTGTACCCTTACTCCATACTAGGAGGGAATTGCATGGTGACAGCATGTTATAACTAGGAAACTCCCACAGCTCAGACATGTGAAACTGGCTGGGGTGTCTCCCAAGATCAGCTCATGTTCACAGAACAGACTCTTAAATCAACCCTTCTGATCAGACAGGACTCTTCTTAGCATTCTTGAATTGCATCACCCAAGAGTTCATAGATACCAGATGCCCATCTTTAAAGCGGCCACAGCTTTAAAGTTGGATTTTTTTTATGTATTGGCCTGCAGTTATTTAGAATATTCAAGATGTACCATTAGGAAATTAGCGTCGTATCCAAACACACACAAGCTCTAAATGAAATGAACTGCATTCTTCCCAGCTACCTATAGACAATCTTTTCATCTGCTGTACAATCTTAAAAGCATTTCCTATGCTCCATTTGCATACCATGGTTCATAGGGAAAACAGGTCCTTATATGTGTACCCAGAAATTAAGTCTTACAATACCCCACAGATGAGGCTTATCGTCATGTAAATATACATAGGATTGCAGCCTATGTCAGCTTGCTTGACTTTTTCCTATGTACATAAACATGTAAAGCTGTTGTCATGCTGCAGTTGCAGCACAACAGCAGGTTGACAAGCAAGCAAGCAAGCAAGCAGTGTGGAGGGCAGGCAGCCCAGGCAAGCTGTTTTAAGGGGCAGAGGCACTTCAGAAAGTAGTTTGGCCAATTGTTCTCTAAAGCGCTTATCCCTCTCTTTTAAAGGGTTGGGGAGGGAGTGGTGGTTTGGGTGAGCTGTGAAGGGATAGGCAAAAGGGAGGAGTGGGTGGGCAGGGGGAAGGCCGATAGGTTGGGTTGTCAAGTGGGGCAACAGACCCTGGTAATGATATTATTCAAGGTCTGATCATCAGCTGTGACTGCTTGTACAACTATGATCTTATTGTCCCCATTTGGTTGCTCCACCAACTTCAGTTGACACAGTTTATTGCCCTTGTCCAGGAGAGAGACCGTAGCTCAGTGGCAGAGCACATATTTGCCTGCAGAAGAGCCCAGGTCCAATCCCTTCCATCTCCAGGTAGGGCTGGGAACAACACCAATCCCTGGAGAACTGTCAGTCAGTGGAAATGGTGGGTAGCCAGGGTGGGTGCCCTGCAGCTGTTGTTAGACAACATGTGTCCATGCTGACTGCAGCTGATGGGAGCAGCTAGAAAGCACCACTTTGGCTATTCCTGTTGTAGGCAGTACTAAGCAACATGGACCAATGGTCTTGACAGGCAGCCTTCGACATTGCAGCTTTGGGTGCTTGCCAAAGGGATTTCAGGGTATCAGGAGTGCTATCACACAGCCCCCGTCCCATAAGATATTTGTGGATTGTGCTAGCCTAGAGATTGGAAGATACACGAGTTCCCGCGCAGGTAGCAAGGTCTGAGTGACCGGCTGTTCTCAGCCTGGTACACAAACCTGAACCCATTGCTTCCTTTCTGGGGGAGGACATGTGCTGCTTCTGCAGCACTAAGCTGTGCCACCAGCAGGGCAAAGAAACTGATGTCTGGATTTTAGTTCCAAAATATGCAAATGCAGTATGCATGCATGCATACAAACATGGCACACTGATGCTGCTATATAAGCAACATCACAGCTTCCACTTTCTGGAAGTCTAAATATTTAAGGAAAGTGCTATATAAATGTCAAGTCATCAACATGATTCCACACATCAGCTCGATAATGAAAGTACAGCTGAGTAATAACAGGAGTCTAGTAGTTTCGTCACCATATTCACACTAAGACCAAGTGAATTAATTACAGCACCAAAATTAGAACAGGGGATTTCCCAACTTATAGCCTGTGCCTGGCCTTATACTCTATGTTGCCTCAAATGTTCTCTTTGGTGACACTTTCATTCAAACTATTTTGTTTCTCTCATTCCCCCTTTCAAATGCATTTTCTCACTGCATATTTAAGGGTTCATATGATGTATTTTCTATCCTTTGTGTGTGTGTGTGTGCTCCTTGTTACACCATGAAATTTCCAAGACAATAGTAATGTGGCTTAACAAGGGCAGTGTCACAGCTAAGCTTGCAGAGAACACTGTGGGGCGTGTGGGTGTCCATGTCCAGAACTGCCTTGTTGCACTGAAGCGCAAGTACATAAAAATTACTTTGTTGTTTTTTAAAAGTTCATTGGCGCATTCCATGCTTCACTGGGCCTTTCAGTCAAATCAAGCCGTGGTGAGGTTGGCAAAGCAGCAGTGTCTTCCTGCTGAGAAAGCCTTTCCCAGGGACAGCGCAGGTAGGGGGATTCCCCCCCCCACGCCAAAGCCTTTTCAGGGGTGGGGCAGTGGGGAATCCCCTGAATTTCATCAGTCTCTAACAGGTTTGCAAATCATCTGACAGTTTCACAATCCTCTTTCCCAGCTCAGTGTAGCAGGAAGCTCCACCCCTCTCAGTTTGGGGCTACAATGATCACACCAGTGAACATTTTCCTGACGTTATTTGCTATGGTACTTTTGCTTCGGTGCAATCAGGAAGTTTTCAGGGGAAGAACTGCAGTTCAGTGGAGGAGCATATGCTTTGCATGCTGGGAAATACCTGTCTGGAACCATGGAGAGCCATCACCAGCTAGTCAAGTAGATAAGACTAAGCTAGATGGCAGCTTCCCAAGTGCAGGTAGGCAATAAATAAATTTAAAAGCCTAGCACCAGCTAGCAATGTAATAGCAGAAGAGACGCAAGCCCAGAGGCCCAGAAGTGCTCTGAAACTCAGGGGGAAAAACCCAAATCAGACATTAAAAGAAAGCATAATGGGAAATGCTGGAATGCAACATTTCAGCAGGAACATCACCAGGATTTTCCATGAAGTGAAGGAGTAGAAGTCGTCAGAAAACACCTAGTGCAGAAGCAACCCACTTTGCCAAGTGATTCCTTCTAACCTAGCTGGACTCAGGAAAAGTCCATTGCTTCTAAGAGAGACTATCACCCAAATGCAGTCAAAAGGCAAACTCTGAATTGTGTTTCAGGCTCCTGTGATGGGTTCATATCATCCTCGTGCATCATAATATTCCTTTTGCAGAGCATATGGTACAACTTTGCATAGATAGATTCAGCCATCTTATTTTTTTATGAGCAGATGTCCTATGCAAATCCCATTTTGAGCTGCTTATCATCTCTGGCACACTTGGCTCTTATGTTGTTGAAAAGCTCAGAATCCACAGACTGGAGTGCATACAATCAATACTTCCCAAATTCCCCATTCCAGCCACTGAAAATATAGCACAGCCACACATGTAAACATCATCACAGGAGGGGAAAGTAACTGAAGAGAGGTGGAAGAAAAAGGAAGCACACCTCTTCCTTAAAGTGGTTCCTCAATCTTGGGATGAAAAAAGCAAACAAATAAATGCCAAACTGCCATGCAGCCCTACTCTTGTTTCCTAGCTCTCTGGCAGGAGCTAAATACTTTGAAATGAAAGGCCCAGATGAGCCCATGCTTCTCACTGCAAAGAAACAAAGTGGTTCTTTCTGAAGATATATAGGCCTTTTGCCAACAATGGACAATCTGTAGCAGCCAGCATGTTTACTGAATTAGGAAATATCCATTTCACAGAATGGGAGTGAACTAAAATATACTAGATTCTAAACAGAGTATATTTAGTGGGAAGGCTGGATGTAAGTCAGGGCTGGAGGAATCTGTAACCTTAAAAGATATTCTTGAACTACAATTCCCATCATCCCTGACAACTGGTCATACTGATCACGGCTGATAGAAGCTGCAGTCCAACATCTGGAGGATAACACACTCAATGTCTGTATTCTAAATGGAAGAGCAAAGTGTCCTCCTGAAGATGGAAAGCTGAAGCAGAGGGAAAGTTGCTCATTGCACCGTGGTCCATTCCTATTGATATCAAAGTATGACATGAGGTGAGCCAGAAATTGAGAGAGATTTGGCTACAGCCATGGGAATCACAGGTTCAAACCTCAGCACAGATTTGAAACTCATGTGGAAATAATAATAATAATAATAATAATAATAATAATAATATTTATACCCCGCTCATCTGGCTGAGTTTCCCCAGCCACTCTGGGCGGCTTCCAACAAAATATTAAAATACAGCCATATGCAGTCATAAAATACAAAACTTTAAAATGTCAAGGAAGCTTGCAGCCCTCCAGATTTCACACCAGCATGGCCAGTGGTCAGAGATGCTAACATCCTCTGGCAGGCCTGAAGGTTTCCACTCCCTGCTTTTATGAGATCTGACTAGAAAACACAGCTGAGCATTAAATTAATGAGAGCCGTAAAAGTTTACTGCAGCCACTGGACAGAGTTGTGAAAGGAACCCTTTCTAATAGTACAGTGGTACCTCGGGCTACATATGCTTCAGGTTACAGACGCTTCAGGTTACAGACTCCGCTAACCCATAAATAGTACCTCGGGTTAAGAACTTTGCTTCAGGATAAGAACAGAAATCGTGCTCCAGTGGCGTGGCGGCAGCAGGAGGCCCCATTAGCTAAAGTGGTGCTTCAGGTTAAGAACAGTTTCAGGTTAAGAACAAACCTCCGGAACGAATTAAGTACTTAACCCGAGGTACCACTGTACTGCGGGACTCTAAGGCCTTTGGGAAACATCATGTTCCAATCTGAACACATAGAACATGCATGATCCAGAAACTGCTGCCTTCTATTTTCATATGTTTAAAAGTTAAGGAAAGATTACCTGGAGCTCGTCCATCCATGTCATCCATGCAATCTCTGTAGTTTGTTGCAATGAGTTTATACAAGTGGGTTAAGTCTGGGTTTTCCCCAGCTGCTGCCAAGGCTTCAGCAGTAGCCAAGTGCATGACGGTGTCGTCGCTGACCCTCCAGCCTGCCACGTTGAGCTTGTTCAGGCCGCCCATTTTGGCCAACTCGCTGTGAATCTTCTCACCGCTGCGCACGAACTCCCATTTTTGATTGTAATAGCCCAAGGCGTCTCCAACGGCACTCAGCACCATGGCAGCCTCATAGTTCTCTTGCAGGCCCGAACACATGTTCTGTCCTCATGCAAAACAACAGTTTGCAATCAATAAAGCCTCTGATGAAAAACAGGTTAAAACTGCAATGTGGTCAAAATGTCTAAGAAAATCAACCTACAGTACACAAGGAGCAGGGATCCTGTTAAATATATTTGGTCCCTGCCTGTCTCTATAAATTCAGTCTCGTTCATGCTTGTGAGTGCTTGATATACATCCTTCAAAATCCTAGAAAGATCAAGCCTCAATCCTGCTCTCCCTACATGTTTGATCCTATGAACAGTGCTCATGCACTGTCTGCATGATCAAACACCTGTACACACACTGCAGATGTGCAAACGAATGCGCATACATCCAAGGGCAGGACTTACCATTGCGGTCCTGCTCAGGCCTGCTCCCATTATGTGTATACTTCCGGGTTTCACCACACGCGCAGAAGCACTCTCTCGCGCTTTGCGCTTGCGCAGAAGCACTGCTCTAGCTGCGGACTTTTCAGGGTGCGAATGTTTTGATCATGTGAACAGTGCTGTAGGTGTAACCTGCCACCTAAGTCTGCCTGCAGGACATATACATTAAAAAGGTAACTTCTGAAAACAATTGGTATATATGCGCGCACACACTAGCTTTTAAACAGTATTTTAAATAAATCAATAAGCTTTCAAATGACCCAAGAAGTCACTCCTACAGATAAAGGAGAAGGGACTTTCTGATTCATTTTGGAGTCGTTTTTGAGACTTCCTTTGGGGGGGGGGGTGTCACTCTATATTTTCTCTCAAGACTCCACTAATGAAGAAGGCCTGCCTACTTTATTTTGAAGCAACTTCCTGGTTCATTTTGAAGCTAGTTTCTTTTGATTTCCTGGTAGAAAAGCAATAGTCGCTCAGGTAAAATAACGGAGAAATCCAAGATTGTACTGCAGCAATGACTGGGCAAAAGTCACCCAAAATTAAAAGGTAGCAGCAATGATAGAAGTGCATGTGCTTTCTAATACGGGTTTAAAGGTAAAGGGACCCCTGACCGTTAGGCCCAGTCGTGACTGACTCTGGGGTTGCAGAGCTCATCTCGCTTTACTGGCCGAGGGAGCCGGCGTACAGCTTCCGGGTCATGTGGCCAGCATGACTAAGCCGCTTCTGGCGAACCAGAGCAGCGCACGGAGACGCCGTTTACCTTCCCGTCGGAAGGTAAATACCTATTTACCGTATTTTTTGCTCTATAAGACTCACTTTTCCCCTCCTAAAAAGTAAGGGGAAATGTGTGTGTGTCTTATGGAGCGAATGCAGGCTGCGCAGCTATCCCAGAAGCCAGAACAGCAAGAGGGATCGCTGCTTTCGCTGCGCAGCGATCCCTCTTGCTGTTCTGGCTTCTGAGATTCAGAATATTTTTTTTCTTGTTTTCCTCCTCCAAAAACTAGCTGCATCTTGTGGTCTGGTGCATCTTATAGAGTGAAAAATATGGTATCTACTTGCACTTTGACGTGCTTTCGAACTGCTACGTTGGCAGAAGCAGGGACCGAGCAGCGGGAGCTCACCCCATCGTGGGGATTCAAACCGCTGAACTTCTGATCGGCAAGTCCTACGCTCTGTGGTTTAACCCGCAGTGCCACCCGCGTCCCTAATAAGGGTTTAGTTTTATGCAATTTTTTTTTAATATGAACTTTTTTTAATCTGCAGAAGCATTAAAAAATTCCCTGATAATGCAAATGTGAATCCAGTGGAACCTCGGGTTACGTTATCCTCGGGTAACGTAAACTTCAGGTTGCGAAAGCGGCAAACCCGGAAGTGTTTCGCAGCTCATGCATGCGCAGAAGCGCTCTACACAGAAGAGACACCTCTGGTTACAAAATCCTCAGGATATGGCTGGACCTCCAGAACAGATCCTGTTCACAACCGGAGGTACGTTGTTCTACTAATGTTGTTCTGAGGAAGGGCACAGAACATTTGACAACCCTGCAGGGTAATCAAAGGCTGTTACCTAATCTCTTGCTGTTGGGTTGTTGTTGTTGTTTAATGAAAATGCAGTTGTGGGACAGTTAGATTGGTTTTAGTAGCAACATGGAGAGGAGGGGAGAGTGATTCATTGCTTTCCCACTCATGGAGAAAAAATAGGGGGATTTCTGGTGGTGAGTTGCTGCTGGTGGTACAATCACTAAAATCAACACAATCATGTTAAAGGCTCACATTCCTTTTCTTGCTCCTAAAGGAAAGGGGAAAGGACAGAATATCTACATCACTGTAGATATTGTGAGGTATGAATAATAAATACCTGCCATAAATGTTCTAAGCATGCTTCTGAACAATTCCATATTGGATTTTCCTAAACACGGTCACCTGCCTTTTGGTTACAGTAGATCATAAGTCTCTTTTGACACAGACCACCCCCCACCCCCGCTGCCATCTAAAATACCGCACCCACTCTTGCACGGACTCTGGCAGCATTGCCACCGATTAAAGGTTTGTCTATCCGGTTTATATATCTCATGAAACTTGCATTCCTTGACTGTCTTAGGGTTGGCATTGCAGGGCTCCGGGGCTCTGGTGCTTTTAACAGCAGTCAAAGGTTCCACAGGTTAAATAAACCTTTGCCAGTAGGGAAATGCAATTATGGGGAAAGTGTCACCTGTCGACATCCTGTGCCTCAGACATCATACAGTGTTATTTGCATGTAGCCCCTGATATATTGGAGGTGTGGAGGGAAACTCCGCTCGGCCCACAAGCGGTTACCAACGTGCATGTGATATAATGCTCCCGTTTTTTGTTTTGTTGTTGTTTGCAAGAGGGCCCAATTCACACAGTATGTGTGGGTCTGCTTCTTGGGAGAAAGGTGCCTAAGCTTGAAAAGCCTGGCTGCCATCCTAGGCGAGCTGCTTTGTTCTAGCTGGCCCTGTCACGTTTCCTTGTCTTATTCTGGCGGCTGTGGTGGTTAAATCCGGCTGCTCTGGGTAGAAATGAATAGCATTCCGCGACCATTTCCTGCCCTCTTCCGAGCAGGCGGCAGCTGCGCTTCTTCACGCCCCGTCGATTCCCAGCAGAAGGGAGTACACCGCCCCTGAAAGATGACTCGCCCCTCCACCCCCAGCGCCCTGGGCTCGCCGCTTGACCCCTTCCTCATAATGCCCGGGTTTTAAAAAGGAGGAAAAAATAATGAGTTTCTCTACGCAATCTCCAGCACCAGAGGCTGCTTCTGTTCGGACCTCCGAGTGCTTTCGGCTTCTGGAGGGCTTGTCTTTCAGGGGATAAGTGGATGGAAAAAAGGGGGTGGATGGAAAAAAGCGGGGAATGGGCTTCCTTCTGAGCTAAGGCAGCCGCCTCGACCCACGCCACCCATTCTTAGCGACGGTTGCCAATGCAATGCAATGCAAACTTCGGAGTTAAGTCAACCGCCCTCAAAGAAGCGGGACCTGCCGAGGCGCAAAGTGGAAACTTCCCGGGTTTGGGAGATGCGCGCTTGGTTTGCCGTGACTCAGGCTGCACGGGCGTAGCTGGGGGGGGGGGAGCAGCTGCCCGCCCCTCAATCAAGTCAATAAATAAAAACTAAAAGTAGAAATTGTGGAAAGATTTTGACAGATTTTTTTTCTGAGTACTTGGAATCAAAAGAAAGCAATTTTAAAGAACCGTTGTTGAACGAGTCCTTTCGAATCTGCTAGGCAGAGCCAGGCAGAGGGCGATGACAAGTCGGTGTCCACCGCCCCCCCCCCCAATAAATCCATGGCTGCGATCCTAAGCACACAGCGCAACCTGGCCTCTGCTCAGAAGCAAGACCTGTTCAGTTCAACGCCCCCCTCCACCCCCAGGTGGGCGGGTTTGGGATTGCAGCCCGTTACTCTGCGGCTCCACGCTGCGGTGTGGAACTGGGGGGGGGGGCGCTTATCCACTGGGTTTTCCTTACTCCGAGGCTACTACAACTCTGTGCCCTTGGAGCGGGCGGCCCTGCTTGCGAGTAAGCGCTCCCTGGGGGTGGGGGGTTGCCGGGTTAAACCGGCCGTCTGATGCCGAGCCTGGATTGGGAGGGAAGAGCTGCTGCGCTTCGCGGGCCTTACTTCCGAGAAAGAACAGAACCGGGCGCTGCACGCTGCCGCCAGCACCAAGCGGCAGAAGCACAAGCCCAGGCGGGCGCCCCCTGAGTTGGGTCGGCTTTGCAAGCTCCCAAACATGGATTTGTTCGCCGCGCGAAAGATACTTGCAGTTGAGTTTTACCGGCGATGCAGGCAGAAGCCCGGGCAGGAAACCCCCTTAAAGGAAAGTGAAAGGGGAGGAGAGGCTGGACTTGCGCCCAAGCCGCGCAGAAACAGAAACAGCAGCCGCCGCAGCCAATCTCCGAGCGCCGGTCGTCGTCCTGACTAAGTAGCTGGCCTGCGCGCCTTCGTCAGCGGCGAGTGAACTGGAGAAGAGCTACTTTGGGAGAGAGAGCGGGCGAAGAGGAGGGCTCATCCTAATCATGTGATCGCTTCTTCGGGGCTGGATTGCAAGCAGCGGGCGGGGGGGGGGGAGAGATGTCAAGAAACACGCGACTACACGCCGTGTGGAAGCGAATTTAAGAGTGGAAACCTGAGGAGTGAAGCGTCCCTCTTCGGGGCTGCACGATTTAAAACGCAGGGTCTCTCCCTCACACACACGCACACACAACTGTAAATTAGTATTTACGCTCAATACTTATTTATTAAATGTATATGTCGCCCGTCACCCGAGCATCACAGCGCGGATGACAGTAGAAAAACACAAAATAGGTACATCACATAATAACAAACAGAAACGGTGACTTCCCTTCCACTCTCGCCCCGCAGAATCTGATGGGATAGATTCATAGCTGTCAACTTACAGATTTTAAAATAAGGGACCAGCAGCCTCGAAAATAAGGGATCAGCAGCCAAAATAAGGGATTTTGCTTCGCTTATACAGAAATCCGGCACTCATGGAACCATGCTGCTTTGGCTGCGACTGACTGTGTTTTGCAGGGGGTTGGACTAGATGATCCTAAGGGTCTACAACTCCGACCAAAGAAGAGGGGCAGACAAAACTGATGAAGGACGTCGAGATGGCAAAACTTACAGGCAGAATTAGAAACCAGGAAGAGGACCTCTTTAATAAAGCATGGGGAAAGTTTATAATTTGTTTGAAAAGCTATTGTAAAGAGTTACATACATTGGTAGGATTGACAGAAAACTTGTAGTAAAAATTTGAACTATGGATGAAAGGGATGCAGAGGAAGAAATCACTACATTAAGATGCTGCACTGATTGGAGGGTATGCTAAGCAGCATGTCGGGGCTTCCATCATCCTATCGCAAGGAGTTCCATCGGCCCTTCCCTGCCCAAGAGGGAGGGAGAGAGACTCTTGCCCATGCTGCCCGCGAGCCCAGCATGAGGCGGTTGTGGCGTGGCAGCGGCCGCGCCGCCCTTCTGCGTCCCTCCCCATCCCCTCCTCTTCCTCCTCCCTCAGGCGGCCTCCTCAGCTGCCGCCGCTGCTGCAGCCTCCAGCTTCCCCTGGCAGCACGGCGGAAGTCTCGCAAGAGAGGGGCTGCGTGCCGACCCACCGCCCCCCGTCTCCTCACGACGTGCCCCTGAGGGGGAAAAGGGAGAGACGGAGACGTGGCAGCTCGTGCGCGCGCTCTCTCTCAATCTCTCGAGGCGGAGGACCCTGAGCCGCTGCTTCCCTCCCGAGCCGGGCAAGCATGAAACCCGGGAAATTTAAGGGACATCATCCATCTAGGACAGCAGTGGGAAACGGCACTGGGATAAGGGCATTTCCCGCCAAATACGGGACGGTTGACAGCTATGGATAGATTGTAGTCAACAAAAACTTCTGCCTCAGCTCAGCAGACCGTGTTAGACTTTAAAGTGCCAGGGCACGTGTGGTGGTTGCTTTTTGTGTAGCGGAGTCATAGGGCTACCCCACTGAAAACTGAATTTGGTGGGGCTAACTTCTGAGCCTAGAACTGCATGGTAGGTAAGGTTGGGCATGGTAGGTGCCATTGAACTCACCGGGGCCAACGTTTGAGTAAATGTGGGTGGTGGGGTTGTGTGAGCCGACTCTGAGAGCTGTCTTGTTTATGCAGCTGGATGTTACCTGTGCTGTGCGTGGGAAAGTGGTCCGGATTCCTAGACAAGCACTGCTACTACAGATGAGGCTCCTTGTAATGCCAGACAACACTTGAGCATGCACTTGTGTGCTTCCTGGGATACATCATGTCTACCGAAACCCATTGAACTTTCGGCAACAGAATGTACATGTGAAACTGCTCTGAGCCAGTCTGAACCTAGTCAAGAAAAATGTGGCTTGAATCTCCTGTGTTTTGCAGAATTACAAAATGGAGCTACAAAGGATCCAGGTCTTTGAAATTTTAACATTAATATTAAGTGCAGCTTTGCAAGCCCCACTACCACACCATTTCATAGGGCTTTGTTGGTCCAACATAAAATACTGAAAAATCCCACTGGCAATTTTAAGTCTTCCTCTCTGTCTGTCTCTTTCCACTATCACTGAAGTTTTGAACATAATATATGCGCTGTGCACTGTGCACTTTCCATGTGCCCCCCCCTTGAACAGCATCCTAGAAATGGATGTTTGTGTACCTAGAAAAACACCATTCCCCCCCCCCCATCCCAACATACCAAGGGAATGCATTGGTTTTGTGCTTGCATAAGGGACACTTTATTATTTTCTCTGGTAACATTTCCTGGGAGGCTGCCATATCTTCATTTTTAGCCTACTTGCTCCATACTGTATTTTGCAGTTAGGAGAATCAGGAAGTACTGGTGAATGTCACAAGAGGAACAGATACAGGTGGGTCATTTTACTCAGTACAGTGGTACCTCGGGTTAAGAACTTAATTCGTTCCAGAGGTCCATTCTTAACCTGAAACTGTTCTTAACCTGAAGCACCACTTTAGCTAATGGGGACTCCCGCTGCCGCCGCGCCACCATTTCTGGCGCAATTTCACAATTTCTGTTCTCATCCTGAAGCAAAGTTCTTAACCCGAGGTACTATTTCTGGGTTAGCAGAGTCTGTAACCTGAAGCATCTGTAACCTGAAGCGTATGTAACCCGAGGTACCACTGTAGTTTTAGAAAGCCTTCATAGCAGTGGAGGCTGTTCCACTGCCTACTGGGGCACAGTCCTCCCAAGGAGAAGGTCAAGCAATTTGTTTTGTTTTGGTTTTTCCCCTCCTAGGATCTTAAGGCCACACACTCTTTCCTGTTCCACACACATGTTATGCTTCTATTAGAACGCTCTACAAACATGTCTGTCAATCAAGTCTCTGCAGCATTCAGCAAACCCTAATCCAAAAGTACAGCTATAGCCAAGAGGATAACCCGCCCCTTAGGTTTCTGAGCAGAAAAGCTATGTGAAAGCTTTAGTATCTGTAAGAATGCCACAGTTTCAGCCCCAGTTGTGCAGGTTTCACCTGCCTCTTGTTATAAGAAAACTCCAGCAACTCTGTAAGATAAGGGAGGGCTGTTTTATGATCCGTCCTGAGTATACACAGAATTGTTTCCTTATAGGCCGCGCCTCCAAATAGCTCACAGTCATTCTTTGTAGCTAGCAAAGAGAAAGGTGTGGTTGCAAGTTTAAGTAACTTATTTTTTCATTCATGTTTCTTAAGAGAGATCAATGGACGGAGAGTGTGAGTATATTTTTGTAATATTGATTTTTATTTAATCATTTGCAATTATTTTTGTGACCGGGAAGGAGGATTGGGAGGGAAAGTGGTGGGAAACTTCTGTGTGTGTTAACTGGAGCTGTAGGGTTTGTGTGTGTCTATTATGTCTTTATTTCATAAAATGTATACACTGCTTGATTGTAAAAAACAACAACAACCCTCAAAGTGGTTTACAAAATATAAAACAGTTAAAATACTGAAACAGATTTAATCTACCTCAACTTCCTTAGCATCTGGGTAGATTTGTTTAAACAGGAATGTTTTTAGCAGGGGCTTAAAAGAGTACAGTGAAGGATCCTGCTTGATTTCAATAGGCAGGGAGTTCCAAAGTGCAGGTGCTGCCACATTGAACAAGTTCTTACAAATGCAGAACGAGTATTATGTGGCACCTGTAGTAGTGGCAAACCAGAGCAGTGCACCAGAGCAGCGCACGGAAACCTATTTATCTACTTGCACTTTGACGTGCTTTCGAACTGCTAGGTGGGCAGGAGCTGGGACTGAACAACGGGAGCTCACCCTGTCGCGGGGATTCGAACCGCCGACCTTCTGATCAGCAAGTCCTAGGCTCTGTGGTTTAACCCACAGCACCACCCGCATCCCCTGCAACTAGATGTACCACTGTATTATTAACTGCAGCTTTGGAATCAGGCACATAGAGTGCATTGCAGTAATCAAGACTTGAAGTAACTAGCACATGAGCTACTGTGGCAATGCTTTCCTGGTCTAGCAGTGGCCATAGCTGTTGAACCAGCTGCAGTTGGTAAAAGGCACTTTTAGTCACTGAGACTACCTGAGCTTCCAGTGACAGAGCTGGATCCAGGAGCACCCCCAAATTGAGAACCTTCTCCTTCAGAGGAAGTGCAACCCCATGCAGGGAAGGCAACTGACCAATTTCTCAGACATGGGAACTTCTGACTCGCAGTGCCTCCATCTTCATGAGATTCAAGCTCAGCTTTCTTTTCCTCATCCATTTCATCACTGTCTCCAGGCAATAGCCCAGCCTCTCCTGATGCAAAAGTTATGAAGAATTACATCCAAGTACCATCAGCATACAGATGGCACCTCACCCCAAAACTCCTAGTGATATTTCCCAACGGCTTACTGTAGATATTAAATAGCACTGGAGATAAGATACAGTGAGGGAAAAAAGTATTTGCCTCAGCCACCAAAATACCTTGGGTCAGCCCTGTTCTAAGTAGACATGCATAGATTTATGCTGTAAGTAAAATGGAAAACAGATGATAGCAGTAATAAAATGAAACTCAGTGATTATGGTATTTACTATATTATAGGTGGACTTGTGGGACAGTTAAAATAAAACAGCCTGAGGGACAGATCAAGGGCTATTGGTGGTCAGGGTGTCTAAATTACAGTGAGGGGGGAAAGTATTTGATCCCCTGCTAAATTTGCCC
This sequence comes from Podarcis filfolensis, assembly GCF_964270895.1. Taxonomy (NCBI): domain Eukaryota; kingdom Metazoa; phylum Chordata; class Lepidosauria; order Squamata; family Lacertidae; genus Podarcis; species Podarcis filfolensis. The sequence continues at coordinate 63,714,257 of NC_139607.1, read as the reverse complement.
GTTTGCCCTCTGTCAAAGAAATTACCGGTCCATAATTTTAATGGTAGGTTTATTGTAGCTATGAGAGACAGAATAACAACAAGAAAACCCAAAAAAAACCCCAGAAGACAAAAGTCAGAGATTGATGATCATTATAATGAGTGAAATAAGTATATCAACCAGCCAGATGTCAGACTACCTGGTATCTTCACTGTATGTAACAAGCTGAGATTAGAAGTACCTGCTGTAAGGGAGAGGTCTTACCTGTAATCCCAGCTTGTTACAGTACCTGTACAAAAGACACCTGTCGACAGAAGCAATCAATCCAGCAGATTCCAAAGTAGTCATTTCTTCATCAGAGGGCAAATGGCCAATTTAGCAGGGGATCAAATACTTTCCCCCCTCACTGAAGGTTCAATGCGCAGCAAGATGTGTTTACCACATTTTGAAGCAAATGAAGTAAGACACTGAATTTAAAGACGGATGCCCCTTAAGACCGTTAAATTCACAGCCTAAAATTATTTAACTGAACCACTTGGTGCAGGCTGGGCCATTAGAGCAAACTTTGTGTGGGACTTTGAATTTTTTTGCAGGGCCAACCTGCCCATGAGGTGGTCTGAGGCAGCTGCCTCGGGTGGCAGAATCGTAAGGGATTCTGGTTTATTTTTCTGCTGCAACTTCTTTTGTTGTTTGTATCAATTTATTGATTGTTGCTTGAATTAGGATTTATTTTTAATCCCGTGAGCTGCTTTCAGTTTAACAGATAAAGAGGATGTTATCATTTTTATTTCATTTTATTTTAGTAACAAGGGCAACCTGATAAAATAAGGATCTACTATCAGTTTGAGTAACTGTCCTGCTGCCAACATTTCTAAGAGATCCCACAAGTACTGCTAAGAAGGCTCAATTTCCAAGAACGATATATAATTTTCCAAATGGCTTCTATTTTCCATTGTTTGTTTGATTTAAAGCGAGAAGATGAAAACTTTCTCAGGCATGCCGGATGGTTTAAGCATCTTCCTCTTTTGCTAAACCAGTGTTCTTCCTCTTTTTAGCCTGTGACATGTTAGCTCCTTAGGAAATAAAGTCTTAACCTTTAGATTTCCAACCAGTTCCTCTGAATTTTAAAAGAAACCATTCCAGTGGTTTTAATGGCCTTTAGTGCCTTTACAGCATCCTTCAAGGTTTATAAAATAAAAGCATAGAATTTTAGAGTTGAAGGGACCCGAGGGTCATCTAGCCCAACCCCCTGCAATGCAGGCATCTCAACTGGATCGTACATGACAGATGGCCATCCAGCCTCTGCTTAAAAGGCTCCAAGGAACAAGTGTCCACCACCTCTCCTGGAAGTCTGTTCCACTGTTGAACAACTTTTACTCTCAGAAAGGTATTTCTGATGTTTGTCGGAATCTCCCTTCTTGGAACTTGAAGCCATTGGTTGAGGTCCTAGCCTTTGGAACAGGAGAAAGCAAGCTTGCCCCATCCATCAACATGTGCTCCAAATGTTTGAAGTTAGTAAGGGTAATCCCTAGTATTTACTGGTCTTTGTCCTTTGTAAAGCACTATCGCTATTTTGTTATTCTTTTTTACTTTTTAGACAAATGCTAGGGGTGCATTTGAAAATGATGCTGCCAATAGAGGCTTTCCTTCTGAAGCAAATAGCATAGGGGATATTTTCATCCCGATTAAGGCAAGGAGTTAAATTGTAAAACTTTATCTCTCCATCCTTCACAGCTCCAATATTGTTTGGGCTCTCATTGCTGCATTTAAAAAAAAAAAAGTTTGTTAATTGCATTCATGCAATCAGTGTCATGTTGTGTTTGGCCCTATGTACCTGTGCACTAGAGCATTCAAATTTCAGTCCCATCCTAAGAGTAGGAAGTGAATGAATGGAGTGTGCACTGAGGTCAACTGCACACAAAAATAGCACACCTGTGAACTATTTCCCCTCCTGCTCATAACCACCTATATTGATAGTAAATGTCCCTATGTATGTTCAGATTGTAGCTGTTCTGTAATAAATTCACCCAGCTCTGATGGAAAACATCCTGTTAAACATTCTTAAAGTAAAAAATAAGTGGAACTGTCAGTTTAACATACAACAACAACAAAAACAAAGGTAAAAAATAAGTGGAACTGTCAGTTTAACATACAACAACAAGAAGAACATTTAGGTGCAAATTATCAAAGGCACAAATATAGGGTGGGGGAGACAGGGTGGCAGAAGTAAATGCGAAATGGATTTTAGTTTATCATCACAAACAGATTATGAGGCTGGTTTTCTCTCTCCTCTTCCCCCACCCACCCTGATAGATGGAGCCTACATATATACTGATCTAGTAGAATTAAAATGGGTTCCCTTTAATTTGTATTGTTTTAAACAGGGTCCCCAAAAACCACTGTCATATCATACCTTGCAGTGGTAGATTGCCAAGTAAACTCAGCACCACAAAACTTTTATCCAAGGCATGGACCCTCCTCTTGGAACTTAGTGACTTTTAGATAGGGTGGCAATAAAGCCACAGATCAAGAGTTGAAATTATCTGTTTTACCAGTCCCAACACAATTCTGCATGCCCCCACCCAATTTCTGTGGCACCTCACATTCCTCCCCTCCAATCTCTTCCCAGGTCACTTTACCACCCCACCCCCAGTTTCCCAGATTGGGGTCCTCTTTCATCCCTTCTCCCCTCTCAGTAGCTCCACTTTCTGTTCAGCTTCCCAAGGTGCCAATCGGAGCCTTGAAAAGCAGATAGACTTAAAAGAGAAAATGAGAAACAGAATTCTTCCTCCAACTTCTTCCTTCAACTCTACGTACTTTTGAGAGCAGTGAGTGGGAGGAGGTAACCACATTTGCCACTGTAGGGGAGAATGATCTGGGGGGGGGGGAGGGTAGGCTCCAAGGCTTTGTAGATGCCAGGGAAAGTCCTCATGGTGCCATGTTGGATACCCCAGTGAGCCAATCAGAAGCAGTGTTACACCAGAATGGGCAACATTTCTTATTCACCATGTATGACTAAGTGATTCAGGCCTTTGGTCTCTACTAGACCCCAGGAATAGGGAACATCATCTAAAGAACATTTGTCATTTGTGTATAATTAGTACAGTGGTACCTCCGGTTAAGAACTTAATTCATTCTGGAGGTCCGTTCTTAACCTGAAACTGTTCTTAACCTGAGGTACCACTTTAGCTAATGGGGCCTCCCGCTGCTGCCGCCGTGTGAATTCTGTTCTCATCCTGAAGCAAAGTTCTTAACCCGAGGTACTATTTCTGGGTTAGCGAAGTCTGTAACCTGAAGTGTCTGTAACCCGAGGTACCGCTGTATATGGGATGTGGGTGGCGCTGTGGTCTAAACCACTGGGCCTCTTGGGCTTGCTGATCAGAAGGTCAGCGGTTCGAATCCCCACGACGGGATGAGCTCCCACTGCTCTATCCCAACTCCTGCCAACCCAACAGTTCATAAGCATGCCACTGCAAGTAGATAAATAGGTACCGCTGCTGCGGGAAGGTAAACGGTGTTTCTGTGCGCTCTGGCTTTCATCACGGTGTTCCATTACACCAGAAGCGGTTTAGTCATGATGGCCACAAGGGCTGGAAAGCTGTCTGTGGACAAACACCAGCTCCCTCGGCCTGAAAGTAAGATGAGCTCCGCACCCCATAGTCTCCTTTGACTGGACTTAACTGTCCAGGGGTCCTTTACCTTTACCTTTTACCTTACACACTGCCACATCTTGCTAGAAATAGAAAGGCAAACAGAAATGTAAAGCCTTTAAAAGTTTTAAAGGGAAGTAAAGAAGCTGAAGAACAATAATCCATTTTCCAGTTTTTCAAAACATAAAAGGGACCAAATGGGGAAAGGCCTACATTGCAAGTTCTCCTCACCAGTCTTGAAGAAATGGGTGTACCCCTCCTTCCCAGATTGGAAAGGCAATGGATGAAGAGAAACTGCTTTGTCAGAGTTGCTGTGGCAGGAGAGGAAAATAAACAGTACTCTGTTCAAATAATACCACTTGGCCAAGCTAGGTAATGAAAAGGCACCACCCAGCTACAGTATCACTTGGGGATTCCCATTTAAAGAAAAAAGTCAAGTGAACATTACTGGGTCTGGCCAAATGTTTCAATGGCAACTGGAGGTGGGCAGTGGAATAGAGAAAGACAAAGCTAATGTTCATGTCCATAAAAGCAAACGCTGAAAAAATATATCCCCATATCAAAATCTGCAGGAATAAACACAACATAATTAAACCACAGAACATCAGCCCAAAATATTTTGCTGCTTCTAGTGAAGGGGGAGGGGGAGCACAAGATGTATAGCAGCTGAATGGACCAGCCTTTGAGCCTTACCTCAACCCTGGTGATAAGAGCAGCAGGCCTCAAACGTGCCTTGTGGCAACAGAAGAAAATGGCTGGGCAGATCAGGCTGAGCCCCACTAATGGGCTGATACACTATTTAGGTAGTTTATAACCTGCTCATTATTGAAATCAGTCCCAGAACAAGTGCACAATACACAATAAAGCAAAACAATGTGAGAATTCAAAGCACCACAACAAATCACATTTATATCAACACCCTGCAAGAGTGACAAAACATCTATCCAAATGCCCAAGTAAAAAAAGTAAATTGGTTGCACTAACAGAACCCAGAACCAGTGAGGAGGAAGGGGGTGGAGGGTGCGGGCTGCCCTGGGTGTCATCACTGAGGGGGGGGTGACAAAATGAGTTTAAAATAAAAATGGGGCTCACAAAACTTTTTAGGAGTGATGTGGTAGCTTAGGCACCTGCAGGTTCCACGCTGCCGTTTTAGGCAGCGTGGGACTTGCGTCTGCCTACTGCCTCTCCCTCAGCCGCCCAACAGCTGAGGGGGAGGCGGCGGAGAGGCTCCAAGCGTTGGAGAGACTTGCCCTGCCCCCAGCTGCAGGACACACACACCCCACACCAGGCACCTGAGCGGATAGCTACGCTACTGCCCAGAACAATGAGTCCCACTAGTGCAATGGCTCTTCCACCTCCCCACCCCAATGCTTACCCAAATCTGGATGTGTGTACAGGGGAGGGGAGTTGGAAGAAATCCCAGAACTCCACACCGTGGGGATTAAATGAGCGGGAGAACTGGGAGAACCATGTACTCTTACCTTGAGCTCCTTGGGGGTGGAAAAGGTGGCCCATAAATGTAATTAAATATAAATAAACAAATTGTTGCAAGGTGATAGTTTATGAATAGGGAAGCTCTTCTTAATGTGCAATAAGCCTATCTAATGATGACATAATTTTGAAATAAAGAAGTAAAGGCCAAAATATGGTGAGTGAGTTGTGTTGCATGCCACCCCATTCTCAGAGCAGTGTGGGATTCCAGAGGTTCTGGGTGTTTACTCAGGGTTCACGTTTCCTTTGGACAGCAGAGACTGAGGTGTCTTTATTTACCCATATATATACCACCTGAACCTACAGCTGAGGGGTTCACAGCATTAGCATCCCCTGACTCTGCCCCCCACCTCTCTGCCTTTCTAACCTGCAGCTTTTGCATCCTGCTTCTAGCTCATATTTTTCAACTCTCGACTCTGGCCTTTTTCTTTCTAACAAACAGTTGAAGGAGGAAGGTCCAGCCCTTTGTCTTCTGGCACAGAGCCACTCCTTTTGTTCCCTTATCGGCCCATGCTTTGTGGGCCATTGCCAGGCTGGCCTAGAAATGAAAGTGGGATGGGATTCCATTTAATCCATTAATATTTGTTTCTTAGCCCATTTTAGAAACTTAGGGACCCTGCTATGGATCCTGCTGAATGCCAGTGTGCTACCACAGATTATCAATCTAGCCTGCTCCTCTATTACTCTAATGATATGGAAAGTGCTGGACAAGGATTGAAAGTTTTTGATTTTTTTTCCGACGGCAAAAAGGGGAAGTTGAGGGGGTGGTGACATTTGGCTTCTCTTAAAGTCATGTAGCTCATCTTTCTATGCAATCACAGGTTAAGAACGAACTACTTAGAGGAGCTTTCTGTTGCGTGGGACATAGCCAAATTAAGATTAGTATTTATACCAATCACTGAAGGAAGAGGCATATATCTGGAAGGCAAATCATCATTCTCTGGTTCCTGCTTACTGTAAGTTGACGGCGAAGGACTCTCTTCCTTCCTTTTTCTTAATTTGCTAAGTTACAGTGCAGACTGATTAGATAGATTGTTTCTTATGAGACTGGCATAAGCGGGGAGTTAAGGTTCATTTAGTTTTAGTTTTCTTGACGCTTTCGCCCCACATCTTTTTGCCTTAAGAGAAGGCTGGTATGGTGAGAAATGACAGGAAAACCGGAGGGGGTTGGGCAAACGGTCAGATGGGGTACTGAAAGAGGAATTCTGCATAGCTGCATACAAACAATGCAATTGAAGCACATTTAAAGCACTTTTTCTTCAAAGAATCCTAGGAGCTATAGTTTGTTAAGGGTGCTTGGGATTTTTGCTACGTAAGGAGTAAACTACATTCCCAGGATTCTGAGGGGGGTGTGCTTTAATTGTATGGTATGCATGCCTGTGTTTCATTTCATTTTTCATTTGATAGCAGTATTAAGGACATTTTAAAGTCTCAGGGAGCTTTGAACTTGGCTACAGATCTGCTGGTCAGGCCACTTACCGTGAGGTAGGAACTCTTTAGAAACTCCAGCAGAGGCAATTCTACAGCATCTTCTGTTACCTTGTTTCATTTGTGAATTTAGAAATCTGAAGTCTCCCACAGCAGTGCTATTTTTCTAGAAAAAGAGGTGCCAGAACACCTCCCTCTTTCTCTTAGAATGACAATGGTACCCACTTGAAAAAGGGCCGGGACTGAGTACTGATGAGTTCCAGCTAAAAAACCCCCCTGCCCAACAGCATATTAATCAGATCTACACCAATATGTTATTCTCACTGGACGCAGTAAACAATAGTTCTTCCTTTTCTTTCTGAGACGGTAGTAAACATCTTTGGGAACTCCTGTCATTTCAGCTTTTCCTCATATGACTTTCATTTTAGATCATTCATCATCATCTCTGCATCCATGGGCATAGCCGGGGGGGGGATGGGGGAGCAGCTGCCCCCCCATCAAGTAAATAAAAATACTTAGCTAACTGACCAATTGCATTGCAAATAACTCAGTTTTGTTCTCCCCCAACATAAAGCCTCCCACCCCAATAAATTCTGGCTACGTTCATGCCTGCATCAAATTCTAGTCATTCTGTCCCTGAAAGCCTCTTGATAATCTCGCCTAGAAATCAGCATCTGAAAACAGTTTTCCACCTATAGTTGTTTACCTGTTTATGTATGACTGCTTCTAGAGTCTGGGATCCAAGGCTTAGTTGTGGTACAGCATAACTTGTGTCACAGCATCATAAAAAAAATGCATCAGCAAGGTATATGCTCTGACTTTAGCCTTCTGTTGTGTCAACCTAATATGTACTTGCCAGCATATAAAGTGTGAACCAGTGTTCTTCATTTGTTTTATCTTCGCAAGCAATTGATTAAGATGGTAAAAATCTGATGCACATTACACAGGACTGGCTCTGGAACTGCTTTCAATTAATTATATGTTGATTGATTATTTAATTATTGCTCCAAGCACAATTGTGTGTTCACTACTGTTTGATAACGAATTCTTATGCAATTGCTGATGCCCTGAGTATCATATGCCAGCGTGGAAGCCATGTGCTAAATTGATTGATAGATAGATTGATAGATTAATGTGGGTTGCAGAGTGAGTAGGGGAACAGAACTGTCAAGACAAAGCAATACTACTTATAAATTAAACTAAATCACCTGAACTGCACAAACATCCTGCATTTCTCTCTGTAACTTCTTGCCGTTTCACTGCTTCAGTCAAGGTGGTCTTGGAAAATATGATGTACACACAGAAGAGAAAACTGATGTTCTCCACACCCGTTCTAACGTGGTTCCTCTGGCTTGGCCTCTTTGTGCTTCCTTTTGGTTGTTCAGGTAAGCCCAACAATTCACTGTGTTTGTCCTCATAAGAGCATTACTTGACATTCCTTGCTTATTCCCAAGAGGAACTGGGGTGTGTGTGTGTGTGTGTGTGTGTGTGTGTGTTTAAAAAGTGGTGAATGCTTCATTCTTTGCACTGAACTCAATGAGACTTACTTCTAAATAAGCGTACACAGGACTGTGGTTTACAATTTAGGAGTTTCTGTGTGAATTTCAGCTTTGCCATGAAATCAGCAGCATTAGGCAAGCCTCAGCTCAGCCTTCCATTTGCTATATGGTGATGGAATGTTCTGGACAGCATCTGCCCAGGTGTTCTTCAATAACTCAAAATTCTCAGTAGTTTATCTTGTAACAGGATGCTGGTTGTGCTGTGGTCTAAACCACTGAGCCTAGGACTTGTCGATCAGAAGGTCGGTGGTTTGAATCCCCGTGACGGGGTGAGCTCCCATTGCTCAGTCCCAGCTCCTGTCCACCTAGCAGTTTGAAAGCACGTCAAAGTGCAAGTAGATAAATAGCGGGAAGGTAAACGGCGTTTCCATGCGCTGCTCTGGTTTTGGTGTTCCATTGTGCCAGAAGCGGCATAGTCATGCTGGCCACATGACCTGGAAAAACTGTCTGCAGACAAATGCCAGCTCCCTCAGCCTATAGAGCGAGATGAGTGCACAACCCCAGAGTCCTCCGTGACTGGACGTAATGGTCAAGGGTACCTTTACCTTTATCTTGTAACAAAAACAGTCAACGTGTCAATAGAATCAGCCTCCAAACTGAGGAATTGAAAAGAAGCCAATGTAAATGCTGCTCTTTAAAATAGAATCCAGGACATTACTGGCCAGCAGAGATGGAGGAGAAATTCAGTTCTCATTTTAAGCCAAACCTATCAAATTAGCACTTTTGAAAATGATAAGAGAACCAAAGCATGAATCTTTCAAGATTCGCACGTTCCTGATTTTTCGCAATACATTTCTCCAGCCACCAACGTTTACACAAATGCATATATGTTAGGGGAAAGTGTGCACTGAATATATACATGAAAAGAGCATTGCAAAAATGTGCTGTTTTAGGAGAAATTGCTGGCAAAAGTGTGTGTATACACAAGTCAAAATGCATACAAATATGTATTTATGAGGAGAAAGTTGCATAATAGTGAAGAATTTTCATGCGGGTTTTTTTTCTTTAAAAAATCACAAACTGCTGCAGAAATGTGGAAAACTGAATTTAAGACTGGAAAATTGAGAAACTGAGAGAACTAAAATTGGCAGATCCTTACATCCCCACTGGCTAGTTAGCTTATCTGCTTTGGAGAAACTGATGGGAAATGCCATAATATAAGATTGCCAAGCATTAGAACGTCAAGTTTTGATGAGAATGGATCAGTATGGTTTCTCCTAAGGGAAGTCCTGCCTCACCAACGTTTTGGAAATTTTTGAAGATGTAAACAAACTTGTGGGTGGGGAACAGTCCAGTCGAGTAGGGTAATCCACAGAGAAGCATGTGCCACCTTCACTATACAGCTTTCTTAGAATGCTGAGGACACAGCTCTTCACCCTGGTCTTTGACACCTTATATATGTGTATTTTAGGGCACATCCTATTCCTATGACTGTTATTTGTTTTAACTATTTTACCTATTTAATATTCAACATTGTAACCAACCCTGGGACCTGCTGGGTATAAAATAATAATAATAACCATTATTATTAGGTGAAAATAATAATAATGGATATTATCTACAGAGATTTTCAATACACTTTTGATAAATCCTTTAGCAAAGGCTCTTATTTAGACTTAGCAGGTGAGGAATAGGAAGGTTGGTATTCTTATGTACAGTGGTACCTTGGGTTACATACGCTTCAGGTTACATACGCTTCAGGTTACAGACTCCTCTAACCTAGAAATAGTACCTCGGGTTAAGAACTTTGCTTCAGGCTGAGAACAGAAATCGTGCAGCGGCGGCACAGCAGCAACAGGAGGCCCCATTAGCTAAAGTGGTGCTTCAGGTTAAGAACAGTTTCAGGTTAAGAACGGACCTCCAGAATGAATTAAGTACGTAACCAGAGGTACCACTATATTAAGTAAAGGTAGAAATACCTCTGATAGTTAAGTCCAGTCACGGACAACTCTGGGGTTGTGCGCTCATCTCGCTCTATAGGCCGAGGGAGCCGGCGTTTGTCCGCAGACAGCTTCCGGGTCATGTGGCCAGCATGACTAAGCCGCTTTTGGCGAACCAGAGCAGCACATGGAAACATTGTTTACCTTCCCACCAGAGCGGTACCTATTTATCTACCTGCACTTTGACGTGCTTTCGAACTGCTAGGTTGGTTGGAGCTGGGACCGAGCAACGGGAGCTCACCCTGTTGCAGGGATTCAAACCGCCAACCTTATGCTAGGCTTTGTGCTTTAGACCACAGCGCCACCCGCGTCCCTCATTCTTATGTATTAGTAACTGATTAAACAAGAAGAGAGTAGGAAAAAGCAGGCAGTTTTCACAATGGAAAGTAAATTGTAGAGTCCCATAAGGATCCATAATGTGCCAGTGATTTAAAGCATACATTTTCTAGAGTCAAAGTTGGTCCTTGAAATGGCCGAGTTTGCAGATCACACCAATTTACTCAAGGTGATGAAAATGCAAGTGGACTGCAGAGAAGTCAAAAAAAGTTATCTCCAAACTTGGTGACTAGACAGCAAAATGCTTCCGTGTAGGCCCTTGTAGAGTAACATATATTGGGGCACATATGCCTAACTTCAGTTATAGATTGGTGGGGTAACTTATCAGGAAATAGAACTTCAGCTCACTGAACACATCAGTTCAGTTTGTAGTAGCTGCATGAGGTAAAAACTGGATGTAGTAGTATAAATACCGGTAATCTGTTTTCAAATGGACACACTAAGGAATAATTCACCCGCATTGATATTTATTTCAACGATACAACCAGTTTCTCAAGAAGTACTTTTTCAGGGGCAAAAAAGATGCAATGGATCTGATTATAGAATTAAAGTTCGTGTGTTTGCAGTCAGGGGGAAAGTACCTCATCACTTCATGACTAAGGAGAGATTGATTGTGAGTGAGATTCATAGACTATGTGGGTGGCAGGTGAATTCCCCATGGGTGTAATGTTGGCGACCTCAGGTTTAGATGGACATTTGGTCTAATCCAGCAGGGCTCTTTTAATGTTTTAATGAATAATAATACCAACCTACCTTGCCAAGTGGTTGCGGGATTGTAAGTTTATTTCTATGAAGCACTGAGTGCTTTAAAGTGGTATCTAATTGTTTATTTATTTGTGTTATATTATAATGGGAAATGTAGGACAGGGACTTCCCAAGGATACGTGTTGTTCAGCAGTGGGAGAGTCTACTCAGAAGGTAGTGGACTGCCCTTTGCTGGAGGTTTTAAGCAGAGGCTGGATGACCAGGTATCAAAGAGATGCAATAGTAGTGGATTTCTTACATCAACAGAGGGTTGGACAAGATGATATTTGAGGTTGCTTTCAACTCTGAGTCTATGAATGTGCTAAGGTTCTTATTATCCCTTCAGACACTGTTATTAAGCTGGAGAGGATATAAGCCTTTGTGGGTTTTCCAGTTTTGGTGGAAGATGTCAGGCTGCTCTTGCTCAGATCAAAGGTACCAGATTTTACCCTTACATCCAGGTTGATCTCTTGCTATCACACACATATAAGATTCTTTTGCAACTTTATGTTGGTTTTATGACTCGCGCTGGTGGACTTTGCCTTTGTCTCAGGTGACTGGTGTCAAGCGGCACATTTCTCAAATTACTTGGATTAGTGAGTTGCTAGGGTGGGCAAATCAAAAGGAGAGGCAATGCAAAGAGATTGTTTGATGAAGTATTTAGTCCAAAATTTATTTAGTTCTCTGGGTATTCAATACTCTCCAGTAGTCAGAATGTTAGTCTTGGATCTTGGAGAGCTGTTTTCAAATCCCAAATCACTGAATAGCCTTAACCAAATCACTGTGGTTTAGCCTCCTTAATGATTCAAAATGGTACACAGTTCCAACATTCCATTGTGGGAACATTAATATCCATCTTCTGGCTGCTTATAAAGATTAATGGTTTGTAACCACTTCATACAGTACAGTAAAAAAAAAAAATCTTAATAATAAGGTCCCCAAGGTGCTGACTGGGAAGAACTTATTTTCTTATTCTTTTGTACTTATTTCCCATCTGCTGGTGAAGCAAGAGGCTTTAGAGAAGGAATGGGGAACTTGGATCTCTCCATATGTTGTTGGACTGTAGTTCCATCAGCCTCAGCCAACAAGGCCAATTGTCACAAATGAAAGGAGTTTGAGTTCAACATTATCTAGAGGGGCATAAGTTATCCACCCCTGCTATAGAGGGATTCATGGCCCCACCCCCCCAATATGAGAAAAATCTCAAGCCTGAATTATGGTGGGACCCTGGAGTAAATGGCCTACTTCCCATATCATAACTTAACACAGTGTTGCCAAGCCGTGAGGACAATTCTGCACCTAATCAGAAGCAGTGAAGTGCTAAAGTTCTGCTGAGCACAGAAGTGGCTCCAGGAAAAAATATAGCCCAAGGGGAGCCCCATCTCACATATTACAAGCAGAAACAAGCCTATGCTTGTTTATGATATGAGGCATACAATCATCCCATTTTTCTAATTCAGACAGGGTAGGCACACTGCTTTTAGGATCAGCACTTATGTATTATACACACACACAGACACACGCACACACACACAGACATGCATCGAAGGGACAATGGATGGGACCATGTATGGTCAAATCTTTTTTTTTTAAATAATATTTATTAAAATTTCAAAAGAAATTACAAAAGTAATATATTTTTTTTTAATAATATTTATTAAAATTTCAAAAGAAATTACAAAAGTAATATATGTATGGTCAAATCTTGGATGAGCACCTCCTTCCCGCAACCAGGGCATTGAAAATGGGTCGAGGATGGGTATTCCAGCATGACAATGACCCAAAACACACGGACAAGGCAACAAAGGAGTGGCTCAAGAAGCAGTACATTAAGGTCCTGGAGTGGCCTAGCCAGTCTCCAGACCTTAATCCCATTGAAAATCTGTGGAGGGAGCTGAAGGTTCAAGTAGCTACACATCAGCCTCGAAATCTTACTGACTTGAAGAGGATCTGCAAACAGGAGTGGGACAAAACACCTCCTGATATGTGTGCAAACCTGGTGGCCACCTACAAGATACGTCTGACCTCTGTAATTGCCAACAAGGGTTTTGCGACCAAGTACTAAGTCATCTTTTGCAAAGGGATCAAATACTTATTTCACTCATTATAATGCACATCAATCTCTGACTTTTATCTTTTGGGTTTCTGGGGGGTTTTCCTGTTGTTATTCTGTCTCTCACAGCTACAATAAACCTACCATTAAAATTATGGACTGGTCATTTCTTCAACAGAGGGCAAACGGGCAAATTTAGCAGGGGATCAAATACTCCCCCCCTCACTATATATATATATATACCAAATTACTTTAATTTAATACAATTTCTTAAAATCAGGTTTCCCGCTCTACACACGTTTCTTCATAATAGAGGAAGACAAGAGAGAAAAAAGACCATTACAAAACCATAAGAAAGCACAAAGCTTGTTCTCCCCTTTTCCTTTCAGGCTGTTGTAAGTACCGATATTCTCAAATTTCTTGCCCCTTCCACAGCACTACATATGTCTCATCAGTTGAGTTAACAAATGGCAGCTTAAATGGGTCACATAGGCCACAGTGATAGTTGTATCAATTTTCTGAATATAGTGGCATGGTCATCCACAGAGGGAGAGGGAGCTGTCCCCCCTCCTGATGAACCATAATCCTAACTTTCATTTTAAAGAAAGAGATAATAAGTTTCTAGCATTTGTAGAATTATAGAATTGTAGAGCTGGGAGGAAAGCAATGACAAACCTAGACAGCATCTTAAAAAGCAGAAATATCACCTTGCCGACAAAGGTCTGTATAGTTAAAGCTATGGTTTTCCCAGTAGTGATGTATGGAAGTGAGAGCTGGACCATAAAGAAGGCTGATTGCCAAAGAATTGATGCTTTTGAATTATGGTGTTGGAGGAGACTCTTGAGAGTCCCGTGGACTGCAAGAAGATCAAACCTCTCCATTCTTAAGGAAATCAGCCCTGAGTGCTCACTGGAAGGACAGATCGTGAAGCTGAGGCTCCAATACTTTGGCCACCTCATGAGAAGAGAAGACTCCCTGGAAAAGACCCTGATGTTGGGAAAGATGGAGGGCACAAGGAGAAGAGGACGACAGAGGACAAGATGGCTGGACAGTGTTCTTGAAGCTACCAGCATGAGTTTGATCAAACTGCAGGAGGCAGTGGAAGACAGGAGTGCCTGGCGTGCTCTGGTCCATGGGGTCACGAAGAGTCGGACACGACTAAACAACTAAACAACAACAACAAGAGCTGGAAGGGACCACAAGGGTCATTTAGACCTAACCCCTGCAATGCAGGAATCTTTTGACCAACATGCAGCTGGAACCCACAACACTGAGATTAAGAGTCTCATGCTCAACCAACTGACCTGTCTCGGCAGAACATGATACAGTATATAAGGCAAAATGTACAGTCTCTGTCTCTCTCTCTGTCTCTCTCTCTCTCTCTCTGTCTCTCTCTCTCTGTGTGTGTGTCTCATAAAATAGTCTGTTCCATCGTTTTGGTGTTTTAGCACCCCCACCTCAAAATAAAACACAACACCTGTGGATGTCCAACAATACTGGAACGAATGGGCGACCTCTACAGGACTTTGGGCCAGAAGGCCAGTAGTCATCTTGGCAGAAAGAGCTCCCCCAAATGCAGTGAGGCTAGCTTATCTCATTTTTGTCATAAATAAAGTACCGTGCATTCCCATCTGATGAGGGAGCATTATTCTAAAAGTACGTAACCTCGCCATATGCTCTGGCATGTGCTTTTGCAGTGGCAGGGCTGCCCAAAGACATTCTGTGTGAGGCAGAGCAGCAGGTGGCAAACCTCCCACCCGATTCCAGGCACATATTACCCCAGGCCAGCCAAGTTATATTGGGACCTGGGGCAGAAAATCCCACAAGCACCTCTCCCCTTTCCTCAGATGTAAGAATACATTAAATAAGTAACCATTTGCTGTCCCGTCATTGTCGCTTAAAATCGCTTGGCTGAGGCAACCGTCTCGCTCTTCAGCCACTACTGTCTTTATTGACGCGGTACAGCCTGGTGAGGTTTACTTGCACACTGCTTTTTAGCACAAAGGTCCGCAAAGCAGTGAACAACGTTACTACATATTAGTACAAAATAAGCCCATGTAGACTTCGTAACTTATAAAGTAGCACTATATGCATTGGCAGCTAAGAAGATCAGGAGAAAAGAACTAGATAAAATAGTGGTCAATTGCAAAGGTGATTTGGACATTTAAGCTGGCACACTCTACCTGAGAACCCCTTGCTATGTTATTGTATGAAAAAAATAATTTTTAGGAGAAGTGATCGTGATTTATTGTACCTGCAGTGCCTGATGTTTTTATGGTTATTGTTGCTTTTCTTTTTGTTCCCTTTGTGAATGATGCCCTGTCCTTTGGCTAGTGCAATAAAGTTTATGATGATGATGATGTATACAAGTACGCTACATAAAATATCTCAATTAAAACAATATTAAACAGTGGCAGGATTTTCAGTGGCCAGTGCCATGGAAAAACATCAGGAGGTCACAGTGGGGCTGAGCTCTGCTCCCTTTGTCACTGTTTCGGTCACTTTGCCCCTCAGGGAAGCCGGAAGGCAAACGGAGGGATGGCAGAGGCCTCGAGCCAGCCAGTTCGTTTCCACTGACCTCTCACACATTTCATCAAGCCTTTGAGAGTAAGGGCTTCTGACAAATGGTGGAGCCAACCGTGGGCAATGGACACAGCATTCTGTCTCCTGCTTCCTTTGAATTCAGAAATCTGCTTTCCCCCTCTTTCTGAAATCATGCCTTAAGCAACACCGAAATGTGAAACAACAACTTAAGAATGAGTTTGGGGGAAACCCCAAAGAAAGCAGGGGAAAGTGTTAACCAAATTAAGCAAATAGAAATTGAAATCACGCACACCTCTACCCACACCCACACCAAAGTGTACTGAATGAAATGTGTCTTGTAATGCTGGATACAGTTTGGTCTCAAATCATTTGTGTCTGGGGCCAAACTAGGAGTGGCATGGAGTTACACCAGTTTACCTCATCAGTGAGTGAGCAAGGTCCTGGTGAGCTTCGTGGCCCATGTGAGGATTCAAAGACAAGCATCCCAGTCTTTCATCACTAAATCGCACAGTCTCTTTGAGCTAAAAGCTGCTATGGGAGAGATTTTAGTTTGCTCTATAGGCAGGGGGTTAACCTTCCACAACCTTAGTCCACACATACTACACGCTGCTGTGAGTTGAGAGGAAGAAAAAATGCAGATATTGTACCTGCCATTTTCTCTTCCATAGCTAATTGCAGCTTTGGAGAGTAGAGACAAGGGAAAAGGTTAAGCAATCACTCATCCACCAAACTGTCCCCCTCCAGTGGCTGCTTTTAACTATATCTATGGTCACTTCCAGACAAGCTGTTCACTCAGCTGTCATTCTAATTTTTTCATAGGGTGGGTTATATGACATTGCAGGAAGCAATTAACACCTCACACTTTCCAAATCATTTCCTTATCACTTTCCTTACTGCAAAAAAAGGGCTAATTTTGGGGGAAGTGGGTTTGCTGCGCAACGCCACCAAATCTGCTTTAATTGTGCTACCTGAATTCGCCAGAAAATAGAAACAGGCTGGGAGTGCCCTAGTTTGAGTATCAGCAATCTTGCTGATGATGGTATTGATCTGAAATAAATAAACTTGGCCAGTGATATGGCCCCTGTCAAAACCACCACATTGGGCCATTTGGACCACCCAACCTAATGCAGTGCACAGCCCACAAATACTCCTTGTTTTGCGGACTGCCTAGGATGGCTGAAATGGGGGGGGGGCCTTGTCAAGCACCTGGCACTCAGCAGTCATTTCCAGCAAGCTGCATTTGCCTTGCTGTGTCGCAGGTTGAGTCAGCCTGAACTCCTGCTTTCAAAGACACAGGAACTGATTTGTGCTGTCCCTTGCATTTTGAAAAAAGAAATGCTGGAAACAGTTACAGTGGTACCTCAGGTTAAGAACTTAATTTGTTCCAGAGGTCCGTTCTTAACCTGAAACTGTTCTTAACCTGAGGTACCACTTTAGCTAATGGGGCCTCCCGCTGCCGCCGCGCAATTTCTGTTCTCATCCTGAAGCAAAGTTATTAACCTGAGGTACTATTTCTGGGTTAGCTGAGTTTGTAACCTGAAGTGTCTGTAACCTGAAGCTTCTGTAACCCGAGGTAACACTGTATGTGCTAACAGCAATACTCCATCTTGGGTTACATTCCAGGTTCCTTTCGGCCACTCTCTCTCCCTGCTTCTGGGAAACCCCTAATATATTTCTAATACTTCCTTCCTGCTGATCTCTTGCGTCACATTGTGCACTGATCCAATGCGCACGAGATTAATAACATTCTAGAAATGATTGTTTGTGGTGATGACAGCTTTCCTCATTTGGAGGACAGTGCTGTGTTGACATTGCATAGTCTGTGGCCAATGTTTCATAGTTTGTGGGCATGCAGTTTTACAGCTGCAGCCATATGCCTAGGTCTGGATTTTGATTCTACTTGGATAGTGTATGAAACTTCTTAAATCTTGTAAAACTGGAGAACAGAAGTAGATTAAATCTGGAGTTGGCCAAGCAGGACAGCTCTCTCCACCTTCTGTGGCAAACCTGAATGCTTCCTATACACCAGTGTATTCTGCAGTCTGTGGAATAGTGGTGTGTAGGAGGGCCTTCTCTGCGGTGGCCCCCAGGTTCTGGAACTGTCTCTCCCCTCTGAGATGTATCTCGCTCTGTCATTGTATGTATTTCGCTGGCAGGTCAAGATGCATCTTTTCACCCAGAGTGGCTGGGTAGATAAGTGGTGCAAATATGTTGTTGTTGTCATTATGTATTAAATTAGATTTTGTTGGTCCTCCCTCCAGTGTAGTCACACTGGTTACAGTTTTAGCTGAAGTTATAATTATTATGTTAAACTGCATTATGAAATTATATGCATCCTGCCCGAGGACCTCACGATGAAGCATGGGCTATAAATTGAATGAAGGGATGAGTATTAATTTACTCTGCATTTGCCTGCATCCTACTGCTTCTAAAAGCTGGTAAAGTGTTTGTTCTTTTTAATACAGATAGACAGCAAAATTATCTATACTAAGTTATCAACAGCTCAAAATTTAACTCAGAAGATACAGGGTGTGAAACGGCAATCTGTCACTGCGTGGTGCCTGAATATTTATGTACATGAATTTTGCATGCTTGGGCACTAGAGCCCAGATGTAGCCAGTATCTACTCTTGAGATGCAGTTGCTAGAGTCTAGGGGAGAGCTGAACTCTGTGTGCAGCTTGGGAGTGCTGCAGGACTTAGAACCGACCCAGTTATTAGCAGTGGCCGGAAGCACTTCTCAACTGCTTCAGCTGGTGTGTTGGTTGCTTGTAGAAATCTGACATGGCCATTCATTCCCCTCTCTCCCTGCCCTCAGTACATCAGGGTTGCATTATTGTAACAGCTGCCTTGAGAAAGCATTTTGAAGCAGCCAGACTGTTGTCCAATGTGAGGTGCTCAGTCGTATCACTTCAGCAATGTTCAGGCACTGCAAGTTGCCTATTTGGTCCTGGGATCAATTTTTATCCTTTAAAACTTTAACTAGCCTGGGACCCAGGATCTAGAGTTAGGGTTAGCAGGGAGGTGGCCATGTTTGTGGACAACACCAAATGATTCAAAGAGCTCTGAAAGGCTTTATGCTAAATACAAGCGCATGGGCAGGCACACTGGAGATGCATGCTGCAGTCCGCGGCCAGGGATGGCCGTCTTTCTGTCTGCTCCCTTGGTCCCTTTCAAGGCAAGACAGTCAGGTGACCAAGCCAGCAGAAAGCAGATGTGGCCACCATCAGGATCCTGACTTAGGAGAAGGGAATGGCTTTAGAGGACCTCAGGAAGTACAACCAGGGTTCTGGTGCTACTGCTGCCATCTCTCAGCATCTGCCACCTGAGGCAGCCATCTCACTCTAATTAATGATAGGGTTGGCCTTGGAATAGCAGTAAATCTCCCAGGGGAAGAATAAGATTGCATCTGTTGTTTCCCTCCCAGCATGGGATTCTCCCAGATCATGGTCTCTCACCGCATGGGGTTTCCCCAGTTTTCTTAAGAAATTCCTCAGTCCAGTCACTGGGAAATCTCCAAGTCATTAAGGACCCTTAACAAATAATAATAATATAATAATCATATTTTAAAGTAGTTTATTGCAAAGTGCTTGCAATAATTACCTCATACATGATGCAGGGCTTGTCCATATTGGAACATTGTTTAAACTGTTAGTCTATTTTTCCTCTACTCAAATTAGACCATAGCAGGCTGAAAAAGAAATGAAAGCAATTTTAAATTCTCACCAGCCCACACTTTTCAGATTGCTTCTCTCTCTTTCTCTTTCCCTCTCCCTCTCTCTCTCATTCTCCACACACACTTTTCACATTGTTGCCCAATGCTTATATATGTATTTTTAAACAGCTTTGAGACTTTTTGCAATCGAGCAGTATATAAAATTTATGGAATGAATACGGTAAAGATTTTTAATGTAGTTTGTGCAGTTTTCTAGTTTTGTGGAGTCAGGGCCAGCCCACCATGAAACAAGGTGGGGCAAACTGCCTCAGGTGGCAGGATCCATAGGGCAGCAGATCCTAATGTATAACTTTATTCTCCACCTTATTCCTGATGTAGATCTTCACTCACCTCTCCTTCCCTAGTGGGGGTGAGACACCATTTGGGGGTTTGCTTCTGCCACCAAAATACCTTGGGTCAGCCCTGTTCTAAGTAGACATGCATAGATTTATGCTGTAAGTAAAACGGAAAACAGATAATAGCAGTAATAAAATGAAACTCAGTGATTATGGTATTTACTATATTATAAGTGGACTTGTGGGACAGTTAAAATAAAACAGCCTGAGGGACAGATCAAGGGCTATTGGCAGTCAGGGTGTCTAAATTATGTAATTGAATCAAAGCTTGGGGGGGGGAAGTGCATAGAGAGCTTCCATATAACATGGAACCATGGCACCATAATATATATATACAGTGGTACCTCGGGTTAGGTACTTAATTCGTTCCGGAGGTCCGTTCTTAACATGAAACTGTTCTTAACCTGAAGCACCACTTTAGCTAATGGGGCCTCCCGCTTTGACTCTAGAAAATGTATGCTTTAAATCACTGGCACATTATGGATCCTTATGGGACTCTACAATTTACTTTCCATTGTGAAAACTGCCTGCTTTTTCCTACTCTCTTCTTGTTTAATCAGTTACTAATACATAAGAATGAGGGACGCGGGTGGCGCTGTGGTCTAAACCACAAAGCCTAGCATAAGGTTGGCGGTTTGAATCCCTGCAACAGGGTGAGCTCCTGTTGCTCGGTCCCAGCTCCAACCAACCTAGCAGTTCAAAAGCACGTCAAAGTGCAGGTAGATAAATAGGTACCACTCTGGTGGGAAGGTAAACAACGTTTCCATGTGCTGCTCTGGTTCACCAAAAGCGGCTTAGTCATGCTGGCCACATGACCCGGAAGCTGTCTGCGGACAAACGCCGGCTCCCTCGGCCTATAGAGCGAGATGAGCGCACAACCCCAGAGTTGTCCGTGACTGGACTTAACTATCAGAGGTATTTCTACCTTTACTTAATATAGTGGTACCTCTGGTTACGTACTTAATTCATTCTGGAGGTCCATTCTTAACCTGAAACTGTTCTTAACCTGAAGCACCACTTTAGCTAATGGTGCCTCCTGTTGCTGCTGTGCTGCCGCCGCACGATTTCTGTTCTTATCCTGAAGCAAAGTTCTTAACCTGAAGCACTATTTCTGGGTTAGCGGAGTCTGTAACCTGAAGCGTATGTAACCTGAAGCGTATGTAACCCAAGGTACCACTGTATATATAATATATTTTTAAAAACTAGAATTCCTTGCTTACTGAGTGAGTCTGTACAAAACCATGGTTCATAAATCTTTGTGGAATGAGTGAATTCACTAGAAATGCCAGATCTGGAACTGAAAAGCCAAACTTGTTTCTGCTGTAGGCTGGGCTTCTGCTTTCTTTTCTTACTCATTTAAATGTCACAAGTTCACTGGTCATAGGGGATTCCCTGACTGAAAACTAAAACCTAAAACCATGCTGGATAATGACAACATATTATGTCTCCCTGCAAGGTGGCTGAGGAAAAACCTCAAATGGTTTTGTCCCTGCCCCCGCTAGGGAATAAGGAAGATCTACATCAGGAATTAAGTGGATCTAGTAAGGCCATCTTGTAGTAACACAATAATTTGCGATGCCAGGAACGCCATGACCTTTCTAGTATTCACCGCAATGGAAAAATAAGAGAAGCGCATGTCAAGATCAGTATGGAACAGTAGCCAGAATGTTGGACCTTAGACTGAGGAGACGAGTTCAAATCCCCACTTGGCTGCAAAGATCACCTTAAGCCAGTTTTTTCTCTCAGTGTAGCCTACCTCATAGGAATATTGTGAGAATAAGCGGGGGGCTGTGTACAAGCCCCCAATCTTCATAGAAAAGTGTGGGATAAAAATGTAATTAATAAATGTGGAAATGATTTAACAATCTCAAGGGAGGAATGTCAGAAAAGTAGGTCTCTACGAAAACCAACCACGTGTGTGGTTGCTGCATTGGTGAGAACATCATCAATCAGCGAAACAAATGAGGAGATGCACATCTGATTGTGTGGCATTTAATCATACAGAACAAATTTAGAGAAGGCTTGTACCTCATTCAAGAGGGGTGTGTAAATATTTGAGTGTTTAAAAAATAGATATAGATCATTATACATGCGGCTCCCATCCAAATTGCTGTACATATATAAATATGATGTGTCCAAGCAGCAAATGTATATTTGAGAATGTAAATATGCAGGTACCAAACATATTTTGCCTGCCCATGCAGCAGAAAATCAGTTTTCTGTGACATAATATGTAAAGCAGCTGTAGCTAGACCTTGAATTAGAGTTACTGAGCCCATTTTTTTGTACTGGCAGGAAAAGAGAACAAGATTACTCCCTCTCACTGAGACAGTGAGAGAAATTATGCACAGGGTTTTGGTGCTGGTACCTTCGATTTCATCAGGATCACATGCTGAATGAGAGATGCCTCC
This sequence comes from Podarcis filfolensis, assembly GCF_964270895.1. Taxonomy (NCBI): domain Eukaryota; kingdom Metazoa; phylum Chordata; class Lepidosauria; order Squamata; family Lacertidae; genus Podarcis; species Podarcis filfolensis. The sequence goes on along the minus strand of NC_139607.1, from coordinate 63,692,053 downwards.
CACACAGGCCAGTTACAGGGACTATTTAGTATATTGTCTATTCCAGTTTCCAGATTCGTTTTCATTTTTGCTTTGTCACAACAGCACACCTCCACTGTGAGTTAACTGAACTTGCTGAATGTTTGTGGGCAGCATAGTTCCTCTTGTCTACAACTGTTCTGTTCTGTAAGCATATTCTACTTGCAGTTTCCTAGGTGTTATGCAAGACAAAGGTAGGTGTGACATTAGCAAAAAAATTCCAGTAACTGTGTGCTTGCTCACGGCTGTCCTGCACAGGTTTTTGTTCTGCTTTTCTGGGCAGAGGGGAAAAATTAGCCTGCCAACCAGAAAGCTCCGTAGGCAAGTCACAACAAGTTGTGTCTCTGACATCCGCACACCCATGGTCTCTTTCTGGTATGATGTCCTCTGTTGGTGTGGTTAGGGTGGTGTGAAACTGCCCCCATAACATTTTCTAGGACAATGTGACAGAGCACCACCACCCTGAATTGTAAGAAAAGGGGTAGATAATAGTAGAAGTTTCACAGGGCTAGGTGGATTTAAGGCAGATCACTGAAACCGGTTACCGAATGCAATTGGGTCATGTTTTATTTAGTCATTAAATAATTAGCTAGATAAATAGTTATTATCTAAATAAATAGTTACTTAGTAATTAATTAAATGAGCCAGTGTGGTGTAGTGGTTAAGAGCGGTAGATTCGTAATCTGGTGAACCGGGTTCGCTTCCCCGCTCCTCCACATGCAGCTGCTGGGTGACCTTGGGCCAGTCACACTTCTCTGAAGTCTCTCAGCCCCACTCACCTCACAGAGTGTTTGTTGTGGGGGAGGAAGGGAAAGGAGAATGTTAGCCGCTTTGAGACTCCTTCGGGTAGTGATAAAGCGGGATATCAAATCCAAACTACTCCTCCTCCTCCTCCTCCTCCTATTCTTCTTCTTCTTCTTCTTCTTCTTCTTCTTCTTCTTCTTCTTCTTCTTCTTCTTCTTCTTCTTCTTCACAACATTTATATGCTACCCAGCAACAAAAGTTCTCTGCAGTTTTAGAATAAAAAGTTAAAACCATAAGTAAGAAGTAAAGCAAAAAACCAAATACAGAATTTAGAACAGAAATGGACTGGCAGCCACACATGCCTTCTTCTCAGAGGTCCCAAGACACAGCTGGGCACCAATCACAGTACTATTGTGCTGCTGCTCTATAAGAATTGCAGCCTGTGCTGATAGGACTGAGCCCTCAAGGTGAAATCCAGACCATAAATGTCAGAAATTGCCCCTGGATTTTGGAAATCACCCAAGCACAGGTGATATGCTAGACAAATTATTTTGGCACCTGAGACTGAACAAATTATTTTCACACCTGAGGCAAATTATTTTGGCACCTTCTTCCTGGCAGCAAAAAACACACAGCAATGATAAATTAAATAAAGAACCATTTGCTGAACTTTTGTCACACCTCAAATTCACAACCTGAGGCAGCCACTTCCCTCTGTCTAATGGTAGGGAAAGTTCTATGCAATCTCTATCTTGACAGATCCTTTCTACAAATAGTTTTCAGTTGCCAAATTCTGCTGTATTTACTGTAAACATAGCCCAGCTGCATTTTAGCAAATGATGTTCTCTTAGTACCTATGGTTCTAGTACATTTTAGTTCCTTGAAGTATTTTGTTTTCCCCCTTGGCTGGGTTTTAGTGCTGTTTTTATTGTTCTTCATCTTATGCTGCCTCATGATGGCTTTATGATGATTTCTGTGCCATTTTTATACACTATTTTTTATGATTTTGTGGGTTTTTTGGGGGGGGGAATAGTAGTTGTATTTTATCGTTTTTAAATTTGTGAACCACCCAGGGGGTGTGGCTAATTGGGCACTACATAAATTCCATAAATAATTAAATGCTACCAAGTTATTCCTGTGGTTTCAACTCAGAAACCTATATTGGGCTTTGGTATATGAAAACTGTTATTAACTTATTTATTGCCAATCATTTCCACCCTGCCTTTCTATTATAGTTATTAAAGAGATTAAATTATATAAATCTAGATCCACTCTCTACATATATAACCCCAGATCCTCCGTAATTTTGTCAAAAGATTCCATCCCTTTTATTCACAGCCTGTACCAAATTATTTCATGATATATGTACATAGAATCATAGAATTGTAGAGTTGGAAGAGACCCCAGTGGTCATCTAGTCCAACCCCTTACAATACACAAATCACAACTGAAGATTGGGGGGGGGACAGGTACATTAGCCTGGATTCATTTATTTTAGGGAAGTTTTTTTTAAAAAACAAACAAACAACAACAACAACAACAGTCCTGACAGTTGGGAAAATGCCTGCAAGCGTGCAAACTAATAGTTCAAGGAGAAAAGGCAAACCGGAATAGAACAATGGAATAGATGCATGTGACCAGTTTTGATGTATAGAGCTCTGGTTTGCAAGTCACAGATATTTCATGAATAACATTCAGTGGATTCAAACAGGGTTGGGGAAGCTTTTTCATTCCCTCTGGATAACCTTTTGGGAGCCACATTCTAGTGGTGGGTAAGGCTGGAGGCAAAAGCAAGCAGAACAACAACAAAGTTAACTATTGACTTTATACAATAGGCTGACTTCTCCACACACTCATACACCTCTCTTTATCCTTTAGACAAGCATGATTCAGACAATAAATCCCCTCATAACGGTGTTTTCTCCTAAGTAGGACTAAGCTGAAGAGTGTGTGTTTTGAAAAAATGTTCTCTCGCCTCCCCCATGAAAATACACCCCTCTCTTGGCAATTTTTCAGAGAACTATGCTAAAAGGTGACAAAGTGCTCCCCTCTTTACTCGTTCCATATTGTAATTCCAGTTACTCTTACTTAGATCACTTCCACGCTTTGTGTTGCTCTCTCTCCCCTACCTGCCCCATTCAGAATGAGGGCAAATGTGCTAAAAAGTCATAGAGTTGGAAGGTACCACAAAGACCATATAGCAATGCAGGAAACTTTTACCCAACGTGGTGCTTGATCCCTCAACCTTGAGATTATGCCCTACCATGGTCTACCAGCTGAGCTACTCCAGCTTCCTCCCACTGAAATGACCCATTTGGAGCTCATCACATATGACAGCTGTGCCAAGACATCATCATGCTCACCATTTAATTTCTGGTATTCTGGGATCATGCAATCGGGGAAATGGGACAGAAGGAGAAACAGAAAGCAGAAATAATGGAGGCTGCAAACAGTCATTGACAAGTCAAAGAGAGGTATTTTTGTGGGAGAGTATGGGGAAATTTATTGCACTACTAATGGGAACTGATTGTGGAATTCATAGTCCTTCAGAAATCCTTGTTTCATTAATGAGTGATGGCCAGTGTGTGTTGCATATCTGAATCTCCCTTCCCTTTTTGCAAAGCATTGTTTCAACGCAGAGATGTGAGGAAGGACTTGAAGAACAAGCATCTGTTTCACGAGATCCTGTTTCTTGTTTTCTTCCCCCCCAGACCCTGTCTCGGTAACAGCCAAAATAGGGGGTGTAGCCACACTCCCTTGCAACTACAAAATGCAACGGCCCCTGGCATCTTACAGGATCTACTGGCAGAAATATGTAGGCCCTGGTATATCTGACCTGGTTGTGATAGCTTACAGCAACGGCGAAGAAAACACTGTAAAAGACATACATTTCCAGAACAGGACAAAGATGGATGAGAAGACTCTTACACTTCGGATCTCCAGTGTGAATGTGTCCGATCAAGGCAAATATAGGTGTATCATATTACTGGAGGAAGAACACAAAGGTGATAAATGGGTACATTTATCAGTGTCAGGTAAGTGCTTGTCTAGCAAAACAGGATTTTAAGTACCCAAGCAATGCTTAAGGGTCCTATTCATTTGTGTTAGACAGGGGCTGTTCATTTTGAGTCACTTTTCTACCAGCGGAGGCCGGTTTCCTGGGGCAAATAGAGCACTGCTCCACCAACCAATCTATCCTCAGCCAGTTCCAACTTCCCTGTTTCTTCACAACCAGCCCAATGGGTGGCATTGCCTGCAAGCTTCCTCCTCCTTAGTCTCAGTGTTGCCCAAACAGAATTTAGCGGGGTGGGGGGAGAGATTGGGGGTGAAATTAGCTTGCTCTGCCTGTCATTGACTCTGGCTCCACTTACGGTTGGTCTCCTTCCCATGAGCCACTGCTACTTTCTACTTAGATATGCCATAGGCCTTACAGCAGGGACAGGGGGACATTTTGGCCCAGTGGGCCAAATCCTTCTCTCCCCACAAGTGCTTCCCAAACCCCAGGCCTAGGATTGCCAAAGCGCTTTGTGCAGCAGTTCCAAGACGGCTGACAACTGGAAGCTGAGAACTTCTTTTGAAAATAGGAAATGAAACACACTTTCACATGCATTGGTGACTAGCGGTCCTCTGCTTCCCAGTTACATTCCAGACTCCATCCACTGACCCAGCTCAGCTCTGTCCACTCAATATTATTGCTGCTAAATATTGCTTAAGTTATCCTAAAAACATACCCCTTTAGGTGCTATGACAACGAGCAGCAGAGTATTATTTTATGCTTCCTTTTAGGGTCAAGCCCTCAGAAGGCATCATATATGAAATGAACATAAAATCTAAACACCACAACATTTGACGTAAACACGTCTCTATGAATTATAAAAGGCAGTGGTAGAAATAACAATAATATATTAATAGTACAGTAACATTCATTCCAGAATAATATATTATTACTCCAGTTACAGATATCTGAAGTATCTGAAGAAGTATCTGAAGAAGTGTGCATGCACACGAAAGCTCATACCAAGAACTAACTTAGTTGGTCTTTAAGGTGCTACTGGAAGGAAAAAAATTTTTTATATATTATTACTCATTCAAGTAAAAGCGTTAATTATAAATATATAAATGCTTTTGAATTTGTTTAGTGTTATTTTATTTAACTTAAATTCTAATAATTAACAGACACAAACAAACGTATAGTCTCTTGGGTCCAACATTACTCAACGTTGCTATGAGGGGAATGTGAATTTGAGAGAAAGGATGCTATTTATCCCAAAAAAAAATTTGATTGAATTTTCCACAGTTATAACACTTACAATCTAACAAAAAAGAAAAAGAAAAAAGGGGGACACACACACATATACCAAAAGAAAAAAACAGTACAATAGATTACAAGAAAGACATAACCATAACCACAACATAGGATAAAATAATCTTAAACCTTTACAACCCAACCTTGTTTACATATTGGTTGACTTCCTCTAATCCCTCCCTCCTGAGTTTCCTTGTATCTGTACGTAACAGCTTTCCAATATCATTCTTCAACAAAAATATTTCCAATTATTATCTAACTTATTCACTTTTCTTACTATTCTAAACCCAATTTATTTAATAAATCCTAATTTAATCCTAGGCCTCTTTGGTGCTTTCAAATGATTTCTAGTTTTTAATATTACAATATTTGTTCAGGTAGTCCTTAAATTTCTTCCAATCTTCTTGGTATTCCTCTTCTTTCTGGTCGCGGATTCTTCCCGTCAGGTCAGCTAGCTCCGAAAGGTCCATCATCTTCATCTGCCAATCTTCCACAGTTGGTACTTCTTGTATTTTCCAGTTCTTGGCTAGTAAAATTCGAGCAGCCGTTGTGGCATACAAAAATAATTTAACATCTTTCTTGGGCAATTCCAAACCTGTTATCCCAAGAAGAAAGGCCTCCGGTTTCTTAATAAATGCATATTTCAACATTTTTTTTCAATTCATTGTAAATCTTTTCCCAGAAGTCTTTCACCTTGGGATAGGTCCACCACATATGAAAAAAGGTACCTTCTTTTTCTTTATACTTCCAACAGAGATTGTCACTATTATGATACATCTTTGCTAATTTTACAGGGGTTAAGTACCATCTATACATAATTTTCATAATATTTTCCTTTAACATCGTACATGCAGTAAACTTAACCCCTTTCATCCTTAACCTTTCCCAATCTTCCAGCATTATATTATGTCCGAGAGAAAGGATGCTATTAACCCGTTATAATAAGAACTCTTACCATAGAAAGTAATTTAGAATTCTTAGTAATATAGCACCATTTAGATTACAAGCCATGGCAGGAACCTCTACGAGTGTCTCCCGTTGAAATGAATGGGATTTCCTAAAGAGCACTCTGCTGTTCCAGTGCAAGTCAGATTAAATTTGATGGTTCTGTAGAAAAACAATCCTTAAGCATAGTGCCAATAACATTGTTTGACATCTCAATATGTACAAGTGTAACTTGTGATCTTACTGTCTTTTCCTCCCTCTAGCTGACTATAGGAAGCCTGTCATACATGTATCACATAATCCCTGTGGCCCAGCTCAGTTGACACTGATGTGTTCTTCTCATGGAGGATATCCAGAGGCTACGATGTCTTGGTTGGTCAATAATGAGACAGTGCGGTGTTCCTATACTTCCATAAAGGACAACTACACTGAAAGTTTTAATATTACTGGCAACTTACAGCAAAACGTGTCTGAAGATATCTTGGTCCAATGTCGAATACATTATGCAGGTTTCCAAGTGTCCACCGACCACCTCTTGTGTAAGTTCCCTCAATCATACATTGAGACAGTGTTTCTCATTTGTGAAATATAGCCATTCAGAAGACTAAACCTCAGAAGGACTAAACCTCAGAATTTTTCAAATGAGATTGGTTCCATATAGGGAGATCTACAAATGATGAATGACCATTCATTTGGCGAGTCTTTATCTCTGGATCTAAAATAGCTGTGTGTTGTTAGGAAGACACTGTATCTTTCCAAACTATTATTATTATTATTATTACTTCCTATATAAGTTTAGCATCACAGCTGAAAATATTTGGTCAGCTGATGGGACATTTCTGCTTTTTCATGGATTCCATCTTGAACAGTACCAGGAACCCTAGCAAAAAATATAGATAGCACTGTAACTATTTAGCTGAACCAGTGAGAAATGCAAAACCGAGTCACTGTCTTGGATTATTTGTATGTTCCTGTGTATGTCCGTGTGTGTGTGTGTGCACGCGCGCAAGCAGGCAGCAAATATCCCTGTGCCTCAGCTTGGAATGTGGTATCCATTTGTTTATCCCTACAATATTATCAAGTAGATGGAGGGAAATGGAAGACATTAAGCAATGGCCATGATTTCCGTATGTAGGCGGGTTTCAAGTTTAAACAGGAGAAAGGAAAACTAACTTAATGTTGGAAGTGCTCCACTCAGATAAGTGACACTCAGTGCCCCAAAGTATTGCTTTTCATGTACCCCTTGGGCTCTTCAGTGCAGTCACAGGTTTATCTTCAATTCTCTCGTTTCAGCAATAGGGAAGTGCCCCAATTCATCTCCACCGCCTCCTCCGCATGGTTTCATAGCGGCTTCCATTGTTATCCTCGTCCTTGCTCTCGTGATAGTGCCAACATTCCTCCGATGCCGCCGCCGCAGTAAGTTCCGATGCCTTTGTGACCAACCAGTGTAGGAAACTGTGGTGTGGTTGAGAGCCCTGCTAGGAATTCAGAGACCCAGGTTAAAATCCGCACTTAGCCGTCAAGACTTCTAATCAGTTGTCTCTTAGCCTAGCGTATCTCACAGCCTTGTTACCAGAATAATAGGGGTAGAAGAACCATGCACACCACCAAGAAGAAAGGCAGCATATAAATGCAATAGGTATCTTTTCATAAACCCTTAGGTTACCACTGGAAACAAACCATTGTTCATCGTTTACATGTTCCAGGGCTGTGGCCAAAAATTGCAAGCAGATCCTTAGGCTCATTACATGCTCAACTTAAACTGTAGCCATGTTAGGAAATGAATGTTTGCTTTTTATGGGTTGTATCCAGCTAAGCTCAGTACAGACTGGGCCCACTGAAATTAATGAGCCCAAGTTCATCATGTTCATTAATTTCAGTGGGTCTACTTTGAGTAAGGCCAGCATTGGATGCAATCCTATTTATTTAACAATATTTCTAGTCCCACTAGTGCAATGGGCCCTTTCCCTGGCGTGCTGCCCGCAAATTCATTAAAAATATAGTAAGAGGTTTACAGGACTAAAAGCAACAAGCTAAAATCATACTTTAAAAAACAACAACACACAACCCCTCCCAAACCAGGAATGTTTCAGCTCAGCAAAAAATAACACTAAGTGGGGGGGGGGGAGAGAGAGAGCAGCCATCATCCCAAGGCAAACTGAAATCTATGTCAAAACAAAAAAAAACTTTTTTCCTTCCAGTAGCACCTTAAAGACCAACTAAGTTAGTTCTTGGTATGAGCTTTCGTGTGCATGCACACAAAAGCTCATACCAAGAACTAACTTAGTTGGTCTTTAAGGTGCTACTGGAAGGAAAAAAAAAATTTTTTTGTTTTGACTATGGCAGACCAACACGGCTACCTATCTGTAACTGAAATCTATGTGCATTGGGAAACAAGTGTGAATGAGCCCCAATATTCAGCTGGAGCCATAGTGCTGGACCATATCCTTTTCCAGGTTATGTGGCTGAGTTGTGAGTCTGCAAACATTTTTCCTGAGAAAATGTTGCCTCCAGCTTCCTTAAGCTTAGCGCTGCAGCTTCGTAAAAGGGAATGAAGCCACACTCTGAAAACATTATGCCCTCTGCTTCTTAAGAACGCTCCAACTTCCCTAGCCTATATTCCACAATGTAAATAAATATGTGAAAGAATTTCCCCCCACACCCCTAGCACGCAATCTTGAAAATTAAACCTGACCTTTGAAAGAGGGGAGTTGGGGGGTCAGTGAGTTTGTTCTTCAGGGCAACTGCCTGTTAAAAATGCCTCTGGCTGCAAGTTACATTTGTTGTCTTCAGGTTCCCCTTTTGGTGAATGAAAGGGCAATTCTAGTTCTTCTAATGTATGCAGGCAAGAAGGCAGTTCCAGTTTTCATAATGTTAGGCCAATGGAGCTAGTGATATACACAAAGTGGTATTTTCAACTACCACCCCAGAACCAAATAACCATGAAACATTTCAATTTGCATCAGTTTTACTTAAAAAAAATCAGGGATTGGTTAAATGTATTCTTCAACTATAAATGAATTCTTCAGAGCATACATGGATGTGATGCACTAGCGGGAACCCTGCAATAGTATTATGGAAAGCAACACATACTGCAGGATAATAGAGATGAAGTTTAAAATTATTTTTATTTATTTTATTTACAAGAGATGCTGTGTCAAATAGTTTGGCCTGTGGAACGTAACATATGTGACTGCCGACTTACAATCTAAATACAAACTCAGAAACTACTTTGTATTTAGACTCCTTTGCAGTCATAAAATTAGTTGCAAAGTGGAATAAGTCCCAAACTTCCAAAGCTTTGGCCATTACTGAACTCTGCTACTCTGTCTGCTGATAGGCCGTGTTTGCTCGTCTGCACTTTTTTCTAACTTCTGAGAACAATTCAGAGTGCTAGTTCTGAGTGGTGTAGTGGTTAGAGCAGGGGTCAGCAAACTTTTTCTGCAGAGGGCTGGTCCGCTGTCCATCAGACCTTGTGGGGAGCCAGACGATATTTTGGAGGAAAAAATCCCCCTCCGACTCTCCCCTCCCTTCTCCACAACACCGGACGAGCCCCGGTGGCCGCTTACCTGTGCCTTGAGAGCGGCAGGGGCTGGCGGCAGCAGCGGAGGGACAATGAGTGACATGAAAGGGCTGGCTCCAGAGAGGGGATGCTTAAAATGGCGCTCGACCAACCGTGGCTCAACTAAGCCCAGCCCCCTTCCTCCTCTAGGCAGGGCGGGGAGAAGCCAGGAGGAGGGAGGGAGAAGGCACCGTCGCAGTGTGTGTGAGGGAGAGGGGGGGAAATGGCACAGCCCGAACGATCCCACGCTGATCCACGCGGCGATTCCTGGACCATCTGTGGGCTGGATCCAGAAGGCAATTGGGCTACATCCGGCCCCTGGGCCTTAGTTTGCCAACCCATGGGTTAGCGTGTTGGATTAGGATAGGGGTGGGGAACCTTTGCCTCTGCAGATGTTGCTGAACGACAACTCTCCTCAGCCCCAGCAAGCATGGCCAATGGCCTGGGATGGTGGGATTTGTAGTTTAGTGACATCTGCAAGGCCAAAAGTACCCCACCCCTGGATTAAGACATGGGAGACTAGAGTTCAAATCCCCACTCAGCTATGAAGCTCACTGGGTGACCTTGACCGATCATAGCCTCTTAGCCTATGTTTTGTTCTTCTTTATTGACTTTTTGACCCATACTCCACCCTCATGACTAATGGGAATTCTCCCCACCCCCACTCTTTGACATAGTTTTAAAATTCTTAGTCAGGTTGGTAAAGATTTTCTGTTCAATGTTGCTGAACCGATTGACGTTTCAGAGCCTGTGACATCTCACCAGCCAGTGGCAACAAGTGAAATGACATCGCAGCAGCTTTCCAACGGGACATCGGAAGCAGCATGTGCCTGACCATAGAGAAACCTGGGCAGTGGTGTTTGATTTTCAACATTCTGCTCTGGTGAAATAGACATAATCACCCTGGATCCCAGAACCTAGAGTGCATCGCTCTTCACAACGACACAGGGCATACCTCTCTCTTTCCAGGTGTGATAGAAGCATTGCTCAGAAAAATGGCGGGAGGGGTAAGGGTTAAAAGCACTACCCACCATACTGACTGTTCCACCTCAACAGCATTTTTTACAAGTACCCCCCCACCAAATGATACAACGCGTAGTACCATCTTCTAGACAACTGCCTGATTTGGAAGGGGAAATGAACCGTCGTTCTTCATAAGCAGAAATTTTACAGTGAAGTTCATTTCAAACCAAAGAGTGCTTCCCACACTCCCGCTGGGACAGATCCACTGGCTTGGACATCTCCAGCCATCTTACTGCGTGAAACCACCTCTTCCTTGTGACTTGTGAGCAACTCCACCAGCAAAGCAGCACCCGTTTCAAGTGAAAAAGGGAGCAATGCTTTGGCAATGCTCTGTCTACAAAACAACACCAAGGAAAGCAAACGCTCCTTTTATGAGGTATCGGCGTCCCAGCACCCAAAACTAATTGGGGGCACCACATGGGATGCGTGGTAGACTGGACCACTTGTCCCCAGCTGCAGAGCCCATTGATCTTTGCTAAACTAGCTCTCACTCGCATTGTAATAAAATCCTCAGTTAGGGGTGTATTTAGTGTAAGGGTGAGATGTTCTCGCCATTATTTGCCATCCACGCACATGCAGTTTGCAACAGAATGGAAGGTACTAGTATGGTTCTGCAGCTGCAGAAGCCATACCCAGGAACAGTATTATTGCCTGCTATGTAGGGTAAAGAGTGTTTTCTCATTTTGGAAACTCTCCTTCAACTTAAATTGTGGCTTGCACATAATTTATCACCTCTCCTCCCTAATTTTATTTACCAGAAAATAAGCCTGGAATGCTTATAGCTTTATTATACTTGTTGCTATGGTCCCTCTATGTAAATGTAGGGGTACCAAGAACTATTTATTGGCCATATGAGTATTTTTAAATATTCATTTGCTACTGCTGTAATAAGATTTAGCGGTATGTATAAGCTTTAATGGGATATATGCCTATTTGAGCATCAGGATTTCAATACTATAAGCACACTTAACTCTTAAGCAGGATTCTTCCATGGCATTCAATGGAGGAAGAAAATGCCCAAGAGCCAGGGGTTAATTCAGTTTATCTCCTAACTCACTCAGTTTGTCATGTAAACAGGCTCTAAATCACCATTATTTGGTTTAAACCGAGAGTTAACCCATTGAAGAAAGCAGACCCAAGTTTCACTAACACTTTACAGAAACTCTCCCTGCCACATTAAAGTTTGTCTCTAAGGTGATTAACAAAGGAAGTGGACAGGTTTTTAGGGTGTCTGCTTATTTGTAAACCTTTCATATCACAATAGGAACTGTAACATGTTATCAGTCCTGTCTGTTTAAAGCAGCCCAGCTTTTCTGCAGGCTTCCCAAACAATGTATTTCTCAGCTGTGCAAAATGTATCCAAGCATTGCTGTCTCCTATTTTCACTTTATTCTTGACTGTAAACTAGGTTAAATATGTAATTATGCCAAGTTATATTTTAGCATTAGCTTTTCAGCAAATCATCCTTATATACTGTATATACATGTTTGTGTGTGTGTATATATATGTGTGTGTGTGTGTGTCCTCAGCCTCAGATGGTGGATGTGTTTTTAAACTATTTTTATACAATTATACCAATAAAACAAAGTTAAACTTTTGTCTTTTTTGCACTTCAAATATAAAACACACTTGTGCCTGGTTATTCCATTTAATGAAATGTATGCTTATATAGACTCAGGCTTTTAATAAATGAGCCAGTGCAGTAAGTGAACTGGATTATTTTGGATTTTTTTCTTTCATTGCATTTAACAGGCCTTTTATTCTCATTTTCTTATGGGCAAAAAAGAGTGCCTGAAGAGAGCAAAGACATGAACAATAAGTCATAAAAACTCAACCACAATTTACACAAACCAATTATGGTTTGTGGCTTTCATCCTACTCCTTTCCTCCCCAATGATGTTTGTGGCAAATGGATCACTTGTCTCATTAAATCTGTGTATTCTACTAGGTAACGGTTTCATCACAATGGTGGAAGGAAAAGAAAGCCCAAATGTTTTGTGGTTATTTCTGGTAATTCTTACAGAAACTGAGCAGGTCATGGTCTCATCAGAGCTTGGACAGGAGACTTCCTGAGAACCTCTGTACACAGCTGAATTCCAGCACTAAAGAAAGCCAAGATACAACGGTTACAGTGACAAATTATAGCTACCATGTACAGTGGTACCTCACGTTACGTACCGTCCTCCTTACGAATCCTTCGGGTTATGCGCTCTGCTGACCCGGAAGTAGATGTCCCTTGTTGTGACCTTTGCCCCGGGATGCAAGCGGAAATTGCGCTCCGGTGGCACGGCAGCAGCGAGAGGCGCCATTAGCGAAAGCTCACCTCATGTTATGAGCGGTTTCCGGTTATGAACCGGAATGGATTAAGTTCGCAACCAGAGGTACCACTGTACCCAAATAGGTGGGGCCAAAAGCCCCTTTTCAGAACAATTGCCATGCGTTTTCACTACATCAAAACCACCTTTTCAAAGACATTCCACCCTTAGGGCAGAAGGCAACTTGTGATTTCAAGTATGCTTATTATTACAGAAATTACGGGGGGGCACATCTTTAAAGTTGTTACAAATATAATGCATAAATGTATCCTTTCGACTTGACAGCTCAGGGAAGTTACCTAGCTTTAACAATCATATAAAATCAACTCCTTTGCCAGTTTCCTCCATTTCAACACTATTTTGCCCTTGGAAAAACAACTCTTTTCCCTGCCACCTCCCCAAGCATGAGGACATGTATACACACCTCCCACCACAGGTGGTGACCAGAGGTGACAACTGCTGAGCTGATTGTTGGCCAAGGAAAGCCTAATCCCATCACCAGACTTGCCAAGGGGTCCAGACATGCAAGGGAAGTTCTATTGTACTTTGGGCGGTAGGACTCAGAGGTGTTTGCCTATGCTAATCTTATACCTGGGTCTTCCCCTGACACGTCTGCTTATGCTAATCTTGTACCAAGGACTTGTCTGGACATGTTTGCCAAGGTTAAACTAGTGTAACCCCTGTCTACCCCTCCCCTTTTGTGACATGTCAGTGATGTAGCAATGATGTAGCACGAACTGTATTCTGGATATGGTAGGAAAGTTTTCAAAGTCATTGTCACCCCATTCCGCTTTGAACCTGTTGCACAATAAACTTTGGTTTACAGCTATTTGCTCTGGTTGGTGGCTGGACTCCTTCCTTTATTCCGCAGGGACCGACAGGCTCTGCCCGACAAGCTGGGTGACTGAGCAGCCTCGCACCTAGATTTTTCTGTAACACTTATACTGCAGGAAATGCCACTATTTTAGGACAAACTTTGGTATATTGGGCATGAATGCGCTTTTAAAAAATCCTGAAAATCTGTAGCCAACTGAGTTGGGATTGTACACAAGGATGCCAACAGGGTTTTTCCAGGGCCTGGTACACTGCATGTGATGTGAGGCCCCTGCACACACCCCAAAATCTATTGGAGAGACCTGCTGCTTATTAACTCTGCACCAGCCCTGCGAGGTAGGCTAGGCCAAGATAAAAGAGGGAAGGAGAGGATAATGTATACAACCTCGGGCTCCTGAGTAGAAAAGCAAGATACATATTTGTATCACAGATCATGTAATACAATTCTTTAACTACTACATTTCATAGTCTTCATACTTACAGCAAAATGGCAAAACAAAAAATGTTTGTCAACCCCAATAAATAAAAAGCAGAAAATGTTCTTAAGTATGTGTAGTTTCACAACTTCGGTGTCTAAACTACCAGCTCTCAGCATATCTTACTTCACAGGGCAGTTGTGAAAATAAAAATGGGGAAGTGGAAGACAATGCACACAGCCTTGAGCTCGGGGGGGGGGGGGGGATCAATCTACAAATAATACAACCACCAGCAACAAATAGTCAAAGCATGTCCAGCTTCACAATTCTCAACAAAACACATACGCACGGAACATTTTGACAACCCAATAAAAAAAATATACTGGTAGTATCCTGTTAAAGCCCACAGGAAACTTAACTTGCTGCAGTTGTAAGGAGGTTGTAGATTTTATTGTTGAATTTACTAATTAATTTTATGTTTTATGGTTACTGTATATTAATAAAGAGCAGCCCAGTAATGGCTGTTGGGGACATGGAACATCAGGGGCAGGGAGGCAGGACACTGCAATATCACCCTTATTTTCTCATTTATTCCAAGGGAACTCCTTCCAAGTGAAACATACCAAAGCTAGTCAATGCTGTTTTATATTGTAATGGCAGAACATTTTTGCTGACATGTTGTGTGGAAGCCCCACAGCTTGCACACGTGACATGAGCATGCACACATGGCTGCCGCAGACCTTGGGGGGCAGCGCTTTATTCAGAAATATTGGGGGAGCCCTAGCTCCTCCCCAGCACCTATGTCTCCTGGTACGTAGTAAGGTCAAAGGTAAGATTTATAGTACTGCATTCAAAAGAGGAGTGGCACCAAACCAAAAGAATTCATATAGCAATGAACATGAACATTCAAAATAATTATTATTTTTCTTTATTGTTTTAGATTTACTCCACCGTTCAACCCATCAACTTACCCTGGAGACCTTCGGAATACACCCATGTTATTCCTTAGAGCATATCCCCAAAAAGTGAATTTTGTACTTTCTCTATCCAGAGAAGTAATTCAAGCTTATTCCTCTCCCAACTAAAGAGGTAGCTAGTCATCACCTGAAGCTGAACTTTCCATGTTCCTGGTTAATCTGACCAAACCTAGGAGCTCTTCAAGAGAGTCCATTGTGTACTAAGCAACAGGCCACAAGAAAAACTTTGAACACCACTTGTTAAGAGTTCCAGTGTGCAATACTAAGAACATTTGTTTTCACTCATGATCTGGGAGAAGCTCCTTCCTGAAGTACATCATCCATTTCCTTTGAGATGTTTTCAGTGACGCTGAGCCTTGTCCTCCTAAAAAGAAAAAGGAACATGGTTGTACTTCTGAGAGCTAAACAAAACTGCACCTCATATGCTTATATCACCATTAACATTGGAGGCTGAAACTTATTAGAAAAACTAACCAATAAACTGAAACTGACACAGGAACAAATAGAAGAAGATGCCTTCACCCCAGTATGGCTCCCCTTTATCACATACACAGCCCAACAAGATAATGACAAGAATCCACCAACAGCATACAAATCAATCTGGCTAACCTGATTCAAAAATACACACACTCACACACACACACCCCGCTCACTCACAAAAACAAATCTCACTACAGCCACCCAAAGAAAACCAACCACACCCTAGCCCAACCCCAACCTCTCTCACCACCAAGGAAACACAACGAGCGAATAGTAAGAGAACCCAGACAAGTGACGCTGACCCAAAACCCTACACATACACTAAGTAGAAGAATAGAAACGTAACTACCCCACCACACTCACCATTTCCCCTCTTTTCTTCCTAACCGAACATTGTATGTAACACTAATGTCTCACAACAAATGAAACCAAATTGTAGAAAACACAACTTGAAAAAAGAAATAACGCACATAGTTTTGTACACTAAGAAATCTTTAATAAAAATATATTTTTAAAAACAAACATACATTGTAGGCTGAAGCCAATCCATTTACCACTGACAAATCATTAACGGTCTATAATGAATTGTTTCAAACAGAGACTATTTCTTCACACAATCCTCCACATGACAACTATTTTTTGCTTATAGACAACCCTTTCTTCCCTTCATACATCCTGGAAACACTTTCAATAGGGCTCAATGACATGCTATAAAGGGCTTTTTCACCTACATTGTATCTGCCATTGCCCACATGCCTGCAGTTAGCATAGGACAAACTGATCAGTTCACACAGAAAAGTGAATGAACAACCTGGACACTGAATATATGGGAAATATATTAAAATTATAGGATAAAATTTTCATCTGGAAACAGCTCTAGAAGGCTGTTCATAATTGTAAAATGTTCTTCCCTCTTGTATTTTTATTCAGGTTATAACTTTAAAACCAGAGTAAGAGGGGAGAAAACTAATACAGAAACTATGTAGGGAAGGGCCTGGGAAATACTACGTGAAATACAACCAAGTGGGAGTGAATTAAGCTTTTTAATAAATTAGAATGCTCCATAAAGCATTATTAACTTGGTGCTAGAACAGTCTTCTCCAATCTAGGGCGCTCCAGATGTTGCTGGATTATTGCTCCCATCTCCCCTGACCATTAGGCAATGCTATCTCAGGTTGATGGGTGTTGTAGTCCAAAACATCTGGAAGAAATAGAGTTCTCCTATGCTCCTTCATTGTTTAAAATTACCTATATTGTTAGCCACTTTAGGAAATAGGACTGGGTGGCTAGAAAAATGGCTATAGCCCACCCTTGAAATCACAAGATACCCAGAAAATGCCATGGTTGCTAGTGTGCCATTTGTCAATTGCCATAGATTTTGAGAGGATTCTACAAATAATGCTAAAATCAAGCCATGGGCCCATTACACCAACAGTATATGGATTTTTATGGAACTACCAATTTCATATCAGCAAAAGCTCCAGAAAATGCAAAACTAGAAAATTCAAAACTGAGCAAAAGATGACTAATGGTCAGTGTCAAGAGCATCATATCACATTACTAGTGGAAGATGGCTAGAATCATTGTGTAGCAGTCCTAGATGAAGAGAAGATCCACCCTGGCTCAGTAGCAGAGTTAATAATTAAAACCTAACAGCACTGGTTCCTCACCATTCTGCCAGCTTCTGTTCATACAGCTCCCATTGCTCTCGTTTTCTTCTCTCGATCAATGTTTCGCCAGCAAATTTTTGCATTGACATCAGTAATGCTCCAGCAGGTACACTGCAAGATGATGACACAGGAAGTACATTTAGCCATATGGAGAACTTTATTACTTATAAACAATGGGGGACCAGTCACTCTGCCAGTAGTTGCATCTGTGCCTTCTCCTATTCATCCATTTTCCTTTTTAAAGCTGTAGTATATGTGGCTGTTGTTAATTCTGCTGTCTGGTCTTTGACCACAATAAAGATTGATTGATGCCTTTTTTTAAAGCAGTTGCAAAATAGGAGCTCAATTCTACTGTCAACCACAAATAGATAACATTCCATCTTCCTTTAGTCTTTTTTAAATTAAACATGATTGCCCATACCCAGCATGCAACACACATCAAAACTATTGATGTAGTAGAGGTGAAGAAAAGTGTCCCAAATCTGGAAAGGGAATCCATCATTCTTAACTGTTATTGTTTTGTGCTCATAATTAGAAAACATAATTCTGTGTGGGTCTTCTCCATTAAACTAATTCCCTAAATGTTGACCCTGTGTAAACTAAACATTTACTCCCACCCACCTCCAAGAAGAAAAGAAATGATAAGAAATGATGGGCTGAAAAAGCTGACTGAGGACAAAAGGACAATGGATCCTCCAAATTAATAATTGACCCACCACAGCAATCAATACATTTGTGGATTTTTTTAAATCAGCACCTCCGCCCATTTAAACATTAGTAGACAGGCAAATTAAAATCAATTTCTGTTTAAATACAGACAAACTAAGCGGGAAATTGGAAGAAAAATAGCCACCTTCTGCAATAAGAGAGAAAACAGATGAGGTCTAAGGCTAGACGGAAGTTTGCAGGAAATCCTGTCAAGATTCAAAAACTGCCTTGTAATGACACCTGCAGACTATCACACCCAACAAAAGGAAGCAATTCCGGTTCCTAGTGCATCTGTGTGTACATGTACTGTACATCTATGAGCAACCTACCCCAACAATGTCCCAAAAAGGCTCCCGCCAACCAAACCTCTCAAGCCCAAGTGCATTCTGAACAAGGCTCCTGTACAACCTAGAAATAAGAAAAATAATAGAATCAGACCACACACAAGAGATTTGCAAGAAGTCTCAGCTACAATGAAAAAGCTTTTTTGTCATTCCTTCTGCCTCCCCTTTTCCTGTCCTGTCCTGTAAAACTGGACTCTGCTCCAGGACTACACACTAAAGATTCAGCTACGGGCAGCTCCAAATATTATAAATTTTTTTTGGGGGGGGGACCATCAGTATTTCCTACAGCAAATATGTACAGGCACCGTACGCATATCTTAAAAAACTTGTGCACGTGTTTGTTACGTCCGCACTTGAAAGTGTATGCTGCAGCAACTGTAATGTCTATTTCATTTTAGAACACAATATGAGAAGTCTATGTTGTCAGCACAACTTAGAAACCAATCTGTCTTCAAAGTTTCAACTGATTTTATAGGTTTTTGCTTATGCTTATTATCATTATTCATTGATTTATTACCCACACTTCATTCTAACGTCCCAGGGTAGCTCACAACAATTTTAAATACAACATGAAAACCCAATTAAAACAATAAAGGATCCTAAAAACGTACATCTCAAGTGTCAAGGACCAGCGTAAAAAGGTACCAAATTACAATAGCTGAGTGGTGTAAGGAATCATACCAATTACCATCTATGGGGGAAATAATCTACCAGTCATTTGTCAGGCATAAGCAGCTGTGGCCAATAGCACATTCAAGTTAGAACTGTTATGGCTCCCATTTGTAAAAGGAAAGTTGGTACTTCTTTCTAGGTATATGCAACCAGCGGGAGCTGCTGCCTTCATCCATGCAGTGTTTGGGTAATGTGATGCTCCCTTATGAATTAGAAGAATTCCTAATTCCATTTGTGGAGCCAGAAGCTGGGAATGCTGACAAGTCATAAACTACTAGTTTCAATAATATGCAGAAATGCATTAAAACGGGTCAGCTCTGGGGCTTTCACAAAAGAGAAAAGATGTTAATAATACAAAGACCTCTCCCACATAATTATTTTCTTACGTACTGACCAAAGATATCTAGGAAGAGAATTAGATTGTCCTTTCATGTTGTCATGATAGCTTTACAAAAATGGGTCTGCAAAAAAACAGACGGACAAGATGCCAAGTGGAATCTGCAAGAGGTTGACAATGTACCTTTAAAAGGGTGCAGCCTCCGATAATTTCAGCGAGGTTTATGTAGGACTCAGTACAAACTCAGCTGAAACCAAAGGAGATTACAAAGCAGGATATGGTGAACTGTTCCTTTCGATTTTTTTCAGTTATTATATATTTTTAAAAATTTGGATGTGTCGGTTCAATAGGGCCATTTTTATGACAGAGGACTATAGCAGTTTCACAGCAGACAGCTTACTCCGACAGAAAAATTAGGGCAGGGATTAAGTTTCTCTTTTAAGTGTTTTTAATTATAAGATTTAATTTCTGCATGTACAAAAATACAAATTAGTATCACTTATAGCACTTTTCAGAGCTAGCAAAAAATGGCTTCTCTCAATATAAGATTAATTTAGTAGCAAAATCTGACAATGAAAGAGAAACTGAGAAGATGCCTCTCCTTTCCTGGCTTCCCAATTCTCCATTCATATTTAACATGACTGACAGCACAATCCTTTACATATCTACTCAGAAGTAAGTCCCCTTGAGTTCAGAGGAACTTACTACCAAGTAACTGGGAATAGAATTGTAGCCTAAATTATTTACTAATCCTCTAATATTATAATCCTTTAAGAACCTTTCACCAAAGAACCACTATAGCTTGCACAATATTAATGCTGTCATCATAAGCATACACATTTGGAAATGAGTTTTTCTGAAATCAGCAGGACAGAAATGCCAATCCCAAAGATCTGCCTGGTTTAAAAAAAATCATTTTAAGTAACAAAACATATTTTTGAATTTGATTGGGGTCAAAAAGTGAAGATTAATAGACCAAGAAGCAGGACTCTTGAGCTCTGAAACTAATTTTCTCTAATCAACTTTTCTGCCTCATTCAAAACAGAACATTCAAATATCATCGCCTCACCTCCTGCAACGGCAAAGTGACTGAGGGCGTTTTTATCACGGTATGCAGACATAGCAGTGCTCACTGTGCTGTGAGAAAAACAAGGATTAATAAGGAAAACTGCCCAATGAAAGAAAAAGACTTTTATTTCTGGTGGTCCAAACAGTGGCCTGTAGTTCTTGACTAAAAATTTTGCTAACTCTTCCCATTTTAGATAATACGGTGAGTATTTAGAATCACTTCACATGTGACTTTTTCTACACAGAACAAAGTTTACATACAACATACAGGAAAAATAAACACTTCCCGATCCATATATTTATGGCAAAACGTGAAACAAATACTTCACAAGTGATAGCATGCATGTTTTTTTCTACTAATGGAAACTAGAGGAAACAATAATGTACAAACCAGGCTGTAATTTGGATACTGAGTATGCTATTTCAAGTTCAAGGACAATTTCAATCACCTGAGGTAAGAGTTTTAAATAATTTGAATTTTAATTATAAATGACAGACTAAAATAAATAAATAAAATAAAGCCTATCCGTGGATCTTATATAAAACAGTCATTACAGCTTTAAAATATACAATGACTATCAGGACACTAATAGGCTACATTCCATAGATGCAAGCTTTCTCTACAGACCCTCTCTCATCCTCTGTCCAGGAAGCATTCATACGTTCCAACCATGCAAAGCTTGGGAGGGATTATGGTCTGAGGAGGGTCATATGGGTTGAAAGTAGGCCCAGAGCACCACAGTCAGACCCTGGTCCCACCCCAGATATAAATAGAAAAATAGACAGTTTTTCACCAGTCGCCTTATTAGCTGGTCTGCTATGACATTACAGAATGACTATAGACCTTCTGAGGAGAAGCAGTCACAGCTCTCAATATGCCAACATAGCTTTTTTTTGATAGAACAGAAATGGTTGATTTGCCTTATGCAAGGCCTAATGATTGGCTGGGGGTAGATAAGCTGTTTTTACAAGACTCTACACCATCCGATGCTGATGATGGTCAGAAGGAAAGGACACAAGGAGAGGTTCTATTTATACTGTCTCATCTTGCAAGTTAACTGCTCACAGATATGACAATGGTAAC
This sequence comes from Podarcis filfolensis, assembly GCF_964270895.1. Lineage (NCBI taxonomy): Eukaryota > Metazoa > Chordata > Lepidosauria > Squamata > Lacertidae > Podarcis > Podarcis filfolensis. The sequence goes on along the minus strand of NC_139607.1, from coordinate 63,670,550 downwards.
ATTTTAGAACAGTTATTGTACATTAACTGCCTCCTCCAACCAAGAATAAGCATACTCACTTGAATATTGCCACAAAGGCAGCAACTCTCCAGCCCCAACGCCAACCGTAACGGATGAAGCCCCTGGTTGCTGCACGATGTGCAGTTCGCTATCAAGAAAGTTACAAAAGTTTAAAGACACTGTCGGGCCACACTACCAATTTTTATTATGCCCCAAATGACATTTTATATGTACCGTTCCTGAGGTTAATGAGAAAAGGAGGCCTACTAGTAAGGTATCTTATATAGGGGCTAAAATATTTGCTTAGAAGCAGAAAGAATCAAAGAAGTCCAGTATCTCCCATTTCACACAATTTAGTTATTTATTTTGCTTCTGCATACACATCCCCACCTGCGCCTTTATAGTCTGGATTCTGGACTAGACCCTTGCACCAGAAACAATTCAGCAGGCTTTACTGTTGACAAAACTATGGACCACCCAGCTCATTTGTACATGCACATAACCTGCTTTTTTATTTCTGGATTTTTCAGTGCTCATCTCAGAACTAAACATTTTGATTGCCTTCAGTGATATTATCCAGACTATTAACCTAGGCAATATGGAAACGCTGGCTGTGATCCTCGATCTAGCCCCATCAAGTCCAGTTTCTTGTTGTCACAGTGGCCAACCCAATCTTTATGGAAAGCCCGCAGGCAGAACATAAGCACAATGGCACATTCCCACATGTTCCACAGTATGCTCCTGCTATTCACAGGTACACCAACTCACAAGACTGGAGGCAGTATGCAGCCAACATGACTAGTAGCCATCGACAGCTTTATTATTGATGAATAATCCCCTTGTAAAGCAACATAACCTGGCAGCTCCTACTACATCTTCTGGCAGCAAATACCACCCTTAACTATGTGGTGTGTAAAGGAGCACTTCCTTTTGTCCTAAATATTCCAGCATTCAGCTTCATCAGATGATCACAGGTTCTAGCATTATATGAAAAGGGAAAAACTTGTATCTACTGTAATCAGTTTTTCCATACCAAGTACACACCTTTATCACGCCCTGCACTTTCTCTAAACTAAAAAGCCTATAACATCATAACATTTCTCTCAGGTGAGTTGCCTCAGCTTCTTGATAGTTTTGGTTGCCCTTCCCAAGCTCTACAACCACCTTTTTGAAGTGAAAGTGACAAGTGTCCATAGCACTCCTAGTGTGCTCACTTAAGGAGATGTGTGTAACGGCATTATTGAGAAGACTGATTTGATGTGTGCTCTACCATGCCAGGAATCTGTCCGTACCGCAGCATCCAAGCGATTGTGGAAAACCTCTCCTTGGCTCTGCTCAATGTACCGTCTCTTGGCGTTTATAAAACCGGGTACCCCGCCATAGACCATGCCGACAATGCCCCCGCAAAACGTTGCTTTGATGATATCGACCGTTTCTTCAGGATACCGATTTAGCTCGCTGCGGGAGAAAATGCTTCGATGAGAACCCAAGTCTTCAGGACATAAAAAGCCCCCTTCACGTTTCAGAAATCCTGAACCCCCCACCATGCAACGCTAGCGTTAAATGAAGCCACATTATCAACAGAGGCTGAAAGTGCCCGTGTGAGGCTCGAGACAACTCCACTCGGCACGCGAGTGGGCTTTCAGCAGAGCTTTTGCCTTCGCGTCCACTGCCAGCCCCGCGCCCGCCCCGCCTGGCTGCAAGGAGACGGGGGCGCCTGCCGCTTCCCGGGACACCCTCGCATTCTTGCAAAACAAAACCCTCGGGCTTACTCTCGCCGGAGGAGCTCCCGGACCCGCTCCCAGCCCGAGCCCGAGCCCGGCGGCTCCGGCCTACTCAAAACCCTGGGCTGCCCCGCGGCCAGCGCGGGAGAAGAGGCAGCCGAGACTCGGACCGGTCCCTGCGGCGGCGCCAGCGGCGGCTCCATCGCCAAACAGCCGAGCGCTCTTCCCCAGAAGCCGCTTCCCAGGACCTTCCCTCGAGGACTCAGCTGTGCCGGAAGTGGGCCAAGGAGGAGCGCGCCGCCCTGGCGCCTTGGAGGACGCAGCGCAGGCAACTCCCCGGCTGGAAAGCATTTCTGTTCACCCGCCCCCCGCCATTGGGTTCTGCGAAGCGGGAGGCGGCGCGAGCTCGGGGGAGCGAGGTGTTGGATTCCCGCCACTGCGCGTGCGCAATCCTGACCAGCTGCTTTGCGGGAAGCGCCGTGCATACTCTGTAGCACCTCCTCTGCCCCTATTGTCGATGGAGTGGAAAGGATTTGGGGTTTTGAAAAGAGCGTGGTGGCAAGATATTAATATTGGGGCACGACAAGCGGAAATTCCCTTTTTTGCACGGCTCTTGAGGCTCAAGAGCCCTGTCTATTTTTGCAAACGACTTATTTGCTCTGGCTTTTTTTTAAAAAAAGCGGAACGATATACGTCCACTGCTGTATGTATTCCTCCCCTCTGACGAAGCCTATCGAGGCAAAGCTAGTAAGATTTAACGCTTCCAGCTATATTTAAAAAGCACTGCAACTGGAGACTACAGTGCAAACTTGCTCCAAATTCTGTTGAGGAACTTAAAGCAAGGTTCTTTTAACTGTACTAAGGGTAAATATGTGATGCAGTCCTATGCACGTTTGATCAAAAAGAAGTTCCATCATGTCCAGTGATACCCACTGTCAGCAGCAGTTGTACTTCAAGTTACCGTAGTTTTCATCATTGAGCAAAGTCAATCTTTCATGCTCTTATCCTGAATGGAAAAGAAAACAAGAAAAGCCTCCTGCCTGAGCTTCCCAACATATAACTAGCCAATGGGCAAATTGCAATAATTGGAACAGAGCAGTAAAATAAATCCTTAAGTTTATAACCTTTCTCACCAGCCTAAAACACATTTGTGACAGAAACAAAATACAAGTAGTTCATTGCTTGTTATATCATGTAGGGCAGAACATCTGTCGGTTGCCCAGGTTCTTTGTTGTCACAGTGCTTTTAAAAAAAATCGAATTTCAGTATTAATTCAGCCATCAAAGCAGGTTTTTCTTTCTTAATCCAAAAGATCATTTAAAGATGAGTTTTAGAACATACCAGATTAATTCCCTTCACTGAAGATAAATTTAGGGTTTTGTCTCATTTTTTAACATTCTACCTCCTCTTTCCTATCCAGCACAATAATGCCACATAGTTTGATTTCCTGAGTTACCGGTAATTCTTCCATGTCTGGTATTGGTCCCTCTTCCTTACGCAGCATCTGCAAATTTGTTTTAGTGTCATGCTGTTTTTTCTTCTTCCCCATCTATAAGCTCAGTGAGTAAGGTAATGAGGAATACTGTGCAGCACCAGTTTCCAATATCTACAATACACACACGCCATACTCAGGAGACACAACCAGTAATTAATATAGCATTCTGCAGCATATGAAATTTTCTCTCACCGCCTCCCAGTGAGTACATTCCTGTATAGCAGTGATCCAGGGTTGCAGAGGATCAAAAACCTGTTACTATTTCTGCAGCACGTATAAGATTATTGTGTAATTATTGTATGTTGCATACTGCATAATCTTAGGCTGTATAGGAACATGGCTGTGACTATTTATTTCAGCCCTGTGAAATACATTAGGCCCAAGGCCAGGACCAAAACACCTTAAGGACTACTTCTCTACATATGAACCTACCCAGATCCTGTGATTACCATCTAAGGCCCTTCTTTGTGTGCCTCCTCTATGAAAGGTTCAGAGCACAGCAACTCAGGAACAGGCCTTTTCGGAGGTGGCTCCCTGTTTGTGGAATGTTCTCTCTAGGGAGGTTTGGCTGGCGCCTTCATTATACACCTCTAGGCACCAGGCAAAACATTTCTCTTCAATCAGGCCTTTGGCTGATTAACATTTTTAATGTGTTTATAGGAGGATGTGGGGAGGGGGATGGTTATTGGTTTGTGGGTTTTTTCTTGTTTTTATTATGTATTTTGTATTTTAATATTGTGAACCACCCTGAGATCTCCAGATGAAGGATGGTACACTTTTTTAGAAAAAGTTAAATGAAAAGGTGAGCTTCATAGCTGAGTGGGGATTTGAACCTAGGTCTCCCCAGCACTAGTTCAGCACTCTTAACCACTATACCACACTATCATGAAGGGACCCTGCACTTCTGAATTTGCCAGTACACTACCGCTGAACAGACACTGTTGATTTATGCAAAGTGAACTATGAGATCATTTGCCAGAAACTCAGACTGAAAATCAAGGCAGGAGAGACTATATTTGAGATGTGAGGGATGGGACACGCAACTTGGCTGTGCACTTCTCAAGCTGTTTCCATGTGGATGTGGAATGGCTTAACTACCATCTTTTGCAGGGCTGCCATTTGCTCCATAGCACTGCAAGCTTTCTCATTCCTCCCCAGATTCTGCAGCGACATGGAAATAAGTCCTTGAATAGAAGTGGCAAGCTGGCTTTTCACAAACAAGAGCGAAGGAAGAAGCTGTGCTAGTCTTTTCCCTCTCTCTAGCTAATAGCAGCTTTGGGGAAGTAGTTCAGATCAGGAAAAGAGTAAAACCTCGTTCTTTAGAATCACTTCCCCAATCTTCAAAGGGGCTACGTCAGGCTGTTAATTAGTAATAAGAAGAAAAGCAGGGGAGTGAGAGTTTCTGACCATAGATCTCCCACATACTGTCTAGCTTTGCCTCACTCAGTCATGAACTCCATAAAGCTGGGTTGGTCAGCATTTCTCAGCCTAGCCTAGGGAAGTTTTTAATGTTTGAAGTTTTACAGTGGTACCTCGGATTACAAACACTTTGGGTTACAGACTCCACTAACCTGGATGTAGTACCTCAGGTTAAGAACTTTGCCTCAGGATGAGAACAGAAATCGTGCAGTGGCAGCGAGAGGCCCCATTAGCTAAAGTGGTACCTAAGGTTAAGAACAGTTTCAGGTCAAGAACAGACCTCCGGAATGAATTAAGTTTGTAACCAGAGGTGCCACAGTATTCTGTTTTTAGTGTTCTGTTGGGAGCCGCCCAGAGTGGCTAGGAAATAGCCACGGTCTGCAAATAAAAACATCCTGAAGGTCCCAGGCCACAGAGAGGTTAGGCCGGCCTCAACTAGAGCCAGGGCCTTCTCGGCTGCGGCTCCAATCTGGTGGAACGCTCTGTCACAAGAGACTAGGGCCCTGCGGGACTTGACATCTTTCCGCAGGGCCTGCAAGACAGAGCTGTTCCACCAGGCCTTTGTTCAGGGCACAGCCTGACTCCCTCCTCTGGCAATCTGCACAGAATTTTGCTTAACGGTTGCCATCAATTTGATTTTAATTAATTTTTATAATGAAATGTTTTTAGAATGTTGGATTATTTGATTGTTGTTAGCCGCCCTGAGCCCGGCTTCGGCTGGGGAGGGCGGGATATAAATAAAATTTATTATTATTATTATTATTATTATTATTATTATTATTATTATTATTATTATTATGGTTGTGTAATCATTCATTTTAATGATTATTTTGAATTGCTTTCAAAAGTTTTTCATATTGCTGTGTACCACATTGATGTGTTGCAACAATAAAGACTCGGAGTTTGCAAAGAACTATTGTCCAAACGCTACACAGATCACATTATTAAATGTTGCATCCATGATGATTCATGAAATGATTCACTCACCAGTAAGAAACTACAGCCCACTCCATAGGATTAATCTGGTGTTAAATGGTGAGTCAGTTAAACATCATGGAACATCAGTTCCCTTTTCAAAAGGATTTCACCACAAAGCAATACTAGAATTCAGTGGAACTTTGGCCTCCCACATATCTGAACACTTCTGGAAAAATCTACTTTCCATGATATTAAAGAAAATTCCAGATTTGATAAAATAGTTTAATACAGTAAGTAACAATAACACTTTCTTTCCTCTAAGCTTGAAGAAAACCATTCTGCTCTTTGGATTTCACAGTGTCCACAAGTCTTGGTCCTGAACTGGAAATGGAACAGTTTTTAAAAATATTTTTACAGTTCTGTTTTCAAGTTTCTGGATGAAATCTCACTGTAGTGACTCTTTCGTTTAACTTTGTAAGTTAGGGTTTTGGAGTATTCAGTCAGAAGTCTCTCCCAGTAACAAGAGATATCCTCCATTCGCAAGTGGTCCATGATGAACTGGCGACCTCTAGAGGCAAGAAAGACAAGCAAAGAGGATGACAACAGTTAGTGGCTTTCATACCTCAAGAACTAAGGATGAAAACTGGCTTAATGATCAGTGCATCTCTTCAAGGAACGGGAGTGCTGTGAGGGAAGGGCTGGGGATCGCTAACAGAAAATTATCTGCCCCACTAAGCTAGAGCTCTCAGGTTTCCTTGGGCATGAAGTCAATTTTTGTACATTTGGAAGGTACATTCAATCCCCAGATCTTAACCTCAGCACATCTCTGTGTGTTTAAGGTGCCACAGGATTTTCATCTTGATTATGTTGAAGATCCCAGAGGTAGGAGACCTTTGACCCACAAGACTAACTATGCCCGCCAGGTCTCAGAGATCGGCCTGCCAGGGCCTTGTGGGCAAACCATGCCCATCTTTCCCAGGCTCAACATCAGGCACAGGAATGTTCAACTCATGTCTTGAAACTTCCATCCATGGCTAAAAGGGAGAACTGGGAGTGCATTCTTCCTTTACATCAAAAAGTCAATGCTTTTTTAATTTAAGAACTACTAAAAACCACTGATCCGCATAGTAACTTTCTCTTTCAGGAGTGGTCCTCTTTTCCAAAGCAACAAACAGTAAACGATCTCCTCTGTTCCCCTCATAATAATGTCCAACCTTATGCTGAACATTCCTTACAGTTATTTGAAGGTTAGGTATATTCCCCACGAGGGACGCGGGTGGCGCTGTGGGTTAAACCACAAAGCCTAGGACTTGCTAATCAGAAGGTCGGCAGTTCGAATCCCCATGACGGGGTGAGCTCCCGTTGCTCGGTCCCTGCTCCTGCCAACCTAGCAGTTCGAAAGCACATCAAAATGCAAGTAGATAAATAGGTACTGCTCTGGCGGGAAGGTAAACGACATTTCCGTGCACTTCTCTGGTTCGCCAGAAGCGGCTTAGTCATGCTGGCCATATGACCCAGAAGCTGTATGCTGGCTCCCTTGGCCAATAAAGCGATGAGCGCCGCAACCCCAGAGTTGGTCACGACTGGACCTAATGGTCAGGGGTCCCTTTACCTTTTATATTCCCCACCCCTCATTGCACGAGAGCACATACCCAATCAGCGTTTTGTTGGGGTGTGTTGACCTGTATACATAAGTCAGAGACCATTGAATTTAAGTTAGTCATGTCCACTGATTTCAACAGGTCAACTCAAAGTATGACTTAGGAGGACACATATCTGAACATGATACCACACTAATACTGAAGGAAGGAATTTGGGATGGAATTTCACTGACTGTTTAAAAGGGTTCTGAATATCATTGCCCTTGAGCCTTTGCAAGTTTTATTTTCAAAAGCTATTATGACCTCTGCCAGTCATCACAACAGCTGGTGCTCTGCAGTGGGAATAATTGCCTCATGGAAGCTACAGATAAGGAAAACTTACCTCTTTGAAATTTCTTGGGCTACCTCGTCATTTTCTCTCACAAACTGCAGCAGCTCCCTGAAACAAAGTAGGCAAAATTGTATAACCTCCAAGTGAATGTATCAGCAAGGATGTTCAACAAACAGCTGGTCTGGAAGCTCCCATGGTACATTGATGTTTCCATCTCAGTACACAAGGAGCGGTTAATATGCCACTGCAGCTTCAGTTTCAACTTCTCACCTGACATCAGAGAGATCTGATTTGACTGGGATGTAGTGAACCCAAGGTTTCAGCTGAGGGTAGAAGAACTCCAGCCAGTCTTCCCCAACATGAAACACCAGCGAGTTGCACAAAAAGAGATGCTTGAAGCGGAAACTGGCAGCCACACCTCGGAAGTTGAAGAGGTATCTGTATAATAAAAACAGACACCATCTTATAATATTCCTTCTCCTCCAGTAACCAGTGCACTTACTTAATCATTGAACAAAGCTGGGTCATGCAGCTTTAGGTGAATTTTATTCTTCTAGAGATTCAAACTTGTTTGAATTATTTACAACAATTAAATAAATGCTTGCACGCTCTTTAAAGATCTGATCATTGTTCAAGCAGGACAAGATCAAAGTTAGCCAACAAGGTGCCTGCCAGACATAGTTGGACTACAACTCCCATCACCCCCAGCCAGTGGGGCCAATGGGGTCAGAGTTGATGGGAATTGTAGTCCGGTGTCTGGAGGGCAGTAAGCTGCCTATTTCCGAAGATCTGTTAGGTCGCCGTCATATAGTTCTATGAGAAGGGCATGGCTTTTCTTCCTCAACTTGCTTATGTACTACATTAATTGGTTTACAGAAGGGTCATATGGGAAGAACATACGCCATTTGACTCTTGCCACAGAGTATCGAAAGACAAATACGGCAAATCTAAACTTCCGTAACCACAGTTGCTCCATCTATGGCAGTGCTTCCCAAATTTGGGTTTCCAAGTGTTTTTTAGACTACAATTCCCATCATCCCTGGCCACTAGTCCTGCTAGATAGAGATGATGCGAATTGTAGCCCAAAAACAAGCTGGAGACCCAAGTTTGGGAAATAATGATCTATGGTGTTGGCTTGCATTTTGGTTTCAATCCTGGCCCTTATAGTGAGTTCCTATAAATAAATAGTCTACAAGAGTACATTTATCTAAAAAATACTTTAGATAAAAACACAACAGTGCCTGAACATTAGTTGCCAAAGTTTTTGTCCTTAAAAGTCAGGGAGATGGCAGGATGCAGCATCAAAACACAAATGCAGAAGTTATTCCGCTTTGAAAAACCTCCATGCCAGAATCCATAATTTCTATTCCAGGCACCATTCTGCTCTTCCCAAAAGACCTCAGGGAAGTCATTTAACACACTAGTATTGCAGGATCATCATCTACATGTGGCACTGAAATATCTCACAGACATACTCGAGGGACCGAAGATGAGAGTGCCTTCGGTTTGCTTTACCAGGAGAGCTGCTGATATTCCACAGAGTATAATCATATCAGCTACTTATTATCCTTAGTAGCACCCAGGGGATATAGTGGTTCTTTGGGATTCCTTGAATGCCTTCCTTAAATTACAATAACTAACACAACTGTGTGACAGAAAGTTTTCATAAGGGTGGAGCGGACAAGCAATTCTCCAAGGCACAAACAGAATGCACATATTCCTGCTTGTGAAACAATTCAGGCGAAGGCAAAAGGTGCCAATGGCAGCAGCATGAAGATAGGAGCAAATGCCTTGTCTTGCAACTAATGGTTAATTGAACATCTTTATGGTCTAAAGACTTTTCCAGTATCTATTTTAACATAAAACAAGATAGATAGATGAAAACAGTCCCGATAAATTCTAGATGGACAGTTCAATCCTGTGCATGTCTACTCAGAAGTAAATTCTGTTATGTTCAATGGACTTTCCTGACGTATTTATGAATAGAATTGCAGACTGACACAGTTACTTACTTGTATTTGCAGTGGTCTGTTAGTGCAATTTCCTTAGCTGGTGGTTTCCCAAGAGTGTCCTTTAGGAACAATAGATACATATATATTTATTTTAAGTTGTTGTTATATATCATCTACCTACTGACTACAACCAAAGTGAAACACCATAAGCGCAAGTAGAGTTTCTCTGTTAGATTTATTTTCAGAAGGCAAAAAATTAGAGTCCCTGTTCCTAGGGAAATCTAAATAAACCTGGAACCTATCACAGAAAATGTAATAGTCCAAATATTTCTAAGGATGCAGTCCTGTACACGTTTACTTAGAAGTAAGCCTTGTTGAACTCACCTGAGTTTACTTCTAAGTAAACATGCACGGGCTTAAGGTACATATTAAATTTTTGTTTTATGATTGCAAAAAGCAGTGGTTTCTCCTAATCCATTTCTTGGCATGTGTATATATGAACCATCATACTTATTTTAGTGCCAGCCCAAAGTCCTCTTGTCACATGTTCCTTACAAGGAGGCTGGAGCTGCATAATGTTTCCTCACAATGCAGAGCAGTGGGTAGCTCAGTTACAAGCTCATTGGATCATTAAGGTTCACAGCAAACCGTCACCTTCATCTAAGTGACAATTCCACTACAGTCCTGGTTATTTCCTCTTCTGCACCATGAAATGCAATGCAGATATTAAGAGGAGAAGTTCCAAATTATGTCCTATAGAACATGCCACTCAGTCACAACGTAACTAGAGGATGGCAGAGAGACACAACTGGCAAGCCACAAAATAAAACCAGAGCACGAGAATGATTAGTTATGTCATAAGGTAGATGCCAAACCAAGCATCTCAATGAAAATCAAATCAGCCAACAAGCTATGGGACACTCAACCAAAAAAGAATCAGAATTTGCCTATCTGACACATTCCTATTGGGTAGGGTTGCCATATTTTAAAAAGTGAAAATCTGGACACTGCTGGAAAAGTTGTGCTGGAAGGCACCCAGAGTGGCTGGGGAAACCCAGCCGATGGGCGGGGTATAAATAATAAAATTGTTGTTGTTGTTGAGCTTTACCCAGATGCTGCTTCTGACTGCAGTATTCTGGCTATGTCCAGAATTTCAGACATATGGCAACCCTGCTACTGGGGCACAACCAATAAATTAAGGCAATGCTTAAGATTAGTCACCCCTTAAGATTTCACACTTCCTCCTCAGCCACACACCCACTTCCCAAGCTCCACCCCTCACCAGCCTCCCTCTGGACCCTCCTTGAGTTCTTTTCCCTGCCTGGAATGTCCCTGAACATTCAAAATGCCCCCCCCCCGGCCTGGATGGATGAAGGATAGGGAAGACATTGCGAGTGTGTGCAGGAGCAAGTCCAGTCACATTTCTTCCTCTGTCTACTTTTTCCTCTGGCCCTAACATGTGGCCCCTGGAAAGCTGCCCAGAAGGGAATGTGGCCCTCAGTCTGGAAAGCATTCCCCACCTGTGTCTTAAGACAATGTATCCTCCCACGCACACTCTCCCAGAAAAAGTGTGTGATATTAGGCTTCATAATTAAATCAAAGACATGACTCCAGGACTCTGGCTGCATGATGCACCAAGGTCTTACTGCCATAAATGTAGTTCCCAGCACCTAATTTAAACATGACACTACTTGCAAATAATCCCCCACAGTTAATTTTTTTCTTTCCTTTTCACATATCCAATAGCACTTTTACACTGGGCTCCCAGGAGAACTAACAAGTAGCACTGGGCTCCCAGGAGAACTAACAGCAGGAGACATTTCCCCCCATCCTTTCAATTCATACTTATTGTTGAAGTGAGGTTCTTAACCTGTGCTAGTGTTGGCAAGTATGGAACCACAGAGGGGTCATTATTCCAGGATATCAGTGTGTGATCTTATGAATGTGTCCTGAAAAACAGGGGCTCTCTTCCTGCTGAAGCCAGACTTTGAAACAACAGAACACCCCTTTTCTAAGAGAAAGGAAAGAGCTGCCTTCAAGAGTAATTACTTTTTCGGATTTCCAGGCTTGGTTCTTCGTGTACTCTGCGTCAACAAGGTCTGGATTTTCTCGAGAAAGAAGAATGAGGGGATCCCGCTCTGAACTTGTCCTACCAGTGAAACCACACATAAATCTGTTAAACGATGTTCTCCATGGAAGACAAACTTATCTAATTTACTGAATATGCCACAGGAACAATGGTAGAAAGCAGTGAGCTCCATCAACAATTAGATGAATACATAACACATCATTGCAGATATAAGCGGGTGTGAGGAATGTTTACCCCTCCAGATGTTGCTGGACTACAACTCCCATCATTCAGACCACTGACCATGCTCATTGGGGCTGATGGGAACTCTAGTCCAACATCTGGAAAGCCACAGGCTCTCCACCCCTGAGATACAGAAGATCTAGAATGTATTTTTGCTTCTTCACTGCATCCAAACACACACAAAAAACCCACAAACCATCCTGTCATCAAGAAAGTATGAAAGTTCTGTTTGAATATAATAAAGCAGAGAAGGAACACGAACAAGAAGTGCAGGAAACTAGCATTTCCTCCACCTCAGCAAAGCCTAAGCTGCTCTGTATCTTGTATATGTAAATCATTTGGGGGGTCTTTTGTTTTGAGTATGTTTTGAGTAAAATATTTGGAACAGTGGCTGCACACTAATAGTTACCCGAATGCAGGAAAGACAATCAACAATTGAGAATGTTAGTACATAGTACAGCTGTTTTGTGACTCCCTGGAAAAGACCCTGATGTTGGGAAAGATTGAGGGCACAAGGAGAAGGGGACGACAAAGGACGAGATGGTTGGACAGTGTTCTTGAAGCTACCAGCACAAGTTTGACTAAACTGTGGGAGGCAGTGGAAGACAGGAGTGCCTGGCATGCTCTGGTCCATGGGGTCACGAAGAGTCGGACACGACTAAACGACTAAACAACAACAACAACAGCTGTTTTACTAGGTAACGATCGCCCTGTTCTGAACTGAAAATATCAACCCCTGTTGAGAATGTGTCAGAGCCCTGCTTATATCATTTGTAAACATTGAATCTTCCTGGGCAACACAGTACATAGCCCATGTCTTGTTAATGCCCTGGTTTTATCACTATACAAATCATCGGTAGTATATCAGTGTTAGGAAGTGGGAACGGAGCTAACCCACCTGGACCCTCGGAAATAGGCTTTCGAAATTTTCTTCTTCCAGGGCCATTTTTCTGCAGAGCTAAGGAGAGTTTGATCAGTACATGATGTTAAAAACATGGACATATAACACCTTAGTAAGAGAAGCAAAGAAATCCATCCTATTTCTCTGAATCCCTTCTTTGGTTTTAGGTTAAGTAACCTCAACTAAACAAACTCTGCTCCATGCTATTAGTTGCATCACCCATTATTCTAGCAAGGCATTTTACCATTTGATTAATGTGCCACTTCTTTCACATCTAAAATTGATGACACTGGAGAGATACTGGTCAGTTTCTGTCATATTTGGGAATCAATGTATTTATTTCCATCACCGCAGGATGTTCTAGAAAGCAACGATAGCAGCCTCTATGCCATTAAAGGCTGTGAAAAAGAGGGGATCTTAGCAAGTTCAAGTTGTTATACAGAGAAGCTGAAGTTCCCCTTAATACACACTCACAAAAATACCAAAAGTCTTGCATCTTACTGTTGGATGTCTGCAAAGTCATCGCTACCCCATATGCTAACTCCTGTTTGGATTTCCACCAATTTGGCTTGTTTAAAGCCCCCCAAATTAGCAGTGCAATCCCATACATGTGTACGTAGAGGTTAGTCCCATTGGATTTGATGGAGCTTACTCGCAGGTAAGTGGGTATAGGGCCGCAGCCTAAGCTAGCTTAGATGTGCCTCACAACTTACAAAGCTTGTGGATCACTGCCAGTTCTGATGTCATGCATACTTCCATCTTACAAAGTATGATTGATTTCTTAGGAAACACACTTCAGACTCCACAAAACAAGCTTCATCCTTCTCTCCAGAAACATACCTTTTGAGGCTCTCTCTCATTAGATCCCAACGTCCTAAGCCTGTTGGATAAATTGGCCAAACAGCTGGTCCGCCTTCCCAAAATGTCCAAGCAGGGTACATAATATCATAGTATTCCAACGTCTTTCAGAAAATGGACAGACAGAAGCACATTAGTTCCTGCAAAATATCTCCGTAATGCAAGATATTCAAATAAGCGTATTAGCTATCCCCACCAAGTATGACCAAGGAGTTGTCTACTCTCTCTCACCTTACTGAAGGAGAAGATGGGTATCTTTGGTTTCATCCACTTGGGCACTTGGGGGTAGTCTCGCACATTGATCACCATCTCCATATCTGGGAGGTTGTTAATGATCTCAAGGATGAAGTGTTCAACCCCACTGCACCTGTGGATAGCAATACGTGCAAGGGGTGGCCTTGAGAATTACTCATATCAAGTGAGACCTGCAAGAAATATGAAGTCCCAGCCATGCCTTCATCGGTCATCCTCCATTTCATTTCCCTTCCTACTCAGTTTTCAGATTTCTCCTGCAAAAGATAGTTAGTGTGTTATGGCCACTAACTACCGTATTTTTTGCCCTATAGGACGCACCGGCCCATAAGACGCACCTAGGTTTTTTTGGGGGGGGGGGGAATAAAGAAAAAAATTTATTCCCCCCCCCCCAGCTGCGGGGCTGGGGCGGGGGAAGCCCGAGCTTTTAAAAACACACCTACCGTAGTTTTTAGAGGAGAAAAACAAGGGCAGCAGGCTCCCTAGGCTGCGGATATCTGCCCGAAGCACGGGGCACTCTGCTTCAGCGCACCCCGCACTCCGGACAGCAGGCTGCTATCTGCAGCCTAGGGAGCCCTGCAGGAACTCCCGCGAGCTCCCCAGGCTTGCTGATAGCTTCCTTCAGCGAAAGCCTGCATTCGCCCCATAGGACGCACACAGATTTCCTCTTCATTTTTGGAGGGGAAAAAGTGCGTCCTATAGGGTGAAAAATACGGTAATACGTACTAACATATTTTGTGGAGCTGGCTTCAAGCACCAGGCCCATTGGCAGACCAACTCTGTGTTACAAAGATGTCTGAAAACGTGGCATGAAGGCTGGCAACATCAACCCTGCTGTGTGGGAATCCCTTGCAGACAACTGTAGTGCCTGAAGACAGACAGCCAGGTCATGTATTCAAAGCAGTGACCAGAGGAGAAATGACTGCTGGGAGGAGAGCAGAGAGAAGAAACGCCATGGTGCATCTGCAGCAGGATAACTGGATGCTTTCATCTGCCTCAGCTGCAATGAAACATGTCTCTCCTGTATTGGTCTCTACAGTAACTCTCCAACAGGTAGACTTTAACCCCGATGGCACACTCTTTCAATTGTGTCATGAAACAGACAGATGCCAAAATTTGTACTTATGCAAATATTCGGGTTTTTTTCAGTTTTTATTGAAGTAAATGTCCCTACTGATTTATTGTAATGGAACCTCAAAGCAGTTTTCCCATGTCTGCCAATATCATCTCCTTGTGCATGGGTAGTGCCATTTTGGCTACCTAAGGGTGAACCCTTGAAAATTTTATAGACAATGTTGATGGAATTACTTGTCCATATGTTAGGACTCTGTGCTGTAAGGACACAGTTACAGTATAACTTAAACTCAGTTATATTGTGAAAATAAGCTCGAAAAGATTCAGAGAACTACCCGCATGAGATGGGAGGGATACACCAGTGTTAAGTGTTTGAGTTAAGAGTCAATAAGTCCTGAGCTTGAGCCTCACCCACAAACTTACCAGGTGGCCCCAAGCAAGAAAATCCCCATCTCTCATTATCCCCTTCAGCAGTCTTCCTCTGCCTCACATTTGCACTTATAGAGCTTCACACAATTCAACAGAGGAAAAATTATACTAACTGGATATGGAGGGATGCTGTAAAGATTAATGAGAGTATATGTATAGCATTTTTCTATCACCGATAGTGTTCAACTGCATGTTACTCAGAGCAGACCCACTAAAATTAATGAATGTGACTAAGTTTGTCCCCTTAATTTCAATGGGCCTACTCTGTGTAAAATTTTGTTGACTCCCACCCATTTTTGTATTACTCCTTCCCCCAAGAACTACAGGTTCTCCTCCCTCACCTGCACTTTTATTCTCCCCGTATGGTAGGTTATGTCTTCTAGTTGAGTTTTGCTGTTGTGTGAGGATTTGAACATAGGTCTCACCAACCCTAGTCAAGCACCCAAACCACTACACCGCACTGAAGGTAAAGTGTCCGTGTCTTGGAGACCAAGACTTGAATGAAGGCACACCACACAAGCAGCAGAGATAGTGAAGGAAAGAGTCGGTTGAATGCAAGGCAATTGATAAAAGGCTAATGGGGTCTCTCTAGATAGACTTGAAGGGAAACACCAAGCAGAGGACAGAGAAAGGCTTTTATACCCATAGGAACAGCATGACCACACAAAAAAGCCCAGGGACTGAAATGAAACAAGAAAGCAATAGGGACACATTGCAATGCTGGTGTTGTTTGCTTTTTACTATGACTATAAACCAAGCCGGGCGCAGACACAAGCTCCTTCTGACACCCAAACAACTGTTTTTAGACAACTCAGCAAGTTATCCCTTTCCATTATCCTTGCTCCCAAGAGGCATTTATTGCCGATTTCTTTCAGCTTCTAACCCGCATCACCCCCTCGTACAACTAAAGTGCCATGTCAATATTGATTTCTCACAAAAGCAAATGCAATTTCTACATTTCAGGCAAAGCAATGCCTCATCAGTTTCTTCCTCTTACATTGGAATTTAGCCCTTTCAAATGTTTTCTGCTCAGTGACCCATAGGTTAAGGAGGCTAGGGAGATTTTCCTGTTTCTCTCTCTTTCTGATACATTCCGTATTGCTCTCACCTTGCAGGGAACATGCAATCATGTTCACGGTACAACTTCTTCTCAATGATCTGGTAGTGCGTCCCAAGCCTTCGACTGATTGCTTCTGACAGCAGCTCCTCGGAGATCCCCTCTCGGAAGGGAGCCAAGTCCTGTTCCCTAACTCTAAGGGAAGAAAGATTCCACCCATCATTAAACACATTAAGGAAAATTAGTATAACAGCTAAGTCATTCCAGGAAGGGATTTTAGCATGGGATGGTTCAATACAATCACTTTAGTAGAATATTGAACTTGTTGCCTTGCACAGAGAGAGAGGGAGCTGAAACAGGGAGCTACTTTAAACTATTAACACCACTGCGTCCACCTAGTAACAATATTACTATGCTTCCAACAAAGACGCTATATTTCCTCTCTACGTTTGGTCAATAGATACACACAAATAATCAGAACCTATTTTTAATGACCCTGCGTCATTAAATATTAAATATAGGAATTAATATTGGAATATTAATTCAATTCTGTGTTGGGGGGATTTTTCTGTGTTATAGTTGTTATTTATTAAATTGGTATACCATCCTTCATCCGATTGACTGTGGATTGACATTTTAAGGTGCTATATTTCAAGCTGATATTCTGTTGTGTTTAGTGCTTTATCACTGTGAGGCTCTGTCATCTGTAACAAGCGATTCATAAACAGGTGGTGGTGGTTACGATGTTAAATATTACTATTTCAAGACAGCACAGGTTCCAACTAGACATGCCATGCAGTTACCAACTGTGTGAAGAAATTGCATGTGCAAAAATTGTTAAAAGCCAGTGGCAGGTGCTAATCCAAACTGGGACCTGAGATGGATTAACCCACGCATCTGTTCTCAATCTCAAGCAGGGCACCTCCCATGCTATTTATTCTTTAAAAGAAACCGTCACAATTATTAACTGTGGAAATGGTGTCAGGTCTCATTTGGCACACATCATCTGCTTCCCAATAACGAGGTTGTTGCAAATGATCCCCAATAACATGAGGTGCTTATAATTCAGCATACTTAGGGTAACACCTTCAACCTTGAGTTGGTGAGTTGTATCACATGAGTCTGACCAAGCTGTGGGAGGCAGTGGAAGACAGGGGTGCCTGGCGTGCTCTGGTCCATGGGGTCACGAAGAGTCGGACATGACTAAATGACTAAACAACAACAACAACAACATCACACTGTAAATATTAATTGGATTGTGAGAGATGCTGGCCCCTTACCTTTGATGACAGCTGCAGTTTGCCTGCATACATGGTTTGTAGTTCTCCACAGCTCTATCTATCTGAACCAGGAATTTGCTCCATTTTGTATCTGAAACATACATAAGGAGGATTAAATTCTGGCCAATCTTGACACAATCATCAAGGGGTCCCACTGCCCACCCACACAGGATCAAGGCAGGGTAGCCAAGGCTTTGTCCTGTGTGTTGAGAATGAATCTGGATCCAGCCTCCTGTTCAGTGACTTAACCACAGCACCTTCAAGGAAAATGCTGTGAATCCCTTGTGGGGGGACCTGGCCAAATTCCCCCACCATTTATTTGCCCTCCAGAACTTCTCAACACTCCCCTGAATGTATAATGGTATTTCCTTGCTGAATCCCTTCTCAAAGAGTTGCATTTCTTAGTATTTGTCAACTTTCTTGTATCATTAATTTATACTGCCCTGAACTCTTTGGAGGAAGGGAAGGATTTTATTGTATATTTATTTAATTCTATTTCCTTCCAGCCTTTCTTCTGTCGTGGAACTGAAGGTGGTGCATGTTGCTCCTAGGAGGCCACCCATCCAGGCACTAACCAGGCCTAGATCTGCTTAGCTTCAGCATGGTGGAAGGTCATGGACCTTCAGACCAGCAACGATGTGGAAGGTTGAGAGTCTCAGTTTTGTAGCTTTCTGGCATCACATTTCCACATGAGACTGGTGTAGTGGCAGGCTTGTTTCTGAGACCTAATCTAGTGATGAAAAGGTAGCCTGTCTTACAAGAAAGCTGCTTTAAACCCAGAAACCCAGCTTCAGCAGCATAAAAAGTTACAATCCTTGAATATCAGTCAGGTGCTGCTTCCTTGTCTTTTCAGCGCCTACCAAGGACCTTCCTCTGTCAACGAGCCTTTTAGGCTGAGATTTCGCCCAATCTGTGCTAGCACTGGAATTGTTTTTCGGATGTTTTTATTGATTTAGCTCTTGTTGTTTACTGCCCTGGGCTCCTTTGGAAGGAAGAGCAGGATAGAAATTCAATATATAAATAAGTCCTAAAACACACTGACTTACCCAAGCAAGCCCACTGAACATGGGGTGGGGACTTACTTCTGAATTAGCATGCATAGATTGCACCACAGGAAAAAGAAGGCAGGCATTAAAACTGTTTTGCCTGTTTGAGTTAGTACACTTACACAAAGTGAAGTTGTTTTGTTTTTTTTTAAATTGCTGCTGTTCAATCCATGCACATTCTTCCATTTCTAGACCAGATTGCCTGACTGAGATGCATGGGTTGGAGCTTTGGAAGAGAATGCCAAGCCCCACAAAGAGTCTGCTATCACCAGCAGAAGTGGACTGTGTAAGATGTCACAAGTTTTGACATATTAATGTTGCAAGAGCAACTTTATCCTTACTCCCAAATGTTTGAAGAAAACAGTGCACTCCAAGAGTGTCTAAAATTGGGACACTCATTTCATTTTGCCTGCAGGTCCGCTTTGCCATTACTCTGGCAGGAGGGGGAAACACAAGTTCCAAGACAAAGAAGACCCCCATGTGTTTTTTAAGGGTATGAGTTTCATCAGGGCCTTCCTTCCTTCCTTCCTCCCCCCCCCCAACACACACACACACACACACACAAGCAGTTAATATTTTAAGTCGGGAAAATCAATTCCTGTTTGCTGAACAGTACTGCCCCCACCAGCAGCCGCAGCAGCACTTCTTGAGCAGTTAAGTAGGGAAGTTCTCGGAGACTTCAGAATTTCTGTGGGACAAAGAGAAGAGAGCCACTTAGGAAGTATCAGTTTTGCCTTTGGGCACGCATCGCTCCATGTGGCCAGAACCGGGACCGGAGGCGACGATCCAAGATTGCAAGACCCTTCTACGCCGGTGTTTATAGGTCGCTCGCTCGCTCTCTCTCTCTCTCTCTCTCTCTCCAACACACACACACACAAAGAGAGCAGCCTACTGTTAACAAAGCTGTAACAACGAGGAGCAAGGACAAGAAAGCGGCGCGCCGGAGCTGCGCACATGCCAACGGGGGGCGCGACCCCTCTGCAAAGCAGGATCCCGGCGGCATTTACTCCAGACTCACCAGCCGAGCTCTTCCCCCAGCACAGAACAAATAGAAACAGGCTTGCAACTTGTAGCAGCCGCGGATGCTCCATCGTGCCAGCTCCAGCCACAGCGCTTGCGCAGCACCATCAAAAGCTCCGGCGCTCCATTAGGAAGGTTTCATTGAGCAACGGAAAGGACGGAACCTCTGGTCCCACCGCGCCTCCGGCCCTTAACTACGCAGGCGCGAAAATTACGTCCCTGCTGCGCCGCTCTGATTTATGGGGCTTGTAGTTTATCATCGGCGAGTAGCAGTACACAGTTACATGTCTACGCGGAAGTAAGCCTCTTGGAAAAGTCAGTGTGGGCAGCATTGCGCCCTAGATGTCTCTGACGCGTTTGCACGACTGCAAATATTCCGATGCGCACTTACGCCCCCCCTCATTGAACTCAATGGGCTTGCTTGCGAGTAGTCAATATGCACAAAAGTAGGCGTGAACAATAAGATAAGGCTCCCTTATCTGGGGCCACGACCACTTCGGAAGACCTACTGGAACCACCAGATCTGAGATCTGCGGGGGGCGGGGGGAGCATTACAGAAATGGTTCATTTTTTAAAAAATACAATATCTGGAAACCTTATTAATCCGCCGCTGATGCGCTTCCCGTTGTCCGACCAGCAGGATGATTCTGTCCTCTGACGGAGCCCAACGGAGAAGGAACGAGGCCTGTGCAAATCAGCCTTATGCAACCCAATCTTTTGACTTGCAACCGCTGTTTACTTGCAACTGATCGCTCTGGGTTCAATGGTGCTTAATGTACGTAAGACGGCGGCTTTCCCGAGCTCCGTAAGGAAGGCGGCAAGCCGTTCCAGTAGCATCGGAGCATCGGAGCGGCGGTGGGTTCAGACTGGCTGTCCTCGTCGCAAGCGCGAGCAAACGGGTCGGCCAACGCCGTTTCCCATGCGCAGAGGCGCGTCGGAGCGCGGAACTCTCCCGGGCGCGCGTCTTCGGCGCTCCTTCTCAAAGGGTATCCTGAACACTAGGCACCGTGGGCCACACTTGACATTCAGTACTCTGTAAAAAAAGGTGAATGCTAAGATGCTCCATACGAGGAAAAACGAGGATGAGGGACTAAAATGTGCTTTAAAAATAGAATGCCCAGAAGGCACTAAAACAAGACCGTGCACCTAGCCCACCTCACAGGGTTATGGTAAAAGCGATAGTTGGTGGGGGAAAGCCATGTATGCTGCTCTGCAGAATTGTCCCACTGAGGCCAAAAAAAGGGGGGGGAGAAAGAGAGAGATTGATTTAAGGCTACAACTGTACCATTGGCCTAAATGGCACTTCTGAGTAAACGTTTAAATACTGAAACAAAATAAAAATAAATAAAATAAAATAAATTCTTCCAGTAGCACCTTAGAGACCAACTCAGTTAGTTATTGGTATGAGCTTTCATGTGCATGCACACTTCTTCAAATACACTGAAACAGAAGTCACCAGATCCAATATTGGAAAGCAATACTGGTACTTAAAAATATACATATATATTTTTATGTATGTAATATATATATACATATATATATATTGCTTTCTGTTTTAAATTCATAAGGAATATTTATGAACCAGTAAGTTAGCCATACTTAGGCTTTAAAGTTAATGTAGACTTACTTGGGAGTAAGTCAAATGAATTCTGAGGATGTTGCTTTGAGTAGGCATGTGTTGGATTGTATTGCTTGTCTAGACAAGATGCAAGATTTTAGACTGCTAATCTCAATGACCACTCTGTTTCATTTATTTTAATATATCACCATATTCTGTGGTCTAATCTCACAAGGCCTTAACTTTCTTGGGACATAGCAATCTATTATTGCCATCTGTCTTTTGCATGTAAATAGAGTTAACTAGATAGCTAACTATCATAATGTCAAAAAAATGTCCCTGATGTGACTCCACATTGATTTTCAATTATCCTTTTTTCCTTTTGGGAATCAAAACATGATAAACCACTTCAGCTGGCAGGAACTTGAGAGGAAATGGGCAGCCTCGCAGAGTGCCCGGAATGGATTTCGGTAACATCAGGAGACCTATTAAGAAGAAGAAACTAAAATCTGAAAAGTACACTGATGAATGGATGAATTCATTTTTCATTCATATTCATGTGAACTTTACACAGGGACTGTTCCAGTTAGGGAGAACTCTCCAACAAAACTTTAAATGAGATTCTTCCATGCAAAGAAATAGCCTGCCATAGAGAAAACAAGTTGATCAAAGATGAGTCGAGGGAGTCCCATCATTCCCTCCTATCCCAGTCTCTTGCTAAATAAACTAATCATCTTTCCATCTGAGATTTTGCAGTTTCAAAGTTCACTAGCTTCATCCAACTAATCACCCCAGGAGAGAAGCTGCCAATAATGGATAATTAAGTTGCATGGGGCTCTATTAAAACTTTAGAAGACAATATTTTTGAGATATGTAGTTGCAAATTAGCTGCAATGGGCATTGTTAAGGAGACACTGTTTGCATAAAGACATAAACAGTAGGGGGAAGTACATTAAGATTATTCCCCAGTGATTGAGAATTGCAGCAAATTCATTTTACTCAATTCCAAAATTAGAAATAGAGCCCTGAGCATTCATTAAGGAATGCAGTTGTGCTGCAGACAGGAACATCAAGACAGAACTCCAGAGACCTTCCTTTCCATTCTGGCATACAAAATGATTGGCGTTTTCTTTTTTTAAAAAAGTGGGGCAGCAGGCGGGTGGGGGACGAAAATCAAACAGTAACAACTTTACACTGAAGTGAACAATGTGACTACTGCTTAGATACATTGATGGTCAAACCATATGACCTTTCAACACCTAATTTTATGGCCTTATTTATCAAAACTTTCCATTGAGATATATAAGCACTGCAAGCTGCTATAGTTGGGAGTGCCTGACATTTTCAAGTGTGCTTGCTTCAAAAGACAGAATGAGACAGAGCTTTAATTCTGACAGGGACCTTGTAATGTGTGCTAATAAAGTCATAAAGCAGCGGCATTGTTTTCGTTTGTGTGTATAATTGTCCAGAGCTTTATTCTACTGGGTCAAATTATTTCAAGTTAGAAGGTTAACCTTTAGAAATTCAAGAAATTAAAATCCCATCAGACATTTTGGAAATTTTCACATGATGAAAGAACAGGGTGAAATCTAACTGCAACTGCTAGGAGTATTTACATAGCTCAAACGTTTCCATAGATTTGATGTCATTGCAGAGGAAACCCTGCACTTCAGAAGATCAAGAACAGGATGTGCCTGAATGATTACCTGTTGGAATATCTCCAAACCCAGGGTTCCAAATTGCAACTGAATGACTAGGCCCCTGAGTTAAATAAGCAAAGAAAGAGATTCATAAATTCCATGCCTTCATAATCAGACACAAAAGCAGGTTTTGTCTTTACTAGACCTTTCTACAGGGCCGGATTTAGGTTTGATGAGGCCCTAAGCTGCTGAAGGTAATGGGGCCCTTTATATGTCCAGCTGTCCTTTGTCCACAACAAATTGTCACTGTTTTTTGTGTTGAATATATGCTATATGGTAATTTATGGACCTTGTTGTTGTTGTTTAGTCGTTTAGTCGTGTCTGACTCTTTGTGACCCCATGGACCAGAGCACGCCAGGCACTCTTGTCTTCCACTGCCTCCTGCAGTTTGGTCAAACTCATGCTGGTAGCTTCGAGAACACTGTCCAACCATCTCATCCTCTGTCGTCCCCTTCTCCTTGTGCCCTCCATCTTTCCCAACATCAGGGTCTTTTCCAGGGAGTCTTCTCTTCTCATGAGGTGGCCAAAGTATTGGAGTCTCAGCTTCAGGATCTGTCCTTTCAGTGAGCACTCAGGCCTGATTTCCTTAAGAATGGAGAGGTTTGATCTTCTTTCAGTCCATGGGACTCTCAAGAGTCTCCTCCAACACCATAATTCAAAAGCATCAATTCTTCGGCAATCAGCCTTCTTTATGGTCTCACTTCCATACATTACTGCTGGGAAAACCTAAAGCCATTTTATTAGTTTTTATCTAAAGCCATTTTATTAGTTTTTTATCTTATATTTTGGAAATGTACATCCAGGTTTTTTTCCTTTAATTTTTTTGGGGGCCCCCAAGAGAGTGGGGCCCTAAGCTATAGCTTGTTTAGCTTATACTAAATCCGGCACTGCCTTTCTATCTCCTTATTCTGGATTAAGACCCTACATGAAACCTGGCTAGATTATTCTGTGGAGTTTTAATAAAAAACCATCCGAGGACTAGGACTGTTTATGAGTGTGTTGGCTCGAGTAGATCAGGCCTTAGTTTTAGCATGAATATGAAGCAGTAAATCTGATCTTCAGTCAAATTCTACTACTTCTTACATCTTTACTCAAAGAAACAAAAAAGTCATAAATATAAAAGCGGCAAAGAGCAAGGAACATTCTGTGCTGCATTTGTATTTTCATGCAGTTCCTTCAATGGTTTTATAT
Organism: Podarcis filfolensis; assembly: GCF_964270895.1. Lineage (NCBI taxonomy): Eukaryota > Metazoa > Chordata > Lepidosauria > Squamata > Lacertidae > Podarcis > Podarcis filfolensis. The sequence goes on along the minus strand of NC_139607.1, from coordinate 63,646,433 downwards.
TTGAGTCACTTAGGCTGCAATCCTTCTTCTTCCTCTTTGGTGATCACTCATAGCCGAGTAAGATTGTCTTCCATATACACGGTTTTAACAATGAGTCCGTAAGTTACTGTGGAGGCCAATTCTGGATCCACATGTCATTCCACAGTGGGGACATTGGTTTCCGGGCAGGAGTTGATCACGGTGTGGATTTGCCAAGCGTGCCTTCCTCTTAGCACATTTCTCTTGCGTCCTGAGTTCGAGTGTCTTCAAAGCCCACGACACCTTTGGTAAAGGCTGTTCTCCAACTGGAGCGCTCGCAGGCCACTTGCAGAGAAGTAAGCTCTGTTGAACTCAATGGGGGTGGCAGACATGTGGAATTGCACTATGAGCGACACTGCCTCAGAGGTGCATTTTGTGAATTGGATAAGTCTAAGATAACCAACTCCCTGCCTTTAGAAAGAAAATACAGTATGTGTTTGCAAAAGACAGTCAAAGCTTGCATCTCTTTGGAAAGATAGTAACTGGCCTTAGATGCTTGCTGTGAATAATTCTCCACTCCCTCCCTGAAATTATTTTGAATAAATACTAACAAATTCAATTGTTTCTGCAAGCTTTGCTGCTACTTCTCTTATGTGGGGGTGGTAATACATGCAGCTTAAATCTGGGGATAGTAGATACAGACACTGAAGCCATAATGACCGAGCAGATGTGGCAAAGACATCCTTTTAGCAGTTTGTTAGTTCAGAACTTTGAGCAATTCAGCTGCAGCCCCAAGCTCCCAAGTGTTGGAATACTCTTAAAGGTCAACTGCAAAGTTCTTCCTGGAACTTACAGTTGAAAAACAATACTGGGTAGCATTAGAAGCCACCTGCCCAGAAGCTCCTCTAATGACTCTCCTTTTCACAGGGCTGTTCTGAGGCTTCCCTGTCACTCTGAGCTCCTTGGAGGAAAAGAGTGATACAAATGTAATACACAAACAGCAATTTCATAAGAACCAATGTGGTAGAAGGGTTACAATTGCTGGAGCAGCAACTCCCAACTGAGCCACGAAACTTACTGAGTGGTCTTGGACCAGATTGTCTCTCCTGTACCTCTCAGGGTTGCTGTTGTAAGGAAAAAATGGGAGGACCATTTATACTGCCCTGAATTCCTTGGTGGAAGAGAGGGATAAACGTGTGATTAAATAATAATAATAATCAGCCTTTCAGATGTATATTCATGCAAGCACATAGTGGATGCTAGAATCATGGCCACAATACTTATTCTTCTTCATACAGCCTAAGATGTTCATGCATGCAAGTTTATTTTTTCCCTTCAGTGATCACACAATGTTGTTGTCTTCATCAAAATGCCGTCCCACAAGCCCACCCACCCCATCTAATCCAGATTTACCATTTCTGCCTTGTTGTTTGCTACATATTGGATAGTTTGCAGAAATGGTAGACCTGAATTAAATGGGGAGATACCGTAGAGTGGCATTTTGATGGGAATGACCTCTGCATCTGTAAGCAGAACCAAGCAAGAATGCAGCTAATGAAAGCAATGTCTAAACCAGGCTTCCTCAAATTCAGCCCTCCAGATGTTTTGAGACTACAGTTCCCATCATCCCTGACCACTGGTCCTGCTAGCTAGGGATCATGGGAGTTGTAGGCCAAAAACATCTGGAGGGCCGAGGTTGAGGGAGCCTGGTCTAAAGAAACTGAATGTTTTGGATTTGAGCTTTGAACTTTTTTTACGTTACATGAGAAAAAGACAGCTCTTCTCAAGTGACATCCTTTAATTCAGATGTTTGAGTGTTGTTAATGTGCTACAGAAAATAGAAGAGTGTCATTTTCAATCAAATAGATAATTGGTCTTCAGCTGGTGCATCAGGATCCACATCATTCGAACTAAGGTGGGTTGCAACAGTAGCACTTCCACTATGAAAATATGTGGTACAAAATTAAAATTTAAGACCCTACATGCATGTTTGGGATCAAATGATATGAAAAAGATTATTATTGTTGTTGTTGTTGTTGTTGTTGTTATATTATTATTATCCCAGCCACTCTGGGCAGCTTCTGGGGGAGGTGTGAAAAACAGATTAACTTGCCACATATTAAAACCTCCCCAATCTTCAAATGCAGTTCGGTAGTCATGCTAAAGTTCAAACAGCTATGGGAAAACCAAATCTTAGTCATATTTTCATTACTGCTCAAGCTCAGAATGCCAAACCCACCACAATCACACACACACTTGGATTTCCAGGGCATCAGTATTAACTGAGCAAGTGGAAGATTGCTGATGGGAGAATAATATGTAAGCTTTGGTAGTATCCTTAGCTGAAGTTTACAGTATTGCAAAAGCTATTTCTTAGAAAATTATACCCTAAACCTGTTCTTCAAATAAAATCCATTTTGTACCCTAAATAGCATCTTTATCATTATTCACTGTAAATGAAATTCTCATTCAAGTGCAACAATGGCAAAATGCCAGCTGACTTTAAATGCAGCCAGGCTTTCATCACATATATATGTATATTCTCTAGATGGGTAAATTTTATGTTTTTGTCATTTTTGCTGTTTTCCTTAAAAGCAATAAACAGTTAAATTACCTGTTATTTGCATATGTCCCTGAGATACTTCTCCGAATACAATATGTCCCCCAGGTCTTAGACTGACGGTTAAATAGTGCTTCCTGAATTAATCTATAGGAGCCTGAGAGGAAGCGATGCTGATGTTCATTGGTAAATACAGTACAGCAATTTCAGGTAGGTACCTGTATGCTTTCTTATCAGCCTTTTGGGTTCTCACATTGATAAGTCACATTATCCTGCCAATAGAACTCTAGGCTCATTCTTGCTAGGACCAGACTGTCAGGAATGAAATGTATGAATTATGCTTGATCTATCTGTAATAGTATTTCTATAACGGAATGGCCATTGTGGAGGTGGAGTTTGCAATCTAAGCTACTGGAAGTCATGAGTTTTACCTCCAGGTTCAATTTTGAAGGGCCATTGTTCAGTGGTAAAGCATCTGCTGTGCATAAAGAAGGTCCCAACATCTCTTGGTAGGGTAGGGAGTGATCCCAGCCTGCTCATCTCAGAGAACCACTAGCAGCTGATGTGCACAGTGCTGAGCTAGTGGACTGTTAAGGCAGCTTCCTAGGTTCCTATGAGGATTGCATCTTGGTGCTGCAATTCAAGCCTACTTTCCCAATCCGTCAAGGGCCATTCATAAGCAGAAACTGAGAAACATTCATGATTCCTCATCCAAATCAGGTTCCTTGCTTGCAAATGAATGCTGTTCACTTGGGTCCCTCTGCAGCACCTCTTCATCCAAGGTCTATAGAATCATATAGAGTGGAAGGGGTCTTGCAAGCCACATAGTCCAACTTCTATGCAGGAAATCAGAAATGGAGCATTCCCCAACAGATGACTGCCCAGCAACTCCTTGAAAAGTGAAAGAAAGCCCACAACCCCTCTATGTCATTGGTTCCTTTGTCAAACCTCCCTATACAATTATAGAGTATACACATACTCTATACATATAGTTCCCCATTCAAGAACAAGACCAGGAACACAGCAGGGAAATATGGTTGTCTCTGACAGCAGATATTACCTGTTTGGGGATGAGGGATGTGTCCCTTTTTCTCCCCTCTTGCAACAGTAATCAGAGTAAAAAGAGTTAACAGTATTAACCATCTATCCCAAAATGAAATCTGTGTGAACAGCCATATACATGCAACCTGCTGCTGCATGCAAGGATCTTTGAACTCAGGTGATTCACCCAGAAGTAGGGATGGTTAAGGACTGGAGCCATTGACCATCCTTGAACTTACTCTTGAATGCCAAGGGGCTCAAGGTTTAGATCACAATCTTGCAATCTAGTTAAACATTTCATTCATGGAAGCTTATTTGACTGATCCTCCTAAGACTACAGGTGAAACACGTTGATGTTATTGTTGTTGTTGTTACAATTCATTCATTACCTGCCCTTTACCCTATGGTCCCGGGGTGGATTGCAACAATTAAATCACCACATTAATATTAAAACACAATATTACACAATATTAAAGACAGTTTAAATGAATTCAATCCATGCAACACATCCCACAACACAGAGTTTCTTTCTCCTCGGTGAACATTTTTGCCTTCTCAAATTGGACATCTTCCTGTAGCTCTCAGTTTCCCCTCTCAGTACTTCAGACGTTTCCCTTCCTTTGGTCCACTTTAATTGCACAAGTCAAAAGTTCCACTGCTTGTTTCACTCCCTCCCACAAAATGCTGGCAGTCTGGAAACACCCTAAATGCACCCCATAATTCTATTCAGTTAGGTATGTGGACTTTTTTATTTTGCTTTTTGCTTGCTTTTACAAATACATGAAAAGATGCATAGGTTCTTTTTTCTGACTACAAGAGTGGCTCACCGACTTAAGCATCCAATCCATTGATTCAGCTCAATAAAGAATCCTACTTGAAATGAATATTGCATACATTGTGCTTGGCTTTGTCTATGTGAGAAATAGCCTTGAGTTAACCATGAGGAATCATGAACCTTTGTCTTGGCTGGTCGTGCGTATCTTCCAGTGTTGTGAGACAAAAGAATGGTGAAGTATCAGGTGCACACCACCTCTGCACATACACGTCAGGTTTCTTTTTTTTACTCTTTTCTGCATGTCTTTGACTTCTGTAAGAAGAACCATAAATGCCTCACAAACCACCTCTGACTTCCAGTGACAATAGATCTGCCTTCAGAGGCTAGGCTCCAAAGGTTCTGCATGACACCAAGTTGGGGAAGGCTGGACTAGGTTATGCCTGTGGGGACTAGTTGAGAGATTTGGAGAGCTATGGACAGTCAGTGTAGAATAGTGTTGGACCTGGTACACCATGATAAGGCAAGTACCAGTCTTCTGAAACCAGAAGCGATCCAACCCAGCTCTGTTCATGCAAACAAACCAGATGTTAATGCGCAACATGTAACGTGCGAATTGGGATGTTCATCTGAATGCATGTCAGAATGTGCATCCCACTGCCTGTTCAAGTGTGACTCTGAATGGAAATCCAGTTTATGCCCCCAGGTCCCAGTCCAGCAAATGATACACATATAAGTCTGTGTGATCATCTGAGACATTTACATACCAGCATTATGTGCTTACAATGGAAATTAAAGAACCCCCCCGCCAAATAATAACAATAAAAACACAATATATAAGATGTACAGTAACACTGTATATAATATGCAATGTTGCTGGAAACTGACGGAGGGGAGAGGGTTCTTGTGCTTGAGTCCTGCTTATGGGTTTCCCACGGGCATCTGGCTACCGTCAGAACAGAATACTGGTGTAACAACAACAACAACAATTTATTTATACCCCGCTCATGTGGCTGGGTTTCCCCAGCCACTCTGGGCGGCTGCCAACAGAATGTTAAAAATGAGATAAAACATCATTAAAAACTTCCCTAAACAGGGCTTTGGCATGAATGAATGTGGCTCTTTTATTCTTAATAAAAACTATTAGCTCAGTAAACAAACAACAAATATAAATTAAAGCCATTAAAATATAGATCCTCCTGGATCAGGTTGAAGATGCTTAAACACTCCTTTTGTCTCCATGGGTTTTATGTTTAAAAGATATTTCAATGGATCCAAACAGTTGCTTGGGGAGACTGTCAGCCAACAGAATTTTGGACTTACTCCCCCCACCCTCCCAACAATTGGCTGCTATCTCTTATTATCAGCTGCTTTTGAAACACCGCTTCATTTCATTTATTTTTTAATTAAAAACAAATCAATTTCAATAACAATTTTTCAGTAACATATTTCTTTGACTTCCTCATACCTCCCCTTCTTGTTTTCTAGTTCAAATTGTTAATCCAGCAAATCCTAATCTCTTAACATTCCTTTTAATTAACACCTTATTTTCCACTCAACTTTTTAAATTCTATGACTTAAACAATTTTAATCCCTGTTATCTTTATCATAACAGCTAGAGACCACAAAAGTTCAATCCAGCATCTTTTCAGAGTTCATTAATTTTGTAGTATTTCTGTAAATAATCCTTAAATTTCTTCCAATCTTCTTCTGCCGACTCTTCTCCCTGGTCGCGGATTCTGCCGGTCATTTCTGCCAGTCCCATACAGTCAATCAATTTCATCTGCCATTCTTCCAGAGTGGGTAGATCTTGAGTCTTCCAGTGCTTTGCTATAAGTATTCTTGCTGCCGTTGTAGCATACATAAAAAAAGTTCTGTCCTTCTTTGGCACCAAATGGCCGACTATGCCCAAGAGAAAAGCCTCTGGTTTTTTCAAGAAGGTATACTTAAATACCTTTTTCATTTCATTATAAATCATTTCCCAGAAAGCCTTAATCTTTGGGCACGTCCACCAAAGGTGAAAGAATGTACCTTCCACCTCCTTACATTTCCAACATTTATTATCGGGCAAATGATATATTTTTGCAAGCTTGACTGGGGTCATGTACCACCTAACACCGCTTCATTTCAAACAGAGTTTGCCATAAAGGACAGAGCAGTGGTAGTAGTGAGGCTGCTTATTACTGTAAACAGGTCTGAGGTGTCCTTGAGCTCACAGGACTAGCTTAATAGGTTCTGGATTTGGGATTGTTCATCTTACGGACCTGATTTGCTCCTTTGTGAGAAAATGCAGGGTTAACACCCACCCACACAAACTGTAAGAAGCTGCATTAATGTTTTATTTGGGATAAACAAAATAATTTCTCATGAAAATGTCCAAATGGATGTTATGTCTAAAGAATGGCAATAAATATAAGTTTCAGCCATGAAACCTTATCTTTGATTTAGTAGAAATTACGTTTTTATGAGAAAATATGCACCCTGTAGGACACAAGGAAAAACTCAGGAAATAAGATCAACTTCTATGCTGTGTTAAGGGTAAAGAAGGAAAGACAAAGATTTAGCACAACTGTGGTGCATGGAAATTATTTATGAGGTAGAAGATATTTTTAAAAATTAATCTTGCTTCAAGGATGTGGAAGCTAAATAAATTATCTTGCTATATGGATGACAGGGGAAAAAATAAGTTGGGAAAAGAAGACCATAATTTTGTTGTCTTGCATCTAAAGAGAAAATTGTCCAGCTTATTGCTTGAAAATGAGTACCTCAGGAATTATTTAAAATGGTCTCCTTGAGGAGGCCATATTTTAAAATGGAGGTTTGTGAGGTGCTGCCAGAGCTGGCTCAGGACAATTTGCAGCCTGTCTCAGAGCAGCAAATGGCATTACCCCTACAGTCAAGTCTCACTGTTGGCCACCCAAGGCCAGCAAAGTTATTTTGGCCCCTGAGTCTGGGTGCCATACACCCTCCTTTACCAAGGCCAGTTCTCTGAGGGCTGTCTGCTCTGTGACTGGTTTCAAGATAATAAGCCATCAGAAGGAAAACTGCAGCTTGGAGCTGACCATCAGCACTGCAGTTGTTTTAGTTATTTAAAAGCATTTTAAAAATCTGGGGTGGAAGTGAGCAGTAGAAAGAACCAAGGCTGAAGAGAACCTCTCATATAAAAGTCTGAAACATTTCATACGTTCAATTTTCAAATGAGCATTAGCAAGCAGAAATTTTATTTTTTTAAAAAACAAAAACAAATAATGAATACTATTGAGAACCACAATGCCATTTAATTAGAAAAGATCAAAATAAGGGAACACAGCTTAAAAATTTAAATTTTTGTGATGCAAGGAGTAACTAGGTAGTAGAAATTGGCATGATATGCAAGGAAAGGATCTTAAATCTGATGTGTCCTTTACATTCAAGCTTAGCAGGGTTATGTTTTGTTTGCAACTGTGAGAATTGCTCACTCTTCCGTATACACAGGATCAATATATGAACTCATTGGAATTTATCATGGAACATTGGCAAAATGTGATCACCGGTGTTCCAAAACGAGCTGCAGAGATCATGAGTCTGCAGGTCAGAGGGTATGCATGTGTGTACGTGGAATAACCGCAAAACATAAGAATTTAGGAATGCTGCTTCGTAGTGGGTCAGACCTGGGCCAGAACAGTAGTAGCTCAGTATTGCCTATGCCAGGGGTAGCCAAGATGGTGTCTTCCAGTCCTAAAACTCCCATAATCCCTGACCACTGGCAATTCTGGCCCAAGCATCTGGTGTGCACCATGTTGGCTAACCTTGGTCCACACTGATGGGCAGCAGCTCTCCAGGATTTCAGACCAGGGTCTCTCCTGGCCCTACCTGGAGATGCTGGGGATTGAACCTGCGACCTTCTGCATGCAAAGCAGATGCTCTGCCAGTCAGCTACAGCTTTTCTCCATAGAAACACCGTAGAACGCGATGAAAGAAGTAAACAGGAATGTTTTTTTAAAAAATAAATTACATGAATATGAAGGCTACATGAGGGACTAAGAGAATTTTGACAATGGGAAGTGTTAGCTGATAATTGAATAGCAGAGTTTTACTGTAAATTATATTAATACGGGTCCTTATTCTTGATCTCAATTCCTTTAGCTCCTAGCAATCCTCACATTCGTGTTGGCATCATTTGTTTCTTTTCCCTCCTCCATACAGGTAACCAGCTACTAGGGATTGGGTTATACGTTCTTCTGTATAACCTGCTCCTTCTCTTGGTGATTTAATAATTGTGGGGTTAATTCTGTAGCAAAACGCTACTTGGGACCCACATGATATGAAGGCACAGATGCCAACCTTTGCTAAATTGCTTACAGCGGATTGACTCCACATTCTGAGCATTCACACACGTCGATCATTATCCCGTCTCAAAAGGCTGCTCCATTTCTTTTCTACAAATGGCCCCTGAGCAAATGGAAAACCAAACCTTTGTAGACGAATTTATTTTCCTGGGCTTTACAAACCACCCCAGCCTCTATGTTCTGTTCTTTTTAGTATTCCTAGTCATCTACACGGTAACTCTAGCGGGAAATGCTCTGATACTTGCCCTGATCAGAACAGATCTGACCCTTCATAGCCCTATGTATTACTTCCTGAGCAACCTGTCGTTCCTAGACATTTGCTATATCTCTGCCACAGTCCCCGTTATGCTGGCTAACTTCTTCCGAGCAAAGAAAACCATATCGTATGCGGGATGCATTGTCCAGCTGTTCTCCCTCATTACCTGCGCAGGGACAGAATGTGTGCTGTTGGCTGTCATGGCATACGACCGATACGTGGCTATCTGTAGCCCCTTGCATTATTCCAGCATCATGAGCAAGGGGGCTTGCACCAAGATGGCCGGGTTCTCCTGGATGTGCGGCTTGACAAACTCACTGGTGCACACCCTCCTGACATCGTCCTTAACCATCTGCAAGTCCAACGAGCTCAGCCACTTCTTCTGCGATGTCCCCTTGCTTCTGAAGCTCTCTTGCTCAGACACTTCCGTGAATGAAGCTGTGCTCCACCTGGCCAGTGCGTTGATAGGGCTCAGCCCCTGCCTCTTTATTCTGGTCTCCTACATCCGCATCATCTGTGCTATCCTGAGGATCAATTCCTCTGAGGGCAGAATGAAGGCTTTCTCCACCTGCGCTTCGCACCTGATGGTGGTCGTGATATTCTACGGCACATCCAACTTCAACTATGACAGGCCAAGTTCAGGGTACTCCCTGGATGTAGATACTTTGGTTTCCTCGCTGTATTGCATTGTAACACCCATGTTGAATCCAATCATTTACAGTCTGAGGAATAAAGAGGTAAAGGCTGGCTTGATGAGAATGGGCAAGAAATATTTCTCTTCCTCAGCTAGGACCTGAGGAGAGCAAAAAGAGAACTCCAGTGCACAATCATATGTACAATGCTTTTTAAAAAGAAATAATAATAATAAAAATGTTTAAGGGTACTCTCATTTTGACTCAAGAAACTCACCATTTTATAATTCGAATTGGGAAAAATAAATACAGTAAATGGACAAAAGTACAAAGAACATGCATTACCTCATATTACACAGCTGACAGCTCATAGTAACTTCCACATTGGCATGAGGTTGTGTGCACTAACATCTTCCTGATTCCACACATCCACATTCCACACTGCTTCACACATTAAACGCTCGCTTCAGGAAACACCAGGAAAGGAAATGAGCCCGCCATTGGGGGTAGCAATGGCACTGACGATTCACTGTACTATTCAACAGAACTGATGATTCACCGTGTTATTCAACGGAACTGACGATTCACCACGCTAGAGAAGAAACTAATTTATTTTTTTAATTTAGTTTATTCTCCCATTAGATTCACAAAATGTTTAGGGGTATGCGTACCCCTGCGTACCCTCCCCCCCAAAGCACTGCATATGCATGTCCACTCAGAAGCAATTTCCACGGAGTTCAGTTAGAGTCACTCCCAGGTAGGTGAGCCTGAGATGACTTTAACTAACTACAACCATTGTATCTGAACTGTTAGTTAGCCAAGCATTTGGGTGAGAGCTATTTACACGAAGGAAACACATTCAGATTCAGATTACCAGAACTTTTGCATAGGTATAATCTGAGTTGTGGAAGCTCTGCTGAACATATACAAAATCTATATTAATCCAACATTACTAGTTCCTAGCAAAATATAAACATTTAATGAATGAAAGGATTATTGTTAACAAGTTTACTCTTCTAGAAACAGGTTAGCAGCTGTTTTGCCATTAGCAAACAGAGGAAGGTACCTTATTCTATACTAGCTCCATGTGGTCTATACTGGCTGGCAACATTTCTCAAGGGTTTCAGACACGAATATTCTCTCAGTCTGACTTGAAGATGACAGGGATTGAACCCAAGTCCTTTTGCATCAAAGCACCAAAGCTCTACCAATGATTCCCAATTAACATTTTAGGTATGGCCTTGGTTGGTTTCTTAATTAACATTTTGCTCTAGGTTTGGAAACTGGTTAGAGGGGCAACATTTTCCTCACACTCATCTTTTTTGAATCCCACACATATACAAAAATCCCTCCCTACAAGCAGAAAATTAGCACAGCAGGGAGCATCCCACCTATTGCACTCTTTTTCTGTTTGCGGGAAAATGTTTTTTTTAAATGTGGAAGCATATTCAAAACTGTGGTGGTGGGAAACCCTCACCATTTACTGCCTGTAACCCACAATATTGTCTCAAGGCTCTTCCTCCTCAATCTGATGTATTTAGTATAGTGGCTAAGCAACTGAGCTAAAAATCAGGAACTCCTTGGTTCAGGTCTCAGCTCTGCTAGGCTCTCTTCTCTGTCCTTAAGCTTACCTCCCCATCTGTATTCTGGGGGAGATAATGCAGGGTGACCTTGCAAGGTTGTTGTAAGGATTGCAAACTGACATAAGTGAAGTGCTTTGAGGATGTCTCATTGTCATGTGCGGACAAGCCATTACTTGAGATTTACTGGTTATGGGAAGGCCTTAGCAGAGGACCTGCCTTGAATGCAGAAGGTTCCAGGTTCAATCCCTAGTATCTCCAAGCAGGACTGGGGAAAGATCCTGCCAAAAATAATGGAGAGCCACTTCCAGTCAGTGCAGACAATTATTAGCTAGATGGACCAGTAGCCAGCCAGCTCTTCTTATGTTATGCTTACCAATGGCACATTTCCCCTTCATGTCCTTGTATCTCAGGCCGTGCTTAATCCCCTCTGTGTCCAGAAAATAAGGGCATTTCCTCAAAATGCTCAGTTCAGATCTTTTAGGGCACCTCGTTGTTCAAAGCAGCAATGTATTTCTTTCCATCTCAGCCTCCTTCCTGCACATTTTCCCTCCTGGGCATTTAGAGCACCAAATTCCCATCTATCTTAGGAGAGGGTGAACCTCTGCAACTGGATGAATGGAAGTGGTTGAGTGTACTCCGCTGGGCTCCACCTGTGTCAAGTATAGAGAGGGAGCGGAATGCCACTGTGAGTTGATTCCTAAATACCAGTGGTTCAATTATAAGTGCAGTGCTTGAGTGCCACCTAGGAGGGTCAATTACAGACTTCCCTTGCAATATCCTTGGAGGCTTTACCTGAGTTAAGGGCCAGATTGTCTTGTATATTATGGTTTTATTCTGCCAGAGTAACATTAAAAGGCCTTGATGTTAGTGTAAAAGTAAGAGGTTTTCTATCTCTCGAGCTGCAGCTGCTTGAGAACTGGAAAACGTATTACTGCCGTAGTAGAACATCATCCTTAAGAGGGAACGAAAGCCCTAAATGCTAAACAGGAATAATTGCAGCAGAAGTAGCTAATGGTGTAGAGTTTAGAGACACACAGACACAATGTATTGTTCATGATTTGGGAAAATTTGTTGCCTTTTCTTACTGTCTCGGTAGAGTCTGCATCGAAAGCAATCACCTGAACATTGCTACAATGAAACTCAAAAATTTGATGATCTTGGTGAAAAACAAACTCCTTCCTTCCTTCCTTCCTTCCTTCCTTCCTTCCTTCCTTCCTTCCTTCCTTCCTTCCTTTTTTGTTGTGGGAGCTGGCATTTAAGGGGAGTTTACAATTTTCCATTTCATTACAGCTCTTTTCACTTACTAAGGTCACCTTTCTTTCATCTTGTAATCCACCCTTATCCTTGGATTGGTAAAAACGAAACCGACTCCAGAAACTATTTAAAATGTGAAAAATTAAACCTTCCAAAATGTTCTGCTGAATAGTTCTTACTGCTCCCCAATTGCTTTATAAAATGGAGAATTTCGAATGGCAACGTCTGTAAAGCAGTGCAAAAGGTGGTGGTGGGAAACGGCAGCACTGGAGGATGTGACTTTTTACAACCCAGTCCTTCCCCAACCCCTTCCGCATCCTGAATTCTCCTACAAAATACTCCCTCTCCTCCAAACACAATGAATCACATGCACAATCCCTTAGACTGCAAACCTGCAGGGCCTGTTGTATTTTTGCAAGTGCCTACCAGTTTCAGGAGCTCTTCCCTGCTCTCCTTCACATATATTGGGTGTGTGTGTGTAAGTGTAACAACTGCTGAAGGGGTTACTGGTCTTTACACTGCAATCCTGTGCAGCTGCTGCTTGCCTGCTCTTTTTGCTTTCACCTTTGCTTTTTATTTATAAGACACTTTGAGCAACTCAAAGTGAAGGGGGAAAGCAGAGTATAAATTTATTAGCAGCACCAGCAACAACAACAACAGCAACAACAGTATCTCCTACTTGGAAATAAGCCCCAATTAATTAAATTGGGCTTACTCCCAAGTGAGGATAGGATCAGCTTTAGCAGTTCAAGAAAGGAGAGCAGAGCGTGAGGCTGTGCAAAGGAGGGTTCTTCTCTTCTCATGACCAACAGAAGACCTTGGCCAGGATGCTTTGTTTTTACCTATTCCAATACCTATGAGACCTAGGCTGGACTGAGAGATGGCAGCCTTTTGGTACACACTCTACCCCTAAACTTACCCATCAACAGAGGCCGAAAAAGTGCTTGTCTATGCTTATCCAAAAAAAGAAAAGAAAAGAAAAGCAGAGACATCACCTTGCCAACAAAGGTCTGTATAGTTAAAGCTATGGTTTTCCCAGTAGTGATGTATGGAAGTGAGAGCTGGACCATAAAGAAGGCTGATCGCCGAAGAATTGATGCTTTTGAATTATGGTGTTGGAGGAGACTCTTGAGAATCCCATGGACTGCAAGAAGATCAAACCTCTCCATTCTTAAGGAAATCAGCCCTGAGTGCTCACTGGAAGGACAGATCCTGAAGCTGAGGCTCCAATACTTTGGCCACCTCATGAGAAGAGAAGACTCCCTGGAAAAGACCCTGATGTTGGGAAGGATGAAGGGCACAAGGAGAAGGGGACGACAGAGGACGAGATGGCTGGACAGTGTTCTCGAAGCTACCAGCATGAGTCTGACCAAACTGCGGGAGGCAGTGGAAGACAGGAGTGCCTGGCGTGCTCTGGTCCATGGGGTCACGAAGAGTCGGACACGACTAAACGACTGAACAACAACAACATGCTTATCATCATCAGAGTCTATGCGATAGTTCTGCTCCTGAATCATATATCCTTCTTCCTCACCCCTTGCTTCAACCCTTATAATAACCTTGTGAATTAATGGACCCAATCTCTATTTCATACAACTAGAAATCAGGCAAAGAGAATATATTGGCCAAGGTCAATACCAGAGGTGAGATGACAACCCAGCAATTCTGAATATTAAACCCTTGAGATTTCAGTTTTCTTCCTGTATGCTAACCTATGGAAATATGCAGTTGCACTGGTGGTTTCCCTTCCTAATAAAAGGGGTTTTTTCTCTCTTTAAAATGGATGAAGACCACCACAATGAAATAAATCACATCATTTGTTTAGATATTCTTCTGCTTCCCACAAGAGGGCAGCAGAGCCTGGTAGTGAGAAAACAGGTGTGTTTTTGTGTGTGTGTGTGAAAGAATTGTGAGTTATACAGCTAAATCAAAATCTACATTTTGTTGTTGTTGTAAGCATTATGAGCGCAGGAGGCTGAGATGATCATGTTTGCATTTTGATCCCTTCATGGTCTCTAAATATCTTCTCTCTCTCTCTCTCTCTCTCTCTCTCTCTCTCTCTCTCTCTCTCTCACACACACACACACACACACACACATACACACACCCCTATCCCTGTGAGGTGGGTTCCTTTTCAATTTAGCTTTTTGTCTTCATTCTTTTGCATTCCGTTTTCTCCCTTCTCGCCTGTCAGTCCCCCCCCCTTGCTTTTTGGCACATGCAAGCATGTACCCGCACATATTTTTCTGTCTCTTTCTCAGCCACGCAGCTCCCCCTCTCTCTGAATCACCCTTTTGAAAAGGAACAGAATAATTGCACATACGCTGAGACACTACCTCGCTTGCGTTGTTTGGAGCACCGCCATGTGCTCCAAAAATATCATGGCAATGGCTGGATTGCGGCGTTTTCTGCTGATTCATACTTGGGTCATCAAGCCAAATGCAGTCGAACCACCACAATTATCCAGGACTCCTAATTATCTTTCTGCCTAGCCAAAAATTTATATTCATGCCAGACATTTGTTTAGTAACTGGGACCTGTGCTAAGTTTTAAAGGGTCTTAAAGCATTGGGTTGGATTTAGACTTAGCCATGCTTAGAGTACACTCACTGAAATCAATGGGACCCTAAATTAATTAGGAACTGGCCAGAATTTTAAATCCCTTGTGCTGGGACTACAGGTTAGACCTAAAGCTACAGAAACACAAGTGAAGAGTCCTTTTTCTGCCAAACACCTCAGCTTTAACTATGGTTTATTAGCTATGGTTAACATTAACCATGGCTTAGTGTTATGTGTGAGCCAGGCCATTATCTGCTTCCAAGGTTTGCTATAGGTAAGACTACCTAGCCACTTGAAGAGATAAAGGGGCTTCTTGATTCCTTTGCCTATGGAAACGAGAGTAAAAATGCTTTTTAAGCCCCTTCTTCGGGGCCCTGATCCTATGGTGAAGGGATCACACCACATCAAAATTAACCATACCCATGTTCAATGAATACCTGGTGTTGGTTATAGAAGTCAAATGTTACAAACCTTTAAGAAATTAAGCACTGAAAATATCCCAATACCACTATATAAATTCTTCATCCACTTCATCCTCTCTCCACATGAACCAGACCTGACCCTGCAAGCATCATCTGAGACTCTTATTTATGTGCTTCCTCCATGAAAGGTCTGGAGAGTGGCAAGATGAGTTTAGGCCTTTTCTGTGGTGACTCCCCCTTTGTGGAATGCTCTCCCCAAAAAGGCTCACCTGGAGCCTTTGTTGCCTATATATTTAGGTGCCAGGCAAAAACATTCCTCTTCTCCAAGGTCTTTGGCAAATTAAGCAATCTATGGCCTTTAAATTGTGGAGGGAGGGTGTTGTTATGGTATGTATTTTTGTGTTTTTATATTGTAAACCACCCTGTGATCTTCAGATGAAGAATAGTGTAGAAATTTTAATAATAATAATAATAATAATAATAATAATAATAATAATATAATAATAATAATAATAATAATAATAATAATAATAATAATTATAATAATAGGAAAGAGCACCAATGCTCTCCTAACTCTTCTTTCCATAAGAATGGAAAATGTGAAGTGTTAAGCCCTCACCAATGCAAGCAGTGAAAGCCCTGCTAACATCCCTCCCCCAGGATGGACAGAGTGCTTTGGGTGCTGGTGCTGGTGCTGAGCTAGATGGATCTTCAGGGGTGCGGGTGGCACTGTGGTCTAAACCACTGAGCCTCTTGGGGTTGCTGATCAGAAGGTCGGTGGTTCAAATCCCTGCCATGGGGTGAGCTCCCGTTGCTCTGTCCCAGCTCCTGCCAACCTAGCAGTTTGAAAGCATGCCAGTGCAAGTAGATAAATAGGTACTGCTATGGCGGGAAGGTAAACAGTGTTTCCGTGCGCTCTGGCTTCTATCACGGTATCCTGTTGTGCCAGAAGTGGTTTAGTCCTGCTGGCCACATGATCCGGAAAGCTGACAAACGCCGGCTCCCTTGGCCTGAAGTGAGATGAGTGCTGCAACCCCATAGTCGCCTTTGACTGGACTTAACTGTCCAGGGGTCCTTTACCTTTTTACCTTCTTGTCTGATCTAATGGGACTCAGCTTCTGGTTTTATGCTCTTATTTACTGGAGACCACTTTTCAACAGAATGAAGCTTTTAATAATAATAATAATAATAATAATAATAATAATAATAATAATAATAAAAGTCTTTACCCTGTAAGCGGGCATCCCACGGTCTCTCTACTTCTGGGGTCCAGAAGTAGATGGAACAGCTGTTCTCCAAATTTACAGCAGCAAAACTTTTGTTCTCTCACCCTCTTACATTTCCTAGGACTGTTGAGTCTATGGTGATGAGCAGCTTTTCCTGTATGTTGAGTTGCTGGGGCTGGATATTTGTGAGCTGTTCAGTGGATGACAGTTACATAATGTGTACATGATTTCTATTCACTCTGTTGTGACATTCTCCTGTTAAACTTCAATTCAGTGAAAAACCTTTGTTTTTCTTGTTCGCTTTATTTTGCCTTCTTCATATTTTATTCTAGAACATGGGTAGATCCACCCCAAACACAGATGTGTGAGCACACACAGAGATTCTTTTTCACATGGTCTGCTATTTAGATTTCATCATTTCATTCCTTTCAGAAAAATCTTCTCCTACTCGGTTTTACTCAAAAATTCCTTTCTTTTCCTTATCTTTTTTTATCTCACCCATTTTCTTCTTCAAAGGAGTTCTCTGCTCATTCATATCTCCCATCCACTGGGTGAATTCAGGCAACCATTTATTACCTGGTAACCTTCAAGAGTGTGTTATATAAATGTAACTACTTGGTAGATGGTCAGCTGTTATGTTGAATTAACAACAACAACAACAACAACAGAATGATTGGGAGAGTCTACCATCCTTTGCTTCTTCAGGTTTCTGATCAGGTATAAAAATGTGCCACAAATATTTTCCGGTCACTGGGCAAGATTATATAGAGGCGGTGGGGTGTGAAATTGTTGTGACCCACCCTGGGACCTGTAGGTGAAGAATGGGTAATAAATTTACTAAAAACAGAAGCAACAGTCTTCTTCAACACCCATCATCCCTGACCATTGCCTAAGATGGTTGAGGATGATGGAAGTTGTAGTCCAACAAAATCTGGAGGCCCAAGGCTTTAAAATACCAAGTTTAGAACATAAGAGGTGAACCAGGAAGATCTAGGTTCAAATCCCTATTCTTCAGGGTGTCTCACCGAAGGAAGGCACAGACACACAAAGTTGGGGATGGCCACTCCAATCTGCCCCATTCACCAGCCAACATTGTTTATCTATTGGCAGGCCTAGGTAGCAGGTTTCCATAAACTGGTCCCAGATGTTGAAATCCAGCTCCTGATAGATGACACTGCTCAGTACTGAGAAGACATAACCCCGCTATCTCATGCCAGCTGGCAGAGGAAGAGCAGAAATTGCCAACTGCAAATATATTATTTCAGAAGTTCAAAGCAATAGGTACCTCCCCCGCTGGTAGCAGGTTGCTTTTCTTGAAGTAAACACAGCAAAATTAAGTACAGATTAGGGGGAAAAAATCCAGTTGAGGAAGGCCTATGGGTGTTTTCATTTTGGCAAGGAAAGACAAAGGAGGTTAGGTCATCGGCTTGTGCTAAATCAAAGAGTGCAGGCCTTTAGGCTGCATAGAAGAGCTGAAGATCACAGTTAAGCCTGAAGAACTGCACACTGGAAATTAGATAACACCAATTTGTGTCCACCATTCAGTGGCAATGACAGCTTGGAAGTAACACACAGTAGCTAATCCACTGAGCTCCTGCGGTGTGACGGAATCTGATAGCATCCATCATTGAGCCACCAGTTCTCACATAAAAGGACAATGTTGCTGCTTTTCGTGATTTTAACGCCTCTCCCAGCAACCATCCATATAGTTGAACCTGTGGTTTTCTACTTACTTTATGAAACAAACCCAGTGCAAGAGTCTTGCTAACAGAAGGATTGATAACTTTGGTGGATACTTGTGTAGGATCCTGGGGGCTTCTGATCAGCCTCAAATCTTCTATATTTTAAAATTGCTACCATACCCCACTGAAGCACCTCACAGTTTACTAATACGGATTAGCAGTGGCTGTTTGGTATTGCATTTCTGTCTCGAAAGGTTGGCAACTCTATTCTGGACAAGCCCAGTGGGATAACTGATTGTTTGGCTTATAAATCATACAAGAGAACCACACTTCTTAATCCGCTGGATTTATAAAAGTTGCCAACATTCCAAAGCGCCACCCTAGAGATTAAAAACTGCCCTCAGTATCTCTTGTGCAAATGTGCTCACCAGGAATTTCCTTTGTGTAAGCCCTGGTGAAATTAAACTGTTTACTAGACAGTAATAGATGCTGGAGATTAAGGGTGAAAATCTAGCAGGAAGTTATCTTGAAATCAATTGGGCTTGCATGCGAGGATGTTCCCGGTGGATTGTGCCCTTATTCTCCAGAGTTCTATTGCTGTCTAGTAAACAGTTTGTAACACATTGACAAATTGAGTGTCAAGTTCCCCTGTTGTAGCTGGTTGACAAAGAGAGTAACAGCTATTTTAGAAGCCTGAGGTAGCTCTGGGACTTGAATTCACCCTCCACATGAATGGATTTTCCCAGGATTGTTTGTCGTCAAATTGCATTATTACATTTGCACAGAGAGAGTGAGAGAGTGGAGAACTTTAAACATGAAAGCAAAATAGCAAACATGATCTCTCAACTGTAAAATAAGCCCAACTATGTATGCGTGTGTAGGTCCTATTTTTGAGCTTGTTGTCACACATTTCACTTTCGGGGATAACACTCTGACAGGTGAAAGGCTAAGAGGTAGGTTTGCAAGGTGACATAAACTAACACCAGTGTGTGTGTGTGTGTGTGTGTGTGTGTGTGTGTGTGTAGGGGTGGAGAGGATTGGCTAAGCATGTTCTTTTTTCAGTGCTGTGGCTGCAGGCAGGCAGGGCACAGGTCAGACCATGCAGTGCTTTCATTAACAACAGGACAGTGGCGCCTCTGTGGAGCTGCTATTCTCTGCTCAGACCTTGCCTTCTCACCACGGCCTGGCCACTGCTGGAGAGCTTTGCTAGAAAGGAAGGTGGCTAGTCTCCAGCATCTGATCTGCCTGTCTGGCTTAAACCCAACTCACAACTTCTTTTGAGTAATGCTAAACTGATACATATTGACATCTGGTTAAGAGACATCTTTTGTTTCTGAAAGATTGACATGTGGAAGAGGAACCAGGCCATTAACACTGAGTGAGTCTCATTCATCATTTCAGCCAAGCAAGTGCCAGACTTGCTGCTCTTTGGGGCACACCACCAGATGCTTGACAGCAACCCCTAGCCAATGGGCAAGAAAGAAATGGCCAGTTGACTCCAATATTGGTCACTTATTGTCAAATAATGGACAAACACCTTTAAAGCATTAGCTGTATTAGAACAGCAACAACAATTCCGTCCACCTCCAGACAACCTGCTTGTGAGCTTTAGTCCTGATTTGTTTGTGGAGGTTAAAAGATGTCACCATCAAGTGGTAGCTATCTCACGCTTTCCAATCCTTTTCTCCATCACTTTTATTATGGCAAAAAGTCTGTAATTTTAAAAAGTGAATTTGGATGGCTTTAAAAGAGGATTAGACCAATTCACAGAGGACAAGGCTATCAATGGCTACTAATGTCAGGGACTGGGCAGAGGAGGAATGGTGGAGACTGCCTCCCCAGGCTGACCTTTCCAGAAAAGAAGAAGACAGTTCAGAATTAAAACAGGGGTTTGAGGGAGATCACAGCTCAAAGGAAGATGAGGGGGAAAGCTGGGAAATAATGGGAGAGGAGGGAGAAGAGGGGGGGAGCTGACAGACACAGTGTCTTTAGAAAGCATTCCAGATCCCCCTCTCCCAGAACCTGGCAGGCATTGAAAGCAGGAGAGCAGAGAGCTCAGAGACAGAGGGCACATCTCAGTACCTGTTGTGATGATGAATAATGGGAGAAAGGAAGGGGGTCGACACTCACTCAGAGCAACGCCATTACTCCAAGTGGATGCATTTCTAAGCCTCTCTCTGTGAATATTGAATAAAAGCAGATGGTAAGGACTTCCCCTCATCTTGTCCATTCCTGGCAATCTGCCATGGGGGTTGGTTCCTCTGTTGCCTGACTACTAGGTATGTTGGCTATCAGAAGGATAATGTGTCTGAATGCCAGCTGCTGGGAATTGCAGATGTTCAGAGCGCTGCTGCACTCATGTCTAGCTTGCAGGCTTCCCACAGGCATCTGGTTGGCCACTGTGAGAACAGGATGCTGAACTAGACAGGCCATTGGTCCAGTGCAAGAGGCTCGTCTTATGTTCTTATGTTGAGCAAGAGTGCTATAGTTCTGTTGCTGTTTATCACAATGTAGATGCTTTCTTGGGTTGGCTACACAAGCGCACATTATTGCTCTAAGCACATATATACTAACATCTATTCAATGAGTGAGAGATCTGCAGAATAGTGCTGACAGTCTGAAAGTGACCTTAGGCTCTCACCAGCTTCCAATAATTAAATATCTCACTGACAGCAATATATTGTGTGCGTTTACATCAGCCGTTACCTTCGGTTCTTTCAAATGCTGTTTTTCTAGGCCTATGCCCCATCCTTCTTAGGACATTTACAGAGCAGGCAGTCAGATCCTACGGAGTGGGTTCTTACAGTAAGCATAATGGAGTCATGGCCGTATTGGGATATGTGGAAGAGAACTGCATCACAAGGCGGTAGTGCGCTGTCATCAAGTTTCCCCTTGATGCCTTGGAACTGAGCCTAACAGGCCTGGACCTAGCACTGCTTTAATAACTATAGCTTATGCATGTATCAGCTAATAGGAATCTGTATAGGCAGCAGTTATTTGAAGTTGCAAGTTCAGCATTTATTTTGTGGGAATTAGTGAAATGTATGCAATTGGTAGAAATGCAGCTGAAGTGGGGGTTCTCTGTCTTATAGAGGCAAACCAGAATAGGGTCCACAGGTGAGCTGTGGGTCCACTATGCTTGCCAAACCCATAAGTGTGTTTTAGGATGTCATGGGAGTCTCCTGCTAGCCACCTTGCCATCTCCCTTTAAAGAACTGCTCTGGCAGTGTAGACATAAGCCATTTCAAGAAAATGCCAGAATAACAGGTGATAAACCAAAACCAAAACACCACAGATCTTGCTGTCAACGAAAGCCCAGACCATTTGCTTGTAAGATGCTTCAAACCACAGTCTCCCGGAAAGGAGGGGGTTCTTGGCAGACTGAGAAGGGTCGTAAGAATATCTCTGCTCTGTTTGCTTCGTTCTTGATTTATCCTCTGAATAAAATCTGTTAAACATCAACTTGGGTGTCTTTATTGTCTGTCTGAATCCAAAAGAACTATTGGGCTTTGGCCAAGCATTTTGGCACAACAAGTGCCTTTGTCAATGACGACTCGCTTGTTCTTTTTCGGTTTGGAGATGCCTGCAGTTAGAGCAGGTAGCCAGTAGGAGAAGCTTTGCTGCACTGCTGGGTTTGCTGGTGACTGCTGAAGGGTTGGTGGCAAAAAGTCCTTGCTCCTGCCCTTGGTAACAAATGCCGCCATAATGAAATGATGCAAAACACTGAGAAAGTGTTGAGCTGGGACCTGAAGTTGGCCAGCCTTCAGCGCTGGTGCTACTGGTGTTCTGGGCCTTTATCCAGTCAGAGTAGGATTCTTCACTGAAGGGAGATCTCTAGGCCTCAATGCCTTCAGCTGAACCTCACAGACTGACGTGGTCCACTGACCAATGGAGAGGCACTAGGTCTTATGACGCCTTTCCTTCTAGGCTAGTCCTGAATATAGGCACATAAGAAGAGGCCTGTCAAGTCCAACATCCTGTTCTCACAGTGGCCAACCAGATGTCTGTGGGATGTCTGTGGATTTGGGGAGGTGTAGGGATGTACGGGAGGAGGAGAAGGGGAAAGCCCCATTGCACTAGCAGGCGCCCTTGCACTGACTTCTGCTAGCACACCAGGTTAGTTGAAATTGGCTCATGCTCACTCTGGATGTCTTATGCCAATTACATGAGGACTCTGGATTCAACTCCAATTAACGTTGGCTATTGGTATATTCTTGGTCCAGTGAATTCGCTAAAAGCCCTTGGAAATTGTTGTCGTAACAAATACATGCACAATCTAAAGGAGCTTTCTTCACAAGACAGTACTGTATACCTGGCGCTCTCCGGAGGTTTGGAGCTATGCTGTGCTGGCTGCAGTTGATGGGAGTTGAAACCCAAAGCCTCTGGATGGTGCCAGGTTGTGGGAGGCTTATCTAGAGGGAGAAAGGTCCGCACAGGAAAAGCCTATTGTCGTTTTGCACACTTTCCCGATACCAGGTGGGGTGAGCACAACCAGCCACTAAGATGAAGTTCGAAGAGCAGGTCATGAATATTGACAGTTATCATAGAGGCAGCCATACTGTGTCTAATGCAAAAGAGCCAGTCTGTGAAAATGACTGTGTTTTTGGAGCACACGTAGCAGTAACATTTTCAAGCATTGCTATGGCGGGGCGGGGGCGGGGGGAATCATGAGGAAGGGTTAAAGTCTTTCGTGGGAATACAGGCATTTGTGTGACAATTGCAGCAGCAGCAAACACTTCAAATGACATACTTGACAAAAGTTGGAAGATTCTGAGGGAGTGGTACATAACAGATGCATGGACCACATGCTTGCTGTGTATAATACAGTATACGAAACAGGGATGGAGGGAAGGCTGTGGACGCCTGGAAACACCAGCTTCCTTGACCTTACTGGGTTCCCAACAACAAAACCAAGAGACTGACAGCTGCATATGTGGCATGCCATACTTTGCAAACATCCTGCTTGTCACCTATTCTTTCTTGGAATTCAGGGGACGGAACTCCATAAAATGGACTCGGCTGAACACTTCACAGGCAGGCAATGTTTCTATCAAGTGGCTTGTTGTATGAATCACAGAGGCAAATTATGTCTGGCTCCTTCAGTTTCTACAGAAAACTGGATTGGAATAATTGGAAAGGAAAGAGAGCATCTTCTACGACCATTCATCCCCCGGTTTGACATCGTTCTATTCCGCTTGCAGATCTGTGTTGCTAGGAGAGGTGGAGAGAAAAAAAGAAAGAAAGGAAAGAGATGAATGAAAGAAAAGCAACTGAGCTCTGACATAGTGATTAAGCATAGAGCTCTGTTGTTCCTTCAGCTCCAGTCCACCTACTGGACCCAACTAGAAATTGCATGATTTTAGCACGTTGCTCAGAAAATAATGCTCCCATAAAATAATGCAAATGTATTAATCTATAGCTGGCTTCCCCTCTGATAAATAAATGTGCATTTTAATAAGGGTAAGTGGGAAGAAAATGAGAATTTTGTGCTAAAAGCCTGCAAATTAATACAGCTAGAAAATTCTGCAGTTGGTCTTCAACTTGGAGGGGGCCTTTCTAAGTGAGGTTTGGACAGTTGCTATGGGAGTGGAAGCTCTTTCTGCTGTGTCTTGTCTGAGCCAGAAATCAGAGCATCAACAAAAATACATCTGCATATATATTTTGTCCAAAATCTGTTGCAATTGAGCTGACATATCCAACCCCTCTCCCTCTAGATTTTACCTGTTTGCTGATAAAGCAAGGGGAAACAAGAATATTACAAGGTTTGGAATGTGATTTTAAGATGAGGAACGTCACCTTGATTTAGAATACCAACTGCTGCCCTCAACCACCTTACACTGGCACCAATGTTATTGGACTACAACAGGTATGGGGAACCTTTGTCCCTTCAGATGTTGCTGAACTACAACTCCCATCAGCCCTAGCAAGCATGATCCATGTCCTGGGATGGTGGGAGTTGCAGCTCAGCAACACCTGGAGGACCAAACATTCCCCAAATCTAGACTGCAAGATGACCATGCAGATGATCCGCTAAGATTAGCCTTTACAGTGTGGCACAGAATTATTGGAAATGCTCTTGAACTTGTACACATGTGTAACTTGTCACAAGCCTCTGTGGCATAGCAGGAAATTCTAGGGTACATCTCCCTGTTTGTGTGCTACATCCTGTTCCATTGGCCACCTTCTAGACTGTGAGGCAGCATAATTGGTAGAGGGACATATGTTGTGCAGACTTTAGGTAGACCAAACTTGGTGTTTTGGAACCATGTACAAAGGCAAGATTTGGATGCAACAGAACCTCACTCTCAGTGTATTTACCAGTCATGTCTCAATTCCTTCCCAAAACCTATCCCAGAAGATGAAGAGGATAACTAAGAGTTGTACAGTGGTACCTTGGGTTAAGTACTTAATTCATTCCAGAGGTCCGTTCTTAACCTGAAACTGTTCTTAACCTGAAGCACCACTTTAGCTAATGGGGCCTCCTGCTGCCGCCCTGCTGCCAGAGCACAATTTCTGTTCTCATCCTGAAGCAGTTTTTAACCTGAGGCACTATTTCTGGGTTAGCGGAGTCTGTAACCTGAAGCATATGTAACCTGAAGCGTATGTAACCCGAGGTACCGCTGTATTCAGCATTGTACTAAGGATATTGTCCCATCAGCACAAGTATTTCTGCTTTCCTAGGCAATAAAGCAATATAGGTGATGTATGAGGATTGGCTAGTAGCTGCTGAGTGGAACTGTCACTTTTTCATGTCTCCTGGTGCAGCAGTAATGGGCAGGACAGCACTGGAGGTCTGGGATAACTCCTAGATTGTGAACATTCCCACAAAGGGAAGCAAGATGCCTCCAGTCACTGACCTCACACCTTCTATTTAGGGCTCTTCAGGCAGTTCCCCTGCACAGGACACCGAGCCGAGGGAGTGCATAACTGAGAAGATCCATAGTTGAGAAGATCCATTTGGCAGAAAACAAATTTTGGCTTCACACAGGGCACCATATTATGGCAGATTACCAAAGTTTGCCCCTGCATCACTTGCGGCTCCTTTGGTTCTGCTGAAATTCAGCTCAAGTTCAGTCCAAGTTGCAGACTTGTAAGTACATAAATATAAATATACCATTAGTTTTCAGAGTGCAGGGTATGCTTATCTGAAAGGTTAAGCAATGTAAGAGCAAGTTAGAACCTGGAAAGTAATCAACAGCAATGTGACTGGCTTATGAAACAAGGAGGAATAAACAGCTTTCTCCCTAATTTGATTTACGTATATTGCACTTTTAATGTACAAAGCACTTCACAATATTTATTTAGTTTATCCTTGCAACAGCCCATGAAATGCAGCGTGTATATATTATGATAATTCCTCTCTAATAAAATGAGAAATGAAGGCTGAGAGACATTGATTTGCTCAAGTCTGTTGGCACTGTTGGCTAGAGGTGGAGCATTTAGTGTCCCTCAACTACCTACAAAAACAAACATTCATATATTATCCAGTTGCCTTTTCCCATTTGACTTCGTTATCTTGACTCAGCATTTTCCATTCTAGGAGACAATCCTAGGAACACTTAATACCTGCGAACAAGTCCCATTGAAGTCAATGTGAGCTACGGCATTGCTTATGAAAAGGTAAATCCTGTCTGGAGAAGATTTCTTTGAGAGTGTCAATAAGCAAATGGATAGAGGTAGTCTGGTGTATATTATATACTTTCAAAAAGCTTTGATGATGTGGCTTCTGAGTCAGCTTAGCAGTCATAGGAAAAGAGACATAGGATACTTAGATCCCTAACAGGTTAAGGAACAGGAAGCAGAGAGTAGGAATAAATGGACAGTTCTCCCAGTGGAGCTGCTTAAACCTTGGCATTGGGACTTGTGTTTTCAAACTTGTTTATAAAACTAGAAACAGAGGTGAGAAGTGGGATAGCCAGGTGTGCTGATGGCAGGAAATTGTTGAAGGTGGTTAAAAAAAGAAGATATTATGAGGAGCTCCATAAAGATCTTTCCAACATGGGTGAATAGACGGTAAAGGAAGAAGTGTAAAATGATTTACATTGTGGGGGAATATTAATTTCATATATACACTAACAGTGCCTGAACTGGTGGTGACTGGGAAGGAGCAAGACCTGGGAGGCTCATAGTGGATAGCTCCGTGAAGTTATCAACCAGCATGTGACAGCTGTGGAAAAAATGAATTTGATGTTAGGTTTCATTAGAAAACAGATTGGAAAAAAACTACTAATATCACAGTGCCATTCTACACATCTATGGTTCAACCACACTTGGAATGCTGTGGATAGTTCTAGTCACCTCCCTTAAAAATGAATAGGGTAAGAGCATAGCAGACACTCAGGGGAAAGGGTGGGGAAAATAACCAAACCAGCTCTTATCCATCAAAATTAACTTGATAAGCACAAGTGAGCTAGAATAATGATTTGGATGTTTATTCCCAAATATATGCAACATGATAAATCATCCATCACTAAAGCATGTATGATGCTCAAGTATTCAACATATTTCCCTGAGTGGTAACCCGTGGATTATGCAACATGTGTTGTGATGTTTTGCAATGATTTTACTAGCCTATTTGATCATGTTTTCTTATTGATTTAAAGGTAAGCAGCCTTGAGTGCTTTTCTGAAAGACAAGGGGTGTCAAGATTTAGAAATAAATAAGTACAGTAAATAAAAATATTAAATAGCATTGGCACAGTTATGGAGTCATCATAATTATTGTAATCAGAATTAACGGAACTTCCATCCTTTATTTGCTCTTTAGTGTTTTGTGTTATGTGATTGTTCTGAGACTGAGGAACACTCCGTTAAAGTTCATCCCTGATTGATTATTAATTTCTGCAATCATGTGTTGCTTCTTGATAATCATCTTTTTCTTTCAGTGATGTGACTTCTTGAAGTGAAAGCACTTTTGGATGTTCATACTTTACCTGTGTCTGTTCTATCTATCTAATTTAATTAGAAGCTTTCAGTGCCATTCAGGTGGAGTTCAGTCAATTTGGTGCTGATATATCAGTGTTGTCCATTTCAATCTGGCTTCAGGCCTAGGTGTGGGATGGAGACTGGCTTGGTCACCTGACCTTTGCTGAGAGAGAAACAAGGCAAGATTGACAGTGTTTATTCTTTTACTACATCGACCATCATCTTCTCTGCATCGGCTTCCTGAGTGGCATATTGGAGGCAGTTCTTGGCATTGATTCTGCTATTTTTTTAAAGGGGAGGGAATTCATGGAGGTGCAGCATGAGGATTATTGCTTGACCTCTTGGAAGGTGTGTTTTAGGGTCCCACAAGGATCTGCTTTTCTCCTATGCTGTTTAACATCTACATGAAAGCGCTGGGAGGTTTGGACTGAGATGTCACCAGTATACAACTGACATCCAGCCCTAGCTCACCCCTCACAGCAGAGAGATTCTGTAAGGCTGTGGGCCTCCTGAAGAGAAGCTTTGGTGTGATAATGGATTCGATCAGGGTGAACAAGCTGAGACTCAATTGTGATACGATGGAGGGACTTATGGTTGGTAAACGGCATTCACCCTGTTCTGGAAGAGATTGTACTCGATCAGCTCCAACATTGTCATTAGAAGTTCAAGCAGCTGCTAAAGTGTCTTTTATCATCTTTGGCTGATGTAGCATACCTGAATGGAGATAGCTTAGGCACAGTTTACCCATGCTGTGATAACTTCTTGCTTCAACTATTGCAATGCTGGCCTGTTTACATAAATGGTCTAGAAACTGCGATTGGTTCAAAACAGGGTCAAAAGACATTTAACAGGGACTGGGAATTTTTACCATATCATGCCCGTTGTTTGCCAGCTGTGGCAGCTCCCATTCTGCTTCTGGGACCAATTTAAATTTTGGTTTTAATCTACGAAAGTCTGCAAAAGCTTGGCACCTGAAACACTGCCTTCTCCCTCAGATGCTTTTTGAACTGCAAGAGCCTCTTCAGAGTGAGTCCCTGCTCTCCGTGCCCCCACAAAGTGAAATGAAATGGAGACAACCTTTTTGGTAGTCTGGTGTGTGTGTAAGTTTATTATTTGGTATATTAATTGTATCCACGGTTGTTGTTTTTTTGTTTAGTCGTTTAGTCGTGTCTGACTCTTCATGACCCCATGGACCAGAGCACACCAGGCACTCCTGTCTTCCACTGCCTCCTGCAGTTTGTTCAAACTCATGTTGGTAGCTTCGAGAACAATGTCCAACCATCTCGTCCCCTTCTGCTTGTGCCCTCCATCTTTCCCAACATCAGGGTCTTTTCCAGGGAGTCTTCTTTTCTCATGAGGTGGCCAAAAGACCAAAAAGGATTTCCAACCAAAGTAAAATAACCCACATAAATATCACGTCAACATTATTGCAGACATAATTAATGGTTGAATGACATATCATTGGTGATGCCCAAATACCCAGGAAAGCCAAAACATAGTTGTCTGGCACCAAAACAATGTCAAGGTTGGAGTTAGGCAGGTCTTGCTAGGGAGAACATTTCATAAATTGTGGGGGGAGGTGGGGGGGACTACTACTGGTATCAGAATTGCCATCCAGGTCAGAAGGCCACCTTCTAGAAGCATTTACAGAAGGCCTGGCTATGGCAATGGCATCATCCTGCCTGCTGATTTTAGGAGCTGTTGCTACATAGCTCTGACCTCTTGATACAGTGGAGCCCTAGGATATAAAGTTCACGGTTCAAGCCCCTGGGCGACCTGACAGCATGACTGAATGAATTGTCTCAGGAGACGGCTTCCCTTGTAATAGGGTGGAACTCAGCATTTAAAATGAAAGTCATTCCACTTAATTAAATAGCTACCAAGTGGTGAAAGGATTCCATAGATCAGAATTTGTAATCCGTCAATTTGTATGCCACTTTTCTACCAAAAAAATGTGCCCAAAGCACCTTACAGCACATGAAAAGAGGACAGTAACAAACAGCAACACAGAGTAAAATAATAATGTAAGCATTACAAACAATTAGCAATTAATCCATTTCAATAATAATTTACTTCAAGAGCATGCTATACTCTAAACTGTAAGCCAGAAACGCAAAGTAACTGCAGAAAGCGTCCACAGGGGTAAAAAGTAAATTAAACTACACTAGTAATATAAAATGCATAAATTACAGTGCAGGAATGCAAACATAAAAATCCCATTAACCCCTGTCAACATGGGAGCAGTGAAAGATGCCCACAGATCTTCTTCCAAATAGGGTATGTCGAGAGTTTCCAAACACTCAACATACAATACCTAATAGCCCTGCTCTTCACAGACACAACCCAGCCCCCTAGCTCTCAGAGAGGGCATTATCCTCAGTGGTCTCCTTCTTCTATCACTAGGAGAGTGCCACAATCAATGGGCCAAATGGAGTGGCACCCTAAGCCTCATGCTAAGCCTGAAGGAATGACACTCAAAGGGATGGCCACGCCTTTAGCTTATCAATGCAAATAATTGTTTTGCTGGATCAGAGCTGCAAGTTGTGTGACCAAAGCGGTTCTCTGGTTCTGGCTGTGTCAAAAGCAAAGAATCACCCTCAACAAAAATTCATGGTTAATTCCTTAGGTTTAGGATCTATTTTCCTAGGTGCCTTGGAAATTCTGGACGTAGTAATGCTACTAAACGTAGCGATATTATTTGCTCATTTTGAATATTTTTCTAAGTTGTTTTGCAAGATAGGTTTCCTGACATTCCAGGTCTTGTACAAACACATCCCCAGATTTTGGAACCCAGAGGCTGACTAATCCTGCTGTTTCTCTAAATATTTCTGCAGTCTCTTTCAGCCCTCCCCCTTCCGATTAGCTAGTTATAGCCACGGTTAAGGATCTGACCATTATGTTGGCCTAGGATTACATAGTGGTGTGATATTATAATGCCATCAAAAGTTGATAAAATAATTGTGTTGCATAAATAGCTCTTTTAAATAGCTTTAATGAGAAGCATCTGTTTAATGTGTACAAATGTATGTTCCAGGAAATGTAAAAATAAATACAGATCAGCATATATAAACAGAGGAGAAAGTAAGTATATAAAATATATTTTTTATAGTTTGAAGTATAACTTTTATATACTTAGCATCTTTAGTATAAAGTCTATATATATACTATGTTTAATTTTAGTGGCTGTATTCTGTAGATTTTAAATACTTTGCTAATGGTGAAATATATATTATTATAAATGCAAATAACTTGGCTAATAGCAAATTTTAATAGCTTCCTTTATATAACCTGGACATCTTTTCCATGCACATTTCATGCTGCTTTGGATACATTTTTCCTTATCATCTGAGCCTTCCATTTTCATGCCATCTGGATTTTTGCAACATTCTGTTTATGTTCCATTTTTCATATGTCACATGCTTCTGAAAAGCAAAAATACCCTCCCCCATTGTCTTCCCCCTCTCTCTGATCAATTCCTCTTTCTTCTCCATCTAATCCCCAAACCACACAGTAGGTGCCAGTTAAAATGAGACCTGGAAAAAAACCCCAACTACCTTTGTGAATGAGTATCAAGGTAGGCAGAATTTTTTGTGGCTTCAACACTTAAGTCAGCACGGAGTCAGAAGAATTGGGTTCTCCCCTTCTCCTTTAGGTGGCCTTGGGCAAAGTGCTTAATCATTGTCTGTTTCTCCACCTACGAAACTGAGATAATAACGTTTGCTCTTATTTACAAAATCACTTTGATATCCTTGGATGAAAGGCACGGTTATACACATGAAGCCTGCTGAAGTTTTTGTGGCATTTCCTAGGGCCTTGCAATCCTTTTTCTGACAAGCTGAGAAACCGGCCCTTTTGTTGTCTCTGGGCACAGTGCATATTTTTCAAGGTGGAGCTTTGCAGTTTTATCTCATGAAACTTCTGACAGTCGTTCATGCACTTCAACACAAATTCATACATAGTATGCAGAACACAATGCATTGTACCACCTAGATTTTTGTTTAGTCTTTGCACTTCCAAATAAGGATTCTGGGGGGAAAGAAAATATGAGAAATAAAAAATCCAAATCCAAAAACCAGACAACCAATACTGTAAATAGATCAGGCACAAGCATTTCACATACTCCATCCCCAATCTTATACAGAAGTAGGTACACAAGTCCTTGTTTTCAGCTTCTCAACTCTTGAATTAATAAAGAATCTTGTAGCATAGTAAAGACTAACAAATTTATGATGACTTAAGTTTCCTGGAACAAAAATCCATATAATCAGATCCATGAACTGCCATCCTCTCATGGTGCAGAGGGGAAAGGAGAATTATAAAAGGTAGTGTTTGTTATTCTTATTATTCTTAATTTGTTAGCTGCCTTCTGTACAAATGTCTCAAGGTGTTGTACAAGAAAAAGAGCAGATGAAAAAAGAACAGGAGATATATTTAAAAACCAAAAGCAATACAAAATAGACATTCATGGCAGAGACCCAGTCATCCAGCTGAGACAGCCAATGGAACAAAATATCTTCAATTGTTTCTGGAAGGTGTAGATACTGGGCACCTGTCATATCTTGACAGGACTGCTGTTCTACTGGTAGGAATTAAATGTAAAATGTGGCAATTCACTTAAGAGCTTAAATATAAATATATGCACAATATATGACCATTTGCTACAGAAGCAAGCAGGGTGGAATAAATGAACACACATAGTGGGGCAAGAAAGTTGACTCTGTTCAGATCCAAACTGATAGAAGCAAGTTGTAACTCTTGAACTGTGGGCTGTTCCTTTCAAAGGTTGCAGGCCTAAACACACCAAGTAGCTAACAGAGATGGATGGTCTTTAAGGTGCTACTGGAAGGAAAAAAAAAAAATTTGTTTTGACTATGGCAGACCAACACGGCTACCTATCTGTAACTGGAGAGATGGATGGATTTCAGATAACAGCCATTGGGACCATAATGGAGGCAGAAGGTGTCTTAACTCCACCCCCTGCCCCATCTTCCCAATGAAAATCCCCCGCCCCAAGATTCCATTGCCATTATTTTGTCCTAATGGGTCCAATAAGTAGCTTCATGGGGGATGGCTGTTGATTTCCATTGAAGGTTTTTCTACAACCAAGCAGTATATATACATTTTATGAAATTAAAACAAAAAACAAAAAAACAAATAAGAAGGGGTTAAAGCCCCTTCTGTGCTGTAGTCCAAATCTGGATTAGCCATCCCGTTCCCCAAGCAGTCACTATTTGCAAAACTTAAGAGGGAGGGAATATATTGATACGTCCCCATGATCATGTATAGTTCAGTCCTAAAGCATCTCATTGAACTTAGTGGGACTGCCTTTTTATTAACTAATTATCATGTCTCCCATCTATGGCACATGTAGGGTACTCTTGTCTCCCATTCAAGCCCTGAAAGAGATCTGCACCTGCTCAGCTTTCTAGCAAGATTGTTGCACTGCAATGCTTCCCAGCCTGGGGACCATAACAAATCTGAACAAACACGTTTATTGCATGAGTTACTGTATATGTTGATGCAAGTAGTTGCTTTTTGGGGGGGGTGGGGTGGGGGTGATTGACTGTTACCTATGTGAATCTAACAATTTATCACACTTCTTTATCACATGAGCATGCTTGTCTTTCTCACTATTCTTTTTTAAGTTCCACTGGACTCCATGTCAGAAGCGCAGTATTTTAAGTGAAATCTACTACCTCCCAAGCCCTTCATTAATTCCATTACTCTTTTATCCCATCCTCAAGGAACTCAGAAATAGGGCTCATGATTCCTGCTGCCATTTTATCCTTACCACAGCCCTGTGGTTAGGCTGAGAGACAGTCACCCAGTGAGTATCATGACTTCACCCAAGGTCACCCAGTGAACTTCATGGCTGAGTAGGGATTTGAACCCTGGTCTCCCAGCTCCTAGTCTGGCATTCTAACCATTGTACCACACCAGCTCATCTACCTAACATACCCTAAATGGATGGTTAACAGATATGAGCTTTAGCTCCAGTTTGCAACAAGTGCACTACATGACCTTGAGCAACCTCCTTGGACGGCTGACTCCCTTTCCTTGGAACAATGCTGTGTTACCCTCTGGAGTGTGTGGTGTGTTTTTTTTAAGTGTTACTATTGCACCATGGGCAGCATCAGGATCAATGTGTGAGAGAGCCTCTGGCTCAGGTTTGACCTTCTCCCTGAAGTTCATTGGGCGGCTTTGTGGAAGTCACTCCACAAGGTTGCACAACAACCGTTCACCCACATCTCGCAGGGTTGTTGTGAGGACACGGAAAGAAGGTCAGCCCTGTGGGATGTAGAACACGTTGTGCCCTGGCAGTGCGCTGGAGAAATGGGTGGATGTGAGGAACGCTGGGGAGAAAGTGAAATAATGAAACCCGGAATGGATTATGTAAAACACCCTATTATTTATCTATTGTGTGTGTGTGGAGGGAGAAGGAGAGGGAGATCGATCTCATCTGACTGAGGTTGCAAGGCGAATTTCACCCACCCCCATCCCCAAAATACGATGCGAAAGAGTTTGATTCGCCTGCCTTCTCCCCGCCCGTTGTTCCTTCTTTGACCCCCCCCCCTTGCACCCGAAGAAGGCAAATGCTTTGCAATGTTGTGTGCACAGCTTCTCTCTCTCTCTGCCATTTTACTGGGACACAGCAGACAGCTCTTTCCCTGCCCCCAACTCAGCCTGGGCTTTTTTCCCTGTCTCTTAACTCCACCAGTACAGCAGTGAGCTGAGCTCTGCGTGTGTGTGTAGAGGGAGGAGTGGGGGGGCTAAGCCAAACCCGCCTGCCTGTCACTGGAGTTTTAGTTTGCATTCTGAAGAAAGGAGGAGGGGGAGGGAGAAGGGAGGGAGAATGTCTTGTTTGTGGCTTGTCAGCAATTGCTTGAGACAAGCTTCCATGTGTGAAAGCTACTTGGCATGAATGCCTGGGCCGTACCAAGTCTCCCGGCAGCGAGAGGGGGGAGGCCGAAGGAAAAACAGAGCCGCCTGGAGCAGACAATAGGCCCCTCAAGTGTTCCCCCCAAGTTGCTTTGATGTTGTCCTCGTGTCTTGGTACCAGGAGGCCGGGGGGCTTGCGAGGAAAGGGGCTCGGGTGTTGTTTTTGTTTTTTTGTTTCCTTTCACTTTCCACCCCCCCTTTTTTTCCTTTTTTCGCCTTGGCGGAAAATGATTCTCCAGAAATTCTCCTCATAACACACAATTTAAAAAAGAGAGAGGGAGAGAGAGGGAGAGGGGGGGGGAAAGAGACAGAGACAGAGAGAGAGAGAAAGAAAAACAGGTAAGAGAGAGGCTACATTCCCTTCCCCTTCTGTGTGGCACCACAAGCAGCAGCAACACGAGCCCGAGAGGAGCTTGTTTGCTCCCCAGCCTGGAGCGCTCCATGCTTGGCAAGGAGGAGGGGGACCACGCATTGCTGGAGCTGCCTCCCTCGCCGGGTTGGGGGCCAGTGAGTGGCAGGCGGCTGGTCGCCTCGCAGGCGCTCCGGGGAGAGCGAGCCCGGGAATGCGTGCTCTTCTCTCTCCCGCTCTCCCTATGCATGCATGTATTGGAGGTGGCTCCTGGTAGGCGCTGTTATTTGGTTGCAGTTGCGCTTCTCTTCTCTCCCGCCCCCCCCCCCCGCCGCCGCCGCCGCCGCCGCTTTCCGTCTTCTTCCTCGCCCCGCTAAGCCCAAGAGAAGGGGGGCGGCTGCCGCTGCTGGGCAAGCGGAGGGGGGCGCGCGCGGAGCAGCAGGCTCCTGGCTGGCGGCCTCGGAGCTCCAAGCTTCCCCTCCACTCTCCCACCTCCCCTTTGCTCCTTCATTCACAGCTTCGGAGAGCGCAAGAGCTGTCGCTGCTGCTGCTGCTGGCCCGGCTAAAAGCAGCCGCCGCAGCCGCTTGCCTGGCGAGCAACAGCCCTCTTGGCTGGGGGGCGAGGGGGGGGCGCGCCTTTGCACAAGACCCAGCCCAGCTTTGGGGTTGCCGCCGCCACTACTGCTGAGCGAAAGATGCACCGAGGTTGCAGGGCTCAGACTGGAGTGGGGCAGGGAAGGAAGGGGCATCGCGAAACTTTTCCCACTAGGGGTGGTGGCGGCGATCTCCGCCTCCTTGCCATGCGCCTCAGTCCCCCCCCCCCCGGTAGTAAGAAAAGAAAAGATGCACACCCATCTAACCCACCCAAGGGAATTGTTTCATTGTGGCGTTAAAATTGTTCTCGCTGGCCACAAGGGTTAATGAGAA
The DNA here is from genome assembly GCF_964270895.1 of Podarcis filfolensis. Lineage (NCBI taxonomy): Eukaryota > Metazoa > Chordata > Lepidosauria > Squamata > Lacertidae > Podarcis > Podarcis filfolensis. Next base: position 63,611,022 of record NC_139607.1, on the reverse strand, counting down.
GGTCAAACTTAGCGCGGTTTTTATGCATTTGTCTTTTTAATCGCGTTTCAGAAAGCTTGAGCCCCTTCGGTTTACAAAGAGGCGAAGGAAAGGAGCACGGCCGTTTGCAAATGAACACAAAAGCTTTTCTTTTCTTTTAGGAAAATGTTTTAACTCGCCCCCCCACCCCCACCTGTTGGCCCCTTGTCGTGTTCTGTTGTGTCTTTTTTGCAAGATTTACTGGGCGATTGATACTGAAAATGAGGTGGGAGGAGGAATCGGGTTTTTTCACCCGCCTCTCTAATTGTACATATGTTGTGTTCTTTTGCCACCCCCCTCTTTAAAAAAGCTGGATGCCAGGAAGAATGAGACCATGAATCTTTTGTCATTGTTATATCCCGAATCTTGTGTTGTTCTGAGTCTAGCGGACACGTCCAAATCTAGACGGTTTGCAATAAAGCTTTCGGGTTGTGTTTTTTTAGGGCAACATCTCTTATGGATTTGAGAGAGTAAACAACATTTTATGTAGAGAACGGTGCTATTTATCATTCAGCAAATAGCTGGCCGAGTGTGAGGGGCAACAATGTAAGAGGGCTTGTGTGCTCACTGCTGCTGCTGCTTTTGGAGGGGATCACCTTAACTGCTGTTGAGGCAGTGCTCAAAAAGGGAGAGAAGAGCTGTTTCACTATTGCTGCTCCTTAAAAATAATAACGTTGCTCTTCGTTCCTGTGGATTCCCATTATGTTTAAAATATTGATGGGATTTTAACTGAAACTGAATTCTCTGAGGTCTCATAGCTTTTATCACACACCATAAGTCTGGAGTGCATTACTTTTGGACAAATAGCAAGAATCTAGAAATCTGTAGAAGTCTTGACTGGCACAAATACTCCCCCCTCCCCAGTGTCCCCCAAAGCAACTGGAACTGTACAGGAGCGGTCTGAGGAGGGTGAGGAAAAGAGGGAGAAAGAGGTCTGATGCTTTCCCAGCCCAGGCCTGTAGGAGATTACCATGTGCGTTAAAAGACTGAGCAGGATGGGAGAAAGGGGGAGGGAGACAAAATTGGCCTGAGACCCTCCTCAGTCTAGCAAGGAAAATGGAGGCTCTCTTCTGCCTCTGCAAAGTGCAAAGCATGAATTCTGTCTAGTGACTAGTCCCATCCCTCTACACACACACACTCACTCCAGCACTTCTTCCACACCCAAACTTTATTTGGGTGAGATAGTATCTTTAATGTTAGGTGCAGCTCACATTGTACAATGCAGTTATAGGAGTAAATAGGAGGAAGGAAGATCAAAGTGTAGTAAGTCAGGATTAGAGAAGGAACCCAAGTTTTGAGACCGTTGGGTGCGGGACAGGCTCAAGAGAGAAAAAGAGAGGAAGGGCACGGTTTTTTCTTAATGCAGGGCTGCTTTGCACATGACACTTTACCCAAACAGATATTGGGAGAAGGAGTGGTTACATCTATGCACACCACTATAGGTGAAAATTCTAGATGTGTTTTGTGTGTGTATGTGCGTGCTACATATTCACATACTGGGAAAGTGTTATTGCATATGTGCAGATGTATGGGTGAAATGTGTATAGTTGAATCGAGGTAGTATGAAGGGGGAGAGAAACAATGCAAATATGCAGATAAGATGACAGGGCGACTGCAAAACTGAGGTTCAGAATAATCCATGAAAGCTCTTTCTGCAAGGTGCATTTTGACTGAAAGAGGAGCTCTTGGTTGTTGTTGAAAATGAGAGGGATACAACTGAGCATTGCTGTTTGTTTGTGAAAAGGAAGGTAGATATATTTATAAAATTATGAGAATTATGTAGATAGGCCTTGTAGGAAGGATTATAAGTGAGTGAGGATTGAAGTTTTGGTGAGGTTTTGGTGGAGAAGGAAGGATCTCTGTGGGTGATCTAGTGAAGAAGCAGGGGTCCTGAAGCTCTAACTCTTTTCTTAACAATGTGGTATTGCTCATTACATTTGTGTATTGTGCAGAATTGGGCATCTACCACTGGTCAGTCTGTACACTTTCTTATATTGATATGAAGACTAAATTTGTTGGTTTATTTCATACATGGTTATAAATGTTCACAGATGCATATCAGAATGAGCAGTCGCACAATACAGAAAATGCATAAGTGGCAAAGAGTTTCTGTCTACATAAAGCACGCTTCTTCCATGAGGCAAAACATATGTATGCCATAAATATATAATACCTGTATTAATGCCAGACGAGCTTATTTCCTTTCCATGTCTAATAGGCATTTACGGCAGCACAAAGGAGGCATAAAATTCTACCCTATTCTAATGGTTAATACAATAAATACAAATGCCAAATACTTTACAAAAAATGTCAGATGTATTCCTTTACGAGGTGCAGAAACGTATCTTCTGTACCTCATAACAGAACATGAGATTAGAATGTCTCTGCTCTTCTTGCGTGTTACCATCTGAGTTTTGTGTGTTCCCTGGAATTGTTGTGTTAAACTTGAATGTGGTATGCGGTGCAGAATTTCATCATTTGATTTACTACAAGTGTTCTGGTGACCAGTGGCGTAGGAAGGAAGGTGTGGTGGGTGCGGGCCGACCCGGGTGTCATCACTGAGGGGGGTGACAAAATGGCAAAAATATGTGTTTTTAAAATAAGAAATTCCCATCGCAAAAGAAAGGTTTTTAAGTGCTTATGCTCACCATGTTAAGTAAATAAACCAGAAAATAACACTTACAACTGTAATGATCTTATTTTTCCTTTTAAAAAAATAATTTCAATGGGGGTGTGTGACAAGAGATTTTCCGTACCGGGTACCACCTGACCTTGCTACACCACTGCTGTTGACCTTCTGAAGTAATGCCTATAGCAAGGAGTTCATGGGGGGTGGCAAGGAGGAGAACCTGAATATGCAGGGGGCGGCAAGGAGCAGCATCTCAGAGGCTGGGGAGGGCAGTTGGCTCCGGTCAGGGATTGGAGGGCAGGGCTGTACCTCTTCATTTCTCTATCACTATAGTAAAGGTGCCATGGTGATCTACAAGTCTGCCTTCCCCCATCAAATAAAAGAAGGCCACAAAGCAAGAAGATAGGACAGGGGCTAGTTACCTCTATAACCCTACCCTCTCTATAGACTATCCACATAAGGACCACAGGTATGGGTTATTTTTAACACTACTCGCTCACATTTTAAAAGAGGTGTGGCTTTTATGTGTGCAGTGATGGATGAGTGAACCTTTCACCGTGCATCTACTACAGCATAACTTCATTGTTTACATTTTTGGGGGGTCAGTGAGTTAAGTTTGCTTTAATTAAACTTCTGAGTTACGCTAAAATGCATAATTTTAATATATATTTTAAAAGATAATTGAAATATTTGCACAATAGTGTTTATATAGTTTTTAAAAAGGGTTTTAGTGTAGGTTTAGAAATTGATTTGAAAACCCATGCTGCTTTTCCAATTGGTACTGTTTTAACACTTTGGGGTTGGGGCTCCCCAAACTAATTCATTTAACACTTTTTAGTCTTCCTTTTAAAATGCCACCAAGGTGCTTTGCAAAAGCATCTTTTTTATTTTTAAGCACTTTAACACAAATTAAATAATTGATTTCTAAAATGCTGTGTTGGCAATTATTGTCTCTTCCCCACCATTAATGTGGCTGGAACTTGCAAGTAGTGTAAACGGAACAGTGGGATGTATGCAGTGTTGCAAACCCTGAAGTGCAGAAAGTCAATTGCAGTTTGGCATGTGGATTACAGCAGAGAGGCAATGATTTAAGGAGTGCTAGAAGTTGCTAGACAGCCTAGATGCACCCCAGTTGTATAACTTCATTACATGGTAAACGTGAAGGACCCCTGGATGGTTAAGTCCAGTCAAAGGCGATTATGGGGTGCGGCGCTCATCTTGCTTCAGGCCAAGGGAGCTGGCGTTTGTCCACAGACAGCTTTCCCGGTCATGCTGCCAACATATCTAAACTGCTTGTGGTGCAACAGGACACTGTGACGAAAGCCAGAGCAAACGGAAACGTCGTTTATCTTTCCGCTATAGCGGTACCTATTTATTTACTTGCACTGGTATGCTTTTGAACTGCTAGGTTGGCAGAAACTGGGACAAAGCAACGGGAGTTCATGCCATCGTGCGGATTCGAACTGCCAACCTTTTGATAGGCAAGCCCAAGAGGCTTAGTGGTTTAGATCACAGCGCCACCTGCGTCCCTTTTATGACATACTCCACACAGGTGCTGGTCTTTCCTATTTCTGTCTCACTTGGAGACACCGTTTTCATCTTCCCATGTTCTTACTAAATACGCATGTCATCACATTGGGTCCAGAGTAACGTGTATTATGTTGGCCAGGGACTGATTTCATTGTTGTGAGAGCCTCTGCTTCCAGCATTGCTTTATTTTTTACAGTTTTGTAGCATAGTTAAGCATGTCCAGTATGTGTTTTGTTTCATTGAAAAGCTTTTTGGCACGAAAGACCTATCACACCGTTGTTGTTCTTTGCGCTTACTGCTTCGCATCAAGGATCCCCACCTGTTTGAATGCAGCCCATAATGCTGATACCTGCTCATGGCTGTTTGGTGCCCTATTTAATTCCAATCTAGTTCCTATTAGGTAAATCACAAAGCTCAACAACAGTGAAGCACTAATTGGCCCCTTGGTAGCAGACGGAGAATAAACGCTGCCAAGGAGCGTTAAGAGGAAAAGAAAAATGGGGTGACGGGCCCTCCAGCTCTGCAAGAAACACTGAGCAGCAGATTGGGGCTAGCGAGGTCAAAAACTGGCACTATATGAAGGGCGAGAGTTCATTTTTAGAAAGGACAACAGGTTGCTATTGCTGTCTCTTCTTACAAGTGGCAGACTTGGGACAAAAGGAAATACCCGTGCAGGTTTTTGTACAATTTTCCTCTTTGAGAGCTGTGTTGATCTAATTAGATATTCATTTTTTAAATGCCAAAAAAATCCACTCATTTGCAAAGGCCACAAACAAGTACTCCTTTTGTACCACTTATGCATTAAGGTGCAGCCACCACCCTGGAAAGAAAGCGGAAGGGCATCTAGATGCGCCTGCCATTTGACAGCTTCTGCTCTATTGTGACTGCAAGGAAAGAGAAAGAGAGAGGCTAAACTGGGTATTTAATTTTCGCTAAGCTTGCATGAATCATACCGGTGGTCACTTGCCAAGTGGTTCTCAAGAACTCCTTTGGCAGGCCTCATTTTCCTAGGCAGGATATTGGGCAGGCTAGAGTTAACAGACGGCAAGGTTGTTGGTATTTGCTTTACTAGCTTTCTCCACCAACATAGTTCCTGTCTAGCAGACAGTCAAGCCACAAACATGGTTACCCTGCTTAGAATATTCATAAGCCGCAAAACTTATCAAAAATGGATAGGCCACAAGTTCTCTTGCTTGTTTCCCATTGACTCTAGACATTCCTTGCTTATGAGCACTCATACACATAAGCATACACCCTGAACAGGGAAGGTGTTCATTTTTTTATTATTATAATTCTTTTGCTGCACACAGTGTGGCCAGATGTACATATGCATCTCAGCTAACACAAGTGTTCTTGTTTTCTGCTTCACCGGGCATGCTAGAGAGACAGTATGTTCTAGTGGACTGAGCAGAGAGGTCCTGGAAGCCACTATTTGAGATGTAGCCTGAGGCAAATCTGTCATCAAACCAGGATTAACTCTTTCCTTCTTTTTGTTCGACTTCTGTTACTTCAAGACGTAGACAAATCCTGTTATCCGAGTGATAAATATATTTGTCATGTGTGTTGTTTGTTTATGAAGCATTACTCAGTTGTCTAATGTTGCAGGGCTCTTAAATTTGTGGTCAGCAGCTATTGCTTCATGTACATCCACAGTATTTGAACATCATGCAAGGCAGCGGCATCTTCCTCTACAAGGCAGTCCCTCCAGAGTTATGGGGGCAAGGATGCTGGACAGCAAACATTTGCACAGACCACCACAAATGTTGTGCAAATATGTTTTCTCAGTACTTTAACATAGATGTAAGGTTGAAGACAATGTATTATAAAAATAGAACTCACAATGCATACCTCAGGTGTGGGATGAGCTTGGTTTCTTCCTGACTTCACAACTGAAATGCCAAGTGTGGTATTTTTGCTTCTCCCCCATGCTTGAGGTGGGCCGTTTGCCTTTTCCCCCATTTTTTTTTTTAACACTACATGTTCATGAGCTCATTCATTCACCACCAGAATTGGCAATTTCCTGGGGTGGGTGGGAACTGGTTTTGAACAGGTGACTCATAACTATAAGCTTTTACCAGTTTCTTGTGGCTTCCCACAGGTTGGGCACTGTGAGACCAGGACTAGATGTCTGTTTAGCCTGATCCACCAGGGCTCTTATGTTCTTTCTTCCTGGTATTTACTGGGGAAATGAGAAATCATTAACAGACCAGGGAAAATGGCAAACTCAAAAAATTAAGTATGGAAATTGCATAGTTTTCAAGCAGTCTGGTCTTCTTTGTTTAAAATTAACAACAACATCACTTTACTAAGCCTGTGTACTATGTATAAGCAGTTAACACTGGACAAAACCTACCCCTGCCCCCAATCTCACTGGTGCTGCCATGTAGCTCTCTTAGTTGTCAGCCTTAGAAGGAAAAGAGAGTTGTGGATGAATAGCTTCTGTGGCAAGGGATTTGTCTGCAGGCCAGTGGACAAGAGAAGAAACCAAGATAGCTGATGGAACTGGTATGCATTTTTTATTAGGGCTTCAACCCAATTTTAAGGAATAGTTTAAAGTGATAGAGGTTGATTAGTTGATTGACCTATTAATTAAATGTGCCTAAATTTCACAATAGTTTTAGCACTATGAAAGGCATAGAGTAGCACAAAATATCATGCATGTAAGCGGACGAGGACTTCCCCCTTTTTTGCGAAACAAATTTGTGAAATGAATAAACCAAAAACCCCTCACAAGTAAATAAACCCACCCGTTATACCTACTCTCAATGTATGCTAAAACATCTGTAGCAGTTATTAAGCATCTCTGATGCAAACAAAACCAACTGAACTAATGTTTGATCAGGATCTGGTCAGCCCAGGGTAAAGCCAGAGGACTGTAGGAAATGGTTTCGTGTGGGTTTGCCATTCCTCTTCCCTGTATCACTACAGAACCAGTTCCCCAGCATGGTGTCAGAAGAGAGTGGCTCCCTGAGATCTATGGATGAAGGGTGGTATACAAATTTAACAAATAATAAATTAATGAATAAGTTAATGAGAGCTCCATGCTCACTTTCATGGGCAAATTCTGGAGTTCCAATATGTTCATGCTGAGGTTGCCTACTCAGTTTTTGGTATTAGTTCAGACCTTGATTAATCATTTGAAGAATAATTATGTGATGCAAAGTTTGGAGCTCATAGCATCATATGGAAGTGGTCCCTTTAGCACATGTACGCAGAAATGCTCCTTCAGAGTCTGTTAGCTGTGCAACTTTTAAGGAGCACCAGAGTCCTAGGGTTTGATAGGGACCAATGGCCCTGTTCACTAAAAAAATATTTTTTAAAAAAAAAAAAATTGCTTAGGCAACCAGTTCTGATGTTATGGGCTCAGAAGTATGTGCACATCAAATGAATGTATTAAACCCTCAGTAAGAGTTTTAACTAGCTAAAAGCCCTCAGTTACACAACTGTTTAAAAATTATATTCATAAAGGTCTTATGCACAATTTTACATGGGTACAGAACTCAGTGGAGACCAGTTTTGCTTCAGGCAGTGTGGCAGTTGTGTCTCTCTGGTACTTATCTATTGCATTTTTACACTGACTGTTCTTCAATGAACTTATGCATGGGGTTTTCTCATTTTACCCTCACAACAACCCCGTGGAGGGCAGGTAGGCAGAGTAAGATAGGGTGACTGTCCCAAAGGTCAGTTAGTGCCTGAACTTGCATTTCCCTAGTCTAAGTCCAACATTCTGGACATTTTAGAACACTGACTTTGAATTCAACTAAAAAACCCCCCAATGCAGATTGATTCCTAATATTGACTACCCTTTCTTTAATAGTCTAACTTGGGATATTTGGAAGGGGAGCAGTTCAATAGTGACTGATCCCACACCCTTGTTTGTTGATACATGTTGGGTTGTTAAATGTTAATTTTCTGCACAGCTTTCCAAGTGAAGTCTTAATTGTTAGCCTCTGAAAGATGAATACAGTAGGTGTTTTACAAAAGTGACTTAAACAAACGAGGGAGATGTGAAAGAGGCATAGTAAAAAAGCAGCCACAATTGCGGTGCACAGAAGCAAAGTTTGGCAGTTTTTAATTGTTTTTTTAAGGAGGGAAGCCAGGACTTCAGAGGATAAGTAACAACTAAATCGCACCTGTGCATCCCTAAGGACAATCCATTAGCTCCCAAAGGACTCAACCTGCACAGGCACAGAAAGCATGTTTAATAGTGGAGTGCAGGAAGAAGCAGATGGTCAAAATGCAAATATGCTGTAGTGGGAGCTATAAGATAGAGATGATGTAAACTGTGGCGCAGCAGGTTAGCCTTTAAATCACACAACTGGGTTCTGTTTACAGCCAAATTACTTGCTTTGGCTTTACACACAAGTTCCACTGAGTTAGTGACACAACATTCCACGTGAAAAGATGGAAGAAGATTAGGTATTTTCACTCACTACCGAGTGGGTAATTTGTGTGCCTTATTCTTTGTGATATTAAGGCTGAAATCCTATTCATACTTGGAAGCAGACCTTGCAGAACAAGAGAATTTCACTTCCGGGTAAACATGCATAGAATCAGGTTCCACATTTGGAGTATAAACAGCTGAAGATTATTTTAGAAGTCTTGAAATTGACAGATAGGAAGACCTATCCCTGATGAGTTATCATTCTGCCACAAATTAAAGAGAACGGTGGAAGGTTCAGGCTCTTGATTTTCACAGATTATATCTCGTGAAAATTTAGATAAATATGGTGGTGGGGTTTTTTGAGGGGGGAGCGAATATGAACCTTGTATTAATCATAGATTGTCACTAAACTGTGAAAGGCAGAAGGGAGGCTGCAGTGGACCTTAAGCTTTTTCTAACGGAACCAATCTACGGGCAGATTTATAGGCTATATCGGAGAAGACTTGTTCACAGATATGTGTTTGCTGTAGCTCTCTCTCAGAGTGTGTGCCTCTTTCGTTGTTCATTCCTGGATACCACCCCCCTTTCTTTTCTTTTCTTTTTTGCTGCTGCTGCTGCTAACACAGCATTGCTACTAGGGCCAGTTGCACCATAGATTTCTGCTGTCTGGCTGAAGGCTGCTGATCTCATTTTGTATATGCCTCTTAGCAACACTCAGGTGGTAGCAACATTTAGTCTCTAAGGGCACATCTACACAAGGGGTTGACACATAGCAAAGAGTGTTATTGTTTTTGCAGTGTATTTGCTAACGTGCAGTAGACTGTCTCCAAACATTCAAATGCATGTTGGATAATGTGTTTCGGGAAACATGTTAACATCACACCCTTTAAGACACATTATTCCCCTGTGTAACCATCTTGTTAAAAATTGGCTTCTCTTGTGCTAAATGCTGAGAAGTAAAGAATGATATTTAGCAAAGAAAACCCCAAACCCCACCTGTTCTGTGGTTACTATTCCCGCCCCCCCCCCAGAAAAGCATCTCAAGGGCGACACATCTTGCCTTCTTGTTCAGTTCCTCCTCCTTTTCAAACTTGTATTTATTGCCTCATTTTATTAAAATACTTATATACTACTTTTCCAATTGTTCAAAGTAGTTTACAAACAAGTAAGAAGAAATACAAATTAAAACAAGCCCAACAAAATCCAACAGTCAGGCTAAACAGGCAAGCAAAGCTTCAGCCAAAAAGCAATTAAACACACACACACACACACACACACACACAGAGAGAGAGAGAGAGAGAGAGAGAGAGAGAGAGAGAGAGAGATACATACCTTTCAGCCCCCATTGGGGAATAACGAAGAAGTAGCAGTTTTAGCCAGCGCTAGCAGGGAAGATCCACAGCTTCAGAGACTTTAAAAGCCTCCATTCCAGCTTTTGATGGGGCAGATCCATACCATGCATATAAAGAACATCCAATGTGGCTGGCTTCCCCCAAAGTATCCTGTGAAATGTAGTTTCCCTTCCATTGAGCTACAATTCCCAGCACAAACTACATTTCTCAGGGTTCTCGGAAGGAAGCCATGTGCTTTAAAATGTGCACTGAATGTATGGTGTGGATTTGCACTTGGTGACCTGACAGTGGGAAGCCTCTTCTAGCTGTTGAAACTACCTGTGGTCCCAGTGTATGGCCTGAAGACACAAGAAGCCGCTGCCTTGCTGAATTGAAGCCTAAGCAGCTATGAGCTGGGATAGTGTCTGGGTGAGACATCACTTGGGAGGCACTTGTAGGCTGCCTTGGGGTCCACAGTGACAGAAATGTAACACCATAAATTATCCCTAATGATTATTTATTTTCAGTAGTATTATTTGTCACTTACTAAAAAAAATTTCTGTCTAAGAGAGACAATTATTATTTAACCTCATTTTGGGTGCATTCTGACATGGGATATATTCTGTTACTTTTCCTGATGATAATGCTAGTGCTTCTGTCCTGTTTTCTAGCATTCCTTTCACACTGCAGTACCTGTTGCATTATGGAACGGTGGCTTTTTTTACTGATATACTGGCAGGTTGCATTAAAGTTCATTCACACAGTGTGGCACAATGAATGTCGTTCCCTCGTGAGTCAACCATAAAAACAGCAGGAAACAACTGTATGCCAGTATCCCACCCCAAATTTCATCACTTTACTCCCACGATTTTCTGGTTTAATGGTGTTGCAAACAGATTATTTCTGGAACCAATTAACATGGAAATGAGCACTAAACTTCCACTGTATTCCACTAGGTTTCCAGAAGTGGTGTTTATGTTGTGTGAAAGCTCAAATATAATACGGAAATTAGGGAAATGCTGGGGGAACAGAACAAAACCCTGTGTGAATGCAACCTCATTGGAGCCTCTATCATATCTAAAAAGAGAAGCCTTGGAAAGTGCTGTTTTTAAATCCTGTATGTGAGTTCACTTAGTCTTGATGGAAACACACTCTGTACACATTCAGAGCTACTTCTTCTGCAGTAGTAACTCATATTCTTCCAGACTCTGCTGAAAACAGGTTATAGGGCTAAACTCTGGCAACCCTGCCACAAATTAAGTTCCCTAAGAGGACAGCAAAGTGTCTTGACTTCACCCTCAGATCCAGTTATCACTGTTTCTTATTGATCCTTTTTTCATTCAGTAACATAAATTGACCACCATTGCCTTAAAGCTGACATCTTTTTCTCTGCTGTATCATTGGGAACTTAAGCCACAGGTCTTTTGACACCTAGGTGAGTTCCTTCTCAAGACATTTTGCTGCCTTGAGTGGGTCCATCCCAAAGTCCACTAAGGGCACCCCAGAATCGCCACAAGTGCTGCGGAGAGTCTTTGGGCTCATCTCCCAGTTTGCATTCTGCATTGTGGACACCCCTCAAAATATTTATTCCTTAAGTGACCACTATTCTCAGGCTGGCCTTATGTGTATCAATCCACTTCATTAAAGTTTTCCAAGGTGTTGTGAACAACACTCTTGGGAATGCATTTTTGACATTCCTAAGGTTGGGAAGTGCTACAGAAACCCCTGGGGTGGTGGTGGTAAATCAACCCATGATGACCTCATCACATAACTCCCAGGTAAAATTGCCATAAGAACAGACCCTCTAATTTGCAAAGTGCCTTATAATTCCCACTGTGCTCACAACTTCTCATTCACCATTGTCTCCAGTTCACACATGGGAGGATGCTGTAAGACCTAAGAGCACACAATGAGTTTGTTGCAAAGGTATGATGGCTTGAGCCAGTTCACAGTCTAATTATATCTGTCCGCCCACATTGTCTCTCGTAACAGCAGCCATTGTTTCTTCCAATTAACATAAGGCCTAGTAAGATACAATATCCTCCATTTGAAATGTATGGGGTTTTTTAAAAAGAGAGAATAATCTGAGTCAGACCCTGTAAAATCTTGCTCTGTAAATGTAGAAATCGTGACTACTGGGGGGGAAACCCAAGCAGCTGGAAGAAAAAGCAAATTTATGTGGGTGCCTTTTAAAGCAGCTATATATATCTCTGGGTCCTTCACTATTTTTGGTATTATGATTTCAGCTGCAATCTTGAGGGCTAGAAAGGTATCTTTATATACATCGGTATCTATATCATCTATATTCAGGGTTTTGGTTCAGTCTCCTGATTCCACCAAAGGGTCTGTTGCTCACTCCTATTGCATGATCACATGGCATTGCGTGCATTCCTGAGCACATTGGATGGAAGACTATGTACACAACAAGCTTCCCTTGTGTTTTGCCTGATGCTGCTTCCCCTCCCAACGCTTTGTGTTCCCCTTCCTACCCTTAGCTTTATTCTGCTGCCATCCATGGGGATCATAACTTAAGCTTCTTATGGAAGATTTCTTGTTTATTTCAGTGTTCCACCTGCACATTTACCCACACGTTTAGTTGCATGCTACAATATCAAGCTGTCTCACGGCATGGAAATATTTTTATAATCCCTGACAGCCATGATAAACATGCCTCCTTGGGAATAAACAAACAAAACACACACCTTGCTATCGACAGTAGTTTATGGCAGCCAGACCTTCGTCACTCATGTGCAGGGAACATCTAGGCTATCCTTTGCTAGTGAGGTGAAACACTCTTGGTGTAGGTGAAGCCGGCGTAAGATTTCACCTAATTCTTGTGGTTTGATGCACTGAGCGATTACTGGGGGAGCTGTGCGCATGTTGCCAATCTGTCTCTTTCAAAGGAAAATTTATTCAGATGTGTTGCCTACGGTCAGTCAGATTTTGAAGGAAGAAATCCGCTAAATATTTCTTAAGGATTTGTGCTCTTTGTCCTGGTGCATTTTGATTGGGGAGGGGAGGGGGAGTGTGGATTGGCGATTATTTCAGAAATGAAAGATACGGGGACTCAGTGCTACTCTGACATTAAATGCAATTAAATGACATTAAATGCAATGAGCAGAAGGAAGATTCTGAAAGCCCCTGACTTCCAGAGATTATGATGCTTTTGAAAATCCTGAATGGAATGCAAATGTACTTATAGATGAATGTAGCATTGAGCACAAACCCTGGAGTATCAGTCCTGAAGCTGACTACACCACAGCAATGGCTCTCAGTTTGTTCTCAGTGGGGACAGTTAAAGGAGGGAGAAAAGTCAGACCTCTTTTGGGGGGGGTCTGTCATGCTGGCCACATGACCCAGAAGCTGTACGCCGGCTCCCTCGGCCAATAAAGCGAGATGAGCACCGCAACCCCAGAGTCGTCCGCGACTGGACCTAATGGTCAGGGGTCCCTTTACCTTTACCTGTATATATGGCTTAGTGGCTTGTAATTGTTATTACGATCTTCTATAATGTACACATTTTAACAGGAGACAAAGAAAGATCCACCACTTTTAAACAATATAAATATGTTCTGTAAATGGCACCAGATATGTGTACGTTGGCTATGAAAGCCCACTCCTTTAAATGGGCAAATATCTTCCCTGGCTTTGACTTAAATGTGCCATTCTCCTCCAACCCTCCTCCCACCACTGATTGCAGAGGAATTAGGACAGGCATAGGCAAACTCCAGCCCTCCAGGTGTTTGGGACTACAATTCCCCATCATCCCTGACCACTGGTCCTGTTAGCTTGGGATGATGGGAATTGTAGTCCCAAACTTCTGGAGGGCCGGAGTTTGCCTATGCCTGAATTAGGATCTTATCTAGCCCCTCCTCCATTTCCCATGTGTTGTTGTTGTTTAAATTTGTATACTGCCCTATACCTGCAGGTAATCAGGGCAGTTACAACATTAAAATCACAATATAAAAACACAAAATACATAATAAAAATCAATTCAAAAACAATCCAGTACCCCCCCAACCCCATTTTAAAATTAAGTCTCCCAGGATTCTACCAGAACATAGCCACAGCAGGCCTCAGGTTCATGACTCTTAAAAGAAGACACTTACACAGCAAACTTCTTGGAGAACAGGTTATAAACTTGCAGAGAGGAACAAGAGCATACTTCTCCTGTAAATGTCTATGCCTGGTGATCAGAAGTAAGCTCTATAGTGTTCAGTGGGGCTTGCTCCCAGTTAAGTGTGCAAATGATTACAGCCTTAGAGGTATTTCTAAGATGCAGAATTGTTTCTGGAGCTCTTGGGATCACTTTACACATTAAGTGGTGATTCAGTTGTTGATGATCTGTGGCTTCCCATCGTTTCCTGGTAGTTGTTCATGTATAATATACATGGTCCTATTAATCTATTATATGTTATGTGTACATGTAAAATGTTTTATAAATTTAGTTAAATAAGCAAACAAATATTATATCTCTTCCAATTGATATTTTAGCTCAGGAGCACCAACACTTTAGAACTTCTTGCCTGTCGATAACAAGGAAGTGCCTTTGCTGTACCTTGGAAGTCGAACAGAATCCGTTCTGGAAGTTTGTTTGATTTCCAAAACCTTTGAAAACCAAATTGTGGCTTCTGATTGGCTGCTGGAAGCTCCTGCAGCCAATCAGAAGCCGCAGAAGCCCGTCAGATGTTTGGGTTCCAAAAGAACATTCACAAACCGGAACAATCACTTCTATGTTTGCGATGTTCAGAAGCTGAAATGTCCAAGTTCCAGGGCGTTCGGGATCCAAGGTACGAATGTATTCTTTTAAGTGCCTGCTAAAAATGTTTCTGTTCTGGTAAGACTATTTGGGCGTGTAGAAGCTAACATGCATTTTAGTCTGTTTTTAGCTTTTTGGTTTGATTTTAATTACATTTTGATTTTTTTTAAAAATACCTGTTTTTAGCATTGTTGTTTAGAGGTTCTCTTTACAAAAAGGCAGTATATAATTTTTGTTAAATAGATAAAATTTAAAACAAACACCATGGGTGAAGTGGCCCTTGCAATAATTTCATTATCCTTATTTTAAAAATGAATAAAATCTTGCCTTGAAACTTGGGAGTAACCTGGGCAGTTCGGATGAAAAACAGCTTTTCCATTAAGACTTTGCCATAGAAGACTTCAACTCAAGTTCTACTTCACCTGTAGACTCTCTGAAAGACCCTGGGCAAATCACAATCTTTGAATCAATTCCTTATCTTGAAAGTGGAAATAAGAATTTCCATTTTTTGGGGGGGGTTGTTGTGAAGGGAAATGACACACAGAGAATGCACTTATATTACAGCTGTAAGAGCAATTACAAGTCATTAATAATAGAAATGAGAAGATTTGATTTCTCTCAAACTGTCACACTGAGCAAGTTGTGCAAGCTCTGTTTTTTCTCCCTGCGTTGGATGGGGAAGGGGGGTTAGCCTGGGATTTGTCCCAGTAGATTTACCTGATTCCCCAAGAGGCTGTGGGATCAGCAATCCAAGACATGCATTTCAGGGTTCCTTGAAGTGTCACAGAGGATGCTGGGGATCAGATTTCAGAATGATCATATGATCCCAGAGTTGCATCCCAGCATCATCTGTGACACTGCATGAATTCCTGAAGTGTACTCCTCAAATTGCACATCACTCCCTATCAGCACCCTTAAAAATGTTGCTTCCCTGAAGTACTGTTTGTGAAATCAGGCCAGCCTAGGGGACTTAATAATACATCTTTTCATAAGGATGACAGGTTGCAATTCCTGGTGTAATGGAACGGTTGTGTACATTGTGACTCCCTTCCTGGAAGAGAACTTTGTTTTTCCTCCGCCTCTTTTCCTTGCTGTTGAGATCCTTATCTTTGTTTCTGCCTTTTGTGTGTTTCCCTTCCTCGTGTACCTCCCTCCCTTCTGTTCGTGTCATTTTCCATTTTCTCTCTTTGCATGTCTCCATTCTTCTGTGTGTGACAGTTTTCTCATCTGTCCTCCCTCTGGCATCCCTTTTTACTCCCTCTCCCCACACTGCAAGCTTGCCATCATTTCCATCTTTTCCCTTCTGCTACTTTCCCTTTTCTTCTTTCTTTCTCGTGCTTGTTATGCCCCACCCCTTCCACCCCTTCTCTTCTTGTACCAAATAGAAGATGTCAAATACAGTGGTACCTCGGGTTACAGATGCTTCAGGTTACAGACTCCGCTAACCCAGAAATAGTACCCGGGTTAAGAACTTTACTTCAGGATGAGAACAGAAATTGTGGTGCGGCGGCAGTGGGAGGCCCCATTAGCTAAAGTGGTGCCTCAGGTTAAGAACAGTTTCAGGTTAAGAACAGACCTCCAGAACGAATTAAATTCTTAACCCAAGGTACCACTGTAATCCAGCTCTGCAAGCAACCTGCTTAAGCTGGTACCTTGGAGAATCAGTAGTCTCAGACCACCAGAATTTCTCCCACATTGGATGAAATAGTAAGCACTACAAGACCATCCCTGTGAATTGTGCCCAGTGCAATGCTTTCGCCATTGTACAAACCATGCTTGAAGCTCAGGCTGATCATGATTGCTACGCTCCCTCTTCTTCATGCTTGCTCTCTGTAATATAACTGAAGAAAAAGCAGATAATTGCTGGAGTTTCAGAAGATGCTCTGTGTACAAAGCTGCCTTATACCATTGCTATCAGACATGAATCAGACTCAGAGAGGAAGAAAGAGGAAGTTGGTGTGTTCCAGCCTGAGCACTGACTTGTGTTCACGGAAGGGCAGTTTGAAATATATACACGACAGCAGTGGTTGCCTCAATCAAGGTTGAACTCAAAGAAGTGACTGCAGTCTTCACGATTCTTGCCAGTGCAAGCTTGATTCACAGCTCTAGGTCAGCTCTTGAAAGATCAGCAGAACTTGACTTTTCGACAGAACCATAATGAGTCATTTCTCCAGAAAGAATTGGGATATGTCTTCAGAGGTCCTTCTCCTGTTTCTTGCTTGAGAGAAATCTCCTGACAAAGAGTGTCTAAGAGGGACAGTCCACAGGCTACCATCGTACCCTTCGTTGTGAAATCAGAGGAGCCCATGCTGGTTTTCCTAATGACCCCTTGTGCCGTGCTGATGGACAAAGGAATCATTTTAAGAAAAATAAGTAGTAAGTAAGTTGTGATGAACTCGGAAAGTAAGTGAATCTAAACTATTGTTAAAAGTGCTTGCTTTGGTTGGATCTTTCTTGAACACGTAGGACCACAGGAGAATGAAGGAAGCTTTCGTGCTGCTAGCTAGAAATGTCTTTGATGTACAGGTATCAGGGTGGATAAAAATCAATGATTTTTTAAAAATAATTTTAAAAATCGGATTTTTTAATTTAAATCAGATTTTTTTTATTTAAATTCGATTTTTAAAATAAAATGCTTTTGGAGGAATTTTCCCCCCCTAAAGCTAGTTTTCTATTTAAGTTACATTATAGTCCAAAGGCTATTCATCAGGAAATAAGGATTTGTTGCAAGTTTTGCATGTGTGCTAAAACTCAGCCTAAATTGTTTTTTTTAAAAAACCAACAACACGTTTAACCACATCAGTTAACAAACATGGATACATATGCTATAATGTTATTGCTTTAGTTAAATAAATTGTTTAAATTGTTACTAAGGAAATGATTATTTTTCTCCTTCCAATAAAGTACAGCAGAAAAGTTGTCCAAATATAAACAGTTAACTTATTAAACCTTACAATAATTTCATAATTAACTGTCTATGTATTTCTAATAGTATAACCAACTCAGTAATTTTTGATATAACTGTAAAAACTACTCTGAAAAATTTATTATTCCAAAAATGAAACCTTCCTCTGGTTGTAAATATTAAGATTATGCCTGCCAGAATGAGTCTTTCTGTAAAAAAAAAAAAAAAGATTTAAATCAGGTGTTACTGATTAGTGATTTAAATCAATTTGATTTAAATCATATCCACCCTGGCAGGTATCACAGTATCTTGGACAGGAAGTGTTCGTCAAGGGTTGGGGACTTGAGAAGTTGTAAGCCTTTCTCCTAAACAGTAAGAATTGTTGTTGAGCATCATATATTTCCAAGAAATGTCCATTAATATAAAGCAAAGTTTGGCCTCAGCCTAGAACAAGATTGCTTCCAGACGATCTGTTGATCAGACATTCATCCTGATTTATTGGTGGTGAGATTAGACAATGCTAGTTATTCATTGAGAATTCTGATTTGTTTTCAGGGAGCTTAGATGATGCTTCATCAAACAAATGTTTGGTTTTTCCAGTGTATTTTCCTGCCCCTTACCTTATTGCCAAAAATCTGATTTTGTGGGCAAAGTGGGTTTGTTCCAGAAGTGTTCTAAATCAACTTTCCTAGCACAACTTGAATTTGCTGGTATGTGATTGAATCCCACCTTAAAAGAGTGGCAGCCCAGAAGCGCCAAAACAGGAGGACAGGCACACAATCTTGCTGTATAAACACAGGCAGGGATACAAGTTTGTGGTTTTAAGATAAGGAGGTCTGTAGTTGGCTGAGTCTAGTAAAACTAAAAACATTTCGTTTCTGGTTTGATTTCTACTGATCATACACATGGCTAAAAGCCTCCCGGCAGCAGAATGAGTTTTATGCAGGCTTCCGGAAAAGTTTATTTATGGGCAAGAAGCTTTAGCTGTTGAATACAGCATTTTAAAATTTAGGAGAAATGTAAAATGATTTGCTGACGAAAGGAAGTCCTTATCCACAGACCTTGGTGAAATCTATTGTCTGTGGCCTTGAGATGTGAATGAGGGGAATTGCCAATCACCATGTTTTTTTATGTGTTGACATCACTGGAATGCTACTGAGAACTCCATTTTGGGCAACATTGGTCAGGACAAGATTATACAAAATCATCTATGATGCAGAACATTCCACTAAGAGAGATTTATGTAAAAGATGAATGACTTCCTTTCTGCAGTTGGGTCCCTATTAACTCGTTCTGAATGAGCCAATGTTAAGAGTTGGGAGATACCTTTTAAAAAGTATGTCGTGCGAGAAAAGCTACTACTGTAAGCATCATGGAGGAGGCAAAAACATAAGGGAAGTTAAAGCACACTGAGCGAATTTCTGAACCAAATTCCCTGGTGTCCTCTGGTACAGTTCCTGAATGGTGTCTTCTAGGTTCTCCCAGGCTTTTACTTGTCTCGTCACAGTGCTTAAAAAGTGGCTGGTAAACAAAGCACATAATAGAATAATAGAATTGTAGAGTTGGAAGGGACAGTGAGGGATTATCTAATCTAACCCCATGCAATGCAGGTGTCTTTTGCCCAATGTGGGGCGCGAACTCACAACTCTGAGATTGAGTCGCATGCTGTATTGACTGAGCCATCTGAGCCGTAGCAAGGAATAACGTCCTATGCAAGAGTTAGCTAGAGTATTGGGGAGGCCTCAAAAGCTAATGTAGTGTGGAATCACTGGAGCAAGTGTCTGGAGCCTTTGGCCCTCCTGATGTTGCTGAACTACAACTCCCATCATCCGTGCTTGCTTGAGCTCATGGGAGTTGTAGTTTAGCAGCATCTGGCGGCCGAAGGCTCTCCGCAACTGAAATAGGGATTCAAAGCAAGTCTTGACTACAGCTTGTGGCTAGCAAGGCAGGAGCTTGACCACAAAGTCTGAGTTTAGATGACACACTAAGCCAAACCTTGGCTTTTAAGTGCTCTGCAAATTAAAGCCATTTTGGTTTTATGATAGGTTGCAGAGCAGTTTAAAATTAAATCATTGCACTTTTTAATATGTGTAAGGCTTGAAATTTCTGCCCACCTAAAATTGGTGGTTGAGTTTCTAGCACGTGGAAGCACAATTTCTTCTGAAGAATAAATCAGGTTCTTTTGGGACTAAGTGAAGGGAATTATGGAGGGAAATAACTGCTTTTCAGAAGCAATGCCCCATATAAAAAGCAAAAGGTTGAAAAGTCCAAGAATCACCCTTGTTTTCTTGTGGACTCCTGGAAGTCATATTTGTGGGTATAAATGAGATCATTTGGCCTAATTAGTTCCAAGCTTAATTAGCAGCAATTATCCCAACATGGGAGTAATACCCAAGTAGGAAGTACTGAGTCCTCGATTAGATAGATCTCTAATTGGTGTTACAATATTGTAATTAAAGCCAGCTTATACGCCTCTGCCTCCGCAAGCGATTTGTTTTATGTCTGATTAAACAGGGAGTCCAGCAGCCTCAAGGAGACCATTGAGCAACTGATTCAGAAGATTGCTATCCCTTGTTGTATGTGTGTGTATGATGAAATCTATCTGTAGAAGTGGTCCAAGCCAAATTAATATGTTCTGCAACTCCTCTAGAATTAATGAAGTTGCAGAAGGGGCCAATTCCGCCTAGAGTGTATGACCTCTATATAATGCACATTAAAAGTATGCACGCATTTGAACGTGTACTTTGGCAATTACATACTCGGCTGACTGCAGGTTAACATCTGCATCTGTGATCAGCAGATGCAGGACCGAGTGTAGTTGACTGCCATATGATCTGGCATTTGTTTCTTCCCGTTTATGATTCCCCACCCTGCAAAGGTATCCATGCATCCCACTATTCAAGTTCTCCTAACAAATAGATTTGGAAGTGTAGTTACCTGTTGTGAACTTGTGACACAGTTTTGTTTTCATTTGGATGAACTCCTGAGTATAGTCAATCCTAGGCATAATAATAATAATAATAATAATAATAATAATAATAATAATAGTAGTAGTAGTAGTAGTAGTAGTTTATACCCCGCCCATCTGGCTGGGTTTCCCCAGCCACTCTGGGTGGCTTCCAACAAAATATTAAAATACAATAGTCTATTAAACATTAAAAGCTTCCCTAAACAGGTTGCTGGGTGGTGGTGGGGGTACATACAGTAAATTTGACTTGTTTTGGTTTCCAGCCATTATCTGTAATCTCTCCAAACCGCCTTTGCCCTGTCCATGGACATCCATTAAAAACTTGTGGGAAAGGAAAGGGTTCTGCCTCCAACTTTGCCCCAAGCTGAGAGACAATCAGAGCAGAAAGAATTTGTCTTCTGAGTGTACCAAAACACAACACAACACAACACAACACAACACAAGTGAATGCCCTTTCCCCAAGTTCCATAGGTGTTGTGGGCAAACAAAAGATTTATTTGTCAAGCATTTCTTTGCCCAGTGTGAACATAGGAAGCTACATGTCCACCTAGCTCAGTACTGTCTATACGTTAAGGTTACCAAAAAAAAATCAGTGAATCTGGGGACACTTTTCAACTTCCTAATAAATACAGTGGTACCTCGGGTTAAGTACTTAATTCGTTCTGGAGGTCCATTCTTAACTTGAAACTGTTCTTAACCTGAAGCACCACTTAAGGTAACGGTGCCTCCTGCTGCCGCCGTGCCGCCGAAGCACGATTTCTGTTCTCATTCTGAAGCAAAGTTCTTAACCTGAAGCACTATTTCTGGGTTAGCGGAGTCTGTAACCTGAAGCGTATGTAACCTGAAGCGTATGTAACCTGAGGTACCACTGTAGATGGATTTTGCATGGGGACTGATTTTGTAAATCCAGGGACTGTCCCCGGGAAATGGGGACGTTTGCTAACCTTACTATAAGTGGCTTTCCAGAGTTTCAGACAGGGAGTCTTGTCTCAGCCCTATGTGGAGAAGCTGCTGTTTGAACCTTCAAAACCAAAGCAGATGTTCTAATACTGAGCTATGACTCTTCCAGGGTCTGTTTTCTTCACTGGACACAAAAGGTGTGAGGAGGGACCTCGTATGCGATGTTCGCCTACAAATGCATCACCAAAAAGAGATTCCAGGTTGCATGTGGCGACCTGGCAACTGCATCTATTGAGTCCTGATTGACATCTCTCCCTGTCTGTCTGTCTTTTAAGTTTAACCAAATGTGATAAGCTCAGGTTTTAGGCAGTACAGTGGTACCTCGGGTTAAGTACTTAATTCGTTCCGGAGGTCCATACTTAACCTGAAACTGTTCTTAACCTGTAGCACCACTTTAGCTAATAGGGCCTCTTGCTGCTGCCGTGCCACCGGAGCACAATTTCTCTTCTCATCCTGAAGCAAAGTTCTTAACCTGAAGCAATATTTCTGGGTTAGTGGAGTCTGTAACCTGAAGCGTATGTAACCTGAGGTACCACTGTATTCGTAAATCAATGGGAAAACATTGAAACCTCCCAGGAAACTCTGTAATTGACCTTGAGGTGGCTATTCAAAAGACTTAAAAAAAAGAAAGAATGTAGTATGAAAACAGTTTGATGCCGTCACTTGCAGACTAAAGTGGGACAAAGGGTTTTTATCATTCCGTGTTATTTTGCTCACCAATACTAGTATATCTGTGCAATCTGTGACTGTTTCTTTCTAATTCTTTCCTGCCCCACTGCAACTGTTAAAACAATGCTGATCTCCAGTCTGCTTCTGTAAAAGGATTAAAGGTGTGTTTATCTAACCTACTGGTTAAGATCTAATTATCACTGGCTGTAATATTTGCATTTCATTGCCATTCAATTTACACCTTACAGTTTTCTCCTTTATGTACCTGCAAATTAAAATTTCACTTCCTGTATTTGGTGAAGTGGATTTGAGTCCACAAAAGCTTAGGTTATAATAAATGTTATTGTTTTTTGCCACAAGAGACCAAAACAGCTGCTCATCTTGAAATGCTTTCCATGTTCTAGAACTCCAAAGAAAACATCACCTGTTGAATTATGGACTGTCGTGAATCAGTTAACGTGCAGAGATTCTTGGAGCTGGGGCAAGAGACTGAGGGGAGAGAATCTAAATAATGCATAGTAGGACTTCATTCGAAAGCAATTAATAAACATACCAAAAGCCATTGTCTATTCAGAATTGTTTTCTTTGCTCATTTGTTAATTCTGACCTCTCATTTTCAAAGGCAACTTTTTGAATGAGATATTTCCATGCAGTTTTTGAAATGAATTAAATTTTGGAATATTTGGAATATTCTGGCTGATATTGTTTCCATTTAAAAAAGGATTTTATTTTTTGGTTTAAAAAATGCATTTGTACATTACCCTCTTGGCAAAACAAGATAAAAACATTTAAAGTCAATTTGAGAAATCTTTGACTGCACAATTTCAGATGTAACCTTTGTGTTAAACCAAGACGAGGGCAGCGACTCGGTTCATGTAATATTCAGATTGCAACTTGCCTTGCCTTTCAGGGTGAGTTATAGAAAGCATCACATTGTTTTGTTCTAATAGCCCTATGTGGAGTTCAGCTTGCCCTGGTGGTTCTCAGATGATGCTGGAGTTTGGATGGCAGGAAACATACAGCCCCACTGCATTCCATTGCCTTGTCATATTGCAGCCTGCAACTTAGCCGTCAGACTTAATGGTTTTGTGGCAGCTGTGCTGCTTCACACTTGAAGGGGGGGGGGGACAAAAAAACTCCACAGCTAGATTGCTACACCAGCCTTCAGTCAAGAACTGCAAATGAATGTATTGATAAATCGAGAGCAAAATTTACTGCACTACTGGAAGTGTTTTAGAATTAGGATGAAGGAAGCAAGGCTTGTACCAGTTAGATACTTGATCAAACTGACATTGCAGGTCTCTGGCAAGTTTGGAACAGTTCCTAGATCCTCACTCAACCAGCAAAACTGAGTACAAGGAGGAAAAACAGAGATGGCATTATTTGGACAGGAAGCTAGAAAATGTAGAATCTTATTTCCCATTTCCTAACCTGAAACTGAAGGTCTGAAAAGATACCCCCATCTCCTGATGACTGGCTGAACCTAACATTTCAAATCCTTTTACTAAAGGGCTTAAAATTCCAGACCTTGGTGTCAGAGGAGTAAATCAGGAATGATGGCATCAGCCATTGCCTAAAAGTGGGCTGTGAACTTTGTTTCAAAGGCTTCCTACCAAAAAAGCCCTTAATTCTAAGCAGGGCCTTTTTTTCAGCTGGAACTTGTCAGAACTCAGTTCTGGCACCTCTCAGGTGGGCACCATAAGAGAACAAAGGAGGTGTTCAGGATGAGTTCCAACACCTCTTTTTCTAGAAAAATAGCATTGATTCTAAGAATTGCTCAATTATCCTTGTCTAGAGAATACCAGCAACAACTGGCTTGTTCTCCCTCCAATCAGGTATACTCAGCACAGTACATATCCTATTCTGAATGTAGGCTCCCAGATTGGACAGGTGAACCCCATCAATATGATATGATGAAGGCCAAACATATATACAGATAGGAAATCCATAGTTGGTGGGCCCAGCTCCTGCAGCTGAGTGATCTATCAATCAGGTAACAATCACTTTGTATCTGATGGGTGTGGGAATATTAGCTGAGCATATATAAGAATATAGTTTATTTATTTAATATTTTATCCCACTTTTAAAATTAATAATTTATTTACACATTTAAAAAAACAACAACAAAGAGGCTTATAATACATTTGTTTGTTTGTTTGTTTGTTTGTTTATTACATCTCTATACCATTCACTAAGTCCTCTGGGCAATTTGCAGTGTATTTAAAAATGCAAAATGTATTGAAAAATGTAAAAGCAGCATCAATGAACTATATACAATACAGATCAGCAGAATGCTCCCCACCTACCCCCCCCCCAAAAAATGTCACAATAAACACAAGCAGCATGCAGTGAACTAAAACCAGCATAAAATCTAGGAAAGAGAAAATAAACTGGTGGAAAAACTTTTTAAAAACCACCCCAAATGTGTGACAGTTGTATGTCAAAAGCGCTGGGAAAATATAAAGGTATTCACCTGGCGTCTAAAGGGCCATTCTTTAGGCTAATTTTCACCAAGCTGGTATCCAGATATTTTGGACCAAATCCCTCATGAGTCCCAGCCAGCATGGAGGGCACCTGGTTGGCAAAGGCAGCAGAGGAGCCTTTCTGGGAAGGGTATTCCACAAATGAGGTGCCACCATAGAAAAGCCTTTCTCCTTAGTTAGTCTTGCTTCATTAGGTGATAGACTTGTGAAATAACTGCCATAGAGCATGCTGGTCAGTAGTAAATTACTAATCCCTCCAACCCAAGGGGGAGTGAGGATTCTAGCCTAACTTAACTATTTCTGCCGATTTTTTTACTCTTTCAGTATGGCTATAATTTTGTCAAACTAGACCTAGTTAACTACTAAATGAAACTACTGTTCATGGTTATTGTTGTGAAAGTAGAAGTCCTGGGGAAACCCAAGGGTCATCTGCTGAAAGCCACGGCTCTTTATGAGAAGAGGAGGACTTGTTGGGTGGAAAGAGAGGAAGTTTCCAAAGGGCAGTGAGATAACAGCATACATGCTGAAATGTACTCACAGTTATCTGAATGCATAGAAAACTCTTGTAAGCCAAAGGCAGAAGCTGTGGTTTAGGTGAAAAGCCACAAAGGAAATGAAGAGGTTACCACTTTCCTTTTTGTGGCCAGAAGATTTGACATTTGCTCATCTGAAAGCTGCTCTGCAGCCTCCTCTTCTTCAAGGAATATCATACACTCATCTGAAAGGAGCAGACAGGGTTTCCTGCCTCTACAACCTCATGCTCCTAGATTGAGATGTGTGGCTCTGTTTATAGCAGGGGTCCCCAAAATACTGATGGGGCCACATTTGATATATTCTTGCAAACTCAAGACAGCCACCCCACTACATTCAAACCTAAGTATTTTTGTTTCCTCAGTGTGCTTTTTTCCTAATAGCTCAGTCTTGACTATGTCTACTTAGAAGTAAGTTCTGTTGAATTCAATGGGAGTTACTCCCAGGTAAGTGGGGCTAAGATTGCAGCTCCTGTTTCTTTGTAAACTACTGTTTCTTCTTAATCCATCTCTCTCCTCACCCTTCTGAAAGACTTCAGGCAGCCTGTCTCTAAGTCACCCCCTCCTTTTCACTGTGCAAGTGAAAGCACTCACTTTGCAAGAGCACAGGTGTTGTTTTTACACACACACACACACACACACACACACACACACACACTCACTCTATTTGTGCTGCTCCCAATATCTGTTTGCCTACTGCCCTGAACTCTCTGTAGCTCCATCTTTCATCTGTTCTCTTTTTCTGCTTCCCCACCACAGGGCGCCCCTGAAGCTTCATTTCTCACCCACCATATCTTTCTCTCTCTGTACCCTACCTTACTCTCTTCTGTCTACACCACCATGGGATTCTCTGCTCCTCCGTCCTGGTTGCTTTCCTTTTCTGTTTCTCCAGTTACAGATCTCTCCTGCACCCACCTCTCACTACAGCCTTTAAGCTCTCATTTTCCCTCACTCCACATGTATCATTTCACCCTCTTTCCTTATGTACCCTTTTATTTATTTCCTTGCCTCACAAGCCTCTCTGCCCACTCACCCCTAAGTCTCCCTCCCTCCCTGATTTCGTTCTGTATGATCTATTCCATTCCCCACCCTTGCCATAGCTCTGCTACTTGTGAGTTGAATAGCAGCAGCACACAAGGGGATCTCAGTGTCCCAGCAATTTACAGTGGTACCTCGGGTTAAGTACTTAATTCGTTCCAGAGGTCCGTTCTTAACCTGAAACTGTTCTTAACCTGAAGCACCACTTTCGCTATTGGGGCCTCCTGCTGCTGCCGTGCTGCCAGAGCACGACTTCTGTTCTCATCCTGAAGCAAAGTTCTTAACCCGAGGTACTATTTCTGGGTTAGCGGAGTCTGTAACCTGAAGCGTATGTAACCCGAGGTACCACTGTATATCAGTTCAGGAATCTAAGGGCAAAGTAGACAATGTGATGGTGAGCACATGATTGGCCCTTGCATACTTGGCATTAAAAAATAATAATAATAGCAACTGCATGGGGGGAGGGCTATGCAACCTTGAGGAGGGGGAGGGGATTTTTAACTTTTTGCCCTTGCTGCTGTCTCAAAGCAGATGGAGGGCTTCTGTAGGAGGTGGACATCATTGGCGCTAATATGGTCCCAAGGCACAGACGACCAGTGTAGTATGATTGACTGGGAGCAACATGCTTCAGAAGTGGTACAAACACAAAACTATGGGCCTCTGAATCCAGGGAGTGAATGAGGAACGCAGGTGGAGCAATGCAAACATCTCCCCATCCCTAGACTCACTTCTGATGGGCTTACTTCTGGTGGGCCTTAGATATTCCAAAAAATGAGACAGAGGTCGTATTAGGTATTTCCCCACAAATAGACACGGAAGCCAAGTTGTACAGGCCTGGTTATAGCACTAATAATTCAAAACGTTGTTGTTGGGGAAAAATAATTACGCATTGAAGAGCCGTAATTTTACAGCCATGTCAGACATAATGAGGCTATAACCCGGTAGACACTTAACTGGGGCGTCAGCAGGATGTAACTTTTGAGTAGCCGGCTATGGGATTGCTGTGGAAGGTACTTGACGTCTGAGCTGTACTACTTCAGACAGCAAACGTGGGTGGGCTGAATTCTGAATGCTCCTCCATGTAAAATGCTTTGGGACACATGAAAGACTGCAGCGGCTATTTCTGTGAGTAGAAAAAAATGCATATTGCAGTGTTTATATTCACAAAATCGTCACTGCAGTCTTCCCTGTATGTCCCTGCTGCAGACTTTACGTTACTTACAGACATTAGGGATTAGCCAGCTGTGGTATCATCTGCCATCTCTCTCTCCAGTATATTTTGTGAAAGATCGCCTTTCAGCCTTTAACAGTATACATTCAGATCTTCGTGGCAGTTTTCCTGCTAAGTTGTAGACACCACATGGTGGGATCAACATGGAATGAGGGTCTAACATGAGTACTAGGGGCATCATAAAAGTATGATAAGGACAAAAACAAAATATAACAGTTGCCATGGCAGAAATCCATAGTCAGCACTAGCTTTGTGAACTGCAGTGAAGAAGCCCTGTTGTGGTCTTCACAGCATTGTACCATGCCTTGCAGTTACTTTTCTGTACTTTTATTTTTTCTTTTTAAAAATGATACCAAATTTGGATGCAACTAGATATAACACCTATCACCTGCTGAATTTGTGTGGGTGTACAAAACCACTAGCAGAGAACTACAAAGGGAGCTAAATAAAATAAATTGAGGTGTGTAGGCGTCTGTATGCATGTATACAAAATCAGGACAGAAAACAAATAGAAAAATAGATCTTGGTGGATAGGCTGGCATTTGAGCAACCAGATGTTAAAATGTTTGTGTGTGTGAGAGAGAAAGATTTTGTTTTAATCCCTGATAAACAGCCAGAAGTATAATATAGTTTAGTTTATTTAACATTTATGGTCCATCCTACAGTTTAAACAATACTTAAAGTGACTTACTGTAAAAACACATAAATACAATATAGAAACTTCAGTACTAAAATGACATATTCAGTAGTCCAATATAGCAAGAACCAATAAACGGGGTGACCATTTTAGGTGCGTCCAATTGACGCAGGATTGCCGATGCATGGGTCCCCAAAAGATGGCATAACAGGGTCATAATGGGGATGGGGTGGGGCATAATGGGGTGTGTATCCTAAGACAGTTGGTTGCAAAAAAATTACTCATTGTGAGATTTTTTTAAAATGGATTTTATGGAGAATTACTATTTCATTCTTGTGGAGAAAGTTAAGAATTAAGAATCCTGTCTCCTCTAGGATTAGGAATCTCATCTGCCTGAGGCACTGGATACTCCTATAGCCAGAAATTGTTGGGTGTGACGGACATGTCCCCCTGATACAGATCAGCATAACTCCCCTACCTGTAAAGCCGAGAGCAGCCCACCAGCCATTTATTGGCGGCCCACCAGGATTTTGAGAAATCTTCTGTTTTTGCTTCCTAAATGAAACTAGAGTGTGAGGCATGCTACTTTTGGCTTGCTGAGTCACAAATTGTGTAGCTGTGACTTAATAATCAATTTGAAGAAAATTCTGAGAAGTTTACAACAAAGGTTAAAACAACTTAAATAATAAAGCAACTAGAGAATTTCAGAGAATTTCTGTGTTCTATGAAACAGAATTAAGAACTAAATAGAGCATTCTCCTTAGTTTCAAAATAAGTGGGAAATTAAATACACACTGTGGACCTGCAGGCGTAGATGGACAACAAAAGAAATAGCTGGGTGCCTGGATTCAAAACGTGGGGCTTGCACACAGAGAGCCCCAGTAGCAGAGTATTAAACAGACAAAAAAATAAGCAGCACAGGGAAGCATTAGGAATATAGGTTGTTAGACATTTCTTATCCCGGTTACAATACTCCCCTCTTTCTACCCCTTTTGCAAGGAACAGAACACACACTGCTAAGTAAGTTAAACATTCTTTACTTACATATTGATGGGTCTGATTCATGTACTGTTCTGTGCAGCTGCAAAGAGAAACACAGGCAAAATATTGGGTGGAAAGTACAGAATATAGTTCCAAACATATGTTGTAAGCTTGAGAGCAAGCTCACACACATTCTTCTTTGCTGTTACATAATGTAGACAGAAAGAGAGGAAATAAGCTTTACTTCTGCTCTGGAGGAGCAGGGGGCATGATGTGATTGAGTATATCTATCTATATTAAACCACTTCACACACTAACCAACAGTCATGCATGACTGCAGCCTCCCACGAAATAAACACTACACATAGAAATCAGCTATAAAAAAAATCATGTTAAATAAACAACTAAACAAAATATCCTCCAAACACCAAGAAGTAAAATATGCATGCCAATAAACTAAAAAGCATTATTCTACCTTTTAAAATAACACAATTGACAATTAGGGAAAGGATAACTCACCCTTCCCAGCCAGCATATATCAATCCCTCATACCACTAGTAATCGTCAGTAATAATACAGTCCCTGCCCTCAATACATGACACAAAAGGAAAGGGGATTGTGAGGGAGAAGGAAAAAAGCAATCTTAGGCACCAGTTCTTAACTGCAAAGCATTTCCTTTGAAAGATTTGTTGTTATTGTTTGTTAGTTAACTGAGTTGGCAACTCTCTTGCAGTACACGTCCTCTGTTTTTGTGTGGCACACTGTGGACTAGATGCTGTGGCTTTATTAGTGGGACCTGGTGTGTGAATGATTCTGCCCTGCTATGTACTTGAGCTGATGCTTTATTTTTTTTAACCTTCCAACTCTGTGGTTCTATGATTCTATGATGAGCAGAATAGTCTGTATTTTAAAGTCTTGGAGAATGTTTTTCTTTGAGATCAGTTACTGATGAATAATTTGGAACAAATGTGGAAACAACTAGGAAGTGTACTGTTTCCTGATATTTAATCCTATCCCAGCTTCCCTCCCCCCTACTCCCTACTCAGTTATTCAGTGCATCCCTACTTCCTCCCAGCTTTTACAAAGTCATGTCTTGCTTTGGGTTTAGTGATGATTTGCTTGCGAGCCAAGTTCTGTTTGGGTTCTGTTTGTATTTTGATTCCGGGTTTCAGTCCTACATTGAGGTCTTCATCCTCATTGCAGATTCTGCATGGATTTCAGATCCCCAGTTGTTTGCAGGTGATTGACACATTTTGCATCTGGCAGAGCCTGCGCCTTGTTTGTTGATTTAAGAGCAGAATTTGATGCAATGGCTACCAGCACGCTGATTTGTTGATGCTTTCTCCTCATTTACACTATTTAAAATGAACTGGAGGCGGCTTTCTCTGCATGTGCCTGAATTGCTTGCTTCATAATTGGGAGATCCCTTGGATTTTCTGTACCTTTGCCTCCCCTGTCCCTTATGGTCAGTTTCTCTGCCTGTGAGAAAAAAACCGTGCAGAAGATTGACACCAGTGCGCAGCCGGAGTCATGCTAGGAGCCTAGCAGAGGAATGTGGGGTAGCTCCTATGAGAGAACAAACAATGAGCATTCCCTGCTTTCAGTCTGCTGGAATGCAAACCAGTTCAACCCAAACGATCAGAAGATTTCTGCATGATCACAAGCCCTGGTAGTGTGACAGTGACTTCACTATGTGCAAACTGTGCTTTCAGGTCAGGCTTCCCACGCGAGGACTGCACATGAAAAGAACACTAAATAAAAAAGGTGTTCCCTGAAGAGCCATTATGTGATGTGAAGTCCTGAACCCTTCCAGTAACAACTCACCTCAGCCTCTGACCTTGACCATGGGTCACAGCAGTTATTTCACTTATTAGGCGTGAAAATCAGATTTTGCTAGGTGAGGATTATTGCTCTATCAGGTGTATTGCATTATCTGTTGTTGCTTATCCCCCCCCCCCTTAAAGGAATTGTGAGGGGTAGAGGGTGGAGGCTTTCCTGTATAATATATCATTAAGGATTTATGTACGATGAATGCATTTGTTTGGGCAACCTGTTCCTTTTGAAAGACTTTCTTTATATATGTTTCCAGCAGGATATTTTCTCTTTGCTATGATATAGAGTTCAACTTCAGGATTTCATGGCATTCAGGCAAGATACCCTCTCCTCCTGGAAGAGGCAGGGCATGCAAATCAAGAGTACTGCTTCGAATAGTGAGGTTGGAGTGGTGTTGGGAAGCTGGGTCTGGTCCCTGTGTTAGTCTTGGGCCCTTGGCGAAAGCTCAGCCTCACTTCTGCCCTCTGGACCTGGCCCTAATCCATAACCTTTCAATACTAATCAAGAGCAGACAATGGGTTCCTTTCCAACTACAAGAGTTAATTAAGTTAACGATGCTAGAATGGTGGTGCTATCACCAATGATTGCTGCTGTGAAAGGTCACTTAATTGAATTGTCTCAGATTTTTACTTTTTGCATTTCATTGATATTTGACCTCACCCATAGGGATACCTTTCAACTGAGGGTAAAACTTCATGCATCTGGTGAAGTTGACATTAGTCCATAAAAGCTTCTGCAAGACACTGACATGGCTGCTCCACTGCAATATTATTAATGGTGTCTATTTAGGACAGGAAAATACACTGCACGTTACATCTCTGATAGCTACACTGTCAAAAACATTTCCACTGATACATCTGTCTGTGATTCCAACACATCTTCGCTATCACAGTGTCCTGCTTTTTTGACATTGTGTGGAACCCATTCAAATCAACTGCATGTTGCCACAGAAGGTATTACTATTACTATTAATATTATTATTATTACTATACTGCCTTTCATCTGAGGATCACAAGGTGGTTTACAATATAAAAATATTCTTAAGCTTGAGCTGCAAGTAGCTGTGATCAGGGATGAGAAAATAATTCAAATTTGGAAAAGCAAGTAAGATTCTGTTCATGGCTAGGAAAACAATTACAATGTCTAGGCTGCAGCACATTGTCTCTAGGCTGCAGCCACCTAGGTGTCACAGATTTTACCAGACCTGTGATGTTTAATTTCACTGGAGGCGGGGAGGATAGCTTTCCCTAATAAAATGGGGGGGGGGAATTGAAGAATATTAACATTTGAGCTAATCAATTGTTAAATTGTATTGCTTTCAGAGTAATACTTTTATAATATAATATATTGAATACTTGTCTCCAAAATAACAGAATAAATGAATATGGTTGTGATGTTATATCCTCAGGGCTTGAAATAATATGGAAATAGACCTGAGGTTATTATACAGCTACAGCAGATATTCATTTGTCTAGAGGAGAAACCTTACAGAAACTGAATGGCACTATACAGTGCATGTTCAATAATGCAGGTAGTGTAACTGACTATAAGAGATCTAGGGCTTGCCACCCTGCTAAAGATATCTTGGTCCAATGCTGGCCCCAGGTTTAGAGGGTCCTTGGACATGATGTCCTCAGTGGGTCTCCTCTTCTGACTGGACCCACTTCTTCCTTGTTTACCCCTTTCCTCTGGACCTGATCTGTACGATTGCCCAGAGAAAGAGATCACCAGGTAAGCGGGGACTGTAACTCCATCCCTTCCCTCTTGTTACTGCTTGCAAGCTTGCAGAGGGCAGTTCACCAGGCAGTGACAGCAAGGAGGAGGATCAGATCCAGAAAGCTCCAGGGTCGGTTGCGGGCCTCCTGTAGGCTTGTGGACCTTGGCAGCTTCTCCAGAGATGTTGGCTCTTGACACTTGTCTCTGTCTTCATCAGTTAATCATGTGAGTTTTAGGCAGCTAACCTAAGCACACTTACTCAGGGAGTAAGTGTTAGGGAACTCAACGAACGTACTTCAGAGTAAATAAGCTTATGATTGCACTGTGTAATAGTTACTTAATTAAATATGCATAAGGTTGCATGTGAAGAAAGAAGCATACATTGTATAGTTTCAGTTACAGATAGGTAGCCGTGTTGGTCTGCCATAGTCAAAACAAAAAAAAAATTTTTTTCTTCCAGTAGCACCTTAAAGACCAACTAAGTTAGTTCTTGGTATGAGCTTTCGTGTGCATGCACACTTCTTCAGATACACAGAGTATATCAGATACATACACAGAGTATTCAGATACAGAGTGTATCTGAAGAAGTGTGCATGCACACGAAAGCTCATACCAAGAACTAACTTAGTTGGTCTTTAAGGTGCTACTGGAAGGAAAAAAAAATTTTATTGTATAGTTTGCATCCAGTAGTGGCTTTGCCTTAGCAGGTAGCACTTCTGTCTGTGCAAGCTGAGGCATGATGCAATTAGCCCCCTGCTTCTGTGTTCCTCTACCTCCTGCAGCTGACCATGCCAGATCCCATTTTGTTCCAGAGGATTTCCTGGACCAGCTTTGGAGAGGGCTTAATGGTGTATTGATAATCATTTGTGGACTATATATATATATATATATATATATATATATTTGTGGACCCCCACCGTTCAGCCCGGACACTGATGTCCAGCGCTGAGGGCCTTCTGGCGGTTCCCTCACTGTGAGAAGTGAGGTTACAGGGAACCAGGCAGAGGGCCTGCTCAGTAGTGGCGCCTGCCCTGTGGAACACCCTCCCATCAGATGTCAAGGAAATAAGCAACTATATGACTTTTGAAAGACATCTGAAGGCAGCCCTGTTTAGGGAAGTTGTTAATGTTTAATGCTGCATTGTGTTTTTAATATTCAGTTGGGAGCTGCCCAGAGTGTCTGGGGAGACCCAGCCAGAAGGGCGGGGTATAAATAATAAATTATTATTATTATATACATATACATTATACTCTCTCTCTCTCTCTCTATATATATATATATATATATATATATATATATGTTTGTGTGTGTGTATAATTGTCATTATGCACTCCATTTTCAGTTCCCTCCAGGGCTGCTCCAGAATCTCTGACAGTATTCGCAGTTAACAGTTGAAAGAGAGCTGTTTAAATAGTGCCAATTTGAAAGGGCTGAGGACAAAATGAAGATAAAGTTGAGAGGGTGTTTGCTTTTCTATCGATATATGTTTTGTATCAGAAACGTTATCCATGACTGCACCAGCCATTTGGAAGAGATTAAAGTCTTCACAAGGCAGAAGATCTGAAAGTATTGTTGCACAGAAGTGCATCAAACATCTGTTTGAGAGAGCAGCATTGCTGATACCGAGAGGAATATTGGGTGCCAGGATTCAACAGATACAGCGATTAGTTTCACATTTAACTACAATTAAAAGCAACAAATTAAAAACAACAGTCTGGGCGTAGCCTGGGAGTAAAAATCTAAATTATTATGTTCTGGCTGCAGTAGCAAATTGGCACATCAGGGAGAGAGCTACACTAACTTTTCTCTCTGATATGCAGGCTTATATGTAAGATTTTTGTCTGTATTGGAGTAGCATTAAAAAAAACAAAAAACAAAAAAAAGTGCAGTTTAAAATGGCCGTGCATTGGTACCTCCGTTTACGAACTTAATCTGTTCTGGAAGTCCGTTCTTAAACCGAAACTGTTCTTAAACCAAGGCATGCTTTCCCTAATGTGTCCTCCCACTGCTGCTGCCCTTCCACTGGTCAGCTTCTGTTCATAGACTGAGGTAAAGTTCACAAACCGGGACACTACTTCTGGTGATGCGGAGTTCGTAAACCGAAAAGTTTGTAAACAGGGCTGTTCTTAAACCGAGGTACCACTGTATATAGAATTTACCAACTTAGGTCCAAAAATAGGCATGGCACCAGAAGATCTATGACTGGATCCTGTGCAGTTGTGTGAAAAGGTAAATGCAACTGCAAGGTCTCTTTTTTCTTGATTTGGATGAAGTTCACTGTATGAGGGGAGAAGGAATTGATTCACCCTCTTCCCAAAAATACTGACCCCCTTCAATTATCATTTACATCTCTTGTGGACACATACAGATACCGTAATGGTTTAAACCCCCTCCCTGATTGTTTGCACTGAGGGAGACAAACAGATATGTCATGCCTAGTTTAGCACTCAAGTCTAACTTTTTATTCTTTGTGCGTATAGGATAACTGCATATGCCTGCTAGCCTTTTGTGTCCACATCTTGCTTCTTTACCTGAGCATGTCCTATGGCCCACACAAAATCACCGAGCAGGAAGAGATTGACTCACCAGGTTAGTGACTAGTGCTTTAATTGGCTGTGTGCACAAGTGCCATGCAAAACAGGGCTTAGGGATGTTGGGGCTGATACCCCATCATTTCCTCCAGATGAATCACATTTTGCCCAATTCCTGACTTGTCTAGAGAATGATGTGTAAAAATGAAGAAAAGGTGACATGTAAATACTTAAGTTT
Organism: Podarcis filfolensis; assembly: GCF_964270895.1. Classification (NCBI taxonomy): domain Eukaryota; kingdom Metazoa; phylum Chordata; class Lepidosauria; order Squamata; family Lacertidae; genus Podarcis; species Podarcis filfolensis. The sequence continues at coordinate 63,575,651 of NC_139607.1, read as the reverse complement.
GGGAAAGCGACTGTAGCATTTGGCAGAATGCTGCTGAAATTATTCTTAACTTCGTTGTATGAAAGGACCACTGCCTTGGTTTTCTTCACCCCTTTACCCCACATTGTGGCTGCCGCTTTATTCTAGAAGCTATACAGTGGTACCTCAGGTTAAGTACTTAATTCATTCTGGAGGTCTGTACTTAACCTGAAACTGTTCTTAACCTGAAGCACCACTTTAGCTAATGGGGCCTCCTGCTGCTGCCGCGCCGCCAGAGCACGATTTCTGTTCTCATCCTGAAGCAAAGTTCTTAACCTGAAGCACTATTTCTGGGTTAGCGGAGTCTGTAACCTGAAGCGTATGTAACCTGAAGCGTATGTAACCTGAAGCGTATGTAACCCGAGGTACCACTGTACTTCTATTGCAACAAAATAAATGAATGTGAAGGGAAAGTGTTGCCAGTTCTGTACTGCTCTGTTTCATTGTGACACTGGCTGAATAAGGGGAAGTCTATGCTATGGATGTGTTTTGTTATCCCTGGTCCCATTCTGGGTTTCCAGGTTCTAACTTGGAGATGGTGCCTGTTCTTTTTAATATTCCAAGGCACTGGGACCCACTGCCCTACCAGTTCCCTTCTTCCATAACTCTTTTGCCTGCTGTAGCAAACAGGACTCTGGTTCTGCCTCACAGTGGGCGGCATGGGAGAGGAAGGTGCGTGAAGAGATGAGTGGGAGAAATAGAGCCCTTTCTCGTGGCTTCAGAGCTTTGAAAGGTATAGCCTCAACCTCCAGCTTAAGACCTGGAATGGAAGCTCCACAGCGTGAGTCTTCTGCCATCTACTTCGCTGACAACCCCCTGCATTTCTGTGATGAAAAGTGGAGACATTTCTGCAGTTGCAACATGCTGAGTGCAACCACAACTTATGATGAATGTGTTGCTGAGTTTCCCTGGTGATGTTCGGTTAACGATGCAAGATGTGACATCATCAGAGTCAGTGTTTCCCTTCCATTGGTCCACATCATGGTGACCTACTGCTTGTGTGCGCCTGCGCATGAGAAAACACTGAGTGCAGTGACATTGCACCATGTATCTCCTGTAGGCAAATATTGGCAGTGTGTCTCTTTCTGACACCCCATCCTTTCTCTCTTCTTCCCCCCATCCCCAGCAGGCAGGAGGGGAAAGAGAGATTTCTCTGACCAGAGACCTAAACTTACCTTTTTTTAAAAAAATGCATTTTATTTTTGCATTTTCTATTTTACATAAACAAATGAGTTAAATACATAAACATATAATCCCTTCTGACTCCTCCATCCCCCTCATTGTGGATCTTAATGTAATGATTTCCCCCTCTGCATCTGTATCATAACTCTATTTTTATAAATCCTTTGTCAATCCATAATTCAAATTTTTACTACAAGTTTTCTGTCAATCCTACCAATGAATGTAATTGTTTACAATAGCTTATCAAATAAATTATAAACTTTCCCTGTTCTTTATTAAATACCTCCTCTTCCTGGTTTCTAATTCTTCCTGTAAGTTTTTCCAGCTTGGCATAGTTCATCAATTTTGTCTGCCACTCTTCTTTGGTCAGAGTTGTACCATCTTTCCATTTCTGGGTTAAGAGAGTCCGTACAGCCGTGATCACGTACATAAATAGTTTCATCTGGTCCTTCGAGATCTCTGGTCCTATAATACCTAAAAGAAAAGCTTCTGGTTTCTTAGGAAAAGTTATTTTCAACATTTTTTTCAGTTCATTATATATCATTTCCCAGAAGTCTTTTATCATCTTATATGACCACCACATATGATAAAAAGTACCCTCTTTTTCTTTACATTTCCAGCACATTTTAGACTTTCATTTGTACATCTTAGCTAATTAAGATGCTAAGAGGCCTGAACTTCCCCTCCTCCTTCCATTGCTCCATGAGTTTGTCTGCCCCCTGCCAAATTCTCCCTTCTCCAGTCGCCTTCCCTTCCCTCAGGGCTCACCTTCCCTGTGCATTAAATTAAGCGGAGGGTCACCTGCAGGCCTCAGGTCGCCTGGCCCTTGTATATGCTGTACAGTCATACCTCAGGTTACAGCTGCTTCAGGTTGTGTTTTTTTCGGGTTACGGACTGCCGAAACCCAGAAGTACCGGAACCGGTTACTTCCATGTTTCGGCGGTCGTGCATGCGCAAAAGCACTAAATCGTGCTTTGTGCATGTGCAGAAGCGCCGAATTGCAAGCCGTGCGTGCGCAGACGCGGGTTGCGAACTCTGCGGGTTGCGAACGTGCATCCTGCACAGATTACGTTCGCAACCCGAGTGTCCACTGTATTCATTTACTATACAGCTGCCTCCTTCAAATGACATGCAAAACAGCGCGTGTTAGTAACGTCACTATAACTGTTTGTTTGTTTGTTTTAAAAATTAGGAATGTGATCTTACAGTGAATCTGGTTGTCCTAATTATAAATAGCTGCAACTCAAGGTACATTCATTTGCTGAACAGGCAGTTCAGGATGTGTGTGGAAGGGAAGAAGTGTGCTGGCATTTGTGTCCCATGTGTGTGCATCCGCCCCTCCGCTCAGAAATTTCACTTCTCTGTGGGAAGCAACTGAAACACCAAGAGCTATAGTATAAACTAGCTTTTTTAAAAAAGAGACACTCCCAACATCTCTCTCCCACAGAGGCATAATATACTGAGACTTGTAACCAATTTACCAGGAGCAGGTGCCAGAAAAAAAGAAACTGTCCTTGGTAAACAGGGGGAGTTAAAGCAGTTGCAGTTTTCCACCTTTCCTTTTACTCTCTGCACTCAGTGCAGCTGCATCAGAGTATGAAAAAAGTGTTGAGTTTTAATGCAGAGTTTGGGCCTGTTCTTTTAAAAGGCCTTGTTTTCATTTTCATTGTGAAAAATAAATCACTTGAAATCACTCCACAAACCACAATTTTAAAAAATCACCTCCCTGTATTATGGCTTTCTCTGTTAGCTCTGCACAGGCAATATAGAAAACATCAAAAATTAAACGTGGAGGGATCAGGATTATGCCCACACATCCTATCCCCCACCTTCCTGCACTGAGCATGTCTTCTGTAGAGACCTATGCACATGCAAGCTGTGTGCCCATTGGCACTCTGCAGCGCCTGCAATCTGCATTTTTACTAGGGATAAGTGGATTCTGTCAGTTCCACTCCATTACTGTTCCAACATTCCGATATCCCTTGAGTTCCGCTCTATTTGGATTCCGTCAGGAATTGCAGATTTTGGAATGTCAGTAATGGATTATGTGTGTGTGCCCTCACAATAATAATTTTAAATGATGTAAATCCCCCACCATTTATGCTTTTTTAAAACAAAACCACTAGTTACCCCCCCCCAAATTAAACAAACATAACCCATATTCCTCTTCATATGTGTGGTTTTATTTTTAAATCTCACCTTTATGATTCTGAAAAACAATGTTAACAAATGATTTATTATTATTATTGTTTATGTCTTGCAAAATTCTGAAAATACACCTTTGTAAGAACCACAGATTCTGAAATTTTGAATTCTGTTCCAATAAACATGGAGCCTCAGAATCAAAGGCGGAACACAATGTCTCAATGTCTACGACAGCAATGTCTTGCACCAAATATAACTGAACTGTGAAAAAGACTTTATGAATTGAAAATGGAGATGCTGTATGTACTTTTCTTAAACATGAAAATCTGTAACAATTTTTTTTTAAAAAAAGAAATAATCTAAGGCAGAATTCATCAGTGGTTAAGCCCAATTTATACAGGGTAAGGCCAGTGGATCTTCATGCACTGAATTTCTAGTTTCCTCAAGTACACAGTCCTATTGCCATTATCTCTACAGGAAGCATCATTTGAATTCATATATCCATTCTTCTTTTAAACCAGGTGTCTCATATACATTCTTTGTGAGATAACATGTCCACATGTTAACGTACAGGACATTTTGCCTCAGCTACATTTCTTGAGGTTTGACAGTTCCCTGTCCTGTCTTTGGCTGCCATTGTGGGAATTCTCTGACTCTTCTGAGACACTGAAGGAAAGACTTGGTTCTAGTAGAATTATAGACTCACAGAGTCATAGAATTGTAGAGTTGGAAGGGACCACAAAGCTCATCTAATCCAACCTGCAGTGCAGGATTTTTTTTGGCCCAACATGGGGCTTGAACCCACAAACCTGAGATTAAAAGTCTCATGCTCTACTGAATGAGCTATGGTTGCTGCACAGTTTCCATTTGGCTATTGCAACTACAGATTTCCTTACCAAAAGCCCGATTGAATAGGGGCAACATATAATATGTTTTCCAGGGCCTCCTAATGAATCAATTATTTTTAACGGAGGGACAAGGCACCCAAACATCTCTCTTTACGTGTGACTTTAAGCAGGCTTGCAGTACCCCCTCCCCAGACTTACAAAGGTGCTATGCCTTCATCAGCTGCACAACAGACAAGTTCAATTTGCAGAGCTTTGCACATTACCTAACGATGGAGAAAGCTGCACCTGTTGAATGTCTGCTTGACCTATATGTATTTATTGAATACATTTATATCCTGCCTTTCTTCCATCATGGAACTCAAGGTGGATTGTTTTCCTCCCCAAAAAACAGAAAAGAAGCTCTGGGATGAAATTCCATGACTTTGCTTGCCATCCTTCTCATGAGGAAAATTGAATTATTCTGTACGTAAGGCAGGTATGAAGCACACAGGCTTTAATCTAATCTAGATTAGAGCTAGACTATATGCAAAATAATCATGACGACTCTTTACAATAGTGATAAAGCAATCAACTTGGCAATGCTGAGTTAATTAACTTCTATATTGGGAAACAAACCCATTGTCTTTATTCAGACCCAAATGAATAGAGCTGGACTTCTTGATTACATTTAATTCAACAGTTTCACTCTGGAGCCTCCCTCTGAAATTCCTTTGTTCAGGTATAGCCACCTTAACCTCAGTGACAGAGTGGCCTGGTAGACGGCAATGTTCTCCCACTGGTTTATGAGTATTGCCTCCTTTTATACCAGATTTACGTGTGCCCATTGATTCTTTTGCATTGTGCCCTATGTAGAATGGAGAAGGGCATTGCTTGCAGATATACAGTTTTATCTTGGAAGATGAGCTGACGAATGAACCATTGGTATTGGTTATGTGCAGAAATAAGGCATGACTTCTCAAATAGCTTGTGTTATGTACTTTGTTCTATTTATCAGCAACAGAGTCTCTGGAATTATTTCCTTGCTTCTGCTTCCATTTAGCTTGCATTGCCACAAAAGACAAAGGGGAGAGAAATTCAAATAAGTACCGGGGTGGTAAAAGGTACTTGTAAGATATGAGAGGAGGAAAGGCAATAATAGCAAGTGAATGAGATGAAGGGGAGCCTGATAAGAAAGTCTGGAGGGCTAACAAAAAGAAAGGAAGGAGATGGAAGTTCTGCTGGAAGATTGGCAGATAAATACATCATCACTGAATGGTATCCCAAATAGATTTCAGTGACACACGTTTAAGAATTTTCTAATGCAATTTAAGATTGATTCTGAGTCAATTCCTTCCCCATTGTAATTCCAAGAAAGCAATTGAAGATCCTTCATATCTCAAGCACCTTCCCAAGTGTCCTTACCTTGCACAACTCCTTCTTGTCCTCAACTTTCATACTATCTTATTTCAGTCTATAAGGACCATATTCTCAGCTACTAAAATATCATTTGAGTAGGGTGGTGGGGAGTGGAAATACAGTGTTTTAGCACCCGTATGATAATTTGAGTAATTAACCTGCTGTAGAAATTTCCTGAATTCCAAAGCAATGAAGTATTGGTTCATCAAAGGGAATGTGCATTCATTTCCCTCTGAGCAATGCAGTGTAAGGAGAGTCTGTCAAAAAAACTAGTTCCAGATTGGTTAAGAAATTGTTACTGAAAAGCAACATTTTTCATTTTGTCTGGAAGACTGTAATGCAGCAGGTCCAGAACATGGAGCATGAGTCACATCACATGTTCATCATGATGCCATGCAGGTTTAACAGTGGGTTGTTGAGCCTATTTGTTGACCCCCTTTATGAGCCATTTTATTTTGAGCCATTGATTTCTAAGTGGTGCATCAGGAGGACCCACAAGTGTGCAATACAAACCCTACCCAGGTAGGTTTCCTGATTGCTAACCAGGGAATGCGTTTCAAAAGGGGGTTCAGGAGGGGTATTTACTGGTCTTAGGTGGGAATGTCCTAGTCAAATGCAAAATCCTGTCCCTGGGCTTTCTTAGGAAACTATTGGAGGGCAACTTATTTAAGGTGACGCGGGTGGTGCTGTGGTCTAAACCACAGAGCCTAGGGCTTGTCAATCAGAAGGTCGGCGGTTCGAATCCCCGCGATGGGGTGAGCTCCCGTTGCTCAGTCCCAGCGCCTGCTCACCTAGCAGTTCGAAAGCATGCCAGTGCAAGTAGATAAATAGGTACCACTCCGTCGGGAAGGTAAACGGCGTTTTCGTCCGCTGCTCTGGTTTCAGTGTTTGGCGGCTTAGTCATGCTGGCGACATGACCTGGAAAAACTGTCTGCGGACAAATACCGGTTCCCTCGGCCTGTAAAGTGAGATGAGCACCGCAACCCCAGAGTCGTCTGCGACTGGACTTAACTGTCAGGGGTCCTTTTACCTTTACATTACAGTGGTACTTCGGGTTAAGAACTTAATTCGTTCTGAGGTTGGTTCTTAACCTGAAACTGTTCTTTAACCTGAGGTACCACTTTAGCTAATGGGGCCTGCCGCCGTGTGATTTCCGTTCTTATTCTTAAGCAAAGTTCTTAACCCAAGGTACTATTTCTGGGTTAGCGGAGTCTGTATCCTGAAGCGTCTGTAACCCGAGGTACCACTCGAGTTCACAGAGACATTGATGAATGTAAATTCAATCAAGAGAGCTTGCCACAGGCTTGTGGTCACATCGCTTGTTGCTAGTTGTTCTGGTAGACAGATGCAGCCCTAAACTTGTGAATCCATACCTCAGATGGTGACCAGCTACCTTCAACTAAAGGAGCAAATATCCATATCTTGCTGTGTACTGATTCCCAGCTAACAACATGTCAGGGGCTGGCTGGATCCTGAGGAGTGGGCACTTTGGAGACTTACTTGGGAGAAGGGATCAGTGATGTGGAGGAAGCTGCAGGATTGGAGAGTGAAGAACTGGTGCAGGAGGCTGGTGTAGAGGCTTTGACACTGCCTCCTTCTTCCTCCACTTCTCCTGCTCCACTCTCTCCCAGGGCCAGGAGAGAACTGAAGAGGGAAGAGCAGAATCAGGTTACATGCAGACACAGTCTTTGCTTGCTTGTGTGCAGCTCAGATAAGGGAGGTGCATAAGCCAAAGCCATGGGCAACTACCTCATTAGGTGCACATCTAGCAGTACCTGAGGGATGTAGGACTGACAGACTTCCTAACTTGTAAATGTACTTTTGACAATAAAGAGTTAATCCTTGTGGTCCCTTCTGCATACTGCGATTCTATGGTTCCTGACTCTGGACGTGCCTTGCCTGACAGCGCTGTGACACCTCACTTGTCTTTTGCTGCTGCTAGTTGAGTTTGGCAAATGCCAGCCGCCCACATCACTGCATGAAATTGTACAGAAGATGCACAGAGTGGTATATCGCTCCTGTACACGTCCACTTGCAAGTAATGTAATCCACCAACTTGCCATGCAGGAAATGTGGGCATAATTGGCCGTTTCTTAAATGTGTGCTATGTACATAAATACAAATGACCATAGCTAGTGTTTTGTTTTGTTTTGAAGTATTTTGGTTGCTGTCGTACCACCCCTAGTTACTGACTTGTTCTGTTGCTATGGAGTGAAATCATTAGTTCTACCTATCTCTTCAGGCATTTCTGCAGTGTTTTATCACTGCTTTCTATTTATTCCTTTGTGGAAGTAAGATGTTTTAATCTCTTCCCATAGCCTTAAAAGTTTACTCAGAATGATAATAGTGTTCCTTGCTTTGGTTTCCAAATATGTATTTTCTTTAATTTTTTTCTTCTTTTTCAAAAAAGAAATATCCTGGTAATTTTTCATGGACTTTCAGTAATGTATGCATAACCTGTGCCATTAATATAAAAAAATGGAGGTGTGTGCGCGTCGGGGGGGGGGGATCCTGCAAAATTTCACTTTGGATGTAAAAATCAAGACTAACTGCATATATGCCGTACAAAACACAAGCAAACATGACTTCAGAGAAACTACAGTATAGACTTTTTCACAGTAAGGGGAGGAAAACATTAACGATTAAATACATCAAAATATAAATGATTTAAGCTCATGCACAAAAACAACAGGAAAGTAATCCGAAAATTAGGGAGCAGGCGGGGACAGGGAAGTCAAGACAATAATCTAGGTATTAAACTATAGCTTGTGGGGTTACTTTCCCCATTCAACATAATCAGCCATGAATTATTAATACAGATGACTGTTCATTCACAAGAAAAATGTGAAGAAGCCTCAAGTCACACCAACCTTTAGAGCACGCGGCGGGGGAAGAATAAACCATGCTAGTAACATAAACAACTATGCAGCCACATGATGGACATCCTACCATGTGGTAAAATGGTGCATTGTGTCCCTATGATTGCAGTGAGTAGTGCATATTTTCAAATAATTTGAATTATAGAACAATAACTTGAATAATAGTACTGGTTGTTGTTGTTTTGTTATGTATTTTTTGTGTTTTTATACTGTAAATCATCCTGTAATCTTCGAATGCAGAGTGGTATTAAATTTAAATAATAATAGTAATATAGAGAGGATCCAAGGGGAGCTGGTAAGTTTTCAATAGTAGAACAGCAAACAATGGGAGTAGGCTTGCAGTCTTCTTTGCAAGGTAGAATGGTACCTCGAGTTACAAACGTCTCAGGTTACAAACGCTTCAGGTTACAAACTCTGCTAACCTGGAAGAGTTACCTCGAGTTGAGAACTTTGCCCCAGGATGAGAACGGAAATTGTGGGCCGGCAGTGCAGCTGCAGCAAGAGGCCCCATTAGCGAAAGCACGCCTCTAGTTAAGAACAGTTTCAGGTTAAGAACGGACCTCCGGAATGAATTAAGTTTGTATCTAGAGGTACCACTGTACACAGCAGCGATTGATGGTATAGGTACCAAGTTTCTCAGCACAAGGAAACAGTGCTGGGTAAAATACACCTGCTAAATTTCTGCCCGTCATAAAGTAATTGTTGTTAATTTCATTTCTATACCGCTTTATATTTTAAAGGAAAAAATCTCAAAGCTGTTTACAACACATTAAAACATCAAATTAATAAAACAACCCAGAATAAAACAAATTCAAGCTTCAAGGAAAATATTTCAGATCCTTCTCTAAGTGACATTTTGCTTTCCTCATATTTATTTACCGGTACCTACTTAAATAGATAAGTAGCTGAAGTACTCTAAGAAGCCAGTGTGGTGTAGTGGTTAGAGTGTTGGACTGGGACCTGGGAGATCAAGGGTCGTGAGTGGGATAAAGTTAATTAGACTCAGCAATACCTAACGAGCTTTCATTCATGTATGCTCTTGGACAAAATGAATTTGGAGCATAACGAGAGGAACTAGTAAATCCAATAGGAAAAAAGAGCACGTGGTCTAATTAAGTGTGCATTCTGTGCAATTGCTCTTTAAAGGCAAAGGCTGGACAACATATGATGATAAAAGGAGGACAAGATGCTAGGGCAGGAAAAAGTTGGATATTGGGTCACTAAGTAGATGGCCGTGATTGGGACGGCACAGACACAGCCAAGTAGAAGTAGCTTTGTGATCTGCAGAAAGAGTAAGTGTAGCTGAAGCACTAATGGCATTCCGTTTAGAGAGCTGGGAAGCAAATTACAGGCAAGTTAATGCTGCATGAACATCTGTGACCCTGCGAATTGTTAGAAGGAAATAAGTTGTAGTAACAGAGAATAAGATTCAAAACTCATCTGTCTGAGTGCAAGTATCTCAAGGTGAAATAACAGAAGGAGAAGAGGCGGGAATATTGATTTCTGCCCTGCAAAACAGACAACAACGCCTACGTATTCCTGGAAGGGAATTTAACTCTCTCAGTGCATCATCTTTTTTAGTCTTCTGCTTTCTGTTGTGCTGGGACATTGGCTGTTAATTCAGAGGCAGCATTTGATTGTTTTGCTTATATGCAGCTCTCGGACGAACGCGACTTTAAGTAGCCCTTTAGATAATACCACACACTCGAATTCTAACCCAGCACATGCAAAGTGCATGTGTCCTCTGACATTTAGTCAATAGCACATGAACACGTTGGCAGCTTTACTCTTCAAAACATTTGCAACCACTGGTCCGTTGCTGGGCACAGCTTTTAACCATTTTGAAAGTGAAAGGCTGCATATAACACATGTATCGTTGAAAGCTGAAATGAGGGGTGTGCATTTTGTACTCGGCTCAAGATACATTGCAGTTCTTCATTTCAACATGGGGTTTCTTCTGTGTAGATCAGTTCACAAAGCTAAATCCCTGTATTCAGAATAGGTCACAAGGGTCAAATTAAGCACACCAGTGTACTGTAGTTTTATTTATAATTTTGTAATACAGTGGTACCTCGGGTTAAGTACTTAATTCGTTCTGGAGGTCCGTTCTTAACCTGAAACTGTTCTTAACCTGAGGTACCACTTTAGCTAATGGGGCCTCCTGCTGCCGCTGTGCCGCCGGAGCACGATTTCTGTTCTCATCCTGAAGCAAAGTTCTTAACCTGAGGTAATATTTCTGGGTTAGCAGAGTCTGTAACCTGAAGCGTATTTAACCCGAGGTACCACTGTACGTTGATGGGACGGGGGTGGTGCTGTGGGTTAAACCACAGAGCCTAGGGCAAATAGATAAATAGGTACTGCTCCGGCGGGAAGGTAAACGGCGTTTCCGTGTGCTGCTCTGGTTCGCCAGAAGCGGCTTAGTCACGCTGGCCACATGACCTGGAAGCTGTACGCCAGCTCCCTCGGCCAGTAAAGCGAGATGAGTGCCGCAACCCCAGAGTCGTCCGCGACTGGACCTAAAGGTCAGCGGTCCCTTTACCTTTACCTAATACACTGATATTGGAACAACTATTCTTGCTCCAACCAGCACATGTGCTGATTCCTCCTCCAGAGCTGCTTCATATCAGTGTTATGGCTGCAGCATGATTCCTCCCAAAAATATTTCTACATGGAAGGTCTTCACATGGCTGCATGTGGATCAGCACTGTTCTATAGAAACTCTCCACGCTACCAGACTCATTCTCAAAGCACTTTCCATGCAAAGATAATGTCTTTTACAGCAACTGCTGTATTGTTTCAACTGCACAGAAAACATTTTTCAGCATTAAACATGTTGCTGCCCTAGATATCCCAACCGACATGTGAAATAGCAAAAGCCACTTCCAGTGGGGGTAATTGGGACTGGAGAAGCAGGTGGCAGGAAGAAGGTAGTTAACCCTTTCCCTCTCTTCAGTTTTCCTGCTCAAAGTGCCCCTCTAAGGTCACATCCGCAACATACATTGAAAGCACATGGCTTCCCCCAAAGAATCTTGGGAACTGTCATTTACACCCTCACAGATCCACTTCCGAGCACCCTTTGGGGGAAACCCTGTGCTTTAAATGCATGCTGTGGATGTGACCTAGCCTGCCCTTTATTTTACCTTCTAGGTCCACATACCTTTTCCCATAAGGGAAGGAAGTAGTTGGGGAAGCTGAGTAAGAAAATAGCCCAAGGATTGGGTGGCAGCCAGGAGCAGGCATATTTTCCTCCACTAGTACTTTCTGCTGTATTACAGGCACTTGCAACTCCTTTTCCTTAAAAAGAAAACGTTGAAGAGCTGTATCTAACATAGTTCATAGGAGTAGAAAATTTTGCAAGATACGGCTTTTTCTGGCACTCCATTATGGGAGGAGAATCTGCAATTGCTAATACTACGCAACTTTTAAAGTCATGGGAACTCTGACTTGCACTGAATCGGGCAAACAATACACAAGCTGGTACAAATATTGGTATTCGTATATATATTCATAGAGTTCATGAACATACAGTTTGTCTTCTTCTGGCAGTGTGAAATCTAAGTAGCTCTGCTTTCTGCCCCAGAGACACATTGAAATAAATAGCTCAGAATCCAAGTGGGTATTTGCAGAACCAATACATAATACGGTTGGGGAAATCCCATGTGCTAGGCTGCCTGAGTACCTGGAAGTATCTGTAGCATTGAGATAATGGATGTGAAGTGTTTTGAACACTCAAAAATGTATATAAATGGCAAGTATTGTTATTGTTAAGTTAAATGCTGGTCCATAGGAATTTGTTTTTGGTGTAGCAATTTAAAGCTTCACTCCTACGCACACTGATGGCCAAAACAGTTGTGATGTTATGTTAAATGCTTGGATGCATTTACTTTAGTTAGCCAGGCTTGAGACTAGCACCTGAAAGGTCTGAAAAAACTGATGCTGACCCCTCAGAGTTTGAAATATAGTCTCAGCTGTGGTACAGGGAGCTGTGTCAGCGGCAATGGCGATTCTAGATAGCAATAGATTTGCTATAATAGGCTAAAGAGATGGGAGTGTTGTGTTATTTGTAAAGGAAAGTCCTCCATTCACAGTCCAATTCACGTTGTTGGCAATGACTGTTAAATCCCAAATAGCCTGGGACCTCTCCACCTGAGCCTGGTTCTCAGCGTACAACCTGTCAAGCAGCAATTTACTTCAGCCGAGATGCACTGCTGTTTGCTCCCATGGTGAAATGCCTCAGTAGGGATTTCTCTTATGAGAATCCCTGCTTTGGGAATTCATTCCCCAAGGCAGTTGCTGCAGCTGATTCCCACAGTTGACAAGGCTGAGTACTAACGTAACTTTTAAAATGAGGAAAGCATGCTGACTTTTTTTTTCCCGAGGAGCATCCAAAATAGAAAAGGAAAACATATTGAGGAGGGAGAAATGATGAAGAGTAAATAAAGTCTTGTCAGGCAACAGTTTCTTTCATGCTTGGTTCAGTGGCCTAAGTGCCAAACCTGAATTTGTGTGTGTGTGTGTGTGCGCGCACACACACACGCCAAAGGAAGGAGGCACCAGTTAATGTGAGGATAACGTGAAATGTGCATAGTTATCAAAATGTGCATGTGCCAGCAAATAATGAATAATGATGGCACCATCATGCACTTGTATTTTTGTCTTTGCCTTGGGTTGTGGGCTGTTGAAAAGAGCAAGGAAGTTCTTTCCGTTAGTATCATAGATATTACGTGCACAATTTTCAGCGTCATCCTTCTGAAAATCCTGGTGCTGCTTTTTGCCTTTATCTTCTCGTTTGTGAAATGAATCAACAATTGGATCATCAGCAGAGTTCCATCTGTCAAGTATTACTAAGTCTGGGACATCATCCAGGGATGGATTTCCTATAGTTTCTGTTGTCCAGAATAGGTTTCTGACTTGTCTTTGAAAGTTCATTTGCCCTTATTTATGATGTGGGAAGTCTGGGGTGATGTCTGAGCCATCACTTGGAACATGCCCTTTCTCAAAACGTTTTTCAGCAGGTTGCTAACTGTGGGCCAGAGAGCATCCAGCATCTGAAAGCAGTGGAGTTTCATGAAGACCAGAATTATGCACTCCTACATTCCTTGACAATCTCGTTTTCTCATTCACTAGATTCATCAATTGGGGGGGGTGTCTGCAAAGAACTGGTTTCTTCTTTTATTCAGGAGCCAGTCTTGATGATTCTCTAAATCCAGAGATAGGGAAACTGTGGTTCTACAGCTAGTGCTGGGCTGCAATTTCCACAGTCCTTAACCACTGTCAAAGAACGTGCTGGTCAGTAATCACACAGTCCAAAGTTGGAGTTAACTTTGTATTAGCAAAAACAAGATCTCCACAGACTTGGCTGAGTGTCAGGCCTAATGAACACAGCAACTCATTCCCAGTGGCTCTTCCTCCATGAAATTAGTTGCCAAGACTAA